>NC_138768.1:587693098-588996431 GCF_965119305.1 Pelophylax lessonae
CTTTTTTTCACTTGTAGTTCCTCTTAAAGGTGCAGTATGTATTTTAATTTGTGGGAGTAACACACAGCTACTTTTGGCACTTTGGTGGTGATGCAAGATTGTGTGCACAACCATCGGCATACTTACTTGGAAGCATGGGTACAAATGTGTGCCTAGCCGCAACTCTGCAGACACGAGCATAGATATAGTGTAAAACCAAGGTAAAAGTGAGCGCTGAGTGATTTTATAGCAGCTGGCACAAAAAAGGTGAATATACAACCTCCGAACAGTAATGGAAAAACGTTTGCAGTGCTTCAATATGTTTGGCAAAGCAAATGTCCTCCTATGCGCAATAAATACAAGTCCAAATGATGAAACTGTGACATAAGCTAGAAAAGATTGTCAATATATTAAAAAAATTGCGGCAGTAATCAGTATAAAGTGCCAAAACACTCACCAGAAACCAGACCTATTCCAGCACTGAATAAACACACTTCACCCAACGTGCTGAAGAATGATCTTCCATAGTGATTCACCTCCCCCAATCTAAACACTCACCAGATGGTAAGTAGTAGCAAGCCTTTAACTGTTGTTATGAAGTATAATAGCGTCATACTTCAGTGTGCTTATTGCGTGCTAGGCTGCAATGAGATCAGACACCGTGCAAAAGGATTATATTAGAAGGGTGACAGCGCTGTGCGAAAAGGAGACTAAGTTTCTCGTTTGCTGTTACTTACTGACTAATAAAATGTTGCTGTTTCAATTATCTAATGTGCTTATTATGTGTTTCTGTCACTTTGCTATAACCATTACATCCTTTGTGTGCTATTAAGTATCCAAAATGGAAAATAAAAAAAAATTCTTATGTTAAACCGTACTCTCTTACAAAAAAGTGCCAACGTGCTAATATAAAATGTTCCCTGTCAAACAATCTGTCGTAAAATGGCCAGGAGTAAAATGCAAATAATATGAATAAATTGTGAACCTGTGCAAACAATACCATGAGAAGAAAAATAAGAAAGACAACTAAAGGAAACATTTTTTTTTTTTTTAGTTTTGGATAGATTTGAGAGGGATAAGAACACCTGTCAGTTTTTATTTGTGTCTGTGACCCCATTAGGCAGATTCACCCTCTCCATTTGTCCTGTTTATATTGAAAGTAAAAGAAAAATCCAAAATTTTTGGTTGTCCCCAGAAAAGTAATAGAAAGAGAATCTTCCAATGGGGATACTAGTTCTGATGACCTGGGCGTCCCCAAGGAATTCCCATAATTTGCATGGATTTCCTCTCACTTCCTATGAGACAGGAAGTGAAGAGAAATTTCAGCAACAGGACACAGATGGTAAAAAATATCTGACAGTGTTTCTAAGCCTCCTTTGCTCTATCCAAAATGAAAAAAAAAAAAAATTGCCTATAATTCTACTTTCAAGCGCTGCTGTGCTAAAAACAAAAAATATATATAAATATAAAAAGTCCCACTGTAATTATCAAATATCTGTGAGCCATAGTGCTGTCAAGAAGTTTTTTTATACTTCCATATGTGGTCCACCACCATTTACTGTATGTCCCAAATAACTCACCAGATCATGTTACTGGTCAAATTATAAGCCAGCCTTTAGCGCCTTCCCTATTAAAGAAGCAATTCCAAGTTGAGGTTTCTTAATTCCAACAGCAGCAATGGTTAAATTAGATCGATTGTCTTGGTGCGGTTCACACTTCCCCTTACTGTGCAAAAGAAGCTTACCAGTCAGAGACCAACTGATAAACATATAGTTTAGCATTTTATTGAAGTTAAAAACAGGTACATCCACTGTAGGACAAAAAAAAAAACAAAACAATAATGGGCAGAACAAACTTACAAAGATAACCACCACTCCTACCACAAGGACACGGCGGTGATGACGTCAGTATGTATGCCCCTCCCAATGAACTTAATGCGCATGCACGTTCTCAAGGGATCCGCCTTGCGAACGTGCATTCGTAAGAAACTCATCGCAAGAAGCCTACATGCTGATGTCATTGCCGTTGTGTCCTCGTTGTAGGAGTGGTAGACATCTTTGTAAGTTTGTTCTGGCCATTATTGTTTGTTATGATACAGTACATGTACTTGTTTTTAACTTCAATAAAATACTACATTATATAAGTATCACTCGGGCTCCCGCTGGTGAGCTTCTTTTGCCCAGTGTCTGATCCCATTGGAGCCTACCATGCAATCAACACACCAGAGCATGACGGCATTATACTTCATAACAACAGTTCAAGGCTTGCTACTACTTACCAACTGGTGAGTGTTTAGATTGGTGGAGGTATATCACTGTGGAAGATCATTCTTCAGCACTTTGGGTGAAGTGTGTTTATTCAGTGCTGGAATATGTCTGGTTTCTGGTGAGTGTTTTGGCACTTCACACTGACTACTGCAACAATTTTTTTTTTGTATATTGAAGACCTTTCCTGGCTTATGTCAACGTTTCATCATTTGGACTTTTATTAATTGCATATAACAGGACTTTTGCTTTAGCAATTATATTGAAGTGGTGTGGACCAATATTTTCCAGTACTGCCCTAACCCACTTGGGTATGGAGTTCCCCACAGCTTCACAGGTTACCACTGTCCTCTTCTACTCCTCCATGATGACATTACAGAGCTGGTGGATGTTAGAGACCTTGCGCTCCTCCACCTTCCATTTGAGGATGCCTCACAGATGCTCAATAGGGTTTAGGTCTGGAGACATGCTTGGCCAGCCCATCACCTTTACCCTCAGCTTCTTTAGCAAGGCAGTGGTCATCTTGAAGGTGTGTTTGAGGTCATTATCATGTAGGAATACTGCCCTGTGGCCCAGTCTCCAAAGGGAGGGGATCATGTTCTGCTTCAGTATGTCACAGTACATGTTGTCATTCATGGTTCCTTCAATGAACTGTAGCTCCACAGTGTCGGCAGCACTCATGCAGCCCCAGACCATGACACTCCCACCACCATGCTTGACTGTAGGCAAGACACACTTGTCTTTGTACTACTCACCTGGTTGCCGCCACACACGCTTGACACAATCTGAATCAAATAAGTTTATCTTGGTCTCATCAGAAAACAGGACATGATTCCAGTAATCAATGTCCTTAGTCTGCTTGTCTCCAGCAAACTGCTTGCTTTCTTGTGCATCATCTTTAGAAAAGGCTTCCTTCTGACATGACAGCCATACAGACCAATTGGATGCAGTGTACAGCATATGGTCTGAGCACTGACAGGCTGACCCCCCACCCTTTCAACCTCTGCAGCAATGCTGGCAGCACTCACACATCTATTTCCCAAAGGCAACTTCTGGATATGTTGCTGAGCATGCACTCAAATTCTTTGATCGACCATGGCGAGGCCTGTTCTGAGTCCTGTCCTGTTAAACTGCTGTATGGTCTTGAACAACGTGCTGCAGCTCAGTTTCAGGGCCTTGGCAATCTTCTTATAGCCTAGGCCAGACTTTTTCAACCAGGGTGCCTAGGCACACTGGGGTGCCTTCAGATGTCTTCAGGGGTACCTTGGCAAAATGCCTAAAAACTGCCCATAACATTGTATACAAGTCAGTGGGTTGATCAAGTCTACCTATTCATTACACAAAGCCACAGGTTTTCATTGTGCACCATTACAACCTTCTAGTCGCCAGTGTCCTATCATCATCAGTTCATAACAAGGACGTCGGGCACCTGCACAATACTCTTATTTGCCCTTCTCCTGCCCCTGTCCATCAGCGCTGTGGGTCACATTAGCTGAGTGAGCGAGAGAAACTGAGGGAGAAGAGAAAAATGGAATACCTAGTCAGTACCAGTGTGCAAAAGTGTTTGTTTTGGAAGAATAAATCACTACTAATGTTGGGTGTCTTAAACATATAGGTGTCCTGAATTATGTAAAATGAATAATTTTGTTTTTTAAATTTTAGAATGGGGTGCCTTGAGATTGTGCGGAATTGTAAAGGGTGCCTTCACTGAAAAAAGGTTGAGAAACACTGGCCTAGGCCATCTTTATGTAGAGCAACAATTCTTTTTTTTCAGATCCTCAGAGAGTTCTTTGCAATGAAGTGCCATGTTGAACTTCCAGTGACCAGTATGAGAGAGTGAGAGCGATAACACTAAATTTAACACATCTGCTCTCCATTCACACCTGAGACCTTGTAACACTAACGAGTCACATGATACGGGGGTGGGAAAATGGCTAATTGGGCCCAATTTGGATATTTTCACTTAGGTGTGTACTCACTTTTTGTTACCAGCGGTTTAGATATTAATAGCTGTGCGTTGAGTTATTTTGAGGGGACAGCAAATTTACACTTTTATACAAGCTGTACACTCACTACTTTACATTGTAGCATAGTTTAATTTCTTCAGTGTTATAACATGAAAAGATATAATAAAATATTTTAAAAAATGTGAGGGGTGTACTCACTTTTGTGAGATACTGCAAAAAAAAAAAAAAATTGCAATTGCATACATTTTAAATAGACATTTTTTTACTGCCTAATTTGTGAAAAAGACTGCTTGAAAATAGTTGACAAAGATGGAATCCTTTTAATCTTTTTTGCACCTTCCTTTACTTAATGTATTCTTCTCTACTACATTGACTTCTTTCTTCATCTCAAAAAAACCTCTCACTTGTATATCCTTTTTCAACAATCTTCTGCCCCAGCTGTTTTGTAGCCTTATCATACATTTTAGTAGCTGAAGTGGCAATGTTGCATGCCCTCAGGAACTGCCCCTTAGTAATTGCTTGGTTCAGGTCGTGGTCATGTAAGCTGTCTATTCGTAGCAAATTGTTTCTATATTTTGAATAAGAATATATAGTAAGTCGGTAATGATTTTTGGACTCATTGTAAATAGTTACATCTAAATGATATATAGGAGTACCAGAGAATTTGGCTTTAATTTTTATAGTAGGGTGTGACCGATTCACTGTAGAGACCATCTAGCACAAAAGTTCTTGTGGCTCCATCTAGAGCAGCATAAACACATCCAAAAACCTGAATTATCTTAAAATATGTGACCTGTACTTATTGTTCTGAGTAAACATCTGTTTCTCTATGACCACTAAGAATATTCTGGCAAAACAAGGCGGCACATGGGACCCATAGTCATGTCTTAGGCTGTAAAAAAAAACTTATGTTCAAAATGAAAAAACATATTTTGTACAGCTACATCCAAATAATCCAATATAAACAATAAACAAATAATTCCATGGGAAATTGATGTTTCTAGTAATTTATTCTCATTATACTAAACTCATGCACTTGCAGAATAGGATATCATTTTAATGCAACTCAAAGCAAAATCTTTTTTTTTTAGTAAGGAAATGTATTTTTCCAACAGGACACAGGCAGCATAAAAAGTCAAACTGGGGCTTTTTTTGCCAAACAAGTTTTATTTGGTAGTTAAAAGCATAAACAAAATCAATGGTACAAACATTTCATACATATAAATAGCAGAGGTTAGTATGGAATATAAACAAGGGGCTTTCGTTGTAATCTTATTTTACCCTTATAACAGCGAACAAATGAGTAACAAGGTTAGGTAACGATATTGTCAAAACCATCTATTAGAGATCAAAGCTTTATTAGACAGATTTAAAATTGCGTATGGTTTGATCTCAGGTAAGGAAGAGTTGTTTTCTCAAAAATCTTATTTTATTTTTTTTCCCTCTTCCTTTCTCCTTCCCTTTTTTCGCAGGCTTGTGATGCTACTCGTGTGAGGGAGGAAAAAGGATATACTGTAGGAGTGGGTGTATGGGGGGTGTATGTAATTAGTTGTATTCTTATCAAGCGAGAGTAGGTGTGTCTTGCTGACTTTGGACGCCTCTTCTATAAAAGTGTATATGAGGCATGCATTTCCGAACAATGTTATCTTCCAAGTAATGTGGAGTTCTAAAAAAAAAAGGGTGTGTGGGGGGGGGACCTTTTCTCTTCCCTCTCTCTCCCTCCCCATCCCCAGTTTCCTGGAGGCAATAGAAATATTTGTAAGATTTCTCAGAGATCTACTCAGCAGCTTCTTTTCCACTATCTCCGGTGCATCATTGTTCATGGGGGGTAGTACTTAGGGTCCAAGTTAGTCAAAGATTTGAGTGTTATAAGAGTATAGGTGTGTGAACGAATGCGATCAGTGGTGAGTAAGCTTTAGGTAAGGTGAAGTTTGTATCCTTCAAGTTTACAATTCATCAGGCAGAGTATATAAATGTTATGTGATGTTCATTTTGCGGTGATATGTGTCTATTTCGAAAATGTGGCCAGCAAGCCCATGTCGAGTTATATTTGTCTATGTATTCCTTTGCCTATGGATTCCTTTACAATATGTATCAGTTCCTCCATTTCTGCTACTTTGTCAATCCGTGTGAACAATTCTCTTAAAGAAGGTACACATGAAGAGTTCCAATGTGCTGGTATACATGACTTAGCTGCAGTAACCATGTGCATTGTGAGCGATTTATGGTATCTTTTAGGTACTATCGGGTCATAGTGTAGCAAGTATTGAGCAGGGGAATACTCTAGGATGTCGGTTGTGACCTGATGGGTAATTGAGTGTACCTCAGTCCAGAAAGATTGGAGGGGTGGGAATTCCCACCATATGTGTAGAAGCATGCCTACTTCTTGCTGGCATCTCCAGCAACTGCTGGGATGTGAGGCATTATATTTGTTTTCCATTTCTGGAGTCCTGTACCATCTAGATAGAAGTTTATAATTGGTTTCCTGAATGGAGAAATTGGCTGAATCTTTATGGGTAAAGTGGAAAATACATTCCCAGCCCTGCTGGGGTATGTCTACAGTTAAGTCCATATCCCAGGCATGACACGATTTCCCTGTATTAGGTGGTACATGATCTCAGTGGAGACCATAGATTTTAGAAATAACATGTTGTTGACGGGTGGCTTTTGAGCTTATGTTTTCAAATGGGGTAAGCAATCGGGACATGCTTATGGAAAAGCCTGGGGTTAGGAAAGAAGTGGTGTTGTTGGATTTATGCCCAAGGGGTTATATGAGCATCTGGCCACTGGGAGGCAAGTTAGGCTTTGTTAAGATATATTCCTGTTTTGAAGAAGGGATGTGCTCTCAATACATCATTTGGGTCTGTTCCTTCTAGGAAGGCTGGGGACATCCCAGGCTGAAAGTCTGGGTTCATCCACACTGGGGTTAAGGGGCCTATTGTAGATGAGATCTTAGTTTTGTCACATGCTTTTGGAAAACAGGTGATAGTTGGTTTAATAGGTGGGTGTTCTCACACGGGAGTGGGGAGTTGATGGATTGTCAACCCCCGGAGTGACTTTTAAAGGGATTGGTGAGATTGAGGCTTCTAGTTTCACCCAATCCTTCGCTTTATTATGTGCATGCCAGTCGATAATTCTGGCCAGATGGTATGCCCAATGATATTTTTCGAGGTCGGGGAAACCTTTCCCCCTTTTTACTTAGGTAGAGTTAGTTGAGCATAGCTGATGTGCGGACGTTTCCTTCCCCATAAAAAGGTTGTGCATATTTTCTGGTAGGTGCGTAGGAATGTTAATGGTAATTGTATCAGCACAGCCTTGAGGATGTAGAGCAAACGTGGAAACACATTCATTTTGAGGATTGCCGCTCTTCCGAACCAGGAAAAAATAGGTTGGTCCCATTTTCAAAGGTCTGCAGTTATAATCTGTAAGATTGGTAGATCATTTCTAGGATATATTTCTGATAATTATGATGGTAGTTGTATGCCTAAGTATGTAATTGCTTCTGATTGCCAAGAAAATGGTTTTGTTTATATTGTTCGACTAGTGAAGCTGGTAAAGTAATATTTAGTGCGTACGTTTTGTTAAAGTTGATTTTAAGTTAGAAATAAATTGAAAGAGACTAAAGTCTTATATGAGGTTGGGGAGGGTGATGTGTGGTTCGGAGAGGAGGAGGACATTGTCCGCAAAAGCTGCTAGTTTATATTGATGATTTGCGATAGGTATACCTTAGATGTTTTCGCTTTCCCCGTATGCGCCTTAGCAGGGGTTCCAGTGTAAGTACAAACAGTAGAGGGGAAAGAGGGCACCCTTGTTTTGTACCCTTGTGTATGGAGAAGGCGTTCAACAGGAGACCATTGACCCAAACCTTAGCTGAGGGCGCAGCGTATAGAGACATAATAAAGTTTAGCATATGAGTCTGAATACCTAGTTTCTGTAGTACCACTGTTAAATAGTCCCAAGCCAGCCTATCAAACGCCTTCTCCGCATCAAGGGAAAGGAAGAAGCCTTGTTTTTTGAAGATGTATAGGGAGCTATCCTTCAACACATCCACATCCCCAGTGCGTTCAAGACCCATGGATAATAACCCCTTCTGGCATTTCCTGAGTCACCGAACCTCCAGTCTGCACCTCATAAAAGAAAGGGCTCCAATCGTGTAATATGTACAAGCTTTTTATTGCATAAAAACCAGAAGAATACTGCTCACATGAAAGTGGATGAAACAGACATGTAAACAAAGATGGCCGTGGCTAGTGCGTGCTTACGTGCGTTATGCATGCCTATTTTTTTAAATTTCCGATTTAGCCTCTCAGTTGGGAGGTGCTGGTCTTTGGCCGGTCATCTATTCATTTGTATTGTGAACTAGCGTGGCTCTTACCCCCCCCCCCCCCTTTTTTTTTCTAGAATATATTGTTTAACTGGTTATCAGCAGAGGGTGAGAAGAGTTATTGTGGAAGATCCCGTCTTCCATTAAATGGGTTTAGAGCAGATCAGCCAAGTTTGGTCGATAGTGTGTCTTTGCTGGCCGTGTTGTTGCCGTGTTGTATAATACTGAAGGCGGCTCCAGAATCGACCCTTTATCAAGAGGAAGACCTGTAAGTTGAAAGTTTCAGCAGGGGTAGTGCATGGATGTTATTGGTGTCAAAATGAAGTAACGTACCTGAACCTTTATGCTTAATGGTTCCACTTCAGATCCCCGATAACTTTGTGGAGACAGCTGAGAAAGAGAGTAATAGGGGTGGAACAAATAGCTCTCAGTCTCAACATGCTTTGCAATGTGCAGAGGAGGAGGGTTGACTCCCTCCGTGTGAAGGTCGCCAGTTAGCTTCAGCTGGGTGGACAGGCTTTGGTGATCTTGGGTGCCTGTAGGTTGGAGGTTGTCCCTGCATCTGTAGCTTCATGGGTTCTTCCTTGGGTAAAGGAGGCAGGTGTAGACCATTGTACCAGTCAGGGAGCTCCACCATAAGGAGGTCTAGGTCATCTCAAAACGATTGCAAGTCCTCAGGGCCTCTCAAATTGACTGCACGACCCAGAAGGGTTACTGAAAGACAGATTGGAAATTTCCATCTGTATGTTATGTTCCTATCTCAAAGGTGATCGAGCAGGGGACGGAGATCTTTCCTGCGCTGAAGAGTGATATGAGAGAGATGCTGATATAGCTTGATTTCAGCTCCCTGAAATAGGATACGGTTTCTATTTCTCACTTTTTGAAGGATCTCTTCTTTAATTCGAAATTTGACTATACAGCAAACTACTTCCTTGGGGGGGTCTGCATCTCTGCCCCTGGGACGTAGAGCTTGATGAAGCCTCTCCATTTCAATTGGTATATTTGGCGGTCTGTCCAAAAGCTCATTAAATATGGTTAATACAGCTTGAGTCAGTTGGCCTTGTTCAATAACCTTTGGGTGACAGGACTTCCAGAGGCTATGTCATCTTCCCCTATTATCTAGGTCTTCCAGGTGTCGGTGAAGTTCACGCAGATGAATCGTGTGCGCATCTTAGGCAAAACTTGGAGAGCAGCATCATGGCGGGTAGTAGTTACTTCTTCTACTTCTTCTAAATGTGCTACCACTCCTTGGATATTAATCCTCAGATCTAAGATTGCTGCCAACAAGGTCTCTTTTATGTCAGCAGCAATAGCTTGCAGATAATCTATGCTAGGTGATCTGTTAGGGATCGGAGCTGCATTCTCTAGCTGAGAAGAGAGTGAGCGTTTCAGACTTCTGCTAGGTGAATGCGTGGTGCGGAGAGGAGTCGCTCCCTTCTGCTGGGTACGGAATGGCTCCGGTATGTTACCGCTTAGTTGGGTATTAGTGTTCCTGGGTGTTTAGGAACGTGATCCTGAGGTATTCCATTCAGGTTTCCCATGTTTCAAGTTGGGTGGCTCCTTCAGCAGGGTTTCCCATATTTCAAGTTGGGTGGCTCCTTCGGCAGGGTATGTAAAGAGCCTTGATGTGCCGGAGCAGGAAGCTTAAGCAGCCATCTTAGTTAGCGTCCAAACCACGCCCCCCAGCTGGGGCTTCAATCATTAGCTACTATATTCAAAATCCACAAAAGAATTGCCTAGAGATACAGTAGAGATAAGTAAAAATCAGTATTTTTTGCTAGGAAATTACTTAGAACCCCAAAATATTATATATATTATTATTTTTTTTTTTTAGCAGAGACCCTAGAGAATAAAATGGCAGTTGTTACAATTTTTTATGTCACGCTGTATTTGTGCAGTGGTCTTTCTGAAAAAAATACACTTTAACCAGTTCTGGACTGGAAGGATTTACCCCCTTAATGACCAGGCCATTTTTTGCGATTCGGCGCTGCGTTACTTTAATGGACAATTGCGCGGTTGTGCGAAGCTGTACCTAAATAAAATTGATGTCCCTTTTTTCCTACTAATAAAGGTTTCTTTTCGTGGTATTTGATCACCTGTGCGATTTGTATTCTGCTACATATTTTCGGTAAAAAAAAAATCACAATAAGCGTATTTTGATTGGTTTACGCAAAAGTTATCACGTCTACAAACTAGGGGAAAGATATTTATGTCATTTTTATTTATTTATTTTTTTACTAGTAATGGTGGCAATCTGAGATTTTTAGCAGGACTGCGACATTGCTGCAGACAGATCGGACCCCTAACTGAAATTTTTGACACTTTTGGGGGGACCAGTGATATTACTACAATAATCAGTGCTAAAAATATGCAGTAACTGTAATAATGACACTTGCAGGGAAGGGGTTAACCTAGGGGTGATCAAAGGGTTAAATTTGAGCCTAGGGGGATGTTTTCCAACTGTGAGGGTAGGAACTTCTGAAATTATCACAGAGACCTGTGTTCCTATTTAGAAGGATCACAGGCGCTCTGTGGTCATTTCAGAGAGAACAACGGTCGGCTCTGTTTACAACAGCTGACCATTGTTCTCTCTCAGCGGGGAGCGATTGCGGGTGCCCGGCGGCAATCAGTGCCGCCCGTCCCGTGCATTGGCATCCCCGCTTGCCCCCCAGGACTGCTCCCGCGAGCCGACATACTCCTACGTCGGTTTGCACAGCCGAGCCCGTCTGCCGCAGTAAATATGCGGTGGGCAGTCAGCAAGCAGGTAATAAATTAACCACTTAAGCCCCGGAGGATTTAGCTGCTCAAAGACCAGGGCCTATTTTGCGATTCGGCACTGCGTGACTTTAACGGACAATTGCGCGGTCGTGCGACGCTGTACCCAAATGAAATTGACGTAATTTTTTTTCCAACAAACAGAGCTTTCTTTTGGTGGTATTTGATCACCTGTGCGATTTTTTCTTTTTGCGCTATAAACAAAAAAAGAGCGACAAATTTGAAAAAACAATATTTTTCACATTTTTTTTTTATGAAATCCCCCCCCCCCCCCCCAAAAATGTAAAAATCTAAATTTTTTAACATTTTAGGCCAATTTGTTTTCTGCTCCATTTTTTTGGTGAAAAAAATTGCAATAAGCGTATTTTGATTGGTTTGCGCAAAAGTTATTGTAGTTTACTAACTACGGGAAAGATTTATGTAATTTTTATTGTTTTTTTTTTAACTAGTAATGGTGGCGATCTGCGATTTTTTTTGCAGGACTGCGACTTTGCGGCGGACAGATCGGACCCTTGACTGACATTTTTGACACTTTTGGGGGTACCAATGACATTACTACAGTAATCAGTGCTATATATATGCACTGTTACTGTAAAAATGACACTGGCAGGGAAGGGGTTAACTTTATTAGAGATCCAGGTGTCAAGTGTGTCCCTAGGGGCATGCTTCTAACTGTCAAGAGGCGTGGCTTTTGATGTAACCACAGAGACATAAGATCCTACATAGCAGGATCGTATGATCTCTGCAGTTACATCAGGTAGAATGACAGGCGGCTTTGTTTGCATTAGCCGCCTGCCTTTCTCCCTCTCCAGCAGGAGATCGCGATTTTGGCTCTGAGGAAGAGGGTCCTCCCTCGAAACGCGTAAGCTACATCAGGTTTTGAGGATGCCATCACGCTATCCAGCAGTAGAGAAGTGTCCTGGAAGCGAGCAGTGATCATTTCCTATATGCTTGTTCATATGCTACGTTTGTGAGTATATTGTACGCTACCCTTCTTTGCTTTTAATAAACTTTTAAGTGGTGATGCACAAGGTCGGTGCGCCCTTCTCTTGTTGTTTTCTTATAAAATCAAAGCCCCTTGAGTGACTCTGTAGAAAATGGCACATCTTCCTCCTTGCAGTGATAGTGTTAATCCTATGTATACATCTACATAATGTACTAGGATCATTGAGCAATGGTATTATTCTCCAGAAAACCATTCACTGTTTTCTACCTAATTCTGCGTATAAGATGCACCATTACAAGACTGTAAAAATGAGACAAACACTGAGCCAGTGAATAAACTTTACAGGGTTAACATTGCTTACGGGAAAAGAGATGTTCTGTGGCAGCACAGTTCTGTAGCAGTGACCGCAGCATTGAGGATATTGGGGTCACTGTACTAATGTGCAATTCCAAAAGAGCAGAAAGAATGTGAATTATCAGGCAGAAATTCAAAACCTTAAACTTCAGCTTGCATTGGGATATACGTTTTATGTCCAGTTATGGTTATGAATAACCCTTTTAACTGCCAAAGACATACACTGTTTATATTGATTGTCCTCCTAAGTAACAAATGACGTATTGAATCACATCTTGTTGATTAAATTGCTTAAACAAGTTCATTGTGAGCTTGTTTTAGTGTGGCATCCATTTAAACTGAACTTTCTGATCACTTCTGGAATCCTAAAAACTAGGCTGCTTCTATAAGGAACGAACACTCTGCTGCCTTGGAGAGTGCAAATGCTGACAGTTATCTACACGTTTTTTTCTTAAACACGGCTCCTGATGAATTTGTTTGAATAATGCCATAAATGTATTTATTTATTTATTTCAGGTACTTATATAGTGCTGTCAATTTATGGAGCGCTTTACATCTACATTGCACATTCACATCAGTCCCTGCCCCAGTTAGGGAGCTTACAATCTAAGGTCCCTAACTTACATTCATACATACATAGTAGGGCCAATTTTTTTATACAGGATCCAATTAACCTACCAGCATGTCTTCGGAGTGTGGGAGGAAACCTGAGTACCCGGAAGAAACCCACGCAGGCACGGGGAGAACATGCAAACTCCAGGCAGGTAGTGTGGTGGTTGGGATTTGAACCAGCAAAAAAAAACAAACACAGAGCGCTAAAAAGACCTCCAGCATATGAGAAATAGATGAAAAAATCCAAAAAGCAACTGAGGACAGGGAAGGGGGAGGGGGGGGGGAAGGAGGGGAGGAAAAAGGCACTGTCAAGTAATAGAATTATACTACAAATGAGCATGAAAATGAAAATTGATATGGTACAATTCAATTAGGTACAACAAGATACCATGAGCATGTGGATGATCCTAAAGGAGAATGTCCATAGGCACTGAGCAGCTTTTCCACAGATGAGAAGGAAAAATCTGTGTAGACAAAAAGAAGAGGGGAGAAGCGCTCTAAGTGCAAACAGTTTATTGTTGATAACAAGGCAAAGTTATGTACACTCACTAGACGTAAAAGGTAAAAGGCTGTATCTTTCCAACAGTCCTGCAGCCATCCTCTGGGGGGTGTCCTCCGTTCACATAAGGCCGTTTGCAGTTCAAACACTGGTGGTGGGAGGAAAGGAAGCCGGCTGCCTTCCACAAACAATCAGCGGTGAGCGATCTGAGGCTCTGGTCTGCGGCTACGTTATGCGGATGGTGGCTGGAGGCACTCTCACAGGCAGGGATGGTGGGATCTGTCCGATGGGTACGGCATGCACGACGCGTTTCTGAGCATGCGTGGGGTCATCTACACCCTGCGCGCTCTTTCAGTAACCTCTACCAATCAGGCATTGTAGCAGCTATAGAGGAAGTTAAAAGCAACTTAGATGTGATAGGGATTTGAACCAGCAACTCTCTTGCTGCTAGGTGAAAGTGCTAACCACTACACCACTGTGCCGCCCCATAATAATATATATATATATATATATATATATATATACATATATATACACATATATATATACACATACACACACACATATATATATATATACACACATAGATATATACACACATATATATATATATATATATATATATATATATATATATATATATATATATATACACATATATATACATATATATGCACAGTGCTCTAAAAATGTAAAGGAACACTTTGAAAACCCATCAGATCTCAATGGGGAAAATTTGCTAGATATCTATGCTGATATGGACTGGGTAGTTTGTTAAGGAACGAAAGAGTGCCACATCGTTTGATGGAAATGAAAATGATCAAGCTTCAGAAGGCTGAAATCAAACACACTCCAAAAATCAAAGTGAAAAAATTATACAGCAGGCTAGTTAAGTTGGCTGAAATTTCATTGCAGCAACTCAAAATGGTTAGTGTTTGGCTTTATGTATGATTATACCATAATTTTCTTCTACTTGAAAACTGCTTCCATCTGTTTTTCATCCACACAAATGTCTCTGCTTCATCACAGTATCCGGATACTACGTCCTCCTAGTATCTGACCTCTTAGAGAATTTGCACTACCTGAAATAGCAATGTGAGTAACCAGCACAGCATAAAAAGTCTACATGTAGACAAATTCTTCACAAGCACCTACACAGGTTCCTTGAGTGAGTAATACCCAGAATATTTAATACTAATCTGTCTATGTTGCCGCTGCTCCTGAAGTCAAATTACTGCACTCTAAATGGCTCTCCATTTTTTTACATATTTCTCATCTTTTGTGAAGAATTTCTTTTTAATAAATATTTGACTTGTGGGGGTCTTTAGTGAACCTTCTGATGTATAGGTTTTGGTAAAAATAAAATAATATCATATAAAATAACAAAAAAAATTGTATCACCTGACGAAATATGCGCGGCGAGGCAATCCCATTCATTGACATTTCCCTTTATTTGCTCCATCTTGCTTACCTGCAGTTGCAGGATTTTGTAACCTTAAAAAGGGTAAAATGGTTTAGCCATCTGAGATGCAAAAAGAAACCCACAGGCAGTTCCAATGCAGTTAACAGCTCTACTAATAGCATTTCCATAATAAAAAGTATTTCATTTTCATATCTGTATTTTTGACCAATTAATTTACATTCCAGAAGACCTGGTAATATCTATGGGTTAATAATGTTCAACACATATATGTCAAACTGATAACAAGTTTATTTTCTTGTCACAGTGTATATAAATGATGAGAATATCAGATTTCTGAACTCCACCATTACTGCAGAAGAGACTTGAGCTGTCAAAATGGGTTGCAGTTGTCTGCTAAGCAAATAAAATGCATAATTTAATACTACATTTGCCTTATCGTTCTGTAACTGTTTTTATTTCTGGGTCATACAGTGGATATCTCATCCTTTTACACTAGGCTTTTATCACAAATGTGTTGCCTAATGTCAGGACACATCTTTCATAGTTACAGGAACATGTTTACATGTGATGCCTGGATGGACAGTTTGTGCACATATAGAGGAGCATTTAACAGCTGGGTCCCCCCTACAGTATAGTTTTAATTACAGCATTTAAATGATTTAGTGTCACATAGTGCGTAGCAGATATTCATAGCAGGCTCATTAGTGCATAGTCCTTTAGCAAATGGTAGCCATAATGAATGCCTGTCCTATACTTGAACTGTTTCACAATACTTCTTCAATTATATCTTTAAAAGGTCAAATTTAAATGATGAAACTTGTACTGCACAAACTACAGTGCAATAATCTTTTATTAGACATAATGGCTTTGATTCACCAAAACCGAAGAGTGCAAAATCTGGTGCGGCTCTGCATAGAAACCATTCATCTTCCAGGTTTTTCCAGGTTTTTGTTAAAGCTTAATTGAACAAGCTGAAGTTTGAAGCTGATTGGCTATCATGTACAGCTGCACCAGATTTTGCACTCTGCATTTTTAGTATGTAACAGGTTTTCCAGGCATTGAGCCTGATGTGGGTCTGCCATTGTTACCGGTTACCTCTCCAGCCCATGTGAGCTGGGACCCTGGGTGTGAGAACTGACACACTGATAACTCCGGCATCTTTGTTTTGTGGTTTTATTGTAGATAAGGGGATGGGAGAAGGGAATGAGTGGGATACTCCTTAGGCTCAACTAAATACACTTGGAATTTTATCCAGGAAAAATGTCTGTTAGCGCTGCCTTGACACCAGCCGATGCTAGCCAACGCTCACTGACTCTCAGAACACACTGTAACTTGATAGAAGTGCTGAATCCTCGACTTTAGGTCCAGAAGACCCAGGACTGTGGATTATAGAACTACTGACACTGCGGTACTGCAAAGTCACTGGCTACTACCCCCAGCCTTGCACTGGCTTGAGGTAGTTTGTTGTAGGTTCCTGTATGGCTGCAACTCTCAACTGACACTCTGTACAATCCAGGGCCCAAACTGCAGGTGCACCCTTTAACCTTGAACTCTTTGGGGTTCACTGACTATGTACCCCCTCGGTAACTTCAGGGTCCTCAACCTAGGTACCCCCTTTCCTCAGCTAGCTGACACTGGATCCTAGAACCTCTTCCAGAGTGGTCCCCTATGACTTTAGGCAGACCCCCAGGGGCAATCCTCAGTACTCACGACCTGTGTTGGCTTTCCTGGGACTGGACCCCTCTCGCTCTCCGCAGGTTCTCGGCGCACCCAATCCCCTCAGCTCAACTCGGCACTCTCTGGATTCCCAGGCGACACCCTGAGACATCCGCTTCCTCAGACAGGAGGAGAGACAGCCATTCTCTCCCTCCTGGGACTCTGCTCCCGCCAAAAGATGCTGAATTAGGCCGTTTGGTCTCTTTTAGTTATTCAGGGCATGTGAAGCCTGGGCATGTGACGCTGGCATCACTTCCTGCCGAGTGGTCAAGACAGGAAGTGACCCAGCTCCTTGGCCTTTTGCATTGGCCGAATCCTGGGCATGTGACGCTGACATCACTTCCTGCCGAGTGGTCACGACAGGAAGTGACCCAGCTCCTTGGCCTTTTGCATTGGCCGAATCCTGGGCATGTGACGCTGACATCACTTCCTGCCGAGTGGTCACGACAGGAAGTACCAGCTGTTCCATATCATTTCCTCCTAGATTTACTTTATATTGATTGGCGTGATGAGTGTTTTCCATACCCCCTTGACAACGTCGGTGGACGAAAAGCTTCGGGAGGTGCTGAGTCTACACTCCTTATCACGCCCGAATACCGGAGTTGCCCGCCCTGTGCCTTGGTGTCATCTATTTACACTTTTGCTGTATTACGTTCACCTCAGGGTGAGTGCATGTCTTTTACCTTTCATTAAATGTTTTAAACGTTATCACGCTATGGGCTTGTTTCCGTTTTGTATTATATGCATACTTTGCTAAAAGTGGATCCAGCCCATTCCAGTGGATTTGGAATTTATCCCAGATGGTTCGCTTCTTTTGAACAAGTTTGGGTGGACTTTCTAGGAGCTGCCTTGCAAGATATGGGTGGTAGTAGTCCCATAACTACTTACTGCTTTAACCCTTCCTTCCTCTGGTAAGAGGCTTCATGTGGTGGAGGTTTCACTGATTGTCTGTGTTTATATACATACACCTGGGTGGACGACCATATGAACTTCATTTCATCTACTTGTTATCTCTTTGGAACTGTATTGATGGTCTTATCCCTCTGTCTTAGCCTTTGTTGTTACGCATGGTTTATGGACTTTAGTTCTCTATATGAGTTCACAGTTCTGCACATTTAGCGCGACTCTTGTTTTATATTATTTGTTCCAGCATTCCAGGTGTTCAGAGTTCGCTGCTATAAAGGCGCAGGTTTCAATTTTTCAATATAAACATTATTATTTGCAAGGATTATTTTCTCAAACTAAAGCACAAACATTTGCAAAGAAAACTTGCAGAGACAAGTGTTCTCTCCTTGAAAATAAAGGTTCGATTGGCATTTACTTTTTGAGCGTATGAAGCTTTCAGTCATCCAGTGTTAGTAGAAAAAAAATCGACCTACTGATTATACTTAATCAAGAATAATCAGCAAAGTCATTACTTTTTGCTTATGCATGGAAGAGCCAGAACTTCAATTCTGTACTTTGAAGAGTCCATTCGATGTGTTGCAATAGTCAAGGCAGGTCAGGGGAGCTGAAGATGGCTTTTGATGTGATGATGGAAACATCTAGCAGAATTATGATTGGTCACAATGGGTAGCCAATCAATCAAGAATGGTTGAAGGTCAAAAGCCAGAGGTAGAAATAAGGTTATTTAAGTAAAAAAGGTCAGTCGGTGAAAACACTAGTGAAAGGAGGAAAGTCTGGTACCCATCCACAAAATAAGGAAACTTTCACATTCTGGGAAAGCTATAGATGCATCGTCTATACACTGAAGATGAGCAGGTGTAGAAACCCAGGAGAAACTGGATGAGACACTGACTGACAGAAAGACACATCATACACAGATGTTGGCAATCTACAGGCAAACAGCGAATTAGGTATCAGGGGGCTGGATCACTGGAAACAAAACACTGACAAGCAATTAAGGAACTAACAGTGAAAGAAAAATTACCTAGCATACAGGAATCAGTCCTTGAGCATAATCTCATTTAAAGTGTGCAAACCTCTGCAGTATGACTAACGTGTTTCAACCTATGTAAGGGAGGCCTTAGTCATAGCTAACTGCTAATATCCTACAATGATTGCAATACCCAACCTCACACACAGGTAGGGGGGAGTAGCATTCATCAGTTGAGACCTATTAAAAAATATCTATACAAAACTATAACATATGGCAACAACATAAAATGCAGCAATCAGGTACAATTAACATACAGAAACAATATTACATACAGTATCTCACAAAAGTGAGTACACCCCTCACATTTTTGTAAATATTTTATTGTATCTTTTCATGTGAAAACATTGAAGAAATGGCACTTTGCTACAATGTAAAAGTGTACAGCTTGTATAAAGCCCCGTACACACGCACCGATTGTCGGCCGAACGATCGGCCGTCTTTTGTCCGGTGCTGTCCTGTAGGTTGAAAAGTGCTAAAGACTGCACACGAATTTTGTCGGCCAACAACAGCCGACTGCAGAAGTGATGTCATGTGATGGTTAACTTTCCGTGTGTTTTTTCTTCTCTGAGCATGCCCAGTCTTGCTCATCTGCTGTTTGTCGGCCGAATTCTGTACTGACTGAGGAACAATCAGCCGTTCTGGTGTTGGCCAACAAAAATTTTAAAGCCTGCACACCAGATTCTGTTCGGGCCGAAAAAGTCGCAGTCGGTTGTCAGAAGCATCATACTAACAAGCCGACAAATGGCCGATCGGACGTTGGCCGATTATTTACGGCCGACAATCGGTACGTGTGTACGGGCCTTAACAATGTAAATTTGCTGTCCCCTCAAAATAACTGAACACACAGCTATTAATGTCTAAACCGCTGGCAACAAAAGTGAGTACACCCCTAAGTCAACATGTCCAAATTGGGCCCAAAGTGTCAATATTTTGTGTGGCCTCCATGTTTTACCAGCACTGCCTTAACCCTCTTGGACATGTCCAACAGATTCCCACAGGTTGCCACTGGAGTCCTCTTCCACTCCTCCATAACAACATCATGGAGCCGGTAGATGTTAGAGACCTTGCACTCCTTCACCTTCCATTTGAGGATGCCCCACAGATGCTCAATAAGATTTAGGTCTTGGCCAGTCCTTCACCTTTACCTTCAGCTTTTTTAGCAAGGCAGTGGTTGTCTTGGAGGTGTGTTTGGAGTCGTTATCGTGTTGGAATTCTGCCCTGCGGCCCAGTCTCCGAAGGGAGGGGATCATGTTCTGCTTCAGTATGTCACAATACATGTTGGCATTCATAGTTTACTCCCCAGTGTCGGCAGCACTCATGCAGGCCCAGACCATGGCATTCCAACCACCATGCCTGACTGTAGGCAAGACACACTTGTCTTCGTACTCCTCACCTGGTTGCCGCCACACATTCCTGACACCATATGAACCAAATAAGTTTATCTTGGTCTCATCAGACCACAGGACATGGTTCCAGTAATCCGTGACCTTAGTCTGCTTGTCTTTAGCAAACTGTTTGCGGGCTTTCTTGTGCATTGTCTTTAGATGAGGCTTCATTCTGGGATGACAGCCATGCAGACCAATTTGATACAGTGTACGGCGTATGGTCTGAGCACTGACAGGCTGACCCCCCACACCTTCAACCTCTGCAGCAAAGCTGGCAGCACTCATACATCTTTTGGATATGATGCTGAGCATGTCCTTAGTCTTCTTGTCTTCAGCAAACTGTTTGCGTGCTTTCTTGTGCATCATCTTTAGCAGAAGCTTACTTCTGGGATGACAGCCATGCAGACCATTTTGGTGCAGTGTGCAGTGTGTAGTCTGAGCACTGACAGGCTGACCCCCCCCCCCCACCCCTTCAACCTCTGCAGCAATGCTAGCAGCACTCATACATCTATTTCCCAAAGGCAACCTCTGGATATGATGATGAGCACGTGCACTCAACTTCTTTGGTCGACCATGGCGAGGCTGTTCTGGGTGGAATCTGTCCTGTTAAACCACTGTATGGTCTTGGCCACCTTGCTGCAGCTCCGTTTAAGGGTCTTGGCAATCTTCTTATAGCCTAGGTCATCTTTATGTAGAGCAACAATTCTTTTTTTCAGATCCTCAGAGAGTTCTTTGCCATGAGGTACCATGTTGAACTTCCAGTGACCAGTTTGAGAGAGTGAGAGCGATAACACCAAATTTAACACATCTGCTCCCCATTCACACCTGAGACCTTGTAACACTAACGAGTCATATGACACCAGGGAGGGAAAATGGCTAATTGGGCCTAACTTGGACATTTTCACTTAGGGGTGTACTCACTTTTGTTGCCAGCGGCTTAGACATCAATGTCTGTGTGTTGAGTTATTTTGAGGGGACAGTAAATATACACTGTTATACAAGCTGCACACTCACTACTTTACATTGTAGCAAAGTGTCATTTCTTCAGTGTTGTCATATCAAAAATCTGAGGAGTGTACTCACTTTTGTGAGATACTGTATGCCCATGTCATAACAGCAAACAAAAAAAAAACTCATTTAAGATACTGTATATTCTCTATTTAAGTATCCAGTACCCCGATGCTCCAGGATCCTATATAGTATGGGAAAGGGTATTTTAATAATTATGAAATATTGTCAGTTAACTATGACTAAGGCCTCTTCAAAGTCTGAAGTGTGTTAGATCTACTGCTGAGGTTTTGCATGCTTTGAATAAACTCATGCTCAAGGACTAGTATCTGTGTGCTGGATTGTTGTGCTTTTCCATATAAATAACTAAACCAATACTCCAAATACAGCTGCTTTACAAAACACACAAAGTGCTTAAATGAGTTGTAAAGGCAGAAGGTTTTTTTATCTTAACTCATTCTATGCATTAAGTTAAAAATGCCTTATGTTTGTAGCAGCCTCCCCAGCACCCCCTAATACTTATCTGAACCCCATCTCTGTCCAGCGATGTGAGACACAGCAGCGATGCCTTTGGCTCCTGCGGCTGTTAATCAAAGATAGTCAGCCAATCAGTAGAGAGAGGGGGCGGATCCAAATGGCAGCTCCATGTCTGAATGGACACCCAGAGCTGCAGTTTGGCTCGGGTGCTCCCATAGCCAGCTGCTTGCTGTGGGGGCACTCAACTGAAGGAAGGGGCTAGGAGCAGCAAAGAGGGACCCAAAAAAAGGAAGATCCAGATTGCCCTGTGCAAAACCTCTTTAGAGGGCAGGTAAGTATAACATGTTTGTTATTTTTTTTTTTTTTAAGCAAGACTTTACAATCACTTTAACTATTAATAATCCTTAGTATGCAGTGCTAAATATCTAATTCCCCTTTAACTGGTGATATGGTGCTGCTGTGTTCAACTACAAATACCTATGCCCCATGTCTTTGTTGCTCACAGGTTGTATAAATAACTCCCTATTGCATATATGTATGCTACAATGTATACATATCAACCAATAATTAGTTACAGTATATAAATAAATCACTCTCTTTTTACATATAAAGTGTTACGGTGCATATATATCAATCCCCAACTAATCAAGTGTATCCATATATGATCGAATGTTCTAAAAAATCAAAATGCCCAAATAAATGGGTCCAAATCAAAATGATTGAAAATGTCAGTTTCCAAAAATTCCATTTTATAAAGTGCTCAGTATATATGCATAAAGTATTTATATGCTTAAAGTTCCTTCAGTGCTTCAAATCCACCACCATGAAACACCACCACTCTCTAGAACTCACCAGATGGCCATAACAGCAAGGTCTCGATGCGCTTTTCCCCAAGAGTCTAAACATCCAGGGCATCTGCTTTACTCTCTGTAATAACACATGCTGTAATGTAACATTCCCCCCAAAAAAAGTAAAAATCAAAATTTTTTAACATTTTAGGCATTTGTTTTCTGCTACATATTTTTGGTAAACAAAAATCACAATAAGTGTATTTTGATTGGTTTGCGCAAAAGTTATCGAATCTACTAACTACGGGAAAGATTTATGTAATTTTTATAATTTTTTTTTTTTTACTAGTAATGGCGGCGATCTGCGATTTTTAGCGGGACTGCGACATTGTGGCGGACAGATCAGACCCCTAACTGACATTTTTGACACTTTTGGGGGGACCAGTGAAATTACTACAGTAATCAGTGCTAAAAATATGCACTGTTATTGTAATAATGACACTGGCAGGGAAGGGGTTAACACTGTGGGTGATCAAGGGGTTAAATGTGAGTCTAGGGGAGTGATTCTAACTGTTTTGGGGCAGGCTTGTGAAATAATCACAGAGAGCAGTGATCCTATATAGAAGGATCACAGGAGCTCTGTGATCACTCCAGAGAGAAGAACGATCAGCTGTGTTTACAACAGCTGACCGTTCTTCTCTCTCAGCGGAGATCGATCACAGGTGGCAGGCGGCAATCGGAGCTGCCTGCCTTGCGCATCAGAGTCCCCTAGCTGCAGGCGCGCGACCGACGAAGCCCTACGTCGGTTTGCGCAGGAGGGCCAGCCTGCCGCAGTATATATGCCGTGGGTAGTCCGAAAACCGGTTAATAAACACTTTACAAAAAGAGGACTAGGCAGAACAGGAGGTTGTCACCAATTCAGGAAACAGCAAGAATAAAAGCAGATCCAATAAAGGTAATATTATATTTCCACAGCAAGACATGATTGCAACTGGCACCCTTAGAGCAGGTTCACACTACTCCGACTTGAAGTCGCCCGTGCAGTACGACTTCATCGTGGCTTGCAAACGACTTCTCATAATAGAAGTCAATGCAAGTCGCTCCGACTTCGCCCAAAAATAGTGCAGGAACCTTTTTCTAAGTCGGAGCGACTTGAGTCGCTCTGATTAGAACGGTTCCATAGCACAGCATGGAACGCTACTTGTCAGGTGACCAAGTCGCCTGACAAGTCGGAGTAGTGTGAACCGGCTCTTATAGTAATTGTAAAGTCTTGTTTGTTTATTTATTTATTTTAAACATGTTATACTTACCTCCTCTGTGCAGTTTGTTTTGCACAGGGCAACCTGGATCCTTTTCTTCTTGGGGGCCCTTGTTGCTGCTACTGGCCCCTCCCTCCTGTTGAGTGCTTGAGCTGAGCTGCAGCTCCGTGTGTCCATTCAGAAATGGAGCTGCTATTATGCCCCACCCCCTATCTCTCCTGATCGGCTAACTGACTTTGATTGACAGCCGTGGGAGCCAATGGCGCCGCGGCTGTGTCCCAACCAATCAGGAGGGAGAGTCCTGGACGGCCAAGGGACTTGTGGACATCGCTGGACAGAGAAGGACCTTAGGTAAGTATTAGGGAGTGCTGGGGAGGCTGCCACACCTAGAAGGTTTTTATCTTAATGCAAAGAATGCATTAAGATAAAGAAAAAACCTTCTGAATTTACAACTCCTTTAAATACACAAAGGAAAAGTGCAACTGACCAATAATTGCATGCACTGGAGGGAAAACTGTAGTTTTAATTTGAATATCTTCCATGATATTCATAAGTTTTGTTTTTTGGCAAGCTGAAGGGTGAGCAGGACAAAGCACAGTGTAATCTCTGCCTTTAAAATTCTCAGCATCAGAAACACTACACTGATAATAATGTTACTTCTCAAACATCAGCACTAAATTAGTGAGTGGCTTTAATCCAGTATATAAACCTAACGTAAAGGATTCTGGCATGTAATTAAACTGACACATCTATACAGCTTAATTTGCTTACAACTGGGGAATAACAATAAGTAGAAAAGAGAATGAGGTGCTTTCATTGTCTAGAAAGAATATAGAGCTCAAAGTGGTTATATCTTATTTTTGACATTATACAGACATGCATTAAAGCTAATAACTCATTAACAACCATTCACACTCTTGTTACATTCTTTACATAAAAAGAAAGGTGAAACCTGATTGGTTGGTATTCACAGCAACTCCACTTTTGTGCTCAGTTTGCTTTCACCAGTTTTAATGAATCAAGCTTACGTTCAGACATATGGTGCAAAAGTCACATACTTTAATTGTAATGATGGGCCTGTATTACATCCTGAATAGGTGGAAATAAAAGAGTCTAAAACATACCCTTTTCTAGTTCTCATTGTGGAAGGCGACCTTGACTTGACCTTTTCATATACTTGAATATTTTCTGTCAGTAATTCTGTTGCAATAATCCTTAAAATCCTTGTCTCCTTACATTTCCATCTTTGTTTGAGATTTAGCTTTTAGACAAGCAGTCTTATATTTTTCCTCTGGAAAACGATGATATCCAAGGAGAGTTTATAAGTAACTTAATGATGGTAAGACTGCTAGGTTCTGTAACAGCAGAATAAATCCAAATCATAGAAAAGGAAGTGGAGAAGGTGTCTCTAAGTGTAGTATTAACATAGTTTATTAATGTATAAAAAGTAATACACTTACAACATGGAAGTGAAAACAGGCATGTCTGATCATCACTGCGAGACTCATCTCATGTCCCTGTGGCTCTGACTCCTCCAGCCAACCAGCAGAAGTGGGGAGGGGGGGGGGGGGGAGAGATAATGAAGCAAGCCGAAGGAAGAACCTGTCAGGAGGCTGCGGTGGCATGCACCAGGGGCGTAACTACAGGGGTTGCAGGGGTTGCAATCGCTACCGGGCCCCATGCTCCAGGGGGCCTGCGTGGCTCCCATGTACACCTGAATAGGAGGAGCGGCGGGGGCAGCATGTAGAGAAATCACTGTCCTCCTTTTTCCTCCTGTAGCTGCAGGAGGAAAATGGAGGAGATTGGTACCTCTGTATGCTGCCCCCGCCACTCCTCCCATCCAGTTCTGCTGTCTCTGGACCCCTGTGTGCTCCCCTGCCCCCCCCAACTGTGCTACCCTGCCCCCCTCCCACTGTGCTGCCCCCCCACCCCACCCCACCCCCCACTGTGCTCCCTCCCCTCTCCTGCCAACTGCTGCAGGGGATGTGTCACAATAGAGAACCAGGAAGGGGTCGGTAAATATGTAATTTACCAGCTCCTTCCTTTTCTGAATGGACAGAGTCATAGTCAGTGACATTGTAAAAAAAAAAAAAAAAATAGAATGATAAAAAATAATACAATTAAAATACCAAAAAGTAAAAACTACTGTCACCAGTGGGTGAACTTCCAGGATTGCAAAGGTCACACTTGCAACCGGGCCCTGGCATTCCGCCACCGTGGGGAGGCCCCAGGATGGCAGGAAGGGGGACCACTGCAGGACCGTAATAAAGGGCCCTGCAATGAGAGTAAAGGGCCCCAGAGTCAGTGGGAAGAGCCCCAGGCTTGAAGGGAGGGGCCAGGGGTCCGGGGGGTCCTTCATGGTTTCTTGCACCGGGGCCCTGAAGGTTCTAGTTACGCCTCTGGCATGCACCCCTCACTCGTGGACCGCATGAGGACGTTAGGGGGGCAGTAACACGTTTCGGAACATGCGCACTTTGTCAGACCAACAGTGTCAGAAGGGATGCCCGGAGTTAAAGTATAACTAAAGGCGAAACATTTTTTTAGTTTTGGATGGAGTGGAAAAGGATCAGGACACATGTCAGTTTTTATTGTTGTCTATTTCTTCGTTAGGGAGATTCACCGTCTCTTTTTGTCCTGTGTACCTTTATCATTAAAAGTAAAATAAAATCCCAAATTTTGAGTTGTCCCCAGAAAAGTAAAAGAGTGGAAATCTTCCAATGAGGACAATAGTTCTGGTGGCCTGGGGGTTCCCATGAAATTCCCTTAAATTGCAGGGGTTTCCTCTAACTTCCTGTTTGGCTATGGGGCAGGAAGTGAACGTAAATCTCCACAATGGGATGCAGATGACAAAAAAAAATTGACAAGGGTTATAACCCTCCTTTACTTTACCCAAAATTAAAAAAAAAAAGTGTTGCCTATAGTTCTTCTCTAAGAAGGGGAAGGGGGAGGGGCGGGGTGGGAAAGGGGTGTGTCTAAATACAGAGGTATACACCGCTACTGGACATCAAGGGAGAGACACAGGAGCAGTATGCATACTAATGAATGTGTCATCAAAATGAGTGAAATAATAACAAATCGCAGAATTACTTTACTAAAAATATATTAGCACATATATAAAAGTATAAGAACATACATCTGAGCCATATGACTATAGCGCTGTATGAAACCAGATAACAGAAATAAAAATAAGTAAGAAAATAAAATACATAATAGACGTTCTCTATTTCATACATGCAGAATATTTAGCTTAACTATACATGTAAGAGTTTGATCTATGCTTTAGTAATTATTATACATTCACATATACTGGAAATACACAAAAGGAGTAAATATATTGAGAATAAAACTGATATAAAAAATAATAATTTAATATAAAAGGTGTTTATGGATACAAAATGAAGCATTCATGGGCAATCCCAGTTCTAAGATTGGTGTGCTGTGGTATAAGGAGATGATGAACACCTATATGCTAGAATACATATACATATATGTGTGTGTATATATATATATATATATATATATATATATACACACACAGTATATATAAATATTGGCGTACATGCCAGGGGCAGCATGTTTCTGTATGGGAATTTACGGTACATTTACTTATCACCATCTATCGGATATGGGACTTACTGTGAATACCTAGGGGGTTGGAGCAGTGGTGTATTTTGGTTTTGTGCTGCCCTAGGCAAGACTAAAATTGCCCCCCCCCCCCCTATGTATATTTGCCCCACTCCTTCCTTTTTAACGGATGTGACTACCTCCAAAATTGAAGGACTACAAGTCCCAGCATGAATACCTGAGATCTCACAAGAGGGGGGAGGGGTGGGAGAGAAAGAGGGGGGTGGGTGAGGGAGGGAGAGAGAGAGGGGGGGATGAGAGACAGTGAGAGAGGGGGTGGGTGAGGGAGAGAGAGAGGGGGAATGAGAGGGGGGTGAGAGAGAGAGGGGGAGTGAGAGAGAGAGAAAGAGACAGAATGAGAGAGAGGGGGGGTAGATGAGAGAGAGGGGGTGAGGGGGAGAGGGGGGATGAGAGAGAGGGGGGGAGAGAGAGGGGGATGAAAGAGAGGGGGATAAGAGAGAGGAGAGAGAGAGAGGGGTGTGAGAGAGAGATGGGGGGTGAGAGAGAGAGATGGGGGGTAAGAGAGAGGGGGGTGAGAGAGAGAGGAGGGAGAGGTGAGAGGGGGGGTGAGAGAGAGAGGTTAGAGAGAGAGAGAGAGGGGGTGAGTGAGAGAGAGAGAGAAAGGGGGTGAGAGAAGCGGGTCTAGCAACAAGTGGCCAAAAGAGTCTCAGGTGGAGGGGGCAGCTTTTTTGCTGCCCCCCTGCAAAGTGCCGGCCTAGGCCTGGGCCTTGTCGGCCTAGGCCAAAATACAGCACTGGGTTGGAGGCAGTCAAAAAGCCTATGTTATTACTATGTGGTGGGTTCAAGTGTAGATGTTGGTGCCTGGAAGAATAAAAATGAACGGTTAGTGTCCTAAGATGGAGCAAAGTAAAATCATAACTGTATGCATTATGAGGCTACAAGATGGTACTAATCTCGAGTTCCTCGTTCAAACTTCCAGGAGAGAGAACATCCAGGGCATATACCCAGAATATCTCCCTTTGGCAGAGAAGCTTGAACCTCTCCACTGCAGGAAGATCTCTCTGGATGGCCTCTATACCAAAACACGGAGTCCTTTGGTGGATTTGTTGTGGTGTTTTTAAAAATGTCTGGGGACACTATGCGCGCCTTTTCCCTACTCAATAAAGCGCCTACACTCACCAAAACGCGCCCTTAGAGCACGGATGGTTCTGCCGACATAATATAGCCAGCAGGGGCAAGTTAAATAGTATACCACAAAGTAAGAGGAGAAGGAATAAAATGAGTTGGTCTTATGCGTAGATCCTTTGATGGTGAATGTTTTCTGACCATGGTTGACAAACTGGCAGGTTAGACATAGTGGTTTCCAGCACTGGTACATTCCAATGATGGAAAATAATTGGAGAGGGAAATATTTGTGCTGTTTGGTAATCAGTTTGCTGGGTGCTACTTTAGTTTTGTTACTAAGGGCTTTTCTGTATGTGAACTTGGGTTTGTTCGGCCAGAGGCCCATGCTTCGGCACTACGTGCTCCATTTGTCTGTAACAGTTGTGGAACTGGGTGGTGAATCTTATCTCGAGTTCATCATCTCTGTTGGGCTTGTAGGTGGGGGTTGGTGGATTAATATACTGATAGTATGCTTGGTCTACTAGTTCAGATGGATAGCCTTTATCAAGGAATTTTTTCTTCAGGATATCCCCTTGTGCCTGGTAGTCCATGGATTTCGTAAAGTTGTGCCTTAACCTGCAAAACGGACTCCTTGGTATGCTATGCAGCCAGCGCGGGTGGCAGCAGCTCCTGTAATGTAAGAAGTTGCCCGCTGTAGGCTTAGTATAGTTTTTGCCATAAATGCAATTACATTACAGCAGCTGCCACCCGCGCTGGCTGTAAAACGTGCCTGAGTTAGTTTTGCAGGTTTGCCTTTAAAAAATCCATCCTCTTGTCTTTTTGTTCAGTCTTTTGAATATTTACCAGATTCTAAAAAGCCTATAAATCCCTGGGCCCTTTACGAATTATAAAGCATCTTGTGGCATGCAATATTAATACATTTTCTGTCACACTCACTCCTAGGAAGAATTACAGCTGTTTTGAATAAAAAAATATTTCTTGCTGCAAAATGATGGAGTTATGACAAAATCCTAAAGTAACTTAGCAAACACATAAAGTATAAGTTTATGTATTCAGTAAGGGTTGAATGACAAATTAATTTGTTATAAGCTTCATCATTAAGACTAGTGGGTCTTTCTGTAGCAATATAAAGCCACAAGAATCAGAGTGCCAAAACGCCTTGTCTAGGGATGCTGGCATCTGCAATGCATGAGGTCTATTAAAACACTTTTAACATTGTATGACCAAATCGTAAATGCAGCATACCTTGTTAAACCATTTAGTTTAAAATTAACATTAATTCCATACCCTCTCTTGGTAGTTAAATATGCCTATAAGATAAGCCAGGCTATTGCTTCATTGCTAAAATAATTATTTTATTAGATTCTTAAGATTACCTGGAGTCTGTTGATGACTGAAGAGGCAATGAAATGATTGAATACAAAAACGACAAGATTGAATCATGTATAAATATGCTCTAGTATATTTATTCATTAGCCAGATACAGTATATAAACTGAGTTATAGTGGCTCTATCAGTTTTCAAAAAGGTCGCAAATTTAATAAGTGCTGACTTTTTCCTCTAAAAAAGGAATAAGGTCCTTTCTGCTAACCAACTCATTGCAGTACTTTTTAATGTCACTAGATGTCCTCAGTCCAATGGTCAGCATCATAAAAACTACTTCCTCTGAGCCCAGATCCTCCTGGACCTGCCCCAGGCTGTGACTGGACACTGAGAGGTGTCACTCTTTTTTCTCTTCCTATCAGCATGTTTCAAGTCAGCGCATGAATGGATTGTTTCTTTGTGTTGCTTCTTTCCTTCACACTCCAACCTTCCTTTACTGGGGCCAGGACAGACCATCAGAAATGTTGGGGCCCTTACACAGCTTTAAGTCTAGGCCCCCCTGGAGCTGACCACAAACATTCCTCAAGGCCCGCCCACTGGCTGACCCACCAAATCCACCCACTGGCCATCCCACCAAGTCCTTCAGTGCACCCACTTTTATTTTAATACTTTTACAACCTAATATATCCTCCATCCCATGTCCTCTTCCTCCTTCACTCCCATGTCCTCCTCCTTCTCCATCCCATGCACTCCTCTTCCTCTTCCTGTCCCATTTCCCCATCCCATGCCCTCCTCCTCCATCCCATGTCCTCCTGCTCCTCCAGCCCCATCTCCAACATCCTCCTCCTTCTGTAGTCCCATCTTCACCATCCCATGTCTTCTTTCTCCAGTCACTCCTCCTCCACCCCATGTCCTCCTCCTCGATCCCATGTTGTCCTTCTCCAGTCTCATCTCCCCTCTATATCAGTCCTCTCTCGCAGTGTCCTCCCACTGTAGTTGTTATATTCCTTCTGAGCCCTCAGTACAGCCCAGATCCAGTCCAGTGTAGTCCCTCCAGTATGTAGAGGAGTGTGGAGGGTATGACAGTGGCAGAATGGGAAAGGATTTATTTTAATGGCAGTCTGTGGAGTGACTAGGGAGTGATGTTGGGCAGATAAGGGTCAGAGTGATGTCCGTCAGCTGGATGTATGAAGTGGTCTGGGGGTGATGCAAACTGGGGGGAGTAGAGGGCTAAGATATGGTCAGATAGTGATGTTTAGAATTAAAAAAATATATATATTGTGCTCATCAACTAATATATACAACAATACATAATACAAAATTGGTATTTAAAGAAAGCATCCTCCTGTTATAAGATGTAAATCTATATCTACAGTATATAATCCAGCCCCCAGCACTCTGTTTATGTCCAGATGATGTGAAATTAATTTAAAATCTCAGCTCACCTCCTCCCTGTAGTGTGACCAGCCATCCCAGCCAGCAGTAGCTACAGGGCGTTTCACCTTCCTTCAGCACACTGCACTGGTGATCGGAAGGGGGGGGGGGGTTGAGTCACTGCAGGAGGTGAGGGAGGAGAGGAAGGAGCTTTGGAGATACTAAATACATACCTCGCCGGTGCAGTGTATGTATTTAGAAGCAATGACACTGATGCTGTCCCCACAGTGGCAAGTATATCCCCCCTCCACTTACCTTGGGCCCTCAGTCCGGCCCTGGTCAGAAGGGAGGAGGAGCCTACGCTCCATTGGCTAGGTGTGCTGTTTTGATAAGCAGCTGGGACCTGTCACAGAGTGGTTCATTGTGGCATCAGTCCTCAGAGAATATGCGGGGAAGGTGCCCAGAGAAGCGATCCCTGCCCGGGTCCCTAGGGACATCTGGGCCCCCTACAGGTGTATGGGCTGTACCCCCCTCATGGCAGGCCCTGACTGGGGCTGCATTAAGGGCTGATACCAGGTCAGATTTGGGTATTTACTCACATTAAAAAATACATTTAATAGGGTATTAATGGCTGCAAAGCTGCATTATTGTGTGTCTTTTATATCTGTTCAGAGTTTAGATTTAAAGGATGAGTAGGCAACAAAGAAAAACACTTTCAGTTTACCTAATTTCAGCATTGTTTCTAGAGACATGTTTGGTGCAATTACTGCTCATTTTTCACTATCAACAAAGTTTCCCAAATATATTAATCACTAGGCTTACATTTTTTTAGTCTTGTTATTGCCAGTAACTATAGCACAATCACCAACGAGATGAAGGGGAGGTTTCTAGGGTTGAGCGAACACGGACTGTATTATTCGTGTTCGTACCGAATAATTGGATTTTTGTTACCCGAACACGGACACGAAAACTTTACTGTATATTCGGGTAAAAATCCGCGTTCGGTCGTTTTATTTCCGGGTTTTGCATGCTTTGGCGCGCTTTTCATGGCGGGCTTTCAACAGCCAATCAACAAGCGTTTAACTGGTGTGCCTAAGCCATCCCAGCCATGCCTACAAATGTATCAGTAGCTGTGATTGGCCGTCTGAAGCATGTGACCAAGTCTTTATAAGTTCGAGGCAGCGCCGCTGCGGCGTCATTCTGCTGTTTAGTTCAGGGAGAGAGCACACATCAACGTGCTGGTTGCTGATTAGGGACAGACAGGAAAAAAAAAACATTTGTGTCCGGATAGAATTGAGGGACAGGTCGGAGTGTGTTAGGCAGGGCGAGTTGTAGGCATTTTAGGGAGAGAGTCTGCTGATTTTTAGGGTCAGTGTGTTCTACAAACTACAATCGATATTGCTGTGTGGGGTGGGGTTTGCAGTGACCGATCTACGATCTTAGCAATCCTTTTAGGGACAGAGTCTGCTGATTTTTAGGGTCAGACAGTGCGTTCTACAAACTACAATCGATATTGCTGTGTGGGGTGGGGTTTGCAGTGACCGATCTACGATCTTAGCAATCCTTTTAGGGAGAGAGTCTGCTGATTTTTAGGGTCAGTGTGTTCTACAAACTACAATCAATATTGCTGTGTGGGGTGGGGTTTGCAGTGACCGATCTACGATCTTATCAATCCTTTTAAGGAGAGAGTCTGCTGATTTTTAGGGTCAGTGTGTTCTACAAACTACAATAGATATTGCTGTGTGGTGTTGGATAGGAGATAGGCAGGTGTCAGTGGTCCACATCCATTTTGCTGTGTGTGGGCTGCAGTGAACACAATCTTTTTGGGCTGCAGTAAACACAATCTTTTTGGGGTGCAGTGAACACAAGCATGTGACCAAGTCTTTATAAGTTCGAGGCAGCGCCGCTGCGGCGTCATTCTGCTGTTTAGTTCAGGGAGAGAGCACACATCAACGTGCCGGGTGCTGATTAGGGACAGACAGGAAAAAAAAAACATTTGTGTCCGGATAGAATTGAGGGACAGGTCGGAGTGTGTTAGGCAGGGCGAGTTGTAGGCATTTTAGGGAGAGAGTCTGCTGATTTTTAGGGTCAGTGTGTTCTACAAACTACAATCGATATTGCTGTGTGGGGTGGGGTTTGCAGTGACCGATCTACGATCTTAGCAATCCTTTTAGGGACAGAGTCTGCTGATTTTTAGGGTCAGACAGTGCGTTCTACAAACTACAATCGATATTGCTGTGTGGGTTGGGGTTTGCAGTGACCGATCTACGATCTTAGCAATCCTTTTAGGGAGAGAGTTTGCTGATTTTTAGGGTCAGTGTGTTCTACAAACTACAATAGATATTGCTGTGTGGTGTGGGATAGGAGATAGGCAGGTGTCAGTGGTCCACATCCATTTTGCTGTGTGTGGGCTCCAGTGAACACAATCTTTTTGGGCTGCAGTAAACACAATCTTTTTGGGGTGCAGTGAACACAATCTTTTTGGGGTACAGTGAACACAATCTTTTTGGGCTGCAGTAAACACAATCTTTTTGGGGTGCAGTGAACACAATCTTTTTGGGGTACAGTGAACACAATCTTTTTGGGGTGCTGGCTGCTGATTAGGGACAGACAGGAAAAAAAAACATTTGTGTCCGGATAGAATTGAGGGACAGGTCGGAGTGTGTTAGGCAGGGCGAGTTGTAGGCATTTTAGGGAGAGAGTCTGCTGATTTTTAGGGTCAGTGTGTTCTACAAACTACAATCGATATTGCTGTGTGGGGTGGGGTTTGCAGTGACCGATCTACGATCTTATCAATCCTTTTAGGGAGAGAGTCTGCTGATTTTTAGGGTCAGTGTGTTCTACAAACTACAATCGATATTGCTGTGTGGTGTGGGATAGGAGATAGGCAGGTGTCAGTGGTCCACATCCATTTTGCTGTGTGTGGGCTGCAGTGAACACAATCTTTTTGGGCTGCAGTAAACACAATCTGTTCCATACTCCTCCTACTCCTCATTCAGCCTTTTAGGGGTACAAACAATAGTAATTGGGGCCTAGTGTGCTTCTGTACGTGTGAGATACATACACTTTTTTTGACCATATTTCCTATTCCGCTATTCAATAAAAACCTTTGGGGATGAATTAAATTGCGGGATAGTTTGTGTTGGTACGTGTGAGATCCACCTTTCCATGTTTTTGGGGTTCATCTCATACTTCTGAAGATTTGAGGGTGCTGCCTGTTCCATACTCCTCCTACTCCTCATTCAGCCTTTTAGGGGTACAAACAATAGTAATTGGGGCCTAGTGTGCTTCTGTTTGTGTGAGATACATACACTTTTTTTGATCATATTTCCTATTCCGCTATTCAATAAAAACCTTTGGGGATCAATTAAATTGCGGGATAGTTTGTGTTGGTACGTGTGAGATCCACCTTTCCAAGTTTTTGGGGTTCATCTCATACTTCTGAAGATTTGAGGGTGCTGCCTGTTCCATACTCCTCCTACTCCTCATTCAGCCTTTTAGGAGTACAAACAATAGTAATTGGGGCCTAGTGTGCTTCTGTACGTGTGAGATACATACACTTTTTTTTATCATATTTCCTATTCCGCTATTCAATAAAAACCTTTGGGGATCAATTAAATTGCGGGATAGTTTGTGTTGGTACGTTTGAGATCCACCTTTCCAAGTTTTTGGGGTTCATCTCATACTTCTGAAGATTTGAGGGTGCTTCAGTCTGCCTCCTGCCTGTTCCGAACTCCTCCTACTCCTCATCCTGCCTTTAGGGTACAAAAAATTGTAATCGGGGTCTAGATTGTGTTTGTACGTGTGAGATACAGCGTTTTGTAAAATTTGTCCTATTCCGCTATTCAATATACACCCTGTTTGAGTGTAAAAAATTAAATTGCGGGATAGTCTGTATCGGTACATGTGAGATACACCTTTTTAAATTTGTTTGGCGCATCTCCTTCTACCGCCGAGGATTTTAGGGCGCTTCAGTTTGCCTCCTGTTCCCAACTCCTCCTACTCCTCTTCCTCATCCTGCCTTTAGGGTACAAAAAATTGTAATCGGGGCCTAGTTGGTGTTTGTACGTGTGAGATACACCGTTTTGTAAAATTTGTCCTATTCCGCTATTCAATATACACCCTGTTTGAGTGTAAAAAATTAAATTGCGGGATAGTCTGTATCGGTACATGTGAGATACACCTTTTTAAATTTGTTTGGCGCATCTCCTTCTACCGCCGAGGATTGCAGGGCGCTTCAGTTTGCCTCCTGTTCCCAACTCCTCCTACTCCTCTTCCTCATCCTGCCTTTAGGGTACAAAAAATTGTAATCAGGGCCTAGTCTGTGTTTGTACGTGTGAGATACACCGTATTATAACATTTTTCCTATTCCGCTATTCAATATACACCCTTTTGGAGTGTAAGAAAATTAAATTACTGCATAGTCTGTATCGGTACGTGTGAGATAAACCTTTTAAATTTGTTTGGCGCATCTCCTTCCACCGCCAAGGATTGCAGGGCGCTTCAGTTTGCCTCCTGTTCCCAACTCCTCCTACTCCTCTTCCTCATCCTCCCTTTAGGGTACAAAAAATTTTAATCGGGGCCTAGTCTGTGTTTGTACGTGTGAGATACACCGTTTTTTTATCCTTTTTCCTATTCCACTATTCAATATACATCCTTTTGGGGTAAAAAACATTAAATTGCGGCATAGTTTGCATATTTGACTGTCAGATACACCCGTGCGATACTGTTGTTGTTTTGTTCCGCTATTCAATAAACACCTTTCTAGGGCAAGATCATAAATTACAGAAATATGAGGAGACCGTCAAATAGGGGCCGTGGCCTGGGTCGTGGTGCTGCTGGTAGAGCTCCTGTTGCAAGGAGAGGACGTGGTCGATCTGTGCCAGCTACACGCACAAGTGAAACACCTTCCTCAAGTGTTAGTAGGCGACAGAACCTGCATCAGTATTTGGTAGGGCATCATACGCCTCTAGAAGTGATGAGGCCAGAACACAGAGAGGCGATAGTAGATTGGTTTGCTGCTGACAGTGCCTCCAGTTCCTTCACATTGTCTCCCACCCAGTCTACTGCAGAAAGGTCAGAGTTGGCACCTGCAGCCGATGTCCAACCGTCTTTCACCTCACCCCCTTGCAAATCAGGCAAGCAGTCTGAGCCCCAAGCCATACAGCAGTCTCTTCTTCTTTTTGAGGACTCTGTCAGCAGGGTTTCCCAGGGCCATCCACCTAGCCCTGCCCCAGAAGTTGAAGAGATTGAGTGCAGCGATGCCCAACCACTCATTTCTCAAGATGAGTACATGCAAGGACCATCGCAGCACGTCTCCGATGATGACGAAACGAAGGTGCCAACTGCTGCGGCGTTCAGCATTGTGGAGACCGACAAGGAGGGCAGGGGTGAAGACTGGGTGGAAGATGATGTGGAGGACGATGTGGTCCTCGACCCCACATGGAATGAACGTCATGCAGGTGACCTGAGTAGTTTGGAGGAAGAGGCGGTGGTCGCACAGAGCCACCAGCACAGCAGAAGAGGGAGCAGGGTGCAGAAGCGGAGAGCCCGTGCCCTAGACACTACGCCTGCTACTGCCCAATGCAGCAAGGGAACGAGCGCACCAAAGTCAGCTCAAAGGAGTTCTCTAGCGTGAAAGTTCTTTAGAAAATGTGCTGATGACAGGACACGAGTGGTTTGCACCCTGTGCAATCAGAGCCTGAAGCGAGGCATAAACCTTCTCAACCTGAGCACAACCTGCATAATCAGGCATCTAAGTGCAAAGCACGAGCTGCAGTGGAGTAGACACCTTCAAAACCAAGAAACGTCTCTGGCTCATCCTGCTTCCTCTTCTGCTGCAGTCTCGGCCGCTCCAGCCACATCTGTAGTGATACCGGCACTTGCCACCCCGCAAACAGAGGATCTGTCAGCAACACCACCACCTGGGTCACCAACCATCTCCACAATGTCCCGTGGAAGCGTTCAGCTTTCCATCTCCCAAACACTTGAGAGGAAGAGGAAGTACCCCCCTACCCACCCGCGATCCCTGGCCCTGAATGCCAGCATTTCAAAATTCTTGGCCTTTGAAATGCTGTCATTCCGTCTGGTGGAGATGCACAGTTTTAAAAACCTTATGTCGGTGGCTGTCCCACAGTACGTCGTGCCCAGCCGCCACTACTTTTCCAGGCAAGCAATCCCTTCCCTGCACAACCAAGTGGGGGAAAAAATCAGGTGTGCACTGCGCAACGCCATCTCTGGCAAGGTCCACCTAACTACCGATACGTGGACCAGTAAGCACGGTCAGAGGCGTTATATCTCCCTAACGGCACACTGGGTAAATGCAGTGGCGGATGGGCCTGAGGCGGATAGCAATTTGGCGCATGTCCTTCCACCACCGAGGATTGCAGGGCACTTCAGTTTGCCTCCTGTTCCTAACTCCTCCTACTCCGCTTCCTCATCCTCTACCGCCTCCTCATCCGGACAGCGTAACACCTTCACCACCAACTTCAGCACGGCCAGGGGTAAACGACAGCAGGCAGTTTTAAAACTTGCCTGTTTGGGGGACAAACCACACACCACGCAGGAGTTGTGGAGGAGCATGGAACAGCAGACAAATGAGTGGTTGCTGCCAGCGAGCCTCAAGCCCGGCCTGGTGGTGTGCGATAACTGGCGAAATCTCATAGCAGCTCTGGGCCTAGCCGGTTTGACGCACATCCCTTGCCTGGCGCATGTGCTGAATTTGGTGGTGCAGAGGTTCCTTAAAAACTACCCCGATATGTCAGAGCTGCTGCAGAAAGTGCGGTCCGTCTGTGCGCACTTTCGGCGTTCTCACCCTGCTGCTGCTCGCCTGTCAGCGCTGCAGCGTAACTTCCATAGTGGAGTTTCAGCTGCAGCATGCACGCGTGAGTCGCTCTGCGGAAGAGCACCACTTCACCACCAATAACTGGGCCTCCATGCGAGACCTGTGTGCCTTGTTGCGCTGTTTTGATTACTCCACCAACATGGCCAGTGCCGATGATGCTGTTCTCAGCTTAACTATCCCACTTCTATGCCTCCTTGAAAAAACAATTCGGGCGATGATGGAAGAGGATGTGGCACAGGATGAGGAGGAGGAGGAGGATGAAGAGGTAACATTTCCAAGGCTTTCAGGGCAGTCATTCGCAAGGGGCTCCGAGGGTGGGTTCCTGCACACACAAACGCCAGGGACACAATTGTCCAGCAGGGGCACAGTTCTGGAGGATGAGGAGGATGAGGAGGAGGAGCTGGAGGAGGAGATGGAAACATGTTCACAGCAGGGTGGCACCCAGGCCAGCTCATGGCCATCACTGGTGCGTGGCTGGGGGGATACAGAGGACACGGACGATACACCTCCCACAGAGGACAGCCTTTCGTTGCCTCTGGGCAGCCTGGCACACATGAGCGATTACATGCTGCAGTGTCTCCACAATGACCGCTGAGTTGCCCACATTCTAACTTGTGCTGATTACTGGGTGGCCACGCTGCTGGATCCCCATTACAAGGACAACGTACCGTCCTTAATTCACTCACTGGAGCAAGTACAAGCGCACGCTGGTAGACGCCATGCTGCTGGCATTCCCACCTGACAGCGGGGCCACAGTGGAAGCACAAGGCAGAGGAGGAGGAGGAGGAGGAAGAGGTCGCCAACGCAACCAGGGCACCGCCAGCACCTCAGAAGGCAGGGTTAGCATGGCCGAAATGTGGAAAAGCTTTGTTAGCACGCCACAACAAACAGCAGCACCAGCAGCTCATATGGAACGTCTTAGCAGGAGGCAGCATTTCACCAACATGGTGGAGCAGTATGTGTGCACACGCCTAGACGTACTGAATGAGGGGTCTGCCCCCTTCAACTTCTGGGTCTCCAAGTTGGGCACATGGCCTGAGCTTGCCCTTTACGCCTTGGAGGTGCTGGCGTGCCCTGCAGCCAGTGTATTATCTGAACGGGTATTTAGCACGGCTGGGGGCGTTATCACAGACAAGCGCAGCCGCCTGTCCAGAGACAATGTGGACAAGCTCACGTTCATTAAAATGATCCAGGCATGGATCCCACGGGACTTTTCCGTACCTTGTGCAGAATAGCGATGGATACCGACCTTACCCAGCCATTGTTCCATTTTTGCTCTTTCTCACTCTTTTGGGGTGTACCCTCATTTAAAATTTGTGAAAAGAAGCAGTGTTGGCTACCTCGTCCTCCCTCCACCGCCGCTTCCACCTACACCGCCCATAGGTGTGCGCAGCCTATTGCATTAGGGTGTGCACCCCAAAGTTTAAATACACATGCATGTGTTTGCCTACATGTACATGGCCCCGATACATTACTCTCACTGCTGGCAAAGTGAAATAGAGCAGAGCAGGTCCGAGGGAAATCTTTCCCATCTCCTCACTGGCAAACAGAGCGATAATGCTATGTGCCCTAGGTGATTAGGGTGTGCCCAGGCACATCCGGCACACCCTGTGTGCATGCCTATGACACTGCCACATCCACCACCACCTCAACCTCCCTCCTACTCCATATGGGCCTCGTCCTTCAGAGATGAAGAACATTGTTTTATTTTTCTGTTTTTGTTTTAAGTTATTTCCCTATCCACATTTGTTTGTAAAGCACTTGCCATGCTCTTAACTACGTTTTGCTGCCATTTGCAGCACTCTAGCCCTTTCCATTGGTGTTTTAGAGCCATTTTAGTGCCTGAAAGTTCGGGTCCCCATTGACTTCAATGGGGTTCGGTGTCCGGGAAAAGTTCGGCAAAAGTCCGGGACACGGACCCGGACTTTTTTTTAAAGTTCGGCCGAACCCGCCGAACACGGACATCCAGGTGTCCGCTCAACTCTAGAGGTTTCTGTAAGACATTGTGGTCTGTGTTGAAAAGGGAGCCAACAAGAGTGCAGCAGACAGGCCCACCCATCAACCTGGGACTTTACCTGCATGAGGTTTGTATGTACGTTATGCGTGTATCTATGTGGGTTCCACATTTTACATTTTAACAGATATACTAGTAGGTAAATTAGTATCCTGCCAAATTTGGTAGAAATTGTGTGTGTGTGTGTATATATATATATATATATATATATATATATATATTCAAGCACCATCTGTATCTTAACGTAGGGCCTGTTCGTGGAAATTGGCATTCTACATTTTTTTTTTTTTTTGTAGGGCATCTAGTTAAAAAAAAACAGATAACTCTGAAGAAATGGAACTATGATGTCAACTACTTTGCTGGAGGGGGCTTTCATTATTATTCTTAAAAATGTATGTGCAGAGAGCTGCATTGCTTTATAAGAATCAATGGTTTTTGTGTGTATATGTCTCCTCCTTCTCTGACTTTGAAATCAAGAAGAATATGAGAAAAAATGTATTGAGCCCTTACTTTTGTATACACAGATGCTGATGCATTTTGAGGAACAGAACAACAGACATAGCATCTACCCTTATGTATTGAGGCAAGGGTTATAGTTGGAATATTTTGTCAATCCCATGAATTGCAAACTGCTTAGAAGTATGTTCATTTATTATAAAAATTTGACATAAACAGTATATAAAGCTAATACAACAGGAAGTCTCTCAAAAATTAAGGTATATCTCTCTTAGACAGTTGTCACCAAAACAGATTTCTCCATTGCAAGATTTCCTTTACCTGCTGTTTTCCATCCAAAAATTTGGATTTTCTTTTATGTTCTGGTCACCAAGACAAATAGAGAGTGTAATTCTCCCCAGCAGGAACATAGACAAAAATGACAACCTGACTTTGAGATATTTGGTTCAGTATCCAGGAAGCTATAAGCACAGGTGGATTTAAGGCAGCATTACCAGAATTTTTCTATACATGCAAAAATGCATGCAGCCTGAAAAAAAAACAAAAAAACTAAAAGAATGTAACCACCAAATCTATTGACTGATAAGCTGCAAAAAATTACATTTTGTTCTTGGGTTTGGGAAAATTGAATTTAAATCAGGCCTAGTTGTTGGGAAAACTGATAGTGATCTTTTGGTTCAGCTTAGTTTTATGTTTCTAAAACAAAATCTCAAAAAGCTCTGTAATCCCCATACAGACAACAGAGTATAAATGTTTGATGTCTCATGTCTATGGATTATGTTTTTCTGATACTTTAGCATATCAGTCATTTCATGCTGAAAATGACTTTTTTTTACTGATCCTGCACATTGTTTCTCACATTTATAATCTGCAATATTGTGCTCTGCTATTGTTTGTCTTTTAGATTATTCGTCTTTCATTATTATCTTTCATCTGTAGACTAAACAAGTGGATTGTCCTCAGAGTCCAGACACTACACACCAACACAAATTTTTAAGTGACATTTAATGTAGGTTTCTCCTATTACTTAACGAGTTACAAAAATTAGATTTACGAAAAATGCAAATGTTTGAAACCAAGGTTTGAAATTGAATTTCTGAATATAAAAAGTAAAACACAGAAAAAGAATGTTTAAAGGGATTGGGAACCTTGCAAGGAAAAGGGAAATTCTGTTTATCTTTTAGACCCTCATCTCCTCACCCTTCACCCTGGCTTCTGACTAGGTTAGGGTGGTGTCACTGGCTTTCCAGCAAAGATTCTGGAAAATCTTATGAAAGAATGCTCCAGCACTGTGCAGGAGTGTCTTACCATGAGTTTAGGACATTTTGGAGAACACATGATTGTTTATTAGTATTAGTAAAATATTTACTAGCATTCGCTTTACATATCTTGGAGAACTAACCACAGATCATCTGTGGATGTAGGCAGCCCTCAAATTCTCATGTCTCTTCATGTTATCCCAGACATACTCGATAATGTTGAGATCAGGGCTCTGCAGTTTAGTCATATAGTAGTTGTATGAATGTAGTGTATAGTTGTAGGATGATGATAGGTATTATGATAATTTGAGTTATTCCCAGATGACAAAATGTATTTGTAAATATTACAATGAACATCAGCCTCCAGAGTCCCATTTGTCATTAATATCCTAGCAAGCGTAAAGGCACTACAGTCCAATGTGAAATCTATATTATGCACCTAAATAGCTTCCATGCCTGCAATAATGTGTGTTACAATCTAGGCCTGTGCCTCTATCTTGATGAAGAAAGAATGTATGTATAAATGAATGCCTCCAGCAGCTAAAACTTCACCTGAAATACTAGTCTGACACTGAAGGGGTTTCTAATTGGTTGACCAAATGCATTGATCTTAACATGAACAGACCCTATTTGTAATTACTGACAATAGCTATTCAGGTCTCTAAAATGCTTACTAGGCCAACATATCACCATCTCCCATGAATAACCCCTCAAGTCTAACTACTATCAATAAATCAATAAATACTTCTTCTATGGTTCTTTATAATGCTTAAGTATGTAAACAATGTACCCTCTGAAATGCCTAATTAGATAAACAGGCTGTTCCCCACATGGCCTGCATGTCTTGAAACAGAGAAAAGAATGTGTGAGACATATATATATATATATATATATATATATATATATATATATAGTGCAAAAGTGAATATATCGGCGCAAACAATTGGCTGTATGCAATGAACTAAAAGTGCTAAAATAAGCTGCTATACCAACTGAGTTTACTACTACAAAGCAATTCAATAATCCAAAACAACGGTACAGCGCTAATAAGGTGCATTTAGTGATAATATGTAAAAATAAAAGAACATATATCTATGCAATATTAAGGTGCTATAATACATAAATCTGTGCAGTATTAAAGTGCCATAGTACAAATAACTGCACAATATTAAGGTGCTATAATAGAAATAAAGTGCTTGTAATAAATCAAATTCATATAATATATAAATAAATAATTGATAGATCCAAAGAGTCCAGTGGTCTTGTGCTAGAATTGGTGCAAAATTAGCTTGATGACGATAATCCAGCCAGGACCCCCCTACTGAAGAAGTCAAGCGTCTGATTGACAGATGACGTAATGCGTATAGGGGGGCTGAGTCTTCACCGGCAACCTGGAAGCTTACAGCTAGTTTGCTGCTCTATAAATGCGGTTTCCATGCACTATCAGTAGTGCCTGTACATGTGAGTTTTTTACCATTTTTTGTCCTGAATAAAAACCCCTGTTCATACTGAGAGCATTAGATCCTGTGCCTTTTATTTTTTATGTGATATCCATGATGAGATCCGTGTCCCTATGTTTGGCTATCTTCGGGCAGCAGTATGTCTACTGAGAGGCTGTGAGAGAACCTGCGAATCCCTGCTGGTGATTATTTGCTTATTTTGACCTTGTGGTGAAACACAGGTCAAAACTTCAGGTGAGAGGCCAATTATCTTAGGTGTTGGTGGTGGAAGACACACAGATTCACTTGTAAAACACTGGCTGGATTATCGTCATTAAGCTAATTTTGCACCAATTCTAGCACAAGACCACTGGACTCTTTGGATCTATCAATTATTTATTTATATATTATATGAATTTGATTTATTACAAGCACTTTATTTCTATTATAGCACCTTAATATTGCGCAGTTTTTTGTACTATGGCACTTTAATACTGCACAGATTTATGTATTATAGCACCTTAATATTGCATAGATATATGTTCTTTTATTTTTACATATTATCACTGAATGCACCTTATTAGCGCTGTACCGTTGTTTTGGAATATATATATATATATATATATATATATATATATATATATATATATATATATTAAATGCATACACTATCCTACATAAATCATTAACCTTGATGGGTTCTAACTGCTAGAACTGACAAATTATTCATCATCACTTCCACGACTCTTGTTGTTCTTTATGCTTAAGATAGTTCTTTAAATGACTTTGGCTGTATGTTTGGGGTCATTGTCCTGCTGCAGAATACATTTGGGTCCAATCACGTGCCTCTCTGATGGTAAGGCATGATGGATAAGTATCTGCCTTTATTTCTCAGGATTGAGGACCGCATTGATTGGGCAATGTTGAGGACCGTAGAGGCAGTGGTTGGCAAAGGATACAGCAGATGAAAGACACATTATGCTTACTTCCCTTTGACATTGGAAGATGTCCAGTGGTGCCATCAGCACACAACTGGTTGAATCTGGTGGGACCCATGTGCACCTATCTACTATCCTGAGTAAAATATTGGTTGTAGCAGGAGGCAGTTTGTTCACTGAAGGGTTGGTGAGTGCTAAAATAATGAGTGTCTGCAGGAAACAGTGAAGCATGGTAGAGGTTCCTTGTATGTTTGGGGCTGCATTTCTGCAAATGGAGTAGGAGATTTGTTTAGGATCAGTGGTGTCCTCAATGCTAGGAAAAACAGACATATACTTCTGCCATCATGTCATACCATCAGAAAGGCATTTGATTGGCCCCACATGTAGCAGCACAATGACCCCAAGTATACAGCCAATGTAATTTAGAACTATCTTCAGTGTAAAGAAGAACAAGGAGTCCTGGAAGTGATGGTTTGGCCCCCACAGAGCCTTGATCTCAATATCATTGAACCTATCTGGGATTACATGAAGAGACAGAAAGATTTTAGGATACCTACAGTACATCCACAAAATATATGTGGTTAGTTCTCCAAGATGTTTGGAACAACATAACTGCTAAGTTCATCCAAAAACTGTTTGCAAGTGTACCTAGAAGAATTGATGCATTAACAGTGTTTTGAAGGCAAAGGGTGGTAACACCAAATATTGATTTGATTTGCATTTCACTGCTCATGTCCTTTCCATCCTGTTAATTGATAAAAAATAAATTATTAACACTTATATTTCTGAAAGAATTCTTAATTTATAGCATTTTTTTCACACCTGCTTAAAACATTTGCACAGTACTGTAAATATAATGGGCTAGCTAGCTGATTCAAGAAAATTGTCAGGGCAGCAAATTATTAAAAAAAAAACATTGGTATTGTTGAATTAATTTAGTTCAATTTTTTTTATGTAATTTATTTTAGCTGATTTTATATCTATTTTCTAGTTTGTATGTACTGTGACAGGAAGTCAGGTAAATCTGTGAATGTAGTCACAGACAGGAGCTACACTTCCACCTGGGTTAGACAAATCACCAATTACTATAGGGTGTCGGCTGCAGAGGTAGCCAGAACTGTCTAAGGAAGTTGAAAGGCCTTCAGCTGTTCAGAATGAGGGAATGAAGGCCTCTATAATTTGTCCAAAGGAAGTCTAATGGATTGCTGCCTACGGAAGCTGTCTCCTGAAGCCATGTGGGCTGGGAGAAGGAGGACAGTCAGATGTGTGCCTCCCGACAAGCTGGTGAGCATGGGAGAAGACCCCCTGAAGTGATGTGTGCTAAGGAGGGTAACCAAGTGTGAAGACGTCTCAAAGGTGAGAAAACGAACTATTTCTATGTGAAAGAAATAAAGGAATGTTTGCCATGTGGAGAGACAAGCCAAGAGACATTCTCATTGTGATGAGTTAAGCGACATGTTCAATGGACATTTGTGCTGCGTGAAGAGATTATAAATGGACTATTGAGTGTCCGCTGTAGGACAAGAAAGTCTGCCCAACAGTAGGTTGGAGACAGACTCTTAGGTAGGTTCCAGTGTGTGAAGGTAGCCGCCCACCGTGGCAAGGATTTATTTTGTTTTATTTTATTTTGGCTGGTTTGATGCTTGCACTGGTATGAAGAAAAATTGCAAGAATAAAACTCATACACTGTTTTTGCAACCACTTCTCGGCTATCTTAATGTGTAAATGCACCCCCCCAAGGGGTCATCCACGCCTACCACCGAGCTAATCCCTCACAGTACAGTATGTGAAATTCCTATTATAATTGTTATGTGGCATCCGAGGAGTATTCTTGTAATATGGAGTACATAGCCTTGGTAGTGGTTTGGGGATATATAGTTCTCATAGAGGTGTCGCAAGTGCAGTAGTGATTGAGAGCCACAGTAGGGAAACAATGCTCTTCCAGGTAGCATCGCTAGAGACTTGGTCTCAGTCTGGCTGCGCCCCTTCCGTTTTTATTGGTTGCAACCCGGCGATGAGTAACTGGCACCCAACTCCTGTCTTACCTGGCAAAACATTCACGTTAGTTCTCTCTGGTTTACTGTATCGTATTTCATTTGCTACATGTGTGTATATATTCTCCAAACCATGATATTTTTGGCAATGTAGCAGCCTGTAAACTCCAATGGTACCACAGTTTTGGAATGGCCTGTAAGTGCCAGTTCACACTGATCCGACTTGTCAGGCGACTTGGTCGCCTGACAAGTAGCTTCCAATGCTGTGCAATGGAACCTTTCTAATCAGAGCGACTCAAGTCGCACCGACTTAGAAAAAGGTTCCTGCACTATTTTTTTGCAAAGTCGGAGCAACTTGCATCGACTTCCATTATGGAAGCCGCGCCGAAGTCACGGTGCACGGGCGACTTCATTAGTCACCCGAAGTCAGGGCGACTTCGAGTCGGATCAGTGTGAACCGACACTAAGAGCATTCTTTTAATACATTGTATATACTTTTTTTTGTTTTGGTTTATTTCATACCATATGGTGTTCATTTATATTTTTATTTATTTTATTTTTTCAAAATGTTCTTTATTAGAGTTTTATAGTGAACAGACATGAAAAAGCCATAATCATAGTTATAGATAATAGTTCCGACTTGGTATTAGCACAACTAATAAACAACATCTTAATAGATGAAACAGTGGGTTGCTAAATGAAGTGAAGTAGTTCAGGCAATTATATTAGTTTGAGGGGGAGAGAGAGGGAGTGGGAAGGGTATTAGGGAGACATAAAGGAGAGAACAAAGCGCCAGCTGGTTTCAAGTAGAAAGACAGATAGGTAGGTTACATTTGAACTATAATATATGAACATTACATTCACATATATCTATCATTACATATCACATCTTGGCTACCATTCTTTCCATTTCACATTGGAGGTTGAGGGTAGCTATAGTATTGGAGATAGAGGGAGTTTCACAAGCTTTCCACAACCTAGTGATGCTAAATTTTGCAGAATGTAATAAGTGGATGACAATAGAGCGAGATTGGGGTGGGTTTTTTCTATGCCTACATGATGTAGGGCTAAATCTTGTGAGAGGAATCCTGAGCGTTGTGGTCTGCCATTGCCTGTATGAGAGGAGATCTGAGATGCATGTCTGTGTAGGCCACCGGCGCCATCTTGAACGTGACCGACCTGCTCTGGCTGGAGGAAAGAAGCATGTCAGCTTTTGGGACATTTTCAGCTGTTTTCTCCTTTTGGACATTATTCTCAAGTGTTGTCTGTCTCTCTGGGGAAAGGTGGGGTCCCGTTCTGTATGCTGTGGAGCCGCTGAGAACCGAGTAATGTGCAGAGTAGCAAGATTAGACAGCCATCAGTGGTGTCGGCAAGCCACACACCTCCCCCCCCCCTTTTATATTGTTTACTTATCAATTTCCATTGATATTTTGTTGTCGTGGCTGTCCACTAGCCCTGAGAGCCAAGTCTTGAGCACCTTAATAAGTTAAGCTGCCCCCTCATTATTTGAGGGTGGAGCAAGTGGTATTGGTGATATTATGGATTTATAGTATATAAGCACACAATGATGCAGCAGACATTCAGCTCTTAGAAAGAGGAAACACCCTTAAAATGCATCAGTATCTGTGGGCCTTTTTGGGTGCCATCATGCCCATCTGGGGCATGGATAATGATTCTGGTTGAAATCTCTCCTGATTAGCACTATATTGTCACAAATATTGGGATGCGTGCCTTTACATGCAAATGATCATTATTGGCACCCCAGTCTTAGTTCGTAGGGTTAATATTAGGTTGACCTACCCTTTGCAGCTATAACATATATATATATATATATATATTCTGGGAAGGCTGTCCACAAAGTTTAGGAGTGTGTCTATGGGAATGTTTGACCATTCTTCCAGAAGGGCATTTGTGAGGTTAGGCACCGATGCTGGATGAGAAGGTCTGGCTCGCAGTTTTTGCTCTAATTCATCCCAAAGATGTTCTATCGGGTAAGCCAGTCAAGTTCCTCTCCCCCAAACCTGCTCGTCCAAGTCTTTATGGACCTTGCTTTGTGCACTGTTCCAAATATTTTGGTAGAGGGGAGGATTATGGTGTGGGCTTGAGTTTCAGGAGTTGGGCTTGGCCCCTTAGTTCCAGTAAAGGGAACTCTTAAGGCGTCATCATACCAAGACATTTTGGACAATTTCATGCTCCCAACTTTGTGGGAACAGTTTGCAAGTGGCACCTTCCTGTTCCAACATGGTTGCGCACCAGTGCACAAAGCAAGGTCCATAAAGACATGGATGAGCAAGCTTGGGGTGGAGGAACTTGACTGGCCTGCAGAGAGTCCTAACCTCAACCTGATAGAACACCTTTGATATGATTTAGTGCGGAGACTGTGATGCCAGGCCTTCTCATGCAACATCAGTGCCTGACCCCAAAAATGCACTTCTGGAAGAATGGTCAAGCATTCCCATAGACACACTCCTAAACCGTGTGGACAGCCTTCCCAGAAGAGTTGAAGCTGTTATAGCTGTAAAGGGTGGGCCAACTCAATATTGAACCCTATGGAAAACAACGGGGATGTCATGTTCATGTGCGTGTTAAGGCAGGCGTCTCAACACTTTTGACAATATAGTGTATGTGATGAGCTTTTTATGCCATTTTGTTTGTGCATATATTATCTTTAACTTTAAATAAACTATGTTTTGGATAACGCACTAGGCGGGTGCGCCCTCTTTGATCACAGTGTAACTATTACTTGCTTATGTTAAGTTGTCTGCAGGGTCCAAAACATGTTGTTTTCCGTGGAGAATTCAGTTAGCTAAGAAAGACATCAGACAGCATTCTGGATGCCCTTTCTGCATTCTATAGTAGGCTGGCTAGGATCACCTGGAATGGGCAGGTTTCTGTTTCTTCAGTGATTACATGGTTACTTTGTGGTTTGCGTAAGTTTAGTGCATTATAGAAACTATAATTTTTCAATCCTGACACAGAAGAAATAAAATCATACAGGTATTTAACAAAGCATAACTTGTAGTTTTGTTTTTTTACCTGAATGTACCTGAAGACAAGTACACATGCACAAGTGGGCAGAGATGACAACCATCATTAAAAATATTTAAACCCAAGAAAAAATGAACAGTAACTAAGCTTGTTACCCACACCACTTCTAAGAACCATACACATGCTCGAAAAATACATTTCTTTTGCATGTTCAAGAAACATGTTTTCAACATGAACCTCAATGCTAATAGTTTAGTATTACTTCTCATACGTAAAAACATGGGGGGAGGAGGAAGTAATTTCAAGACAACTGAACACTGATGCTGATACAGAAAATGGTCAGACTCTAAATCTTAGTTCTACAAATGTATTGATATAGTAAAAATGTCAGAAATATGTTAGCCATATGACCTTAAAGCGGAGTTCCACCCTAAAATTAAACTTACCTCCATCTTCTCGCTCCGGGTCACCTGAAAAACAAATGGATAATCGCAATTTTTTATTTTTTTTTTACGTACCTGTTTTAGAATAGAATATACTTACCTTACTTCCTCTTCCTCCCCTCGCCGCCCACGGCGATTCGTCACTTCCTGGCTTTGCAATGATTCCTGGGAGCTGAACATCATCGCTCCCAGGAATCAATGCGCCTGCACCGGCCCCGACGTCAGTTCCGGTGCAGGCGCCGTCATACCTTGCTCAACAGCTTCTGGGCATGCCCAGAAGCTGTGCAGGGATGACGCTGCCGCACCGGAAGTGGCGGCGGGGCCGGTGCAGTGCATCGTGGGACCGAAGAAGACGGAAGAGGACACAGAAGAGGATCGCGCTGGCTTCAAGCTGCCCACACCTGAGATGGCAGCGCTGGACAATACATTTTCAAGGTAAGTATTTCTTTTTGCAGGTAAGTGCAACCCGGGACAGATCAGAGGCTAGCCATTGTGGAATGCACTAGTCCTGACTGTCCCGGGGGTATTTTTATTAAAAAAAATGTCCCAGGGTGGAACTCCGCTTTAATGCTATTTCCCATTCTGTTCTTTGACAGTTTCCAGGACTGCACTGACAAATTAGAACAAGATAACATATAATTCTGTTTTGGGTAGGGGTCTACACCCCCAATATTTAATCCCATGTTTTATTCTATCCAATCTTTCTATTTTCCCCTGGAAATATTTCAAGATGGAATTATATTCCACAATTTCAAATGTTCCTAATAGTAATTGTCTCTCATTTGGGAAAGAATGCTACATGGGTATTAAAATATAATACATTCTCTGTGGTTCATAGTTTTGTGCAGAAGGATCATTTTGTCATGCTAAATGTGGATGATTACTGACAGCTGTCTATGGTAAAATGTCAGATTCAGCTACCTATTTATAATTATCAAGTGATCTTAGGCTAATGTAATATGGGCAATTTTGTAGCAGCTATTCTTTTCTACTACACATTGCTAATGCCAGCAATAATGCTTATTTGTAGCTAGTCAGATGGGGGTTTGTCATTAACAAGTCTTATTTCACAGATTCTTGCTACTCCACTGTGTTACTGTTTGCTGCTACAAAGCGCTCTCCTTCAGCTAATGCACAAGTGTGAATATAGAGTGATTGTCACTGAGAGCTTGTTGCCAACATGATTTGAGAATTGATTGACAGGAGGCTCAGCAAACACAGCAAAACTTCCACTAACTCCAAACATAATTCCCATTGCAGTCTACAGGAACAAAAATTTTCAAGGCAAGTTTGCAAGTTTATGTTAGAAAAGGGCATGGACATCTGTTACAAATTTACCAAAGAAAAAAAAATGTAAATACCATTCACCAGAGAGAGTGTCTTTTAATGTGGCTTAAAGGAAAAAATTAAAAAATGCATGAAAAGTAACATTTATGGTTTACAAACAGAGACCAGGGATTTGTCATTTAACCATGGTAACACCACTACCACTAAATGACAGATCCACACTGGCTTCTGTGTGTAAACAAAGAAGCCAGGAATCCTGGGTGATGTAATTTACCAAATACTGTCATGGGAATATTTGGTCAATAATATTGTATAACCTAAAATCCTGAGCCCATTTATTTACATACACAGGCCTGAAGGGTAATTGCCGTTTGCGATATGGAATAGCAGTAGGTACACATTGTTAGGCGTGCTGGGGAATCATAACTGATGTGGATGTTTATCTTTGGATGACGTGATTAACATTGGATTTGCGTCAGGGGGCATATTTTTTTTTTTTTTTAACAGGACTTTTTTCATTTTTCAAGTTTTTGTGAATGAGAAATAAGGGGTACTTATTACTTAGTTTTAAAAACATAAATTTAGCCTGTTCTAAGTTGCTATGAACAATTCTATTATTTTCCAAAAATGCAGAAATCTTTGACACAGCCATACGTTGGACCAATCATTCTAGGAATATGGTAATTCTTTTTAACCTTACCCTGCACTTAGCTTTTTCACCATAGTTAAGTTATGGTGAAAATCAATTTGTCAATTAGTCATATGGAAATTAAGCTACATACATTTTGCAGAATTGCTGCAGATTTGTACAGATGAAATGCTCTCCTTTGCCTTTCATTCTGATTCCTAGCTCATACATATACAAAATAAACAATAGAACAGATATTTGGTTATATAATTGAGAATCATTTCCATATAGATCTAGACAATATAAATGCTACTCTTTTCATTCTTTTTCAAGGTCCCTTGTGTCTACAGTCACACAAAATGTATTTTCTGTTGATTATTACATTTATTGTAATTCTAAATATGTTGAATATTTAATAGTTTGTATTGCATTCCACATTCAAGGTGTGAGTTGCACGTATCAATACCTTAAAGACAGAATTTAAAATAAATTTGAAAACTCAATATAATGTTATTTTGTTTTAAAATGCTATACTAAGTTTTTTATTTTTCTTTTTTTTTTCATGAATCTCTAGTGTAATCAAACACTTTAATATTTATCATCAGGAGCATCCTCCAGTTTTAGATTACATAAATTATTGTTTTGGGAGAAACCATATATGTCCAATAGATTAAATTTCTTATAAACATTGCTTTACAAATTTAAAGTGGTTGTTAAGTCTTTTTTCTACAATCCCCTTTGTTACATTAACTGATGTGCCCCAGTGTATGTGTTTTTATAAAAATTAGCCACTTATTTTATGGCGCTCATGTCACCGGCTGCCTCTCTGGATCTGACAGCCACAGCAGGGGGGGCAGAGAAACCACTGCTGACGTCAGCCAGGAGGAGGAAAGGGAGGGAGGAGAGAGGTGACCGGTCATGTGAGAGCTGAGTGGTGCTATTAATTAGCGGCTTTTTTTTTTTCAGACACGTACACTGGAGCACATCATTTAAAAGAGGGGATTGTAGAAAGAAGACTCGGTTATTTACCAGCCAGGGAGGAGGGGGAGAGAAAAGGATAGAGGAGAGCTATGGATGTAAACTGACTGTCAGGGCTCGGCAGCCATGATAAACCGTGGTCAGTGTACAGGAGGGAAGGCAGAACCAGGCAGGATCAACCAGGTATTTTAGATGATACAAGGGGCCAAATGATACAGCACAAGCACTGCTGTTGCTCGTGCTTTAAAGGAACAGGATCCTTTTTATGTAGGGTTACAAACACTTTAAGCTTATGTCTTACTGATGTTTATATATTTTTAATAAGTGTATGTTAGATTAGCTTTTATTCTTTGTTGAGAGTCACAGAGCATACAGCACACCCAGGGAGATAATCCAAACAAACAGGCACTGAGTAACCAGGAGTGCTGCTATTTATGGGCTGGTTAAATTGTACATTGTTCACAGCTGGACGCAGGCGGGGCTAGTGAGTTCAAAACAATGCATCAGGCTGGAAAATCACTGCAAAGACTCAAGAGCTTCCCTGTGGCACAACATGCAAGGCTGCAGGCTGCAAAACTGGGAACCGCCCAGTTCAAGGACACCCAGGTACATGACAAATATTTCACATGGAGGTTGAAACATTGCCTAATAAATGGATGAAACATATACATAATCACTAAGATATGGCCAAAAACATTGAAAAATGTATTTTAAAGAAACCAATATCTGTAGAACAGTACACGTGAACCATAGTGCTAACATGGATTGTTGAAATTATAACCCATTCAGGTTAGCTCATGTTTGCAGACTGGTAGGTCTCAGGTGAACCAGCTAGGGTGATAAAGGACCAGAGAAGTTGAATAATAAGGGGGTTAGAAAAAGGGAAGGGAAGAAGAGGGGAGGGGGGAGACAGGAATGAATGAAAACCACCTCCTTCGGACTGTGTGATCATGGTGGGCGCATAGTCGGATGTGCGTATCCTGCAGACTCCACAAAGTGGTTTTCTGGGGATCTTCTGAAGGCCGATATGTTTGAATACACATTCTCGTGCATTAACTAAATGCATGGCTAGCAAATTGAACTATCCCATCTTTTGAAGGGAGGAGTAGTGAAGGAGGAACTGGTCTGGGATGTAATCCAATGCATAGGTCATGATAAGGGTGATGAGACAATGGACCTTGGACCAAAAGGTTTGGATTACCGGGCATGGTCACCATACATTTAAGAGGGTGCCCGGTTCGGTTTGACATCTCCAGCATTGGAGAAAAAATAGATGAGATTTTATGAAGTTGTAAGGGGGTTCTATACCATCTTGAGAAGACTTTAAAGCCATTTTCCAGTATAGAGACATTAACTGTGCCCTTATGCAAGTATGTAAAAATGTGCTCCCATTCTTCCACAGAGAGGTCCAAGGCAAGGTCTTGTTCCCATTTTTGACGTGCCCTGCCAGTCTAAGGCTGATAGTTAGAGAAGAGAAATGCATAAATATCTGAGCTCAGGTGGCTTTGGGGGTCTTTTATCGTGTGTAACACTTCAAAGGGGGTTTGCGACTAGTTGGAAAGGAGATTGGGACAGCCCAAGAAGTGCCGCAACTGAACATAGGACCAGAAGGGGAATGTTTGTCCCATCATATGGGAGGCAGTGAGGCATGTGATAGAAGGGCCCCTCTGTCGAAAAAGCATTCTGTGCAGATTTAAGGATAAGGTCAGATCGCAGTCCAATAATTGTCTGACATGCCAGGGGGGACATCCGGGTTATGTTGGAGTGGGGTTAAGGGTCCAGGAGAGGAGGATATTCCATATTACTTGCAGGCTGCATGAAAAATCGGAATGGCGGGGCAAATAAGGGGGTGGTCATTTTTTATTAAAGGCGTATGGTGTGGTGGTAACCAGGGGAGTTGATGGAGAGGTGAGGGTGCCAGGGCGTGTTCCAGTTGGACCCATGCCTTGACTTGGGAATGCACATTCCAGTACACCACCCTAGATATTATTATTATTATTAGTATTATTATTATTATACAGGATTTATATAGCTTTCTTTGAAAAATATATCTCTTCTGATGGAATGTCCCACCCAATGATGGCTTACTTGATGAAGAGTCATTACAGGAATGGAGCAGCTTCTTTAATCTGAAGGGGTTGGAATTGCTCTCCTTTCTGATTAAAAGAAAGCAGAGAAAGATGAGATTGTTATAGGAACAAATTAAGGACATCCAGGTCAAAATGGAACCATTTAAGGATGATGGTGACTTTGTCAGATTGTCAGGGGACCTTAGAGCCAAAATGATGAAATGGGATAGAGAGGCCTCTGACAAGAAAAGGGACAGATTTATTAGGGATACAGGTGAATTTTCTAGAGGTGAAGTATATAGATGGCAGTCCAATCCCCCTGTGGGTTATAACCCACCTGCCCCAGGACCAGTTGTTCCTGTGGATATTCCCAGAAACACGGTTCCTAATAGACCCAATGGACCACCCACTGGGGGATCAGTGGATCATCACTATTTGCCCCCATGAGGAGTACGGGGGGGGGGGGACAGACCCCGGGGTGGGAGAAATAGGGGTAGGGGTGGAAGGGTCCATTCTCCTCCTCTGCCTGATTATATTTCCGGTCAAGGAAGGTTTCCTCCGGACCATTCACGCCAACAGAATGATTTTTACCATCATGTTACACCTGTTAGAAACTCCAATAATCATGCTATTCCTGTTCATCACCTTCATAGGAATGCATATTCACAGATTAGGGATCCGGTCCCCGTATATAATAGATTTCAGCCTCTGGGTGGTAGAGAGGATGTAGCAGACCCTCATTTTTTAGGGACCCATGGCCCAGTGAGGGGGGGGGGCTTTCCAATATACCCCCAGAGGAAAAAGAAGAGAACGAGAGGGAGGAGATCAGGAAGATGCCTCCAACAGAAAAAGATACCGATAGGAGCGGATATTTTTAATATCAGTAGTACTGATCTCACTAAGGAGGAACTTAAAGTCTTGGATAGGGGACTTAAGTTCACCCCAGTGAGGATTTTAGATAAGTTCCACACTTATGTAAATGTCCAGAAATTTGTGAGGACACTGAACATGAAAAAGTATTTTTTGACAAAACCAGGTGACAGGTCGGCATTACCCCAAGGAGGTGTTCATTCCCACCTTTCAAACAAATCCATTTTCAACCCTCTTAATAAGGATAACAAGCACCTTGAGGTGTTTAGGAATATGGTTGTGAAGAATTTGGATGAATTACAGATCAAAAGGGTGCAGGATCCTGCTTATATTAAGCAGAGGATCAAATCCCTGGAGCAGAAACGTGATTTAGTCATCCGCCGTGCTGATAGGAGGGGGGGGGGTATTCGTCATGTCAAAATCCTATTATAAGGAGGAGATGGGGCGGTTATTACCAACTTCTGAGGAAAGACCCTGTCTTTGACTTTAATAAAGACCTGCATTCTTTGGTCAAGAAGGGGAAGGACATGGGTATCCTAAACAAAAAATAATCCCTATTTCTTGATCCAGTTACATGTTGCACTCCCATCGTTTAATTCCTCCCTAAGGTGCAAAGGATGCTATCCGGCCCCCAGGGAGGCCTATAGGGAATGGGATTGGGTCTGTGACTGCACGCCTTGGTCAATACATTGATCATTTTTTGAAGCCCCTGGTATGTGAGACCAAGGCATACCTGAGGGACACTAGGCATATCATCCAGATCCTAGAGACGATTACACTCCCGTCCGAGTCTTACCTTGTGACAGCTGACGTTGGGTCGCTCTACACTATTATTGGCCATGAGGATGCCATGTCATCGGTACAGTGGGCTTTGGAAGCCTCAGAAATATGTGGAACATAGATCTTATTTATTGGAGTGTCTGGATTTTTGCCTACAAAAAAATTACTTTTGGTATGACCATTGCTTCTACCTTCAAAGTAAAGGAGTTATGATGGGAGCCCGCTTTGCTCCCAAGTGTGGCCAACTTGTTTATGACCCACTGGGAGGAAGGTGTGGTTTTCCATCAGTGCCCAGACCAACTTGTATGCTACTGAAGGTACATTGACGATGTGTTCCTGATTTGGAAGGGGGATAAGGACAGTTTGAGGTTATTCATGGAAAAGTTAAATTTTAACATCCGAAACATTGTCCTCACTTGGAACACTGATTCTGATAGAATGGTCTTTCTGGATTTGGAGATCTTTAGGGACGGTGATTCCCTTAAGACCCGGAGTTATTTTAAGCCGACTGATCGGTATGGGTACATCCCACTAAGTAGTTGCCACCATAAATTGTGGCTCTGTAATATTCCCAGGGGACAATTTGTCTATCTAAGGAGGCTGATTTTCTTTCCCAGTCGGCTCAATTACCTGAAAGGTTCATTCAAAAAGGATATCAGAAGGATGACATTGAGTTGGAAGTTGAGAGGGTGGCGAGTCTTGATAGGACCACTCTTTGTCAGGGTCTAAGCGAATTAAAGAGAATTCCCAAGAGTTTAGGATGATCCTGGATTATAATATGCAATATAAGAAAGATGAAAGGATTGTCTGTAGACATTGGGGTATTCTACTGAGGGACAAAGTTTTGGGACCTGTATTACCCCCGCCCCCCCCCCGACCTTGTTTCATTTATAGGAAGGCTGAGAGATATGATAGCCCCCGGAGTGGTGGATCCCCCTGCTCCGAGGGTTAACAGTCTTTTTTCTTTTATGTCAGGGTTTTATGCCTGTGGACGCTGTCGAGCCTGTAAACACTCCAAATGCAACCTGAAGAAAAGTAATGAATTTGTGGCAGCAGCCACGGGTAAGACTTACCCGATTAGGGAATTGATTACGTGTCAAACCCAAGGGGTTGTCTACATGCTGGAGTGCGATTGTGGCCTCCAGTATGTTGGCAGAACCTCAAGGGCTCTGGATGTTCGCATTGGCGAGCATGTTAGCAATATTATAAAGGGCCTAAGTTCACACAATGTGTCTAAACATTTCAGATTGTTTCATAATAGAGACTCCAGAGGTTTACGTTTTTGGGGCGTGGAGAAGGTCAGCAGGCATTAGAGAGGGGGTCATTTTGTTTGTTTTTAAGTCGAAGAGAATCCTACTGGATATACGAGACTAAGGTCTCCAATCCATTAGGATTGAATGTAGAATTTGATATTAATTGCTTTATTTCAGATAGGTATAAAATGTCTTTATCTTTTTGTTTCTCATTGGATTTTCCTCTTATATATATTTATGTGTATACATTTTCTTTTTATATATATATATATATATTTATTTGTATACATTTTCTTCTTATATAAATATATATATTTTTTTGTGTGTTTTTTGTTCAGTTTATTGTAATTGTATTGGTTATGTATAACAACAGCAGATGATGTCAGTATTTTTTATCAATATTCACACATTTGGCATTTTGAATTTTAGGTATGATTTTATGATTTAAATGTTCTTTTTTGTATTCGCTTTTTGTGGCGGATGCAATATATTTTATGGCCACTAGATGTCAGCATCATTTGGGCAGCTTGAGAATTTACATTGCCGCTTCCCAGAACAGCGCTCGCTCTATTTATATGCGAGGGTGATGTGGTGACTCCACCCCCGCTGACGAAGTCCCGTAGGACGTAACGCCTACGGGAGGTGGAGTCGCCCACATCTGATGTCACCCGCTGCTGTTCCGAGCACCGTGCGGCTGGCTTCATCTTAGTGGAGACCACGGTGCTATCTACTTTTATCCTGATGTTTACCGATGCGCCTACATTACACTACTACATTGTAAGCGAGATTCTTTTTAATAAAATACTTACTTACGGTTTACACTTAGAGTTGTCTCTCTTCTTTGTATGCGATTACCTGGTTCACGGTTTATCTGTGTTGTTGGACCCGGGATTTTGTCCTAATCTCTGCTGCTGATATACTTTGGATGGACCAGCAATCCATGTTCCTGCTTATTAGACCCGCTGGTAATACAGGGGTCTAATCTTGAGGTGAGCGCATGTGTGTGCTCTTGGTGAAGGGGATCAACACTGGATGTAGCCTTTCTTTCTCAGCACTTTGTGTGGATTCTCCTTATAATTTATTTATTATTTATTTACATCCTCTTGCTTGAATCTTGGGACTTTATCTTCTTCATATGGACTGCTCCTTCATTTATCACTTGTTCAGTTTATTATTTGCTTAGTTATAGATTTGCACTGCACCAATATTTTTGTATATAGGATTTATATAGCGCCAACAGTTTGTGCAGCGCTTTACAATGTGAGGGAAGACAATACAGTTACAGTACAATTCAATACAGGAGAAATCAGAGGGCCCTGCTCGTTAGAGCTTACAATCTAGAAGATATATATATATATATATATACAGTATATATATATATATATATATATATATATATATATATATATATATATATAGAGGCTCCAATGAACAATAGGGTACAATAGCAGGAATAGTAAAGCAGGACTAGGCCAATGCCAGTCCATTGAAGGAAGAAGCCTGGATGAAGTGGACTTTGTTTTGTGAACCTGAAGTTACTAAACAGCTAGGAATTTGACAGGCATTAAAATAAAATGGTTACAGAACAAGTGGGGTATGGGTGAATGGGGGAGAGGGAGGGAAGCAAGGGCATGAAGACATGATGAGATGGGGGGAGCATGGGGGACAAGGCGAAGGAGGGGGAAAAAATGGAGATTGGGGCAAGGCTATTATGGTGAGGGGAGTGAGGCTAGACCGGACTATACAATAAGGATTTTGTGATGGGAAAGTAGCAGTCTGATCCCTCCAAGCTTTTCAAACAAGGGTATACAGGATATATATACCAGATTTGACAAGTCACAGTAAAGACAGCTCAGTATTGCAGGCTAGCAAAGAGATAGGGGTGTAGCCCCATTTGGGAGCAGCTGTTCAGGTATCCTATTGCAGACAGAACAAAGCTACGGTGAGTCATATATATTTCAATAATGTTAAATGGCTAAATGTAGCTGACAGGGATCAAGGGTGCAGAATAATTAAGAGTTGTAGGCTTGGAGAATGCACTAATCCGTTAGGAGGGGCTTCTGATATGGAATACTTGATAGTAAAAAGGGACAGGAGACACAGTATAAGTCCCGAGAACAGCATGAGGAACTTCCCTCCCCTGAGATGCTTCCATTTGCAATAAGGCAGTAAGGGCTAGAAGATCCTGTGAACTATTGGAACACATAGGATTCATGTGGGGTTGGTTCAAACAAGGCATATATATGTAAAAAAAAAAAAAAAGGTAAGGGGGAGGGGAATGCGGAAACATGGGGACGAGAGGGGGGAGGAAGAAGAAAGGGAAGGAGGGGTCCAGGGGGAGGGGAGATGAAGGGGAAGGTAGAAGAAGGTGGGAGGGGAGGAAAGGGGTGGAGGGGAGCAGGAGAATCCTCTTTCAGAAAAAAAAAGGATAGATGAGGGTTATCTGAAGGTGCGGAAATCTAAAGATGATGGAACACACATTAGGGGGCAATGTTCAAAAGTCAATGAAAGCATAAATTCAACCGCTCGTCATCTGAGCATTGAGCTGTGGAATACTCGTCTGCTGGTATGTGCAGGACAGTCCTACCAAGAAAGGAGTTAAGCAGAACGAAAGACTGGGCAGGCAAAGGGGGGGAATCAAACAAGCAGTTGTGCAGGGAGTCTTCCGAGCTTGGGAGGCAGAGAGAACATGATAAAATGGAGAACAGAAGTGAGCATCCAATGGGTGATGAGGCTCTTTCACAATGGGGTAGCAAAAATAGCACATAAAGGGGGGAGCCTGGCACAAAGTCATAGGCTGCTAATCATATAGGGGGTATCTTGGCAGACATAGTGCAACAATAAGCAGGATAATGCAAAACCAGTGACTTATCTGTTCCATTGATGAAAAATGTAGGAATGATCTGGAGATTTCGTAGGGCTCGCTTCGTACTGCATCCCCTGAAAGTCCAGGTGCGAGCGTCCTCTGGCTGGGAATCGATGGCATTGGTGTCACGGAGTCTGGGAATCCATGGCCTATGCCCAGGCTGGAGGGTGCCCTGCAGGTGTCGGGCAGAAGTCTCTGTACCAATTTGGAAGATCAACCAGTGGAAGATTCAGCATTTTGCAGAAAAGCTGTAGGTCTTCCGGGACTCGGATATATGCAGTGCAGCCTAAAGCAAAAGCTGTGAGACAAAAAGTGAAATTCTATAAGTAATGTAGAGTATGCCCCTAGAATGTAGGATATCCAATAGGGGATGAAAAATGTAAAGATCTGCCCTGCTGTGTGTGATATGAATTCTTTTACAAACTTTTCGCAATATTTATTCTTTAATTTGGTAGTTTACATGGCAGCACATCACATCCCTCGGGAGGTCAGATTCTTGGCCCCTTGGGTGCAAGGCTCAGTGGATATGCTTAATTTCAATGAGGCTAAATGGTGGTTGGTCCAGGAGGTTGTTTGAAAATGCCCACTACTGTGGGGAGAGTCAGGGAGGCCATGGACCCTGAGGTTGTGTCACCTACCTTGATTACCCAGATCCTCCAAGTGACAGTGTTGGTCGTGAAGCTGGAGCGTATGTGTGTCTACCACTTGATTTATGCAGTGAATGGCGGATCCCTGTTGGGTAGCAGCCTTCTCCACATCATGCTGCCAGCCGGCTAATGCCTGTATATCATGGCGCAGATCTGGGATGGCGGCCGATAAAGTCTCTTCGATATCTGCTGTGATGATGTGTAGGTAGCTTAGCCGGGGCTGCTGCTGTGATGGCAGAACTTCTGCTGGGAAAGAGAGAGACAGGGTGCATATGAGCCAGGCTAGCATTAGGAGAGAAGAGTGCAGGCATAGATCCCTGGGAGGAGGCTGCAATAGTACTCACTGGTGTACAGAAGAGCTCCAGGATGGTTTGGCTGAGCCACACACTTGTGTCCCTCGGGGATTGAAAGTGGGAATTTAGAGTGCTGCAAGATGATTTCCGCATGGAAAGCGAACCTCTGATGGAGCTGAATGTATTCCTCTGGAGCTGAGAGCCTTGAAGCTAAGCAGCCATTCTACTCCAAGGTCAAACAAAGCCCTCTGAAATAATTATTTTTAGTATTATCGTTTAAAAAATGTTGATCTGTTTAGATTTATCACTCACCGCTATGAATGCGTGAATTTATCTGGGTTAGGTATGTGGGGAATTTTACAAGCCCATTCTGAAGACTGAATACAAAATAAAATGTTAATGCAAATTTGAGGTTGACATGGGAAAAACACCAATTCTTTCAAATACTTGCTTCGAGATGCCTTTAACCCTTGTCTACCGGCAGGGTCCAGTGTGTTGTATTTTTTTAAATGAAATTTATTATTTGATAAGAACTTTTTTTTACTGCAAATTAGACAGCTAGTTATAAATTTGAAAGCATGATTTTTTTTTATTTAGACTTTTTATGTAAATTCAAATTATAGCTTTGTACACTGGCAGGGTCCATCTGACCCATGTTGCTTTTCAGTGGTTTCTCCGTTATGACTCATCAAGTCACATGATTACTGTACTGCACTCTGTGAACCATTTTCAGCCTGCAAGTTTGGAGATGTTTCTGCATGTTAGAACTTGCTTTATTAGCTTTTGAAGATTTTTTATGCTTTCCTGACTTGGTGGTGTAGTTTCATCATGGCTCATAAATGCCTCAGTAATGAAGAAATACTTTGTTTGTTCAACTCAGATTCTGGAGAAGATCAACGTGCATTAGATTACGAGCCATCAGATGATGAAAATGAAATAGACAACATCCTTGTAGAAGACAACTCTGATTCTGATGATAGCAACGTCACAGCACCTACCACCCAAACTGATTTGTCATCTTCATCTGCGAATAGAACTATTTACTTTGAAGGGGGAGGTTTGGTGCCTCAGGTCAAGGTTTGTGGGACTTTAAAGGGGCTAATACACAAGAAAGTATCTTAAATATAATATTTATTTCAAAATAACATAAAAGTAGTTATCATACGTTTCTGGTTAGCAGGAAATATGTTACATGTGATGTATGGGCTAAGGACCCATAGGTGAGAGTGAAGAAGAGTAGTATGAAAAAAGTGACATGGTGGTAATGTGACATTAGTCTCTCTCTTGTGGTCCGAACGTCTTGAGTTGGCGTTGGATCTTTGTATGAGAGAGTATTTTAATTCCTACGCGTTTCGGCGGGGGGCCTTTGTCAAGGAAAAATGTCAACCATCTCTGCAAGATATATGAAATGGTAGTGAGGGTATTTAATTTTTTGACCATCCTGAGACATTTGTTTCACGGTTGGTCATATAATACATACTTAGATAATAAAGTGCCTGGGCCTGCTTGTGGTCCTCCGCTCATATGAATCAACAGGATATAGCTACTGGGATATAACCCTCATCCGGCACAGGTAACCCCGGTGGATAAGACCGGGGAACAAGGAGTTAAGCAGACCTCTTGTCATCTTCTGCCAATAGGACCCTGAACTGGGACCCAAACTCCGCCTCCTGTGTCGGCGGCCGCATCGGATGTATCGTTCACAACGAAGACAGGATGCGCGCGCACCCGCGACGCGTCATCCGGAAAGGATCTTCAGTTACATAAACATGCACCCACTGCGCATGCGCGAACGATATAAAAGGCCGGGAATCTCAAACAGGGCGTCACTTCCCTCGAGCTGAGGGACGGTGAGGACGCTCGGACCACGCTACTCGGACCTTCTACCTCTCTTTCTCCTAAACTGAAGGACAAAAAACTGTAAGTATACCACAGTGCAAAAGATGCACTGATGGTATCTTCATATTGGGATATATTTTTAACAAGACTTCTCCTGTTCACTGTATTTAGAACAGGAACAGTCGGACCAGCACCCCACAGTGGAGACCACTGGAACTGTATAGTGCTACAAGACCAGTTGGGACAACACGCCACCTAGTGGACAATGCTGGAACCAATACTGATTATATAACCTTATGTCGCAAAGTAAGTACTAAAATAATATGGAACATATAAAAGTAAATATTGTTCTTAAATATTTAAATAAAAACACTCCCTTCCATATACAGACCTGACCAAACACGGATTGATCTAATACCTTCTTCCCTCAACTGGTCCAGAGAATATATTTACCCAGTAAGTACATAACCAATACAACTGGCACATGTACTATAAACACACAAACGTATATTAATACCTTCACCTTATATATCCCAGTAGCTATATCCTGTTGATTCATATGAGGACCGGAGGACCACAAGCAGGCCCAGGCACTTTATTATCTAAGTATGTATTATATGACCAACCGTGAAACAAATGCCTCAGGATGGTCAAAAAATTAAATACCCTCACTACCATTTCATATATCTTGCAGAGATGGTTGACATTTTTCCTTGACAAAGGCCCCCCGCCGAAACGCGTAGGAATTAAAATACTCTCTCATACAAAGATCCAACGCCAACTCAAGACGTTCGGACCACAAGAGAGAGACTAATGTCACATTACCACCATGTCACTTTTTTCATACTACTCTTCTTCACTCTCACCTATGGGTCCTTAGCCCATACATCACATGTAACATATTTCCTGCTAACCAGAAATGTATGATAACTACTTTTATGTTATTTTGAAATAAATATTATATTTATATTTAAGATACTTTCTTGTGTATTAGCCCCTTTAAAGTCCCACAAACCTTGACCTGAGGCACCAAACCTCCCCCTTCAAAGATATTTTAGGGATTATGGCTAAAACTGAACTAAAAACTTCTTAAGGAATCGCATACCCAAAAATAGAACTATTTACTATTCATAATAAGAATGAAAAATGGAGTTCTGTGCCTATCAACAATCCACAAGGCAGAATGAGGCAAGTGAACATCATTCGAGAATCACCAGGTGCCATCCATTTTGCAAAAAGAGAGACAGACACAATCGAATCATCATTTGTGTTTTTTTTTTTCGGAAACCCTTTTTTGAAACCATCTGTAAATGGACCAAAAAAAAAAGGTTCGGCTGTATATGGAGCTCGATGGTCTTATCTACCTACAGATGAATTGTACAAGTTCATTGTTGTACTCATTTTCATCTGCGTTTGCAAGGGTAAGGATGAAGAAGTGTCTCATTTATGGAGCAGAGAACATGGTCGCCCAATATTCAACAAATCAATGAGCAGAACTCGCTTTCAGAACATTTCTAGATTTCTGAGATTTGATGATGCTGCTGCTAGACGACAAAACCGATCTACTGATAAGTTGCAGCCCATTCGAGAATGCTTCGATCTTTGGGTAAAAACTCTTTCTGAAGCATTTGTTCCTGCAACCAATTTTGGCGATGACAGCTGATGAACAACTAGTAACCTTTTGTGTTTTTTTCCCTTTCAAACAATATACTGTATTACATCGAAGCCAGGGAAATATTGCATAAAAATATGGGCAATATGCGACAGCAGATCTTCCTATGCATACGATATGCAGGTGTACACCAGGAAATGTCCAGACCAAGGAAGGGAAGTGATGAATCAGGTGGTAATGGATTTGGCTTAAGGAATATTATATTCTGGAAGAAACATCCCTGCTGATAACTTCTTCACAAGCCTACAGTTAGCTAAAAAATTACTGTAGAAGAAAATCACAGTTGTTGGAACAATTTGTAAAAACAAAAAAGAACTGCCCCAAGAATTAGTGACTACAAAAAACAAAAAAAAAAAATTTCTACTCTACTCTGTTTGGTTTCTAGAAAGACTTGACGATTGCATCATACTGTCCCAAGAAAAACAAAGTTGTTACCCTCTTGAGCTCTATGCATTCCAAACCTACTGTTCAAAATCGAGAAGACAAAAAAAAGCAGAGATAATTCAGTCATACAATGTGAGACAAAAGGAGGCGTTGATGGTTTGTACTTACAGTACTAAATGAATGACTAGAAGAGGGCCAATGGTTGTATTGTATATCATGTTGGATATTAGTGCTATCAAGGCCTATATTATCTGGATGTCGCTAAAATCAGACTGGAATGCAAATAAATCACTCAAAAGGAAGGTTTTCCTTACACATCTTGGGAAAGCACTGGCTGGAGTATCTGAGGGGCCTGACATTCCTCAAACTTCTACCTCAGAAGAACCACCAAGAAAGAAAGCATGTTGCAGTATCTGCCCTAACAGCAAAGACAGAAAGACTTGAACAGTGTGTTGTGTGTGCAAAAAAAAAAAAAATGTATGTCAAGAACATCTGAAAGTTGTGTTTAAACTGTGGACAGTGAAACTTTTTCATCATATTAGCATAACTTTTCTAACTGCCTATACTCTACACCTTCATATCAAAATTGATTTTTCTCTCAATTGACAATTTCTTTATCATTTTTATTGTTATCTGTGAATTATATATAAAATAATATAAGATAAAATACTCTTCACAGTTAGTACTCAAAATATGGAGAATGCACTTTATTATCACCAAATGAGTAAGCATTTCATAGTATTTCATGGTTATTTAATATTTTACTAGCGACAGTTATAACCTAAATTCATAATTACCCTGTTAAACAATAAAAATAATTATACTAAAACTTGATGCAACATTTATTCATGATATGTACCAAACTATAGTATAGAGCCTATTGGAACCTGGCGGTGCAAGGTGGTACAAAAAAAAGCTTGTAGACCTTAAATACAGCAGCAGCACCTCAATCTGATTCTTTACAACTTGGAAGAAAAGTTTTTTTCTTAAATACTGTAGGTTAACTGCAACACCTATTTTTTTTTCTCACTATAATAGGTTATTGGCCTGGTTAGTGAAAGTAGAAGCCACAACAGATCTAAAAGCTATAGGGAAGTGCACACTTAAAACAAAATAAGAATAAAACCCTCAACTTTATGCCAATTAGACAGTGACAAAACCATTGCATAATATACATTGTAAGCTTCCTTTTTTTTTTTTTTTGTGCAGTGCCACACTTTTTAGAATTCCATCGCACCTCTGCAACATAAATAGGTATATATCATAGGTAAAAAGGCGCTGGTAATCTTAATATATCACGTGTTATAAAAATTAATAGGTGATTTAAAGTGTAATATATGTGATTAAAAATTGCTACAAATATATATATGATCTACTATTGGTGCAATTAGCAAAGAAAAGTGCATACCAGTGCAATTTCAATTCAGAAGTGTTTGTGCTTCTCAAAGTAAATTAATCCACAAAGGTGTGGATCAGTGAACCAATAAATAGATATATAAAGAATTCCATACAAAAATCACATAAGAATATATAAAAATATAAATATATAAATGTGCTCCAAGTAGTGTTTAAAAGTCCAGGCAATAGCATGCAATCAAAATTGTGCTTGGTGGATTCTTATTAATCCCTTCACAGTGCTCCAGGTGCTGGGATGTGACAACCGTCAATTAAGAAGTGCTTGTGCTTCTCAAAGTAAATGAATCCACAAAGGTGTGGATCAGTGAACCAATAAATAAATATATAAAGAATTCCATACAAAAATCACATAAGGATATATAAAAAAATCACATAAGAATATATAAAAAAGTATAAATATATAAATGTGCTCCAAGTAGTGTTTAAAAGTCCAAGCAATAGCATGCAATCAAAATTGTGCTTGGTGAATTCTTATTAATCCATTCACAGTGCTCCAGGTGCTGGGATGTGACAACCGTGGCCTCTTACCAGCTAGCAGCAGGTCACAAGGACCCCCAACGCCTGTGATCCCTTTATTGGGTGGATCAGACCTCTCCTCGATTGCTTGGATCTCTGGCTCCTATATTACTCGAGTTGGACCATGTAGTCCCCCCATACACATAAAGATATAGAAGAACAAATAGCCTCCAATAGTGAAATACTGTTTTATTCTCCAAAAAACATACACTATAAGGTGACAATTAGCCTCTTACTATTTGTTGTGCCCTCCTGGCACTGGGCAATTCGGCAGTACAAAATCGTTTTTTTGGGTCTTAGGAAGATATTCTCCGGGGATCTGCAGCACCCTGTATCTCCTTTCCCCCTTTCTTTGTATTGCAGCGGTGGATGTGTATCCCAGCCTCTGTTCCGAATGCCTCTGTGTGTTACTTCCGGGTTAGCATTGACCACAATGCATTTCGCTTAACGAGCGTCCTCAGGCAGTCTATGCTGGCCCTGTCAGTCACATCTTAAGTATCGCTATCTCTATTATGATTGGCCGGTGTTTAATTTTGCTTTTGTAGCGCCATTCATTTATTTTTATTGACATTAAGTGCCGATCTGTATATTTAACAAGATGGTATCGATTTATTACGTGACCCTTTTATTTTATGTGTATTTGACATTTGCTGCAAATCGCCCGGGTATATTCCTATTCCCCGCATTATACAAACAGCAATTCACATCCAATAATTCTTAAAAACACATAATGTATTTCCCACAATTATAAAACTATTTATATCTAGTATTAAATCTTTATTAATAAAACATTATAAATTAAAATTGAAATTAGACATTATAAAATAAAAAAATATATATCTTTAATTGACGCCATCTAGTGGTCATCTAATTTTTCCTACATTCTTTTTAGTGTAATTCGGGACTATAACTCCATCTAGTGGCCATATATAGGAACAATTATTTTTTATTTTATCATTCTTATGGACATAGATATTAATTTATAGGGACATATGCGTATTAAAAGGTACAGTGTACATTATAAATTTTTTTAAAATAATATTATCTATATAAAAATCCATAATTTGTATTAAAAAATATATATATAAAATGGATATATAAAATATAAATATGAGATATATTATCTAAAGGCAAGGGATATATTCAATTAAATTCCTAAAAATTATTTAAAAAGCAATTAAGGTCTATGTCTGCATTTAACCCCATGGGTTTTAATGTTTTTAGTCTATGGATCCATGCGGTTTCGTTCTGCGATATCATTTTTCGCATATCTGAGCCTCTCCAATGACTGAATATTTTGTCAATTCCACAGAACCAAAGGAGGGAGGGATCTTGGTTGTGGAAAATTCTGAAGTGATTGGACAGGCTGTGCTTTTTGAAGCCTTTCTTTATGTTATCGACATGTTCTCCTATCCTAATTGCTAAAGTGCGGGTCGTGCGTCCGATGTATTTTAATCCGCAAGGGCAAGTACACATGTATGTAACAAATCTAGTATCGCAGGTGATGAATTTTTTAATCTCAAATTCCCGATTATCCGCGGAGAAGAACTTGTGTTCAATCCTTTTCTTAAATCTGCTTGTCCTGCATGCTTTACATCTTCTGCACCTATAGAAGCCATTTTTTGCAAAAAACATTTGTGTTTTTTTTGGTGGGTCTGGAACATTTTTTGATAGGATATTCCGTAGTCCCGGGGCTCTTTTATAAATAAATTTTGGATTCTTTGGGAGGAGTGTTTTTAAAGTGTCATCCCTTAATAGGATGTGCCAATTTTTCTTTATGCATTTTTCAACCTCTTTGTATTGGGTGTTGAATCCCGTAATAAAAGCTAGTTCAAAGTTTGGGTTTTCTTTCTTCTTTTTCTTCTTATTCTTTAGGAGGTCTTCTCTCTTCAATTCGGATATTTTCTTTTGTGTGATTCTCAGGTCTTTCTCTTTGTATCCCTTTTCTCTGAATCTTTCTATTAATTTATCTGTCTGTGTATTGTAGTCTTTTAAATCTGTACAATTTCTTCTAATTCGGGTGAATTGCCCTTTTGGTATCGCTTGTATCCAAGCCGGGTGATGGCAACTCCTCTTAGAGATGTAGCCATTAGTATCCACCTTTTTAAAGAAGGTTCTGGTGTTTAAAGTGCCGTTGTGCTTAAAGATCTCCAAGTCGAGAAATTGCACTGTATTTTTGTCCATATTACCTGTAAATTTGATCTGATATTTGTTTTTATTCATTTTCTTGAAGAAATGTTCCAGGGATTCTTGCGATCCTTCCCACACAACCAAGATATCATCAAGATATCGGCGGTAATACTTCAGTTGTTGTGGAAGTTTTGAGTAGATATCCTCCTCTTCCCATTTGGCTAAAAATATATTTGCTACGCTGGGAGCATAACGTGCTCCCATAGCTACACCCTTTATTTGGTTATAGTACTCATTCTTATACCAAAAATGATGATTTGACATAGCCATATTCAGGCCTTCCAATAGGAAATCTCTTTGTGGTTCCTTTAAATTGGTGTATTTTTCTAAGGCCCATTTGATAGCCCTTGATGCATCCTTCTGTCTGATGTTCGTATATAATGATTCCACATCGATCGATGCCAATATTGTGTTTTCGGTGATATTTATGTCCACTAGTGAGGTTAATGTTTCCTTGGTATCCTTTAAAAAGGATTTTCCAATAGCAGCTATAGGCTGAAAAAATGTATCCAAATATTCACCCATCCTAGCATATAAAGATTCTATGCCACTGATTATGGGTCTTCCCGGTGGCTGCTGTAGATTTTTATGAATCTTGGGGATTTGATATATCACCGGCATACGAGGGGCTTTAATATTCAGGTATTTTCCTTCTTTTTTGTTCAGGAGGCCCTTTTTCATCCCTTTATTAATCCACTGTATCATTTTGGCTTTCAATTTATTTGTAGGATTTCCAGGTAATTTAACATATGTATCTTCATCATTTACAATACGATCCAGTTCCTTGATATAATCTTCTTTTTTGAGAATCACTAGACCCCCTCCTTTATCAGCTGCTCTAATAATGATATTCTTCTTTTCTTCCAAACTTCTGATGGCTTCCCAAACTTCCTTTGTATTTTTAGTTGGCTTCCTTTTCATCATCTGTACCTCTTTTTGAACAATATTCCTGAACACTTGGATATATTGGTAGGTACTGGATTTAGGATTAAAAACTGATTTATTCCGAAGTTGGGTATGTTGGTATTCTGTTTCTTCCTCTCCTCCTATCCCTTTCTTGTGTTGTTCCGCAAAAAATTTCTTAATATTAAGTTTTCGTGTAAACTTTTCTAGATCGATAAAAGTCTCAAAATGATCTAGAGATTTAGCAGGGGCAAATTTCAGTCCCTCTTGTAATATTTTCAATTCTGATGGTGTAAATTCCACCCCTGCTAAATTGAATATCCCTTGCTCTAGACGTCCCTTTTCCGTTTTCTTTCTCCCTCCTCTACATCCTCTTTTTTTGCGTTTTCCCGCATGTTGGCCCAATAATTGTCTTTCCAAGACCTCTCTTCCCCCTGTTGCTTGAATTGTCCCGAGGGACCTGGCTTTTGTCCATCATTGGGATGAGGGTAGATATAGTGTTCTGAAGGTCCTGGTCTTTGGCCATCTGAGGGGTATGGGTAATGATGTTGGTTGTTCCTATATTCCTGATGGGAAGGGAGTCGTTCTCTCTCTCTATACATTCCCGAGGGTTCCTGTCTTAATCTGCCCGGCGGTTGATAATATTCTTGGTCATTTCTATATGTTGTCTGTCTTTCTCCTCCTCTTTGTTGTTGGTAATTGTTATAATTATCATATTGATAGTTATTTTTCTTATATCCTCTCCCTCTTCCCCGTCCTCTTCCTCTCCCTCTGCCTCTCCCTCTCCCTCTCACCGGCTTAAATTGGGGTTGTTGGAAGGTATGTTGGGGTGTATAGGGTGTAGAGTTGGAGTTCCTCCGTTCATAGTTATGATTTTCCCTTATTTTTGGGTGTTCCATATATCTAGGAGTAGAGAATTCTTCTCTATTCCTTAAGGGTGAGAATCTATTACTTGTGGTTATCAAGATGGTATTGGCAGTAGTGTCCCCCTCGTCATCTTCACAAATGATGGGAGTCATCTCTTCTCTCCTTATATTTCTATGTGGTGTTACCCTGAAGTCTTTCATAAGGTTGTATCTTACGTCCAGGCTATTAGGTTCCCTTTCTGGGGATGATTCCCTTGAATTAGTACCTATTACTTCTTGCCATTTGTAAACCACACCCTTTTTGTAATCTTCTATGTCACGTTGGTATTTCTTTATTTTTTTCCTTTTTATCTCAATGTCATATTGTGCGATATGTTTTTGCATCATTGTTATTTTATCTTTATATTCTTGGGTCTCGTTGAGTGGAGCTAGTTTTTCTTTAATATTTTGTATTTTTGATTCTATAATACTGAGTTTGGTTTTCCTCCTTTTAGTTAAGAGTTCCATTAGTTGTTTCTCTTTATTATTGAAAAATTTGAACCATTCCTCCATAGAGGTTTTGTCCTCTATTCCATCATTGGGATTGACATCCCATCTAAGGCGTCTGGGGGTAATATCTTCCTCTATGTACCTATCAAAGGTAGTGATATCCCACCAGGTTCTTATTTGTCTCTCCAAATTATATTGTAGCTGTTTAAAATTTTGGGACATATTAACCTCATTAATTGATCTTTGTTGGAAGATCTCACTAGAGTTATAGGTTCTTTCTTTTAATAAGTTAAATACATCCATTTTCTCAGTTGCTTTAGAGCCGGCTGCCATTCAATAGATACAGAGTATCTAAAATAGCAATAAAAAGAAAAGAGAAGGCGCCTGGCCCTTTAAATAAAAGATTGTTGAACCTGCTGCCCTTTTAATTGTAATAAAACAATAAATAGGTATATATCATAGGTAAAAAGGCGCTGGTAATCTTAATATATCACGTGTTATAAAAATTAATAGGTGATTTAAAGTGTAATATATGTGATTAAAAATTGCTACAAATATATATATGATCTACTATTGGTGCAATTAGCAAAGAAAAGTGCATACCAGTGCAATTTCAATTCAGAAGTGTTTGTGCTTCTCAAAGTAAATTAATCCACAAAGGTGTGGATCAGTGAACCAATAAATAGATATATAAAGAATTCCATACAAAAATCACATAAGAATATATAAAAATATAAATATATAAATGTGCTCCAAGTAGTGTTTAAAAGTCCAGGCAATAGCATGCAATCAAAATTGTGCTTGGTGGATTCTTATTAATCCCTTCACAGTGCTCCAGGTGCTGGGATGTGACAACCGTCAATTAAGAAGTGCTTGTGCTTCTCAAAGTAAATGAATCCACAAAGGTGTGGATCAGTGAACCAATAAATAAATATATAAAGAATTCCATACAAAAATCACATAAGGATATATAAAAAAATCACATAAGAATATATAAAAAAGTATAAATATATAAATGTGCTCCAAGTAGTGTTTAAAAGTCCAAGCAATAGCATGCAATCTGCAACATAAATGTCGGTGCTTGGGACTGACTCATGTTGGGAATAGGTACATGAATTTGCCATAGAAGGTGGCTGGCATCATTAAAGAAGGCCATGCCAGACACTCCATCCTCTGCAGCTCAGTAATGCTGAGCCTAATAAAATCACACGCTCAAAGTGGCCACTGCACCCATCACACAGTCAGATGTATTGGCTGAGTTTTTAGACTGTGTCCTAGCAACCAATAAAGCAAATGCAAAAGTTAACAATGCAACACCTTTGCAACCTAACAACTCTGACCTGTCTGTAGGCCCCCTTTGAGTTGATCTTAATTCGATTTGGTTTTACTATCTACAAAATGGTTGCAATTATTTAGTAATTAGTCAGCCATGTGCCTCGCAGGAAAGCAAATTGGCTTGAAAACATACAATAAACAGACTATCAGGCATAAAAACAATGAATAAATAATGTTTAAGTGTAAAAGAAAGATAGACGCAGACCAAAGAGGCTGAAAATTCAAAAACTTTAAACAGGGGGTAGTTCAAAAATAAAAAAATAATAAAATCCCAATGAAAAGTATAAGGTCCAAAAACAAAAATCAGTCCTCTGTATACTGAGCAATGGGAGTGCTGCTGCTGGTTAGCTGTGTGGGGAGCACTGCAATCTGTATAAAACAAGACGAGAGAAATAAAAAAGAAAGCACACATCTCATAGTACAGTAATATAGGGAGAGATTTAAAGCGGAGATCCAGCCGTTTCTGTGTTTATTAAAAGTCAGCAGTTACAAAAAATGTAGCTGCTTACTTTTAGTAAATATACACTCACCTGACCCAGGATCCAGCGATGTGGCCGCCCAAGCCTTCAGTTCCCTCCCTCTCTTCTCCTCGGTGCCGGCATTACTAGTGTGAACACCCAGCCGTGACAGCTTACAGCTACACAGCCAGGTGCACACTGTGCATGTGCGAGTTGCGCTGCACCTCCTCAATGGTCAGGCAATACCACATGTGTGAGACTTTTTCACTGTCTGGGCTGATCATATACCGGATATTGTATCTTGTGTATCACACAAACCAGCCGCCTCTTTGGTCAGGGGCTGGTGTGGTGGTGATTGGATAACTGTGACTGGCTGCATTATTAGGGCTCGTTCACACATTAGGTTGGAAGCTATGGTTTTACCACCTGTCTACTGCCTCCCTCCTTAGTTGCAGAGGCAGCAGCTGAGGGTGTACACCTGCCATGGCTGCGATGCGCAGCTTAGCAGCTGTGGCAGGAATTATATCCCCATGCAAGTGAATGCAGTTGCTTATTTGGGGTCCAAGGGGGTTAAAGCAGGTGGTGAGGAGGTGATTAGATGTCTGTCAAATGCTCTCTGAAGAGCAATCCAAACATGAATGGCTCTTCAGACAGCATCTATCACGTACCTGGTAGCAGAACTTGATATGGCGAGGAAGGCCTCTCTTACACCTCTGATTCAGGGCCCCTGATAGTGTAGACAGTAGGCGCAGGAGCACAGAGTGACACGAGTGTCTGTAAGTCTTGCTAGCAGTAGGGCAGATGTCCACACTTGGCAGCAGAATTTGTCAGACAGCTCAAATAAGCAGGTGGGCAGCTGATACTAGTGACAGCAGGCAGGATAGCAGAGTCAGGCAGGTCAAGTCATACACAGACAGGACCGGGTATAGGGCACAGGCAGGTGCAGGGTCAGGAAACAAGCTGAGTTTGGAACCAGTCAGTAGGGCAGGAGCCAATGGAGCAGACAAGAGCAGAGGTCAGGGGACAAGCCTAAGTCAGTTCCGGTGGGGTTCACAGTGTGGTCAAGACAAGCCGGGACAGCAGCTGGAATCAGGATACAGAATCACAGGGTCACAGGATACACAGCAGGCTGAAGGCAAAGCAGCACTGATCGTGAGCACTGGTTGAGTTTAAATAGCCCATTTGGAACCAACATCTGTCACAGGTGCATTTGAGCATCGGCACTCATGGGAAAGCATGACGGCACATGTACGCGAGTGAGTATGTGTCCTGCACATATGCATTAGCCAGTGCCTAATTCTTGTGATCACAAAAGAGAACATGTTTAACCTGTGCACAGAAGTCCTTCCAGTGGAGTCATCTTGTCTATTTGCAAGCCTTTCCTTACAGCATTGCTCAGTGCTTATGGTGATACAATGACTGCTGTGGTGGTGGTCAGGGACACTGTAACTGCTGTGGCAGTGATTAGGGACAATATGACTGGTGTGGCGGTGATCAGGGACACAGGGACTGGTGTGGCAGTTATCAGGGATATTACAACTGGTGCTGAGGTAATTAGGGATATTGTAGCTGGTATGGAGATGATTAGAGACACTGTAACTGGTGTGTCAGTGATCAGGGACACTGTAACTGGTGTGGCAGTGATTAAGGATGCTGTAACTGGTGTGGAGGTAATCAGGGACAATATGCTTGGTATGGCAGGGATCAGGGACACTGTGACTGGTGTGGTGATGAAAAGGGACACTCTATTTGGTGTGGTAGTGATTAGAGACACTGTGAGTGTCCCTCTGCCTGCAACTTATCAGCTGTGGTAAAAGTACCAACCATTTGGGTATTACATGCATGAAAAAAACACATCACAGAGCTCAGTAGCAGCGACTCAATGAGACAACTCAACAGGAAAAGGCCTTTCCCCTTAAGGCACAATGCAGTAATTCTCCTTTTATAATGCTGCAAATGTGCAATGTGGACTCAGGGACAGGCTGTGGAAAAAAAACAAATTGTAGAGAGCAACAAAAAGGAAATTAATATTTTTAAAAACACCCATACAGCCTGTTATGACTGTAGACAGCGCATGTACAGCAAATAGGACTGATCACAAATTCTGACAAGATATTTAAACTTTTATTTATGTGGTATGTTATCTAGCTGGTAATGTCACAGTATCTCACAAAAGTGAGTACACCCCTCACATTTTTGTAAATATTTTATTATATCCTTTCATGTGACAACACTGAAGAAATTACACTTTGCTACAATGTAAAGTAGTGAGTGTACAGCTTGTATTACAGTGTGAATTTGCTGTCCCCTCAAAATAACTCAACACACAGCCATTAATGTCTAAACCGCTGGCAACAAAAGTGAGTACACCCCTAAGTTAAAATGTCCAAATTGGGCCCAAAGTATTAATATGTTGTGTGGCCACCATTATTTTCCAGCACTGCCTTAACCCTTTTGGGCATGGAGTTCACCAGAGCTTCACAGGTTGCCACTGGAGTCCTCTTCCACTCCTCTGAGATGACATCACAGAGCTCGTGAATGTTAGAGACCTTGCGCTCCTTTACCTTCAGTTTGAGGAAGCCCCACAGATGCTCAATAAGGGTTTAGGTCAGTGGTGGGATTCAGCCGGTTCGCACCGGTTCCATAGAACCGGTTGCTAACTTTCTGCAAGTTCGCAGAACCGGCTGAATTCCTCTGCGCGTCTGAGGAAGCGCAGGACAATTGAATGTCCCGCGCTCGGACAGACGTGGCGGCCGGGGGGCGGAGCAGTGCGCTCCTCCCCGCCCATTCTGTGACAATAGCGAATGAGAATTAGCTATTGTCACATGATCCTCCTCCTGGCCAATCAGGGAGCGGGTCCTCCCGCTTCCTGATTGGCCAAAAGGCAAACACCGTGCCATTGGACGAGGAGGAGGCGCCGCGGGAGGACTCGGAGACGCGGGGAGCCGACTGCGAGACCGTCCATGAGGTAAGTGCATGGGTCTCGCGGGGGGGATCGCTGGCACTCTGCAATTGGGGGCAATGCTGTGGCTGGCACTCTGCAATTGGGGGCAATGTTGTGGCTGGCGCTCTGCAATTGGGGGCAATACTCTGGCTGGCACTCTGCAATTGGGGGCAATGCTGTGGCTGGCGCTCTGCAATTGGGGGCAATGTTGTGGCTGGCGCTCTGCAATTGGGGGCAATACTCTGGCTGGCACTCTGCAATTGGGGGCAATGTTGTGGCTGGCACTCTGCAATTTGGGGCAATGCTGTGGCTGGCGCTCTGCAATTGGGGGCAATACTCTGGCTGGCACTCTGCAATTGGGGGCAATGTTGTGGCTGGCACTCTGCAATTTGGGGCAATGTTGTGGCTGGCACTCTGCAATTTGGGGCAATGCTGTGGCTGGCGCTCTGCAATTGGGGGCAATACTCTGGCTGGCACTCTGCAATTGGGGGGCAATGTTGTGGCTGGCGCTCTGCAATTGGGGGCAATGTTGTGGCTGGCGCTCTGCAATTGGGGGCAATGTTGTGGCTGGCGCTCTGCAATTGGGGGCAATACTCTGGCTGGCACTCTGCAATTGGGGGCAATGTTGTGGCTGGCACTCTGCAATTTGGGGCAATGCTGTGGCTGGCGCTCTGCAATTGGGGGCAATACTCTGGCTGGCACTCTGCAATTGGGGGCAATGTTGTGGCTGGCACTCTGCAATTTGGGGCAATGCTGTGGCTGGCGCTCTGCAATTGGGGGCAATACTCTGGCTGGCACTCTGCAATTGGGGGCAATGTTGTGGCTGGTGCTCTGCAATTGGGGGCAATGTTGTGGCTGGCACTCTGCAATTTGGGGCAATGCTGGGGCTGGCACTCTGCAATTGGGATCAATGCTGTGGCTGGCGCTCTGCAATTGGGGGCAATGTTGTGGCTGGCACTCTGCAATTTGGGGCAATGTTGTGGCTGGCACTCTGCAATTTGGGGCAATGCTGGGGCTGGCACTCTGCAATTGGGGGCAATGCTGTGGCTGGCGCTCTGCAATTGGGGGCAATACTCTGGCTGGCACTCTGCAATCATTAGGGGCAATGCTGTGGCTGGCACTCTGCAATCATTGGGGGCAATGCTGTGGCTGGCACTCTGCAATCATTGGGGGCAATGCTGTGGCTGGCACTCTGCAATCATTGGGGGCAATGCTGTGGCTGGCACTCTGCAATCATTGGGGGCAATGCTGTGGCTGGCACTCTGCAATCATTGGGGGCAATGCTGTGGCTGGCACTCTGCAATTTGGGAGCAATGCTGTGGCTGACACTCTGCAATCATTGGGGGCAATGCTGTGGCTGACACTCTGCAATCATTGGGGGCAATGCTGTGGCTGGCACTCTGCAATCATTGGGGGCAATGCTGTGGCTGGCACTCTGCAATCATTGGGGGCAATGCTGCCGCTGGCACTCTGCAATTTGGGAGCAATGCTGTGGCTGGCACTCTGCAATCATTGGGGGCAATGCTGTGGCTGGCACTCTGCAATCATTGGGGGCAATGCTGTGGCTGGCACTCTGCAATCATTGGGGGCAATGCTGTGGCTGGCACTCTGCAATCATTGGGGGCAATGCTGTGGTCACTGTGCATTGAAAGGGGGCATGCTGGTCTCTCTGCATTGAAAGGGGGCACTCTGGTCACTGTGCATTGAAGGGGGCATGTACACTGGTCACTGTGCATTGAAAGGGGGCACGCTGGTCACTGTGCATTGAAAGGGGGCACGCTGGTCTCTCTGCATTGAAAGGGGGGCACGCTGGTCTCTCTGCATTGAAAGGGGGGCACGCTGGTCTCTCTGCATTGAAAGGGGGAACGCTGGTCATTCTGCTGGGAAAGTCGGAACTGGTTACTAAAATTTTTTTGAATCCCACCACTGGTTTAGGTCTATAGACATGCTTGGCCAGTCCATCACCTTTACCCACAGCTTCTTTAGCAAGGAAGTGATCATCCTGGAGGTGTGTTTGGGGTGATTATCATGTTGGAATTTTGCCCTGTGGCTCCGTTTTCGAGGGGAGGGGATCATGCTCTGCTTTAGTATGTCACAGTACATGTTGGCATTCATGGTTCCCTCAATGAACTGTAGCTCCTCAGTGTTGGCAACACTTATGCAGCCCCAGACCATGACACCCCCACCACCATGCTTGACTAGTCAAGACACACTTGACACACTTGTCTTGTATTCTTCACCTGGTTGCAGCCACACACGCTTGACATCATCCGAACCAAATACGTTTATCTTGGTCTCATCAGACCACAGGACATGGTTTCTTTAATCCATGTCCTTAGTCTGCGTGTCTTCAGCAAACTGTTTGCAGGCTTTCTTGTGCATCATCTTTAGAAGAGGCTTCCTTTAGGGATGACAGGCATGCAGACCAATTTGATGCAGTGTGCAACGTATATGTCTGAGCACTGACAGGCTGATCCCCCCACCCCTTCAACCTCTGCAGCAATGCTGGCAGCACTCATATGTATATTTCCCAAAGACAAACTCTGGATATGACGTTGAGCACGTGCACTCAACTTCTTTGGTAGACCATGGCAAGGCCTGTTCTGAGTGGAACCTGTCCTGTTAAACTGCTGTATGGTCTTGGCCTCAGTGCTGCAGCTCAGTTTCAGGGTCTTGGCAATCTTCTTATAGCCTATGCCATCTTTATGCAGAGCAACAATTATTTTTTTCAGATCCTCAGAGAGTTCTTTGCCATGAGGTGCCATGTTGAACTTCCAGTGACCAGTATGAGAGAGTGAGAGTGATAACACCAAATATAACACACCTGCTCCCCATTCACACCTGAGACCTTGTAACACTAATGAGTCACTTGACACCGGGGAGGGAAAATGGTTAATTTGGCCCAATTTGGACATTCAATTGGGGTTGTACTCACTTTTCTTGCCAGCGGTTTAGACATTAATGGCTGTGTGTTGAGTTATTTTGAAGGGACAGCAAATTTACACTGTTATACAAGCTGTACACTCACTACTTTACATTGTAGCAAAGTGTCATTTCTTCAGTGTTGTTACATGAAAAGATATAATAAAATATTTACAAAAATGTGAGGGGTGTACTCACTTTTGTCAGATCCTGTACCTGTAGAGAGGATGTAAATAGGCTGTAAGATATACATCCTTCTCTCCCCTCACCACTTTACTTACCCTAAAATTGTACTTGATGGTAGTTTTTTAGTATACAAAGTTATGTTATATATGTTGTTCTTTCATATATTGACATACTATTCCTGTCAACATGAATAGAATATTCCTTTCCTTTTATGAAATTGGCTTTAATTGATTGATAGTGCTTCCCCGTGTCGAGTGTTGGTGTGTTTCATTTGTGTTTGCCACCTGCAATTTCTCTATCAATATTAATGTTCTCACTTACTATGCACAAGGAATGAAGTTATACCACAGTGTGCAAGTGGGAGAATGGACAGTCTTAAGTATTGAGTATTGTGATTGTGTGTTTATACAAGGAATGGGGTGCAAGCCAAAATGTCTATTCATCATGACCTCATGCTGTACTAATTTTAAATTTAGCACCGTACAGGTAGGTGCTAGGTAAAATATAGTGGGCTTTGTCTGCCTAACAGCAGAGCCATGTTTTCTTTTGTACAGGTAGGTTGTCATGGCTACCAAGTGTGTCTGCTGAGAGGGGAGTCTCCTCACTGGCCCTGTGAGAGGCTTCTCATTGGGCAGTGGAGGAAACCAAATCAGAGATACAGTCAGGCTTGTAACTACCTCAGAATGCAGATTCTGCCGCAGAAGATTCTGGGAGTGGGTATAAGTCTGAGGGAGAGCATGACTCATTGTCTTTGGCAGGAAGCAGAGTCCCAGGAGGGAGAGGACATCTGTCTCTCCTCCTGTCAGAGGAGGTAGATGTCTCAGGTGCTGCCGGAGAATCCAGAGAGTGCTGAGTTGAGCTGAGGGGGATCCGGTGTGCCGAGAACCAGCGGAGAGCGAGAGGGGTCCAGTCCCAGGAAAGCCTACACAGGTCGTGAGTACTGAGGATTGCCCCTGGGGGTCTGCCTAGAGACAGTGGGGATCACTCCGGAGAAGGTTCTAGGATCCAAGTGTCAGCTAGCGACAAAGGGGGTACCTAGTCAAAGGACCCTGAAGTGACAGATGGGGTACCTAGTCAGGGGACCCTGAAGAGTTAAAGGGTGCACCTGCAGAGTGGCCCTGAAGAGACAGTGTGCAGTGTCTTAGTTGAGAGTTGCAGCCATACAGGATTTCACAACAGTCTACCTCAAGCCAGTGCAAGGCTGGGGAGGAAGTTAGTGACTTTGTGGTACAGCAGTGTTCGCAGCTCATTGCTCTACAGTCCTGGATCTTCTAAACTCAAGGTTGAGGATCTAGCACTTCATTCAAGTTACAGTGTGTTCTGAGCGTCAGTGAGCATTGGCTGGCGTCAAAGCAGCATTAACAGACTTTTTCTTGAGGAAGTCCCAAGTTGTACTTAGTTGAGCCTAAAGGAGTATTCCACTCATTGCCTTCTCCCATCCCCTAAAACTACAATAAAACAACCAAACAAAGATGCCAGAGTTGTCAATGTGTCAGTTCTCACACCCAGGGCCGCAGCTCACATGGGCTGGAGAGGTAACAGGTATCAATGGCAGACCCCTCTCAGACCACAGGCCTGGAAATCTTGCTACATAAATATTGCTTATAGATGTGGATTTTATTGCAGAAGGCTCCATTCACACCTATGCATGTTGCTTTTGAGCATTTCTATAGTGCTTTTTGATGTGCTTTCCGCGTTTTTGGTCATTTTTATGATTTTTTTCTTTTTATTTGGCCAATTTGTTGTTGGGCAGATTAAATAATAAAAAATTGAAAAAAAAAATCAAAAATGCGCTAATAACGCTCTACATGCTTTTCTGCAGCTTCCATTGAAGTCTATTGAACAAAAAAAAAACCAGCGTTTTGCGCTTGAAAAGAACACAGAGGCAAAAAAATGCATTGATATGAATGTGTTCCCTAGGAACCCGTGTTAAAAATAATTTCTTGCATTTCTGCAAAAAGCATGAAAAAACACATTGGTGTGAATGGAGTCTAACTGGTGGATGTTCCATATTTGCTGCTAAGAATTTGTGGTAACTATTTTAATTGTTTTTTGCATAGTTACTTGTGCCCCCTATCTATTCTTAAAATAGCTATTCTTTTTATAATAGTACAATTACCATTTAAGAAGAATAAATGGATGAATAGCTCTTGATTTCAAAAGACCAATATTCCTATTCACAAGGCATTCATTTTGAATTATCATAACCATACCACTAGTTATAAAAAAACAAACCGTGGTATGCTTTACATATGCATTACATTCTGCTTGTTTCGAGATTATTAAGATAGTGGAACACTATTCAAATGAATGTGTAGAAATAAAAACTCTAAGAGGAAAGTCCATTTGGGTTGACCTGTCAAAGTCATGTGACCAACCTCTTCTCCAATTATGGAGTTTTATTTTTAGTGTTAAGAAGATAAATCTCAGTAGGACACTGCAGGCTTCACATAGTGGTCTGAATTTTATGAATGGCATGTACAATTCAAACGCTGTGGTGTGGAATAACATTGTATAGTCTAGCATAGAGCAGATAGTGGAGGCATGTGCCTGACGAAGGGGTCCTGTGCGGCTCCGAAACATTGCACTATATTTTTCTGATGTGATCTTATCTGGAATAAAGTTTTTTGGACTGCTTTTGCAAGATCCTTGGTGTGCTGGCGAATATGTATCTACTTGTAATTGATCCAGTTGCTAACTAGTGATTGCTTCAGCACCCAGTACACAAGAGCCTACAAACCAGGAAGGTGTGCGATAGGAATATAAACTATACAGTAAATAGAAGGAGAACGGCTGAAGTGACAGGCAGGGTAAAAGGTTAGTAATGTAAAACGGACACAGATGATTTATTTTATGCAAAGTTGTCAAAATGAGTATACTACCGCTTTAAGATACTTATAACACCACAACTCAGTTTTTCCCCAGAAATGCTGTTAAAATGCTCAGACCAATGCATTACTTATTTATAGGCATCAATAGGTTCAGAGCAACTTTGGGACAAAAGCAGATGTATCTTGTGGCATGCAGGAGCACAAAAATACAATTAGTATTCAGCTTCTACTGCTTATCTCAAAAAGAAAAAGAAAATTGTTTTCTGATTGAATATTGCTGTATGAGTGTATTTACAAAGTATTCGTTAGCTGTTTTTGTTCTTTTTTGTTCTTTTGTTCCTTTTTGTTCTGTTAATAAATGTGGGTTTGCTATTTTTTTTCAGACTTTTTAGATTTTCATTTTTCCCACATTTTTTCAGCCATTTGATTTAGTTCATTATTATGCCAGCTTTTCAACTGTTTGCTTTAGTAATGAAACTTCAAAACAGTTAGTGCACAAACTCCAGGGAAGGGAATTTGTTTGGTCAGGTATTGCTCAAAACATGAAAAGTTGTCTACTTTTCATGTTTTGAGCAATACCCCCCCTGCATTCATATTTTATTAAAACCTGTGTAGGGATCTGGTGCCCTCTGCTGTTTGATGCTAATATTACAGTGTTTTGTATAATTATGTATTAGCACTTCCTGTCTCTGAGAAGCTGGTTGAGAAACCTCAGAAGGAGTAAGTGGAGAGCGAGAGAGAGAGAGGAGTTGACACCACATGTCCATGTATAGGAGCTGCATTACTGTAATACTGTATTTTAGCCAGACTGAAGTCTTCTGGCTGTTTAACTGTAGCTGCCCATAACGTCTTGAATTGAAGATCAAAAGCGCGGTGTGTCGCTCTGACACACCTCATGTCCGATCACGGTTAGGGGCTATGGTGTAGGCTCTTAACCATGTGATCAGCTGTGTTCAATCACAGCTGGTCACATCGTAACCAGAAAGTACAGTTTATCGGCTTTTCCTCTATTCGCAATAACAAGGCGCAAGTAGAGGAGAGCCGATCAGCACATTCATTATAAGTGCAGACCCATCAAGGATGCCCATCAGGAATGCCAGCCCATGCCCAAAGGTATGCCATACCATGTCCACCAGTGCCACCTATCAGTGCCCATCAATGCCGCCTATCAGTGCCACCTATCAGTGCCCATCAGTGCTGCATATCAGTACCGCATATCAGTGCTGCATATCAGTGCTGCCTAACAGTGATGCATATTAGTGCCTCATCAGTGCCCATCAGTGCCTAGCAGTGTGGCCTTTCAAAATTTTCGGTCTTTTTATATTTGTTTAGCATAAAAAAAAAAAAACAGTGGTGACCAAATACCACAAAAACAAAGCTCTATTTGTGGAAAAAAAAAGATAAAAGTTTCATATGGGTACAGTGTTGCATGACCGCGCAATTGTCATTCAGCGCTGAAAGCTAGCCTGGGCAGGAAGGGGATGAATGTGCCCTGTATTGAAGTGGTTAATTATTTATCAATTTATATCAATTTTTTAATTGTGAGCTTCATGAATACTTGTTATATAAAAAAAATGTTTTCCACATTTTACACCTATGACTTTATATGAACTGTAGATCTTGATCTGTTTCTTTAAAAATTATAAGTAAAAAAATAATATATTATATTACCGAAGGCTACCATTATTTGAGTCCCAAGGGTGAACAGTGCTAATAAGATTGCATATTACATTTGGGTACCCATAAACAAGTTTTATAGTCTTCACACCGACAACAACATATTGGCAGCTATTTCTATCCATTCCTATTTTATGTTATTTTATTTTGGGATTCACACTACACTTTTGCCCATTAGTGTAGATAAACTTGACTTCATGAGTGTTGTTGTGGGTGTGCACTGGTAGTATGGATCCCTCCACCATCAAGGGCTTGTTCTTTGTGAAACGAGATTGATGAAGGTTTTGTGGGAGATCCGAGTTGACCACTAACGTGCAGAGATAGACAAAGTCGTGGTTACAGGGCTTCTCTGTTTTTACATTGAGCATTGGATATGCGCCTCAGTAAGCAAGCTGCAGTCGGTCTCTCCCATTGGAGTAATGCGATCTCTCTCCAAGGGGTGTTCCTAGATAGAGTATGATCGTCCTTCCTTTCTAAGGCGTCTTGCAGGGTGGGACGATCAGTGGCATCCATGGTAACAGTTGAGTGGCTTGGGAACATAGCCCTGCCCCTAGATGTGACGCGCAGCAAGCCGGATGTGCTTCCAGCGGTTAGATCCGGTGTTCTGTTGAAATAGCCAACTCCAATTACGTCACTTTGGGTGACTCTCCAGCAGCAGATTTTCGATGAGTTGGCTCTAGTGTCCATGTGCGCGCCTTCACCCAACAGAATAACAGAAACCCCGTCCAATCTTTCAGTCGCCACAGTGTGTTGGGGACAGCTGTGTTTGTTTACGCTTTAATTAGTGGAACACTGATGGAGCGCTGCAGAGGACTGTGGGCATTGTAGTTGTAATGGTGTGTGAAGCTCAGACAGGGTTTCTGTTATTCTGTTGAGTATATGCGCGTGCATGGGCAGTAGAGCCAACTCATCTAAATCTGCTGCTGGAGAGTCACTAGTTGCTAATTCGCCAGAACACCAGAAGCCCCCTTTGGGTCAGGACTGATGGCGTGCGTTCATAATACTGGACACACAGTTTAGGGACATAGAGTGTAGATAGCGTGTGTTCCAATTACTGGATGCATGCTTCAATAATCCAGTGAGTGGTGATGGCTCTTTTGAACAAAATAGGCACATGAAGGTTCGAACGGCTACATTTTAACTATATTAGGCTGTATATGCAATACTGCCACTTTAGCAGGAACGAAAATAAAGGCATACATCCAATAATACCCTAGCGCTATAAGATCCCTGTAGCACTGCTTATAGCATCATGACTCAAGACTGACAGGTTTTTTTTTTTCCTTTGTTGTTGGTGGACGCATATCTCCCATTACCTCATTAGAGGTTTGTCCTGCCCAGTGCAGACTGTGCAGGAGAGGGATCTAGGTTTGTGGACAGTATAGAAATCTTGCCCTCAGCAAGTTGGATTAGCTCTGAGGAAGGGAGCTTGCCTCCAGAAAAACGTCAGCTTTCCAATCGCAGAGATGTTTAATCCCTGTTACTGGAGTTGTACATGACATTTTTATTTTTATTTTTTTATCCTTTTACGTTTGTGAGTATGCTTTTGGCATTTTTCAACAACATTTCTAAGGTGTCTAAAGTAATGCACTATGCTTTTGCGCCCTCCTTTTTTTTTGTTACACGGGATGTGGACTACAAGGATTCTGGGAGGTATTTCCATACAGACTAAGTTGAGTTATGGACTGAGCAAAGGGAATTTCAAATCCCAGAGTTATTAGCTTTCTTAACAGAAAGGAAAAGGCATACTGATTTTCCCAAACTGTTGGAAGGACTGAATGCACAGTCAGATGCCAGCAGACTGCTCACCATTGTAGCTGATAGGCATAGAGGCACAGTGACAGAGCATTGAACATATGGTAGATCCACAGATGTTGGTGGATTCTGCTGCCTGGCCAAAGGGGAAGGACGCTGTGGGCACTAACTGGCTATGTTTCACAAAGTGCACAGAGGGAGATGATATGCTGACACAGGAGTTGATGAGCAGCTTCTGGCCAAAATCACACTACACTTTGACCAAAGAAGGACAGAGTTATCCACAAGTAACAGTGTCAGCATTTGTATCAGTTCTTAAATGGACACTAACCAGAGCATTCCAGTTTAAAAATGTGGGCCCCAACAAGTTAGCCATCAGAAGAAAGGGGGCTATATTATAGACTGCTGAACTGTAATGGTGTTGTAATACTCCCTAGTTAGGAATTAAGAGGAGTTACTCTCTACAATAATTGATTGATTTATTTACAGGACATCTCTTTCTACTGATCACCTATTTGCAATATATTCCTTGCTTTGAATTAACTGTTTGCTGTCTCGTGTTTCTTCCGCCATTGGAATACAGCATATACATCTGCAATAAATATTCCCCACACAGGGAGATGTGTCAAAGTGTGTGTGGGGCTGTTTGCAGAGTCATGGGCACAGGAACAGGGGACCCAATACATACATCCTGATTAAAAGTTTGCAAAGTGGCAAAAATCGAAATCCCCTGTCGGAATACTAAAGCCATAAAGAAAAATCTGCTTTGCAGTGCTATTAATTGGTGGTGCTTTACTGCTCCTTTTCACAACACAAATCGCTAAGTTCCCCAACTCACTGAAAATATGTGCTTCCAATGTGGCAGATAAAGTATCTTTACAGTTGTTAAAAAATGGCTAATTCCAACAACAATAATTTCATATATTGCAGCTTACCAGTCCTTAGATGAGATGGCTGCATTATATTTCCTTTTTTAAGCGTTTTTTCCCTTCCCTGTAATCTTGTGAATAGCACACTTCCTGTTACTAGGTGACTACAATCATTCCAGTGTATCTATGGAGGAATGCATGGTTGTCACCCAGACTGAACTTGTCTTCCTCTAATAAATGCATAGTGGGGAAATTAGTCGTTTACAAAAGGAAGACATCATTGGTTGTATTTTTAGTTTGGCTCACATTAAACAACAAGGACACTTAATTTCAGGTCTTTTTCTGTACTTGCTGAAATGTTCTAAGCCTGAAAGAAGAAAATCCCCAAAGTATATATTTTCTCAAAGCAAAGACCCTATAGAAAAAAAATAATTGCATTTGCAATGTTTTGTATGTTGCCCTGAGTAAATAGACACCAAAAATGTCAAGCCTCAAAATTGTGTGAAGCAGCAAAATAATATTACAGTACCCAAAACTGTCCACAGGTGACGCTTGAAAAGCCTTTACTGCTCATCAATTTAGAGTTAACAGTGAATTATGTATGGTGTAATCATCGTTTTGGTATACAAACATTTTTGTTCGTTTGTGCATGTATGTACGGTGTACTACTGGTTAAAAATGTACATCAATTCAGCTTGGAAATAAGCACAATATGGCGTCACCAAATTACAAAGGCTCTATATTAAGGTCAAGAGTCAAGACCAAAGCGGACTAGATGAATGCATGAAGTCATTATCATCTTACCGCCTGTCCAGGTTCCTGAAGGGGGAGGAATTGGATAGACATCCGGAGTGATCATCTGCTCCAACGAAACTCAACTCTGAAGTCTGGGACAGGAATTAACTTGCGTAACCTTTGGTTTATTTATCTTCCACAAAGGATCAAGGACAAGATTTGCTGAGACCCATCGGAGGGTGGATGCTAAGACTAGACAAGAAGCCTTGGTGTGTGTGAAAGATTCAATGAGAATGCGTGCATGATAGAGTAGAGATCTCTTTTCTTCCCCTTTTCCTTGCCCACTTATTATGTTGTACCCTTTCCTATTTTTAATTACAATGTACGCATATCTGTATTTGTAAAAAAAAAAAAAGAAAACAGCCCTTATTTAAGATCTAGTCATCCTTCATTAAAATTAAGACACCCCAAGTAGAGCACATTTTACATATGGTCTGGGGGGTGGGCTGGGGGATTTAAACTTTTTTTTTGGAGTGTTTTTTAAATTATTTTAATAAAATTATATATATTATTAATATTCTACATTTTTTTCTTAACTTTATTTCTGTCACAAGGTGACTGATAACCCCACTATGCAATCAAATAGTGCAGATGACAGGTTCTCTTTAATGAGACATCAGAGGTCTATTAGACCTCTAATGTATCCTGCGCACTCCGTGTAGGAAAGGTTTAACTGTGTATAGTATAGTGAACCAGCGGCTGGGGAAAGGGTTAAATATTTTTGGTTCAATTACCAGGCTTTTGGTCCCAGCCAGCCCATCTGTGCTATAAAAAGAGGGACAGATGAGGTCCAGGAGTTCCAGGTTCTGGTGGGTCCATTGAGTTCAAGCATCAACTGTGAGTTGGCGCTGCTAAAGAGACCATGGTTTTCGGAAGACATCCAGCCATGAATAATTCCAATTTGGACTCTCACCTCACCTCACCAGGGTATTCCTGGGCCACTACACTACTCTAGTTAGGATTAGGGGACGAACATTGCTCATATTGAACTGTGTGCTGCAACTTGTTCAGTAAAGATAAATTACTATTTTGAGCCTAGTCTGAAGTTATTCAAAGGGGAGCATGTGGGTACTAGCATATCAAGAGAACTTGGGTATGTAAATGTACTACGAGGTATGAAGTAACACCGCTACAAAAGGTTAACTCGGCAAGTCAAGAAAATGAAAATTGTTGCTAAAAGTTACTAAGTTACTAAGTAAGGTACAAACTACAAGCAATCAGTCGTTAGGCATGGTACCTGGTGAGAGAGACAGGTCCTCCAGTAGCAAAGGGGACATTGGCTCTCTTCCTAGTGTTTGGTACAGAACATCAACCGGATTTGAGTCTGCATTACGAAGATCTATGGCCTGGTCACAAGGTACGGGAAGGAGGTAGTTAAGTGAGAGCTTGCATGAGGTCTGCGCTAAGTGCTCAGCAGTACCCCATTCTGTTAATGGGTGTAAGGTAGCAGAGGTAGGCTGGACTAGTGGAGTGGGCGCTGGCTCAGCACTTCCCTCCTAATGCAACATACAAGTTACAGTGTGTAATGACATGGGACAGCACCTTTCAGAGGAACTCTGTACTTCAATTATGGCACAAAGTGAAGGCTCATCTCTAAGTCGGGGAATTGCCTTAATGTTAGATTTTTCACATGACCGCAGTCTCCGCCTGGTCCCAGGCACTAAAGGGCGTGCTCTGTGTGAAAGGTACCCCCACATGCACAGGTGTAGATGATCCCACCCACAACCATGCTCCATTAGCTTCTTTACCACCCAGAGCAACTGGTGATTGACAGCTATCAACCCAGACATTCTCAGAGCTGAGTGTCCCCAGGAGAGGTCAGTGAACAGACGTTCACTGATCCCCTGCTGCTCCTCATCCTGACACTCTGATGGTCTTGGAAACCCAGGAGGAACAGATGTGCCCAGGACACTTGGCCGGGGTGGGTCAGGCAAGGGGTTATACACTCTATTTGTAGAGCTAAATTACTTCTACTAGAAGCCAATGCTTCATTGTGAAAATGTAACTGATGACTAATGACTGGGTTCTTGTTTTAAAGTTAGTGACTCTGTTGACATAATAGTTGTAGTGTTAAATATACTGTACTTTCCCTTTAAAGGATAAGTCCAGTCAAAAACTAACGCTAAACCTGCTCTTTGCCACATTCTAAGACTATTCTATCTAACCCTGTAAAGCAAAAATCACTGTACTTACCTTTTCTTCACCCTATCCGGTCTAGTCTCCAGTGACTGAAATTCTGTGGCAAAGAGCAGGTTTAGCATTATTATTATTTTTTTTTTTTTTGACTGGACTTATCTATTAATGTAAAGAAGTAAGGAAACTGTAATAGTATATTTTTGTGAATAAGGCTTTTCTCATGCAAAAAAATGTTTTGATTCTGGTTGTTGCTTTCTAATAGAACAATGCCACCACCCTGATTATTACTTATCAAATGTAAATGTGGAATTTATTTCTTACTCAAGTGTCATATCAATATTGAAATAAATACATTATTTTTATATAATAAAAGATCCTAAATGTGCTATTCAGTTATAAAGTGGCATATTTTTTTATTCATATATTCTGCAATTTGTTAACAAAATATAATTTTCTTACATTCTATAGAGCCTCAGTGAATTGAAGCAATAATCTGTATACATTTTAATTACATATTAACATATCTGCCTGATAAAAACAGACAGTAATAAGTAATCTCATCTCAGGATAAAGGGAATTGATGAATAATTATCATAACTTTATGGCTGATAAAAAAGGTGGTAAAGCTTATTTATTAAAACAGGGGGTCTCCAAACTTTCTAAACAAGGGGCCAATTTATTGTTCTTCAGACTTTAGAGGGGCTAAACTGTGGCCAGGGGGAGTGGAAATTTTCCTGTCATCAGTGGGAGAAAACATCACCACCTTTGACATAAGTAGGAGGAGTAGTGCCCCATCGTTGGTAATATTGGGAAGAATAGTGCTCCATTGTTGCTATTAGTGGGAGAAATGGTGCCCCCTTATTTATGTCAGTTGGCAAAATAGCGTCTCGTATCAGTGGGAGGAATATTGCACCAAGGTCTGCATAAAAGCAAGCAGAGGGCCACATCAGGCCCCGGGCCACAGTTTGGAGACCACTGTATTAAAATAAACAAGCGCAATGATAAAATACAAGAGTACATTTGGATCACATGCCTGCACACACATGTGGACCTCTGTAACATGTGTGATCACCATGGAGTCATATTATTATCTTTATTCTTCTTGTTTTCATAACATGTATTTAAGAACGCGTATGGAAAAAAAAAACTGATGGGTATATTCAATATGAGTGCAATACAGCATTATTATAAATAAACCTAATTTTCCATGGTAACTATTTATAAGCCCCTAACATTCCGCTACTCCAAATATAGATTCTCCTATATGTATATATCCTCACCTTATCCATAAGTTGGTTTGAGGCAGAAGAAGAAGCGTGCGTCACGTATGCGAAACGCGTTGCCTTTACGCGCCACGACCCGCCCCGCCCCTACAGCGAACCCCATCCATGCCAAGCTGATCCCCGCTGAATACGGCGTAGCACAATTGCGGAAGCCAGGAGCAAAGCTTCCGGTCTCAGCGGGGAAGTGCGGTAAGACCATGGGAGGAGTCCGTTCAAACAACCTGGCGCGAACTGCACTCAACTGCACTGAACCCAATAGCGAAAGGAATGTGTGAGCCTGCGGGACTGTGAAATCCAGAATTGCATAGGAGATCGAGTACAAGTAAGCAACAAGTGGCGGTTTCTTTCCCCCAGTGACAACAGGAATCTGGTAAGATCATTCCTCTTCTTAAACAGTGGGACTGCCATACCATCACTGTCTGGATTCATTCAGCTCATGTTTTCCCATGTGAGGCATAGCCACGCTTACCTCTCTCCTTATTAGACCATCATGGATACCTTTATACAGCTCACACTTATGTCCTCCTTTTGCTGGTCCCCCTTCCCCCACTGCACTTAAAGGACTATCAGCACTTCACTGCTGCCTTCTGAAGATTTCTCTCAGACACCCCTGTGCCATGTACTCTGATTCTCTGTATTGCAGGGAGTACTATATCTTTCAATCAGCTCTGCCAACAGCCTTCTTGAATCCAGAAATATTTTGTCCCACTTTACCACATCACTTGATTACTTTACAAATGGCCTTTTTTCAATGGTAAAATCAAGGACTTCCTTAAACACATGTGTGTTTTATTCAATGGCATCATTCTAAGTAATCCCAGGATAGATACATGGTACATTCTGGACACCTACACCAGATTTTTCCATTATTAATCACCAACCTTCATATTTGATTTTAGGGATTTTCCAAGACACCATATGAGCACCTCTACGGTGTCCTTGGAATCCCTACAGAGATTGGCATGCCAGCTTGCACACAGTATCTAGTCAGCAGTGATTCAAAGTCCTGTTTTGACCAATCACTCCTATTCACTGAACATCATGCTATATTGGTTCCTGGGGCGTGGGCATGTTATGTGTCGCGTGTGTCTGTGTTTTTATGCTGTCTGTGTTATTTGTTAGTCTGTCTACATCCTCATTGGTTGAGACCATTCAACACCTACTGTGGTGGACGGTGCACATTTTTTGTATGTTTTTATCTGTTAATAAAGCATTTTTCTAATTTCAATATATCAGAGTTGAGCATCCCTTTGTGCAACCCCTTTGAGGTTTTACCTTGCTAATTCCTCATCCTCTCTCCCCCTTTCTATGAGGCAGAAACCTGATTATGATTATTCTCATATTCTCTTTTGTTAGAAGGAGGTGCATGACCTTGAACATTAAAGGTTCCCAAGGTATGAATATTGTGAGCATTTAATGGTTTGCTAATTTTTACTAATCAAGTGAAATTACATAAAAAAAATAGATGTTGTGGGAGGCGTGGCTTGGCCGCTGATGGAGATGGCCACCTGATCTCGGAGCTCCGTTCCTCACAGCAACAATCCAGCGGCATCCAGTGGGCTCATACAGCTCAGGATCCCCTGAGCAGGACCATTGGCCACCTAGAAGCCTACAGAGCATGACCTGCCAGCGAGCAGAGTCGAAAGGATTGTGGAGGCTGCTTGAATTCTACATGAGGCCTGCTCAGCTCCCTGCCCAAGATGGCGCCAGGTGCCACAGCACGGACACACAACAGTCAGCTCCAGTACCTGAAGGGGACCATCTCTCAGATATGGAGGACACAGAGGAGAGACACAGTGCCGCTGAGCCCTCCCTTACCGACAGAGGTAAGTGTTCAGCGAACTCCCCTGCACACTTACCATCTAAAACCTCCCCAGATGAAGAAGCAACATGGGACTGAGACCTGTAGTCCCACAGACTCTGCCAACCATATCTCCTCACTAGCAGAGATTATCACCACAGACAGCCCAGCTTCTGAATATTCCCTAAAAGCAATGCTCCTCTAGCTTCAGGCTGACATGCAAAGAGAACCAAGATTCTCTATTACACAGCTGCATGACAGGATGGATGGCCTGGAAGGCCACACAGAACACATAGAGAAGCATCTCTCAGCAGCTGCTGTGGCCCATAACAGCATGGTGGACATTCAGGATGAACACTCAGAAGCAATAAGGCAAATGCGCCTCAAAATAGCTGACCTGGAGGATCGCTCCAGGCGAAACAACATCAAAATAAGGGGGTTACCTGAAGCGATCACAGCCGCAGAAATGACCCCCTACCTACAGCAATTGTTTTGCAAAATACTCCCCTCACTCACTGCGCAAAAACTGCTCATTGACAGGGCACATAGGATTCACAAGCAACAGCACTTACATGACTCAGTACCCAGAGATATTCTGGCCCGCGTCCATTTCTACCAAACTAAAGAAAACCTCATGAGAGCTGCCCGATCTATGCCAACCCTGCCTGAAACCTAAACTATCACTTTACAATGATATCTCAGCAGCCATTTCACAAGCCCGCAAGGCCCTCTCCCCAGTCACCTCGGTCCTGATTGAACACAGGATAACCAACAAATGGGCATACCCCACTAAGTTTCTGGTCACTTACCAGTGCTGGCAAATATCAATCCTAACGTCAAAGGATGGGCTCAAGCAGCTACACAACTGGGGCATACTCCCCAACTCGCCTCCTACAACCCCATTGAGCAGACCCTCCTCTAAGATTGCCAACTCGTGGGCTACGAGAGACAAAACCTGAAGTGACTGGTCCACTACCTTTGTGAGTTACCCTGCTAGAGTTACTACCAGCGCTGGCTGGCGCACTTCTTTTTTTTCTTGTGGAAATGAAAAGAGGAACCACTCTACTTTCGTTTAACTTACCCCGCCCTAGCGCCATAGTGTGCAAAGCACACGGCATTCGATAGAGTTTCATTGTTTTACTTTCAATACTGCATCATAAACTGGTTATAACCTAGTTACTTAAGCTTATATAACCTCTACAGGACACCCGTCTGCCCTGTAGATGTCGAGTACATACTTATTGAACTATTGTACACTCTTCAGTGAACTTGGTGATCTGTGCACTATCTACCTGTTTATCTCTACCGCTGCAGATCTTGGTGCCACTTTGACACTCTCATTAACTTTGCTTAACGTTAAGGGCCTCAATAGCCCATACAAAAGGTCCCTATTATGGTGGGAAGCAAATGCTCAAAAAGCTGACATCCTGTGTATACAGGAAACACACCTTTCCTCCACAAATCCCCCGCATTGCACCCACAAATTTTACCCTTATATTTTCCACGCACAAGCTACCAAAAAAAACAAAGGGGTAATAATTGTGATACGCTCCACCATAGCCTTCACTAAGTCACACATTGATCAGGACCCTTCTGGGAGATTCTTAACTCTCTCCGGAAACCTTCAACAATACGCCCTTAACAATAGTGAACATTTATGCCCCAAACACACACCAGAAACCCTTTCACAAATCGGTACTCCAAAAGCTCCAACATATTCCCAGAGACCAAAAATATAATCTGTGGTGACTTTAATGAAGTCCTCGATCACTCGCTTGACATGTCCAATACAAACGGAGGAGATCCACAGCCCTTTCCTCCCTAGTTCTCTTGGAGGAATTTTATGATCCCTGGAGATGTCAGCATGGCACCGAGAAGGACTACAACTTCTACTCAAACTCTCAGAGGACCTACTCAAGAATCGACCTGTTCCTTCTGTCTAAAATACTATTACAGTCCGTAACCACTTCCTCGATTGGGATGATCACGTGGTCTGACCACGCCTCAGTCTCTATTACACTCGCCACCTGACCTCCAACCTCCTCACATAGGTTGTGGCACCTAAACTCCTCTCTCCTGAGCTCTAAAGACCACAGGGAGCAGGTCAATTCTGCGATTAGGGGCTTTTTGGCTCTCAACACTGGCTCTGTCTCGAACTTCACCACATTATGGAACGCACACAAGTCTGTAATAAGAGGGAAGTTACTGACTTTGGGAGCCCAGGAGAAAAAGAAATGAACGACAGCCCTTAATACATTTTTAGATAAACTTAGAGATTTGGAAACACGTAGCAAGCTATCCCCCACACCTATCCTCCACGACGAGCTCAGTAAAACAAGATCCGAACTTAGCTCCTACCTGCATTCTGGCTTTCCCTTTTACCTCCAAAAACTTAAAATGACATGGTACTCTCAAGGGAATAGAGCAGGGAAGAGTTAGCACAGCAATATAAACGTATGGCAGCACAGTCCAAAATACCCTTTCTCTTAGATTCCAATGGCCAAAGGATCACAAACCCCTAAAGATATTGCCAACTGCTTCAGCTCCTTCTATTCTAAACTTTATAATCTCAATGAATCTGATGCTGAGCCACAACTAGACCGCACAGTCATTACAGAATTCCTCTCCTCCTTGGACCTCCCCTCCTTGACCTCTGACCAGGCATCTTTGCTAGCCCAACCCTTTTCGATTCAAGAAGACGCCATAAAATCACTCCCCTCACACAAAGCCCCAGGCCCCGACAGCTTTAGCAATGAGTATTACAAATCCTTCCATACATCATTGGCCCCCCCGCCTATGCAACTCCTTGACTAGGATTCTCAAAATGGGCGAAATTCCTCCCGAATCTATTGAAGCAGTCATCACGACTATCCATAAGCAGGACAAACCCTCTCATGACCCTGCCAATTACCACCCCATTTCCCTCCTTAATACAGACCTCAAGATCTACGCCAAGCTTCTAGCTTTTCGTATCGCACAACACATGCCCACTCTGGTACATCCAGACCAAGTGGGTTTATATCCCACGACAAGCCTCTGATGGAACGTGACAGTTTGTAGACCTTATTCACTGGGCAGAACATCATCAAACGCCTTCTCTGCTGATCTCTTTAGATGCAGTTCTAAGACAAACAATATTTTTTTTCTGGTTCTGGACATGCTACAGAGCTGAAACTTCACAGATACACTTTTTAGACCCCCCAGACACTAAATCCAAAGAAATCTCTTTTTTTGTTTTTCAATAATGTTTTCAATAATTGGCTCTCTATCAAAAATGACAATTTTTAAGAATTTTTTTTTGTGTGATTAATAGTCCCTGGGGCATGACCCTGAACCCTAGGCACTTTTTAGGGGCATTTATTGGGTTTTAGGGCTTCAAAATTGTGTTTTTTGATTCCAGAAGTTCGGGTCCTATTGATTTCAATGGGGTTCTGGAATCCGAACCGAACTTTCAGGAAATTCAGGTGTTCTGGTCGAACCAAACTTTTCAAAAGTTCGATCATCCCTAGTAAAGACTTTTACATATACCTAAGGATCCGCCATCTTCTCTCTGATGTTCAGACATCCTCATCGCCAACTACCAAAGAAGTTCTCTTATTGATTACTGACAAAGCAAAGAACTCATTATCAACATTATCCGGTTTCTACAAAATCCTGACCTGTCCCACCACCACTGACAAACTTGCAGCAATGACTTTTTGGGAACACAAACTACAAATCTCCTACCCCGCAACAACATGGTATCGCCCTCTTCAGCTGCCACTCACTATATCCAAAAATGTCTCGCATTGGGAAACACTTATGAAAATATATTATAAATGGTATTACCCCCTGGACAGACTCGCGAACATCTCACCCTCCTGCTCCCTAAAATGTTGGAGGAACTGTGCTGCGACTGGAGACATTCTCCACATTTAGTGGGAATGTCCAATAATCCGCCCTTACTGGAAAAAGGTTTTAAAGCTCATCTCTAATGTGACAAAAACTACTCAAGGCCTTACCCCACAAATGGCTCTCTTTGGTCTCAGCCCTTTTCCATCGTCCGAAAAATGCCCCCCAATTGCACACCATATCCTGATCTCGGCACGCATAGTATTAGCTAAGGCATGGAAAAACCCCTCTCTACCGACCATCACGGCATTAATTAATACCATCAATGAGCATTGCAACATGGAATACCTCTTTTCCAAAACACATCTAACTGAGGATAAATTCCGGAAGCAATGGTCATCATGGCTATCTCACCCTAGAAGCATTAAAATCTGATTATTATTATATCGATCTATTCTGGCATACCCGGAGCTACTCATAATTTTTATCTAAATTTTAGACCAAAGAGGGCCACAGTGGCACTTATATCTATATCAATACTAAACCTGGCTGCCTATCTATGCATGATCACCAGATCTCTGTTACAAGCACAATCTCTCTTTGATCTCAACTGACACTTAATATTTTTATCTGCTTTTTCTTACTAGTCCTTTCTACCTTCCCAGGCGGGCATCGATACCATACCCTCAGGGGTTGGATGTCGACCCCCTACTCTGTCATAGAGTTGTTTTGTTTTAGTTAGAGTAACAGTCATATTAACCACTTGCCGACCGCCGCACGACTATCTACGTCGGCGGTCAGCCCCTCACAGGCAAACTAACGTAGGTCTACGTCGCTTGCCTGTGAGGGTCTAGGGAGCGAGCGCGCGCCGCCGGAGGCGCGCTCCCGCTCCCGCGTGGTCACGGACCCCCCCGCGCGTGTGACCAGCGGACCCGATGTCCGCCGGTCACTCGGCGATCGGCGGGGGAGAGGGAGAATGTCAGGCAGCTTGTGTAAACAAGCCACCTGTCATTCTCCTCGCTGTAAAGACACTGATCACACGGATCTAGTATGTAGATCCGTTGATCAGTGTCCTTACAGCTGAAGCCACAGCCAATCACAGTAGAAAGCACGCCCCTAGGGACACACACACAGCCCCTCCCTCCCAAATAAAGTTAACCCCTTCACTACCAGTGTATTTTTACAGTAACAGTGCATATGTATAGCACTGATTACTGTAGAAATGTCACTGGGACCCCCAAAAGTGTCACAAATGTCAGTCAAGGGTCCGATCTGTCCGCCCCAATGTCGAAGTACCGCAAACAAATCGCAGCTCGCCGCCATTAACGCGTTAAAAAAAAAAAACAACAAAAATGACAAAAATCTTTCCCTTTGTTAGTAAACGCGATAACTTTTGCGCAAACCAATCAAAATACGCTTTTTGCGATTTTTTTTACCAAACATAGGTAGCATAAAACAAATTGGCCGAAAATGTTAAAAAATTTTGATTTTTACATTTTTTTGGGGGGAATTTCATATAAAAAAATGTGAAAAATATTGCTATTTTTGCAAAATTGACGCTCTTTTTTTGTTTATAGCGCGTGATCAAAAAATTGCACAGGTGATCAAATACCACCAAAAGAAAGCTCTGTTTGTGGGAAAAAAAAAAACGCCAAATTCGCTTAGGTACAGCGTCGCACGACCGCGCAATTGTCCGTTAAAGTCACGCAGTGCCGAATCGCAAAATACCCCCTGGTCAGGAAGGGGGTAAAATCTTCCGGGGCTTAAGTGGTTAAAGCTCTTAACTTGCATATTGATTACTACATGCTATGTAACTTTAATGCATACGTTAGCTGATTGCCCCATGTTTACTCATGTAGTTTGCACTGTTTATTTTTTTGTTTACTCTTTGTATAAGTGCACAAAACCCATAAAATGATTTAAAATACAAAAATAGATGTTATAAAAGCTTACTTTTTCAATATCTGTCAATAGACTTTTGAACAGACAATAAGCTTTAAATACGTTTTCCAAAATGCCACAAAACTAAATTTTGCTGTCAGAATACTAAAGCCCCAAAGACAAATCAGAAAATTATATAATTAAGTCATTTAAAATCTGTTTTTAGATGTTCAGCTTTAACAATAGGTAAATTGCATGGAATAAAAAGCGGAAACTTAATGGAGCTGTTAATTTTCTAGAAATGACTGTGAAATTATTTTTAAGAACTTGTACTTAACTTAACTTGTACTTAAATATAAGTTAACACAAGAGCATTAAACGCCAAAAAACATGGATGCAGCAAGCCTTTGGATAGGTTGCTTAGACTTAGAATGTTGTACAGTTTACATAGGAAATGTATGCATTAGGCGAGCAGCAGCCTACCTATATTTATAAATGAATCTTAAAGACATTTGCTCTACTAAAACCAATGTGATTTTTAAACTGTAAGTAATATGGCAATATACCAATTGGTTTCATTAGAAAAAGATTCTGTATGCATTCAATTTATCTAGACACTTTCCTTATGTTATTCTTGACTCAATAAATCAATATACTGTACAGCTAACCTGTATTTGCAAGCAAGGTTAAATTGGTTCAGCACACTTAGCTAAAGTGATCACTATTTGGCATAACAATTATTATTTTCTACAATAAGTGTCAGGAATAACAATTGCATGCTTGAAAATAATCACTGTTTTAGTGAATTGAACTTACTGTTTATATTGGAGGAGTAAGTCACTCGTGGCACATGGCACTTGCTACCTGTCTTTCAATAACAGTGGGATTTAACACCTTTTATTTTATTAGTAAATAACTTCAGAACAATGAGTTATAACGGAAAATTCAGATAAAAAAATGAAAAAGAGCGCTTTAAGTATATAAGTGTAAGTGACTTTCATAATGCTTATGCAACCAAGTTATTTATCCACCAAGAAAATAATAGTACTTAAAAAAAGCAGCAGTCAAAAAAAAAAAAAAAAAAAAGCCTTCAATTCAAATGAAAAGTAAACTGGTGTTTTAAAATAATATCTATTGAAAGTACTAAAATCACCAAACTAAGTTGCCAACACCTTACAACCTCTGTGCAAATAAATTCATCAAGAGCCTACTTTAAGAATCAAATTAATTTAAATCTACTCAGATGTGCTGGTAATATCTAAAGAAGGTTTTGCAATTACATTGTGTGGCCATCTTTCCTTGCAATCCAACTGCAGTTTTCGTTGTATATTTTGTATATGTTTTGTATTTTATGTGTCCATCCCTTTACTATATCATGGACACGTAGCATAGTCAGGCATATTTCCAAAAAGATTTTTTAGCAGAGCATGGTCTTTATAAAAGAGAAGGTATCTGTTTGTCTCAATTTAATCACAAATACAAGAAATAGGGGGTTTACACCTTAGTTTTGAATAGCGAACAGGACCTTGCAAATCATTCATTTTGCCCCTGGGTCAACTGCACATGCAGAAGTGATTTTTACAGAACACATGCAGGTTAATAATATAGAGCCATTCATTTCAAAGATCAATCACCTCTTTATAACCTTGCCGGTTTAGTAGCAAGCGTTTTTTTGGGCATTTTTTGGGGGACTTCGGAGGCAGGCAAAACATCTGAACTTCTGTGTAGGGGTATATATACATACACCCATGTCTGTATATATACACATGCACATATATAGGTGTGAAAATAGCAGAAATCTATGCTTGCGCTAATTCACACTAATATGGCTTCTCTCCTATAACACCTATATATGTGTATGTGTAAAATACATATAAGTGTGTGTGTATATATAACCCTATACAGAAGTTCAGATGTTTTGCCTGCCTCCAAAGACCCCAAAAAAATGCCCAAAAAAAATGCCTGCAAGAACACACCTGGGCATTTTTTTTTTGGCGCAGGCATTTTTTTGGGCATTTTTTTGGGGGGTCTTTGGAGGCAGGCAAAACATCTGAACTTCTGTATAGGGTTATATATACACACACACTTATATGTATTTTTACACATACACATATATAGGTGTGATAAGAGAGAAGCCATATTAGTGTGAATTAGCGCAAGCATAGATTTCTGCTATTTTCACACCTATATATGTGTATGTGTATATATGCAGACATGGGTGTATATATATATATACCCATACACAGAAGTTCAGATGTTTTGCCTGCCTCCAAAGACCCAAAAAAAAATGCCCAAAAAAATGCCTGCGCCAAAAACAAAAGCCCAGGTGTGTTGTTGCAGGCGTTTTTTTTGGGGCATTTTTTGGGCGTCTTTGGAGGCAGGCAAAACATCTGAACTTCTGTGTAGGGGTATATACACCCATGTATGTATATATACACATACACATATATAGGTGTGAAAATAGCAGAAATCTATGCTTGCGCTAATTCACACTAATATGGCTCCGCTCCTATAACACCTATATGTGTGTATGTGTATAAATACATACAAGTGTGTGTGTATATATAACCCTATACAGAAGTTCAGATGTTTAGCCTCCCTCCAAAGACCCCAAAAAATGCCCAAAAAAAACGCCTGCAAGAACACACCTGGGCATTTTTTTTGGCGCAGGAGTTTTTTTTGGGCATTTTTTTGGGTCTTTGGAGGCAGGCAAAACATCTGAACTTCTGTATAGGGTTATACATATATATATATATATATATATATATATATATATATACACACACACTTGTATATATTTATACACATACACACATATAGGTGTTATAGGAGCGGAGCTGTATGCCTGTTAATTATTTAATTAGCGCAAGCTCAAGCATATGTTTCTGCTACTTTCACACCTATATATGTGTATGTGTATATATACAGACATGGGTGTAAGTATATATACACCTACACAGTTGTTAAGATGTCATGCCTGACTCCAAACATCTCCTCAAAAAAGCCCTATAAACACCTGCAGCAAAAAGAATGCTCACAGGTGAGAAGCCATATCAGTGCACTGAATGTGACACAAGAGAAACAATCTTTTCTCTATAGTGGTCACCCTGATATGGAAGGGTTTTGTCACCCTGCCATAGCAGTCAGAGTCAGTTAACCCTACACTACACTACAGTCCCCTTACACTTAACACTTTCCCTACAGAAACTGAATAATTAAAACTAACTATAGTGGAAAATAGCACCCTAACTACACTAGATATCCCTTTCCTCACACTAAAAATTGCTAAATGACACTTTGTAACAGAAGTCACAGAACTGCTTCCACTCTCTTCCATGTCCCTGTATAACAATGCTAGGAATTTGGTGGGGGCTATCTTATATACTGGGGGGCGTATTCACTAATGATTGGACTATGGACCCCCTAGTCACTCCAATCACATTCCTAGCATTCTCCTGCCCCCTCAATTGGCTTTTACTGATGGTTCTGGTCCAATCACGGGCTTTTAAAGCCCATTTCCTGAACCATTGCATTTTGGTCAGTTCTGGTTGCCGAATTCCGAACTTTTTCAGCAAAAAGTTCTAAATTCGGCCGAACCTCGAACAGCCAATGTCGATGGTCGACCCGAACCTTTCGATCATCCCTAGTGGGGAAGGCCTCAGGACCGGATGGGTTTACCATCCAATATTATAAAACACTCTTGTCATTTGGACAGTTTATGGTTGACATGTTTAATACATGGGGCTCTGGAACATCCATCCCTAAGGAGACCTTACAAGCTCACATTTTGGTCATTCCTAAAGAGGGAAAAGATCCCACCTCCTGTAGTATCTACCGACTGATTTCCTTGCTAAATGTCGATCTTAAACTGTTCACCAAAATCCCAGCAACTAGAATCCAACAACATCTGACGCAACTGATCCATTTGGATCAATTTGGATTTGTGCCTACACGTGAGGCATGGGATAACACAACCAAGGTCCTAAAACCTCCTACACGTAGCCAACAAGTCCCGCACGCCTTCTGTCCTTCTAAGCATAGACTCTGAGAAGGCCTTTGATCCAGTAAACTGGAGTTTTATGTTTGCAGTACTTCAACATGTGGGCATCGGCAACACTATGCTACATTGCATATCACATGGGACAAGACAGGGGTGCCCCCTATAACCCTTACTCTTCGCTTTATCGCTAGAACCCTTTTTATGTAGAATATGCCTTCACCCGGATATCTCAGGCATTACTGTTGGGGTAACCCAACAGAAAATATCACCGTATGCAGACGACATGTTATTTTCCCTCACAAATCCCATAATTTCTCTACCGATCCTCCTTCATGAGTTTGAGGAATATGGTGCACTGTCCAATCTAAAAATCTATGTTACTAAATCTGAAGCTATGGGTGTAGGTATTACAAACCCCCTCCTCCACCAGCTGCAATTGAACTTTAAGCTAAAATAAACAAACTCAGAGTTGAAATACCTGTGCACCCTCATCCCACCTAAATTTTCACGCATACTCACACTCAACTTCCCCCCTCCTAAGGAAAGTCCAAACTCTATTAGATAAATGGAATTCTGGTCTCTGTTCATGGTTTGGAAGATGCAATATTATTAAAATGTGCATACTCCCTAAGTTTATATACCTCTTTCAAGCACTTCTGATATTTATCCCTTCTCATTACTTTAGACAGGTTGACACCCTACTAGTGAATTTTATCTGGGCACATAAGCAACCTAGGCTATGTAGGAGACTGCTCTCACTTCCTAAACGACTAGGTGGACTGGCAATTCTGGACTTACGCAAGTACTATCAGGCCATACAATTGGGGAGACTTATTGACTAGTGTCTTCATAGTGAAACAAAGCTCTGGCCCAGAATAGAACAGGCCCAATGTGACATATCTCTCCATAGAGCTCCATGGTGCCACCATAAACTACCAGACTCCATAAAACGCCATCCCCTCGTTGGTCACACGATAAAAACCTGCTCGAAATTGTTCGCACAACTTTCACTTAGCCAGACGCACTCGCCACTGACACCCATACTGGGGAACCCCAGTTTACCCTGGGGTACCAATATAAAACATTTAGGACCTTGATGGAATCAGTTTATTTCCAAGCCTCCCATTTTCAGCATCATCTTGCTGGCCTGCACTCATTGACCTCATAGACTCCTCTGGACCCTACCATCTAGATTTCTGGAGGGCATTGCAACTCAATTATTTCTTAAACTCATTTCCACCCCCCCCCCCCCCCCACAGCGAGCGCAACCCAAAACTCACACCCTTTGAAGAACACTGCTCTCAAGACGGAATACTGCCACACATGTTGTCCAAGACCTATGCATTATTGATCACACCCCAGGGGTCTTACCAACCCCCATTCTTAGCTAAATGGGAAGGGGACCTAGATTGTATCTTTAATCAGGACCAACAAAACCACATTATTAAGGTTACTTTTACGTCATTCATCTGTATGAAAACCAAGAAACCAACTTCAAACTTCTAACAAGGTGGTACCACACGCAGTCTAGGTTGTGCAGGTTCTTCCTCATACTCACGGATCACTGCTGGAGATGCCGGGAGAGAAGGGGACACTCCTATATGCAAGACAGTACGTGACATATCTCAGAGATTTATAGACTGACCGATCCCCAATAACCCTGCTCTCTTCCTTCTCCCTGCCTCTAACATCCCAGCCCAGAACTATAACATTTCTGTCATTCATCACCTTCTAAATGCTGTCAAAATGTGCATTCCTCTTAAATGGAAAAAATAAAAAGCTCTGACTGTTAGCATGTGGCTCAAAAAAATTGACTGGAAAACATTGTTCTCTCTACACATCACCAACATGAATGGTACACCAAAACCTGGTGTCAGTGGAATTTGTTTGTCCTCTCCGATGAAGGCTGCTCTTTAATTAATGGCAATAACTCTGAGGAGACCTCCAGTTTAGTCTGGGGGAGCTCTGGATATTGGTGAAGGGTATTGCTGATTTAGGGCCACAGCTTTGCCAGTGCCAACCCTTCAACCTCCCCCTTACCCTACAACCCTCCTCACCCCTCCTTCTTCCAGTTCCACCTCATCCCATTTACTTGTGCTCGTCTGCCTCTCTCTTTTCTAAAAGTTTAGTTAAAAGTTTCTTTTACCTTTCTTTCTCTTCTCACTACTTATTCACTTTACTTCCTCCTTCTTCTTCTATACGTTATGCGAAACTGAAACGGACAACTCCGGGTACTTTCTAGTCCTGAATGCCTCCTCCCATTAGAGGAATTGTAGAACACCTCTTATTCTACGATCAAGGTAGATCTCAACTTTGTGACTGAATTTGTCATTAATGCTGTAATACACTGACTCGGCATATTTTCTATTTGGAATGCTACTGTTTATTATGCTTGGAAGTTGTAATTCCTATAAATAAAAGAATTGAAAAAAAAAAAAGAAGCCATGGTTCCTATACACTGCAGTGATGATAGAATCAAACCAGAAACAGCTATTTTTTTGCAGCTGTTTTTTTGCAATAAGGCTACGTTCACATCTTGGCGTTGCTATTTACAGGTGTTTTTTAGGCATTTTTTCAGGTGTTTTTTCAGGCATTTTAGAGGCATTTTACAGGCGTTTTTACAGGCGTTTCTGTGCAGGCATTTATAGGTTGTCAAGTGACCAATAGAAAAACATAAAACCGCCTGTAATCTGCCCAAAAAGAAGCTCATGTACTTTTTTGAGCGCTGGTCGTTTTGCTTAAAACGTCAAAACGCTCAGTTGTGAACAGGGACCATTGAAATTAATAGGATTTGTCTTGTTGGGCGTTTTTTGAGTTGATCCTAGAGCAGAAAACACCCCCAAAACACCCCAAAACTCCTACATGTGAACTTAGCCTAAATGTTTTTAAAAAACAGTGGCTCTGGATACACAGTTGACCTAGCAGCAAAAGAGAAATGCTTTGCATGGCTTTGCAAGTATTCTGAAATTAGGGATTCCCATAGTAGTATAGATTATCTAAAGGGACAGTACAATAAAAACTTCCTGCCTTGACAACTGCCTTGTCTGACTGAAGTCTAATGCTCAACCATCCAATATAGAACTAGTCCTGCAATTGTGTGTGTCAGTTTAGCTGACTTTAACTTTAAAGATTGATACCTGTAGTTTTGTCCACTGTAAACTGTTTATGTCATACTGGGGCTGATTTACTAAAACTGGAGAGTGCAAAATCTGGTGCAGCTTTACATGGTAGCCAATTCATTTCTAACTTCAACTTGTTCAATTAAGCTTTTGAAAAAAGCCGGGAAGCTGATTGGTTTCTTTGCAGAGCTGCACCAGATTTTGCACTCTCCAGTTTTAGTAAATCAATCCCATTGTATTGCTAACATTTGTGTGTGTTGGAAACATCAGCTAAGCAGAAGTGTTTAATTGTTGGTTAACCACTTGCCGACTGCCGCACGACTATTTACGTCGGCAGTCAGCCCCTCACAAGCACAGCACGTAGTACTACGTCGCTAGCCTGTGAGGGTCTAGGGAGAGTGCGCGCGCCCCCGGAGGCGCGCTCCCGTGCGGTCACGGACCCCCCTGCGCATGTGACAGGTGGACCCGATGTCCGCCGGTCACTCGGCGATCGTCGGTGCAGAGGGAGAAAGGCAGGCGGCTGATGTAAACAAGCCGCCTGTCATTCTCCCGTGTGTAGGAATAGTGATCATACGGTTCTACTATGTAGGACCGTTGATCACTGTTCCTACACCTCAAGCCACAGCCAATCACAGTTAGAATCACGCCCCTAGGGACATACCTAACCCCTCCCTCTCAAAAAAAGTTAACCCCTTCACTGCCAGTGTAATTTTACAGTAACAGTGCATATGTGTAGCACTGATTACTGTAGAAATGTCACTGGTAACCCCAAAAGTGTCAAAAATGTCAGTCAAGGGTCCGATCTGTCCGCGACAATGTCGCAGTCCCGCAAAAAAAAATCGCAGATCGCCGTCATTACGCGATAAAAAAAAAACAACAAAAATGACAAAAATCTTTCCCTTTGTTAGTAAACGCGATAACTTTTGCGCAAACCAATCAAAATACGCTTTGTGCGATTTTTTTTACCAAACATATGTAGCATAAAACAAATTGGCAAAAAATGTTAAAAAATTTTGATTTTTACATTTTTTTGGGGGGGAATTTCATATAAAAAAATGTGAAAAATATTGTTATTTTTGCAAAATTGATGCTCTTTTTTTGTTTATAGCGCATGATCAAAAAATCGCACAGGTGATCAAATACCACCAAAAGAAAGCTCTGTTTGTGGGAAAAAAAGGACGTCAAATTCATTTGGGTACAGCGTTGCATGACCGCGCAATTGTCCGTTAAAGTAATGCAGTGCTGAATCGCAAAATAGGCCCTGGTCAGGAAGGGGGTAAAATCTTCCGGGGCTTAAGTGGTTAAACCTTTTTAATATTTACCCAACTATAATATTGCAAACCTTATGTGCGGTTACAGCAAATATTTGCCCACCACGTTCTTGTTTCCCTGAGCACTTGTTACTGTGGAGTCAAAGCTCAGTTACTTGCCCCAAATATTTTCAATACACTCATCTTAGTCATTCATGTGACTAGAAATCTTGGGGGCATTCTTTTGAAGGTGTTCTGTTCACACATTACATTGACAGCAGCAGCAGAACTAACTGTTTAATATCTGTATACGTGCATTCCTATGAAAACCAGACTAACCTAGCACAGGATTTGCCTGCAAAACATATTCATTTGTTCCAAGAACTGTGTGGATGTACTTTCTTTACAAAAAACTTAATGGGAGAGATTTACTTAAACTAGAGCACTCAGAATCTAGTGCAACTGTGCATGGTAGCCAATCAGCTTCTAACTTCAGCCAATGGAGGGCTGCACCATATTTTTTACTCTCCACGTTTAGTAAATTATTACTATTACAAAATTATTATTACGAAATTATATAAGGCTGATCCTGTATATCAATATACAGGATCAGTATGCCTATAGAGGACTTCACTAAACAATTACAGAAAAACAGAAAGTAGAGGCAGGCCAAAACCAGAGGAAAGAGCGTTAATTTTTGGATAAGAAAAAATCATATAAAAACAGCCAATGTGTTTCAGGTGCAACACCACTAGCCTTTCATCTGTTCTCAACACAAGATAAAACTTAAAAGCAGTTGCTGAATCCAAGTTGTATCCTGTGTTGATCTCTAATGCAGAGGGAGGGGTGTTTTCCATGAAATAAGTTGGATGTTTTTATATACTTTTTTTTTTTCCAACAATAAAAAATGATATTGGACTCTTTGATCTGGTTTTGGCCTGGTGCTCCTTTCTGTATTGCTATGGTTTGAGCTACTGTTGGGTCCACATCGAAGGAAAACTTGCTGTGTGGGAGCCGCCTCGTCAGTGCTATTGAGTTTGTTTGACGTTTTCCTTCCTGTAACTAGGCATCCAAGTCTTAAAGTTCCCAGCGCCTCTTTGAGTATGTTGTTCTAGAGTCCTCTAAATAATAATCTGCTTGTGTGCTTACATTTTCTCAGGCAAACTGCATATGATCTGCGTCACACTACATGTCCTTCTGCAGTTTGACTTGCCAATGGCTTTGTTACCATTGTGCACAGCATTTATCTCTATATATACATTCCTGTAGATGAATAATTTTATAATTGTGTCACACGCTGAATGTGTTTTTTTTTTTTTCTTAGTTTAAGGACCTGAGGTCTTTGTTAATGTGATGAGTACTTCTATATATTGGTTTCAGGGACTTTCATCTTGGATGAGTCCTATACCACTTGAAGGTTTACTATCTAAAATCATTATTGGTTATGTGAATGTACAATATAATATACTGTATATACACTGGAGATCAAAATTAGAGACCAATTTATGAACACTTTATTTGTTCAAAAATAATGTAATCTTCATTGCTCAACAGTTGTGGCTATATCATGCAAATAGAACAGTGTTTTTCAAAATAACCAAGGGACTTCAACAAAAAAAAAAAAAAAAAAAACTTTTTTGTAGAAAACACAATGAACAGAGAACAGCAATGACTGTAGCACACAGAAAGATTACAACTAACATTTCTGAAGGTTACAACAAACAACAATTAATAGGGGGTGGAGCCGGCAACCGGAGCGGATGGCTGTGTGAGCTCTCTGCTCTGTCTCTCCGGGTGTTCCAACGACGAATTGCAGTGATCATACCGATCCTCCCAATGGCCACAGGATACCCTGACATCCCTATCTAACAGATGGCCACCATGGGGAAGCGAAAGGAGCAAGAGGGACCCCGGAAGCTCACCGAGTTCTTCTCCCCAGCGACAGGCCGCAAGTCCCAAGATGGCGCCGGGACACGCGCTGTGCAACCCATCGGCACAGGACAGCTCCGCTATGACCCTCTCAGAGCGGATGGTGAGTCACAGGGGAAACACAATCAAATGCCGTCCTCAGGCTTATTACAGCCCTATTAAGCAGAAACGGCAGATTTCAGGGCAGGATGACCCGCACAATCACCAGGATGGGGAAGGGGAGCTGATGGAAGAGACAGCTATGTATGGCCAGCAATTGGATCTTTTCCCTAACACTGGGCAACCAATTACTGATAATACTCTCAAAGACATGCTGCTGACACTGAGGGGTGCACTACAGCAGGACATGGCATCATTTATGCGCTGTACCCACAGAGATATCACTGAGTTAGGCGACAGGATTGATCACACAGAAAACAAAATGGATGAATTCACAAATGCCTATAATGAGCTAGTGGATGCTCACTATGAGATGGCAACTGAGCTCAAGCAACTGAGAATTAAAGTGGCAGATATTGAAGACAGGGCACGCTGCAATAATATCAAATTTAGAGGCATTCCTGAAACAGTCGCAAACGCAGAACTTCAGGGCTTCGTCCAACAGCTTATGCTTAAAACTATCCCCTCATTGACTCCAGCTGACCTACTCATAGATAGAGTGCATAGACTTCCTAAACTGCCCCACATTGCCGAACAGGTACCCAGACATGTAATCGCCCGTATTCACTTCTTTCATGTAAAAGACTAATTGATGCGTTACTCCAGAATGAACCCATCACTTCCTTATCCCTTTGAAGGTATAGCACTATACGCGGATCTCTCCCAAGCTACGCTTGCGGTGAGAAGTAACCTAACCTCTATCACTAAGATTCTAAGGAATCACAAAATTCCATATAAATGGGGTTTTCCTGCTAAATTGCTTGTTACAATGCAGAATGTTTCCCACTCTATTTCTTCTTTGGATAGAGGTTTGGAGCTGCTGCGCACGTGAAGCCTGCTTCCACAGGAAGAACAACAACAATTAATAGGAAGTGTACAGGCCCTTGCTTTGAATGATGTTAGCACACCTGCAGTCACAGGACATCACTAGTCTCTCACACTGCTCTGGTGTGATTTTGTTCCACTCTTCTTTCAGTCTCTTTCACAATTCGGTGACTGTAGTGGGTTTCTTGGCCATAACTTTGTTGCCAATGATTTTCCAGAGGCTTTCTATTGGGTTTAGATCAGGACTCTGGGCTGGCCATATCATTCTTTCAATGTTTTCCATTTCAAGGAACTGCTTTACCCATTTTGCTGTGTGACAGGGGGCATTGTCGTGCATGACAATTGTGGGCTGATTGGGTGATGAACGCAGGGAAGAACCACATGTTGTCGAAGAAGGTTTTGATAAACATTTGCGTTCACTCTGCCATGTAGCTGTATAAAAGGCCCAACTTCTGGTACAGAAAACATCGCCCAAACCATGACGCTTCCCCCTCCACCTTTCACTGACTTCTTTACACACTTTGGGTTCAGCCTTTCCCCAGTTTGACAACAAACACAATGTTTCCCATCAGACCCAATTCAATTAAACTTGCTTTTATCACTAAAGTGAACTTTGGACCAGTTCTCCTCTGTCCACACAACATGCTTCTCAGTTAGTCTATCACTGCAGGGTGGGCTTTCAGTCCAAATTTTCTTAAACACAGAGACACTATTATGAGACAGATCCTTACTGTGTTCAGCGCTGAACTGGTGAAAAGTCGCAGCTGCAGTGTTGAATCGTTTGCCATTGAGATTCTTCGCAATATACTGTTCTCTCTTGCATTTATCTTTCGTGAACCACCAGCCTTCTTGGGGGACTTAAATGAGTTTGTGACGTTGTAAAGATGAAATATTCTAGAAATCACAGATTTAGAACAACAAACTTCTCTTGCTATGGCTAAAAGGGTCATCCATTAGGCCTTCATCTGGACAACCTACTACTGGAGGGTTTCAGTCACTTTAGAATGGCTCACCATCTTGCAAAGTTAATGAAAATTGTAAAGTTAGGCTGCCAGTTAACCACTTGCCGACCGAGTACGGTAATAGTACTGCGGCAAAGTGGTTCGTTATCGTCTGACGACGTAGTATTAACGTCGTCAGACACTCCCCCTTCTGGGCGGCGCTTGCGCGCCGCCGGAGGCTCGCTCCCGCTGTTTTCATTCACAGCGGGAGTCGGGCCAGGGGAGGAGCAGCGGCGATCGCCGCTGCTCTGTCCCGATCGCCGGGGATCTAGTGTGGAGATCCGCCCGCTGTGTGTAAACACAGCGGGCGGATCTCCATAGTGACAGGGAGTGACAGATCGGACTGTTCAGCATAGCTGGACATCCGATCTGTCCATGACTCACACAGTCACCTCCCCCCCTACACGTCAGTAAGCACCAGGCATACATTAACCCCTCCCTCTCCAACAAAATTAACCCCTTCCCTGCCAGTGTCATTTTTACAGTAACAGTGCATATATATAGCACTGATTACTGCAGTAATGTCACTGGTAACCCCAAAAGTGTCAAAAATGTCAGTCAAGGGTCCGATCTGTCCGCCGCAATGTCGCAGTCCCACAAAAAAAATTGCAGATCGCCGCCATTACGCGTTAAAAAAAAAACACCAAAAATGACAGAAATCTTTCCCTTTGTTAGTAAACGCAATAACTTTTGCGCAAACCAATCAAAATACGCTTATTGTGATTTTTTTTACCAAACATAGGTAGCAGAAAACAAATTGGCCAAAAATTTTTTTAAAAATTGGTTTTTACATCTTTTTTGGGGGGGAATTTCATATAAAAAAATGTTAAAAATATTGTTATTTTTTCAAAATAAACGCTCTTTTTTTGTTTATAGCGCAAAAAGTAAAAATCGCACAGGTGATCAAATACCACCAAAAGAAAGCTCTGTTTGTGGGAAAAAAAGGACGTAAATTTCGTTTGGGTACGGCGTCGCACGACCGCGCAATTGTCAGTTGAAGTCGCACAGCGCCGAATCGCAAAAAGTGGCCTGGACGGAAGACAGCAAAATCCTCCGGTGGTAAAGTGGTTAAATAGAGTTTGTCTCAGACAATTAAAGAAATTAGCACAAGGTGCCAGAATAACACCAATTAAAGTATCTGAAAGTGTTCTTTAATTTTGATCAATATTCTTTTTCAAATCTGATTGAAGTTTTTTATTCTGTTGCACAAAACACATAACACATTTTATATTATATATATGCATATATATATGCATATATATATATATATATATATATATATATATATATATATATATATATATCCATATATATATATATATATATATATATATATATATATATATATATATATATATATATGCATATATATATATATATATGCATATATATATATATATATATATATGCATATATATATATATATGCATATATATATATATATATGCATATGTATATATGTATATATATATATATATATATACCTATAAACACACACACATATATATATATCTCTATATACACACATATATATATATATATATATATATATATATATATATATATATACACACATATATATATATAATATATAACGCATGAATTATAATCTAATCAATAATATAATTTTATTATATATATTATATATTAAATAATAAAATAATATTATTGATTCGATTATAATTCACTTGTTTGTGTTTCAAATTTATCACATCTGGGATGTCTACTAGAGACTTGTTTTGGTCAGGTTTAAGTCAGTAATTACTAAGAATTGTAGGCCTATAATACATAACGCCAAATTTCCATGAAAAGAATTGTACCGCTTTTGGAACAGAATTCCTGACAGAATCATACCGCCAGGGAGGTTAATGACCAGGCCATTTTTTGCGATTCGGCACTGCGTTATTTTAATGGAAAATTGCGTGGTCATGCGACGCTGTGCACTGCGACTTCACAGGTCGCCCCATTAAGTCATGTCGCCCCTGTCTGAACGGGGTCTAAGATTCACTGGGGAAAAGCTAATGTTTGTCAGATATATTCCTGTTGTTCTAATATTATATTATACAATGCTTGTTTAGTATTAGGCCTTCAGTTTTAAAATGTATAGCAACTTTATAAAATATTAAACGTTGATTCATATCCAGCTAATAATCCCCGCTAGCTGCTAGTTATTTCACTACTGTCAAAGCTTTAGTATTTTAGAGAAAAAAAAATATTTTAGGTAAAAGTCTGAACCCCTCAGGGCACAATTCTAGAGATTTTACAAAGTAAGAAGGTTAAACATAGCCTAAAGTGAATTAACTGACAGAGAACATCATTGTTGTATTGGCCCATGGTATAGTGCCACAATGCATACTAAGTTTTCGCCTCTTAGAAATAACATTCCTAAGCTTGCTCTTGCTTAGGTTCATTGTGTCATCTTGTATTAACCAAAGGAATCCTCTCCTTGTTTTCTGGTTTACTCAATTGTCACTTTGTAGCTTAGTCTTAAGTTCATGTCATTACCTGTATACAGTAAAAGCAAAATAATGCTTTATATAAACATCGGTTAGTGTTTTTACATCTAAACTCTGGGCAATGTACTCTCTAAAGCTGACACATGACAAGATTTTCTATAATTCAGCCTGCAGGCTGAACAAAAATAAAATATTTTTTTCAGAAACACCTGTAATTAGCAAAACACTATTAACCGCAAATTTGTGAACATAATGGGTGAGACTTTAAAGGCATCAAGAGAATATCTCAACCATGTAAACTGAAAAAGTTTATTGTACATAATGATTAAAAAAAGATACAAAGATTAAAAACATATGAATGGATCATATATTGATACATACAGTATATACCCCAAAGAATCACATAGGTGTAAGTCTGAAAATCGCACCCCAACAGGTTTCAATCATAATAGTCTTCCTCAGATATATACCCTCTTTGGAGTATATAAGTATCTATATATGAATCATTCATATGTTAATCTTTATATCTTTTTTTAATCATTATGTACAATAAACGTTTTCAATTTACATGGTTGTGATATGCTCTTGATGCCTGCGCAAATGGAAAAAAGTGAGCAATACTCAAAAATGTGTATTAAATTAAATCTGTACAGTGCAATATATAAAGGTGCATAAGTGACACAATTATATGTTGGTATATAACCAAAAAAGGGGGCTGCAACAAAACCGTGAAAACGTATAAGTGAAATAAAACTACACCTGAAGTGTACAATGCTGCGCTCACCTATAGTGCACTAAATATAAACATGAATATAGTGTGAGTCCATAAACAACATAATCAAATAACTGAATACAAAGTGCATCCACAGATCATATAAAAGCGAATAATAAATTGGTGAATAAAGTCCCATATACCTACAAGAAAACTGAAATGGTGCAGTCTCTAAAGGATGACTTCTCCACATAAATGTATATATAGGCTCTTCAATCCCTTCACCACATGGACACCCAATGTGTGGGAACGCTTACCAGAAGGCACCGACCCCTTAATTATAGGGGGTCAGTGCAAGTGGAGTTGTACACAATGTTCAGAATCCAGAGTGTGTCTGAGCCCTGCAGAAGGATCCACCTTACAATCCCCTGTTACATAAGTATGCTCCGCACTCCTCTGCCAACCCAACGCTCCTCAGAGGTTAAATGAATAAAAGGAAGGCCAAAATAGTGAAGTACGTTCAGGCAGTTTAATAAAGATAAGGTAGATACACTTACATTAGATAAAATACAACGGGCATTCAGTCAGACAAAGTCCGGGGATAACACAGGCAAGTGCCGCTTCTGCGTCGCTCTTTGCGTGTCACCTGATCCCGGGAAGTGGCGTAACAGCATGATTGCGCTCCAGAAGTCCTGACCGATTTCGTCAGCACGCAGGCCGTTGTTGTTAAGGGTCAAACATAGAAAGTGTATAGTTACTTTTTGCCTGACATATGTGTGTTCACTATTACCCGCACTATTTTGCAACCAACAATAAAAGATTTTTGGGTGCATAAACACATCCACAGTGTATTAACATGTTCTAAAAAAAAATTAAATATACAGAGCAAACAAACGTACTAACAAGAATGTTTTTGTAGTAAAAATTGTATTCAGCATATAAGCACAATTATACAATAGGGTGCAAATATCCAAGTGTGTTGTATTACATCAAGTAAAATAAAGCAAAGGTATTTGCTCCATTGTTAGGCTGGCCATACGCGGTGCAAATTTCTTTCCTGCAACCACGGATTGCAGGAAAGAAATTCACATGTTTCCCCCATCAACACAGACAGTGCAGACAGGGAAATTAGCAGTTGTCTTTTCCCAGAGAGGGGGGTGGGGCAGTTGAGGAAAGCCATTCCTACTGGGAGAAGACAATGATTGTCTCTAGCGGCCGCTAGCGATAACTGTAGGAGAATCCAGCAGGCTGGCTGTACCCAAGTCAATCGATCGATCAACTTGGTGCATTCAGCTTGCCCATTAATGTTTCGAATCTTTGCCGGTTCCTGCTGATGGCCTGCCTTATTTCCTATTTACACCAAAAAGCATACATGTGCATAGGTAAAGTGAGCACCACTTAGTCACAAAGAACCTGATGTTCAGAAATAAACTATAAACTATATTCACAATAATTCAATACTCAGAATGTATATGGCAAAGTCTGACACGTCAGAGCAGGATGGCTTAGGAAAGTTGAAGTAGCAAAGGCATTTACCTAGAAAGGTTTATCACCAACCTAATGAGGTGGTACTGGTTTGGCTTGGGTGCTGACATCTGAGTTGACAGCCAGATTCTCTGTTGTCTTCAATGCAAATGTTCTGGTATGGGTTGAGCATTCAGCTTGATGGGTAGAGGAACAATAGGTTTGCCACATTCAATAGTAGTCACTCATAGTTCAGGAATCTTAAAGCAGGGTCACCTGGAACTTTAGAGATAACTGAGAACATGCTGCTCTGGCTTGAAACACATTACTTACTATACTCTATGGTTTTTTTGTGTTTACATGACTGACACTGTTAATTTACTCACAGTAGCTGCTTCCTTTCCATCTGAAAGACTTTCAATACTGCTTCTACCATGGTGTGCATTGTCTTTGCCTCTGCTTGTGCTCCCTTTGGGCCACTTGTGCTTGAACCTGTACCCCAGCATCTTGTGCCTTAATTACTGATTACTTCTTTGTGCAATCAGCCTGTGCCTTTGCTGCTTCTGCCTAAGCAAAAGCCCGTGTATGACTAGAGGAGGGAACAGAGGAGCATACCAAGTACCCACAATAACAAGTTTCTGTGGTACTGTAGACATCAAAACATAAAGCAATAAATATAAAAAAGCTGAGGATCAGTACGCTACCTAGAGGGTTAAACCTCAGGACTTACTTCTAATGCAATGGGATAAAAAAAGGTGTGCAAAAACCGCAAAGAACAGCAGCCAATCTTAATCAGTGTCCCCACTGTGGATAATAACTTAAGAATCTCAAGAAGATCGGCGCTAATTCTCAATCTGCCAATAATTTACAAATACAAGATAAAACCAATGTGCTACAATAAATATGATAGCAAAAATGAATAAATAATAAAATTTGTTTTGTGAATATATATCTTCTTATGTGATAATATATCAATCCTCACTCAAATATTCAAGAAGATGCAAATAAATGAATGGAGTGCTGATAGATAAATCAGTATGATAAGTATGATGTTCTACACGATAATTATCCATTTGCACTATTTTTAGTTTTTTAAAAAAGATTTATTCACCATCTTACCCATTCACATCACGATTTTTCACATCTTTAAAAAATAAAAAAAATATATTTTTTTGAAGAAATTTTAAATAGAAGATACATAGACTTTTTTCTTATTAATTTTATTATACGGATTCATCCACCAGCACCTCATCCATTATCATACTGATTTATCTATCAGCACTCCATTCATTTATTTGCGTCTTCTTGAATATTCGAGTGAGGATTGATATATTATCACATAAGAAGATATATATTCACAAAACTAATTTTATTATTTATTCATTTTTGCTATCATGTTTATTGTAGCACATTTGTTTTATCTTGTATTTGTAAATTATTGGCAGATTGAGAATTAGCGCCGATCTTCTTGAGATTCTTAAATAAAGCAATAAATGTAACAGTAGAAAAAAAATATGATAGGTGGGACAAAACATACACACAAATTTAGACCAAGAAAACATTTCCGTTTTCCTGGTACCTAGTATCATAATTTAGAATTATAAAAGAAACACAATCTACATCTCCCAGGCTGACTGTCTTCAAAGAGAACCCTCAATATTTTTAATGAAAAAATCTAAACTTTAAATTTCCTTATATTATCTTCTCCTGTGTTCATATATTTACATTTCCTAAAACATGTGATTGGTAAAACAGGATAAGTGAATATAAGGCCAGAAAAATGAACAATGAGGGAGAACAAAAAAGTTTAGTAACCATAGATCATATTTAAAGGATAAGTTCACCTTTTAGAACATGTTACATGTTCCACCCATATTTAGGCTGTCACTGTTTGAAAAAACATGACCACATCATTCATTCACAGTCTTCTGTGAATACCAAACTAGAAATACCAACAGGCTTTATGGTTGTCAGCTTGTAGTTTCAATGAACTACCATGGTGCTATTTAGCGCTCTGGTGGTTCATTTATTCTTTCTATCAGTATGTATCTCTCTGGTTGTACGAGGGGTATACCTGTAAATGCCTATGTGTGCATGGACACATAGGCTAACATAGAGGGGAGTTTAGGGGTATGAAAAAGAAAAAATGACAAACGCCTGTAAAACGGGAATTTTTTAGCTGCAGTGTGCATGAGGCCTTAGTCTTACTTAAAGGATATGAAATACGGTCACCAGAGATGAGAAAAATAATTTCAGTAGTGGATGGATTATAGTCTAGAAGAGTATTTTAATATGGGGCTATTTTAGGTACAGTATTATTTAACTATAATCCTTAGTAAGCATATTTTGCTTTAATGACATGTACTTTAATTTTCACATGTTTTGCAAGTAATACAATATAATACTTTTATTAGTTAATCATCATTAATAAGTGGCCTGTTGATAAACTGAAATATGAATTATTTATTATTGTATAACAATGGAAAAAAAATGTTTTTTAACCAACTCCTACCCGCCGTATTGTATGACGAGTGCAAGGTGGCCCTCTAGTTCTGGGATGATATCATATGACATCGTCCCACTCTTGCACGACTACGCAAGAGTGGGACACATATTGCAGCTGTGTCCCTGGGATGACGAGGCTCTTTACCCATGTGATCAGCTGTGTCCAATCACAGCTGATCACATGTACACAATGAAGTGCCAGTTATCGGCATTCACACACAGACAGCATGTGAGGAGAGGAGAGCCAATCAGTGGCATTTTCTCACAGGGGAGATCTTCACAGACAATCATTGCACTGATCATCAGTGCCCTGATGATCAGTGCAGCCCTAACAGTGCCCAGCAGTGATGCCAGCCAGTGCCCAGCAGTGATGTCAGTCAGTGCCCAGCAGTGATGCCAATCAGTGCTCATCAGTGATGCCAGTCAATGCTGCCTTTCAGTGCCTGCTCATCACTCCTGCCCACCAAAGCCCATCAGTGCCACCAACCAGTGTCCATCAGTCCTGCATATCCGTGCTCATCAGTGCTGCATATCAGTGCTTATCAGTGCCGCCGCCTATTAGTACTCATTAGTGCTGCATATCAGTGCCCATCAGTGCAGTCAGTGAAGTAGAAAAATTACTTATTTACAAAAAATTTTAACAGACGAAAAGGTTTTTTCTCAAACATTTTTGGTCTTTTTTAGTTTTGTTAGCAAAAAAAAAAAACAGTGGTGATTAAATACCACTAAAAGAAAACTCTGTCTCAAAAAATTATAAAAATGTTGTTTGGGTACAGCGTTGCATGACCACGCAATTATCATTCAAATTGCGAAAACGCTGAAAGCTGAAAATTGGCCTGGGCAGGAAGGGGGTGAAAAATGCCCAGCATTGAAGCGGTTAAAAGCCCATCCCCAGGAACAAAGTTGCTGCCCCCTCACACCTACCATGTTTATTTTGTAGTGTCCCTATCAAGAATGCTTTCTGTAATGCATGAAAATGTAATTTCCCAGGCGGTCACCTTGTGATGTCTGTCATAGAAGGGGGGCTGTCCTTAAGATAAATATGTTACTGGGCCACAGATTTATATGCTGGAGATCACATACTTCTCATCTATCTGTAATCCAGACAAGTTCCAAAATGAGCCTACACTGCAAATTCATAATCCTTTACTTCTACCTCCTCATTTGTGACAGCCAGAGAACTATAAGGGAGGAATCACAGCACAGAAAACATTGCAGCCAAACAACCGGTTCTAGTTGCAAGGTTTGTTTTGCACTTCATGGAGCTTGATGAATGAACTATAATGTGACAGCTTTGCATGTCTTCTCATTCAAAGCTGATGCACAATATGCACAAGATAATGAAATGGTTCAAGTTGAGTGAGCTTTTAAATGACTTGGAATTGTACTCATTTTGCCTGCCTGGTCAATCTAGTTGTTGTGTTCTGGAACTCTTTAATGTCTCTACAAGCTCTAATGAAAGTCAATAAAAATATTATCTTAGAGCCTTAACCTTAGATATTAACCTTACAACCTATAGGTTAGATTACAAACCTTCTTTTAATAATACAGCTCTATTTATCCTTCCCTTATATAAAGAGAACCTTCACTCAAGAATGATACTTTAACCCACTGTGACCCTTCCCCCTCTTGACCAATTGAAGCTTTAGAAGTAGGGACACAGAACTGCCAGTAAGCGGAGCTGCACATGTCATCAGGTGTTAGAAGCCTTAACCTAAAAAGGAAGCTAACTTCTGATGATTGAAGAGCACCAAGATGGCGACATGGGCCCCAGGCTAAGTCATCTGAACAGTGGATTGCAGTGGGACAATACTGGATTATCTGGCAGGTGAGTATGCTAATTGACAAAAAGGTGTCAAAAAAAACGAGGGAGTGAAGTTGCTCTTTAAATATTTTTGACAGAGAAACTATTCTGTATAAAAGAGATAATACTGTTTGTAAGATGAGCCTGTCCTTTTGAACTATCCTATAAAATGTTATAACAGTTAAAGCCTGAAGTTCTGTTGTTTTTGTGGCAGATGTTTGCTGCCGAGAAAGCTGTTTGAAAGAGCATCAAAAGCTGTCTAGTAAATTCAATAACTCTGCCAGAAATGAATTCAGTTTACTGGCTCTGAGTTCAATATAACCCCCTTCAGATCAAGTACCATGGCTCAACAGACTGTCAGTACAATGACTGTAACAGTGAACTTCCTAAACCCTTTGCAACTATTTCCCTACTTGCTTCCCGGCATCAGCAGTCACATTCAAACTTCCAAGGTGACTGTAAAAAAACTTCTTTGTAAAGGCATTCTGCATGTACAATGTAGTAAGGAAGGTGTTCCAGCATCTCAAGTAGGTGGAAAAGAGAGTGAAGATTGAAAACAACACCATTCCCTATTGAGTTTGGCGGTAAACTGATAGGTGGACACATAATTAATGGTGTGACCGTTTGGCGAGCTGTATGAGAGAATTTGGAGGTTCCCGAGGAGTATTAATTAAGTGCTGGCTGACCATTCAACTAGGGGTCATTGGGTTTTTGTAAGCCCCCACTTTTTCTAGACACCATGGTGGTCGTCTGTCCTATGGAGGCTCTTGGTGCTTCCATCTGCTTTTCTCTAGTCACTCATAGAGAAGAGTGATGCATCTATCTTTTTGGTTCTTCAGTGAGACTTTTTTTGCTCATCACCTTTGCACTTATATGTTTTATAGATTTCTTTAAATTGTAATTTTCATCATGTACAATTGTATTTTTTGTATGTAACCCTTTTTCATAGCGCTGCACTGTTGTTTTCCATTATTTTATGTACACTGGGTATTAGTTTATTGTGCTAGCGGCTTTTATATATATTGGAGCCCTAGTGTGTTTTTTTCCAAATACACATCTCAACCAGGTGCATGGGAAGGCAGGCAGATATAAAGAACCTTTGTACTTTCAGACAAACAACAAACACAGAATTCCTGGTTGGATAAATATTTTGGCCGCCTTTGTTTATTGGTTTAAACAAATATTATAAAAAATTAAATATCACTTCACCATATATCTTTCAATCAACATTAACATATTCAACCACAAATAAACAAACCCAGCTTTTGGAGCTCGGGTTATCTTAAATGTTTATATTTCATAAACATTTTGTCCCCCTTTATTACAAAGGTGACCCAACCACATAAACAAGGCCGCGCCTATTGAAAGGGTGGGTGGGTGGGTCGCTCCGCCTCTGCTGGTGCTCTGAGGTGACTGGCAAGCCCGCTCTAGCGCTGCCCTTTTTATCAGCTTTCCTAGCTTCTAGAATTTACCTTTCTTTCAACCAATCGTTGACTGGCCCTTTTCCCTATGTGCTGTAGCTACTCCCTATATCTATCTGAGGTAAAAATAAGCTGTATCTGCTGCCTTCCCATGCAGAAAAAAGGCGGTAAAGGGGGTATTACCCCTTACTCCTTTTTTCCCTATATTCCAGGATCATACAGACAAGGAGTGGGGTGTACTGATAAAGCAAAGCAATCTGGATAAAGATTAATTTCCAACTTTTGCCCCTTAAGGTTTTATTTTCGATTCTATACAATGTGCACCTTTGTGTTTTTATTTTTTGCTGAATTCCTGTATGGACTTATGAGAAAGCAGCTTTATTCTGGCTAAAGCTGAACTCCAGGTGTCCTAGAAAATGACATGCTGCTGTGGAGACCCCCTGCACTGCAAGGTAAAAAATGGTCACTTCATCTTACCGTATTCCTTTCTTCTCTAGCAGCCAGTGCTCTTTTCTGCTCTCCCAGAATGTGGACAGACCCATGGCATCCTAATATACAAGCATTGATCACATTTAAAAGCTGCCACCAGTCAAGTGACAAAGAGAAGGGGGTGACCTGGTTGTATAGCAGGGAGGAAGCCTCTTACATTCTTCATGAAATAATTGAGCAGTTAAACCTTGCAGTGTAGAAAGGGTCGTCTGCAAGATGAATTTTTAAGCACTGCTTTAATTCTGCTTTAACCTATGTGCCATGTCAAGCTTATCATGTAACTAAAGGCAAACCATTTATTTATGTATTTATTTTTTATAGATTAAGGGAGGATTATAACAATTGTTAGTTCATTTTTTGTTTTTTGGCATCTGTGTCCCATCGGGATTTCTCTTCACTCCATGTGTAAGCAAATCCCAGTGTGTCACCAGAACTAACCTCCCCATTGGAAGATTTCCCCTGTATTAGGAACTGAAGGGAAAACCATGCAGATTTCACTTGCAGAGACATCAGTTTTCATGCCCGTCAGTTATGTGCACTGTTCACGCTAAGGTTGTTGTCATGTCAGTTTTTTGCATATGCAGAAAACTGCCTACATGTTGCAGATACATGCGCAGAAAAAATCCACACAATGTGGTGTGAACAGTGCACATAGAGAACAATTGTTTTTTTTTTTTTTTTTGGTGCACTTGCAGAATGCGTGCAGAAAGACTGACATCTTTGCACCATGGTGTGAACAAGGCCTTAGTGTTCTGATGTCAACCTAAAGATAATAGTAAACAGGACCAATAAATAGAGTAAGTCTCCCTGACAGGGGCACAGACAACAATCAGAACTCTATCTAAAACGAAAAAAGTAAGTGGAAATCCCTCCAAAGTGAGGGATTTACAGTATGTCACCAGGGTCACCAGAACTAACCTCCCTATTAGAAGATTTCCCCTGTATTAGTTCTGATGTCAACCTGAAGATAATAGTAAACAGGACCAATAAAGAGAGTGAGTTATCCTGACAGGGGCACAGACAGCAAAAATAACTCTATCTAAGACTTAAAAAAGTGAGAGGAAATCCCAGTGTGTCACCAGGGTCAGTAGAACTAACCTCCCCATTGGAAGATTTCCTCTGTATTAGTTCTGATGTCAACCCAAAGATAATAGTAAACAGGACCAATAAAGAGAGTGGCTTTAGTTACACTTGTTAGGTTGCCTTTTCAGAAAAAAAAAAGTACTAACACCTTACTCCCTCCCCACCCACTCGGTCCCCACTGCACTTATCTCCATGACTTGTTCAGTTTTACTGTTCACATAGCACAGTGTAGCGGTCCTAAGGTTTAAAAACCATGTGGATCAGAGCAGTTAAAAATTGGTCAGCGCTGGCAGGTTCTCTATGATTGGAGGGTGGACAAATGATTGAAAGGTCCACTCTCTCTATTCATAGATTGTGTTTCATTTATAGAAGCCATAGTACCAGCTTCTATGAATTAAGGAGCTGGGTGGCACGGCGGGCATAGTCAACACTCTTGATGAGTGTAAACAACAGCTCCCTCAATTCTATTAACCCCTGCTCCCCAGAAAATTATGGTGGAAGGGGGGTAAGGTAAGTAGATGAAATATAGTTTCTAGGATACCAAGAGGCAGCAGCACAAGGGATATGGTGCATTAATTGTAAGGTACGTCTCTTTAGCTGGTTTTCGTGTTTTTTTATTTTGCCTGCACTTAGGGCTCAATATTCAGGAGCAGATGGCAAACTTCAACAGAAAAACAGCTGCCTGTGCGATATCAACATTTTTCAGATCCCCATATAGCCAGGCACAGTAGAAAGGCAATCTGTCATGAAGCTAAATACCTGTCATAGAATCCTTAGATTATTCCGAGACAGGTTTTAGTTTAATAAGAGATTCCTTTTTAACCACACAGTCCATGGTATCAGTGCTTACAGTAAGTGAATTAGAATCACAAACATTCATCACACCTTTTTAAAATACAGTTAAGGGAGCCCAGACTAAAAGTATTTTATTTTAAAATATATCATAAGCTATGGTTTTAAAGAGAGAGAGGGCATACATGTACAGCACTGAAATACATGGGTGTGTGTTCTCTGCAATTTATGACTGACACAGCAAAATGCAATCTTCCCCAGATAAGTAAGATGAGAAAACTCCTTCACTTACATCCAGCTGATAGTTTAAAGCTGGAGGAACTGAGATGTACCAGCCCAACTCCGTGCAGACCAGACCTAACTGTTTAGCATGCTTCACAGACCAGAGACTTCTACCATGGCTACTTCTGCCTCACGCTCAGCGTCATCTAAACTCCCCGAAGCCCTTCAGTGATCCAGCCAAAGGTGTCTTGAATGACAGGATACATCAAGCATTCACTATGCCCAGAAATTAAGATGTACATAGGAAAAGATTTGGTGTAACCCATCCTGCACACCTTTCTGCCCAGTCACCTTTGTTCTCCACAAGCTGAAATTTGCTATAAATATGTCTTTCCATTTAACCCTGCAGGAAACCTCCCTGCTGTGTCATTGTATTCTGTTGGCTCCCCTGCCATCAGAATACATAGATCAGTGCTGCAGTCTATACTGTAGTCTGCAGCACTAATCAAGTGAGAATATACCAACAGCGCAGTTGAACAGTGGCCACATATGGATCAAAACTTCTCGAGCCCCTGCTACACCAGCTTATAATAAATATATCTATAAAAATTGAAAATGAAGTATATATTGAAATAGATAAATGTATACGGGTAGGAAAGTGTCATAGATATACTGATGAAGTGTGCTAAAATTGGAAAATGAGAATGTGAGAATAAGTGATGGAAGTGGGGTAAGAGGGTATCTGAAAACAAGCAACAAGCCAAGAAGTAGATGAAACCACCTGGTGGCATGAAGGAAGGTAATGAAGGAAAACACAGAGGGGGCACATTTGGCGGTGATTTACTTTTTTATCACATTTAGCAGTGATTTACTTTTTTAGCACATTTAGCAGTGATTTATTTTTTTAGCACATTTAGCAGTGATTTACTCTTTTAGCACATTTAGCACATTTAGCAGTGATTTATGGGACTAATGTGTGTTTCTCTATGTGTTATGATTCACGTTTTTTAAGTCAATTTATTTTTTTGGTTTCTGAATTTGAGTTGCATTATCACATGTACAATTTGAGGAGATATTATTAAGTAGCATGACAATAATGTGTTATTATACGGTATACATTTTAACTACATTTTAAAATCAATAGTTAAAATAAAAACAATAAAAATAATTTGTGCTACCCTGTTGTAACCTGTTGTGACCAAACAAGTTCTATAATTGCATGCGTAACAAAATACGCAAGATATAATAAAGAAAATGCATTAAACTAGTGCACCCAAACATTCAAAATAAATGCAATCACAGCATAATTTCAGGATAAAAACATAACTGTGTTTAAAAATGTCCCAGCAATATAACCTGTAGATATTGTTCTTCTGTGTTTCACAAAGTCCCAATGTAAAGCCTTTATATAAGTTAAACACCACCTGTAGTAATATGGAAGAAATAGCAACCACCTGTTATTACATGAAGCCACAACTTCTGAGGGTACAGAGAACTCACTGGAGTATTTATGACCCCTATATTTCAGAAAAGTGAAAACAAACCCTAACGGACATACACTCTCTGATCTCTTCCCCCGTTTTTTTCCTTCCTTTCAATCACTCAATCTTCTCTAAAGATAATGATGGACTGCTAGAAGCCAGGAATGATCTCACAGTGTATAATAATAAGCCAGCTCTATACCATATCTTCTAAAAATTTTCTCATTCATATGACAAAAAAAACAAACAAAAACTAACATAGTGTAAAACTGTAACAAATTTATTCAAGGATTAAAGTGTTATTAAACACACAACAGTAAAATCAGTGTGCATTTGCAGTAAAGCATGCTTGTTATACTCACTGTGGAACCTAATGGGTTAATCCTCCACATTGCGTAAAAAGGCTGTCTTCTCTTGTCCTCCCATTCTTACACTGTCCCTTATCTATCTCCTGATAAGACAGAGCTTTTGGAGGGACTCTGCATATGCTCAGTTTGGTGTGTATTGCTAGAGAGTTTTTTTTTTTTTTGGGAGGGTGCATGTGATCATCACAGGGCCAATCATCACTGTCCAGACAGAGGGTCCGGAGTCATGCAGCTTCATGGGACAGTCAGTGGAGAATAAAAACTAACCCTACAAGCTTTAACCAGACACTGATAGAGATCACAAGACTGCAATATACTGCTGATGAGAAAAGGTACAGTATTTAGCAGTTTATATTTACTAAAACAATTGCATTTTCATGTTTTGGACCAGATATAGTGAATGTAGGGTCTAGGGTTTAGTAACACTTTAATATCAAAATCCACTCACATTGGGTAGTGCTTCCAATTAGAAAAATATAATAAATCAGGGCACCTGAACAATATTGATAGAAGCTGCTAAGCACCAAGGGTCAATACATCAAAATCCCCCAAAAAATAAGTAAACAATAATTAGTGCAGCGCTAATAGATTAAATAAACACAAATAACTAAAATAAAATAAAAATGAAAACGAAAGTCCCAATGTGAAGAAGTGTGATCATGCACAAGACATGGTACAATGTGCTCCGCTCAGTGGATCCAACACCCAGTCACACTATCTCCTCACTTCAGCATTAGCCCCTGTGTCACTAGACGGGCTAATAAGGCTTTGTGCTGTCTCCAAAAGCAACGTGGTCCTGATCCAGATGACCCAAATCATAAGACCGCAGATCCTTAACCAAGGGACTCTCAGTAGGGTACCAGACTGCTTACTTAAGATGTATAGACAAGCGCATTCCAATCCACAGAATTCCGCTCAACCATGTAGGAAAGAAAGTCTGGACACAGTGCTTTATCCCTCAATTCAACTTTATTGATATACGTGCATAAAATTACCTGAACAAGCACTGTACACAATGCACTGAAATTGCCTGTCAGAAACACACTCCGATCTCGATGAATGGCGGGTGACATCACTGGCCCCTCCCCCTCCGTACGCATTACGTCCCTGGGTGGGACTTCCTCAGCTATTGAGCTGAGATTGGAGAGACTAGTGCTTACTAATCCATCCTCATCCTCCATCTCCCAAGCAGAGACTAGTACGCAGTCCACCTCAGCTGCCAGAGTGGCTTATTCTGCCACCTTGTTCACTGCCAGCACCTAAATCCCAATTTTTCCGTCACTGTTTGACCGGGGCATATCATTTAACCACTTAAGCCCCGGAAGATTTTACCCCCTTCCTGACCAGGGCCTATTTTGCGATTCGGCACTGCGTGACTTTAACGGACAATTGCGCGGTCGTGCGACCCTGTGGTATTTGATCACCTGTGCGATTTTTTGATCATGCACTATAAACAAAAAAAGAGCGTCAATTTTGCAAAAATAACAATATTTTTCACATTTTTTTATATGGAATTCCCCAAAAAAATGTAAAAATCTAAATTTTTTAACATTTTAGGCCAATTTGTTTTATGCTACATATGTTTGGTAAAAAAAATCTCAAAAAGCGTATTTTGATTGGTTTGCGCAAAAGTTATTGCGTTTACTAACTAAGGAAAAGATTTTTGTCATTTTTGTTGTTTTTTTTTTTTAAACAAGTAATGGGGCAATCTGCGTTTTTTTTTGCGGGACTGCGACATTGCGGCGGACAGATCGGAACCTTGACTGACATATTTGACACTTTTGGGGTTACCAGTGACATTACTGCAGTAATCAGTGCTATACATATGCACTGTTACTATAAAAATTACACTGGCAGTGAAGGAGTTAACTTTATTGGAGAGGGAGGGGTTAAGTGTGTCCCTAGGGGCGTGTTACACAGGGAAGAATGACAGATGGCTTTGTTTACATTAGCCGCCTGCCTTTCTTCCGATGTAACGGAAGATCGCGAGTGCCCAGCGGACATCGGGTCCGCCGGCACACGCACGGGAAGTCCGTGTCCGCGCGGGAGCGCACCTCCGGCGCCGCGCGCTCGTTCCCTAGAGCCTCACAGGCTAGCGACGTAGACCTACGTCGCTTTGCCTGTGAGGGGCTGACTGCCGCTATAAATAGTCGTGCACCGGTCGGCAAGCGGTTAAATTTTTGACAGCAGGGCAAATTCTTGCTTTCATTAAGAATACCTCTATAGGGTTACGTTGTGAAGGCACCACCAAGCTAAATTTTTCTGCACCTGTTACTTTTATCCAAAAATTGCAAAAGAGACACCAAAATGTATACAAAAAAATCTCTAATCTTGTTCCAAGTGCACTAAATTGTGACCATATCATACAGACTGGCTCCATAAGCCGTTGTTTACAAAAAAAAAGCTTGCAGGGATAATGTCATTTTTTAGCTTTACAAATGTCATTATTGCTGCAGCAGGTTCTATACATGGTACAGATGTGCCACTTTACAAGCAGACTAAGGGGAACTTTTCAATTTTGTTGTTATATCTTATTTTTATAATTTCACTTTAAGCATTAGTAAATCACTGCTCATTTAAAAATTATGTTTTTTACAGACTTTGTGTTCATTGATACATGTCCCCCAGGGCATCACCTGGATCCCCATAACCATTGTTTGCCAAATTACTTGCATATAAGCCTTTAAAATGGGCACTTTTGATTTTTCCAGTTCGGGTCCCATAGAATTCAATGGGGTTCATTATTCAGTTTCCAAACGTTTGCGATGAGGGTCGTTTGGCCCATGTCTATCAACATTATCAAATTCCTGTTCAGAGAATAACTTTGTTATTTCAGTATTTCAATTTCAATCAGAAAATTGCATATGTTATAAATGACACCTTAATGAAGCTAGTTTTGCAAATCCTGAGATTAACATTAGATTTCTCAATCAATTTATACAGTTTTCTTCATTCAACATCACTCCAACTCCAGCTAATATGTCATCTCTCTCTCATAATGCATTCATAAGAAGATTTCTAACCTAATCTATAGCTTAAAAGAAAACCAACAATGACTGGGAATCAAAATGCTCCTACTGAAGAAATCAATAAAGTTAATCAAATGTTATCTCCTTCTGAACAACTAATCTCCAATAATAACAACATATATACAGTAAAAAAATGAATGAACTATTCATATAAAAAAAGAATGTTATGCTACCGCTTCACAAATCCTGTCCACATAGCAACATTTCTCAGGCAGATAAATACAACTAGACTATCATCTTATGCTTGAATAACCATATGGCTGAGACCACACAGAAGACACTGCCTGCTTTAATAATCCATAAAACAACATACATTGCTATAGGTTGTAAATAACACTATTAAAAAAGTACAGTGGTGCAAATAATAAACCCCAAATAAATGAAACAACCATTATTACTCTCTATGTGCAATCAAAAAAAAAATATATACATAAAGCGGTATAGTGCAAACAATGAACCCCAAATAGATGTAACAACCCTTATTGATCTCTATGCGCAATCAAAAATCATATAAAATGACCAGTGTAAAATAAAAATGAAGACAAAAAAATGTAATAAAAAAAATAATTCTAATTTTAAAAAACAGTCCAATCCAGTATTTATGAAAAATCTGCAAAGTATAAACAAATGGTTAAAGTCCAAAAATAAGTGACAACTCGTGCAACAAGCTCCACAGTGTTCAAAGACACTCTCGGTTTCAGGGGCAGTGGTAGGAGGGTGCTTTGGTGTACAAACATTTTTTACAACACCCCAATGAATGCAACTGCCTGGACCATGCACATTGCTTTGAAAAATTACAACATTCACTCTGGATCGATGCAAACTTACAAAGCAATGTAAGTAGGCAGGGACTTGCTGTGCAGTTGAGACAATGGCTCAGAGCCACATATTCCAATAATCCTATAGCTCTCTCAGGGCTGTCACACTGGCAGCTTGATATTGTTTAAGCTGGGTTGCAGTTATGGGTGAAAACTGCAAAGGGGCTTGCTTGCAGTGTTACCAGTCAGAAGATACGGAGAGAAGCTGGCTGCCAGTCACCTAACAGTCAACAAAGACTCTCACCAGAGAGAGTGAGAAACCCAATTCACTGACCACCATTGTACAAGGGGACTGACGACCAGTATACAGGGGGACTGAATATCAGTATACAAGGGATTTACCACCAGTATTCAGGGGGATGACCACCAGTATACAGAAGAAATGACCACCAGTATACAAGGGAACTGACCACCAACATGAAGGAGAACTGACCACCAGTATACAGAAGAACTGACCACCAGTATATAGGGGACTGACCACCAGTAAACAGGAGAAATAACCACCAATATATAGGGGAACTGATCATCAGTATTTGGGGGAACTGACCACCACTATACAGGAGAACCGACCACCAATATACAGGGAAACTGATTACCAGTATACAGGACAACTAAACACCTAGTATACAGGAGAACTGACCACCAATATACAGAGGAAATGACCACCAGTATGAAGGAGAACTGACCACCATTATACAGGGACACAATGACCACCAGTGTGCAGGGCCACTTACCACCATTATGCTATATCCATATGTATATATGGCTGGGAGTTTATTATTGTGTAGTGCTAGGGGTTTATTATTGTGTAGTGCTGGGTTTTAATATCGTTTAGTGCTGGGGGTTTATTATTGTGTAGTACTGGGGGTTTATTATTGTGTAGTGCTGGGGGTTTATTATTGTATAGTGTTGGGGGTTTATTACTGTGTGGTGCTGGGGTTTAAAATGTTATAGTGCTGGGGTTTATTATTGTGTAATGCTGGGGTTTATTATTGTGTAGTGCTGGGGGTATATTATTGCATAGCGCTGGGGGTTTATTATTGCATAGTGCTGGGAGTTTATTAATGTGTAGTTCTGGGGATTTATTATTGTCTAGTGCTGGGGGTTTATTATTGTGTAATGCTGGGGGTTTATTATTGTACAGTGCTGGGGGTTTATTATTGTGCAGTGCTGGGGGTTTGTTACTGTGCAGTGCTGGGGATATTATTGTGCATTGTTGAGGTTTTATTGTTGTTTAATGCTGGGGGTTAATTCATGTGTTTTCCTGGCAGTTAATTATTGTGTGGTGCATGGGGTTTATTATTGTCATACTAGCGGTTTATTATTGTGTTGTGCTGGGGGTTTTATTACTGTGCCTTGCTGGGGTTTAATTATTGTGACATGATGAGGGTTCATTACTGTGCAACATTTAGGGTTAATTATCATGCAATGCTGGTTAATTACTGTGCTGGGTGTTAAGTATTAAGATGTGCCCTGGTTATTTACTGTGTCGTACCAGGGGTTAAATATTTTGGAATGCTGAGAGATTTAATTGTGCTGGGGTCATTGCTGAGCCTGGAATATGCTATCCCTACAGTCTCCATAGTTTACCCCAGGCCTTATTAGGGTTACACAAAGGGAGAAAAGTGTCACACTACAAGGCATAGACTATGAAGAAACACTCACTTGCTGAGCATGGCCATTTGCTGGCCACACTCACTTTTGACCACACCCAAAAAAACACGGAAGGTTGCTCGCTTTGCATGCCACATTAGCACCCCTCTTGTTCTTGGAGCACCAGCACAGAACCCCCAAAAATAATTGTGGGAACCGTTTCTTCTCAGTGTTTTTTTATCTCTCACTTTGTGCCACTATCAGACAACGCTGTAACATACCTGGCAATGAAGCCTGAAGTGTAGAGGAAGGCCTCTCCCACAACTCTGGTTCAGGAGCCCTGGTAAAGTAACAGGGAATGCCAGAGTACAGAGTGGCACAAGTGCCTAATAATACTTGCTGGAGAATGCAGATGTTAGGCTTGGGCAGCTGGCTGGTGGCACATTGGCAAAAGAGCAGAAATAGATGTCAGACACAGCTACGGCTGGATTAGGTGCTGAAAGAAGAGCAACGTAAGGACAGACAGTCAAGGTCATTAACTAGCAGGCAGATGAGACACAGGCGGTAGGCAAAACAGTAATCAGAAGTCAGGCCCGGGATTGGTAATGACAAGGGAGATGAGCAGAAAGGTAAGGCAGGATTGTAATCCAGAGGCAAGCCAGGGGTTGGTGCAGGCTGAGTTCAGACAAAGTCAAGAGCAGATCAGCAACAGAAGGCCAATGCAGAAAGAGATACACAGATGTTACAGGAATGTATTAGACCAATGGCACTGACACAAGGAACTAGTGCAGTATAAATAGCCAGCCTAGTGCCAATGCTGCACCAGATAGAGAGAGAAGGACCACTTATTTTTATAAGTGGGTCCTTTGCACTTTTTTATTATTCTAGGTATGAAAATCACCATTCATATGATCCCCACTGTAAATGAAAAGATTAGGAGAGGACCAAAGACTCTATAGCAAAAAACATTTATTAAATAAATTCAATATATAAAAGACTTTATGGAACTCACACAACCTAGTGCCCAATCCCCTCACTGAGGTAGAACTTGGTGGCTTATTTTTAAAGTCTATGCTATGCCCATAACACTTCTATGTAATAAAAAGTATTATAATAAATAGTATAAGGTGAGTGACTTCAAAATATTTCTTAGGCTCACGTTCCTGATAAAGTGCAAGTGACATTATAATGGACTAGCTAAAAGGAAACCCTTATAAATAAATATACTCATAAAATATAACATTACTAATAAATAGTTTTGGGCGAACAGTTCCGCCCGAGCATGACTTCAGGCCGAACATTTGCCTGTTCGGCCATTCACTGAACACCCTGCAATGCAGTGCGTGCTGCACAGTGCATTCTGCCCCTTGATTGGGCAAAGCCTTGCCCAATCAGGGCGCAGTGTAAGCTGGTTGTTAAGGAGCGAAAAGCCAGCTCTGGGTCCATAACAATTAATGAGTCATCAGTTGTCAATGGGTTTTCCCGCTGACAGCTGAATAAAGAAAAAGTGGTGGTAAAAAGGGTATTGATTTTTAGGGGAGGAATGCCATGGGGTCCTCCCCAAAATTCATACCATACCTTTATCTGAGCATGCAGCCTGGCAGGTCAGAAAAGGGGGAGGACAAGCGAGTGCCCCCCCTCGTGAACTATACTAGGCCACATGCCCTCAACCTGGGGGGGTGCTTGGGGCAGGGGGGCTCTGCCCCCCGCCCCAAAGCACCTTGTCCCTATATTGATGTGGACAAGGGTCTCTTCCTGACAACCCTGGGCTGTGGTTGTTGGGGTCTGCAGGTGGGTGCTTATCGGAATCTGGAAGCCCCCTTTAACAAGGAGCCCCTATATCCCCCCTATGTGAGTGGGTATGGGGTATCCCATAAAAATGCTCTTCCTTCTAGGACGGCCGCCCGTGAAATGCCTCCTCCGCGCTTTGACAGTTCTTATATAGGTAGGGGCAGGGCCACCTGGCAACGTCCCCTGGTGGGTGCGCACTCTTGTAATGTTACAGACCAGTGCATTCTGGGCCAGTAACGTCACAAGTAATGGGGCCACCAGGTGACGTTGCCAGGTTTTTTTATTTTTGGGTCATCGGGCGGCATGATTGACTATGAATTTACATCGAGGGACACTTTTTAAATTTTTGTATAAAGAAATTGTTTTTTTTTATTTTGTACACTTTTTTTGGTGAATGGGTAGAGGTATTAGGTACCCCATACCCATTCACATAGAGGGGGGCTGGGATCTGGGGGCCCTTTGTTAAAGGGAGCTTCCAGATTCAGATAAGCCCCTCTCTTGCAGACCCTGACAACCACAGCCCAGGATTGTCGGGAAGAGACCCTTGTCCCTATTAACATGCCTGGTATAGTTCAGGAGGGGGGCCTCTCACTGTATGCCCGGATAAGAGTCTGATATGGATTTTGGGGGGACCCCACACTGTTTTTTTAGGATGGGATTACCCTAAAATTCATACCAGACCCAAAGGATTGAATGGGGGGACCCCACATCAGATTTTTCTTTTAATTCTTTTCTTTAATTTTTTAATAGCCGGATGACAGCAATTGCAAACACGAGTCAATTTAAATGTGATTTGACTCAGTTTATAAATGTTTGGTGTAGCATGTTATATACACAGTACAGATGCGTCACTTTTTTGCGATACAGCACTGCGTTACTTAAATTGACAATTGCGCGATCGTGCAATGCTGTACCCTAATAAAATTGATGTCCTTTTTTTGCACTATAAACAAAAAAAGAGTGACCACACTTTCTGCTATATAACATTCCTTATAAAAAAAAAAATTAAAAATCAAATTTTTTCATCAATTTAGGCCAATATGTATTCTGCCACATATTTTTGGTAAAAAAAGAAAAAAAAAAACCCAATACGTGTATATTGATTAAAACTAGGGAAAAGATTTAGGCCATTTTTATTTATTTTTTTATTTTTACTAGTAATGGTGGCGATCAACGATTTTTAGCGGGACTGCGACATTGCAGCGGACAGATCGAACACCTAACTGACATTTTTGACGCTTTGGGGGGGGGGGGGCCAGTGACATTACTACAGTAATCAGTGCTAAAAATATGCACTGTTAGGGTCCATGTACACGGGACGCTGGAAATGGCCGTTTAGGAGCAGTTGGGCGTTTTTTTCAGAAGCCCCTGAACCCATCTACATTTTATCTTATCTGTCCATGTACACCAGGTCGTTTACAGTCATTTGCAGGCAGCTGCGTTCAGGGACTTTTTTTAGAATGCAATTGTTTGCGTTCGAACGTGTGTTTCCCGGCGCTTCAAACGCACAAACGCGTCCGAACGTGTCTGAATGCGATGACCCGCGTTTAGCATTCGCGTTTTTCCATTTTAAAGGGGAATCATTTTTTTGACCTCTAGGAACGGTTATAAACGCAAACGCCCGCAAACGCCGCTAAATGCCCGCTAAACGCGGGTACAAACGCGACCAAACGGACGTTTGAAATGTCCTAAAAATTCCAGCATTCAAAGGGACTTTTAACAACGTCCCGTGTACATGGAGCCTTACTGTACTAATGACGATGACAGGGAAGGTGCTAACACCAGGGGCGATCAAAGGGTTAAATGTGTCCCTAGGGCATGCTTTCTAACTGTGTGGGGGATGGACTTGCTGCATGAACACATAGACCTGTGTTCCTAAATAAGAGGAACACAGGGTCCCTGTGTTCATAACTGACAGAACAGATGTTTGAATCTTCACACGTGGTTGCAGGAAAGAAAATTGCACCTATGGTGGTGTCTATAGCTTGCCTTATTGTTCAGATGTGCTGTGAGTATGGGCATCCCACAGAAAGTGGAAGTAAAACTCCACATGACTGGGAGGGAAAGAACAGTGCTTCACTCCCTGGTGGGTGCCTGTGCTGATGAGAGGTCTGGTGTTACTCTGCATCAGGAAAGGTATTGATCTACATACCATGGTGTGGTGGTTGTTCCTGTGGATGATCAAGTCTCACCAGCAGAGACACTGAAAACTTGGTAAAGGGTCTAACCCTACCCTATTCTATCCAAAATTAAAACAAGAAATGTCTTTAAATATGATGTATACCCCATCACCTCCTATGAATCAGCTGAAATGTTAAACCACCTGCCTGCATTTTGAAAGTAGACAGAGGAAAGAAATGTAAAATTACATGTTCTTGTACTGTTGCGGCAGTTGTTTTGGCTAGTATTTCTCAGCTTTTCATAACAGTCAAAGCTCTTTCTTGAGCATTTAAATAATTAAAATACTTCTTTTTCTAAAACCTGCTGATAAGATAAGCAGAGCAGCCAAATGAAGCTCTCATAAAAGTACAGGTTGGAAAATTATAGTTTACACATATAGTTCACAAATCTCCAGCAGAGATTTAATGTGTCAGCAGAATCAAATGATGAAGGTCTCAGAAAAATTGCACAGGGCTCACTAATACAATCAGCAGCTGGCTACATTGAAACAGTAGAGGAAACTCTTTGTCTTTTTTGACCAGAAGGACTTTCAAATATATAGGTATTTTTAAAGTAGTGTTAAAAACAAAAATGTAATATACAGTAATGCAGCTTATCAGTCTTTATGTGTTGGACTCAATAGTTTTCTTTTTTTTTTTAGGCTTTTACTTTCACCTTACAGTCTGACCAGTAACAATTTTCCTGTCTTATGCCCCTTTCAGATGTAACGAAATCCATCAAAGTGGATCCGCCTGCTCAGCGGGGGATCTCTCCACTGATCCCTGCTGAGCAGGCAGATGACAGGTCCGCGTCCACTCCGCTCCAGCCTGCTGTTCTCTATGGGGCGAACGGATGGAAACAAACTGCGCGTTGGTTTCCATCTGATTGTCATCCATAGTTACATAGTTTGTCGGGTTGAAAAAAGAAACAAGTCCATCTAGTTCAAGTAATAAAAGGGAAATAAAAAAAAGTATACAATCCATATACACAATCCTATACCCACAGTTGATCCAGACAGATTAGCATGATCCAATTTGCTCCAGCAGGGGCAATCAGAATTATTCGCTGGATCAAATTTACCTATAAATGTTAGTGTCCAGTTATATTACGTACATTTAGAAAAGAATACAGTCTTTTTTTAAAACGTGTAAGTGTCAGACTTAACTTCAGCCCATCCACCACAGACAAAATCTGCCTCTCACCTGCGTGAATCGACCAAAAAGGTCAGCGTTATCCCATAACAAGGGGTGACATCTCCTGCATTCAGACTCCAGTGTGGGTCACAACATCTCAGTGTGGCACCATAGAAAAATGGGGACAAAACACACAATCTAGTGCTCTCTGTAACTCCACGCTTTATTAAATGAAGATAAAATACTTACACCCTTTCACCAAGTGCATGTAATCTGCATTTGCTATAGATAAACAAACCATAAAGATGGCAGTGGGTGACATCATGCGTTTCTCCTCCTCCCGTACGTGATACGTCCATGGGTGGGACTTCGTCAGCGGGATCTGAGCAAAGCACTCAACCAGCTCTTATATGTCCAGCATCATAGCAACAGGACGCTAAGACATCAATCTCCCAGGGAAGAGAGGCACCGCCCCCCACCCCAATGAGAGACGTAATCTGCCTCATATTTAACACTAGAAAGAGACATGCTTATAAAGAATAAAATGTAAACTGTATAATGTTTACATGTAGTAAATACACACAGATCAACGATTTCGTTTGAATACCAACAGAAATCATGCTAGCTCATAATGCCTTTGTCTTACATGTTTTTTTTTTTTTGAGGGGGGGGGGGGTTTACAACCTCTTTAATGTTTACTTTTGAACTCTCACGGGCCGCACATCTCCCACATACATATAATCCCGTCAAGAAAGTAAAAAGCCTATTGTCAGGATTCTTTGGCGGGTCAACTACCCCTGGAGCTAAACAGTCTCGAAACGAGAGTGCTTTTCTATAGATAAATTGTGAACGTGCTGGACCAAGCACTCAATCATGCTTGAGTATAGCCCAATGTTTGGTTACAATTCTCTTAAATTTTCTATAATGGATATTATAATCCAATATCATACGGTACTCACTATTATTCACATCCCTCTAAATTCCAGGACTCAGATATGAGTTTCAGCTATAATCATGTCTCTATCAAGAGCCTTAATTCTTTCTATCTCACTCTCAATGATCGATCGATCATAACCTTTTTGTTGGAACCTTTTTGCTAATACCTGAGACTGGGAAAGATAATCCACCTCATATGAACAGTCCCCTAGGGATATTACATAGCCACATTTTGTGATGGCAACTATTCATAGGGATGTAAGCATTCCTATCGGTGGGCTTGAAATGATTCCGGGTCGTAAATGTATCCCTCTTCTTAAAGATCTCCAGATCAAAAAAAAACATTTGATGCATATCCATTTTCTAAGTAAGACTGATGTTTTTAGTATTATCATTCAATGTGTTGGTAAATTCTTTAGGGCTAGTCATATCTCCCTCCCAGATCATAATCAGATCACCTATGTACCTCCTGTAACAGACCGGCTCTGGCGGTTGATCTTTAGACATCATTTCCTCCTCCCAGTGGGCCATAAAAAGATTGGCCACACCAGGGGCAAACCAGGCGCCCATCACCACTCCCCTAGTCTGCAGGAAGTACCGACGATTATACCAAAAGTAATTTTTTAAAAAACAAAATCTGTCAACGCCCATTTGACTGATGCCAAAGCATCAGAATCAGAGGGATGTAAATAATAGTGAGTACCGTATGATATTGGATTATAATATCCAATCTAAAAATTTGAGAGAATTGTGACCAAACATTGGGCTGTACTCAAGCATGATCGAGTGCTTGGTCCATTGCTTCCAGCATGTCCACAATTTATGTAAAGAAAAGCACCCTCGTTAAAAGAACATTTAGCTCCAGGGATAGTTGACCCGCCAAAGAATCCTGACAATAGGCTTTTTGCATTCTTGATGGGATTCTATGCATGTGGGAGATGTGCGGCCCGTGAGAGTTCAAAAGTAAACATTAAAGAGGTTGTAAACCCCCCCCCCTCAAAAAAAAAAAAAAAAACATGTAAGACAAAGGCATTATGAGCTAGCATGATTTCTGTTGGTATTCAAACGAAATCGTTGATCTGTGTGTATTTACTATAATGTAAGAGTTCAAAGGTAAAGATAAAGAAGCAGAAAGAGTTTATGTCTTTAACCACACAGAAACAGTACAAAATCAATGATTTGATTACTTGTACTACTCAGGGTGTAATTTATATGCTCAAATGTGAGTGTGGGCTGCAGTATGTTGGTAGAACATCTAGGGCCCTTCATGGATGGATAGGTAAGCATATAAATAATATCAAGAAGGGCCTCACTACTCAGTGTGTCGAGACATTTTAAGATTTGTCACCATCGGAATCCCAAAGGCCTCAAATTTTGGGGCATTGAGAAAGTCTCGCAACACTGGAGAGGGGATAATTTTATATGAGAAATAAGATGCAGGGAGTCCTTTTAGATTTACAAAACAAAGGTCCTGACCCCTGCAGGCTTGAATGTCAATTTTGACCTCAATTTTTTAATTTCTGACAGATAGATGTTTTAAATAGATGTTTTCATAAATGCGGTTAAAATATGTTACCTTTTCTACATGTCATTTAGGTCATTTTATTTTATGAAAAGATGGCCGTGGTGTGTTCTTTTAATAATTTTTAATCAGTTTTTTATCAACCATTTATTATTTTTATTCCTGTCCCGTTGTGAATTTTTTTTTTTGGAGGAAGAGTTCCCCTTTATATTGTGAATATACAGTCAGGTCCATAAATATTGGGACATCGACACAATTCTAATCTTTTTGGCTCTATACACCATCACAATGGATTTGAAATGAAACGAACAAGATGTGCTTTAACTTCAGACTTTCAGAGGGTATATACATTCAAATTAGGTGAACGGTGTAGCAATTACAACAGTTTGTATATGTGCCTCCCACTAAGGGACCAAAAGTAATGGGACAGATTAACAATCATAAATCAAACTTTCACTTTTTAATACTTGGTTGCAAATCCTTTGCAGTAAATTACAGCCTGAAGTCTGGAACGCATATACATCACCAGACGCTGGTTTTTCATCCCTGGTGATGCTCTGCCAAGCCTCTACTGCAACTGTCTTCAGTTCCTGCTTGTTCTTGGGGCATTTTCCCTTCTGTTTTGTCTTCAGCAAGTGAAATGCATGCTCAATCGGATTCAGGTCAGGTGATTGACTTGGCCATTGCATAACATTCCACTTATTTCCCTTAAAAAACTCTTTAGTTGCTTTCGCTGTATGTTTCAGGTCATTGTCCATCTGCACTGTGAAGCGCCGTCCAATGAGTTCTGAAGCATTTGGCTGAATATGAGCAGATAATATTGCCCGAAACACTTCAGTGTCTATGTCCCAATATTTATGGACCTGACTGTATGTAGGTGAGCTGCGCTCCCCTTTAAATGATTTTGCTATTGTTCATTTATAGTACAGCGGTCTGTTGGTATTCAACTAAACTGGTGATCTGTGTGTATTTACTACATGTAAACATTATAGATACATTTTATGCTTTATAAGCATGTAATTTTCTAGTGTTAAATATGAGGCAGATTACATCTGTCATTGGGGTGGGGGGCGGTGCCTCTCTTCCCTGGGAGATTGATTTCTCAGCGTCCTGTTGCTATGATTCTGGGCACATAAAAGCGCATTCAGTGCCTTGCTCTGATCCCACTGACGAAGTCCCACCCACACACATAATGCATACTGAAGGAGGAGCAACGTATGACATCAATCGTGGCCATCTTTATGGTTTGTTTAACCATTGCAAAGGCCAATTACATGCACTTGGTGAAAGTGCTATATCTGTAAGTGTATTTTATCTTCATTCAATAAATCGTGGAGTTACAGAGAGCACTAGATTGTGTTTTTTTCCCCATTTATTTATGATTCCGCACGGAGATGTTTTGACCCACAGTGGGAGCTGAATGCAGGAGATATGCTGTGACCTTTTTGGTCGAATCAAGGAGGTGAGAGGCAGATTTTGTCTGTGGTGGATGGGCTGAAATCGCTTTTGACACTTGCACGTTTTACAGAAACACATTCTACTCCACAGTGGTTGTCATCTTGATACCCTTGGGCTGTTTATGGACTTATCTTATTTTATTATATTACTGTTTTCTCTCTTGCACTGCACTTATTTGTGTTATATGTTTATCGAGGGTTTATGTTTTTGGCTTTGAAGTGTTCAGCTGGCATATAATATGCAATGTTAGGTATATCTGCACTTAACAGTGTTTTGCTTTTAGTCCTTTTTTAAAGCAAACTACTGAGCTAGATAGTACCATTTCTTAAAGGAGTCTATTCCACATTTTCACAACTCTTACTGTGAAGAAACCTTTCCGTATTTGAATATTAAATCTCTTTTCCTCCTTCCCCCTGCCCCCTTGTCCTCTGTGATGACCTTAAAGTGAATAACTCAAAACCAAGTTTACTATATGGACCACTTATATCAGAGGCGTAACTAGAACCTTCAGGACCCTGGTGCAAGAAACCATGAAGGGCCCCCTGACCTCTGGCCTCGGTCCTTTCCTCTGAGCCCAGACCCCCGCCCACTGGTCCCAGGACCCTTTACGGTCCCGCAGCTAAACCCCTTTCACATGTTGTGCAGCGGACTCACTTCCTGTAGTCCTGGTCCCTACCATGGTGATGGAAGGCCAGGGCCTAGTCGCAAGTGTGACCTTTGCAACCCTGGGAGTTCTGCCAATGGTGTCAGTGTGGACTGTGAACAGTGTCAGTCAGTACAGCAGTGGACATGGTCAGTAAGGCAGTTGAGATGGTCAGTAAGTCAGTGGACATGGTCAGTAAGGCAGTTGACACTATCAGTAAGGCAGTGGATATGGTCAGTAAGGCAGTACACCTGGTCAGTAAGGCAATGAACATGGTCAGTAAGGCAGTGGACATGGTCTGTGGGGCAGTAGACGTGGTCAGTATGGCAGTAGACATAGTCAGTAGAGCAGTGACTATGGTCAGTATGACAGTAGACATGGTCAGTAGGGCAGTGTACATGGTAAGTAGGGCAGTGGACATGGTCATTAGGGCAGTGGACATGCTCAGTAAGGCAGTGGGCATGGTCAGTAAGGCAGTGGACATGGTCAGTATGGCAGTAGACATGGTCAGTATGGCAGTGGACATGGTCAGTATGGCGATGGACATGGTCAGTATGGTGGTGGACATGGTCAGTAGGGTGGTGGACATGGTTTGTAGGGCGGTGGACATGGTCAGTAGGGCTGTGGACATGGTCAGTATGGAAGTGGTCGGGCCAGACGTTTTTAACTTTTGGTATTTTGTTTTTTTTATATATATTTTACCATTTTATTTTATTTTAGAATTTTATTCTTTAATGTTTTTACAATTTTTTAGGAGCCCTGTTGGGAGGCTTTGCTGAGATATCAGGGGGAGAGGGGAGGGTGGATGCTGGGACAAGGGAACACACAGAAAACAAGTAACCTGTATGCAGGCCCAGGGCAAGGACTTTTGTCTACAAAGGGGAGGATGTATTTTACAGCTTCCCGCTCTCTACCACCATCCTCCCGCCAAACTTGCCAAACACACAGTAACACCTTCTGTATTAGAGTGCCTCAATCTGGATTCTGGATGAGGGAGCACAGGGGGCAACTTCAGCAAAGCAGGGGGGGTGTTAAAGTTAGTAGCAGGTTTAAATACACTGACAATCTGAAGCCAAACTCCAGCTAACTCAAGCTAAATAAAAGCTGATCATTGTAAGCACTCCTGTCAGTGGGAGATAGTTTGTCATATCCCTCTAACTGCTTCCTCTGCAGGAGAGGTTGTTCTGTTGAAAAATAACAGACTTACTAGCCAGATCACCAGATGAAAATAAAAGAAAATCTAAACAAGAAAACAAAAGCAGCCACCCAATCTAAGAAGGGTACCTGGGCAATGTTACAGGAGGGGGCTGTGTGACAGGAGGGGGGCAGTGGATGACAGTATAGGGAGCCAGTGTGAAAGGAGGGGGCAGTGTGATGGGGGGCAATGTTATGGGAGGGGGCAGTGGACAGAAGTATGGGGAGGCAGTGTGACAGGAGGGGGCAGTGTGACAGGAGGAGGGCAGTGTGACAGGAGGGGGCAGTATGGAGGGACAGCATGATGGGAGGGGGGCAGTGGAGAGCAGTATATGAGGAGAGTGTGCCAGGAGGGGGCAGTATGGGGGGGCAGCATGATGGGAGGGGGGCATTGGAGGGCAGTATAGGGGGACAGTGTGCCAGGAGGGGGCAATATGATGGGAGGGAGACAGTGTGATGGGAGGGGAGCAGTGGAAGGCAGTATGGGGGGCAGCGTGACGGGAGGGGGGACAATCTGTCCGCCGCAACTTTGCAGTCCTGCTAAAAATCGCTGATCGCTGCCATTACTAGTAAAAAAAAATAAAACAAATGAAAATGCCATAAATCTATCCTTATTTATACACTTTCTGGGATTTTTTACCAAAAATATGTAGCGAAATACATATTGGCCTAAAATAATGAAAACATTTTATTTATTTATTTTTTTTCGTTGGCTGTGTTTTATAGCAGAAAGTAAAAATATTGTTTTTTTTTTTTCTTCCCAGTTGTCGCTCCTTTTTTGTTTATAGCACAAAAAAAAAAAAAACGCAGATATGATCAAAGACCACCAAAAGAAAGCACTATTTGTGGAGAAAAAAGGACATCAATTTTATTTGGGTGCAGCGTCGCATGGCCGCACAATTGTCAGTTAAGGGAATGCAGTGCTGTATCGTAAAAAATGACCTGGTCGTTAAGGGGGTAAAACCTTCTGGAGCTGAAGTGGTTAATACAAGAAAGGACTTTGCTTGCTTTGGAAACTGCAGCTTGGCATTGCATGCTATTATTAGGCTTCTGATCCACCAAAACACCCAGATCCTTCTCCACCATTGATTCCCCTAGTTGTACTTCCCCTAGTATGTATGATGCATGCATATTCTTAGCCCCCAAGTGCATAACTTTACATTTATCAACATTAAACCTCATTTGCCACATAATTGCCCAATTAAACAATGCACTGAGGTTGGCTTGTAAGTTTGAGACATCTTATAAGGATATTATTCCACTGCAGAGCTCGGTGTGATCTGCAAACACTGAAATGGTACTTTAAATACCAGACCCTAGATCATTTATAAATATATTAAAAAGTAAGGGTCCCAACACTGAACCTTGGGGTACACAACTAACCTTAGACCATTCAAAATATGAATCATTAACCACTACTCTCTGAATACAGTCTTTTAGCCAGTTTTCTATCCATTTATAAACTGTTTTTTTTCAGACCTGTAGACTTAACCTTACACATTTGCCGTGTGTGGGGAACTGTGTCAAACATTTTTGCAAAATCCAAGTATACTATGGCCACCCTTCTGTCCAAGGTTTTATTTACCTCCTCATAGAAAGAAATCAGATTTGTCTGACAACTTCTGTCTTTCATGAATCCATGCTTTTTCTGCTGCTTAAATTACTTTTTTTTCCAGTAATAACTCATATATGTGGTCTTTTATTACACTCTCCAGTATCTTTCCAAATTTAAATTTTAAACAAACAGGTCTATAGTTACTTCGTGAAGACTTTGGTCCCTTTTTAAAAATAGGCACCACGTTGGCCTTACATCAATCCAGTGGTACTGTTCAGTCATTAAAGAGTCCCTAAAAAATAGAAACCATGGCTTTGCAATGACAGGGCTCTATTATTTTAGGATCCGTGGATGGTCCAGGTGCTTTATCCACATTTATTCTGTCAAAATATTTCTGGACCCTATAACTTTTGAGGATCATTTGGGGCAGTGTCAATACCATCCCCATTATGGACATGAGCTCCCCCATGCTCCTTTGTCAATATGTAAAGTACTGTGCAAACATTTTAGGCAGTTGTGCAGAAATGCTGTAAAGTAAGAATGCTTTCAAAAAAATATTTGCTTTTAAGGTTTATTTCTATCAATTTACAAAATGCAAAGAAAGCAAACAGAAGAAAAATCTAAATCAAATCAATACTTGTTGTGTCTACCCTTTGGCTTCAAACCAGCATCAGTTCTTACAGCTTTAAAATTGGTACACTTGCAGAAAGCCAGGGACTTTGAAGGAATGAAATAAGGTGTATAATTTAGAATCATACCAAGCAGGTGCTAATGACCATCAATTTCATATGTAGGTTGAAACATAGTAATTACCTGAAACAGACATAGCTGTGTAGGAGGCTTAAAACTGGGTGAGGAACAGTCATACTCTGCTACTAAGGTGAAGTTGTGGAAGACAGTTTAATTTCCCTGGTTATACATGGCAAGACTGAGCACAGCAACAAGACACAAGGTAGTTATACTGCTTAAGCAAGGTCTCTCAAGCAAGTGTTTTCATGTTTCAAGCTGTTCATGTTTTGAAGAAGCGCAAAGAAATGGGCAACATTGAGGACCGTAAATGCAATGGTTGGCCAAGGAAATGTAATTTAGCAGATGAAAGACATCATGCTTACTTCCCTTCAACATTGGAAGATGTCCAGCAGTGCCATCAGTGCAGAACTCGTGGAAATCAGTGGAACCCAAGTATACCCATCTACTGTCTGGAGAAGTCTGGCCAGAAGTCTTGAGGGAAGAATTGCTGTCCAAAAGCCATATCTCTGACAAAGATACAAGGCTAAGCAACTCAACTGCTGTAGGCATGAAAACATAGTCACCGAGGTTCAAAAAAATGGCAGCAGGTGCTCTGGACTTATTAGTCAAAATGTAAATACTTGCCAAAGCTTGATCCTGGAAGCACCCTTTAGTTCACATTGCTATGTTTAGGCGCAAAGTTTCCCGGGTAATGCATAATGAACACCTGGCAAGTAAGCTCTCACAATCTGTGCCTCAGTTTTGGAAAATATGGGAACCATAGGTTAAATATGTTGAAATAGATTTGTAAATTCTCTGAGATTTCCTTTTCTCAGGCACCCATTCTGGGTCTTGGTATTGTGTATTGACAATGCTGATATCATCTCTGATTTACCTCCCCCTTCTTTTATTTTTCTTCTCTCTAATTTCTATTTTTTCCTCTCTGTTGGACCTAAAGCAAGTCTTCTCACCATGCCCCTCTCCCTACTTTCTACTTTTCCTCTTCTTTACTCTTCCCCTTTTTTCTATCTTTGAGCTATATGCTCTTTTGGTTGGAGCTATTCCCCGCTTTACATTTTATGAAGGTGTAAGGTCATATGGGTGGGATACCTTCCCCTAATTGTTTGCTTTTGGGTAACTCTGAATAGTAATATTTAACGTCTAACAAATGACCAATTTTCGCAGTTAGGCGGTCGGCAAGTGGTTAATCTAGTTATGTTACCCAGCACAAACACAGGTATGCATATATGTGGTCCCACAGGATTAACACTCACTTCCATGTGGCTGCATAATGGTGCCCATAGATTTCCCAGGCTCTGCCCGCATGTAACAGAAAAAGAGGAGGAGATCAGGAACAAAAGCAATTGCCATAGGTTTGCAGAAAAATACTGCTACAAGCTGTTTACTCAGGGCAACCTACTGTACAACACTATGAAACTATATAATTAATGCAATAGTGTTAACCACAAAATTAAACTTACAAATCACTACAATTCCATAAAATAAATGTAACCAGATTTCCACAGCCTCCTTAATTAAATAATGAGCATAACAAAAGAAATCAAAAAATTTAGATTCCAGGAGGCGCTGGATACTTAAGTGTCTCTATTAATTAGCAAGTCCCAAACAGTCCCACAAATAGAAAAAAGTGTTGAGATTGGTGTAGAAAAAAAATGCAGAGTGCAGATATCACACGTCAGTTAGCCACCAAGAGTGCTTCACCGCCCCCCAATGTGAGTATCAGATGCAGTCGTTTGGCCTCTCAAAACTCACTTGTTTTAAATCCCTTGCTCTGGTGTTTCTTCATGTCCACATGTACTCCTTCATAACCCAAAAGCTTTCCATTCCGTGGTCCCTCAAATATCAGACAAGAAGAACTCCAATAGTGTATTACCGTAAAAACAACTTAAAATGTATTCCTCAAAAAGCTACTCACAAGAACATTAAAAGCATAGACACATAAAATATCAAGATAAATCAATACTTATATATGCCTGACTGTCCCCCGTGTTTCGCTCAGTGTGCCGATACTCCAGCATCTCACCGGCTATGTGTGTTTTTACAATATATACACAACCACCCTACTCATAGAGAAAAAATAATGAGCATTTTAAGGTGAAAGTGTTACAGAAAAGACTTAAAGTGTTTGTAACCCTAAAAAAAAATGGATCCTGTTCCCTTAAAGCATGAATAACAGCACAGTGCTTGTGCTGTGTTATTTGGCCCTTTGTATAATCTAAAATACCTAGCTGATCCTGCATGGTTCTGCCCCCCCGCCCCTGTAAACTGACCACCATTTATCATGGCTGCTGAGCCCTGACAACGTGGTCAGTTTACGTGCCTCCATCATCCACAGCTCTCCTCTGTCTTTCTCTCGCCCCTTCTCCCTGCCTGTCAGCTCATAACAGTGCTGCTCTGCTTCCCGCCCCTTTCCTTCCTGCTGCTTTAGTAGTTTGGTTACATTCCTACAATCGCCTCTGTTAGACAAAATGTGCCCCACTATATGTGCTGTATAAAAAATATGCCAATTTCTAAATTATTTCTGGCATCATTGGGAGTTTTCAGCCCTTCCCTCTGTAGCTGCCAGACTAGGAGAGAAGCAAGTAGTCATGTGAGCGCCGGGAGGCACTCTGAAATAAGGTAGAAACCTGCATTTTCTTTTATACAACACATACAGTGGGGCACACATCATTATCTAACAGAGGTGATTGTTTAATCATGACCAAGTGACTTTACAACCACTTTAATTCAGTGTATAATATCTTTTAACAAATGTTTACTGTATTGTTTGTATAGTTTTCTATCAAACTGTTGTTGATTTTGCTTCATACATACAGTATCTTGCTTACTTTAACAATTTTATTTTAAACAACAGTTAAATCTATATAGATGCATGTAGTGTATAAACACAATGATTTTGACCTTCAGCATTCAATAGGAAAAAATGACACTTCAATGGATCAATCGTCACGTAGTGACACTTAAGCAATGACTTTCAGAACACTGTTATACATTATAAATAACTAACAGCAATGAGCAAAACATGGATTTCAAAAAATGCTGGTAACATAATTCAAGTCTGCTGGAAAGAAGAAGCCTTACCTTTCCTTAATGTATTCATAGATCTTAACTTTCCTCAAGTGCCTGTGCACTTGCTTGTTCCCCTTCCACCATGTATATTCATATGTATTACTGACTTACCTCTTTTCGTTTCCGACATTATACTAAAAGCCAAATGTATTAACAGGTTACACAGTGATAAAATAGAGCTCCAGTATTGCTGGTCCAAATAAACTGATCCCTTTATATAACTATGTAGCCATTGTGTGAGCAATCCACTGTTGCAGTTACAGCTACATACACTGTGTTTCAGCTTCAGTACGGGTGACTTCTGTTATACCTGAAGGGTTTCACATGTACTGTCACTTTTAGGCTGGCTCCACCCAGGAGTGATGACAGGGGTCAACGGGCAGAGTGGCCATCTTGGAGACATGTAGGAGATGTGTGGTTATACAGAGCTGTCCTGTAATGCATGTTGTAGTGTACAGAGAGTCCTGAATAAACAACCGTTGTTCCAGACCAAAGTCCTGTGTCTCTCACAACACAGAGAATATAACAGTGGCGACAAGGATGGGATTTACAAGGTTTCTATCAGTGTGAGAAAAGAAAAGAAGTAAAAAAACTCTGGATTGTCAGCTGGATACAAACACCCACAGAGCTCAGCAGGAAAATGTCATTGATCGGGACATTAAGTGAATTTGATGGAGAACAGACATCGTGGAGTTCCTGGATTGAGAGACTAGAACAGTATTTTTATGCAAATGCCATCCCAGGCGACAGGCAAGTAGCAGTATTTCTGACACTGGTTGGTGCTAGGACATATGACACTCTTAGGGATCTCCTTTTCCCTGAAAAACCAGGAACTAAGACTTTGGCAGTGCTCCTGACACTGTTAGGGAATCACTTCCAGCCTAAACCACTAGAGATTGCAGAAAGATTACCGGTTCTATCAGCGGCAGCAGCAGCCGGGTGAAGATATTAAGGCTTATGTGCTCGCCCTTCGCAGACTAGCCTCAACCTGTTCTTTTGGGGAGTACTTACCGACTGTACTGAGGGATAAGTTTGTCATGGGACTAAATAGTGAGTCTAGCCAAAAGAGACTGTTAACAGAGAAAGACCTTACTCTTACAAAGGCAATTGAGATAGCTTCAGTGATGGAAATGGCTGTGAAAGATACAGAGGCATTTAACCCCCAGAGCAGAAGGGAAGAGGTTAAAGAGGAAGATTTCAGAACAGCAGTCAAGCCAACTGCAGCAAACTGGAAATATAGACCCTCACCAACCCGGGAGTCAGCTTGCTACCATTGTGGGAATATAGACCATGATCACAAAGTCTGCCAGTTTAAGGATCAGCTCTGTCATAATTGTGGTAAGGCAGGCCATCTGAAACGAGTCTGCCGTAGTAAGAAGGTGCGAAATAAACAACCTCTGAACACCAGGACAAAGGCATATATGGTGGGAAGATATACATCGTCATCGGAATCAGAGGATGAGGAAGTGCTCCACAGATTGGACATACATCATATGCATTCAGCACCCTCAGCATGCTTGATCTCATCCTCAGAAATTGCAGTCTAATAAAGCTGCACTCTGATTCTGCAATATTTGGGGCTATTTCCTATAAAATATCATAGTCTCATTTTTAAAACTAATGTAACAGTGGTGCTGCCCTCTCTATGACAATAAAAAGTATACAGAATATAAGTGACTGTAAGTGACTGTAATATATATAGGTATAGCCAAATGCATAAAGAAGATAATATATATGTGAAAATGATATGTGAACACTCAGTGAAGCACACTTCCTAGGTAAATTAACGTGAAACAGTGTAAAAAAACGGAAACACTTAAAATCTCAGGTGATGAACACTTCTTAATTGTAGTGCACAGATAACTCTAAAAATACAACAACAAACAAACAATCCTAAGGTGAGAAGTGAATAGACGACTGGTGATCTTGACTGTGTGTCACCCAACACTGTGAAAAATAATAGTGACAATTGTCTTGGTGATCTAATGCAGTGACACCTCCGTGCGTGCTATACCCTTACCTTACAAATGTAAGGCAACAGCATGGATAGCACTCTGTAGGCAGGTATTAGGTAAGTGATGGAGCAGATGCCTGTAGGAGGTCTCCTACCACAGCCTCCAATAGTAATGCTCTGGGGTTGATGATATCTGATGGAATCAGCGGAAGTCCACTAGATGGTCCGGATATCAGCTCAAAGTAATATATAATATGTAAAGAGAGGGAGACTCCTCATAGGGTAATACTGTCTCTTACTTTTTATTGAAAACGAGGATTAAAAACACTCACATATGTAAAGCAGGTATAATACATAGAATCCACAAGCCGCAAGCTCATCCTCCGGCAGCACTTCCGGTATTGCCTATCAAGCGCGGCCTCGACGCGTAGTGTCACACACACACGTGACTTCATCAGGGGAAGCTGATAGGCTATTAAGTTTTACTTTATATAGAGGAATACCATGTTGTTTATTAGTTGTAGCTCATCGGCAGGCTCCAATAGAATACAATAGTGGCCATATTCATGTAGTCTCATATTTAATTATATTAAAAACACTAAACAAGTGGCCATTTTCTTATAGTTTAATGTTCAAATATAAGGGGTCCTACTTGTTTGTAATCTGTCAACCTTAAGATAAATGGAGCAAGAGCCGTATTTACAAAAGTAATCAAAAATGCTAACCAAGCTGGTGCTAGGGATATATAACTGGCTGAGTCCTTAGTAAGGGACAATATAAATCGGACAACGGAATTAATAAATCATACCTTTGTCCCATTGCTGGTCTGTAAATGGCAATATCACAGCAAAAAAAGTTAATTTATTTTTTATAAAAATAAGACATCTTAATAAAACAGTAGGGATACCAGAAATGTTACAGGGGTTTTCAAAGGAGATGGCACTCATGGGGACAGGTGAGCAGGGCAAGTAAAAAATGTAATACATAATGGGAAATAAATCCTATAGCAGTACACAAATATCAATCTAAACAGTGTGTACATTAACATGGAAAGACACCGAAACCCATCACCTGGTCCTAAATAGATAAGCAGAGAGAATGAGGGTAAGGGGACTAGAATGTAAGTAGATATATTTAGATATATTAAAACTAACAATACAAAATATAAAGGGGAATAACCCCTAAAGTGGGGTAACAGTCCTAAGCATATCCTATAACCCCTATTGACATCAAAAAGGTGCGTCCAACTGACATAGTGTCAGAATATTTATACTGCTCTGATATAACAGTGTCTATTTATGTAAATAAGCAAAGATCTGTAAGTTAGGAGAATCTCAACTTATTTCCATAAATCAATATGCAACGAGTTATTTTTAATCGATGAATTTCTTTTTAACAGCATATACCAATCTTAGTGAATACAGTCTACAGTAGGGAATATATAAGTATATTTATTCACAAGACATGTATGCACAATAAATGGTTAGACTTGAGGTGACACAAAGAGATAACTCTGACATAAAATACAAACTTAAAACGATAAATGCAATGATAACATTAAAAAGAAAGCAAGATTAAGTTTTCCCCAGGTTTTCCCCAGGTATAGTAGAAACCTTAGATAAGTGTTCTATATAATCAAACCACAATTGTCTGCGAATTGTGCAGCCAACAGTCACTCCGCTGCAGTTGGAGTGAGAGTAGGCTAATATTGCGTTAAAATCTGATATTAATAAAAAACGTATAAAAACAAAAATCAGTTTTTAGAGAAAAATCGAATATGGTTCATACGGCTGGGATTGTAATCTCATTACCCTTTAATATGAAATATAAAACATATAAGGAAGGAAATAAACAATAGTAAATAATAATAAAATAAACAGCAAGGTATATTTACCACATTTAAAATGGCTGCTAGCTTAAAATGGTCGTTACCAGAGTCCTTGAGATGGCTGTCTTTCCAAAATTGGTGCCAGTTAGGGAGGAGTTTCATCTGGCGTCCTTCAAAGTTTCAGATACAGGGATGGAGCAAGATGGAGTATGTATAGATGAGTATATATATGGATGTAAGTAGCATGTGTGTTGAAAGTGTAATGAGTGTTGTTGTAATGTGTGTGTGTCCTATTACATCTGGGTTTCCCTTTTTATATTGTGTTGAACAAAAGGCTAGTAAAATTACCATAAGCTGAACCCAGAAGGAGGAACTTTATCCCCATTGGTTGGGATTACTTATCCATTAACTGGTGAGGTCATTGGGTGAAACCTCTACTAGTCATACAGTATATTGGATATTAGAATTATATGATAAGTTCTTAATTTAAGAATAATCATAAAAACAACATAAAAATCTATCCATACTCTCATAGTATAGACATGTCCATCTAATATCTCCATCATGTATCTAGGTAAGGATTGAACCTGGTAACGCCATTTGATAAGGATATATTATTAATACAATATATATATAGATTGGAAATTACTGCTTTACCCACAGACTACATTTAGTAGCAGTCACAAAAGGGGGCAGTGTTTTGTATTACTTATTAGATTCAGTATATAGCAAACAATAGCACCACTATTATACTGATAACCTTATGACCTAGCTGGGCAAAAGTAATTAAATCACTTGAATTCTGTCATATGCTGTCAGACCTTGCGTCTGGCTTGTGGGATTTATATGACCTAGCCCAGGCTGAGACAAATCTTATATAAACACTTCCTATACATGCCTTAAAATGAAGTAATTAGTTTCAAGACACATAAGTCCTTACACTTAAAAGAAATATTCTAAAATATATATATATATATATATATATATATATATATATCCAACATTATATAAATTCCAAGTTCACAATTGCTATATCAATAATAAAACAATATATTATTGTTAATATACATCTTACACATGATGGTGTTTTCTAAAACGTATTTTTAAATGAATCTTTAAAAAGAAATATACTGAACTTATTTTTCATTGTAAAATACAGACAGACTGGTACTACTATTACCTCTTATCTGATAAGATGTAAATAGGGCCTCATTATTTACAACCAAAGAAAGACATAAATATCTGCTGAAAATATAAAACTTTTTTGTAAGAGACATCTTGTAAAAGAACATGAACTGACGGTCACCCCTAACAAAATGGATGCTGTACTATTCAAAATCTCTATATAGGACTGAATATACATGGCCTTTTTAATTCCATTTTTCTTTTATTTAATCTCCCCAATAATCCTGACAGTAGTATGGCGAGAACTACAAAACTGGACCATAAATGCCATACAGGAGATGTAAATTGATCCAAGGTGGAGAGGAACAAAGAAGAAAGTATAACCAAAAAAAAAAACAAAGCACACGCAATCATGGATAATACATCAATAATAAATCAAAAATCATTACTAAAGCAATTTAAATCAAATTCAATGTTCAATCTATATTGAGTCAGGGTATCCATAAGAAATATCCATTTTGATTCAAGTTGGCTAAAAGTTCTGATTTTATGGCTGCCTCGCCAATGTCTGTTGTAGGGGGTAATACCTCAAAATTTCAAATGCGTGGGATCTTTATTGTAAATTTTAGCAAAATGTTTAGAAGCACTATGCTTTTTGTATCCTTTAATGATATTCTGGACATGTTCTTTAATGCGTATTCTCAATAGTCTCTTTGTATGTCCCACATATTGTAGCCCACAGCTACATTCTGTAATGTTCAGGTACCTTTGGTACCCTAAATTACACTTTCCACAAGTGTATGCGCCCCACCATTTACTTTTGGAAAGGTGCGCATACACCTTTAAGACTGGAGCTGTCATCACCCAGCGCCGGACTAGATGGCTATTTAAAGCGCCGGTTCTCACTCACATGTGTTCGTTCAAACACCTTTACCTGGATGCTATCCTTGCTTGAAGCTTCCATGCTTGCAAGCTTACCTCGCTGACGGAACCTCGCTGCGCTGATCCCTGTATCCCGCTACTGGATCATCCGCCTCTCCTGAACCACCCTTCGGCTGTATCGCTAATAGTGCTAAGTACCCCGCAGGGGAAATCTCTATAAACTTATACTAAGCTTACACTATCTAGCTCTGCATAGTAAAGACTGTTTATTACATCTGCATAACTAGATTGCTAGCTCTTGAGACTACTGCTACTTTTCTGCACGGGGTTGATCTCTTTTGTATGTCCACCTGCTATTCTGTCATCTGCTACCATACAACATTGCTAAACCTTCCTGCATCCATCTGCTACTGTCTCACCTTCAAGTGTCTATCACCTACCACCTCCACTCAACCTATCCCTCAACCTTCATCATTGTGTTACCACATACATAAAGTCACTCTAGGAACCAGCTTGCTAATTGTGTGTATTTACTGGCTGAAATAAGACCTTCCACACATGATGAGTCATTGAGGTTGGGAATGGTATCTCAGCATATCTCTTACATGACTACTGACGTGGAACTATTTCTGCAGCTGAAAATCCACACCATATAAGAAACGCAGGAGCGTTACAGATTGAACGAACCAAAAAATGGATTCAGTAGAAATAACCACTCAGGTGACACAATTAAAACAGCAAGTATCTGCGTTAATACACGCACTTGCTGAATTAAAAGAAGACAATCAGGCTCTGTCGCAGCAGGTAATTAGACTGACACAACTTACCTCTGCTCAGTCCCCTGAACCCAAGATAAATCCCCCTTTGGTATTTACAGGCGATCGCAAAAAATTTAGCGAATTTAAAAACGCATGTGAATTACTTTTTTTGCTAAAACCTCGTACCTACCTTACTGATCACATTAAGGTTTGTACTATTATTTCTTACCTATCAAGCGATCCTCGAGCCTGGGCAGATTCTCTTTTTGAGAAAAACGACCAGCTTCTCAACTCCTATGCCTTGTTCCTGGCAGAGCTCACTAGCCTATATGATGACCCCAATAGGCAGAGTACTGCTGATCTTCAGTTAAGATCCTTGAAACAAGGAAGGAGGCCTGTAGAAGACTTTGTCGCAGAGTTCAAGAGATGGAACCTTGATTCAGAATGGAATGATGCATCTCTGAAAACCCAATTTAGGCTTGGCCTATCAGAAGCCGTTAAGGACGAGCTCGCCCGAGCGGATCTGCCAAAAACCCTGGATGCATTAATCCAACTCAGTATTACCATAGATAGAAGACTACGAGAAAGAAAGGCTGAAAAGATGGAAATGCCATTATCCATTTCCTCTCGGAGTCTGGCCGTTCCTATGGAGGTAGGAACCATACGCCCACCGCTATCAACTATGCAAAAAGCCAAAAGACGAAATGAAAATCTCTGCTTGTACTGTGCATCCCCGGATCACAAGATAAACGTCTGTCCCCTAGTCAACAAAAAGAAGGGTGAGTGTTCACATGTCTCCCTAGGAGGATTGACAACTTCATTCACTAACCCCTACATTTCTGTTTTTTTGACATTACAGTGGGACCAGAACAGGATTACTACTAAGGCCATGATTGACACAGGATCTTGTGGAAATTATATGGATATATGTTTTGCTGCTTTAAATAAAATTCCTATTATTTCTAAACTCAAACCTGTCTCAGTAAGTCTTATTACCGGTGTTCCGTTATCCTCTGGTCCGATCACCGATCAGACACAAGCACTTCTAGTCACTATTAACGAGTCTCATAGGGAGACTTCTACCTTCGATTTAATACCATCACCCCACTTTCCCATTGTGTTGGGACTTCCCTGGTTGCACACACACCAACCAACCATAGATTGGAAGAAACGGTCCTTGACCTTCCCTTCTTGTTATTGCGAGGAAACGTGTAACCTCCCGTTTTCCGGGAAGATTCTGTCTGTGGTGACAGATGAGATTGCACCACTATGTTATCAGGATCTTTCTGAGGTTTTTCTTGAGAAAAATGCTCAAGCATTACCTCCTCATCTAGACTATGATTGTAGCATTGATCTACTCCCAAATAGCAAATTGCCGTTCGGTCATGTTTATCCTCTTTCACAGGATGAACTTTCCCATCTCAAAACCTATTTGGATGAGAACTTGGAAAAAGGTTTTATTAGACCTTCCACTTCTTCCACAGCAGCAGGACTCTTTTTTGTTCGCAATAAAGATTCAAGTCTCAGACCTATCATCGACTACAGGAAATTAAATGCTATCACAATAAAAGATCGCTATCCTCTACCGCTTATCCCTGAGCTCATTGAGCAGGTGCGTGGAGCTACCTATTTTTCAAAATTAGACCTGAAAGGAGCATACAATCTCATTCGAATCCGTGATGGACACGAGTGGAAGACTGCATTCAGAACTAGATACGGATTGTTCGAATATCTTGTGATGCCATTCGGCCTATGCAATGCCCCTGCAGTTTTCCAACGATTTATAAACGATATTTTTAAAGACTTACTAGATGTCTGTGTTGTGGTATATCTGGACGATATACTTATATATTCAAGGACCCTGTCTGAACACATAAGACATGTAAGACTTGTATTATCGAGATTGCTTGCACATAATCTTTATGTGAAGCTGAAGAAATGCTTGCTCCATAAAGATGAGGTACTCTTTCTAGGCTACATCATATCCAAAACAGGAATCGAGATGGACATGAGTAAAATATCCTGCATTCAGGACTGGCCTACACCAACTACACGCAAGGCGCTACAGCGATTCCTGGGATTTTCAAATTTCTACAGGAAGTTCATAAAAAACTTTTATGCTATTGTGAGACACCCCTCACACAGCTCACTAGCATAAAAATACCATTTAAATGGTCAGAAGAAGCAAATAAGGCTTTCCACTTGTTAAAGACAAGGTTTACTTCCGCTCCCATATTACGCCATCCAGACCCATCCCTCCAATACATTCTGGAGGTAGATGCGTCAAACATGGCAGTAGGAGCAATACTCTCCCAACGATCTACCCACACTTCACCACTTCATCCAGTCGCTTTTTTTTCTAAATCCCTGAGCAGTCCCGAGATAAATTACCCCGTGGGTGAAAAGGAACTGCTTGCTATAAAATTGGCTCTGGAGAATTGGCGACATTTACTCGAAGGCACCCAATTACCAATAATTATATACACGGACCATAAAAACCTCCAATATCTTCAGACTAGCAAAACTCTCTCGCATCGACAGGTACGATGGTCACTATTCTTTCTAAGGTTTAACTTCCTAGTGACCTACACACCTGCAGATAAGAACAAAAAGGCGGATGCACTATCACGACTAACTGAAGAAAACTACTTTGAAATCCCTTCCGTTCCTATAATACCTCACAAACGCATTATTGGAGTTGTCCGTTCCTTAAAGGAAGAGGTTCTGCATGGTATAAGTTTGGATTCACCCCCACCACAACTAAATACTGATGCAGAAGGCTTCCTCTACTACAACGACAAACTTTACATACCACCTACCCTACGCACCAAGATCTTGGAATTATCGCATGATGTGCCTATGGCAGGACATATGGGTATGACAAAGACTTTCAATTTGATTTCTCGACAATTCTGGTGGCCTGACATGAAAACATCTATACAAAAATTAGTCTCTTCATGCAATGTCTGTGCCAGGTCCAAAATTGACACTACGAGACCATCCGGTCTACTATGCAGTCTACCAATACCCCAAACTCCATGGGAGGTTTTGTCATTGGACTTCATTGTAGAATTGCCTCCTTCCAAAGGATTTAATACCATCTTGGTGTCAGTGGACCATCTGACAAAGATGGCACATTTCATTGCTATTCGCAGACTACCTTCGTCCAAACAAACGGCAGAACTCCTGATGAAACATGTCTTCAGATTACATGGTATCCCAAAAACACTTCTGTCTGACCGTGGATCCCAATTTATTTCTAAATTCTGGCAAGAACTATGTCACATACTACGGATTGAGCGGAAGCTCACTTCTCCTTACCATCCGCAGACCAACGGACAGACTGAAAGAGTCAACCAATGCATCGAGCAGTATTTACGTTGTTACACTTCTTACCAACAGGATGATTGGTTGGATCTTCTCCCCCTGGCAGAATTTGCCTACAACAACGCAACTCACAGTACAACCAAGCAGAGTCCGTTCTACTTGAACTATGGGTTCCATCCCTCTATTCTCCCTCCACGCATCCTTCCTTCAAGTAACCCAGTGGCCTCAGACTATCTTACCCAGATAAAGGATTCTCTGGGTTTACTAAATACTACCATTGCACACGCTCACAGTCAACAAAAGAAGTACTATGATCTTCGTAGAAGACCTTCTCCACAGTATACTATACAGTATACTATCGGGGCCTCGTTTGGCTCTCAACAAAAAACTTGAGACTGAAGATCCCTAGCAAAAAGCTTGGACCTCTGTTCTTGGGACCTTTCCCAATCAAGAAACTTATTGGAAAAGCTGCAGTGCAGCTTACATTGCCAATGGACCTAAAAATCCATCCCATTTTCCATGTGTCGCTACTAAAACCCCATGTTCCGGACCAAGGAATAAGGCCTAATAATTCACCTCCCCCTCCTGTACAAGTTGAAGGTGGAGAAGAATACGAGATAAAAGAGATTCTGGATTCTCGTATCTACAGAAGAAGACTTCAGTACTTGGTTAGATGGAAGAACTATGGGCCTCAAGACGACACCTGGCTAAACACCTCTGACATACATGCCCCTAGATTAATCCGCAATTTTCATGCGAGATACCCAGACAAACCAGCTCCAGAGGCCTTCAGGAGCAGGCCTTAAGGGGGGGGTATTGTAATGTTCCGGTACCTTTGGTACCCTAAATTACACTTTCCACAAGTGTATGCGCCCCACCATTTACTTTTGGAAAGGTGCACATACACCTTTAAGACTGGAGCTGTCATCACCCAGCGCCGGACTAGATGGCTATTTAAAGCGCCGGTTCTCACTCACATGTGTTCGTTCAAACACCTTTACCTGGATGCTATCCTTGCTTGAAGCTTCCATGCTTGCAAGCTTACCTCGCTGACGAACCTCGCTGCGCTGATCCCTGTATCCCGCTACTGGATCATCCGCCTCTCCTGAACCACCCTTCGGCTGTATCGCTAATAGTGCTAAGTACCCCGCAGGGGAATTCTCTATAAACTTATACTAAGCTTACACTATCTAGCTCTGCATAGTAAAGACTGTTTATTACATCTGCATAACTAGATTGCTAGCTCTTGAGACTACTGCTACTTTTCTGCACGGGGTTGATCTCTTTTGTATGTCCACCTGCTATTCTGTCATCTGCTACCATACAACATTGCTAAACCTTCCTGCATCCATCTGCTACTGTCTCACCTTCAAGTGTCTATCACCTACCACCTCCACTCAACCTATCCCTCAACCTTCATCATTGTGTTACCACATACATAAAGTCACTCCAGGAACCAGCTTGCTAATTGTGTGTATTTACTGGCTGAAATAAGACCTTCCACACATGATGAGTCATTGAGGTTGGGAATGGTATCTCAGCATATCTCTTACATGACTACTGACGTGGAACTATTTCTGCAGCTGAAAATCCACACCATATAAGAAACGCAGGAGCGTTACACATTCAAGGGCATACACTGCACCCTCTGTGTTACAACAGATGAAATCTTTGATGTCAAACATAGTGCCCATACTAGTGGCGCTGAACTTGAACTTCTTCTCATAGAATGTCTAGTGAGTATGTGAGTGTTTTTAATCCTCGTTTTTAATAAAAACTAAGAGACAGTATTAGGCTATGTGGAGCCTCCCTCTCTTTACATATTATATACTTTGAGCTGATATCCGTACCATCTAGTGGACTTCCGCTGATTCCATCAGATATCATCAACCCCAGATGAGTCACTGAGTATTCACATATTTTTTCACATATATATTTTCTTCTTAATGCAGTTGGCTTTACCTTTATATGTCACAGTCACTTATATTCTGTATACTTTTATTTTCATAGACAGCGCAGCACCACCCTTACATTAGTTTTGATTTTTTTCAGCCACGGATATGCTGACCGGTGCATGCAGCAGTCTATCTAGCTGTTTATTCTATTAGTGATAGCGCGGGGGTACCTTTGTTTTATAGTCTCATTTTTTCTTCTTGATTAAAGCCTTATCTATCCCTCAGAATTTTTGGCATAATAAATATGCTAACATACAGTGCATCAACTGTACAATATTGTTTGTGAAAGAATAAACTGTAATCTTCATTTTTTTAGTAAACACGCCTCATCCGCTTCTGAAATTGTGGCCTAATAAAGCTTCTTACAGCACATTTAAAACCTTTCTTGTCTTTGCCTCTGAAACTGTGGCCTAATAAAGCACATTCGATTGTGTGCATTGAGCCTGTACAGGCTATAACTTCTAAAAAAAATTGCACTCTATTTTTAATTTTTGATAATTTTTGATAAAACCTGCCTTGTGTCTCCCTCCTAATTTGTGGTAGAAAAACTGCTTACATACTGTGTATTGATCATGTATATTTCTGACTATTGTCTCTAAAATAATACACTATAGTTTTTATTTCACAACAAAAGCTGCCTACTATCTTCTACTTAAATTGCAGCCTAAAAACTGTTAACACAGTGTACATTGAGTGTCCACAAATTTTCTGGCTGTTGTCCCTGAAATAAAACTTTCTTAATTTACCTAACTGGTCTCTACCTCTTAAATTGCACTGTACTAAAGTTGCTTACATAATGCCTATTGAGTCTGTGCAACTATCGACACTCTGTGATGACCCAATGTGAACTACTCCTGCAAGTGTTTAAATGAGATTTCATTCTAGTGAAAGGGTCTTTTTAAATGTTTACACGGGTATATCTAATTCCATTTTTTATTTTATCTTTATATCGCAGGCATTGGAGCTTTCATCCCAGAGGGAGATCATACTGCCAGATGTTCCTGAACAAATACTCCACACATTCGGAAGCTGCATTCTTATTATTGGTTCAGTTGGGGTGGTTGGAAACCTTCTTGTTCTCTATGCATTCTATAGGTACTTACAAACATCATTACAGTAATGTAAAGAAGATCAGCTTAATGTAAACAATCCTATCAATATGCATTAATGTATTACAAGCACATGTGTATAGTACAGAATCATCTATTTAAAAGGAAACAGCTTTTTGATCCTCTTACCTCACTGCTAACTGAAAATCACATACTCTTGGCACTAACATTTGGCTGTCAGAGACTATGGGATCTATCTGGAGATCATGGGTTGTATGTCATCAAGTGGTGTATATCATTGCTGAGGAACAGAATTTTTTTTTATTAATAGAAGAAATAGGTACACTTTTACTGACAATTATATTGTAATATGTAAATTGTAGTGCAAATTGATTTTTCATTTAATGTAATTAAACCGTGTGTAGGTGTATTTGTGTGCAATGTCCGCCTGCCCATCTTTTTTTTTTTTTGTATTCTTCAACTTGCTTCTATTTTCTTAATGAACTGTAGCTAAATTAGCCAACATATCACAGAAATTAAATTTAAAAAATGAATTAAATCAGCTAGAAATATAACAAAACACACATACTTTTCTTAGAGGGATGTGACTCCGTGTTATATTTCATAATGTACCCTCTATTATAGCTTATGGAAAACCCATCAGTCATGACAGAAATAAAAAATCTGTAAAGGAGCCTGTAGTTTTGTGTTTTTATATGCTCATAAAATTCTACTATGACTTTTAGTGTATGTTTTGTATGGCCATCTTTTGGGGGGTTATGAGAAATGGTCCTCCCCAAACAGGATATTGTGTCAAACCTGTAGGTAAATAGGATATCCAGAACCTTCGTCAAATGGAAGAGTGGGTCTGATTACAAAGTTGGCAGTACCTTCACACAGGACATGGCCTCATTGGATTCCCTTCCTAGTAAAATACCAGTAATCTAATCAAATTAATTGGAAGCAGAGGAACTACTGCAACCAGCATATAATATTAACCATAAGTATATAAATGCACACCTTTATGAAAATAATACAAGCTTGATATAAGAAATGATTCATACAGTACATATACCAATGTACAAACAAGTACTATCAATAAAAGGCCTAACAAGAGTCCTGGTGGAATTGTGCACATATACTAGGGTATATAACATTATTAATAGAAATACCTCCAGATGAATGTTGCATCAAAGTCCAGTTGCAGGAGCCTCTAAGGATGATCAGGACGTGGCATTTATCTTGGTGTTAGAGACCTGAAGACAAAATCTGTGGTGATGAGAAGATCCTTTAAGTGTTGTCCAACCAGCCTGGGATGCAGCTTCTCACCTACAGAAACTGTGGTGTGGCATTGGAACTCAGAGTTGCCAATATATTCTGCTGCTTAGTCCCTAGAAGTTTCTAATCTGTTATGTAACTGGGCCTCTAACAACCAGAAGCGGCTGTCAGATGCCTAACCCACTCTAGCTTTTGCTGTATATAGAGCCCTGAGCTAAAACTAGCTATAGAGAGAAGAAAAAAAAAAGTTACACACTAAAGGAGTTAATGATAATCTCTGCACTGCAAAAGCAGCATATCATTAAAATGGATGTCCATAATATTCCGGTGATATCAAGAAAAGTCTATGCAAAGTCCATATAACACTACAAGCATAGCGGCAGCTGTCCCAGAGGTGGCCAGCTCTGTGTGTAGGAGATAAGAACAAAGTGGGGAATCACCAGCTAAGTGCAATATTAAACACAAATGTAATTCCTAGATGGTTAAAAACACTTACAAGATGTATGCAGCAAGATCGCTCATCAGTGGAGAAAGCACCATCACTCAATCCCGTCTTGCAAGATTCGCTGGTGTCCTCCTTGTGGCTGTAGATGGGTGAGGGGAAGCCAGGACGTTGTGTACACACAACAGGAGGTCTCCTGGGCCAGCTTTGAATGCACACGTGGGTGGATGTAACATCACAGAGGGGAAGGATCAGTGTTTTAACAGTCCTGTTGTGTGTACGTAGCGTACTGGCTTTATCTCACCCATCTACAGCCACAGGGAGTATACCAGTGGATCTTGCAAGACATGGTTAAGTGATGGTGCTTTTTCCACTGATGAGTATTCTTTCTGCATGCATCTTGTGAGCATTGAGAACCATTTAGGAACTAAATTTGTGTTTAATACTGCACTTAGCTGGCACTTCTCCACTTTGTTCCTAAATCTAGCTTCAGAATCCTAGACCAGAAAGGACAGGGTTAACTAAAATAACAGAAGCTGCATATAAACTCTATTGCAATAAACAGTTTTGCCTACTAGTATACTGGAAGGTGACCACTAAATACAAACAGTAGCACATCTAGCTATCTAGCACTGCGCATATGAAATAATAACAATAGACAACACAGAGATAAGTCTGTCACAGGGAGTTAGATACACACTCCAGAAGCTATGAGCAGCTGAAGTTAAACTATTATACCATGGGAATACTTGCATATTAGTCTCTGCTTCTGATCTTAGTAAAATCCAACAACTTTCCCATGTACAGGACACTTGTCTTCTTTCTCTGGGGTTCCAAAGCCAGCCACTCAGAGACAGAAAGTGCTAATACATAATTATACATAACACTGTGATATAAGCAGCTAACAGTAGAGTGCAGCAGATCCCTACATGTTCATTGTCATTGAATAGACAATGCATAGGTGATTTACTAGAAGAGAAAACATTTTCATGTTGTTTGCTGTTACAGCTGAACTCCAGGCCAATCAAAAATAATAAAGACTGCAAAAGTCACATTTGGTGTGTGTTACATGCATAAGTATCCAATAAAGAGTAATCACTATCGCCTTTCTGTAAACGCCTGTTTTTTCCCAAGTTTCCCAGCCAGGGAACCCCTCTCAGTAACATTCATACAAGACAGGTTACATACATCCCAGTGAGCTTTTGTTTACCTCAGAACTGTTTATCGCCCTCATATAGGTCAAATGAAATGCAAAAGCATTTTAAAGCAGATTGCTGCAGCTCTAGAAGTACAGTAGGTAAATGCTGCACAGAAGGACCTGTCAGTGAACTTTTAGTGATCTCAAAAGCATCGTAAAATAATGTTATATGCAAGCAGAATGCATCTAAAAGTACTGTAAGCTGCATTTGCCCAAAAGCCCAAAGCTTGTCAATATACGTAGATCCTAAAAGTGATTTCAGATTTATCAATGGTGGACAATAAGTTACTCATAACTCATTTTACTACATGTTTGGAGTTCAGCTTAAACATTTACCCGGATACGGAGGAAGACGTTTTTGGTGTATTCTACATAATGGATTAGAAAACATGGCATTCATACAATTCATACAAATGACTGCCTCCTTTCATTTCTGACATTTTTAATAACATATCACATAGTGTTAAGACTGCTAAGACTTTGTGAACTGCCAATATGTGAGTGATATTCCAATGCTAATATCCTAAAGTTGTACTAAAAGCTGTAATTTAGTGCTTGGCTAACACTTCTCCTCACAGGGGGGCATGTCTTCTAAGTCATACTGGGTTAAAGAAAGGTGTCTTGAGATATGATTGAACTCAGCTTTCTATGTTTTAAATCATTAAGTAACTTTCTTAGTTCTCCTCATTTTATTTTCAGTAACAAGAAGTTAAGAACAGCCGCAAACTACTTCATAATGAATTTGGCAGTGAGTGATTTGCTCATGTCATCCACCCAAGCACCTATATGTTTTCTGAACAGCTTCAACCGCCAATGGATTCTTGGAGAAATAGGTACTAAGCCAGTTTTTCATTTATATGACAAATATACATATATATGCATCACTTACAGTTTTTAGTGAATTACTAATTACTAGAGCCATATGTTATTCTGTATACTCTGTTCACAACCTATCCTCAGCTATCACCATGAATTACCTCCTTTTATGCAGCTTATATTCATATTTCTGCTTTTAATATAGTTCTAATTTACAAACCAATTAAGCTGATATGTATCATTTTCGGCTTCTGGCCATTCTGTTAGTAAAATTCATTAATGATGAAACTATTGGTCATATGTCAGTCATTGTAAAATAAATAAGATGCGCTGTTTTTGACTGAGGTATTATCCTAAAAGTGATTAGGTAGCAGATTCAATAAACAATGTGCAATAAGCAAAATCAATCAATAGTGAATACTCAAATGGCAAAGTGTCACTAGATAAGTGAAACTCTTGTTGCCTAGAATGGTGTAACAAGTAAATTACATTAAAAATAATTTATTTGTGAATAAAATCTGTGAAGAATTGCGCTGGATTGGAGTTGGCAAATTGACATCAACTAGCGTGGACAGCACTGCAGGCGGCCATGCAAGATTTTATCCCATATCGCTCGATATCATTGTGCTTGATGTAAATGCAATTTGTATTTAATAAACCAGTTTTATACACATTAATACACTATGAGCTATCTTTTATAACGACATGATGTGATTAACGAGATTAAGGATCACCATAAGCCTGGATACATTGGAGCACTGGACTATTTATGAACTTTTTATACCATTTATTATTTGTCATTTTTTGTGAACAGATCGTGTCATCTTATTCAGAAACAAATTATTTTTGATGTAATTCACTTGTTACACCGTTCTAAGCAACAAGAGTTTAACTTATCTAGTAACACTTTGCCATTTGAACATTCACTATTGATTGATTTTGCCTATTGCACATTGTTTATTGCTTCTGGTACCTAATCACTTTTAGGATAATATCTCAGTCAAAAACAGCGCATTTTATTCATTTTACAACATCTTTTACTCCTCACTATTCAAGGAGTGTTTGATTGCAGCAGTTTTTTGATTTCACATATTTGCAGCTGAGCACACCTTTTGTATTGTTCATATGTCAGTCATGTTTTATGAATGAACTTTTTTTATTCTGTGATTGCCTTCCTTACCGACATCTTCTGACGTCACTCCTTTCTTCTTTAGCAGCTTCTTGGACTGCCACTGGCACTCCATCCATTTGCCTGCATCAAAAAGCTGCTTCTGAATGTGACGTCATGAAGATGGCGGAAGACAGTTTCATCTAGATGAAATACAAATACAGGTATGTTAGCTTTGTGGCTTTCTTAACAATGGATAGAAATGTAGCTGGTTAAATATAGGAATATATATTTTTAATTACGTTAGGTAAACCTGTAGACTTACCTTCAAAAATGGGTCTCAGAGCCAAAGAACAGACATCTCCAGGCGCATACTTGTATCTATGTGTAAGGACACTGCCCTTAACCTTTTTTCTTTATGTACAAATTATTTTCAGCCGCACTAACCCTTTTCTACTCAGCTTTTGTACCAAATCACCACTAATGTGATCAAACTATTTTCCATATATATATATATATATATATATATACAGAATTATAACTAAAAATTAATATGAGCTCATATACAGTAGCTTCTCCAATTCATGAAAATATATACTCAAAACTAAAATCTTATAAAAGTAAAAATCCTATAAAAAATGGATATGTGCCCATAAATCTTAACAAACCATAAATATATCCCCAAGTAAAAAAAAATTACATAAAGTGCAATTGCAGATAAAATGCCACATTTTATAAAGTGCGTAATGCTTCGTATAAAACACAAAAGTTCAAGTGTCTACTTTCAGTGTTATGAAATAAAAAATGAAGTGCTCATTCAATGTGTCCTCTCCTCCACTGTCTGTCACCACATGAATATCCTTCACTTCTCACTCACCAGATGATTTGATCCACTCAGCCCTGGATCAACTTGCACTCATAGAAAACAACTGGGAGTTTCCATCACTCCTCCACCCCTGGTCCACCATCAAATCTGGTCCCTTTAACTCTTCCTCTTCTTCTTCTCACATACTCATGCAGACTCAGTAACACTTACATTACTCTATGCTGTCTCCCAGCACCCTCTGCCCCTATGCATTTCGTCCTTGCCAATGAGCTATGTGTTCTTTCAAAAATAAAAGAGGAATATTATGTTATGGCATTCCTTTCTGCTTTTCCCGTGGCCTGCATGACTGTGATAGGAAGGAGATGTGTTAAAAGCACCAGCCTTGAGATATTGAAGGAGATGTGGATGACCCTGGTGGACATGGAGTGGAGGAGTGGTGGAAACCCCCAGTTGTTTTCTATGAGCGCAAGTTGACCCAGGGTTGAATGGGTTAAAACATCTTGTGAGTGAGGAGTAAAAGAGGAGGATATTCACATGGTGATGGACAGTGGAGGAAAGGACACATTTATTGAGCACTTTTTTTTTAATCATAAGACTAAAAGTGGACACTCAAACATTTGTGTTTTACACGAAGCACTGAGCACTTTCTCTGCAATTGCACTATGTTTATTGATATACTTTTGTTATGGTTTATGGGCACATGCGGTATTATATTTTACAGGATATTTACTTTCATATTAATTTTTTTTTCTTTATATATTTGTATGAATTGGAGAAACTAAACGATTTTTAGTTGAAGCATTGTGTATGCAGTATATGTGGAAAAAATGTTGTTCTCTTTGGTATTGTGTCTTTCTGATGCTACCAGTTGGTCAGGGAGTGTCTGGAGGAAGCTCCAGGGCAGGTCACTAGTAGAAAGAGCAGGAAAGCATGTTAAAATAAACAGCAGCTCCCTAGGAGGTCATTGTTTCATACAGATTATGTTCACAGTCCTCTGGGGACACAAGAAAAAAATGATCATACATTTCAAAATAACCACAGAAGAAAGAAGGCATCTGGTGGCCTGGTGGATCTGTTGCTACTTTAAAAGCATAGTGAGTCCACAGGTTGTGAATGTACAGAGCTGTACTGTATATTACTATTAGGGATGAGCTTCGAGTTCGAGTCAAACATTGGCTGTTCGCTTGTTCGTCAAATGACTCTCTCTTATCATGGACTCTCTGACTTCTGAATTCCAATAAATAAATCACTGGCTGGCAGGGGGAATTGAACTCACAGCTCTTATCATTGCAAGCCCAGTATTCTACCACCTATGCCACCAAGCCTGCTTAAACTCAGTGCACTCTCCCTAACTTTTATCTCATCCACTGTGTGTAGGGTGAGCTATGAATTAGTTAGTTAGGCAGGGAAAGTGTGTTCAACCTGACTGTACTTGACAGTGGTTGAGCTGGTAGAATAACAGACTTGCAATTGTGATGGTTGTGAGATTGAATCCCTTGGCCAGTGGGTCATTAATAAGTGGAATTTTATAATTAATAATACATTGCTAGCAGGGAGACATATTTTTTCTTTTTAGTTTGTTGAGATCAAAGTTATTTATATATATGGTTGTGGGGGTCTGTGGGGGAGGCTTATTGGAATCTGGAAGCCCCCTTTAAGAAGGGGACCCCCAGATCCCCCCCCCATGTGAATGGATATTGGGTACATGGTACCCCTACTAAATCATCAAAAAAGTGTACAAAAAAATAATGACAAAAGCCAGTTTTGGAAAAGTCCTTTATTAAAAAATAAAAAAAATACTGTCCCCCAATGATCCGCCTGTCGCCAGTCCGCCCGAAAAATAGAAAAAAAAAATAGAAGAAGCTCCTGCTTCCCTGGACGCTTCCCATGGAATGAGCTTTTTTGATTTTGACAGCTCTTATATAGTGACCTGACGTCACAAGCCATCCCATAATGCACTGCTCAGGTGCAGTATATAAATGACTGATGTCAGTCATTTATTCACTGCACCTAAGCAATGGATTATGGGGCGATGTCAGAGCCCCTATAAAAGAGCTGTCAAACTCATATAGGAGTTAGTTAGCCAGAAAGAGGCCAAGGTAAATCATCTGGCTCGGTGGCTTACCTGGTAGAATAACGGGCTTGCAAACGAAAGGCTGTGAGTTTGAATCCCCAGGGCAGTGAGTGATTAATATTAATTATGGAGAACATAACCAATCATACCAACTTAAAAATTAACTGTTGGGTTTTTTCTGTCTTTACAAGACTTATGGTATGACGAAAACATTATTAATAAATGAATCTAAAATTGAGATTTTTGTTCAGTTTTTTTATTGGGAGATTTCTAAAAAAGAATTGTCTGTTTTATTTTTTGGAGTGGAGCTCAGCATTAATAAATTGGTCATGCCTACAAGAATCAGATTAATTTATTTATGTGAGTCCTCATCTGGGAAAACATGAGTATGGTCTACTTAACATTTTCATTTCGTAAAAAACATCACCCTTTTAAATGTTACATAATGTAACAAAGTTCTATATCATTTACAAGAAAATAGCTTTTTTTCCTCTTCTTCTCCTGTTTACTAAGGCTCTTCCACAGGGATGATCTCTACTTAAGCATCCCTTTGTTTCATGCATAGTGGACCCAATATATAAGCATCTTATCCGCCAGCGTCTAGTTCTCCCGTATAGGCGTACGGATTCCATTTCCTTTTATCAACAATGTTCTTCTGTTATGGCATGATTAATGTGCTCGTTGACATGCTAAATGTTTTGTAATTAGCTATAATTTCTCTACTTGATGTACAACTGTTACTGGCTTGCAAGTCATTGATATTATACTTTTATCTGTATATCTGATTGCAGGTACACACTGCATTCCTTTAAACTTTTCAATAAAAATGTATTGAAAGAGAAATTAGCATAAAGAAGTAGTAAGATTAGGATATGTGTACATAAGTTTTATTGCGGGTGGCATACCTATGGCTTTATTTGGAACATTCTTATAACTTCTTTTGGTGCTAAATGTTTCCATTTCAGAACAGAACACAGGAATGAGTAACAGTGGTCTTTCTAATGACTTCAATTTAGTATTTTATAAAAGAAAACAATGTCAGAATAAAACCACCCTTTAACTGCCCATGTGCTTGTGCCCTGTACCTGGCCATATACATATGCGGCCAGAAAAAAGAAAGCAACATGACCAATCTGGCCATAGCTTGAAACAGTCAGGCTGTGTGAAGTTGCACAATAAGCACTTCCTTTTAACAATAGAAAACATTTTTGCAAAAAAAAAAAGAACAAACCTGGAAAATTGGAACAAAACTGGAAAATTGAATGTTAGAAACTGACTTTTCAACTGATATCTGATCATTTCCTTTTTTATGAAGAAAAAGAAAAAAAGCTCCCACCATGTGTGCAATGTAATTATATTTTTTTGTTGATTTAGGAAGAAAATGATAGCTCTCTTTGAATTGCAAGATGTTTCCAGGTGGTCATGTGTCTAACCTCCTATAGTTCTTTAAGAAACATCTGCCTATTTTGGTCACATTAAAGCAGATGGTAACCCATTTCTTCTTCTTTAAAAAAAAGTAGACTATAAACCATGCTTATAACCATTGGACATTATTAGCCCTTTAGAAAATATATGTAAATGCCTATTTTATTTGTTTTTATTGGCTGTGGGGGATATTTACTAAAACTGGAGACTGCAAAATTTGGTGCAGCTCCATATTGAAACCACCTTCCAAGTTTTATTGCCAAAGCTTAATTAAACAAGCTGAAGTTAGAAGCTTATTGGCTACAATGCACAGCTGCACCAGATTCTGAGTGCACCAGCTTTAGTAAATCCCCCCTGTGTGACTGCCTCCAGTGTCCTTTCCCAATACAATGTTTTGAGAACCAGGAGTGAATTGTCGCTTCCTGGTCCATGACTTTTAACCTTTTCTGCCATTGCCCACTGCTGTAGGTGAAAATCAGTGGGTGCATTATTTCTCTGATCCTCTCCTAATCTTCAGCAGTTGGAAGAAGAAAAACTTAGAGCATGTTGACACAAGGCACATCAGCATGCACACTATAATGCATGCACAGGTTTAAATGGGCCCTTACAGGCATACTGTGCAAGAACACATCTTTCTTTAGACCTTTCTTAAAGCAGAAGTAAATCCATCAATGAAACAGTTTAAAAAAACAGGTACATTTCCGGCATGCTGGAAATGTTAACTGTCACATTGGTTGCGCTCTCAACCAAAAACTGTCAAACCATCCAATGGCTGGTGTCCTAACTGATCACATCAGGGACATTGTGTGAACATTGTCACCCTACAAAAATAACTTTTTTTCTGAATGAGAGTGACTGGTAGAATCCACAGGCAAAATTGCTACATCAAAAATTAGAATGGCTATGCAAAATACAGTTAACCACTTGCCATCCTGCTCACAGTAATTATATAATGTGGACGGGTGGCACAGCCAGGCACAATCACGTACCTGTATGTTGCTGGCTGATGGGTACACCATGTGCCGCTCCCATAACCACTGTGTCCACCACAGTGGATTGTGGCTCCGGGTACCTGGCCACTTTGAGCCACCGGGGTATCACGTGATCACTATGTGATCACATGATCACAATGTAAGCACAACTGCTTTGAATGGATTTCATTAATACCAGCTGTGCTTAGTATTGTGATGCCATTATTGGCCCATAGCCACCACATGGTACCTGGGCCAATCACAGCACGCTGTACCATGTGATAGCTGTGGGCCAATCACAGCACACAATAGTAATCACATCTGTTATGAATATAACTCATTCATGACAGTTCAAAACATGCTGTTACAGTGATCATCAGTAATCAAGTGTAAAGAAATTAAAAAATCTCTGAACTACTCTGATGAAAGCATGTAAAAAATAGTATTAAAACAGGGTTACAAAATGTAACAAAAAGTTATTTATTCTTTTTTTTTATTTTAAACATACTGTCATCAGTCAGTATCCTTGATCACCGCCACAGCAATCATATGACGATGCTGTACTGCACTGGTGACAGTATGTAAAAAAATGTGAAAAAAAACTATTTTGTTTAATTTCTTCATATTCCTAAAAATTGTGACAGAAAATGACTACTTTAAAAAACTCGCCATGCTTCTTACTAAATACCTCAGACTGTCTACTTTCCAAAAAGTGGCCATTTGGGGGGTATTTGTTGTACTGCCCTGGCATTTTAAGGGCCTTTAAGGAATAAGATAGGCTGTCCATACATGAGGATTGATCAATTTTCAAATATACAGTATATACTATAGTTTGTAGACATCAACAATTTCACACAAACCAATAATATACAATTTTTGGGATTTTATTTTTAACAAAGACATGTAGCAAAATAAATTTTTGCCTACAATTTTTAAGAAATTTGATTTTAATAAATATGTTTTATAATGGAAAACAGAAAATATTGTTTTGTTTTTTTTTAAATCTTCAGTATTTTTTTTATTTACATAAGAAAAAATAAAAAACGCAGTGGAGGTCAAATACCACTAAAAGAAAGCTCTATTTGTGTGAAAAAATATATAAATGTATTTCCGTACAGTGCTGCATGACTGCGCAATTGCCAGTTAAAGTAGAAAAGTGCTGACTAGCAAAAAATTACCTGGCCATGAAGAGGCTGGGGGGGAGGCAGAGCAGAGAGCCAGTGACTGACAGACACCATCTCTCTGCTCAAGGAGCTGTAAGAACTGAGCGATTGGTGGTGTTCAATTGCTCGGTTCTCAGTGTTAGGGCCGGCGGGGGACAGATGCAGCATCGGACTGAAGCTGCATCCACCTAGGTAATTATGATTCTGAAAAAAAAACAAATCCCATACTTCTCTTTTAACCATGTAATGGCACAGAAAAAAAAAACAATACAATAGGAATAGCACTACCATGGCAGAATTAGTAACCGCATGTATGAGATCAAATATACAGCATGAGAATGGTTGTTGCACCTATGTCTGTATAAATGGCATGCAGACACATATTGGCACATCTTCAGTGAGCGAATCGATACCCCAAAATTAAGAATCCCCTTTAGAGTAAATAAATAAGGCATTGGTATGCAGAAAACCACCCACGCCATGGGGCAAAACTGATTTTAGAGTAGAGGAGCACACCAATATGCAGAAACTTCCTGGCACTGTATAGAAATATATACCCTCAGTGTGCAAAAAGGATCCACGATAAACACAGCAGCACTGCAAACTGCAAGCTCAAATTTTTTAAACTGGCCAAAAAAAATGATATGATAACCAAAGTCCATGATTTTTATGTTCACGTACTGTACATACAATTTAGATTAAAATAAAAAAAAAGGGTGCAAAGTGTTAGAACATTCCTTTATTTGAGAAATACATACATGTGCAAATGCATAGGGTAGTTGGTTGGTGGTTCTCAGAAACACAGCAGTGGTGAATAAAGATGCAACCTGTTTCTGTAGCTCATAATTTTATCTATACTGCTGAATAACTGGAGCAGCAGGGCGAGTCAAACTCACTTTACCTTGGGCACCCTAGCACTAGCCTCCCTAGTGGTTCTGCTGTCCTGATGGTAACCTTGCTTCTGCTTATTAGCTAAATCACAAGCTACAGTGAAAAGGAGCTCAGTGGGTTTAAGTTGTCTCACCACCTGTGGTTACCTTATTTCCAGCTTTTGGAACTTGTTTGAGGAACATATTTTTTTATTACTAATATAATTAGCTTTAAGTGTGAAAATAAAGTATGTTGACATCAATGTTACTTTTCATTTAACCAATGTGCATTGTTTACATCACTTAGTTTTAGTATGTTTGTTGCATCAAAACCTAAAATCCAATCCTTCTTTAAAAAATGTATCTGGAAGGATTTGCATTTACGTGCACACTATGCATTCTGTTTCAGCATAGTCTGCTATACTGTACACTATCATAACAGGAGCTGTAATAGCACCTTCCTTAAACTTAAACCTACTTCTGAACTCTAAACAGTCCAGCTGAGACTAATGCAAACTGTATTGTAATTCCAAGTAGTTTGAAATGTTCAGAATAAGCTTTCAGGTGTAAAGGATTTTGTTGGTGCTACAGTATGTGTTGCCATGTAGAAAACAATCCTGGTTTGAAGTCAATATAATTTACTTTTTGTCTGTGAATGGCGTGCAGGAAAGGATAGTAATTTTCAGCACCACCTAGGGGAAATGATAGATCTAATCTGCCATTTCTAGTCTGGAAAAGAGAATAGCATATTTTTTGAACTGATTGTTTTTTTTTAGGCTACTTCTGTTTCAAGGTAGAGCCTTAGGGTGACAATAGACTTTAAGTCTGCCATGTATGCAAGCTTTAGCTGCCAAATGATCATTTTTATGAACAACTATTGTAAAACATGCAAGCTCTTTTAGATAAACTTGCCTGTTTTTGTCCATGGGGTGGGAAGAATTAGCTTTGGAATAGCTGACTATCTAAAAATAATAGCATTACACAGAGAAAACTGAGTAGCTTTGGGCAGGAAGATTTGGAGGTTATAGCTGTCTCCAAATTCTTAGGTACCTATAGATAACTTTAAAAAGTTAAATATTATAGAGTTTGTTGAGGGTGGGGACCAAAATTACACTTCCTATATTGTGATGTTTATGTGCCAGGAGCCTAAATTTTTGTTAGTTTGTTTCCTGATCTAGGAATTGTGATCTATTTTAATTTGTTTACAAAACTCTGGTGGAATAATATTATAATATTTTCCTTCTTTGATTTTCATTTGTGTTCTGATTTTATGCCTAGCTTGTAACATCTATGCATTCTGTGGAGCTCTGTTTGGAATAACATCTATGATGACTTTACTGGCTATTGCTGTTGACCGGTATCTGGTAATCACCAAACCCCTACAATCCATACAATGGTCATCCAAGAAACGAACAGTACAAGTCATTGTTCTAGTCTGGCTGTATTCTTTAATGTGGAGCATGGCACCAATACTTGGCTGGAGTAAGTTGAATAATTTTAACAAGCCGTATTAAAGAGGCACTCAGACTGATTAAATGTTCATGGATAAACCAGAGACTTAATTCAAAAGGAGATTTAATATTGTGTAATGTTACTAAGATAAGTAGACTCGTTGTTTTAGATATTGTATTACTTACAAAGCCTTTGAATTCTGTCACAGGATTTATGAATATCTCTTTTTAATTGTGACGTAAAGGAACATGACCTATTAATGGGAAACTCTTTACTATTAGACAATTTTAAATCTTTATGGCAAAGTTAGATAATTTGGTAATGGTTACAATATTCAAAATGCATTATATAATATTTTTTTTCCAGTGGCACTAGGATCTGTAAAGAAAATTGTGAAAATGAAAAATAGTAATACAGAGGTTATCCAGAGGAGGTTGTATTTTTGTATTCAAAAGATTGTAACTGAACTATCAGTACAACCTTACACCGTACAATTATTTTGTGTGTTTTATATGACTTCAGGAAAAAAATATATTTTGTTCCCTCATAGGGACTCCTTATACTATCGGACTCCTTGCTGATAATATCTGCAGCAAAATATTTTTTAACATACTGTATTGGAACATCATGTTTCATAATATTAAATACAGCAATAGTTTGTGAAAGAAGTATTTATATACTGGTCTCTGTGGTTCCTCCCACCAGCCCCTAAGTCACTACTGGGTCCTTCAGTGTCATATGGGTTGACAGGAAGAATCCCATGAAAGTAGATGACACTGTCCAACTCACCTCAGATGTCCAATAGTGCCAGTAGTGAATGAAGTTTTGGCTCACCAGTAACCAGATATATACATACAATGGTATTTTCACAAGATATTGCCCCTGAATTTTTTTCCCCCTATCACTTTAAAAAAGCATTATTTAGAAAATGTCAATGTAATTTCCCAAACAAGAACCACACACAACACACACTGTTATAAATGTGTTCATTAGAGAGAAATTTTCTATCCCTTTCCTTCAAATGTTATTGTCACTACAGTCAAAAACAAACGGTGATTTGGCCCCAAAGAAAATCAATCATTCTGAAAATGAACTTTTGAAAGAAATGTAGGAAGGTTCATAATTACTCAATAAAGTACAGTCCTTGACTCAACACCTGGTAGGACACTTAGTGAAGAATCAATCCATTTATGGTTACCTTAGGGAGATTACTACACCTTGGAATTTTCCAACTCGGTTAGGAGAGGGAAGGAATGTGTTAACAATGCATTCTATATAGCCCATCTTAATGATGGGGCTGCCTCACTGGCCAATAGGAATGTGTGGCAGAAGGTAGTGAGCAGATAAGCTGTAACACTACCAGGAAATATTGGAACTTTTCCCTTCAAAGCAGCTTTGTCCTCCATCTTAGCAGCAGGCTTTGGAGACTCAAAGAGATAATTGAGCAAACTCTGGGTACCCGACAGCAGATTTTATTTTATTATTTTTTTTAAATCTCTTACAAATACTGTTGTTTGGATAATTAATACTTCCTACTTTTCCTTAGGTTCCTATGTACCTGAGGGTTTGATGATATCATGCACATGGGACTATACAACAGCCACAACAGCAAACAAAAGTTACACTATGATGCTATGCTGCTTTGTGTTCTTCATCCCGCTGCTTGTGATTTCACACTGTTATCTTCTAATGTTCCTGGCAATTAGAAGTACAGGCAGGTAAGAGACCATTCCCTGGTAATTACCACTGATGTTTATTTATTTATTTTTTATTTATTTATATATACATATTATTAAAAAACAGTAGATATTCTGGTTTCCCCAAAATGTTGCAATTTTGGTAAATGTACTGTATAAAAGTCACACTGGATGGTGAAATTAAGGCAGTTTCTCAAGGTTCAATTGTGCAGTGGGCTTTAAATATCTTCTAAAGAATACAAAATCCCCTTTCACCTTTCATGGACCTATTGTTGTGCCAAAACAGCCACTTAACCACTTAAGCCCCGGAGGATTTGGCTCCTCAAAGACCAGAGGTCTTTTTTCAACTTGGCACTTCGTGACTAAAACTGACAATTGCGCAGTCATGCAATGCTGTACCCAAACGAAATTTACGTCCTTTTTTTTTCCCACAATCAGAGCTTTCTTTTGGTGGTATTTGATCATTTCTGGGCTTTTTATTTTTGCGATATTAACTACTTGCCTACTGTGCACTTAAACCCCCTTCCCATCCAGACCAATTTTTAGCTTTCAGCGCTCTCACACTTTGACTGACAATTGCGCGGTCATGCTACACTGTACCCATATGAAATTTTTATCATTTTTTTCACACAAATAGAGCTTTCTTTTGGTGGTATGTAATCACCTCTGGGTTTTTTTTTTGATAGGCGGCACTGATAGGCGGCCCTGATGAGCACTGATAGGCGGCACTGATGAGCACTGATAGGCGGCACTGCTGGACACTGAGAGGTGGCACTGCTGGGCACTGAGAGGTGGCACTGAGAGGTGGCACTGAGAGGTGGCACTGAGAGGTGGCACTGCTGGGCACTGAGAGGCGGCACTGACGGGCAGCACTGATGGGCACTGATAGGCGGCACTGATGGGCACTGGCGGATGGCACTGATGGACACTGACGGGTGGCACTGATGAGCACTGATGGGCGGCACTGATGAGCAGCACCATTAGTGCCCACACTCAGTGCCCACCATAGTGCTGCCAGTCAGTGCTCATCAGTGCCTAGATGAGCAGGCACTGATGGGCACTGACTGACAGCACTATGGGCACTGATTGTGGGCATTGATGGGGGGCACTGATGGCGGGCACTGTGGGCACTGATGGTGGCAATTTGTGTATGTGTTTTACCTCTAGTAATCAGGGCACTGGTGATTACTACAGGTATACCACATGTGTGAGACTTTTTGGGAACCTAGCTGTGTACAGGACCCCGAAAACTAATCAACACTCTCAGGTTTTCTAATGGCGTAAATTGTGCATTTCACCTCTGCACTACCTGTCACAGTTTCGGAGGCCCTAATATTTCAAGATAGCACAAAACACCCCTAAATGAGCCCATTTTGGAAAGTAGACACCCCAATCTATTTGCTGAGAGGCATGGTGAGTCCATGGAATATTTTATATTTTGCCACAAGTTCCGGGAATTATATATATATTTTTTTTTTTTACACAAAGTTGTCACTAAATTATATATTGCTCACACATGCCATGGGTATATGTGAAATTACACCCCAAAATACATTCTGCTGCTTCTCCTGAGTACAAGGATACCCCATGTGTGAGACTTTTTTGCAGTCTAGCCGAGTACAGGACCCCGAAAACCAATCCCCACTTTCAGGCTTTCCAAGGGCGTAAATTGTTGATTTCACTCCTGACTACCTATCACAGTTTCGGAGGCCATGAAATGCCAAGACAGCACAACCCCTCCCCAAATGACCCCTTTTCGGAAAGTAGATACCCTAAGCTATTTTCAGAGAGGCATGTTGAGTGTTTTGCAGATCTGACTTTTTGTCACAAAGTTTTGGAAATTGAAAAAAGAGGGGAAAAAATGCATTTTCCTGTTTTTTCTTCATTTTCCAAAAAAAATGAGAGCTGAAAAATACTCACCATGACTCTCAGCAAATAGATTGATAGATAGAGTGTCTACTTTGTAAAATGGGGTAATTTGGGGGGGGGGTTTGTGCCATCTTGGCATTTCATGGCCTTCAAAAGTGTGATAGGTAGTAAGGAGTGAGATCAACAATTTACGCCCTTAGAAAGCCAGAAGGTGCGGATTGGTTTTCAGGGTCCTGTACATGGCTAGACTGCCAAAAAGTCTAACACATGGGGTATCCCTGTGTTTTGTGCTATCTTGAAATTTCAGGGCCTCTGAAACTGTGACTGTACAGAGGTAAAATAAGCAATTTACGCCATTAGAAAACCTGAAGATGGGGATTGGTTTTCGGGGTCCGTACACAGCTAGGCTCCCAAAAAGTCTCACACATGTGTATCCCTGTACTCAGGAGAAGCAGCAGAATGTATTTTGGGGTGTCATTTCACATATATCCATGGCATGTGTGAGCAATACATCATTTAGTGACAACTTTGTGTAAAAAAACAAAAAAAAAAATAAATAATAATATTCCTGAAACTTGTGGCAAAATATGAAATATTCCATGGACTTACCATGCCTCTCAGCAAATAGCACAGAGTGTCTACTTTGCAAAATGGGGTAATTTGAGGGGGTTTTGTGCTATCTTGAAATTTCAGGGCCTCTGAAACTGTGACAGGTAGTGCAGAGGTAAAATAAGCAATTTACGCCATTAGAAAACTTGAAGATGGGGATTGGTTTTCGGGGTCCTGTACACAGCTAGGCTCCCAAAAAGTCTCACACATGTGGTATCCCTGTACTCAGGAGAAGCAACAAAATATATTTTGGGGTGTCATTTCACATATACCCATGGCATGCGTAAACAATATATCATTTAGTGACAACTTTCTGTAAAACAAAAAAACAAAAAAAAAAACAAATTGTCATCTTCCCGAAACTTAGGGCAAAATATGAAATACTCCATGGACTCAATATGCCTCTCAGCAAATAGCTTTGGGTGTCTAATTTTCAAAAAGGGGTCATTTGGGGGGTGTTTAAACTGTCCCGGCATTTTATGCTCAATCTTAACCACACATCACCCACTCTTCTAACCACTTGAAAACCAAGCCTTTTCTGAGACATTTTATTACATGAAAAAATATTTTTTTTTACTAGAAAATTACTTTGAACCCCCAAACATTATATATTTCTTTAAAGCAGAGGCCCTATAGAACAAAATGGTGGATGTTGCAAATGTTTTTGTCACGCGGTATTTACGGACAGATTTTCCAAACGCAATTTCTGCGAAAACAATTTTTTTTAAAATGTATTGCACAAATACACTATATAATTCCAAATTGTTTGGTAAAATTTAAAAGATGATCTTATGCAGAGTACATAGATACCAAACATGACATGCTTTAAAAATTGCGCACGCCTGTGCAGCGGCAACAAACTACGCACATTTTTAAAAGCATTTAAAAGTCTTTACAGGTTACCACTTTAGACTTACAGAGGAGGTTTACTGCAATAATTACTGCACTCGACCTGGCGTTTGCGGCGATACCTCACATGCATGCTGCAATTGCGGTTTACATATGACACTAGACCAACCCTTTCGTGCGCCTTTGCGCGCAAGCATGGGGGGACAGGGGTGCTTGATTTTTTATTTTTATTTTTTTGTTTTGCTTTTTTATGTTATTTTGACACCTTTCCTTTCATTTTTTTTTTTTATCGTTTTTATTGTTAACACAGTGAATTTAAATATCCCCTATGATAGCAATCTGTAGTGACAGGTACTCTTTTGTTTAAAAATTGGGGTCTTTTAGACTCTAGATCTCTCCTCTGACCTTAACGCATCTGACCACACCAAAATTGTTGTGATAAAATACTTTCTCAAATTCCCAATGGCGCTGTATATTTCTGACGAAACAGAAGTCATGAAATGCTCGTAGCTTCCGGTATCTTAGGCCATAGAGATGATTGGAGCAATTCTCATCTCCAATCAGCTCTATGGTTAGATAATTGAACCACCGGCTGCACTCTCGGGTTAACCGGTGGGACAGGAGAGCCCGAGAAAAACCACGGAAGGCGTCCCCTCCCACTGCATGTAAAAACAGTCTAGCGGCCAATTATCCGCTAGGATTGCTTTTACATGTATGCCGACCGCTGGCTGTAAAAAACGATACCAAGGCGATGCCTAAATCTGCAGGCATCATCCTTGTATAACCACTCAAAGTCCAGCAACGTACCAGTACATTGCTGGTCCTTGTTTGGCATATAGTGTAGGTTTTTTTTTTTTTATGCAGCCTGTGGGCTGAACGAAAAAAAAGAGAACCTAACAGAAATCACTACAGGAATATTGTGTATTATTACACACCATTAACCGCCCAAACAGCCACCCACTGATTTTAATGGTGAGTATACATAACAATATTCCACGTATACCTAAAGGTATTTTAACTGCAGTGGTGAAATCAGCCTACCACAGCTGCTGCCATCAGAGGTATCCATATATGCTGAGCGCAAACGCTGTTTGTGTAAGAATATATAAAATCAGTGTGGCAGCTGACGGGTACCTGCAAGAGAAACAGGTTAACAAAAGAATGAAAAACAAACAAAGTACAGTAAAAGTACAGTAGGAAGAGTAGAAGAACAATAAAAATGACTGACACGACAACTGTTTTTGGATTTTTTATTTTTTCTGTAACACTTTTTTTTTCTGTGAACTGCGATTTTCCAGCTTGGGTCTCTCAAAATGTCGATAGCCATCAAACATCTTTCGAGACCCTCTGTTTGTGTGCCCTACACTATGCCGTGCTGCACCCTACACTAATATTCTACTAGTGTATGGTAGCGCTCAAAACATTCCCCGATGCAGAGACCAGGTTGGTAAGGACATCTGGGACAATAATAGCGGGTGTCATGCCTACATCCGTTCCTGCTACAGACATGACATCTTCTTTGGGGGTGTCTTTGGGTAGGGGTACGCGGGAGGACATGTGGAAAATGTCTCTCATGCAGCCGGCTCACTGCATCTGGAAGGGGAAGTTGGGCAGGCATATCTCCTGGGTACAGATAGGCTTTGAAGATCGCTTCCTGGAATTCTCAGAAGTATCTATTTCGTCCTGACGCCCTGTATAGGACAAAGGCATTCAGCATAGCCAATTGGAAAAAAAAAACAGACACTTTTTTGTACCAGCGTCTGGCTTTACGGGCAACTAAATACGGCGCCAAAAGCTGGTCGTTAAGGTCCACCCCTCCCATATTAAGGTTATATTCGTGGACACAGAGGGGTTTCTCCATAACGCCAGTTGCCGTAGAAATTTCGATCGTCGTGTCTGCGTGAAGGGAGGAAAGAACGAAAACATCCCGTGTATCCCTCCACTTCACTGCAAGCAATTTGTCCGTTTTTAAGCAGGCTCTCTCCCCCGACTAAGACGGGAATTTACAAGCCATTGGGGGAAGCCCCGCGATTAGGTCGCACGGTGCCACATGCGCCAATTTGTAATTCAAGAAGGTGAATAAATAGTGGCACGCTTGTGTAGAAGTTGTCCACGTACAAATAGTACTCCTTTCCGGATAAGGGTGACACCAAGTCCCAAACTATCTTGCCGCTGCTGCCTATGTAGTTTGGGCAGTTGGGGGGCTCCACAGTGCTATCTTTTCCCTCATAGACCCGGAAACTAACTGTATAGCCTGTGGCCCTGTCACAGAGCTTGTTCAGCTTGACCCCGTATCTGGCACGCTTGCTGGGGAGGTACTGTTTCATAGCAAGGCGGCCAGTAAACGTAATCAGGGACTCGTCAACGCAGACAACCTGTTCGGGCATAAACAAGGCTGCAAACCGCTGATTGAAGTGGTCTATGAGGGGCCGAATTTTGTGGAGCTGATCATATTCAGGGTCTCCCCGAGGACGACAGATTTAATTGTCGTTGAAATGCATAAATTGCAGAATTTGCTCATATAGTATAGTACATGCGCATATGGTGAAGTGGGCTAGTGCCCTGGTCCTCAACCCTGGTCCTCAGGGCCCACTAACAGGCCAGGTTTGCAAGATAACTGAAATACATCCCAGGTGATATAATTTGCTGCTCAGTGATTGCAGTACTCTAGTCTGCATCTCCCCAAGGTAATACCTAAAATCTGGCCTGTTAGTGGGCCCTGAGGACCGGAGTTGAGGACCACTGGGCTAGTGGACCAATATAGCCGCAATTCACCCTGTTTGGTTATGCCCATGTGGAGGGAAAGGCCCAGAAAGATTTTAAAATCGGGAACCGTTATAGGTTTCCAGCCAAATGGTCTGGCAAGGGGCGAATTTGGGTTGGCGGTGATAAATTGTTGTGCATATAAATTTGATTGATCCACGATAGATCCGTAAAGATCTTCCGTGAAGAACAGCTCAAAAAAATTCAGGGGCGTAAAACCAGCTGTCTCTACGTGGATTCCAGGTTGGGCAGAGAATGGGGGAAGTACTGGCGCTGTAGAATCAGTGGGTTGCCAATTGGGATATGCCAGCACATCAGGGAGGGCACTATGGGCTCTACGGGCCTGTTTTCGAATACGCGATTAACATGTCCAGGCCAAAAATCATTGGCCTGGACCTGATGACTGATGGGTTCTGAACCCAATCAAGCCATCGGCGGTGGCGGGGAGCGCGCACCAGACCGGCGGGAATGAGCGACGTAGTACTACGTCACTTTGCCTGCACGGGGCTGACTGCCGCAGTAAATGTACTTGTGGCAGTCGGCAAGTGGTTAATAGCCTCATTATTTTTGTTTTTCAGAAGAAAAGGAAATAAAAAATAAAAAAATACAGTGAAAAAAATAAATAATAATTAATTTCTCTCTTCTCCCCCACCCACCTTCCTTATTTGTTTAAAGGGAGACTCTCATTACCTTTAATCTACCAGTTCACCATTTAACCCAACTACCTCTCATCTTACGATCACAATTAATGAGCTATTTAACTTCCAATCCTTTCCCTTCAACCAATACTCAGTCCTAGCAACAAATACCCCTAGAAACCCACTTTAGCAAACTCATACATAAAACTGCATGTAAACCCATAAACTAAAACATTATTTTCACTTAATAATCTACCTACTTGGGTTTTTCTTTTTCTTTCCTTTTCTCTTGTAGCTGTTAGTTTAAATTCTAGCTTTTACAATAAGTCTTCCTTCTTTATAATGGTTGTTTGTAATTCTTATGTACACTACTTATCACTGTTTTCACTTCCTGTGTGGGGTTTACTCCAAATATTGTAAGAAAAACATATTTTACCTACCGTATATACTCGAGTATAAGCCGACCCGAGTATAAGTATACAAAAAAATGTGCTGAAAAACTCGGCTTATACTCGAGTATATACGGTACTAGAAAGTACACATTTAACAATCAAGTATGCACAAAAAAGGGGAAAAAAACACAAAACCAAAAAATGCCACCTAAATAAAACATTGTACTCTAACCCCACTCTATATAAAAAAAATGTAACACAACTATGAATTGCTTTTGCAAGCTAAATATGCCAGTTAGTTAAATGAGTACAATTAAAGGGTAACTCCACTTTTGTGGGGGAAAAAAATAGCAAATAAAGAAAAAACAATATAGCGTATACAATTGCGACACAAATCATATTGTAATTGAATGTTATTAAAAATTACCTTTCTGTTTCAATCTGCAGCTGTTGTAATTTTCTGAAAATGCAATGCAACATGGCTACCTGGAGCTGTTCTGTACTTAGAATGTGTACTAGAGATTATTCGGGTTCAGTGTTTTATCCTGGGAATTGCCAACATCCCTCTGGAATATGTAGAAAGAAAATTCCCCTAAGGGTGGGATTTTTAAGGCAAAAACCAGGAGTTGAGTATGTTTAGTATAGAATTTATTAGACAATTGTAATACAAATAGTATGCAAAAAAAATGTATTAAAGCCAAAACAAAGACAAAAAAAAACACATGTTTATTGTAAAAACATGGCCATAGATACGTCTCTGATGCTGAAGATGTCTGAGATGTCTGGGTGGGACCAGACGCGTTTCGGTCAGTTTGCCTTTTTCAATAGTCCAACAAGAGGAACCATATCTCAGACAGATGGAGGAGTTCTCTGTGAGACGAAAAAAGAAAGGCCATGTGGGAAGTTAAAATCTTAGCGGGTTTAAGAACCTGTGTTGCCAAAAGCCGCTACTGGTATACACTAGATTGTAGTTGTCTGTATTTACAGACCGCAAAATATATGCTGAATAGTGCGTTTTAGGGTTTAAAGGGGAACCCCCAAGGCGTTGTTCATGGTTTGTGGGGAACAGGGTAAGTATATGGACCCCGCATTTGATGGTGGCTATGCTCCTCCAAACATAGTTCCCACAAGGATCCCAAAAGGTAGGTCCGCATTAAAAGGCGGCGTGTATATTTGTAGAGTTACACGTATCTTGAATGGCCTACTGTAGTATATATTGTACCGGCTTCTCCAGTACCTAGTCCAAATTTGGACAAGTGGTCTTCGTAGCCCAGAGTCAATGAGTAATGGCGCCGCACTATTCAGCATATATTTTGCGGTCTGTAAATACAGACAACTACAATCTAGTGTATACCAGTAGCGGCTTTTGGCAACACGGGTTCTTAAACCCGCTAAGATTTTAACTTCCCACATGGCCTTTCTTTTTTCGTCTCACAGAGAACTCCTCCATCTGTCTGAGATATGGTTCCTCTTGTTGGACTATTGAAAAAGGCAAACTGACTGAAACGCGTCTGGTCCCACCCAGACATCTCAGACATCTTCAGCATCAGAGACGTATCTATGGCCATGTTTTTACAATACACATGTGGTTTTTTTGTCTTTGTTTTGGCTTTAATACATGTTTTTTTGCATACTATTTGTATTACAATTGTCTAATAAATTCTATACTAAACATACTCAAGTCCTGGTTTTTGCCTTAAAAATCCCACCCTTAGGGGAATTTTCTTTCTACTAGAATGTGTACTGACCACACCCCAGACACATAATTTCCTGCTTGTGTGATTGGCTCACCAATTTTCCCAGAAGTCTACCTAAGATACAAGTCGGATTTCTGGCATCCCGCAACAAAAATGTCATTTTTGGTGAGATACTCCCAATAGGAACAGATCTAAAGGGATGCAGGCCCAGCAGATTTCTTCATTAGATCTCTGCAGCTTCCACAGCTGACAGATAATTATGAAACCACTCCCATTAGACCCACTCAGCACAGAGGCACAGAGGAACAAACAGGGATTTCTTCAGAATAACGAAAGGCAGGAATGTGCAACATAGTTTGTTACAATCCTTGTAATGTACAGAGATCACCCAGAGGGGAATGTTTTTTTTCTCAACAAAAGTGGAGTTACACTTAATGTGTTTGTTTCTACTAATTTTGTCTAAACAGCATATTTTATCCAAAGTCTTTGTATGGATTAGCCACTCAGTTTTTTTTTTAAATGTCTGTAACGTGGCAGGGGAATGTCTCTGTACCTGATTTATGGCAATGACAAGAACTGTATGACTCAACTTTTTGTCAGGCTGTAGCCATGTCACTTGACCAATAGCCATGCTCAGATTCTTCACATCATTCTCTTAAGATTAGAGCATGAATCTCTGAAAATAACATTTATCTTTATTGATCCAAAATGGTCTTTTGAAATGTCTCTAACATGCTTGATACACCAACGGTAAAGTTGTAATTCATTTTTGGTGAGTTCACAAATGCTCATAGCCAGCTGAGTAGCATGTCAACTAATGCATTCTAAGTAGATAATTACTTGTCAACAAGATTAGCAGAAAAGCACTGGTCAAAGATAAAGAAATCATTATTTTTTTAATTAGATTAAATAAATTATTTAAAAATGTGATATTGTAAATTTATTTTACATCAAATTACAAATACCATAACATGGATGAAAATAGGAGCTATCATTGCAATGTCTCTGATGCATGTCAATATTTTATGACAAATGTCACATATAAAACATGTTGCTTACTACTACTTCTAATTATAATAAAATGTGGCATTTTTTATAAATCATAATTAGAATTATTCTGTATTGAACATAGTATAAAGCAATAGTTGAAATTAATTTCTCACAAAGTGCCTCAGCATATAGACTATATTTAGAAATCCAGATATACGTAATGGGAAATATTTTAATATAGTTACTGGCTAAAAGGACACAGTGAAAATATAATGCTTTCATCTATAATTAGGATGATTAAGAGAAAATCAAAAGTCCTGCTTGATTTCACTAAGTATCATAAAAATGAACAATAACTTACCATCATTTTAAAAGCACAGGAGAAGTGTCACTAGGTAAAAGCTCGGGTAGCATTCACAATTTGGGAGTGGCATTAATTGTTAATGTTCTTCTCTTCAGAAATGTTCAGAAACTTGGATCATGTGGACGCCAATCCTATATGCCATCAACTATAAAAAATGAATGGAAAATGGCAAAAATTGCTTTAGTTATCATCACTGTCTATGTTTTGTCTTGGTCGCCCTATGCTTGTGTTACGCTAATTGCATGGGCTGGGTAAGTAGTTAATTTGTCTTTAAATGTGGCTTTTGATAATTCATATATTTTGTCATTCGATCTAGGTTACTGACATGTTATGTTTTTAAATGTTTGATCTGTATTACTCCCCTAATATTTACTGGGGTAAACTAAACTGAGATGTAAAATATAAAAGGAATAAAAAAAAAAACATCTGGACAGAAAAAAAAAAACGCAATTGTGAAAAAATTATTATAAACTGAAACATTATCACCTGAAATTTTTCCATGCATTTGCCAAATTTAAATCCAACAACTTTGTGGTCCCAAAATATTCCCTGACCACCAATATATGTTTTATTATATATGTTTTATATGCACTGGGGCATTGTCACTCACAGAGTAAAATCAGCTTCAGCCTGGCTCCATTCAGACCATGCACCCAAAGGACACTGGGGCTGCTTTTAAATAGGGTGGCATTCTGTTTTTTCTTCCTTTACATGTTTGTAAGGTTGAATAAATCACACATTTTGGAACTCTCAGACTTCCCAGGGTCATATTCCCATGTGAACACACACTGTGCTTAGATGGCCAAGATGACCCTGAGCCTGGCTAGAGTTTTTCCTTTGAATTTACAATAGATGTAAACCCTCACATATACCCGGTGAAGTAAACAGCCTCAGATGATACACAGAGATGAAACAAATCCTCCTACATAGGCTTTACTTGTTTATCTGCAGTCTTCTCCTCTCTACACTCCTTCAAAAGAGCAGTGTTAAAAAATGTTCTTCATCTGTCAGCAGCATAGAAGAGAGGGCGGAGATATTGCACTTACAGTGTGTAAGAGCTGATTGGAGGAAAGGAACACACAGTAGAAGTACTGTGTTGTGAAAAAAGAAGCTCCTTTCTGAGCTCCTCCCGTCCCTGTCCCTTCCTTCGGACACAAATTTATCTCATGTGTTTGGAAAACTTCTCAGAAGTGACTCATGCTGATAACAGAGGAACAAAGCACCAGAGAAAAACAAAACTTAGAGCTTTGGAGAGAGATAAGTAAACATTGCAGATATATGTACTTTGTTCAGATTTCATGATTTAGGTTAAAAACCACTTTAAGATACTACTTGGCATTCTGAAGTTTTCAGTCAAAGTAGGCCTTTTGAAGTTTCCCCATTCAAAAGGGGGCTAGCACAACAGCCCAGCCTTGGATGGCGTCTTATGTTCAGCAATTTTCTCAAAGATGCTAAGGTTGGTTTCAATATAATCCTTGAGGAACAATATCTATAAAGCACTCTTTATCAGTTGTTGAGGTGTAGAAGTCATCTATTGTGATACCGCTTTCCTCACTAAAAAGACCTTTATCTACCTCTGTAAAGAGAGGTTCACTTCCTGATGGCCCTCTAATGAGGCCTGGTGGACTACATTTAACTGTTGCCTTATTTGGGTGGGTAAACAGTTTTCCTCTTGCTGGATAGCATTTGTTATTATGATCTTTTTTTTTTTACTTTCTTTGACTTTGTTCAGCAATAGGTGTTTGTCTCTTTAGGGTACTGCCCACATCCAAGCACCAAGTTGTAAGGAGAGCTAGCCCGACTGGTATTGGCAGCTATAGGCATGAGACAGGGACACCAGGAATAGTCCAAGCAGGTTTCCCTCACATTTCTACTCAGTATGGCAGCTAACAACCAGAGTTTTCAGTACAGTTTTAGGTACAGGAGGGATTTGTAGAGCAAAGTCCATAGCATAAACAAACTAAATATCTGCTCATCTGAACCACAATTTAAACTCAGGTCAGTTCTTGACTAACAGGGTGCCCTCTAATGGGTTCTAAATTAACCCCCTGCAGGCGATTATACACCCTTATATATTTCTAGCAAACATTTGCATAAAAATATGGATTCTTGGTTTGCATATATTGCAACACATGTTCATGTTTAACAACTGCATCAAAGTCATCCCTCTATGGCTAGTCCCCACTCTGCTGTGCAAATTCAAAATATTTTCTTGCTTATTGAGCAGATGGGCACAACTGGCCTGCTGTATGCAATAGAAATGGAAAGATTATATTACACATGAGCTGCTAAAGGGGTGTGACCACATGGTAACACTGAAGATTCTAAATTGCTATACACAATTACATATTTTAAATACATTTTGCATAAAACAGAGATTCCTAATGCACATATTGTATATTGCAATACTTGTACTAGCTGACCACTGCGTTAAAGTGATTCCTCTATGCCCCTTAATGGGTTCCTAAACAACCAGGCAGAACTTTTTTATATTTTTTACTTTTTTTTTAATTTATTCATTTTCTGTCTCATTTATTTTAGCCATGGGAAATCGTTAACCCCATATTCTAAGAGTGTTCCTGCAGTTATTGCTAAAGCCTCTGCAATTTATAATCCTATTATTTATGGAATAATTCATCCAAAGTATAGGTAACTATTATTGATATTGTTTTTGACTTTATGTTCACCTTCTTTTTATGATTGGAAGTTGAATGTTCTCTAATTTTTTAACTAACAAAAGATGTACAAATTCTGTTTAAATCATTTTCAGTACAGAATGGCCAGATTTAGAACATGCTATAGAAGTATTGTATCCGTGCTGTATAATAAAATCTGATTTCCAGTTCATAAACTGAGTTATACTAAGTCCTTTTGCAAATTCTTAACATATTCATTTAGTTTATGGGCTTAGATTTTTAAAAATGGGAAGTTATAAATGACATAAAAAAGAGAGGTAATGAAAGGCAATAAAAAGAGAAAAGAGAAAAGAAAAAAAAGAAAGAGGTAGGGATATCCAATTTTGAATCTACCAGTTTGTTTGTGAATGAGCATTTCAAGATTACAGGAGAGAGTCTGAATTGCTATGGAAATGTAAGTCAAATAGGGTCTAGTGTGGCAATAGTGAGGAGTATTTTAAAAGTCTTAGGAGTTTTTAAATTCAAATCAGTAATGACGTGAAATAAAAAAGGGGTCATCAAAAGTCATTTGTATTGTTTCTTGACTAGATTTGGGTATTCATTAATTTGTACATGATATTCATCATCATGATAGTCATCATTTTTTGCTATCTAGCACTGTGCTACTTCAATAGGCCCAAACAAAAGACAGCATAAAACATGAATTAAGATATTTTGGTAAACATGGGTATAATTATTAAATCAACCGCTCTGAGGATCAACCATACAATGATGCCCATGAAGAGTACATAGTTATGTCATCAGGTGTGCAATAAAACCCAGTATAACATGTAGATAAAGTGAAGAATGGGCTAGGTGTAGTTCTGATGAAATAAGTACTGCATTCACAGGTTGAATCCTAATGACTATAGTAAGTGAAAGTGGAGTTCCATTCATTTGTGTGTATATTAAAAGTCAGCAGCTACAAAAAGTGGCACCAAAGGAAGTGGTAGGGGGTACCTGTCAAAACTAGGTACCCACTTGTTTTGCTTACGCCTATCTAGCAAGGTTACATTGCGGTATAATCAAGGAAGCTCAGACCTTTGCAGTGTATAAATGTGCTTTTACTATACAAAACATGCTGTACATACAAAACTATTACAATATTAGGAACATAATACAAGAATGGCAGATATAACAATGCCTAACAAATGAACAGCCTATGGTCTGTAAAGATCAGAAATACGCTTAAAGTTACTTAACTTATTAGGAACAGTGTGTTCGTGATCTCCGATGACAACGAGGACTCAGGTTCTTAAGCAGTTGCTGGAGAATCAGGTGAAAGCATCTTGGTTGCAGGGGTCTCTGGTGTTCACTGCATCATGGAGTCCTCGTTCTCATTTGCCTGACAACCTTTTATATATAAGGTTTGTTTACCTTAACTACAGAACAACAGAAAAAAAACAGCTTACCTTAACGACAAGCTATTTCCTATTAGAGAGGTGTTCTCAAATTCTACCTCAAGGTGGCACTCTGGGCTTTTTGACCAGGTTACTTGTTTACTGTATCTATAGAGACAATAGACTGTTTAAACTGTCAACTGAATACAACAATGGTATCTAAGTTCCCATTGTATCCAACAGCATTTGTTTGACAAGTATCAAACACAACCTGATTTTGTGTGTCTGTGAACATGTAATGTTATGTCTGATTAATATAAAAAAATCATATTGTTTTATTAAACGCAACACACCGCTCCCCCCCAAAAAAATGAGATGCCAAATGTGGCAAAGGAGGGAGGAGGAATGCTTAAAATTGAACTTCCCCTTTTGGGTGGAGTTCTGCTTGAAGTTGGATTTACATCTAAGCTGTAACATGGGATATAAAATCAAACTTATAGGTGTGCTACCAACCCAACAAAGAACAGCGTTTGAGGTCAGTATCCTTGAGGAAGGGGGAAGAAAGTCTACTTCCAGAACCAGAATACATATTGACAGTAGTATGAAGTTTTAATGCCCAGCCTGATGCCTAAGTCAGGAACTAGTGATTGTGTTGACAAGGGAGAAAAGCGATGAGAATTGAAGATGCTCACTGCATCAGTTTAAAGAGTTTGAAACATAACAATGAAGAATAATGGTTTACCATTTGTAGTAGGAACCAGGATGAGTCTCAGGTAAGATCAAGAGGGTGTGAGAAAGGGGTGCCCTTCAGGAAGGAAGAAGAGCTGGATGACTTTTGAGATGAGACCGTGCATATCAGCAAGGAACAGTATGGTCTGATGAAGATTATGAAGATTAAGACTCTCAAGGATCCTGTGCTTAATCTGATGAGGTGATAATGTGTGTTTTGCTGTAGTTTTGAAACACCAGCTTGAAAAAAAAAAGCCCCAGGCATATTTAATTTGGTTCAAATCAGATTAGATAGATAGGGCTGAAGTCGTTTTCTTTTTCATATTCCAATAGTATTGAGATTGAAACAGAGTTCATATTAGTGGCATTGGAAAATTAGGTTGTTTCAAGCTGCCTGAAAGATTGCCTTCTCCTTTGTAATAGCTAGGTCTCCTGATTATGTCTATTTTTGGGCCATCTGGTCATTGTGGCCTCAGGGCCACGTGGAGTCTGTCAAACTCCAGGCTTTTAATGGTTGTTTCAGGCTAGAGTTCTTGGAATATCATTGTGACTCGGGTTTAAAGGTCTTTAGGCTCAAGGAAGCCTTTGATGAGGATGTTCCTGCACCAAGCTAAATTTTCAAAAAGCCCTTTATGCAGTATTAAACCCAAAAGCAAACATTTAATATGTTGCAGCTTACCAGTTCATAGATGTGATGGTTGAATTAGTCTTCTTTTTTAGGTATTATTTTCAGATGGTGATGTGGCCAGTATATATATATATATGTTGTTTTTAGCAGAACATGCTCTTCTGCAAATGTAGCAGTTAGAGTATTGAGACAAACAATTTTCTACTGACAGGTGTGCTTACAATATTCAGCTTTCATTTACTTATGTAAAACCTGTATCTGCAAGAAAAAACTGTTTGCTGTAACTGCTTTCAAAGTGTTAGCTGGAATTTGACATTAATTTGTTAGTGTATCTAAATCTGCTCCATTACCCCCCGACTGACAGTGCTGCTGTCCAAAGGCTCTCCTCTGCTACTTCATCCAGAGTGGGGGCACTCTAATGTAGGAGGTATATTACTGGCCAGATCACGGTGTGAAAACATTGAAAATAAACCTAAAAAAGAAAAGGAATGCAGCCACCACATCTAAGGATTGGTAAGCTTTTGGGTCAGTGACCATGATGCCCTATATATGTGAGTCAATTACAGAGTGAATGCCTAATCCTCTCATCTCTTTAGTGAGGGCTGCTGTAATGTTTCCAAAGCAGTGGTTGATTCCCATTGAAGGATTACTTTGAAGCATTCTAAAATGTATCTCTGTTTAAAGCTTCCTGAATTCTGATCAGTGGTCCTGAGTAGGGTTGAGCAAACCCGGACTGTATTGTTCGGGATCATACCAGACTTTTGGGTATTCAGTACCTGGACACGGACTCGAACATTTCATTGTATGTTCGGGATACAGTCCGTTGTTCGGTAATGTTATTTCATGTTTTGGCGCGGTTTTAATGTTTTGGCGTGGTTTTAATGGTGCGGTTTCAACAGCTGCAAGGCAGACAATCAGCAAGCGTTTAACTAGTGTGCCCTTAGAAGCAATCACAGCCATGCCTACTAATGGCAGGCTGTGATTGGCCAGTGCAGCATGTGACCCAGCCTCTATATAAGCTGGAGTCACATAGCGTCGTGCGTCACTCTGCTCTAACTATACTAGGGACAGGTTCCTGATGCTGCTGAGGGAGAGATAGGAGATTATTGTAGGGGCAGGCTGGAGATTGCTTTCAGGGAAAGAATAGGAAGAATCTTCTTTGATCAGATAGCAATCTACATTGATTTTATTGTGTTGGGGTGCAGTGCACAATCTTTATGCCCGGACCTGAGCCCAGTGAGGAGGAGGGAGAAAAAAAACTTTTATCAGTCTGTTAGGTGGGCAGCGTGCGGCGTGCAGCGGCCATGTAATGCAAGATCAGTGCATACGTGTCTGCTTAATCTGGATGTAAAAAAGAAAAACACTTTTTTCCTTCATATTTTACTTTGACATACAATGTTTTAGACACTGCTTTTCTAATCTGCACTTCAAAAAGCACCAATTTAAGGGGAAAATAATTTTTTTTTTCAGTTTTAAGGGGGGAAAATTACTTTTTTCCTTCATATTTTACTTTGACATACAGTGTTTAGACACTGCTTTTCTAATCTGCTCTTCAAAATGCACCAATGTAAGGGAAAAATAATTATTTTTTAGTTTTTAGGGAAAAAAATATTTTTCAGTTTTTCATTCAAATGTTTTTTTTTATTCAATAGCGGAATAGAACAACAACAGTATCCAACCTGTTAGGCGTGCGGCGTGTAACAGCCATGTAATGCAAGCTCAGTGCATATGTGTCTGCTTAATCTGGATTTTAAAAAAAACTTTTTTCCTTCATATTTTACTGTCACTTACAGCGTTTAGACACTGCAGTTCTAATCTGATATTCAACAAGCACCAATTAAGGGGACAATTATTTTTCAGTTTTTCATTCATACTTTACTGTGACACTGTCATACAGCGTTTAGACACTGCTGTTCAAATCTGCTCTTCAAAAATCACCAATTTAAGGGTAAAATAAAAAATTTTCATTCATACGTTACAGTGAGATACACCCATTGGATACTGCTGTTGTATTCCGCTTTGCAATAAAAACCAATTTAAGGGAAAAAAATTAATTTGCAGCCTAGTCTGTATATGTTACAGTGAGATACACCCATTGGATACTGCTGTTGTATTCCGCTTTGCAATAAAAACCCATTTAGGGGAAAGAAATTAAATTGCAGCCTAGTCTGCATATGTTACAGCGATATACACCCATTGGATACTGTTGTTGTATTCCGCTTATCAATAAAAACCCATTTAGGGGAAAAAAATGTAATTGCGGGCTAGTCTGCATATGTTACAGTGAGATACACCCATTGGATACTGTTGTTGTATTCCGCTTATCAATAAAAACCCATTTAGGGGAAAAAAAATTAATTGCGGGCTAGTCTGCATATGTTATAGTGAGATACACCCATTGGATACTGTTGTTGTATTCCGCTTATCAATAAAAACCCATTTAGCGGGAAAAAATAAATTGCGGCCTAGACTGCATATGTTACAGTAAGATACACCCATTGGATACTGTTGTTGTATTCCGCTTATCAATAAAAACCCATTTAGGGGAAAAAAAATTAATTGCGGGCTAGTCTGCATATGTTACAGTGAGATACACCCATTGGATACTGTTGTTCTATTCCGCTTATCAATAAATAAGTCAATAAGTCAATCAATAAGTCAATCAGTAAGTCTGGCCAGCATGTGCAAGGTGGAGTTCCACCTTGTGGGCACGTCACATATGAGGCGGTGAGCGGGAAGGCCGAAGTTACGCTGCAGCGCTGACAGGCGATAAGCAGCAGGGTGAGAATGCCGAAAGTGCGCACAGACGGCCCACACTATCTGCAACAGCTCTGACATATCGGGGTAATTTTTAAGGAAGCTCTGTACCACCAAATTCAGCACATGCACCAGGCAAGGGATGTGCATCAAACCGGCTAGACCCAGAGCTGCTACGAGATTTTGCCCATTATCGCACACCACCAGGCCAGGCTTGAGGCTCACTGGCACCAACCACTCATCAGTCTGCTGTTCCATGCTCCTCCACAACTCCTGCATGGTGTGGGGTTTTTCCCCAAACAGGCAAGTTTTAAAACTGCCTGCTGTCGTTTACCCCTGGCTGTGCTGAAGTTGGTAGTGTAGGTGTCACGCTGACCAGATGAGGCAGTAGAGGATGAGGAAGCGGAGTAGGAGGAGTTAGGAACAGGAGGCTGTAATGGTATCGTGCGCTGGGACACCATTTTGTCATCACGGGGATCCATGTTGTCCAGTAACACAGGCTAGCAAGCAAAGGTGTACTCAGAGATATTTCCCCCCCCCTCTCTCTCTTCAAACTAATTACCCCCCTGGGTCCCTTTTGCATTAGTATGCAAGGCTTCAAACAACCCGTATCTTAGCAGCAGACTGACATCCTAGCCGATATGTCTCTTCCTGGCCAGAGCTATGTCGTAATCTGAGCAGAGCCATAAACGAACAAGCCATTAAGACTGACCAGGCTGGGTAATAAATAACCCACAGCCAGATGGTCATTAGACCTGTAATACATTCACACACAAATTCATAATTGTAAACACAGCCAAGATATGTCTCTAGAAAGTATATATTTGAATGCCAAATAAAATACCGATCAAATTAAGATCATACATGATCACATTCGCTCCAAGGGAAGACAAGCTAGCCATCAGATGCCTTATGGGTCAGAGGTTATTCCGAGATAACCCGTGTTTAGTGTCTGTGGATAATAAATTCAATGCCGCACAATAAAATATCAGTTTCAAGAATGTAACCATTACATATTCGAGATATGAATTATTTTAGTAATCTGTCTAATCGGGAGGTGTCTTGGCATTTTGCTAAGCTTCAGGGCCGCCCATGACCCCAGTGTTTATTAGTCAGGGACCTCTGGTGACGCCCCCTGCGGGTCAGAGAAAAAGAGAGAAGCTGAGGGAGTTCTCAGTTCTCATTTTTAACATCAAGCAGTAACATCGCTCAAGGGACGAACCGATCACACAGGTTCAGCTCTGAACCTCTGATAATACAAGGACTTTTAAATGCAAGTATTTCCATTTCTAATTCTTTATCTATTCTTCTAAATTGCTGAATTGTGTCTCTATTTCTTTGTAACCCATTTTTCTGTAAATATTTTATTTGCACCAATTTTAATCTTTTTTATAATTAAACCTTATTTTGAAAAGTGTTAATTTTGTCTCTAAGCTCTTAACGCAAGCTAACCAAAGAACCTGCCTCTTGGAAGAGCGCTACTGTATAGAATAAATCCCCTGAACAATCCTGGCTGAGGTGACAGTGTGTGTTACAGATGATTATTCTAAAGTCATAATTGGTATTTCTAAAATTACGAGCGTCCGCTGGGCTCATCCTAACGTAGTGGTGGTGGCAGAGAAAGGGTTAATTGCTTAATTAGCCCGGTGACCATCTCTCTCAGCCTGCTGGCATCTAGATTGTGGTCCCGCAAGCTGGACAATCTGTGTGCCGGGTGCAGCTGAGAGTGGCATTGTTACGGAAGTGACGGCAGGGTGTGAGATTGCCTGGTCTTTGGTCACGAGTTGGATGAGAAGGCCAGGGGTCTGATACCCGCCACCGTCACAGAGGCAATTTGAAGCGCCCTGCAATCCTCAGTGGTGGAAGGACATGCGCCAAACTGCTATCTGCCTCAGGCTCAGCTGCCACTGCATTAACCCAGTGTGCTGTTAGGGAGATATAACGTCCCTGACCGTGCTTACTGGTCCACGTATCCGTAGTTAGGTGGACCTTGCCACAGATGGCGTTGCGCAGTGTACACCTGATTTTGTCACCCACTTGGTTGTGCAGGGAAGGGATGGCTTGCCTGGAAAAGTAGTGGTGGCTGGGCACGACGTACTGTGGGACAGCCACCACCATAAGGCTTTTAAAACTCTGCGTCTCCAGCAGACAGAATGACAGCATTTCAAAGGCCAGTAATTTTGAAATGCTGGCATTCAGGGCCAGGGTTCGCTGCTGGGTAGGGGGGTACTTCCTCTTCCGCTCCAGTTTTTGGGAGATAGAAAGCTGAACGCTTCCATGGGACATTGTGGAGATGGTTGCTGCTGACCCAGGTGGGGGTGTAGCTGGCAGATCCTTTGTTTGCGGGCTGGCAGGTGCCACTGTCACTACAGAGGTGGATGAAGAGGCAGAGACTGCAGCAGCAGAAGAGGAAGCAGGAGGAGCCAGAGACCTTTCTTGGTTTTTGAGGTGTCTACTCCACTGCAGCTCGTGATTTGCACTTAGATGCCTGGTCATGCAGGTTGTGCTCAGATTGAGAAGGTTTATGCCTCGCTTCAGGCTCTGAATGCACAACGTGCAAACCACTTGTGTCCTGCTGTCATCATCACATTGTCTGAAGAACTGCCTCGCTAGGGAACTCCTTTGAGCTGGCTTTGGTGTGCTCGGTCCCTTGCTGCGTTGGGCAGTAGCAGGCGTAGTGTCTAGGGCACGGCCACTCTGCTTTTGCACCCAGCTCCCTCTACTGCTGTGCTGGTGGCTCTGTGCGACCACTGCCTCTTCCTCCAAACTACTCAGGTCACCTGCATGACGTTCATTCCGTGTGGGGTCGAGGACCTCATCGTCCACCACATCATCTTCAACCCAGTCTTCACCCCTGCCCTCCTTGTCGATCTCCACAATTCAGAATTCCACAGCAGTTGGCATCTGTGTTTCGTCATCATCCGAGATGTGCTGTGATGGTCCTCCCATGTACTCATCTTGAGACATAAGTGGTTGGGCATTGGTGCACTCAATCTCTTCCACTTCTGGGGCAGGGCTAGGTGGATGGCCCTGGGAAACCATGCTAACAGAGTCATCAAAAAGAAGAAGCGACTGCTGCATGACTTGGGGCTCAGACTGCTTGGCTGATTTGCAAGGGGGTGAGGTTAAAGATTGATTGACATCGACTGCAGGTGCCAACTCTGACCTTTCAGCAGAAGACTGGGTGGGAGACAATGTGAAGGAACTAGAGGAACTGTCAGCAACCCAATCTACTATCGTCTGTACTTGTTCTGGCCTCAACATTTGTAGAGGCACATTAGGCCCTGCCAAATACTGCTGCAGGTTCTGTCGCATACTCGCAGCTGAGAAAGGTGTTTCACTTGTGCGTGTAGCTGGCACAGATCAACCACATCCTCTCCTTGCAACAGGAGCTCCACAAACAGCACCACAACCCAGCACTAACATGGTGGATCAGTATGTGTGCACCTAGACATACTGAATGACGGGTCTGCCCCCTTCAACTTCTGGGTCTCCAAATTAGGGCACATGGCCTGAGCTTTCCCTTTACGCCTTGGAGGTGCTGGCCTGCCCTACAGCCAATGTATTATCTGAACGGGTATTTGGCATGGCTGGGGGCGTTATCACAGACAAGCGCAGCCATCTGTCCAGAGCCAATGTGGACAAGCTCACGTTCATTAAAATGAACCAGGCATGTATCCCACAGGACTTGTCCGTACCTTGTGCAGAATAGACATGTATACCGGCCTTACCCAGCCATTGTTGTATTTGATCTTTCTTACTCTTTTGGGGTGTACCCTAATTTAAAAAAAAAAATTAAATTAAAAACCAAAACCAGTGTTGGCTACCTCATCCTCCTCCTCCACCGCCTCCGCTTCCACCTACACCGCCATATCCACCGCCATCTCAACCTCCTACTCCATAGGGGCCTCGTCCTCCTCCTACATCATTCAAGATTATCATTTTTTATCTTTATGTATTTTATGTTATTTTAAGTTATTTCCCTATCCACATTTGTTTGCAGAGCACTTGCCATGCTCTTAAGAAGATTTTGCTGCCATTTTCAGCCCTCTAGCCCTTTCCATGTTTGTTTTAGAGCCATTTTAGTGCTCAAAAGTTCGGGTCACCATTGACTTCAATAGGGTTCAGGATCGGGATCAAGTTCGGGTTAAGTCCGGGTCACGAACCTGGACTTTTATTTCAAGTTCGGCCGGACCCGCCGAACCCGGACATCCAGGTGTTCGCTCAACTCTAGTCCTGAGGGCTTTCACCCAATGAGAAATCCAGAAGTCTGGTTGAGATTTTAAGTGGTTGAGTTGTTGTCATTCTAAAGTCTCGTATACACGATCAGACTATCGGATGAATTTTCATCCGTTTTTTGTTGCATGCTAGTCTCATATCCAAAATGAAGAGGTTACTTTCATACGAAGATTCTCCTGCGACAGAATTCAACTTTTAGAAGAGATGTAATGCGTTGAGTTGTTTTGTATGTATTCTTTAGTTTCTAAGCATGTGTAGTCTTTTTACGATTTTTTTTAATCAAAAACTGTACTATTTAAATGAAAATCGGACGTTCAGGTAAGATAAAAATGTTATAGCTTGCACATCCAGTTTTTGTCGTATGAAAATTAGTAATTGGCTGTTGAAAGCACTATACTAAGGATCCAAAATCAACAGATCGTTCGTCGGATGAAATTTTACTTCCAATTGCGTGTGTACGGGCCTTAGAGGTGAAGGTATCATGATCATGTGAGTAGGCTGCGCCAGGGTTTTGCTGACAGAAGTTTTTTGCAGAATTTTTCTTTAGTAGTTTGTATAGGGATTTTTTTTACCTATCAAAATCCTACTGGTATTACCATGGGAAAATTGGAAGTATTTGTGTAAGGCCTCTTTGTTCCATCTGGTAAGTATTCTGTAATCAAAATTCAGGACTGTTTGAAACTTAGAATCTAAGAGTCTCTGAGGGCCTATTAGTATTCTACACTACACTAAATTACAAATAATCTATATGGGAGTTAGCCATTTGAACAGGGTGTTGGTTTACATGGAAAAATTTCTTACTGCAAGCAGAGAGCTTTGGAGCACCACAAACTTTTTAAAACGAAAATGTTTACCTTTTTTTTTTTTTTTTTTTTTACAAATACAGCTTTCCCTGTGCACCAATATACCAATAATGTACCTCTGTTGCAGAAAAGAAAAAGCTGTATTTATGTTAAGGTTGCCACTTGTCCCTTGTTCAGTCTGGGTTTTGAATCATGTGTCTGGATTTCAGATTGCCTGAAATCCAGCAGACACAATATTCAGGCTGGGGTTTGGCTCCCCAAGTAACCAAGCACCACAATTGTTGTAGAGAGTGCTACCCTTCTATGTCTGCCTATACTCCAATCCCCAGTGTGCTGTGCCATAGAAAAGGGATGTGTGTGCTGGAATTTTGAAGCCAAGCAGCCGGAAGCTACATAGTGGATGAAAGGTGCCGATGCCTGATCCTCAATCCTCGGGTGAGTGAGCTCACCATCCACCGTCTGCGACTAAAGTCTCCCCCCTCCCTTACTTCTCTCTACTGCTTACAAGCAAGTGAGTGTATTAAGGTAAGGGGGACTTAGATGTAAGGGGGGCTCTGCAGACTTTATTGAAGGGGGGCTATGGGAACCCTGATTTAGGGGGGACTGCTGAGAACTCTGATGTAAGTGGGGGCTGTGGTAAGGAGAAGCCCTCTTACATCAGAGTTCCACTTTAGACCAGAGTCCACAGTGTTTCTCCTTAAAAGAAAACTCCATGTGCCACTAAAGTATTCAGGTTTGGCTTGAAGAAAAGGTGGAAACCCTACATAATGTACTGGAGTAGGCATAACCTCAGTCTCTGTTTCTTCTATAGAAAACTCCTCCATGACTTCCTGGTATCCATCCTGCAGGATGACACAACTATTAGTGAAGAAGTTATTCAGCAGCTGATATAATATAACCACCTATTTTCCCATGCCCCTCCCACCTCTGTAGTTACATGCTTCTACAATGCAATAATTTTTAGTGTGCACCGTTCTCCCTGAATACATAGCCAGTGTCGTCCTCTGCTTGTGGTTCAATTTATACCTTTCCTTCTCCCTGCATAGATCATTCATTTGGCAGAGTGTGTGTACTGGATCAGAAAAAGGAGCTGAGTGATCACATAAAACACGACATGTAGCAAAGGAGAAGTGTGTACCTAGAAGTCTATAAAGCTCACCATACACTATACAATCTGATTGTACACTCTCCTTTACATCGACTATGTAGTGCAATGGCCTACCCAATTGGATGCAGAGTGATTGGATAGATAGGTGTCTCCTCTTATTATATAATTTTGGTGAATCTATAGGTAACTGTACAGAGATTTTACAATCAGATTGTGTAGTATATGGCCACCTTTATACACCTGAAATTATCTAGTTTACATGTGCCCATTGGTTAAGGTGGGGGAGAGAGTGAGGAAGAAAGCAGAGAGAGAGGAAGAGGAGAGACAGCAGGAAGTGCAAAGGGATAGAGGAAAGATTGATTCTCTGATCACTTTCCCCTGGATTTAGATGTTCCTCAATACAATTTTTTTGTGCAATGTCCAGTGTTACTCATGTGCTTTGATTAGCAGATTTGGGGCTCAATCAGACAGGCATTGAGGCTCATCCTCTAAGCTGAGTCTGTAAGGTTGATTTTCTACAGGCAAATGTGCAAAGTGATGATAGGATGTGAAGTTACCTGGATGGTCACATGATGTTACAGAAAATTACATTTTAAATTTTTGGAGAGGTACAGATTGAAGACTGCCATGGACTACACAAGTGACAGATACTCACATTGGGATGGCTTGGGCAGAAATTATATTGGAAAAGGTTTCTTTTTTTTTTGCAAAGTAAAATGCTGCCTGAAAAGATGAACTTAGCCTTTAAGATCATTTTTAAATTAGAAGGCTTTACAATACATATTCGGTATTTCAAGTATAATGGATAAGAGAAATTCTACTCTATGGGCAAAAACGAAAGGTCATCCACATAGGTTGCAATTTTATGGTTTCTAATCACAATGCTGAGACATCTAATGAGGCTTAGATTGTATGGATAAGGGGTTTGAGGGTTTTAATAAAGATTGGTAATGACAATATACAATTCTGTTGCATTACATTTGTGAACATAAAAACACATATAATAAAATTAGATTTTTATCTTTACTGAAGTGTTAAAACACAATTGTGTTCATCATTTGAAGGAACTTCTCACCCATACACATATGGGCAAACTTTTACCTAATGAAAAGCAGGTCTACCTAGTTAAATGTCTTCTCTGCATCTGTGGACACCATCATCATTGGTAAGAGCCTTCTACCAATCATAGTGGATAGCATTCAGGGTTTTCATGGTAGTGGTGCCCCTGGTATCTTTTGTTGGCATTAAGCGTACTTGCTACAGGGAGATCAGCTTGTGCCTTTACCATTTTTAGATTTACATAAAGTGGGTCCTTTCCTAATTTCAAGATTACCAACATAAAGCTCTGAAGGAGCTTAGTAGCATGAAGGTGTGCTAGTTGACTGCAAAATATTCTGTTCATTTCAATGGCCAGACATTTCTTGCTTCATAAAGTTGTAAGATTAGATTGACTGACATGTTCTAGAGCATTAAGAAGGCTAATTTAACATAGATGGTTAACTCAAGGAAGAGTTCTCCAGAGAACTGTTATTAAACATATAGCTAGGCTCAGTCACATCGAAAGGAGCACCGGGGTCGCGCTGCTCCTACACTAGACTCCTAGACTATGTCACATCTAAAAAAACCCTGGGGATTTACAGTTTCTATGATGTGACACATCTAAAAGGAGCGCTGGTGCCCTGGGACCACCACAAAGTTTTTTTTTTTTTAATTAAGCTATTGTTTTTTACTGTATTATAAAATTAAATATTTTTTTATACTCTTGGTTGTTTTGTTATAACTTTATTTTACATTGCATTTCTTGTATATCTAGGCCCAGACTCCTGTCTTGTTTAGTGTATTGTGGTTTAAGAAATATAAACATTGTATTACAATTTATTGCCTAAAATATTGTTCAATATATCTATATTTTTTACAGAGTATTGTTCAATACAGTTAATAACATTTTAAATTTGTGTGGTTTATTTGTCCTACGGGTTTGTCAGAGTGGTTGAGATACCCCTCTATTTAAACATTTTAGTTACAGAAAAATATTAAAGCTTCTAAGGTGGAGAGCTCTAAGAAAATTGTAATTTTTTAATTTAATTTGTATTTCCAAAGTGCATTTTTCCCTGGGGATTCAAAGCACATACTGTAGGTGAGGCAGCCATCTTGGGCAAACTCAATTGATTAAATTATTCTACCAACCTTTCTTTAGAGTGTGGGAGGAAACTGAGGGGAAAACTAAATAAGCACAGGGAGAACATGCAAGCTCCATAACGTGTCATGGTCAAGATTTGAACCAAGGACCCTGTTCTGCAAGGCAGAAGTGCATATAAAAGCAAAAGAAAAATAAGACTGGTACATTTCTGTATTTTGCTGGGAAATACAGGCCTTGCACATAAAACACTTTTACCAGTAGGCTCCCCACCCAAGCAAACACCACTTTAACTGCATATCTTATTTCACTGGGAAATGATTTGCAACCTCATGCATGGGTAGTTTTGCAAATTAAAATGTTAAACTCTAACACTCAGGTTACTGCAATAAGGCAGTGTATTTATGAAGTGCATTGTCCAGTTACTCATAGTAGATGTGAGATTTCTATTAGTCAGATAATTACATTATCAATGGTAATTAAATTGTTTTTTTTTTCTGCTGACTGAGCTTAGCAGTACACTCATTATTTTTTAGGCTTAATGGTGATATTTATACAGACTTGATTTGTCCTAATACTTGTAGACATGTTTTCCTAAAGGGAGCATTATGTGTATACATTTTACTTGCCGATGGATTTATTATTGTGTCCAGCTAGTCCTGAGATTAACTCTGCCAGGCAGCACAGCCGGCTGGTGACCTCACTTATTCCTACTGAAGCTAAGCAATATCATTTAGCAACTTCTTTGCCCCCTCCCCCCCCCAACCTCCAAGGAAGCCTGAGAGTTTAGAATAATTAAGGAGCAACAGAAAGACAGCGTGTTCCTTGACAGCACAAGTACTTGCATTGGAGTTTAATTGCTCAATTATTTAAAAGTACTCACCCACCTCTCAGCTTAAGTGCTATTGGAAAAAGATTACAAAATGCTGATATCAAAACAAAATCAGGAACTTACATTAGTTGCATTTAATGATTTTTAAATGAATACAGTGGACAGGTAACTGAATCATAGTGTTTTATTTTTTACCTGCATAGATTACAGCTTTAAATGTGTTTAGCAAGTGATTCATATTGTAATACAGATATACAGTATGCTTGTACAATGAATTTAAAAAGCACCTATTTTTCCAGGGAAACTATCCACAAGCGCGTACCTTGTCTTCGTTTCCTCATCAGACTACCAAAGAAAGACAGTTTGACAGCATCCAATTTTGAATCTTCATTTAGAGCTTCTGTCTACAGTCGACAGTCAACAGTATTGAGGAAAAAAAACAGCTGCATTTCCACAGTTTCCACAGCAGAAACAGTAAGTTGATATTTTTGTTAAAAAAAATAGTGGACTGTGTAGATATGTTTTTTTATAAATAGATAGAGTAAGTATACAGAGTCTTACTATGAGCTCTTTTAAACCATAGACATTCTACATTGAAAATGATATTTTCACTATAAGTGCATTAAAATAATTATTAGCGGAGACAAACATAACATACCTTACAATTTTTTTTTCTAATGTCGCTATTGCTGTGTGCAGGCAGCCTATGTTATGCTATGGGGACACACCAGCTGTACGAACACAGCTGCACGAACACAGCTGCAGGTCCTATTTTGACAGGCATGTGGATGCTGGAGTATGGTCTTCAAACACTAACAGTAGTTATTTGGAACAGCTCACACACAGCTGCACACAAATTAGAACCTGTGGCTGTGTTCATACAAAACATAAAGAGAAGAAAGAGACCGCTCCAGTGTAGGAATGTCCTGACAGTCGGAAGGGTGCTGGTTAGATCTGTACAAGCTGTACAATTAGGAAGTAGGCAACCGCACACCAACTTGAAAGTTGAAAACGATAAAATCCATTTATTGAGAGTCCAAAAAATCCATAGTGACAAACCAGAGACAGGAGACAAATACAGTTGACGCGTTTCACGAAATTATATTCGCTTAGTCATAAACAAGCGAAAATAATTTAGTAAAACACGTTTCAAGTTGGTGCACGGTTGCCTACTTCTTAATTGTACAGTATGAACACAGCCACTGCATCCTCATCGTAACAGACAGCTCCAGTCGCACAAACCAACTTGTTGTTCAATCACACTGTATTGGCTACAGAACTCGCGTGGATGAGCCCTAGTTCATTTTTTTACATTAATGTTTACCTTTTTTCTAAGTTTTTTCTTGTTACAATTTAAAAAATAAATATTTTCCGCAATTTCTTTTTTTTTACATTTTTAAAATTATTTTTTTTACAATTTTTCTCTTTTACAACACTGTTGGGGGAGGCTTGGGTTGAATATCAGGGGTCCCCTGGCACCTCATCTTTGAGACAGAGAAAGGAATTGAGGACACAGATTCTTCAATTCCTTTTACTGCAGCCTCAACTGCACTGCAGATGAATTTAACTTATACATTTTATTAATTTTCAATTCAGTATAAACAAATAGGTATAAAAATACTTCAAAAATTTCAGTAAAGACCTTTTCTCCCTGTATCCCTTAACCCCTAAACCCTCTCTCCCCATTTCTTTTAACCCTCTTTTCCTTTAAGCGTGCCTCTTCTCCCACTTCTCCAATTTCCCAACTCTTCAATTTCACCCCTGATCTACCCATACTTCTATGTATTTTTGTTCTTGTTGTTTTTTTTTAAATCTGCCCATTTTCTCCATTTATCTGAAAAGCTCACTGTCTTTTCTTCGTCTCTACTACCAAGGTACTCCATATTGAATATATATATATTCGGTTCTTTTGAACAAGTCTCTAGGAGTGGGACTTTCTGCATCTAGCCATTTTTTTGGTATTGCCCCTTTGTTGCATTTATCAGATTTGGAACTATCGTGTTTTTATACTGTTTTTTTATTTATTTATCTGTTTTGTGAAATAAGCACGTCCAAGGATCATCCGTGATGGTTACTCCTGTAGTTTCCCTAATAAACTGTTGTACCTTATGCCAGCAATCATGGATCTTAGGGCAGTCCCACAAGGTATGATACATTGTACCCAGCACATTGCATCCCCTCCAGCACAATTTTCAATTTCTCTGGGTGGTATTTACGTGCTTTTACCGGCATTTTGTACCATCTCGATAGGCATTTGTAATTAATTTCAATAGTGTTTACATCTATCGCGGAGTGATGTACGGCTCTAGGTATAGTGTTCACTTTGTGCTCTTTTAGATGTGATCCTGTCTCTTTTTCCCATGATTACATGAATGGAGGTTTCCTCGGGCCCGCCATCTCTGTTAACATTTTGTATATCTGAGATATACTATGTTTTATTTTTGTTAGTGGGTTACAAAGTTTTTCCACCTAGTTCAGATCCTTTTTGGATCTGATAGGTTGAGGCAGGGATCTCACAAATTGTTTTAACTGAAGATATCTCCATTCATTCAGTATCATGTTTTCTCCCCTAGTGTTGAGTTTGTGATATGACCTAATTTTTCCTCCTTGTGTAATATCTTTTAACTGTGTGTTTTTTATCCAATTACCAAATTGTGTCTCATTCCCTGGTGCAAAATATTTTGTGCCTTCTAGTGGTAGTAGTGGAGAGTTATATTCCCATTTAGCTTTTTTGTGTGTCTTGTCCCATATTTTGTATGCGACTCTCATCACTTCATGTGTGTCTTCATGTATATCCCTATATTTTGGTGAAATCCAGATATTCTTATTTAATTGTGTTCTGTTTAGTATGGTTTCAATCTTAACCCATCTTTTATCCGAATTTATTTTTGTCCACTCTATCATGCGTGAGATTATGACTGCTGTGTAATATCTTTTAATGTCTGGTGCTGCTAATCCCCCCTGTGATTTGTCTTTACTGAGAACCGTATATTGTATTTTAGGCTTTTTCCCCTGCTAGATGAACCTTAAAAATCGATGTTTTTATTGTTTTAAAATATGTCGATGGTATAGCTATTGGTAACATTTGAAATCTGTATAAAATTTTGGGCAATATTATCATCATGATTATATTTATTGTCGTGGGCGACACAATATTTTTTTAATATCTGCTTTTATCTAATTTAACATGGGTATATAGTTGACGTAATAGATATTTTCAAATGATGGGGTTAAATTTATCCCAAGGTATTTTAATTTAGATTTTGCGCAGGTGAATGGAAATTCCCTCTGGAGTGCTTGTTCTTCTTTCTTACTTAGTCTGATGTTCGAAATTTCTGACTTTTTTGGGTTGATCTTAAAGTTAGATACTGTAGTTCCCCATATTTCTTTAGCTCTTTAATAACATTTGGGAGGGTTATTCTGGGTTTGGTGATGTAAAACAGCATGTCGTCGGCATATGCTGCTACTTTATGTTCCTTCTGCCCAACCTTTACACCCCCTAGATCTACATTGTTCCTTATAGTTGCCAGTAATAGTTCTAGCGACAATACAAACAACAGGGACGAGAGAGAACACCTCTGTCTTGTTCCTTTGCGTATTACAAACTGGGGGGGGGGGGTAAAATTCCATTTATCTTTACCCATGATGTGGGTTTCCTGTACAGTGCTCTTATCCATTGGATCATCTTCGGGCCAATGCCTAGATCCTCTACTGTTCCCAGCATAAACTCCCAGTCCACCCTGTCAAATGCTTTCTCAACATCTATTGACAGCAGAAGGGCTGGGGTACTAAGAACTCTAGCTTTGTGTAGTAGCAATAATGTTCTAATCCCGTTATCTCTCCCCTTTCTACCTGGGATAAATCCTGTCTGGTCAGCATGGATCACTCTGGCATTAACTCTTTTAATCGAGTTGCTAGTACTTTTGCATAAAGTTTTGTGTCAGCGTTAAACAGAGCTATTGGTCAATAGCTAGAATACAGAGTTGCATCCTTCCCTTCTTTAGGTATTACCGTTATATGAGCCTTTAATGATTCTCCTCTCATCTTCCTCTATATGTGCAAAGCTTTTGGTACTAATATTTCCCCAAACCTTCTATAGTAACGAGTTGCATACCCATCTGGTCCTGGACTTTTCCCCATTCGTGAATTTTTTAATGCCTCCATTACTCCTTCTGAGAGATTGATGCCTCTAGAGCTAATAGTTTTTCAGTTGATAATTTAGGTAGTTTTGATTCCCTTATATATTTGTGTAACCTTTGTTTTTTATTTTGCTTTGCTTCGTGTGACTCCTTTTGCCGCACGATATATAAAGCATTGAAATAACTATGAAATGCTTTAGCTATTTCTGTTGTTGAATGGACCATTCCTTCCTATTATTTTTTTCTATGTAGTTGTTCGACTTTTTACTCTTTAGTATTCTTGCTAAATATTTTCCTGGTTTGTTTCCCCATTTGGCTCTTGCCCTGGCAACTCTATTAAAGTTACATCTAGTCTCTTCCTCCAATAGCAATCTTAATTTAACTTTTTTCAGTACCAGAGCTTGTTGTATCTCGCCCTGCATGCTCTTTTTATGTTTCTGTTCAGCTCATGTATCTTTGTTGTTAGTCTGTGTATATTAATAGTTCTTTCCTTTTTTTTTATCCTAGAGCCTTTTGAGATATTCCCCTAATATATGTTTTATGGGCCTTCCATATCGTAGCATCTGGGACACCTCAGGTTTCATTCTAGAAATATTGTTCCAGTTCTTTCTCTATCCTTTTCCCTACTTCTACACCCTGTATCAGATCTTACTTTATCCTCCAAATATTTCTCTTTCTCTGGGATTCTGGGAGTTTTATTTTCATCGTACCTGGGGTGTGATCGGATATGGTCATTGTCCCTATTGATGTGTTAACAACTGCTTTTATCAATCTATGTTCTATTATATTATAGTCTAATCTTGAGAATATGGAATGCATGGGGAATGGAAGGAATAATCCCTCTCCCCAGATGTTGGACTCTCCAAGCGTCCACCAGTTGACAATGAAATAGCTTTTTCCTTACCATTCTGAGTTGATGTCCTCCCATCCCCTGTGCACTCGACGTATAAAGGTGGGTCCATGCAGAAATTAAAGTCACCTGCTGGAATAAAAAAACTTTTTTTTTAAATGTGTCAGCTTCTCCAATATTTTTTTCAAGTATCCCCTCGGATTTTTGTTTGGGCAGTATACGTTTGCCAGAGTGCAATCTATTCCTTGTAGTTGTCCCTTCAGGAAAATATATCGTCCTTCTGGGTCAACTAACCTTATTATCTCCCCTTCCCCCACTCGGTGTAGGCTGAGTGTGGGAATAGAAGCGTCCTCCAGGGGTCCTCCACTGGAGTTTATACTTGAGTTCTTGAGTTCCGGAGGAGAAGCGGAATCAACAAATATTACCATGGGGTCAGCACACCCTTGTTTGTCTCCTAATTCCCCCCCACCCCAATCTCCCACCCTCCCACGTGACTTCTCCCTCCCCCCCCCACCATCTGCTTACCCCTACACTTGGCATGAAGTTGTTATGACCAACTCATGGTTCTGGAGTAGTTGAAAAGTTATCTCTTGGGCACACCTGGCCCTTCTACCCCTTTGCCTCTGGGTTGTGCTTTACTTGCCTGCTTGTGAACCTCGTTCTCCCTATCTTGGGAGAAGAGAGGCCAGGGAGAAACTAGGTTACCATCCCGCATTGTCTGACACCTTCCTTCCCCCTTGCCCATCCCCCTCACCCCCCACCCAACACAGTCCCCCCCAGTGACTTTTCTTTGCCTGCATTTGGACAGCTCTATAGTTCAATTTATTTTCTTTGAAGCCAGCCGCTGTTCTTCTTCTTGTGTTAAATTTTCTATTACTGTCTCTTTGGGCCAGCCAGGCATCTTCGGTATGAAGCCGTGGGATGTTTTCACAGAAGCCCTGAATCTCCTCAGGGAGTCTTCGTCTTGTCAAACAGCCGTCCCTCTTACCTATTAGACAGACTGGGAAGCTCCAGTTATACTGTATTCCCTGTTTTTGCATCGACTCCACAAGTGGTTTCAGTAGTCTCCTCCTTCTTAACGTGGCCTGTGATAGGTCTGTGAAGATCTGAATATTGGCACTTTCATAATTTATAGGTGGTTTTCTTTTCAGGCTCTCCCAGATCTGGGCCTTTTCTGTGTAATTCTGAAATCTTATGATTACATCTTTGGGGGCGTTCCCCTGTTATACCTTTTAGTCTTCTAACTCAATGTTCTCTCTCAACCTTTATCTGTTCTGCTTCCCCTCTACCCAAAAGAGGAGATTTTCCTCATTTTGTCTGTTAAGTCTTCACCATGTGTCGGTTCTTGCAGGCCTCGTATTCCCAAGTTCTTCCTCCTACTCCCGTTTTCTTGATCTTCCATTTTATATGCAAGGTTTCTGTGTTTTTTTTTTAAATCTTTTATCTCTCTTCTTAGATCTTTTATTGTTTGTATATAGCTTTCTTGTTTTTTTCTAAATCTTGCACTCATGTTAATAGGTGACTCAAACAATTATCAATTGTTTTCAGTTCTGTTTTCAGGGAGTTTTCTAATGCTGAGAGCATGACGGCCATTTTGCCCTTTGTGGGCAACTGATCGGTCACTGTTTGCTCTGTATTGCGCTCTGTCCCAGCATTGGCTAATAAATCTTGTTCCGACCTTGATTGCCCTGTGGTATCTAAGCCTAATGATGACCTGTTTTGTCCGCTTTTCTCTCTTGCTTCCAGTTGTTTTATACGGGTTACTTGTGGTTTCTCTGGGATCTGTTTGTCCAGAGGATCATCTTGTATCATAAATTTCTTGATTGTTCCGGGGGTTGGAGCTCACTTTAGGCGACCTTATGGTCGCTTCACCTCTTGCTGATTTGCCTTTAATGGTTTTAAGTTTCGTTATCCGACCCCTCCTGAGACTCACAAACCCCTGAGGTAGTTGCAGAGGAAGTTACAGGAGACAGAGGTTCAACGTGAAGCAGAGTAAACACACTTTACTACATAGTACGGATCACTCACTGTGTTTATTCAGAAAAAGAAGGGGCCAGTAAATTACATATTTACCAGCCCTTTCCACAGTCACCATCCTGAACATACCCCTGTGTACCTGCAGCAGCTAGTAAGGAAAGGGAAGCCGGCAGCCCTCTGGGGGGGTGTGAGGGGGGATAGGCACACAGCAGGGGAAATCAGTAATGCATTAAGATAAAAAAAACCTTCTGTGTACAGCAGTCCCCCTCAGCCCCCATAATACTGAGCCCATCTTCATCCAGCGATGTTGCAGGAGTATCTCAGTTGCCTGTGACTTCCCTCCTCATTGACTAAGACACCAGTGTGGTGCGATTGGCTCCCGCTGCTGTCAATCAAAGTAAGTCAGCTCAGGAGAGAGAGAGAGAGGTTGCGGCTCCGTGTCTGAATGGACACAGGGAGCTGTGACATGGCTCAGATGCCCCCATAGCACACACTTAATAGGAGGGAGGGGCCTGGAGCACAGAAGAGGGACCAGAGAAGAGGAGGATCCGGGCCACTCTCTGCGAAACCAACTGCACAGAGAAGGTAAGTATTTCACGTTTGTTATTAGAAAAAACAATTTGACTTTACAATTACTTTCACATTACCCATCTCGGCCTGATCCCTGAAAACTCTCCTGCCTGTCACCTGAAACTGATGTGTTCACTAGTTGCTGACCCTGACTTGTGTCTAATCCATATTTGCACCTGCTGTTCCTGCTCTTCCCTTGCTCTAGCCCTGCCGCCAGCATGTTCGGTTCAGTGGTTCCTGTGTTCCAGCTGCACACCAGCACCAGCTAGCAAGAGACTTACCAGGCACTCTTGCCACCTTGTGCTCTGGCATTTCATGTTACCTTACTAGGGACTCCGAAGCCAGGGCTGTAAGAGGGGCCTTTCTCGATACTTCATGCTCCACCATCAGGTACATTACATGTAAACACAGAGAGCAGAGCTCAGGAGTGAGCACACATGAGTGCTCCCAAAGCAAGCAACTTGCTATAGGGGCACTCAGTAGGGGGGAGGGGCCCAGAGCAGACTTGAGTACAGGAGCATCGGGGCTGCCCTGTGAAAAACCACTTCACAGAGCAGGTAAGTATGATGTGTTTGTTATTTTTTATTTTTTTTGCCTTTGCAAAAGCTTTAAATAAAGACATAAAATGCACTGCAAATGCATGTAAATTTTTCACTCTTTGTTATATTGCAGCCATTTGCTAAAATCATTTAAGTTCATTCTTCTTCCTCATGAATGTACACATAGCACCCCATACTGACAGAAAAACACAGAATTGTTGACATTGATGCAGATTTATTAAAAAAAGAAAAACTGAAATATCACATGGTCCTAAGTATTCAGACCCTTTGCTGTGACACTCATATATTTAACTCAGGTGCTTTCCATTTCTTCTGATCATCCTTGAGATGGTTCTACACCTTCATTTGAGTCCAGCTGTGTTTGATTATACTGATTGGACTTGATTAGGAAAGCCACACACCTGTCTATATAAGACCTTCCAGATCACAATGCTTGTCAGAGCAAATGAGAATCATGAGGTCAAAGGAACTGCCTGAAGAGCTCAGAGACAGAATTGTGGCAAGGCACAGATCTGGCCAAGGTTACAAAAAGATTTCTGCTGCACTTAAGGTTCCTAAGAGCACAGTGGCCTCCATAATCCTCAAATGGTAGACGTTTGGGACGACCAGAACCCTTCCTCGAGCTGGCCGTCCGGCCAAACTGAGCTATCGGGGGAGAAGAGCCTTGGTGAGAGAGGTAAAGAAGAACCCAAAGATCACTGTGGCTGAGATCCAGAGATGCAGTCAGGAGATGGGAGAAAGTTGTAGAAAGTCAACCATCACTGCAGCCCTCCACCAGTCGGGGCTTTATGGCAGAGTGGCCCGACGGAAGCCTCTCCTCAGTGTAAGACACATGAAAGCCCGCATGGAGTTTGCTAAAAAACACCTGAAGGACTCCAAGATGGTGAGAAATAAGATTCTCTGGTCTGATGAGACCAAAATAGAACTTTTTGGCCTTAATTCTAAGCGGTATGTGTGGAGAAAACCAGGCACTGCTCATCACCTGTCCAATACAGTCCCAACAGTGAAGCATGGTGGTGGCAGCATCATGCTGTGGGGGTGTTTTTCAGCTGCAGGGACAGGACAACTGGTTGCAATCGAGGGAAAGATGAATGCGGATGCGGCCAAGTACAGGGATATCCTGGACAAAAACCTTCTCCAGAGTGCTCTGGACCTCAGACTGGGCCGAAGGTTTACCTTCCAACAAGACAATGACCCTAAGCACACAGCTAAAATAACGAAGGAGTGGCTTCACAACAACTCTGTGACTGTTCTTGAATGGCCCAGCCAGAGCCCTGACTTAAACCCAATTGAGCATCTCTGGAGAGACCTAAAAATGGCTGTCCACCAACGTTTACCATCCAACCTGACAGAACTGGAGAGGATCTGCAAGGAGGAATGGCAGAGGATCCCCAAATCCAGGTGTGAAAGACTTGTTGCATCTTTCTCAAAAAGACTCCTGGCTGTATTAGATCAAAAGGGGGCTTCTACTAAATACTGAGCAAAGGGTCTGAATACTTAGGACCATGTGATATTTCAGTTTTTCTTTTTTAATAAATCTGCAACAATGTCAACAATTCTGTGTTTTTCTGTCAGTATGGGGTGCTATGTGTACATTCATGAGGAAGAAGAATGAACTTAAATGATTTTAGCAAAAGGCTGCAATATAACAAAGAATGAAAAATTTAAGGGGGTCTGAATACTTTCCGTACCCACTGTAAGTAAGTTTTCAGAACTGCCCTCAGAACACAGGCATTTTGGTGTAAAGGAGCTTTTTTTTTTTTTTTTTTTTTAATTCCCCACTCTTTAAAATACACAACACAACAGTATGGCTTTAGATACTTTAGATATACAGTCCCGCCCAGAGCTCCAGTAAGCATGGGGGGGGGGGTAGAGCAGAGAGCGGTGACTCACAAGCTCTCTGCTCTCAGAGCGGAAGGGAGAACTGAGCGATCAGTGGTGTTTGATCACTCAATTCTCACCCTTAGAGATGGAAGGGGACAAATGCAGCATCAATCCTAGGTCATTTAAATTCCTAGATCTTAGGATTTAAAAGAAACAAAAAAACAAATCCGTACTTCTCCTTTAAGTCTCTGCCAGTATTTATTTTTTTGTCTGTGTCCCTATTGAGGAGATTTCCCTGTAATTCATGTGAGGCAGGAAGCAATGTGCATCTCTCCAAAGAGAGATACAAACTAAAATACATTTTTAATAAATAATGGTGAAGGTTTAGTGCTTTTGTTAATGTTTTATTCTGTTTATGTCTTCATGTTCTTGTAATGATATCACACGGACAGTGATGTCTTCCTTACCAATAACTTCATACTTACAAAGTTTTACTCTCACAGCACTCATTGTTTGCAAATGCTATCCTTGTTTGCATACTAGTAGGCTGCCGACCTTTGAAATGGAAGTCAAGCTAATGTTTTTTTTTTTTTTATATGGGATAAATGAAGGAAAGAGTTAACATAGCTCCCTTCCAGCAAGTCATTGTAGGTGGAAAGTGTACTTGGAAAGGTGGATGGTAATTCAATATACCCCCCTTTTTTACTTTTTCTCTTTGTTCTACCCTCACAAATAGATATATCTTATCCCCTGCCTTCCAATATATTCCCACTACTCCTGCCCCATCTCTTCCAATTCTTGCTTCCTTATTCTTTGCCCTAACCTCCCCATCCTTCCACCCCACCCCCCCCCCTCTTTTTTTTTCTTCTTTCCTCTACCACCCTGCCTGGTGGACTTTGCGTTACACATTCCCGCACAGTCTTCATAAAAAGCCAAGCGATCGCATGGCACTCCGACTTTCAAGTTCTTAGGCCCTGTTCCTTACTCCACACCGAAGCAATTGTTCATGTCCAAGCTACCTCATCCAGTTCAGATGCTATACATTTCATATTCTCGCACTCCCGTCTTTTCTTTTCTTTCTTAACACCTATGTTTGTGAGGCTGATCCTTGAGACTCAGTATATGACCACCTTTAAGCAATCATTGGTTTAGGAACCTACACTGGTGTGAGGTTTCATGGCCTCTGACAAAAATTACGTGCTAACCTACTCAAGGTCTCATTGCTTCAACTAATTTAATCCTTTGCATTTCTCTTCAACCAATTTGTGGATGTGCCTATATTATGCATACCGATTGTTATACTTCTTGTTGGAATTCTAAAGCCTGAATACAGTTTTTTTTTGGGAAAAAAAAAGGGCTGGGCAATCATTTAAAATAGGAGTGGTTCTACAAGCGGCACTTTGTTAAACTATTATACAATTTAATGATAAATACTGTATACATATGGATGTAGCACCCTCCAAGGTAGGTGCTAGGAAAACGCATCTATTTGCTCCTTCTGCTTATCAGGGGAGCCTGATCTGTTAGGTTGCCTGTTGCATGTCTCCAGGTGTGATTCACTGGGTCTCAGGGAGTGTCCCCACTGCATCCAATGAGGGAGCTTGTTGGACAGTGGAGGAAACCCAGCCAGTGACACATCAGGTTTTATGGCAGTCCCAGTGGGAAGGCATTCTTGCACTGCATCCTGGGATTGACCATAAATACTGAGGGGACATGTGACAGGGCATCTTTGGCGGGAAGCAGAGTCCCAGGAGGAGGCTGACGGCTGTCTCTCCTTCTGCAGTGTGTGAGGAAGGTGGTCTTAGGCGGTCGGCCTAGTGAACCAGGTGTGGAGCTGAGCTACAGAAGATCCTGTAGAGCTCACAGTGGAGCTGCTGGCAGAGTCTCTCTGGAAAGCAATAATTCCTCCTACTGATATAAACAATTAGGCACTATTCCTACCACTAATATCAATGATGGGGCACTATTCCTCCTTCTACCGACTACAGGCACTTTTTTTTACTTTCACTGACGCTGGGGCATTTTCTACTTCCACTGGCCACTTTGGCCTCCCTAAAGTATTCAGGAAAGTAAACTGGCCCCATGTTTAGAAAGTTTGGAGACCCCTGATCTAGAGTGTAGGCTCAATAGTGGGACTGTATCATGATTAGGCTATGCTGGGGCTTGCTTAGTGTTTCCAAGGGGTCAGTGTATATGTGTTCTGTTTCATTGTAAGCAGGTGCTTACTGAGGTATTTAAGTTAGACATGGATAGAATGGAACAATTTGTTTAGTTTCTGATAGATTTGTTATGTCACTAATTTTGTTTAGTTGATTCATTTCTGAATTAATTTAGTTTTGGTTTAATTAAATTTTGTTTTGTTTTTTAATTTTCTAACGAATTTTTAATTTTTAGAATGATTCAAATTCAGATCGATCGAAAAATGATTCTTATTCTGTGTGAAGGATAGCTGGTTGTTAAGGAGTGGGCTGGGAAACCAGCCGCCACCTCCTTAACAACCAATGACAAAAGGACAACTAATGTCCCTTTGAATCTGGTATGGATATTAAGAGGAACCCAACACCAAAATAAAAAAAAAAAATGGTGTGCTGCCCCTCCCAAAAGCCATGCCAGACCCTTATAATACATGTACGCACTGCGCTTTTGAAAGAAAAAACAATTTATGCTGCTACTTAAAGAAAGTAATCACATAAAGCAATTCACTCCTTTAAGAATAAAGTTCACCAGATGTAATTGCCATTCACTCTCGTATCTGGCCATCTTGCTTTTGTTATTATATTGAAGAGCCTCTACAGAACGCCAACCTTCATCCAGATAGTGACAACAATCTCCACATGTAGGGATAAAAGCCGAGACAGAGCTTTCATTAGTTTAAAACGCCTTAAGGTGACTTTTTAATTCAAAAGTAATGCACTTACATTATAAAACCCCTAAAATCGCCTTTGTATTTGACAATCTCAATCATGCCGGGTGCCACAGTCCTGCGATCTCATCATTCCTTCGTTCGCACGCCCAGGGTTATCTTCTCAGCGTAAGTGTTGCCATATCACCACTCCCTTAAGCATTTCGTCACTACCGACTTTGTCACAGGAGGTGGCGACACAGCACGGCAACAGAGCTTAAGTTTCCTCCTCCTTCCCTTAACTTTTATTGTTCTGAAATGGTAAACATCCTACAAGTCAGCCCGTACAATGTTGTCCATCTGTACCATTAATACTAATAATGCCGGTTGAAGGTTAGTTTCAAACAAATCACCGCAAACATTAGGTACGATGTCAAAACATATCGCACCAATGTGCGGGACTACTAGTATACTGATCCGATACTTATATCAAGCTTACGGGGGACTTAAGGACAAAATCATCCATCTGCTCAATAAACCCTGCAACTGCTGGAAATAATTAGGGCCTATTAGATATAACTATCCACATATGCTTTATCAATATCTATATCGGCCATCAGACACTGATAATAGATCGGTGACATTAGGATACTACATATATTAATTAATCATCTTAATAGTTAAAGGGTTGGAGGATTGATACCCATGCTTTACAAAACTAGATTGAATCCTATATTCTGTATAAGATATAGCAATAACAATCTTATTTAATAAAAGTATATATAAATTATTACATCTATATTTAAGATTAAAGTAAAAGAAAACTTCAATTTGAACCTGTCTAATATATATTAATCTCTAATGATCACTAATAAAACAGTTGATATCAAGTTCGATGTTTAATCAACCTAGGCTCAGGCTCATCGTCTGTAACAAATGAATCCACTTAGTTTCTCTTTTAGAGAGGTCCCTGACTCTTGTCAGAATGTTTATACTGCTCTGAATTTAACAGTGTCTACATATATGTCAATAAGCAAAGATCTGTAAGGTAGGAGAATCTCAACTTATTTGCACAAATCAATATGTAACAAGTTCTTTTTAATCAATTAATTTATTTTTAAAAGCATATACCAATCTTAGTGAAAACAGTCTACAGTAGGGAATATATAAGAATATTTATTCACAAGACATGTATTCACAATAAATGATCAGACTTGAGATGACACAAAAAGATAACTTTACATAAAATACAAACTTCAAACAATAAATGCAATGTGATATGTAGCTCAATGATGAAAGTAAAAATAAAGCAAGATTATGTTTTTTTTTCCAGGTATAGTAAAAACCATATTTAAATGTTCTATATAATCAGACCACAATTGTCTGCGAATTACGCAGCCGACAGTCACTCCACTTGCTGATGGAGCGAGAATAGGCTATGCAAAACGGAAGACTAATACGCTAATAATGCGGTAAATCTGATATTAATAAAAATGTATAAAAAGCAAAAATCAGCTCTTAGAGAAAAATCTACATATGGTTAATACGGCTGGGACGGTATTCTCGTTACCCTTAAATATGAAATGCAAAACATTTAAGGAAGTACATAAACAATATTGAATAATATTCAAATAAACTGCAAGGTATATTTACCACATTTAAAATAGCTGCTAGCCATTTAAAATGGCTGCTAGCTTAAATGGTCGCTACCAGAGTCCTTAAGATGGCTGCCTTCCCAAAATGGTGGCCAGTTAGGGAGGAGTTTCATTTGGCGTCCTTCAAAGTTTCAGATACATGATGGAGCAAAATGGAGTATGTATAGATGAGTATATGTATGGATGTAGTAGCGTGTGTGTTGTAAGTGTAATGAGTGTTGTCAGTAATGTGTAATGTCTCTCTCACATCTGGGTTATCCTTTTTATATTGTATTGAACAAAAGGGCTGTAAAATTACCATAAGTTAAACCCAGAGGGAGGAACAATTTTCCGCATTGGTTGCTGTTATTCTACCCATTAACTGGTGATGTCATTGGGTGACACCTCCTGGTTGACCAATATATTGGATATTTAAAACTATATGATAATTTCTCAATTTAAGAATATCATAAAAACAACATAAGAATCTTATCCATACTTTCATCTAATATACATGTCCATCTAATATATCCATCATGTATCTAAGTAAGGATTGAATCTGGTAACACTATTTAAAAATAATCTATTATTAATATATATATTTATATATATTGGAAATGACTGTCTAAACCCAAAGACTTCACTTAGTATCAGTCACTAGTGTTGAGCGAACACGGACTGTATTATTCGTGTTCGTACCGAATAATTGGATTTTTTGTACCCGAACACGGACACGGACACTTTACTGTATGTTCGGGTAAAAATCCGTGTTCGGTCGTTTTATTTCCGGGTTTTGCATGCTTTGGCGCTCTTTTCATGGCGGGCTTTCAACAGCCAATCAACAATCGTTTAACTGGTGTGCCTTAAGCCATCCCAGCCATGCCTGCAAATGTCTCAGTAGCTGTGATTGGCCGTCTGAAGCATGTGACCAAGTCTTTATAAGTTCGAGGCAGCCGCAGCGGCGTCATTATGCTGCTTAGATTCAGGGACAGAGCACACATCAACGTGCTGGCTGCTGATTAGGGAAAGATAGGCAGGAAAAAACCATTTGTGTCCGGATAGAATTGAGGGACAGGTCGGAGTGTTTAGGCAGGGCGAGTTGTAGGCATTTTAGGGATAGAGTCTGCTGAATTATAGGGTCAGTGTCTTCTACAAACTACAATCGATATTGCTGTGTGGGGGGTGGGGTCTGCACTCAATCCTGATCTACGATCTCTTCTCAATCCTGTTAGGGACAGAGTCTGCTGAATTTTAGGGAAACTGTGTTCTACAAACTACAATCGATATTGCTGTGTGGTGTGGGATTGGAGATAGGCAGGTGTCAGTGATCCACATCCATTTTTCTGTGTGTGAGCTGCAGTGAACACAATCTTTTTGGGCTGCAGTGAACACAATCTTTTTGGGCTGCAGTGAACACAATCTTTTTGGGCTGCAGTGAACACAATCTTTTTGGGCTGCAGTGAACACAATCTTTTTGGGCTGCAGTGAACACAATCTTTTTGGGGTGCAGTGAACAAAATCTTTTTGGGGTGCAGTGAACACAATCCTTTTTGGTGTGCAGTGAACACAATCTTTGTGGGGTGCAGTGAACAAAATCCTTTGTGGGGTGCAGTGAACACAATCTTTTTGGGGTGCAGTGAACAAAATCCTTTTTGGGGTGCAGTGAACAACATCCTTTTTGGGGTGCAGTGAACACAATCTTTTTGGGGTGCAGTGAACAAAATCCTTTGTGGGGTGCAGTGAACACAATCTTTTTGGGGTGCAGTGAACACAATCTTTTTGGGGTGGAGTGAACAACATCCTTTTTGGGGTGCAGTGAACAAAATCCTTTTTGGGGTGCAGTGAACAAAATCATTTTTGGGGTGCAGTGAACACAATCTTTTTGGGGTGCAGTGAACACAATCTTTGTGGGGTGCAGTGAACACAATCTTTTTGGGGTGGAGTGAACAACATCCTTTTTGGGGTGCAGTGAACACAATCTTTTTGGGGTGCAGTGAACACAATCTTTGTGGGGTACAGTGAACAGAATCTTTGTGGGGTGCAGTGAACACAATCTTTGGGGGGTACAGTGAACACAATCTTTGTGAGGTGCAGTGAACACAATCTTTGTGGGGTGCAGTGAACACAATCATTGTGGGGTGCAGTGAACTCAATCTTTGTGGGGTACAGTGAACACAATCTCATACTTCTGAAGGTTTGAGGGTGCTGCCTGTTCCATACTCCCCCTACTCCTCATCTAGCCTTTTAGGGGTACAAACAATAGTAATTGGGGCCTAGTGTGGTTGTGTACGTGTGATATACATACACTTTTTTGGGATCATATTTTCTATTCCGCTATTTAATCAAAAACCTTTGGGGATCAGTTAAATTGGGGGATAGTCTGTGTTGGTACGTGTGAGAGAGATCCACCTTTCCAAGTTGTTGGGGTTCATCTCATACTTCTGAAGGTTTGAGGGTGCTGCCTGTTCCATACTCCCCCTACTCCTAGCCTTTTAGGGGTACAAACAATAGTAATTGGGGCCTAGTGTGGTTGTGTACGTGTGATATACATACACTTTTTTGGGATCATATTTTCTATTCCGCTATTTAATCAAAAACCTTTGGGGATCAGTTAAATTGGGGGATAGTCTGTGTTGGTACGTGTGAGAGAGATCCACCTTTCCAAGTTGTTGGGGTTCATCTCATACTTCTGAAGGTTTGAGGGTGCTGCCTGTTCCATACTCCCCCTACTCCTAGCCTTTTAGGGGTACAAACAATAGTAATTGGGGCCTAGTGTGGTTGTGTACGTGTGATATACATACACTTTTTTGGGATCATATTTTCTATTCCGCTATTTAATCAAAAACCTTTGGGGATCAGTTAAATTGGGGGATAGTCTGTGTTGGTACGTGTGAGAGAGATCCACCTTTCCAAGTTGTTGGGGTTCATCTCATACTTCTGAAGGTTTGAGGGTGCTGCCTGTTCCATACTCCCCCCTACTCCTAGCCTTTTAGGGGTACAAACAATAGTAATTGGGGCCTAGTGTGGTTGTGTACGTGTGATATACATACACTTTTTTGGGATCATATTTTCTATTCCGCTATTTAATCAAAAACCTTTGGGGATCAGTTAAATTGGGGGATAGTCTGTGTTGGTACGTGTGAGAGAGATCCACCTTTCCAAGTTGTTGGGGTTCATCTCATACTTCTGAAGGTTTGAGGGTGCTGCCTGTTCCATACTCCCCCTACTCCTAGCCTTTTAGGGGTACAAACAATAGTAATTGGGGCCTAGTGTGGTTGTGTACGTGTGATATACATACACTTTTTTGGGATCATATTTTCTATTCCGCTATTTAATCAAAAACCTTTGGGGATCAGTTAAATTGGGGGATAGTCTGTGTTGGTACGTGTGAGAGAGATCCACCTTTCCAAGTTGTTGGGGTTCATCTCATACTTCTGAAGGTTTGAGGGTGCTGCCTGTTCCATACTCCCCCTACTCCTAGCCTTTTAGGGGTACAAACAATAGTATTTGGGGCCTAGTGTGGTTGTGTACGTGTGATATACATACACTTTTTTGGGATCATATTTTCTATTCCGCTATTTAATCAAAAACCTTTGGGGATCAGTTAAATTGGGGGATAGTCTGTGTTGGTACGTGTGAGAGAGATCCACCTTTCCAAGTTGTTGGGGTTCATCTCATACTTCTGAAGGTTTGAGGGTGCTGCCTGTTCCATACTCCCCCTACTCCTAGCCTTTTAGGGGTACAAACAATAGTAATTGGGGCCTAGTGTGGTTGTGTACGTGTGATATACATACACTTTTTTGGGATCATATTTTCTATTCCGCTATTTAATCAAAAACCTTTGGGGATCAGTTAAATTGGGGGATAGTCTGTGTTGGTACGTGTGAGAGAGATCCACCTTTCCAAGTTGTTGGGGTTCATCTCATACTTCTGAAGGTTTGAGGGTGCTGCCTGTTCCATACTCCCCCTACTCCTAGCCTTTTAGGGGTACAAACAATAGTAATTGGGGCCTAGTGTGGTTGTGTACGTGTGATATACATACACTTTTTTGGGATCATATTTTCTATTCCGCTATTTAATCAAAAACCTTTGGGGATCAGTTAAATTGGGGGATAGTCTGTGTTGGTACGTGTGAGAGAGATCCACCTTTCCAAGTTGTTGGGGTTCATCTCATACTTCTGAAGGTTTGAGGGTGCTGCCTGTTCCATACTCCCCCTACTCCTAGCCTTTTAGGGGTACAAACAATAGTAATTGGGGCCTAGTGTGGTTGTGTACGTGTGATATACATACACTTTTTTGGGATCATATTTTCTATTCCGCTATTTAATCAAAAACCTTTGGGGATCAGTTAAATTGGGGGATAGTCTGTGTTGGTACATGTGAGAGAGATCCACCTTTCCAAGTTGTTGGGGTTCATCTCATACTTCTGAAGGTTTGAGGGTGCTGCCTGTTCCATACTCCCCCTACTCCTAGCCTTTTAGGGGTACAAACAATAGTAATTGGGGCCTAGTGTGGTTGTGTACGTGTGATATACATACACTTTTTTGGGATCATATTTTCTATTCCGCTATTTAATCAAAAACCTTTGGGGATCAGTTAAATTGGGGGATAGTCTGTGTTGGTACGTGTGAGAGAGATCCACCTTTCCAAGTTGTTGGGGTTCATCTCATACTTCTGAAGGTTTGAGGGTGCTGCCTGTTCCATACTCCCCCTACTCCTAGCCTTTTAGGGGTACAAACAATAGTAATTGGGGCCTAGTGTGGTTGTGTACGTGTGATATACATACACTTTTTTGGGATCATATTTTCTATTCCGCTATTTAATCAAAAACCTTTGGGGATCAGTTAAATTGGGGGATAGTCTGTGTTGGTACGTGTGAGAGAGATCCACCTTTCCAAGTTGTTGGGGTTCATCTCATACTTCTGAAGGTTTGAGGGTGCTGCCTGTTCCATACTCCCCCTACTCCTAGCCTTTTAGGGGTACAAACAATAGTAATTGGGGCCTAGTGTGGTTGTGTACGTGTGATATACATACACTTTTTTTGGATCATATTTTCTATTCCGCTATTTAATCAAAAACCTTTGGGGATCAGTTAAATTGGGGGATAGTCTGTGTCGGTACGTGTGAGAGAGATCCACCTTTCCAAGTTGTTGGGGTTCATCTCATACTTCTGAAGGTTTGAGGGTGCTGCCTGTTCCATACTCCCCCTTCTCCTCATCTAGCCTTTTAGGGGTACAAACAATAGTAATTGGGGCCTAGTGTGGTTGTGTACGTGCGAGATACATACACTTTTTTTGATCATATTTCCTATTCCGCTATTCAATAAAAACCTTTGAGGATCAATTGAATTGCGGGATAGTCTGTGTCGGTACGTGTGAGAGAGATCCACCTTTCCAAGTTGTTGGGGTTCATCTCATACTTCTGAAGGTTTGAGGGTGCTGCCTGTTCCATACTCCCCCTACTCCTCATCTAGCCTTTTAGGGGTACAAACAATAGTAATTGGGGCCTAGTGTGGTTGTGTACGTGTGATATACATACACTTTTTTTGGATCATATTTTCTATTCCGCTATTTAATCAAAAACCTTTGGGGATCAGTTAAATTGGGGGATAGTCTGTGTTGGTACGTGTGAGAGAGATCCACCTTTCCAAGTTGTTGGGGTTCATCTCATACTTCTGAAGGTTTGAGGGTGCTGCCTGTTCCATACTCCCCCTACTCCTCATCTAGCCTTTTAGGGGTACAAACAATAGTAATTGGGGCCCAGTGTGGTTGTGTACGTGTGATATACATACACTTTTTTGGGATCATATTTTCTATTCCGCTATTTAATCAAAAACCTTTGGGGATCAGTTAAATTGGGGGATAGTCTGTGTCGGTACGTGTGAGAGAGATCCACCTTTCCAAGTTGTTGGGGTTCATCTCATACTTCTGAAGGTTTGAGGGTGCTGCCTGTTCCATACCCCCCCTACTCCTCATCTAGCCTTTTAGGGGTACAAACAATAGTAATTGGGGCCTAGTGTGGTTGTGTACGTGCGAGATACATACACTTTTTTTGATCATATTTCCTATTCCGCTATTCAATAAAAACCTTTGAGGATCAATTGAATTGCGGGATAGTCTGTGTCGGTACGTGTGAGAGAGATCCACCTTTCCAAGTTGTTGGGGTTCATCTCATACTTCTGAAGGTTTGAGGGTGCTGCCTGTTCCATACTCCCCCTACTCCTCATCTAGCCTTTTAGGGGTACAAACAATAGTAATTGGGGCCCAGTGTGGTTGTGTACGTGTGATATACATACACTTTTTTGGGATCATATTTTCTATTCCGCTATTTAATCAAAAACCTTTGGGGATCAGTTAAATTGGGGGATAGTCTGTGTCGGTACGTGTGAGAGAGATCCACCTTTCCAAGTTGTTGGGGTTCATCTCATACTTCTGAAGGTTTGAGGGTGCTGCCTGTTCCATACCCCCCCTACTCCTCATCTAGCCTTTTAGGGGTACAAACAATAGTAATTGGGGCCTAGTGTGGTTGTGTACGTGCGAGATACATACACTTTTTTTGATCATATTTCCTATTCCGCTATTCAATAAAAACCTTTGAGGATCAATTGAATTGCGGGATAGTCTGTGTCGGTACGTGTGAGAGAGATCCACCTTTCCAAGTTGTTGGGGTTCATCTCATACTTCTGAAGGTTTGAGGGTGCTGCCTGTTCCATACTCCCCCTACTCCTCATCTAGCCTTTTAGGGGTACAAACAATAGTAATTGGGGCCTAGTGTGGTTGTGTACGTGTGATATACATACACTTTTTTTGGATCATATTTTCTATTCCGCTATTTAATCAAAAACCTTTGGGGATCAGTTAAATTGGGGGATAGTCTGTGTTGGTACGTGTGAGAGAGATCCACCTTTCCAAGTTGTTGGGGTTCATCTCATACTTCTGAAGGTTTGAGGGTGCTGCCTGTTCCATACTCCCCCTACTCCTCATCTAGCCTTTTAGGGGTACAAACAATAGTAATTGGGGCCCAGTGTGGTTGTGTACGTGTGATATACATACACTTTTTTGGGATCATATTTTCTATTCCGCTATTTAATCAAAAACCTTTGGGGATCAGTTAAATTGGGGGATAGTCTGTGTCGGTACGTGTGAGAGAGATCCACCTTTCCAAGTTGTTGGGGTTCATCTCATACTTCTGAAGGTTTGAGGGTGCTGCCTGTTCCATACTCCCCCTACTCCTCATCTAGCCTTTTAGGGGTACAAACAATAGTAATTGGGGCCCAGTGTGGTTGTGTACGTGTGATATACATACACTTTTTTGGGATCATATTTTCTATTCCGCTATTTAATCAAAAACCTTTGGGGATCAGTTAAATTGGGGGATAGTCTGTGTCGGTACGTGTGAGAGAGATCCACCTTTCCAAGTTGTTGGGGTTCATCTCATACTTCTGAAGGTTTGAGGGTGCTGCCTGTTCCATACCCCCCCTACTCCTCATCTAGCCTTTTAGGGGTACAAACAATAGTAATTGGGGCCTAGTGTGGTTGTGTACGTGTGATATACATACACTTTTTTTGGATCATATTTTCTATTCCGCTATTTAATCAAAAACCTTTGGGGATCAGTTAAATTGGGGGATAGTCTGTGTCGGTACGTGTGAGAGAGATCCACCTTTCCAAGTTGTTGGGGTTCATCTCATACTTCTGAAGGTTTGAGGGTGCTGCCTGTTCCATACCCCCCCTACTCCTCATCTAGCCTTTTAGGGGTACAAACAATAGTAATTGGGGCCTAGTGTGGTTGTGTACGTGCGAGATACATACACTTTTTTTGATCATATTTCCTATTCCGCTATTCAATAAAAACCTTTGAGGATCAATTGAATTGCGGGATAGTCTGTGTCGGTACGTGTGAGAGAGATCCACCTTTCCAAGTTGTTGGGGTTCATCTCATACTTCTGAAGGTTTGAGGGTGCTGCCTGTTCCATACTCCCCCTACTCCTCATCTAGCCTTTTAGGGGTACAAACAATAGTAATTGGGGCCCAGTGTGGTTGTGTACGTGTGATATACATACACTTTTTTTGGATCATATTTTCTATTCCGCTATTTAATTTAACTGGGCCTCCATGCGAGACCTGTGTGCCTTGTTGCGCTGTTTTGAGTACTCCACCAACATGGCCAGTGGCAATGACGCCGTTCTCAGCTTAACTATCCCACTTCTATGCCTCCTTGAAAAAACAATTCGGGCGATGATGGAAGAGGATGTGGCACAGGATGAGGAGGAGGAGGAGGATGAAGAGGTAACATTTCCAAGGCTTTCAGGGCAGTCATTCGCAAGGGGCTCCGAGGGTGGGTTCCTGCACACGCAAACGCCAGGGACGCAATTGTCCAGCAGGGGCACAGTTCTGGAGGATGAGGAGGATGAGGAGGAGGAGGAGCTGGAGGAGGAGATGGAACCATGTTCACAGCAGGGTGGCACCCAGGCCAGCTCATGGCCATCACTGGTGCGTGGCTGGGGGGATACAGAGGACACGGACGATACACCTCCCACAGAGGACAGCCTTTCGTTGCCTCTGGGCAGCCTGGCACACATGAGCGATTACATGCTGCAGTGTCTCCACAACGACCGCCGAGTTGCCCACATTCTAACTTGTGCTGATTACTGGGTGGCCACGCTGCTGGATCCCCGTTACAAGGACAACGTACCGTCCTTAATTCACTCACTGGAGCGCGATCGCAAGATGCGCGAGTACAAGCGCACGCTGGTAGACGCCATGCTGCTGGCATTCCCATCTGACAGCGGGGCCACAGTGGAAGCACAAGGCAGAGGAGGAGGAGGAGGAGGTCGCCAACGCAACCAGGGCACCGCCAGCACCTCAGAAGGCAGGGTTAGCATGGCCGAAATGTGGAAAAGCTTTGTCAGCACGCCACAACAAACAGCAGCACCAGCAGCTCAGATGGAACGTCTTAGCAGGAGGCAGCATTTTACCAACATGGTGGAGCAGTATGTGTGCACACGCCTACATGTAGTGAATGACGGGTCTGCCCCCTTCAACTTCTGGGTCTCCAAATTGGGCACATGGCTTGAGCTTGCCCTTTACGCCTTGGAGGTGCTGGCGTGCCCTGCAGCCAGTGTATTATCTGAACGGGTATTTAGCACGGCTGGGGGCGTTATAACAGACAAGCGCAGCCGCCTGTCCAGAGACAATGTGGACAAGCTCACGTTCATTAAAATGAACCAGGCATGGATCCCACGGGACTTTTCCGTACCTTATGCAGAATAGCAATGGATACCGACCTTACCCACCCATTGTTCCATTTTTGCTCTTTCTCACTCTTTTGGGGTGTACCCTCATTTAAAATTTTTGAAAAGAAGCAGTGTTGGCTACCTCGTCCTCCTCCTCAGGGCCAGATTAATGTAGGGGCTATTGGAGCTGCAGCTCCAGGCCCCTACCTTTTATATAGGCCCCGGGTTGGCCATATTCACTGTTACCGCTCTTCTGTCACTTGTAAACACAGAAGTCTGGCTTCTATGCTCGCTTCCCCAGGCAGCACCCTCAGAACCTCCCCACACAGCGTGAAGGCCGGACAAGGAGGGACAGTTGGCGATGCATGGATGTGTTTATGGGCTTCAGAGACAGCATCCCATGTTGAATTAGGCATGCATGGCTGCACCCTTCCTCCTCTGGGTGCATGGCAAGGCACGGCCCTTAAGGCCCTTCAAAATCCTCAGCACCAAGCCCATGATGCTGTTAATCCGGCCCTGGTCCTCCTCCACCGCCGCTTCCACCTACACCGCCCATAGGTGTGCGCAGCCTATTGCATTAAGGTGTGCACCCCAAAGTTGAAATACACATGCATGTGTTTGCCAGCAGGGAGAGTAATGTATCGGGGCCATGTACCTGTAGGCAAGGAGAAATAGAGCAGAGCAGGTCCCAGGGAGATCTTTCCCATCTCCTCACTGGCAATGCTATGTGCCCTAGGTGATTAGGGTGTGCCCAGGCACACCCAGCACACCCTGTGCGCACGCCTATGTCACCGCTAGGCTTGTGACGGTATCAGATTTTCATGCTGCGATTAATTGATTAAGGTTTTGCCACGGTATACGGTATTATCACGGTATTCTATTATTAAATTTAAATTATTAAATTTCCACCTCACTTCAATTTCATTGCTGAATTTAGGGGCTTTGGTTCGCTTATGCACATTATTATATAGTCAGTCAGTACAGACTCTGTGAACCAGGCCTAAAATAGGTCATCAAGCAGTGTCTGGCCTAACTGGTGATAACTGGTTCTGGCGCTCGGCTCCGATCCGATGGCCTGGTCATTAAGAGGGCAAATCCTTGTGGTCAAGAAGTGGTTAAACCTGAAGGAGGTGTTGTTTATAAATTACTTTACTATTGCTTTAGGCCTGGTTCACATGTATGCGGGTTGGTGGTTCACATTTGCACAGGCATAGCAGCCCATTGATTTGAATGGGCTGCTATGCCCTCATTTTCCGCAGAAAAAAGGTGCATGCAGCATTTTTTTAAAATTCAGTGGCCTTGAAATCCATCCTGCTTTTGCACCATGCGACTAACCTGCAGTTCCTGCTCTGGCAAGCTTTCTGCATTTTTTGTATACGTGGGCACGGCATTTAAAAATAAACAGTTTGCGTGTGCAGCAACGGCAGGTAAGTCGCATGGTGCAAAAGAAGGATGGATTTCATGGCCACTGCATTTTTTTAAATTCTGCATGCACCTTTTTTCAGCTGAAAACGCAGGCATAGCAGCTCAAGCCCATTCACATCAATGGGCTGCTATGCCTGTGCAAATGTGGGCCCCCAACCCGCATACATGTGAACCAGGCCTAAAGCAATAGTAAAGTCATTAATTGGTTAAACCTGCAGGAGGACCGGTGTTTTTATCTATTAATGACTTTACTATTGCTTTAGGCCTGGTTCACATGTATGCGGGTTGGGGGCCCACATTTGCACAGGCATAGCAGCCCATTGATGTGAATGGGCTTGAGCTGCTATGCCTGCGTTTTCAGCTGAAAAAAGGTGCATGCAGAATTTAAAAAAATGCAGTGGCCATGAAATCCATCCTTCTTTTGCACCATGCGACTTACCTGCCGTTGCTGCACACGCAAACTGTTTATTTTTAAATGCCGTGCCCACGTATACAAAAAATGCAGAAAGCTTGCCAGAGCAGGAACTGCAGGTTAGTCGCATGGTGCAAAAGCAGGATGGATTTCAAGGCCACTGAATTTAAAAAAAATGCTGCATGCACCTTTTTTCTGCGGAAAATGAGGGCATAGCAGCCCGTTCAAATCAATGGGCTGCTATGCCTGTGCAAATGTGGGCCGCCAACCCGCATACATGTGAACCGCCAACCCGCATACATGTGAACCACCAACCCGCATACATGTGAACCAGGCCTAAAGCAATAGTAAAGTCATTAATAGATAAAAACACCGGTCCTCCTGCAGGTTTAACCACTTCTGGATCGCAAGGATTTGCCCCTTTAAAGACCAGGCCATCGGATCAGAGCGCCAGGACCAGTCATCACCAGGTAGGCCAGACACTGCTTGATGGCTATATAATAATGTAATGTGGGCTGCTAGGCGTGTGTGTGTGTATATATATATTTATTAGAGCTGCACGATTCTGGCCAAAATGAGAATCACGATTTTTTAGCTTGGAATAAAGATCACGATTCTCTCACGATTCTCTGTGTAACAAAAAAAAAAAAAATTGGGATAACTTTACTGTTACGTTTTTTTTTTTTTTTTATTCATTAAAGTCTAATCATTGCGTTTGAAAGACTGCTGCGCAAATACAGTGTGACATAAAATATTACAACAATCGCCATTTTATTCTGTAGGGTCTCTGCTAAAAAAATATATAAAATGTTTGGGGGTTCTAAGTACTTTTCTAGCAAAAAAAAAACTGATTTTAACTTGCAAGCAGCAAGTGTCAGAAAAAGATCCAGTCTTTAAGAGGTTAAACTTCCTTTCTCCCTGGCAGAGGGAAGGAAAAGATACAAATGTAATCATTTTTGTTTATAGTTAGGAGACTTAGAGCTGGTTCACACTACCACTACCAGAAAGTCGCCCCGTGACTTGAAGAGACTTGTTTAGAGACTTGGAAGAGACTTGGAAGAGACTTGGAAGAGACTTGGAAGAGACTTGTGCACTACTTTGAAGAGACAGGCGACTTTGTCTGTGGGGAATGCCTGGCTAATCTCTTTCTTCTTCCTGGAAAGTCTGATAACAAGTCGTGTCAATTAAGATAAGGAGGCGACTCCAATTGGAGTATATGGGACAGTCGGATCACAGGTCGCTTCAAAGTAGTACAGGACCCTTTTCTGAAGTCGGAGCGACTTCAGTAGTGCCAATTAAGACGGCACTGATTGATTAACATTGCTTTTGTTATGTCAAGCTACCTGGGGCAACACAAGTTGCCTCACAAGTCGCCCTAGTGTGAATGGGCTCTTAATGCTGAAAGGTGTTAGCTGAGTGAGTGAATGAGTCATCCAGCTCACTGAAATGTATCAATTCACAAGTCAGGCAGACTTGACAGAGAAACTCGGTATTTTAAAAATGCCACAATAACAATACCGTGGCTATGCAATACCGCGATATATCGAATTACCGAAAACCGGCATATGTCTAGTCACCGCCACATCCACCACCACCTCAACCTCCCTCCTACTCCATATGGGCCTCGTCCTTCAGAGATGAAGAAGAACATTGTTTTATTTTTCTGTTTTTTTTTGTTGTTTTAAGTTATTTCCCTATCCACATTTGTTTGCAGAGCACTTGCCATGCTCTTAATTACGTTTTGCTGCCATTTGCAGCACTCTAGCCCTTTCCTTTGGTGTTTTAGAGCCATTTTAGTGCCTTAAAGTTCGGGTCCCCATTGACTTCAATGGGGTTCGGTGTCCGGGAAAAGTTCGGTAAAAGTCCGGGACACGGACCCGGACTTTTTTTTAAAGTTCGGCCGAACCCGTCGAACACGGACATCTAGGTGTTCGCTCAACCCTATCAGTCACCAAAGATGGCAATATTGTATTGCTCTTAGGTTCAGTATATAGAATATAACAAATAAACTTTGAACCTTATATTGACAAAGAGCTTTCTGTTAGAATCCCTCCAAGATGGAAAGACTCTTGGGTATTATGTACAACATACTCATTCACATAGTTTAAGGAAGCGGCAGCTGGGTTCCCGGCCCTTCCCCTAACAACCAGCTATTCTTCAACCAGAATTTTAATGTGGTGCTGCCTAAGAAGCTAGGGTTAATGCTGCTAGCCAGATTTTCCCAGTTTTTTCTGAAGAGCCCTGCACTCTGCTGGAGAAAAAGAGCAGAGTGGCTAGTGTTTTTGTAGGCAAATTCCACCAATGGTAGCAGCGATACCCAGTCATCCTGGATGAATGTAGTGAAGCATTAGATGTATTGCTCAAAAGTCTGGCTGGTGCTCTCTTTTTTCCCATTGGCTTGAGGATGGTAGGCAGAATACAAGGACAGTTGAACTTTTAAGATCTTGCACTGAGCCCTCCAGAACCAAGAGGTAAATTGGACCCCCAATCAAAAACGACCCCATGAAGTCTTATTATCTCTTTAATGAATACCTGAGCAGTCTCCATAGCAGAAGGAGTATTCTTTAGAGGCAAAAAATAGCCATTTTAGACAGGTGGTCTACTACTACGAAAATAGCTGTGCACTCTTCTGATGGAGGAAACGCCAATATAAAGTCCATAGATATCATCCTCCATGGCCTGTCATGAACTGGTATTGGTCTGTGTAGACCCCAGGCTCTGCTCCAAGTTCTCCTCTTCTGGGTACTAATGGCACTCTTCTGGGTACAAATGGCACAAGAATTTACATACTTCTGGCAATTCTTCTGTAAGTCTTGCCACCAGAATATTCATTGCAGTAGATCAAGCTTTATATGGATTCCAAAGTGGCCCACCAAGGGATGATCATGGCAAAGTCCCAGAACAGTTACTCGATTACTCCCTTGCAAAAGCAGTTTATCTTCCATCCATAGTAATCCTTCCCTAGGCCCCACGTGACCCCTGGAGGACAAGCCTGCTTTATTCGGGACAGAAGATCAGTTTGCAAAAGCAAAAATTTACCTTCAGACAAGATGGTATTCAGCACAAGTGGTTTCTTTGGGTCATTGAACATGAGGGAAAATGCATCTGGCTTGATGTTCTTTGAACCGGGCCAGTAGGTAATGTGGAAAAATAATCTTGAAAAGAACAACACCCACGGAGCTTGACATGGTTTCAGATGTTTGGCAGTCCTCAGATATTCAAGATTCTTGTGGTCTGTGTAGATAAGTATGGGATGTGGTGTCCCTTTTAGCAGATACCTCCACACTTCAAGAGCAGGTTTGATGGCAAGAAGCTTCCGATCCCTCACATCATAATTCCTCTCAGCTAGAGAAAGCTTGTGCAAGGAGAAGGCTACTGAATGCATTAAGTTTGAGACCCTGGCGTTAAGAAATAACTGCCCCTACTGCAGTTTCTGATGCATTCACTTAGTGTATGTAAAGCAGAGCAGGGTCTGGGTGATTCAAGTTAGGGTCAGATGAAAAAATGTCCCTTTAAAGTTACAGCAGAAGTTATAGGGGTCTAGCAGAATTTAATATTCTGTTTAGTCAGCTGTAAGATAGGGGTGATGATGGCTGAAAATCCCTTTGGTAAATCTCTGATAAAAATTTTTTGAACCCCACAAAATGCTGCAGCCCCTTCTTGTTTGTGAGTGCAGGCTAGTCCAAGATGGTTGAGACCTTTTGCGGGTCCATCTTAATCCCCTCTGTAGCTATAGTCTCCAAGGACCCTGTGGCTATGCTTGGGCACATGAAGAGCAGCCTCAGCCGTGACAGTGCATTGTGATCGTCACACAACAGCAGTGGGCTTAAATCTTCTGCCTTTCCCTAAAATATCTCCAGAGAGTCAGCCGGGTGGGCTGCTTAAGGGTTAGCCAGTTGGGCTGGGGTAGAGAGTCAGCCGGTTGGGGCTGATAAAGAAACAGCCAAATGGGCTGGTGAAGGAGGCAGATACAGCCAGGGCAGGCTAGCATTGTCTGATGCACCTAAAGTTGTACATAGGGAGATGTCGCCAAAGTTATTATTGCCATCAAGTGGGCTACAAAAACAATGCTTCGGACTGTTTTCTGACTTTGCGTACCTGTAAAGATTTGGTGTGCCTGGCTGTGGGTAATCCCTGTTCATCTGCAGCTCCTACGTCGGGTGTGCTACACCTGTAATAGCGCCAAGACTACAGTGATTGTCAGCTGCCCCAGCAAGTCCATAGGTATGAAATATGCACAGTCACATTGGTCCAAGCTGGAACAATGTAAGTAAGCAACTAAGATCATACCTGGAATTCAGGTTTAAGACCTAAAATATGCATTTTAACATGTGTGCAAAAATATTTTTTGTAAAAATGGCTCTGACAGCAATAGTGATACACAATGCCAAAAATGCACCTTTTCAATATTTATATCCAACTTTTACTGTACCCTTGAAGTATATAACAGTATCAAAAATCCCATGAACTTCAGCGCATGTTATCTACCTTATTGACCATATTTAGTGTTCCCTTACTCTTCAAATTATAAGTTCCTTCAAACTGAGTCGTTATCCTATTTAGCTAGGGTTTGTAATTCACATTACAATTATGGTGTTTGATTTACTATACATCATTGTGTAATATTTTGACAGTTTATAGTTTGTATTTTGATAGTATATAGTAATGACTAATAATAATACAATTCGTTCCCTGTTTATTGATTATATTATTGTAATAACAGCTACATCATACACAGATTATCCACTTCTGTTTAGGGTTGAGCGGACACCTAGATGTCCGTGTTCGACGGGTTCGGCCGAACTTTAAAAAAAAGTCCGGGTCCGTGTCCCGGACTTTTACCGAACTTTTCCCGGACACCGAACCCCATTGAAGTCAATGGGGACCCGAACTTTAAGGCACTAAAATGGCTCTAAAACACCAAAGGAAAGGGCTAGAGTGCTGCAAATGGCAGCAAAACGTAATTAAGAGCATGGCAAGTGCTCTGCAAACAAATGTGGATAGGGAAATAACTTAAAACAAAAAAAAAAAAACAGAAAAATAAAACAATGTTCTTCTTCATCTCTGAAGGACGAGGCCCATATGGAGTAGGAGGGAGGTTGAGGTGGTGGTGGATGTGGCGGTGACATAGGCGTGCGCACAGGGTGTGCTGGGTGTGCCTGGGCACACCCTAATCACCTAGGGCACATAGCATTGCCAGTGAGGAGATGGGAAAGATCTCCCTGGGACCTGCTCTGCTCTATTTCTCCTTGCCTACAGGTACATGGCCCCGATACATTACTCTCCCTGCTGGCAAACACATGCATGTGTATTTCAACTTTGGGGTGCACACCTTAATGCAATAGGCTGCGCACACCTATGGGCGGTGTAGGTGGAAGCGGCGGTGGAGGAGGACCAGGGCCGGATTAACAGCATCATGGGCTTGGTGCTGAGGATTTTGAAGGGCCTTAAGGGCCGTGCCTTGCCATGCACCCAGAGGAGGAAGGGTGCAGCCATGCATGCCTAATTCAACATGGGATGCTGTCTCTGAAGCCCATAAACACATCCATGCATCGCCAACTGTCCCTCCTTGTCCGGCCTTCACGCTGTGTGGGGAGGTTCTGAGGGTGCTGCCTGGGGAAGCGAGCATAGAAGCCAGACTTCTGTGTTTACAAGTGACAGAAGAGCGGTAACAGTGAATATGGCCAACCCGGGGCCTATATAAAAGGTAGGGGCCTGGAGCTGCAGCTCCAATAGCCCCTACATTAATCTGGCCCTGAGGAGGAGGACGAGGTAGCCAACACTGCTTCTTTTCAAAAATTTTAAATGAGGGTACACCCCAAAAGAGTGAGAAAGAGCAAAAATGGAACAATGGGTGGGTAAGGTCGGTATCCATTGCTATTCTGCATAAGGTACGGAAAAGTCCCGTGGGATCCATGCCTGGTTCATTTTAATGAACGTGAGCTTGTCCACATTGTCTCTGGACAGGCGGCTGCGCTTGTCTGTTATAACGCCCCCAGCCGTGCTAAATACCCGTTCAGATAATACACTGGCTGCAGGGCACGCCAGCACCTCCAAGGCGTAAAGGGCAAGCTCAGGCCATGTGCCCAATTTGGAGACCCAGAAGTTGAAGGGGGCAGACCCGTCATTCACTACATGTAGGCGTGTGCACACATACTGCTCCACCATGTTGGTAAAATGCTGCCTCCTGCTAAGACGTTCCATCTGAGCTGCTGGTGCTGCTGTTTGTTGTGGCGTGCTGACAAAGCTTTTCCACATTTCGGCCATGCTAACCCTGCCTTCTGAGGTGCTGGCGGTGCCCTGGTTGCGTTGGCGACCTCCTCCTCCTCCTCCTCTGCCTTGTGCTTCCACTGTGGCCCCGCTGTCAGATGGGAATGCCAGCAGCATGGCGTCTACCAGCGTGCGCTTGTACTCGCGCATCTTGCGATCGCGCTCCAGTGAGTGAATTAAGGACGGTACGTTGTCCTTGTAACGGGGATCCAGCAGCGTGGCCACCCAGTAATCAGCACAAGTTAGAATGTGGGCAACTCGGCGGTCGTTGTGGAGACACTGCAGCATGTAATCGCTCATGTGTGCCAGGCTGCCCAGAGGCGACGAAAGGCTGTCCTCTGTGGGAGGTGTATCGTCCGTGTCCTCTGTATCCCCCCAGCCACGCACCAGTGATGGCCATGAGCTGGCCTGGGTGCCACCCTGCTGTGAACATGGTTCCATCTCCTCCTCCAGCTCCTCCTCCTCCTCATCCTCCTCATCCTCCAGAACTGTGCCCCTGCTGGACAATTGTGTCCCTGGCGTTTGTGTGTGCAGGAACCCACCCTCGGAGCCCCTTGCGAATGACTGCCCTGAAAGCCTTTGAAATGTTACCTCTTCATCCTCCTCCTCCTCCTCCTCATCCTGTGCCACATCCTCTTCCATCATCGCCCAAATTGTTTTTTCAAGGAGGCATAGAAGTGGGATAGTTAAGCTGAGAATGGCGTCATTGCCACTGGCCATGTTGGTGGAGTACCCAAAACAGCGCAACAAGGCACAATATATGCAAATGTCAAATATGCAAACTATGCCGCAATTTAATGTTTTTTACACCAAAAGGGTGTGTATTGAATAGCGGAATAGGATAAAAAACTGTGTATCTCACACGTACAAACACAGACTAGGCCCGATTAAATTTTTTCCTACCCTAAAGGGAGGATGAGGAAGAGGAGTATGGAACATGCAGCACCCTCAAATCTTCAGAAGTATGAGATGAACCCCAAAAACTTGGAAAGGTGGATCTCTCTCACACGTACCAACACAGACTATCCCCCAATTTAACTGATCCCCAAAGGTTTTTGATTAAATAGCGGAATAGAAAATATGATCCAAAAAAAGTGTATGTATATCACACGTACACAACCACACTAGGCCCCAATTACTATTGTTTGTACCCCTAAAAGGCTAGATGAGGAGTAGGGGGGGTATGGAACAGGCAGCACCCTCAAACCTTCAGAAGTATGAGATGAACCCCAACAACTTGGAAAGGTGGATCTCTCTCACACGTACCAACACAGACTATCCCCCAATTTAACTGATCCCCAAAGGTTTTTGATTAAATAGCGGAATAGAAAATATGATCCAAAAAAAGTGTATGTATATCACACGTACACAACCACAATAGGCCCCAATTACTATTGTTTGTACCCCTAAAAGGCTAGATGAGGAGTAGGGGGGGTATGGAACAGGCAGCACCCTCAAACCTTCAGAAGTAAGAGATGAACCCCAACAACTTGGAAAGGTGGATCTCTCTCACACGTACCAACACAGACTATCCCCCAATTTAACTGATCCCCAAAGGTTTTTGATTAAATAGCGGAATAGAAAATATGATCCAAAAAAAGTGTATGTATATCACACGTACACAACCACACTAGGCCCCAATTACTATTGTTTGTACCCCTAAAAGGCTAGATGAGGAGTAGGGGGGGTATGGAACAGGCAGCACCCTCAAACCTTCAGAAGTATGAGATGAACCCCAACAACTTGGAAAGGTGGATCTCTCTCACACGTACCAACACAGACTATCCCCCAATTTAACTGATCCCCAAAGGTTTTTGATTAAATAGCGGAATAGAAAATATGATCCAAAAAAAGTGTATGTATATCACACGTACACAACCACACTAGGCCCCAATTACTATTGTTTGTACCCCTAAAAGGCTAGGAGTAGGGGGAGTATGGAACAGGCAGCACCCTCAAACCTTCAGAAGTATGAGATGAACCCCAACAACTTGGAAAGGTGGATCTCTCTCACACGTACCAACACAGACTATCCCCCAATTTAACTGATCCCCAAAGGTTTTTGATTAAATAGCGGAATAGAAAATATGATCCAAAAAAAGTGTATGTATATCACACGTACACAACCACACTAGGCCCCAATTACTATTGTTTGTACCCCTAAAAGGCTAGATGAGGAGTAGGGGGGGTATGGAACAGGCAGCACCCTCAAACCTTCAGAAGTATGAGATGAACCCCAACAACTTGGAAAGGTGGATCTCTCTCACACGTACCAACACAGACTATCCCCCAATTTAACTGATCCCCAAAGGTTTTTGATTAAATAGCGGAATAGAAAATATGATCCAAAAAAAGTGTATGTATATCACACGTACACAACCACACTGGGCCCCAATTACTATTGTTTGTACCCCTAAAAGGCTAGATGAGGAGTAGGGGGAGTATGGAACAGGCAGCACCCTCAAACCTTCAGAAGTATGAGATGAACCCCAACAACTTGGAAAGGTGGATCTCTCTCACACGTACCAACACAGACTATCCCCCAATTTAACTGATCCCCAAAGGTTTTTGATTAAATAGCGGAATAGAAAATATGATCCAAAAAAAGTGTATGTATATCACACGTACACAACCACACTGGGCCCCAATTACTATTGTTTGTACCCCTAAAAGGCTAGATGAGGAGTAGGGGGAGTATGGAACATGCAGCACCCTCAAACCTTCAGAAGTATGAGATGAACCCCAACAACTTGGAAAGGTGGATCTCTCTCACACGTACCAACACAGACTATCCCCCAATTTAACTGATCCCCAAAGGTTTTTGATTAAATAGCGGAATAGAAAATATGATCCAAAAAAAGTGTATGTATATCACACGTACACAACCACACTAGGCCCCAATTACTATTGTTTGTACCCCTAAAAGGCTAGATGAGGAGTAGGGGGGGTATGGAACAGGCAGCACCCTCAAACCTTCAGAAGTATGAGATGAACCCCAACAACTTGGAAAGGTGGATCTCTCTCACACGTACCAACACAGACTATCCCCCAATTTAACTGATCCCCAAAGGTTTTTGATTAAATAGCGGAATAGAAAATATGATCCAAAAAAAGTGTATGTATATCACACGTACACAACCACACTAGGCCCCAATTACTATTGTTTGTACCCCTAAAAGGCTAGGAGTAGGGGGAGTATGGAACAGGCAGCACCCTCAAACCTTCAGAAGTATGAGATGAACCCCAACAACTTGGAAAGGTGGATCTCTCTCACACGTACCAACACAGACTATCCCCCAATTTAACTGATCCCCAAAGGTTTTTGATTAAATAGCGGAATAGAAAATATGATCCAAAAAAAGTGTATGTATATCACACGTACACAACCACACTAGGCCCCAATTACTATTGTTTGTACCCCTAAAAGGCTAGATGAGGAGTAGGGGGAGTATGGAACAGGCAGCACCCTCAAATCTTCAGAAGTATGAGATTGTGTTCACTGTACCCCACAAAGATTGAGTTCACTGCACCCCACAATGATTGTGTTCACTGCACCCCACAAAGATTGTGTTCACTGCACCTCACAAAGATTGTGTTCACTGTACCCCCCAAAGATTGTGTTCACTGCACCCCACAAAGATTCTGTTCACTGTACCCCACAAAGATTGTGTTCACTGCACCCTAAAAGGATGTTGTTCACTGCACCCCACAAAGATTGTGTTCACTGCACCCTAAAAGGATGTTGTTCACTGCACCCCAAAAAGATTGTGTTCACTGTACCCCCCCAAAGATTGTGTTCACTGCACCCCACAAAGATTGTGTTCACTGCACCCCAAAAAGATTGTGTTCACTGTACCCCCCAAAGATTGTGTTCACTGCACCCCAAAAAGATTGTGTTCACTGTACCCCCCAAAGATTGTGTTCACTGCACCCCACAAAGATTCTGTTCACTGTACCCCACAAAGATTGTGTTCACTGCACCCCAAAAAGATTGTGTTCACTGTACCCCCCCAAAGATTGTGTTCACTGCACCCCACAAAGATTCTGTTCACTGCACCCCACAAAGGATTTTGTTCACTGCACCCCAAAAAGATTGTGTTCACTGCACCCCAAAAAGGATTTTGATCACTGCACCCCAAAAAGGATGTTGTTCACTGCACCCCAAAAATGATTTTGTTCACTCCACCCCAAAAAGATTGTGTTCACTGCACCCCACAAAGATTGTGTTCACTGCACCCCAAAAAGATTGTGTTCACTGTACCCCCCAAAGATTGTGTTCACTGCACCCCACAAAGATTCTGTTCACTGTACCCCACAAAGATTGTGTTCACTGCACCCCAAAAAGATTGTGTTCACTGCACCCCAAAAAGGATGTTGTTCACTGCACCCCAAAAAGGATGTTGTTCACTCCACCCCAAAAAGATTGTGTTCACTGCACCCCACAAAGATTGTGTTCACTGCACCCCAAAAAGATTGTGTTCACTGCACCCCAAAAATGATTTTGTTCACTGCACCCCAAAAAGGATTTTGTTCACTGCACCCCAAAAAGGATGTTGTTCACTCCACCCCAAAAAGATTGTGTTCACTGCACCCCAAAAAGATTGTGTTCACTGCACCCCACAAAGGATTTTGTTCACTGCACCCCAAAAAGATTGTGTTCACTGCACCCCAAAAAGGATGTTGTTCACTGCACCCCAAAAAGGATTTTGTTCACTGCACCCCAAAAAGATTGTGTTCACTGCACCCCACAAAGGATTTTGTTCACTGCACCCCACAAAGATTGTGTTCACTGCACACCAAAAAGGATTGTGTTCACTGCACCCCAAAAAGATTTTGTTCACTGCACCCCAAAAAGATTGTGTTCACTGCAGCCCAAAAAGATTGTGTTCACTGCAGCCCAAAAAGATTGTGTTCACTGCAGCCCAAAAAGATTGTGTTCACTGCAGCTCACACACAGAAAAATGGATGTGGATCACTGACACCTGCCTATCTCCAATCCCACACCACACAGCAATATCGATTGTAGTTTGTAGAACACAGTTTCCCTAAAATTCAGCAGACTCTGTCCCTAACAGGATTGAGAAGAGATCGTAGATCAGGATTGAGTGCAGATTCACCCCACCCCCCACACAGCAATATCGATTGTAGTTTGTAGAAGACACTGACCCTATAATTCAGCAGACTCTATCCCTAAAATGCCTACAACTCGCCCTGCCTAAACACTCCGACCTGTCCCTCAATTCTATCCGGACACAAATGGTTTTTTCCTGCCTATCTTTCCCTAATCAGCAGCCAGCACGTTGATGTGTGCTCTGTCCCTGATATAAGCAGCATAATGACGCCGCTGCGGCTGCCTCGAACTTATAAAGACTTGGTCACATGCTTCAGACGGCCAATCACAGCTACTAAGACATTTGCAGGCATGGCTGGGATGGCTTAAGGCACACCAGTTAAACGATTGTTGATTGGCTGTTGAAAGCCCGCCATGAAAAGAGCGCCAAAGCATGCAAAACCCGGAAATAAAACGACCGAACACGGATTTTTACCCGAACATACAGTAAAGTGTCCGTGTCCGTGTTCGGGTACAAAAAATCCAATTATTCGGTACGAACACGAATAATACAGTCCGTGTTCGCTCAACACTACTTCTGTTGTCAGAAATTGCTTCAAAATCCTGCATTGCATAGAAGATAAGATGTTACAGTTACACTGTAATGAAATCTAGATTTTTCTAGAGCACTCTACAAGAGTAATTTCTGTTAATAAAAAGAGCTGCTCTGAGTTCTAAGAGAAAAAAATCTACTTAAGATAATACTGAATAGAAAAAAAAATCGGTTGCGAATGGTATTAGTTAGCATGACTCTTGCAAGAGCTACTAATATTCAGGGCTGAAGCTTACAAATAAATGAATATGTAGCAGGTACAGCAATAGAGAACAATGTGGAGCGAAGTTGGTTTAAGAGCCTAGTGCCATGACCTTTATATTAACTATATATGTTCAGTAGGAAACAATTGTGGTCTTTTGAGACATTGTAATGTGCAACTTGTAGAAATGTTGTGGTGGCACAGTACAAATGTTACATGTTATTTTCTTTTATTTGTAGCATATAACCGTTTACTCCTGAAGTAGCAGAACATTTTCTGAGAAATGTGTCAAGTATAATTGCCTATCTTCCACTGCATATCTTACATGTATGAAAACTACTGAATTTGTAAACCATGAGTGTTCAATAGTTATGTTGCATGAGCTTAGTCAAGTGTGTGCCTCCAAAGGCCTCATTTAGATAGAATATAGTAGAATAGAATAGAATAGAAAACATTTTATCTTAAATGGGGAGACAGTTGAAATTCTAAATATTGTTAGGAAATTATAGAGAAGAATCCTGGGAAATATAATAAAATAAAACTACAGTATAACACTGTTATAGCAAAGATGCTTTGTATAGTAAAGGTACTGCTGCCCACTGCAATTCTCCTGAACAGTCCTCTAGCATCCAGGAGTTCCACTCAAAATGTAAAAGATCAAAATGGAGTAAAGCATATATAATAATGTGTTTTAATTGAATTAATTTTTGGACCAGTGCTTAGAATGGTTTGCAACATTGAGTCAAGTCATCTGAAAGATTTTTCGCATTCATATCAGCTATTGGCAGGAACGTGCATTAGACTATCATCATCATCCCAACTTTCTTAAATAACAAAGACAGACATGTTCTATCACAATGTATGAGGGAAACGAACAAGCATTTGCCATACCCCCAGTTACGTGGACCACAAATAATTTATGCCCAAAAAATGATTAGTTAAACCCACAATTGCTTTTTTTCCCCTCACAATTATTTTAAAATAACGTTTTTTAGAAATAAGATATGCAATATTTAGAAGTTTGGATGAAAGGTTTAGGGGTTGATTTTTTAAAGGCAATTGGTTATAAATTGCAGGTGCACTTTACAAAGTGCAGTTGCTCCAGAGCTTAATACATGAGGGGATCTAATTTGATTAAGGGGGGTAAAATAGGTACCCTTTGTCCTGAAAATGCCTTACCGATAATACAAATGTCAAAGGACTTACCTCATCCGACTGATTATCAGAAACTCCCAGGTGGTCTCAAGCTCCTCCTTTCGGATTCTCAGGGTCACCTGTAAATTCCCTCCTAGGCAAAGTTTGCCAACTGTTCTGGAAATGTTATATATAGGCAACTCCTATCCTTGTATTGATTAGTGGTTCCAAATTAATAATAACAACTGCAGTAGGGAACAGACACAAAAAGACACTCAGCATCTTTCAAAAAGAAAAAAAAACAGTTCTGTTTTATTTGCCGCAATGGAAGGTTTTTATACACATGATTACGTAAACATCACATTAATATTACAATTGTACATATATGGTAACAAGGGGCGTAATATAGGCAGGCTAATTCTAATCAGGACTCAAAGAATGCAAACGTGTAATGAAAACATTATTAGTGCTGTGTGCACAGTGAGTGCAGTGTGCAATACATACAAAATACAGTACAGCTGTTGGCGGCGGTTCCCCATCCGGGGAGGACTGTATGAACACGAGAGAAGCTCAGCACGGGCATTTACATGATCATAGGAGATGTGCTCTACACAATAGGCTCCCTCCTATATAATGTTTGATACTGAACATAGAGTGACCATCCTCACTCTTATGTAACTACTTAGGTGCTAATATATGAGCTCTCTAAAATGCACAACAGTCCTTCTCATTAAAAATTACAGAATTTGAGATATTTGCCTTACCACACAATGTGCAGATAAGTCAAATGATATGCTCCAGACGAAGCTTTTCATAAGAAAGCGAAACATGTTGAGCAAAAGGCAAAATATTGTATGCTAGATTACGATCTCAGCTGACCCTGTTGACCGGCACCTCACTTTCTCGGGTATCCGTCGGCAGGAATCCTCTGATACCAAGTATATAGCTTTGAGAATCATATAACTGCAAATTGTTCAATACTTTGAATTGTATGTAAATCAATGTCTACTATCTCATTAATTAGGACATACTATAATACAGACCACCTGTTGGTCTGATCCTCAATACATAAGTACCTGCCTGTATCTTTCTATGATTTTAAAATGATTCTTTAAATAAAAATGATTTTATATAATCAATGTGCCCGAAATCCTTGTCTCCCAATCCTTCCATTTAATAAACTATTTAAGGATAGGGGCACAATCAAGTACTATATCTCATGGGCCCAGATAGCTGCTGTCTGAAGGCACATGGTTCATAATAAATTCTATCAGAGAGATAGCAAAAACATTAGGTGTGGCCAAATCAACTGTTTGGAACATCCTTAAAAATAAAGAACGCACCGGTGAGCTCAGCAACACCAAAAGACCCGAAAGACCATGGAAAACAACTGTGGTGGATGACCGAATAATTGTTTCCCTGGTGAAGAAAACACCCTTCACAACAGTTGGCCAGATCAAGAACACTCTCCAGGAGGTAGGTGTATGTGTGTCAAAGTCAACAATCAAGAGAAGACTTTACCAAAGTGAATACAGAGGGTTTACCACAAGATGTAAACCATTAGTGAGCCTCAAAAAGAGGAAGGCGGGATTAGATTTTGCCAAACAACAACTAAAAAAGCCTTCACCGTTCTGGAACAATATCCTATGGACAGATGAGACCAAGATCAACTTGTACCAGAGTGATGGGAAGAGAAGAGTATGGAGAAGGAAAGGAACTTCTCATGATGATCCAAAGCATACCACCTCATCAGTGAAGCATGGTGGTGGTAGTGTCATGGCGTGGGCATGTATGGCTGCCAATGGAACTGGTTCTCTTGTATTTATTGATGATGTGACTGCTGACAAAAGCAGCAGGATGAATTCTGAAGTGTTTTGGGCAATATTATCTGCTCATATTCAGCCAAATGCTTCAGAACTCATTGGACGGCGCTTTACAATGCAGATGGACAATAGGGATGATCGAACTTTTCAAAAGTTCGGTTCGACCAGAACACCCGAACTTTCCAAAAGTTCGGCCCGGATTTCAGAACCCCATTGAAATCAATGGGACCCGAACTTCGGTAATCAAAAAAACACAATTTTGAAGCCCTAAAACCCAATAAATGCCCCTAAAAAGTGCCTAGGATCCTGGGTCATGCCCCAGGGACTATTAATCACACAAAAAAAGTTCTTAAAAATTGTCATTTTTGATAGAGAGCGAATTATTGAAAAAGTTATTGAAGAAAAATTAGATTTCTTTGGATTTAGTGTCTGGGGGGTCTGTGAAGTTTCAGCTCTGTAGTATGTCCAGAACCAGAAAAAAAAGATTGTTTGTATTAGAATCAATATAGAACAGGGATATGGCTCCGCTATTTTCACACCTTGCCGGTTTTGTAGCAAGCGTTTTTTGGGCATTTTTTGGGGGACTTTGGAGGCAGGCATGACATCAGAACTTCTGTGTAGGGGTATATATACATACACCCATGTATGTATATATACACATACACATATATAGGTGTGCAAATAGGAGAACCCTATGCTTGCGCTAATGAAATAATTAACACCAATATGTCTCCGCTCCTATCACACCTATGTGTGTATGTGTATAAGTACATATAAATGTGTGTGTATATATACCCCTATACAGAAGTTCAGATGTTTTGCCTGCCTCCAAAGACCCACAAAAAATGCCCAAAAAAACGCCTGCAACAACACACCTGGGAATTTTTTTTGGCACAGGCATTTTTTTGGGCATTTTTTGTGGGTCTTTGGAGGCAGGCAAACCATCTGAACTTCTGTATAGGGGTATATATACAGACACCCATGTCTGTATATATACACATACACATATATAGGTGTGAAAGTAGCAGAACACTATGCTTGCGCTAATGAAATAATTAACACCAATATGTCTCCGCTCCTATCACACCTATATGTGTGTATGTGTATAAATACATATAAGTGTGTGTGTATATATAACCCTATACAGAAGTTCAGATGTTTTGCCTGCCTCCAAAGACCCCAAAAAAAATGCCCAAAAAAAACGTCAGCTGCAAAAACACACCCACAAAACCCACAAAAAATGCCTGCGCCAAAAAAAAAATGCCCAGGTGTGTTGTTGCAGGCGTTTTTTTTGGGCATTTTTTGTGGGTCTTTGAAGGCAGGCAAAACATCTGAACTTCTGTATAGGGGTATATATACACACACACTTATGTATTTATACACATACACACATATAGGTGTGATAGGAGCGGAGACATATTGGTGTTAATTATTTCATTAGCGCAAGCATAGTTTTCTGCTACTTTCACACCTATATATGTGTATGTGTATATATACAGACATGGGTGTTGTATATATACCCCTACAAAGAAGTTCAGATGTCATGCCTGACTCCAAACATGTCCTCAAAAAAGCCCTATAAACGCCTGCAGCAAAAAGCTGGGAGACAGGCGAGAAGCCATATCGCTGTTCTGTAAGTGACCTAAGAGAAACGATCTTTTCTCTATAGCGGTCACCCTGACATGGAAGGGATTTGTCACCCTGCCATAGCAGTCAGAGTCAGTTAACCCTACACTACACTACACTACACTACGGTCCCCTTACACTTAACACTTTCCCTACAGAAACTAGCTTATTAAAACTAACTATAGTGGAAAATAGCACCCTAACTACACTAGATATCCCTTTCCTCACACTAAAAATTGCTAAATGACACTTTGTAGCAGAAGTAACAGAACTGCTTCCACTCTCTTCCATGTCCCTGTATTACAATGCTAGGAATTTAGCGGGGGCTATCTTATATACTGGGGGGCGTATTCACTAATGATTGGCCTATGGACCCCCTAGTCACTTCAATCACATTCCTAGCATTCTCCTGCCCCCCTCAATTGGCTTTTACTGATGGTTCTGGTCCAATCACGGGCTTTTAAATCCCATTTCCTGTACCATTGCATTTTGGTCGGTTCTGGTTGACGAATTCCGAACTTTTTCAGCAAAAAGTTCGGAATTCGGCCGAACCTCGAACAGCCAATGTTCGGGTCGAACCGATGGTCGACCTGAACCATTCGATCATCCCTAATGGACAATGACCCGAAGCATACTGCGAAACAACCAAAGAGTTTTATAAGGGAAAGAAGTGGAATGTTATGCAACAGCCAAGTCAATCACCTGACCTGAATCTGATTGAGCATGCATTTCACTTGCTGAAGACAAAACTGAAGGGAAAATGCCCCAATAACAAGCAGGAACTGAAGACAGTTGCAGTAGAGGCCTGCCAGAGCATCACCAGGGATGAAACCAAGTGTCTGGTGATGTCTATGCGTTCCAGACTTCAGGCTGTAATTGACTGCAAACAATTTGCAACCAAGTATTAAAAAAGTGAAAGTTTGATTTATGATTGTTAATCTGTCCCATTACTTTTGGTCCCTTAAAAAGTGTGAGGCACATATACAAACTGTTGTAATTCCTACACCGTTCACCTGATTTGGATGTAAATACCCTCAAATTAAAGCTGAAAGTTTGCAGTTAAAGCACATCTTGTTTGTTTCATTTCAAATTGTGGTGGTGTATAGAGCCAAAAAGATTAGAATTGTGTTGATGTCCCAATATTTATGGACCTGACTGTAGAATACAATAATATACAGAATATAATATAAAGAAAAGGAGAAGATCTGCTGACTCCCATCATCCAATCATATACAAGCAAAAATTCATTTTTTTTCCTTGCATGTGTTTGGGTATTCTTGACTTGTTGTTTGACAGTGAAGTATTTTTTATTTTGTTACAGTGGTCTGTACATCAAACCAAAAAGAGAGATAACTGAGGAGGACAAAGAACAGAAATACTTGATCCCAAAAGAGTAACAGTACCTCCAAATCAGGGACATTTATGACCTATTGCTATCAAGCCTTTACAGTTGTAGCTGACACACATTTCCATTTCATTTTTGTATGGAGCACAGGTTGACAAAACTAAAGTTATGTTTGGCAGACTCTAAAGTGTATGTTCCCTGAAAGAAGCAATTACCAAATAGATACAAGTTTAAAACCCCTAACCCTGCTGTTATTCATGTTAACCAATTAAGAATATGCTAGCTAACTGCTCAGTATTGTAAAATAAAATGAAAAGACAGTGATGTGAAAGAGTATTTTCTTCTTCATAAGACTGTCAGTGGTTTTCAGCTTGTATTGATTTACTAGCATGTAGATGTTTTAGGAATGGCACCCCTAAGACTAAAACACAAATGTATTAATCTTTTAGGAAAATAATGCATACTCAATACTCAATGTTTGGAGACCCTGCTTTCTTGAGGATGCTTCTGTCTGCTGCAATTAATCAACAGCTGCTTGCTCCTAGCTAAAAACAGTAGATATTGTGACATCCAACCTAAGATGTGCTAGAAATAAACATGCTCTAGTGTAGACAGATTGTGGAGATATTTTTGGATTTATGAGAGAGGACACTAAGTCAAATCTAATTAAAATTTTATCCTATGCTGTTTCTGTATCGTCACGTATTGAGAATAAGTTCTCCACTTAGCCTGGATGTCAGCCTAATATTATTGCTTTTCATTTCATGCAGTGTATAAATATGATGGATTGCGTTTATCCTAGAAAATTAGTGAGAATAGCTTGAATGTGAAACAAGATTTTGAACCACTGACTTAATACATTCCTCAATATAACATATGTACAATGCCTTAAACCACTCCTGTCACATGTAAGAAAAAGATCTATTATACATTCAGAATATGTGCCCAAAGGAAGCCTCTGTATATGTAAATTTAGTTTTTTTTCCTGAACTGACAATTTTCAGCATGTTATGCTGGCCATACAATCAATTTTGTTCTAATGTCAGATACTTGCAAAAATAATAAAGTGAATCATGAATCAGACATGCTGGTAGTTTAATTTGCTCCTGTCAAAATTGGTCCAAATATGTGTAAAGATGTGATTTAGGGACACCTTGATGGTACATAATTATGTCAATGCCCAATATAAATATATATTGCTTATAAAATTGTTGGTGATATAAATACCTCAGTACATACAGTGCTGAGGGTAGGAGTCAATTGCTGTGTGGTGGAGGGGGGACATGCCATCACCCAGGAGGGTGTGACTGTGATGTCAGTTTAATCTATTGAGAGTGAGTCATTTAGATAGCAGAGAGGAGAGAACAGACAGGAACTACACTTGGTGCTTTGGGTGCCCCCCTCCTGCCACTCGCCGGTGTTTCTCAGGCTTACCTATTCCACCAGCGTGCCCAAGAAACGATCTGACTGGTCACGATAGAAGGTTATCATCTTTGATCACCTCTATGGCCTTGGAGCCACGTCATGACATCCCTTCACATCACATCATTTTTTTTTATATTTTGCTTTTAAAGGTAAAAGAGATATTTGGGGTCTTTCTGACCCCAGATCTCTCCATAAAGAGGACCTGCCATCCTTATTTCTATTACAAGGGATGTTTACATTCCTTGTAATAGGAATAGAAGTGCTTAATTAAAATGAAAGGGACAGTTTAAAAATAAATATAAATATATAAAATAAATAAATATATTTAAAAAAAAAATGATTGGTTAAACCCACAAGTGCTTTTTTTCACCCACAATTATTTTAAAATAATGGTTTTAAGAAATAAGATATGCAATATTTAGAAGTTTGGATGAAAGTTTTAGGGGTTGGTTTTTTTTAAAGGCAATTGGTTATAAAGTGCAGGTGCACTCTACAAAATGCAGTTGCTCCAGAGCTTAGTAAAATTAAACAGACAGTGTAAAAATAAAAAAATAAAATAAATGAGAAAACAATTTAAAATGCCCATTGCTCCAAGCTTGCGCGCAGAAGCGAACGCATATGTAGATCACACACGTATATGTAAACAGTGTTTGCACCACACATGTGAAGTATCGCTGCGAACTTTAGAGCGAGAGCACAAATTCTAGCGCTAGACCTCCTCTTTAACTTTTTAAATCATGACATGTTAGGTATCTATTTACATGGTATAATATAATTGTTCATATTTTACATAAAAAGTGAGGTAAATATTGTGTTTTGTTTTGTTTTTTTAAATTCATTAAAGTGTATTTTTTCCCAAATAATTGCGTCTGAAAAACTGCTACGCAAATCCAGTGGGACAAAAAATTGTAGAGATCACCATTTTATTCCCTAGGGTGTCTGCTAAAACAATATATATAATGTTTGGGGGTTATAAGTAATTTCAAGCAAAAAATACTGATTTAAACTTGTAAACAAAAAGTGCCAGAAAACGCTTAGTCTTCAAGTAAAGTCATGCTTATTCACAACATCAAGGTGTAGCTAAAACGGCCACAAGAGAGGCAATAAGACCCTAGCTACAAAATACAAAAAACATTTATATAAACCCATATTTTATAGATGGACATGTGCGTATGTATATACATATAAATTTATAATATGTTAACATATATATATATATATATTGTATATAGATAGATATATATATGTAGCACCCTACAAGGTAGGTGCTAGGTAAAAGCATAATGGGCCTTGGCTGCCTAACAGCAGGGCCATGATTTTCAGCTGGGCTGCCATGTCTCCCAGGTATGACTGCTGAGAGGGGAGTCTCCCCACTGGCTCCATAAGAGGATTCTCATTGGGCCATGGAGGAAACCCAATCAGTGGCTCATTCAGGCCTGTATCTACCCCAGAAGGCAGATTCTGCCACAGAGGATTCTGGGAGTGGGTATAAGTTTGAGGGAAGCGCATGGCGCTGCGTCTTTGGTGGGAAGCAGTGTCCCAGGAGGGAGGGTACGGCTGTCTCTCCTCCTGTGAGAAGGATCGGTGTCTCGGGTGGCTGCCTGAGAGTCCAGAGAGAGAGCTGAGCGGAACTGTAGAGAGGAACCAGTGTGCCGAGGACCAGTGGAGATAGAGGGGTTCAGTTCCAGGAAAGCATGCCAAGTTTGTGAGTACTGTGAATTGCCCCTGCGGGTCTGCCAGAAGTATAGAGAAGTATAGAGGGGAAGGTCCCAGGGATCCGGGAGCCAGCTAGTGTCAAGGGGGTGCCTAGCAAGAGGACCCTGAAGTGTTAGAGGGGGTGCCTAGCAAAAGGACCCTGGAGTGTTAGAGGGGTGCCTAGTGAGAGGACCCTGAAGTGTAGAGGGGGCGCCAGTGGTTGGGCACTGAAGAGTTAAGTGTACAGTGTGAAGTGCACAGTGTTAAGAGTTGCAGCAGCACAAGCAGTTACAAAGAGCTACCTCAGTCAGTGAAGGGCTGGAGAGAGCTGTTTACCGGACTTTTGAGCTAAACAGAGTGTCAGGAGTCAAATATCTTACAGTCCTGGATCTTCTGAGTTAATCTGAGTATTAAAGTCGAAGTTTCAACACAGTTCAGCAGAACAGTATCTTCAAGCACCAGGGAGCATTGGTCGGCACTCAGCTGGCGTCAAGACAGCGCTAACAGGCATTTTTCTGTACAGTGTCCCAGTTGAACATAGTTGAGCCAGAGGAGTATCCCACTCATTCCCTTCTCCCATCCCCATTACAAAATAAACAAAACAAACCAAAGATGCCGGAATGATCATTGTCTCAGTTCTCACACTTGGGTTTTCAACTTAAATGTGTTGGAAGTGTTACCGGTGATGATAGCAGAAACATATCAGGCCCAATGCCTGGAAATATTGCTACATTTGGGGGCTCATCCGGGATTTTGCCATTGGGTACTGGGCCAGTTGCCCCTGGCAAAGGCAGAAGAAAAAGTTGGAAATGTAAATTTTTGTGGCCAGAACTGTTGTTCAAGTATCAAGCCAAGTGTGAGACCGGATCTGCGGGAGGCAGGGAGAGTGGGATGAAGCTAGAAGTGCATATGGAGGGTTGCTTGTGGCAACGCAAATGTTCAAGTAAAACCTGCAGTCTGATGAGAACTTTTGATATGGACTATGAAATGTATTCTGCTGTCAGAAAATGGATAGCAGGTGGGAAAAGTGTAAAAGTGCCTGAACGCTACAACCGCTTAACGGAAAGAGGTCCCAGTGGGGACGGTGAAGATGGAGGCCGGGGGCATGGGAAGAGAGGTGCCAGGGGTGTACGTGCAAGCTATGTGGACTGATGTTGACCGCGCATTTGACAGCGGGACATTTATTCTGTATAGCGATTGCAACGATACTGTGAGGATTGTAGTCGGCCATGCCGAGAGGGGCTATGGGGCTAGCCTTGGAGACAGTATGGAAGATGTGAATTGCACATGTGTGGCTAGGAAGAGGACTATCGACCGTACGACCGACAGCGGGATATTACTCTTGCCAAGCAAAGAGGGACAGCTGGTTTCAGTGAAGGAAGATGCAGTTGTGGCCCTAGTGCAATTGAGAAGAGTGGATGCATGTCTGGCAAGTGACATGATCCGCTTAGCAGCTATTTCCCTGTGGGCTAAAGTAGAAGAGCATGGCAGGGGAAGAGTTACAGCACCGCGTGGGAAAGTGCGCCATGTGCAGACTTGCCTAGCAGGAGGAGTCATCGCCCAATATGGTGAAAGGGTGGAGACAGCGGGAACATCAAGCCAATCAGGAGTGACCAAGGGGACCCTATTAATATTCTCTCCTTCGGGTGTGGCTGTACGGGGGTCACGTGTAGGAGAGAGGAGTATGTCGTTCGTGAGCGAGACAAAGAGTGTACCTGCTATCACTGCCACCATGGGTGAAGACTCTGCCAGGCAGAACCCAGAGCAGATCCACCAGCCCAATCCGTCCCTAGTCTGGGACACCGGTATCCGGATGGTGCTGGACTGCAGACTCGCGCTGTGCAAAGGAGGCGGCCGGGAGTTCCTAGTCTCATTAAGAGTACAAGCGTGGGTCCAGTGTGGGCAGTGTGGTTATCTGCTGCTTCGGGCGGAAAAGAGTGAAGGCCGACCCAAGAAGCTATGTGTTACATGGGAATCAGGCCTCACACAGGAGGTGACCGGGACTGAATCCAAGTTCCTCCGCGGAGGCGGGAGGGGCATGTTGCATCTGATGATGCCGTTAGAGGCCTTGCCAGCAGTCGGTGGGCCTTCAATATGTGGAAGGGAAACTCGGTCGCAGAGCTCCCTAGGGAGGGGATTCATGCCAGCATCAGTGCCAGGACGGTGGCCGGAGGATGTATCTACCTCAGCAGCAATGGCAGGATCCACCCATATTAGCATTTGGCAGCCTGAAAAGTCTGCAGTTACTCTGGCCTCACCCACCAGCACTAGTGGTGAGGGAAGCATGCCCTGTACTCATCGGGTCCCCATCTTTCAGTACAAATACGGTTCAATTGACGAGGGAATCGATGACTGGGGATCCACGGATGAAACAGAGTGGGACTTGGGGTCGGAAGCTGGGAGCAGCTCCCCAGGTCCTTATGTGCCAGTGACTATTGATAAGGAGGCCAAGGAAGCCCTGGAGAGGGGGGACTTAGCCCAGAAACTGGGGTTCTGTGATACGTATTGTAGCAGGGTGCTGGTAAAACAGCTCTAAATGGCAGGGGAAGTGGTTGATTGGATCTATGTTCCTCCACGGTTTCTTAGATTTTTCAATCTAAGGTAAAATCAGCAAAGACATTATGGTAAAGAGTGCTAGTCTTTACCCTTTATTAGTAAGGTCTGTTCCGGGGCTGGTTTTACTGGGAATCTGATAGGGCTCTGGGTGGGACAGATTCCCAACTCCGTGGACCACAGTTTGTTGGTCTCTGGCTAGGCCTTGATTAAGGCAGCTGGACCTGGATATCAGAGAGAGTGTGGATGTCTCCATTACAGGAAGCAAATGGGAGCATGGCTGCTTGTCTCTGAAACCTGGGATATTATCGTTTGTTCCAGAAAGGACACTTACCTGAACAAGGACTTTAAAGGGACTACAAACACAGTTTTTAGTTTGTTTGGCCAGGAGCCAGTTTCTTTTGTTATGAACTTTTGAGAGTGCATTAAACCTGTCATTTTCTAAAGAAACTGTGAGCATGTCCCTTCCTTGAGTCTTTTCCCCTACAATTGGTGGCTTGGAGCGGGCACAAGACCCAGAGACTGTACCTCTTGCAGTGACATTTTGTTATAAAGGTGAAATATATATAGCCAGCACTCTTAAAGGGACAGTATACTGGTGCCAGTAAAAATGGAGAAACTATTGAAACAGTTGGTGCAAGCAGGCACTGAGCAACAGGAAACAAATCGTTTGTTTACTGCAGCTTCCCAGGTGGCCATGCAAGAACAAAAAGAGTTCAATAAGCTCATACAGAGACAGTTACAGTCCCTGGCTGACAAGGCTCTACAAGTGGACAATGTTGCAGATATACGCAAGCGAGTGCAGGCGGCACTACAGAAAATGACAGCCGAGGACGACGTGGAGGCTTTCCTCACGGTATTTGAGAGGGTGGCAGAGTGAGATGGGCTTTCCCAGGACCTGTGGGCTGAGGTCCTTGCCCCTTTTCTGACCGGAGATCCCCAAAAGGCCTATTTTGATCTGAGTGCTGCTGAAGCCCGCAAATACCAGAGCCTTAAGACAGAGATTTTGGCCCGCCTTGGGGTTACAATGGCCTTGAGGGCCCAGCGTCCATGCCTGGCAGTACAAGGTGGACCAACCTGCAAGGTCCCAGATGTATGACCTCATTCATCTCACACAGATGTGGTTACAACCAGAGGTCGCCACTCCAGCTCAGATCGTGGAGAGAGTGGTAGTGGATTGCTTTGTGAGAGCCCTTCCCATCCCTATACAGCGGTTTGCCGGGCAAGCAGATCCTAAAGATGCCCATGAGTTGGTGGCCCTCGTGGAGCGGTACTTATGTACTGAGGACTTTCTTCAGGGGGTAGCACCCAAAGAGTCCTTCTCCCAGAGACAAAAGCCCACCAACGTGGAAAAAAAACGCTCCAGCCCTAAAGTGGGGGAAAAGGGAGGTAAATACCGACACTGATGCGCAAGGCATGAGGAAGTCACATCGCCAGACGGAGACCCGACAGGACCGGGGACCTGTAGTGTGCTGGCGGTGCCAAGAACCAGGACACCTGGTCGCCAGTTGTCCCCTAACCCAGGAACCCCACGGCTAAGAGTATTGCTAAAGAACTTTCGCTTATATTTTCACGTGTGGGTATTCCCCGGGAGCTGTTGACTGACCAAGGCACTCCCTTCATGTCGAAGGTTACCAAATAGTTGTGCAAATTGTTAAAAATTAATCACTTACACACTTCTGTGTACCACCCGCAAACGGATGGTCTGGTGTAAAGGTTTAACAAAACCTTGAAAGGAATGTTAAAACGAGTGGTAGCAGTAGGGACTGGGACTGCCTCTTGCCCTACCTCATGTTTGCTGTACGGGAAGTACCGCAAGCCTCCACTGGTTTTTCTCCATTTGAGTTGCTATATGGCCGACATCCAAGGGGCCTATTAGATATAGCAAAAGAGACCTGGGAACAAGAGGCAACCCCACTCAAAAGCGTAGTGGAGCATATTGCTCAAATGCAAGACCGGATTGAAAAAGTCATGCCCATTGTTAAACTCCACTTGCAACAGGCTCAGCAGGCTCAGGCTAGAGTCTATAACCGTTCAGCCAAGATCCGAACCGTTAACCCCGGTGACAGAGTTCTTGTGCTGGTACCTACAGTGGAGAGTAAATTTCTGGCAAAATGGCAAGGGCCCTACGAGGTTGTAGAACAGGTGGGCAAAGTTAACTATAGAGTACACAAGCCAGGCAAAAGGAAACCCTACCAAATATATCATGTCAATCTATTGAAGCCCTGGAAGGACAGAGAGTCCCTTATGGTCCAAGTGCCCTCGACCATGTCTACCACAGGTCCTTCTTCTATGCCTGGGGTAGAGATCGCTGAGGCACTGTCAGTAAGCCAAAAACAAGAGACCAAGGAATTTCTGCAAAGAAATAAGGAGTTATTTTCTGATCTTCCAGGGATAGCTTCAATGTACAAGCATGATATTGTGACAGAGCCTGGGGTGAAAGTTAATGTAAAACCCTATCGGATCCCGGAAGCCCGGTGCCAAGTAGTCTCGGAGGAAATAAAGAGGATGTTGGAGCTGGAAGTGATAGAGGAATCCCATAGTGAGTGGTGTAGTCCAATCGTCCTGATTCCCAAGCCGGATGGAAGCATCCGATTTTGTAACGATTTTCGAAAGTTAAATGAGGTATCAAAATTTGATGCCTATCCCATGCCCAGAGTAGATGAGCTAATTGAGCGTCTAGGACATGCCCGATATATCACCACCCTGGATCTTACGAAGGGGTATTGGCAAATACCTCTTACAGATTGTGCCAAGGAGAAGACAGCTTTTTCTACTCCTGAGGGGCACTGGCAGTACAGGAGGATGCCATTTGGCCTACATGGGGCACCGGCCACTTTTCAGCGGATGATGGATCGTGTCCTTAAACCCCACCGAGCCTATGCATCTGCCTATTTAGATGACGTGGTCATTTTTAGTGCAGACTGGGAGAGCCACTTACCTAAAGTACAGGCTGTTATTAATGCCCTCCGTGGTGAGGGTTTGACGGCTAATCGAAAAAAATGTGCAGTGGGATTAGAGGAGGCCCGATATTTGGGGTACATTATTGGCCGGGGATGGTAAAACCCCAGGTCACAAAGATACAGGCCATCCAAAGTTGGCCAAGACCCCTCAATAAAAAACAGGTGAGGGCCTTTTTGGGGCTAATAGGCTATTACAGAAGGTTTATCCCCAATTTTGCGACATTGGCGTCTCCCCTTACGGATCTTACCAAGGGGGGTAAGTCCTTAGCAGTAACTTGGACCCCAGAAGCCGAGAAAGCTTTCCTGGACATAAAGACAGCCATCTGTAATAGCCCTGTCCTAATTTCCCCGGATTTTACACAGGAATTTATAGTGCAGACTGATGCGTCAGAAGTGGGATTAGGTGCAGTACTGTCCCAAGTGGTGAATGGGGATGAACACCCCATAGCATTCCTAAGTAGGAAATTGACCCCCGCAGAAAAAAGATATGCTATTGTAGAACGGGAATGTCTTGCAATCAAATGGGCTCTGGGGAGTTTAAAATACTACCTGTTAGGGCGACAGTTTAGGCTCTTAACAGACCATGCCCCTCTCAAGTGGATGGCCAAAAATAAAGAGAAAAATGCAAGAGTTACCAGATGGTTCTTGGCTCTACAGAGTTTCAAATTTGTGGTAGAACATAGACCAGGTAGCCAACAAGCTAATGCTGATGCCCTCTCCAGAGTACACAGTTTGATTGCCCAAGGTGCTCAACCCCCCGAGTTTGAGCAGAGGGAGTGATATGTAGCAGGGTGCTGGTAAAACAGCTCCAAATGGCAGGGGAAGTGGTTGATGGGATCTATGTTCCTCCACGGTTTCTTAGATTTTTCAATCTAAGGTAAAATCAGCAAAGACATTATGGTAAAGAGTGCTAGTCTTTACCCTTTATTAGTTAGGTCTGTTCCGGGGCTGGTTTTACTGGGAATCTGATAGTGCTCTGGGTGGGACAGATTCCCAACTCCGTGGACCACAGTTTGTTGGTCTCTGGCTAGGCCTAAATTAAGGCAGCTGGACCTGGATATCAGAGAGAGTGTGGATGTCTCCATTACAGTAAGCAAATGGGAGCATGGCTGCTTGTCTCTGAAACCTGGGATATCATCGTTTGTTCCAGAAAACTTACCTGAACAAGGACTTTAAAAGGACTACAAACACAGTAAGGCTCAGTTGAGCGGAAGTTTATTTAGTTTGTTTGGCCAGGAGCCAGTTTCTTTTGTTATGAACTTTTGAGAGTGCATTAAACCTGTCATTTTCTAAAGAAACTGTGAGCGTGTCCCTGCCTTGAGTCTGATCCCCTACAGTATGTTGAGAGAATTCCAGACCTCACTCCCCCAGGGATGATTGCAAAAGGGAGAGACCAGAACACGGCCCATGAGAATATGATACAAAGAGTGTTCACTCCATTTTCTCCACAAGGCTGGGGTAACAGGAGAACTCTTCCTCGGCTTTCCCAAATGTGGGCTAAAGTAGAGTGTGGATATGACTACCCGTATGCACCCAGAGAGGTGATGTTGATGGTAGAGAAATTCAGAGACTTTTGGTGCGATGAAATGATCTGGGATTTCCTGTTTGTCCCCAAGCCATATAGGGACTCACTGGAGGAGAAGTTAAAAGAGAAATTTAACAGTGTGAAAGCTCAGTGGAACTTTGGGCGCTCCATTTACATAGACAGAGTGGAGGTCCGTCGCCCGGATGGGTCAGGTCAGGCCTGGTCCATCAGAGTCAAGAATGAGAAAGGTGTTTATGTCCGTGTCCCTCACCCTGATTATTATATCTGAGGGAAGCCAGTGGTTCATTAAAAGAAATTTTGAGAGAGACTGTGTTGGCCGGCTGGCAACCGCAACTGACCAAGGAACTTTGAAAATGTAATGCTGAAAATACAAGTTGCTGAAAGTGTTCAAGTTCAATGCAGACCCCTTGGGCCATTTGGCCAGGGTCTTGGAAAGAATGTTGCTATGTTATACCCCTTGCCCTGTTTCCTTCAAGAAGTACTTTGAAAGACAGCAGGCGGGCGCTGTGTTTCACTTCATCAAAGGACTCTGCATAGTTAGCAGGTAGACGTCTGTACCCTATCACTGGCTAAGGAGTGGACCTGGCGAGTCAAGACACTGGACAGCAGAGGTAGTTAGGGAAGGGAGTGGAAAGGTCACCCTTAGAGACAAAAGGAGGGTCTTTCCACTCAACTCTCTAGATAGTTAGTCTTGTATTTTCCTAAGTGTATGCAGTTGACTAACTTTTGCTTCCATTTTTTTTCTAAAGGTGGGATCATCTCAGAGATAGGTAGTTAGGAAATGTACATTGTGTTTTTCTTCGAGGTCCCCACCAAGCGAGTTTGTTTGTTGAGGGTGCATCAGTTCTCATGCACCTTAAATGTTTGTATATTTGTACAGCAGAGTATGTAAAGCTATATTTTTTTCACCGTATTTATTTGTACATTCGTTTTTTCCTTTTTCCCCCTTTCCAGGTTTGTGGGATACTCCTGAGTTTTTGGCCAGTGTTTTTGATAGGAGGCGGTTTCCTCAGAGTCAGAAGGACCTGACTCCGTTTGGTGTGGGATGGATGTAGCACCCTACAAGGTAGGTGCTAGGTAAAAGCATAATGGGCCTTGGCTGCCTAACAGCAGGGCCATGATTTTCAGCTGGGCTGTCATGTCTCCCAGGTGTGACTGCTGAGAGGAGAGTCTTCCCACTGGCTCCATGAGAGGATTCTCATTGGACCATGGAGGAAACCCAATCAGTGGCTCATTCAGGCCTGTATCTACCCCAGAGCCAGATTCTGGGAATGGGTATAAGTTTGAGGGGAGCGCATGATGCAGCGTCTTTGGCGGGAAGCGGGAGTCCCAGGAGGGAGGGTATGGATGTCTCTCCTCCTGTCAGAAGGATCGGGTGTCTCGGGTGGCTGCCTGAGAGTCCAGAGAGAGAGAACTGAGCTGAACTGTAGAGAGGATCCGGTGTGCCGAGGACCAGTGGAGATAGAGGGGTTCAGTTCCAGGAAAGCATGCCAAGTTCGTGAGTACTGTGAATTGCCCCTGTGGGTCTGCCTGAAGTTTAGAGAGGACCACTCCGTTGAAGGTCCCAGGGATCCGGGAGCCAGCTAGTGTCAAGGGGGTGCCTAGCAAGAGGACCCTGATGTGTTAGAGGGGGTGCCTAGCAAGAGGAACCTGGAGTGTTAGAGGGGGTGCCTAGTGAGAGGACCATGAAGGTGGTTGGGCACTGAAGAGTTAAGTGTACAGTGTGAAGTGTACAGTGTTAAGAGTTGCAGCAGCACAAGCAGTTACAAGGAGTTACCTCAGTCAGTGAAGGGTTGGAGGGAGCTGTACACCGGACTTTTGAGCTAAAGAGAATGTCAGGAGTCAAATGTCTTACAGTCCTGGATCTTCTGAGTTAATCTGAGTATTAAAGTCGAAGTTTCAGCACAGTTCAGCAGAACAGTATCTTCAAGCGCCAGGGAGCATTGGTCGGCACTTAGCTGGTGTCAAGACAGCGCTAACAGGCATTTTTCTGTACAGTGTCCCAGTTGAACCTAGTTGAGTCAGAGGAGTATCCCACTCATTCCCTTCTCCCATCCCCATTACAAAATAAACAAAACAAACCAAAGATGCCGGAATGGTCATTGTCTCAGTTCTCACACTTGGGTTTTCAACTTAAATGTGTTGGAAGTGTTACCGGTAATGATGGCAGAACCATATCAGGCCCAATGCCTGGAAATATTGCTATATATATATATATATATATATACACTGCTCAAAAAATTAAAGGAACACTTTGAAAACACATCAGATCTCAATGGGAAAACAAAATTATGCTCGATATCTATACTGATATGGACTGGGTAATGTGTTAGGAACGAAAGGATGCCACATCATTTGATGGAAATCAAAATTATCAAACTACAGAGGGCTGAAACCAAAGACACCCCCAAAAATCAAAGTGAAAGTTGTATGCAGCAGTCTAGTCCATTTTGCTGAAATTTCATTGCAGCAACAAAAAATGGTACTCAGTAATTTGTATGCCAGCCAGGTTGAGGGTATGACTGAGCCAGGTGGACAGAGGAGAGGAGGGGATGGAGCCAGGTGGAGGGGAGGACTGAGACAGGTGGACAGGGGAGAGAAGGGAATGGAGCCAGGTGGAGGGGAGGGTAAAGGAGAGAAGGAGATGCAGACAGGTGGACCAAGGAGAGGGGGATGCAGCCAGGTGGACAGAGTACGGTGGGATGCAGCCAGATGGAGTTGAGGCCAGAGCCAGGTGGACAAAGAAAAGGGCAGAGGGGAGAGGGGAGCCAGGCAGAGGGGAGGTTGGAGCTAGGTGGACAGAGGAGAGGGGGGATGCAGCCAGGTGGACAGAGGAGAGGGGTGATGTAGCCAGGTGGACAGAGGAGAGGGGGGATGCAGGCAGGTAGACAGAGGAGAGCAGGGATGAAGCCAGTTGAACAGAGGAGAGGGAGGATGCAGCCAGGTGGGGGGAAGGCTGGAGCCAGGAGGACAGTGGAGAGGGAGGATGCAGCCAGGTGGACAGAGGAGAGGAGGGATGCAGCCAGGTGGACAGAAGAGAGGGGGGATGCAGCCAGGTGGAGGGAAAGTTAGAGCCAGGTGGACAGAGGAGAGTTTGGATGGAGCCAGGTGGACAGAGGAGAGTTTGGATGCAGTCAGGTAGACAGAGGAGAGGAGGGATGCAGCCAGGTAGACAGAGGAGAGGGGGGATGCAGCCAGGTGAAGGGGAGATTGGAGCCAAGTGGACAGAGGAGATGGGGGATGCAGCGAGTTGGACAGAGGAGATGGGGATGCAGCCAGATGAACAGAGGAGATGGGGGATGTAGCTAGACAGACACAAGAGAGGGCAGTCTAGTCCTCCTTTGGAAGCCATTATCCCCATCATCATCCCCGGTCCCCCGATCCCCAATGCTTCTTGCCACCTGACAAGTTCTTACTTTAGGGGATATATTTACAGTATCATAGGGGATATATTTACAGTATCACACAAAAGTGAGTACACCCCTCACATTTTTGAAAATATTTTATTATACCTTTTCATGTGACAACACTGAAGAAATTACACTTGGCTACAATGTAAAGTAGTGAATGCACAGCTTGAATAACAGTGTAAAGTTGCTGTCCCCTCAAAATAACTCAACACAGCCATTAATGTCTAAACCGCTGGCAACAAAATGAGTACACCCCTAAGTCAAAATGTCCAAATTGGGCCCAATTAGCCATTTTCCCTCCCCGGTGTCATGTGACTCGGTAGTGTTACAAGGTCTCAGTTGTGAATGGGGAGCAGGTGTCTTAAATTTGGTGTTATCGCTTTCACTCTCCCATACTGGTCACTGGCAGTTCAACATGGCACCTCATGGCAAAGAACTCTCTGAGGATCTGAAAAAAAGCTTTGTTGCTGCACATAAAGATGGCCTAGGCTATAGGAAGATTACATGGCCATGAGCGGAAGTGATGTCTTTGAAAAAACCCCTTGTAGACAGGCAAAACGCGTCAATGCACTTCCGGCAAATGGCAAACCACACAACGTCACTTCCTGTACTCACGCCGGCTGCGTTCCCGGAAGGAGCTGGGATCACCCTTGATGTGGATTTTTTTGTCTTTTATATGCCTATTATCTTCTATTCATTGTGAGTATTTTTAATCCTATATTAAATAAAGCTATTTTGCGGGCCTCACTATGTCAGCTTATTTGTTCCTTTGAGTGACACCGGAGGGGCATTTACAGTGTTGGAGATCTATTGGTCTATTAATTCCTGAGGCCCATTTGACCCATTGATCCCTTGGGGGACACTGGAGAGTGATTTACTGTGTTGGAAATCTATTGGTTCATTCATGTCTAAGGCTCATTTGACCCAATGGCTCTGGTGAGTGGATTCCCTTAGGGGATTTGAGGCACCTTCCACTGTGTGGAGCAACATAGCACCTTTTGGCATCAGCACTTTATTGAGCATGGCTGCACCTGGCATTGGACTGTTTATATAATTTGTGCAATTCATAGAATTGCCACATTGTGGACATTTATCGTCACCATTTGCACTTTAGCACATATATTGAGCACTTTGCTTTTTCGCATATTATTATTGTATTTATTCCTAAATTAGGTTTGGATCAAGCATGATTGCACTTTATGCACCCACATTTTTTATGATCCAGCTTGTATTCAGCACTATTGCACTTTATGGTTATTATTTTCTATGAATTTATGTTATTCCTACCTACATAATTTTTGTTATTTATATTATTGCAAGCGCTGTTTTTTGGCACATCTATAGGAAGATTTCCAAGACCCTGAAACTGAACTGCAGCACAATGGTCAAGACCAAATGGCGGTTTAACAGGACAGGTTCCACTCAAAACAAGCCTTGCCATGGTCGACCAAATAAGTTGAGTGCACATGCGTAATGTCATATCCAGAGGTTGTCTTTGGGAAATAGACGTATGAGTGCTGCCAGCATTGCTGCAGAGGTTGAAGGGATGGGATGGGGGGGGGGGGGTCAGCCTGTCAGTGCTCAGACCATATGCTGCACACTGCATAAAGTTGGTCTGCATGGCTGTGAACCCAGAAGGAAGCCTGTTCTAAAGATGATGCACAAGAAAGCCTGCAAACAGTTTGCTGAAGACAAGTAGACTAAGGATTACTGGAACCATGTCCTTGTAACGCTCCTGCGTTTTTATATGGTGTGGATTTTCAGCTGCAGAAATAGTTCCACGTCAGTAGTCATGTAAGAGATATGCTGAGATACCATTCCCAACCTCAATGACTCATCATGTGTGGAAGGTCTTATTTCAGCCAGTAAATACACACAATTAGCAAGCTGGTTCTTAGAGTGACTTTATGCATGTGGTAACACAATGATGAAGGTTGAGGGATAGGTTGAGTGGAGGTGGTAGATGATAGACACTTGAAGGTGAGACAGTAGCAGATGGATGCAGGAAGGTTTAGCAATGTTGTATGATAGCAGATGATAGAATAGCAGGTGGACATACAAAAGAGATCAACCCAGTGCAGAAAAGTAGCAGTAGTCTCAAGAGCTAGCAATCTAGTTTATGCAGATGTGATAAACAGTCTCTACTATGCAGAGCTAGATAGTGTAAGCTTAGTATAAGTTTATAGAGAATTCCCCTGCGGGGTACTTAGCACTATTAGCGATACAGCCGAAGGGTGGTTCAGGAGAGGCGGATGATCCAGTAGCGGGATACAGGGATCAGCGCAGCGAGGTTCCGTCAGCGAAGTAAGCTTGCAAGCATGGAAGCTTCAAGCAAGGTTAGCATCCAGATAAGGGTGTTTGAACGAACACATGTGAGTGAGAACCGACGCCTTAAATAGCCATCTAGTCCGGCGCTGAGTGATGACAGCTCCAGTCTTAAAGGTGTATGCGCACCTTTCCAAAAGTACACTTGTACACTTGTGGAAACTGTAATTTAGGGTACCAAAGGTACCGGAACATTACAGTCCTGTGGTCCGATGAGACCAAGATAAATGTATTTGATTCAGATGGTGTCAAGCGTGTGTGGCGGCAACCAGGTGAGCAGTACAAATACAAGTGTGTCTTGCCTACAGCCAGGCATGGTGGTGGGAGTGTCATGGTTTGCATGAGTGCTGCCGGCACCGGGGAGCTACAGTTCATTGAGGTAACCATGAATGCCAACATGTGTTGTGACATATTGAAGCAAAGCATGATCCCCTCCCTTCAGAGACTGGGCCGCAGGGCAGTATTCCAACTTAATACTGATCCCAAGCACACCTCCAAGGCGACAACTGCCTTGCTAAAGAAGCTGAGGGTAAAGGTGAGGACTGGCCATGCATGTCCCCAGACCTAAACCCTATGAGCATCTGTGGGGGCATCCTCAAACGGAAGGTGGACGAGTGCAAGGTCTCTAACATCCACCAGCTCTGTGATGTCATCCTAGAGGAGAGTAAGAGGGCTCCAGTGTAAATCTGTGAAGCTCTGGTGAACTCCATGCCCAAGAGGGTTAAGGCAGTGCTGGAAAATAATGGTGGCCACACAAAATATTGACACTTTGGGCCCAATTTGGATATTTTACCTAAGTGGCGTACTCACTTTTGTTGCCAGCAGTTCAGATATTATTGGCTGTGTGTTGAGTTATTTTGAGGGGACAGCAAATTTACACTGTTATACAAGCTGTGCACTCACTTCTTTACATTGTAGTAAAGTGTAATTTCTTCAGTGTTGTTCCACATGTCAGGCAGTAGCAGTCTGTGTTACTGTGATACCTGTCCCAAGATCCTGACATGTGGTCTCCTCACAGGCTGTGAGTCACAGCTCAAGCAGGGGAGACCTTCTCCAGCTCCTCCCACATCACTGGTCAGCTGATCTCTAACTTCTGCCCCCCCAGGGTCCGCCGGCCGGCTGCTGACCTAATAGATGGCCATGGACTTAATGGATGCCTGTGGACTTAAAGGCAGCAAGAATAGTGACATCATCTTGAGTGTATTGTAGCAAAAATCTGAAACAAAAACAAATACAAAAATGAATTATGCAAAGTTTAAAATCACACATAAATTTCCTGTTTTGTATTTCAATAGATTTAGCTTAATTCTACTATTTTAATAACTGTCAAAGGCTTACTTTTTATCATAATTCTAAAAATGGTTTATAACTTATAGATTCATTCAACCCAGGGTGTTTGGTGGCATTAGGGATTAGATCCATTAGGTATTCCTCTGGAGTAGCAATTTAACTATATTTCCCCTGTTCATGACTGGGTATGTGTTCCATTGCAAAGAATTTCATCACATTCAAATCAAAATTATGGTAAAGGACAAAATGGGCTTATGGGGGGTCTCTATTTTTTCGCTTTGAGATCAAAGATACATGATCCCTGATTCTCTGAAAAAACAAACATTTTTTTTTTACCTATATAGAAGCATCCACACAGATACTTAATTTGATATACAACCCCCGTGATCTGACAAGTCACTCTATGATGAGTTTTCCAAATTCTGCAAATGAGAAGAATTACCTCACTGTCATAAAGGGCAAAAAATGACAAATCCTACAAGGGAAAATTCCCAAAAATACAATTTAAAAACTTGAAGTTGTGTAATGATTCCTCATTCCTCACTAGTGTATCTTTCAGAGAATTTGATCTCATGAAGGTAATCTCAGAGTAGCTTTTTATATATTTATTTATGGTTGGATCAGTTGTAGTTCATACGATTTGATGTATTTTGAGTATCTCGTTAATATATGTATAGGTCGTGTCTTAGGTCTTTCTCATTCCCCAAAGGTCAGGGAGTTTCTATCCAGGCATTTACCTCTGTTGTAGGTTATTGACCTCCGTCTAAATCAACCTCTCTACTGCAATTTCTTCACATTCAAAGATATTGACTATAAGTTATGCTCAATATCAATGGTCTTGGATGGGAACTGAATGCTTGTAGGATTGTGTTTCCCACAGAGTGTTTCCTATAAAGTGTCAAGCCCAATGTTCCACCCTGGTCAATAAAGATCTCCACATCAAAGAAAGTTATCTTATGCTGATCACAATTCATTGTACATTTTAAATTGAACGTATTATTCCTTAGGGTGTCCATAAACACATTTAGTCCTTCCCGGGAATAACTACAAACTAACAAGACATCATCCAGATAGCGATGCCAGGTTATGACTTGATTCAAGTCATCTAAAATATCCTCCTGAGAAAACAGGTGGGGCTCCCACCCCTCCAGGTACCGGTTTGCATATGAGGATGCACAATGTGTCCCCCTAACAACACCCTGTACCTGGAGGTAGTGGGAGCATTTTAACATGAATACATTCCGGGTTAGCATGAACCTCAAGACTGATCCCGTTCTAGCAAATGACTCTGCACCACCTGCACATCCTTTTTCATGTGGTATTGAATTATAAATACATTCCAAATCTATGGTGACTAGCCAAGCATTTCTTGTAATCCTTCTATGATAATGAGACGATCTATGGTGTTTTTTACAAAGGAAAAAGAAGCTTTAGCATGGTGACTTCAATATTCATCAACAATTCTACTAGCGTTCTCTGTCCACTTTCACAACATAAAACAATGGGTCTTCCTGGGGGAGCCATCAAACTTTAAAGCACTTTAGTTAGTGCATAAATGGTTGGTACTTTTGGTTCTTTAACATTTAAGAAAGTCATTGTGGATTAATCCTGATTGGTATGCTTTGCTAAGAAGGCTTCTATATCCTTGAATATATCCATCAAAACCAATCCTTATAATTTCAATTAAAAAAATTTATTGGGTTGGCTCATTTAGGTTTTGTGCATTTGTACCTCCTTGTTCCATATTTTTTTGTGTTCGAGAATTGGGGTGCCTAAAAAAATAGAGGTTACATGATGGTCTGGTTGTGAAATATTTATAACTGAATAACTGTTATCATTTACCTTGGTTTGGTTGGTGTTTGTCATTGTAGAGAAGGAACCAGTGCCTATAGTGTCAATGGATGTGACCGGTAAAATAGAAGCTGATTTTTGAAAAGAATAGGAAAGTGAATCATGTGAAGTAGTTGTTTATTTTGAACTTGATCACGTATTGATCTGTTTATGTGTTTAAAATGTTCCGTTTGTGCGTCATCCTTTTAATCTTTTGTGGGGATTTTGTGAGCATTCCTTCCTGCTGAGTCAGTTCCTCCCTGAGTATGTTCTACATGATTATTTGGTCAACCATTCATTTCTCTTCTACGTAGTCTATTGGTCGTAGGTCTGACCTATGTCATATGACATATTGTCCCTGGCAAATATTTTCTTCTCATTATTGATAATGTCCATAATGTATTTTTCTATGATCTCTCAAATATTTCTCTCTGTCTGTGTAAGCAGAGTTGATGTTGCTAGTTTCACATGCTCAAGGTACCATTTTTGAGTATCTCTATCTATTTACAACAATTCAACCTCAAATTGTTTACTTAAAGAGGAAGTAAACTCTAACATTTTTTTTCTTTTTTTTCCCCTGCAAAGTAAATGCATAATGGGCTAGTATGCATTATATTATGTGACACTCACCTGCAACGAAGCCCGCGTGGTCCCTGTTGCTGACCAGGGCTCTGAAGAAACAGCACGGGCGGCCGTTTCTTCAGAGCACATTCGCCAGTAACGGCATCGGCTGCATGCACTGTAAATATCTCCTAAACGGTGCAAGTTTAAGAGATATTTACAGCACCTATAGGTAAGGCTTAATATAGGCTTACCTATAGGTAAAAGTAATTAAAGTGGGTTTACAACCACTTTAAGGTGTCTATCATAACAAGTGAGCAAGACTGTAAGTTTTGTTCCTAAGTATTTTTCAAACCATCATCAACTTTTTCAAGATAGGTAAGATCTGAATCCTCAATCCCCATGAGAGGATTTTGTTTTTACTATATTTATCAAATATTTTTTTGATATGCGGGCACACGGAGCGGATGACACAAATGTCCGTGTGAAAGGACCCTTACTCTAATAAACTTTGCAATCTCAAAAATAATCTATCCAAGTCCCCCTCCCTAATCACTAAATTACCCTGGGTTTGGTGAATCTTATCCAGGGGTGGGGAACCTTTTTTTTCTGCCAAGGGCCATTTGGATATTTATAACATAATTCGGGGGCCGTACAAAATTTTCAACTTAAAACGTAGCCTGTTATATTTGGTCAAACATTTAATAAACTCACCCCTGGAACTGCTTCTTTTTTGTGAGGTGTGTGATGTTAGCTAGTATTGATGATGTTGCTACTTGCAAGGGGTTTATCAGGTTTGCCTCGGTCAGTCTGGAGCGCAGTCAACTCTTTGCTGGCTGGCTGGTACTGCTGGCTGGTACTGCTGGCTGGTACTGCTGGTGGGTACAGTTGGTGGGTACAGCTGGCTGGTACTGCTGGTAGTTACTGCTGGCTGGTAATGCTGGTGGGAAATGGTGGGAAATTCTGGCTGGTACTCCTAGTGGGTACTGCTGGTGGGTACTGCTGGCTGGTACTGTTGGTGGGTACAGCTGGCTGGTACTGCTGGTGAGTACTGCTGGCTGGAGCTGCTGGTGGGTACTGCTGGCTGGTACTGCTGGTGGGTACTGCTGGCTGGTACTGCTGTGGGTACTGCTGGCTGGTAATCTGCTGGCTGGTACTGCTGTGGGTACTGCTGGCTGGTACTGCTGGCTGGTATTGCTGGTGGTTACTGCTGGCTGGTACTGCTGGTGGGCAGGGCTGGCTGGTACAGCTGGCGGGTACTGCTGGCTGATACTGCTGGTGGGTACTGTTGGCTGGTACTGCTCATGGGTACTGCTGGCTGGTACTGCTGGCTGGTACTGCTGATGAGTAAGGCTGGCTGGTACTGCTGGTGAGTACAGCTGGCTGGTACTGCTGGTGAGTACAGCTGGCTGGTACTGCTGGTGGGTACTGCTGGTTGGTACTGCTGGTGGGTACAGCTGGCTGGTACTGCTGGTGGGTACTGCTGGCTGGTACTGCTGTGAGTACAGCTGGCTGGAACTGCTGGTGGGAAATACTGGCTGGCACGCTTGGCTGGTACTGCTGGTGGGTATAGCTGGCTGGTACTGCTGGTGGTTACTGCTGACTGGTAATGCTGGTGGGAAATGGTGGGAAATGCTGGCTGGTACTCCTAGTGGGTACTGCTGGTGGGTACTGCTGGCTGGTACTGCTGGTGGGTACTGCTGGCTGGTTCTGTTGGTGGGTACAGCTGGCTGGTACTGCTGGTGAGTACTGTTGGCTGGTACTGCTGTTGGGTACAGCTGGCTGGTACTGCTGTTGGGTACAGATGGCTGGTACTGCTGGTGAGTACAGCTGGCTGGTACTGCTGGTGAGTACAGCTGGCTGGTACTGCTGGTGGGTACTACTGGCTGGTACTGCTGGTGGGTACAGCTGGCTGGTACTGCTTGTGGGTACTGCTGGCTGGTACTGCTGTGAGTACAGCTGGCTGGAACTGCTGGTGGGAAATACTGGCTGGTATTGCTGGCTGTTACTGCTGTGGATACTGCTAACTGGTACTGCTGTGGCTACTGCTGGCTAGTACTGCTGGCGGGAAATGCTGGCTCGAGATGCATGATGACATCAACATCATGGAGGAAGCACGCTGCAAAGCCATCAGTCCTGAACACGTGACACTGCGCGCCTCTACGGTCTTCCTCCACATAATTAGATAGTGCTGCTGCCTGGCTGCCTGCAGTGCCATAGGGGGGCCAGACCAAATGATTTGTGGGCCACATATGGCCCACGGGCCATACATTCCCCACCTCTGATCTTGTCCATGGAATTATCATAAGCAAAACTACAAAATAAATGTAAAATGTATAATACATACAAAAATGAAAAAAGGGAAAAATACAATAATACCAAAAAGTGATCTAATAATTCAATCAATTATATTCTCCCATTGCAAGTTAAAGGTATTTAAGGGTGTATTATCCACCCAATTATTCAGAATAGTTTTGCACAGAGCAGCCCTGATCCTCGATTCTGGGATACCCCGTCAGTGCTGCTGGCTCCTCCTCTTCATCGGGTGCCCCCACGGAAAGCCGCTTTCCATGAGGGCACCTGTGCGGGCTTGCTCCCGGCCCCCCTCTCCCGTGTCACAGCTTTTGATTGACAGCAGCGGGAGGCAATGGCTCCTACTGCTATCAATCTGTCCAATGAGGACACATCGCTGGACCAGATCAGTCCAGGCTCAGGTAAGAAAAAGTGAAGGTGAAGCACAGAAGGTTTTTCACCTTAATGGATAGACAGCATTAAGATGAAAAAACCTTAAGGCTTTACAACCCTTTAAGGAAATTTAACTTTTGAGAGTAAAGTTCCAGTTTAAGGAACTATATAAATATAGGAGATCCTGAGCGAAGCAAGGACTGCATGTACAAAAATGGAAAAATAACATAGGCACCCAGGGATCATAGAAACAGCTTGAATAATAGCTTTTTGTTTTCTAAGTTTTCAAAGTAAGTTTTTTATTAAAAGAATGTATCAACAGCAATAAATGCAAACACCAAATAGCAGAAGCACACGTAAAATACAGGATCAAACCGTAAATGAGGAAATAAGTTACAGTGCACATCAATACAAAAATACACTATATTGTCAAAAGTATTGCGACACCTGCCTTTACACACACATAAACTTTAATGGCATCCCAGTCTTAGTCCGTAGGGTTCAATATTGAGTTGGCCCACCCTTTGCAGCTATAACAGCTTAAACTCTTCTGGGAAGATTGTACACAAGGTTTAGGAGTGTGTCTATGGAAATGTTTGACAATTCTTGCAGAAGTGCATTTGTGGGGTCAGGCATTGATGTTAGACGAGAAAGTCTGGCTCACAGTTTCCACTCTAATTCATCCCAAAGGTGTTTTTTGTAGGGTTGAGGTCTGGACTCTGTGCAGGCCAGTCAAGTTCCTCCACCCCTACCTCACTCATCCATGTATTTATTGACCTTGCTTTGTGCACTAGTCCAAATCATTTGGTGGAGGGGTCATTATGGTGTGAGGTTGTTTTTCAACAGTTGGGCCTGGCCCCTTAGCTCCAGTGTAGGGAACCCTTAAGGCGTCAGCATACCAATACATTTTGGAGAATTTCATGCTGCCAACTTTGTGGGAACAGTTTGGGGATGGCCACTTCCTGTTCCAACATGACTGCACACCAGTGTACAAAGCAAGGTCCATAAGGACATGGATGAGTAAGTTTGGGGTGAAAAGTTGACTGGCCTGCACAGAGTTCTAACCTCAACCCATTCAAACACCTTTGAGATGAATTAAAGCGGATACTGTGAGCCAGACCTTCTCATCCAACATCAGTGCCTGACCTCACAAATGTGCTTCTGGAAGAATGGTCAAACATTCCTATAGACACACTCCTAAACCTTGTGGACGGCCTTCCTAGAAGAATTAAAGCTATTATAGCTGCAAAGAGTGGGCCAACTCAGTATTGAACCCTACGGACTAAGACTGGGATCCCAATAAAGTTCATGTGCGTGGAAAGGCGGGTTTGCGGCGTGCCCCATTGACTTTAATGGGAGGCGAACTTAAAAAACCTTTAGGTCCTATTTGCAGCCACAAAAGACGTACTAGCTGTGCACAATTTGTCCCAGCACATGGACAATGTCATAACAGAAGTATTGCAATTGAAAAAGTTGCCCTAAATTTTTTTCTTTTTTTTTTTTTACAGCAAAAACATGTTTTTTTTCCATAAATCAGACAGAACTGATAGCAGCTGGTAAATACATGGTCTAATACATATAGGGTCCATTCACACATCTGTAAAATGGGTCTGCATCCATTCCACAATTTGGCGGAAACCTTTACAGACCCATTGTTTTTCATTTCCAGTCTGAAAAATTAGGCATTCACAGGATAAAGAAGTAAGTGTCGGCCATTCCAGGCCCCAAAAATTAACCCACATGCGTTTACCTGACAGCTAAGAATGTAGTACTCTGTGGCTGAAGGTACATTAGGCATTCACAGGTAACTGAAGTAAGTGTCGGCCATAAAAGGCACCAAAAAATAGCCCACATGGGTTTACCTGACAGCTAAGAATGTAGTATTCTGTGGCTGAAGGTACATTAGGCATTCACAGGATACAGAAGTAAGTGTCGCCCATTCCAGGCCCCAAACATTAGCCCACATGGGTTTACCTGACAGCTAAGTATGTAGTATTCTGTGGCTGAAGGTACATTAGGCATTCACACAGTATACAGAAGTAAGTGTCGGCCTGTATAGGCTGCAAAAATTAGCTCACATGGTTTAAACTGACAGTAAAAAACGTAGTTTTTAATGGCTAGAGGTATGGTAGGCGTTTACAGTACACAGAACCGTAAGTGTCGGCCTGTATAGGCTCCAAAAATTAGCTCACATGGTTTGAACTGACAGCAAAAAACATAGTTTTTGATGGCTAGAGGTATGGTAGGCGTTCACAGTACACAGAACCATAAGTGTCGGCCTGTATATTCCCTGCCCATGTTTGCTAGACCATGTGTCTGTGTAGATAACACCCCGCTTCAATCTGTGGTATTGGGGGGGGGCACAGGTTTATCACACCAGTTCTACAAATAATTGGCCAGTATCTGTTGTCAATATGTGTAGCACAGTTAACACAGCAAAAGAGGCCAAATTTTTGCAGGACTAAAATACAATCTTAGAAAAGTATACTGTTAAATAACACCCCGCTTCAATATGTGCTATTGGGGGCCCACTGGTCTATCACACCAGTTGTTCAAAAAATTGGCCAGTGAGTTTGGCACTGTTTGTATCAGAGTTAACACAGCAAAAGAGGCAATATTTTTGCAGGACACAAATACACGATTTCTGTGTGACTGCAGCCAATCTCTAACTGCCCCTAAAGCAACCAAAGGTTACCTCTCCCTAAGCTCAAAAGATACTAGACCTATACCGAAAAATACCAGCCCTGAAAAGGACATTTGTGGATCTTCACAGCGCTATATGTGTCTAGCAAAATCTCCCTGGTGAGCACAGCAGACCTCTCCCTACACTGGCAGAAAGCGGAATGTGAAATGGCCGCCAGATCGGGTCTATTTATAGGGTAGGGGGACTGTCCATGTGCTGGAATGTTTCAATTGACTGTCCCGTTCCACCTGACGGCTGTGTCATGGGTCAAAGTTCTTCTAAATGAAAAAGAAAATGGCGGCGCGGACATATTTGCGAACATCGTCAAAAGTCCGACTTTTTGCGAATTTGTGAACAAGTAAAATTTGCCGCGAACCGACCGCCGGGCGAACCGCAAGGCCATCTCTAGTTGTCAACAATAGCCTATGTCCATAGGATCTGACTCGTGCCCAGCTACTCAAGTTGTGTGCTTTTGAAAAGGGTATGAGGTAGCTGAATAGCCATTTTGTAGTCATAAACAAAGTAATAGATTGGCGCTATAGCATAAAAAACAAAAACAGCGTAAAATGCAACTAATGCATAAAAATATGTCCAACCCGTGAGAAAGTCACGTGTTGTGATGCAACGCATCAAAAGGAGGCGGGTGACATCACTTCTGGTCTACGGCTGAAACTGGAAGTTCGATGATTTACACACTGTTGTTGTTACAGGAACCCCTCGGTCCTATTTGGGAAAACTATACCTGCATTAGTTTATTACTCTGTAAGTGATTTATGTTTTATATTAAACTACTATTTCTATACTACACTATGGAGATACTTATCTGTTTTTTCATGAGCTTATCATTACTTGCTGCAGAGTTTTCCCTCTAATAGGATTGCCTTATATGAAAACGCATCATTATCTTGATCTACCATTTGCCACGGAGTGAACTCCATGATTTGGAATGCCTCATATGAAAATGCATTATTTTCCATGAATTAAGGTGAGCGGCCATTGCACTTGATGGTGGATAGTGGTTGCTGGGATTATACACTGCTGACACCCTTATCACTGGACATTACTACCCATGATTTATATGGATTTCTTATTTTTTATTTCACATTCTTTTGCACAAATTTGGTTCACAATATTTACGGACTTTTGAATATGTAAAAATGATATATATATTTTTTGTGATTTGTTTTTCACATCTACTGATCTATATTTTTTACACGTGGGATTAAATAATAATTTTGTTAATTTTAGCATGATATGCACTTTACATATATATATATATATATATATATATATATATATATATATATATATATATCATAATGTGTTCACGCTGATTTAATAATATTTTTATGCATTAGTTGCATTCTACGCTGTTTTTGATTTTTATGCTAAAGCGTTGATCTATTACTTTTTTTAACAAAAACATTTTTAGTCATCTCAAAATAGCCAATTTATTACTTTATGTATCACTGTTATTGTATGGGGTGACACTGCAGTGATTGGCTGCTAATGCTTGTTCTACCTTATTATACTTAGGGAATTGTGCTATTTTTCTTTATACCTGCTAAATACTGGTAGCGCATTGGTTTTTTATATATTACATTTTGTAGGAAGCTTTAGGCTTTTTGGGTCCAGCATGGAGAAAACATCAATCCTAAGAACCCTTCCTTGACCAGAGTACCAAAAGTGCATAACTAAGATAGATAAAGAAACATGAAAGAAGGATAAAGAAACAAATGGGAAAGGTAACAAGGAAGGAGCAATAGGAGAAGAAAGTGTAAGGGGATGGGGCAAAGCGAGGTATAAGGTGGGACGAAGCAGGATCGGTCAGGATGCCCACCAGCCCTGGTCCACATCCTCCTTATCTGGGTAAATGTTAGATAGTCAACAGGGAATCATAAAAATCACCCAGAAAATAATGTGTTATCTATGGGGTCCAAAGTTTGTTTTTTCATTTCTTGACTTTATCATAAAAAAATATTTTTTTAATATATACCACTTGTTTATCTTGTGTTACTGAACTAATGTACTGACTACTCCGCAGCCCCTAAAAAATAAAAGTCAGAGGCACCCCAAGCTAATTCAGTAAGTCTTTGATGTGCTAGGGAAATAAAAGTTTGTAGCTAGGCTCAGTAAATGCAAAGTTAACTGACCCATGTGCTGTCATATGGCAAGGTTTTTGGATTTGAATGGAATTTCTCCCACTATTTTTCCTGTCTGATAACTATTTATGATGGGTTGACTTCCAATGGCCTCCCATTTGTTTAATTCTCACTCTACAGACATATACACCTTGTCTTCAGTTCTGAGAAATACCCTGAATAAATATTGTTTCAGTTCACATTATATACATTTTTTTGACACTTCTTTGGAGTATTGCATTCTTTCTTGACTACATAACTAGATGAAACCGTTAGTGACAAAGGCTACGAAGGCTGCATGTTCAAAGGGGATACATTCAAAGTTTCATTTGATAAGATAGATCAGTGGCTCATCAAACTCAGCAATATGACAGTAAGATACAATTTCCAGCCAATAGGAACTCCAGATTGAGTATATAGATTTTGAAGTTACCCTAATACATCAGTCATGAAATGAAGCCTTCATTTATTTTTGAGTTTATAGATTCTGAAGCTGTTACAGATACATAAATCATGAAATAATGCCTTCTTTTATTTTATTATACTGTACATAATTCTGGCTAATGTAAAATAACATAGTTTTATATGTTAAAATATTTAAAGTCATATTCTTTCTGCTTTACAAAATGTAATTATTTAGGTATCAGGAAGCAAATGTTATCACATTATTTAATGGAATGATGCACTTCAAAATTGGAATGGTATGCAGTAACAAAATGCATTACCTGACTGGTTGGAAAAGCCAATTTTGGGTAATAACAATAGCCTATACAGAGCAACCTGCATTAATGCAATGGCTTATGTTTAAACAGAATGTTATTCCACAGTAAATAGACCAAAATTTAGAATAATAATATTATAAAAGGTCTAGCAAGCTGTATTTATTTGCATTTTTTTTAAAGCCTAGGTGATAGTTAGTTACCTTTCTGCTCTTTACGCAGTTTAAAGCATTTAACCACGTCAGTACTAAGCACCCCCCCCCCTTCCTTCCCAGACCAATTTTCAGCTTTCAGTGCTCTCGCACTTTGAATGACAATTACTCAATCATGCTACACTTACCCAAATTAAATGTTTTTAATTTTGTTCACAGAATTAGGGCTTTCTTTTGGTGGTATTTATTTACTACCTGTTTTTTTATTTATTGTGATATAAGCGAAAAAATTGTGAAAATTTTGAAAAATAAAAAAACAACAACATTTTTTTACTTTCTGTTTCAAAAGAAATCCAATAAAATCTAATTTCTTCATAAATTTGGGCCAGAATGTATTCTGCTACATGTCTTTGGTAAAATAAATCCTGATAAGTGTTGATAATAGGTTTGTGTGAAAGTTAAAGAGCCTACAAGCTAGGCTACGTATCATTGAAAATTTATCTATCCTGATGTACTGACTACCTATCTCATTTCTTGAGGCCCTAAAATGTCAGGACAGTACAAATACCCCACAAATTACCCCTTTTTGTAAAGATGACAGTCCAAGGTATTTAGTAAGAGGCATAGTGAGTTTTTTGAAGTTGCAATTTTTTGCCCACAATAGTTTGGGTAATGAAGATTTTTTCCCACAAAATTGTCATATAACAAGTTATTTCTTTTATATGGCATAGATAAACTTGCAATTACACCCCAAAATATATTCTGCTACTCCTCCTGAGTATAGCAATACCACATGTGTGAGACTTTTCCACAGCCTGGGCACATACAGAGGCCCAACATCCAAGTAGCACCCTCAGGTGTTCTAGGAGCATAATTTACACATTTCATTTCCTGAGTACCTACATTTTTAAAGGCCCTGGATAATGTTTTAGCCAAGTGGACAGATGTGTGCAGATGATCCCTGGGACAGATGTGTGACAGATGTTGATCCCTGGGATGTGGTAGATGTTCACTGGGACAGATGTGGCAGATGTTCACTAGGACAGATGTGGCAGATGTTCACTGGGACAAATGTGGCAGATTATGGACAGATGTGGCAGATCACTGACAGTTGTGGCAAGTGATTACAGACAGATGTGGCAGATGATTACAGATGTGGCAGATGATGATGGCCAGATGTGGCAGATGTTCACTGGGATAGAATATTTTACTAGGACAGATGTGTGACAGGTGTTTTCACTGTGTTGGGGACACTGTTTTTGGGACACTACCTGGGTGGTCAGTGAGGAAAAAGCAGTAAAAGTGCTGTAAACTCACTGATTTATGGCTGGCAGCACAGATCTGCTCTTCTTCACCTCACTGACAGGCTCTGTGTGAGAAGAAGCAGAGCCGATCACCGTTACAATGGCTGTGTTTACATTACATGATGGCTGTGATTGGAAACAGCCATCATGTGATCAGGAGGGCCAATTACAAAGCCCTCCGGCCGAGCTGTGCTTCACTGTGTCTAGGGAAAACAGGCACACCAGGATTGCGCAGCTGCACGGGCACGCAGCTGCACAATCTTCCTCCTTCTGAAGGACGTTCAGGAACATCCACTCAACAACATCATCAGCAGTAATCAGCACAGGTTTACAAAAGGGCGCTCTTGTCAAACCAATCTGTTAACATTCTACGAGGAAGTGAGCTGTGAGCTAGATAGGGGGAGACCAGTGGATGTGGTGTACCTGGATTTTGCTAAGGCATTTGATACAGTTCTCCACAAGCGCTTAATTTATAAAATAAGGTCTGCAGGCATCAACCACAAGGTTTGCTCTTGGATACGCAACTGGTTAAAAGGGTGTGTCCAAAGGGTGGTGATAAATAATGCATACTCAGACTGGTCTGGGGTGGTAATTGGGGTCCCCCAAGGCTCAGTCCTGGGACCAACCTTGTTCAATTTATTCATAAACAGCATTGAGGACGGGATCATCAACTCAATCTTAGTTTTTGCAGATGACGCAAAATTGGGCAGGGCAATAACTTCCCAACCTGAGGCAGAAATCTTACAGAATGACCTAAACAAAATATCAAAGTGGGCAACCAAATGGCAAATGAGACATAATGTGGAAAAGTGTAAGGTTTTGCACTTGGGGACTAAAAACAAAAAAGCACAATACACTTTAGGGGGGGGGGACCTTTGGGTGAATCAAAAATGGAGAAAGATCTGGGAGTCTTAGTAGAAGATAGACTAAGCAATGTCAAGCTGAAGCTGCCAAAGCCAGAAGGATATTAGCATGCATAAGGAAATTAATGTATTCCAGAGATAAAACTATAATCCTACCACTGTATAAAACTCTGGTCTGACTGCATCTGGAGTATTCTGTCCAGTTCTGGTCGCCAGTCCTCAGAAGGGATGTGTTGGAGGTGGAGAGAGTTCAGAGAAGGGCAATTAAACTAATTAGGGGATTGGAGGACCTTAATTATGAAGAGCGTTTACAATCGCTTGATTTATTCTCCCTGGAGAAGAGACGCCTGAGAGGGGACATGATAGCAATTTACAAATACCTCAATGGTGATCTCAGCATAGGAAAAAAAAAAACAATTAAGTCGCAAGGATTGCATGAGGACACGAGGCCATACAATGCGATTAGAGGAGAAGCGTTTTAACCTCAGGCAACGCAGGGGGTTCTTTACTGTTAGGGCTACAAGACTGTGGAATTCTCTGCCACAAAAGGTAGTTACTGCGGAAAGTATGGCTACTTTCAAAAGACTCTTGGACGTACATTTCAAGGATCAGAACATTCAGGGGTATGTGAAATTATTATGGCCACACACACACCTACACAGGTTGAACTGGATGGACTATAGTCTTTATTCAACCTCAACTACTATGTAACTATGTAAGGAGGAAGCATGCTCCTGGCCGTATATGTGCAGTGGCCGGGTGGCAGGAGGTTAAGTTAAATTTTACATACATCATTAGTGGCTGCTAGGTTAAAACACTGCATTTCTAATTCATTATGAGAATTTGTCTTGAGCTATTTATTCCTTAAGCGCACGTTCATATTGGTTCGATTTGACATGCGGTTTGACATGTCAAATCACATGTCAATTCAGAGCCATTTGCCTGAAATTGCACTTTGTGAATTGGTGCGACGCTGACTTTGTGGCGCCACACCGATTCCTAAAAGTAGTTTCTGTACTACTTTTGGTGACTTCGGGGGGCAATTTTCATAGACATCTGAGCAGGAACCCGCACAGATGTCTGTGAAATCGCCCCCGAAGTCGGACTGAAATGCTGGCTTGAAATCGTGCAAATTAAGCTGAACTGGCACGATTTCAAAATGGCCTCAGTGTGAACCTAGGCTAAAGTTTGTGTGAACACACGTATTAACAAGCAAGCTGCCAAATAATGTAGAATGAATTCATACTTATTGATTACATGAATGCATATGCTCCTTTCTCATCCTGGTTCTCAAGTGCAGCAAGGTTAACTCAATGTGCAGCTGCTCTTTTGATAGGGAAGCTCCTAATAGAAGCCAGGCTATGCAGGAAGTGTATCAGTTAGGCTGGCTGTGGGACTACAGGCGCACTGTGAGTCAAGGGCAGTTTGATGTTTCACCTACAGGGGGCATCTCCCTGATGCCCTGGGCTCAAAGGAAGTGTTAAATGACAGTGAAATATCATTCAATGTGAAAGAAGACTGGCACTGAACCGCAGATGAAGACACTTAGGACAGTGATATAGTGTTGAATGGACTAGTACTACTGTAAAAAAAAATGTTTTGTTTTGTTTAATTTTTTTATTCAGGAGGTGAGGGGGCAAAACCAATAATATAGTCAGACTTCAGTAGGCACGAGAATATATATTTTTTCTCCCTTTTCACAAACTTTTTCTCATTTTGTACATGTTTCAGGAACAATGTGTGCTGTTAATACTTCAATTTGTATTTGTCTGCATAATCAGAAATTCATAATTTCTTCATACCTTGTTTTATGTGCCACCAAATATTTTTTTCTTATGCCCTTTTATTTTTCTCTCTTTTCTTTTTATAATTTGAGGTTTGCACAAAGGTGAGCATTTTTTAATGCAGTTTTGTCTTTAGTTTGATTACATTTAATTCCATATTTTCTTTACCCTTTGTTTCTTTGGCAATATTATACAAAGTCTAAATGTATTTTTTTGGCTTAAACTTTGTATTGTCATGTGCATTATAAAGAGTTGGATTCATTTACTAAAGAAATAGGGACTGTTTATTTGTTAAAAGGAATACTCTATTTAGTATACAGTAAACCCCCCTCCATTGCGGGGGTTACGTTCCGGACCCAGCCGCGAAAAGTGAAAATCCGCGAAAAAGAAAAACCCTATTAAAATGCATTGCAGGCATGTTTTTTTTTACTGTCACTGTACGTGTAAAAGCATTTTAAGGTCTTTAAACACACTTTTAAAACAATATAAACTAATTTAAACACATAAAAGATACTGAGAGACATAGCAAGAGCTATGGAAAACACAAAAATATTTCATTTTTAATGATTTATATAGTAAAATAACATTACAAAAAAAAACGCAATATATCGGGACCGCAAAAACTGAACCGCGATGGAGCAGGAGTTTACTGTATATGGTAAAGCAATGTTCAATTTGAATAGCCAATCATGTGAAAAGAAATGTTTAAAACTGAATTTATTGCTTTCAATTTAATGAATGTTTGAAGTGAAGTGAATATGGTGCCATCTTATTCACTAGGCCATTAACTTTGCAAAATGTGCATAAACTTTCTAAAGTGAACATTCAGTTTTCAAAATAAACAGTCTCTGTTCATTTAATAAAAAATTCCCCTATGCACATTACATTTGTCTTTAGTAAAGAAGCCTATTTGATATATTTTAATATAATTTAATTTAAATGAAATCACATGCAACTTTTTAGTTTAGATGTGGACCTAGGAATGGAGGCTCATGCCCACCCAAAGCTCTACAAAGCATCTGGGCTTCAGGACCCATAACATAACTTATTAATATTATGAGAAAACAACAAGTTTGTTTTCTCCATATCAGCCATCAACTGTTGAACACCTTACCATGTATAGGTGAAAAAACTGTGTGACACACATTCACATTTCACAATCCTGACAGTCAGTGCCTAACAGCACTTTAACAGAAATCAGGTATAATATTTCAAAAGAAATCAGTGCTAAGATAAATATATACAGTAAGCTGCCATTGCTTTCTCCCTTTGGAAAAAGCTAGTTTATGACTATCTCTGGTTCCAACACTTTCTGGGTCAATGCTTCTTAATAAAGGTTTCCTTTAGTCATATATGGCAAGAGAATTATGCAGAGATATTCATTAAATGGTTTAATTAATTGGCTAAACGTTCCAAACTGACAATGCTTATAAGTACAGTTTATATCACACATTGCTTTGAAAACTGATAGAACCAACATTCATCCTTGTGTTTACATTCCTATAAACTGGGTAATGTTGCAATCTTGAAGCAAAGAAAAATTTAGAGGTTCCCACGTACATGAGATGATTTGAAGAAGACTCAAATGCCAAGCAATCCTAGTTTTCTAGTATCTCAATGGGGATGCTTGTTGATGCCAGCCAATTACAGTATGTCAGCAAACAGCCTGGTCGGATCTCAGGGGATCAAGAGCAATCATACAGGTAGATCCAGCCAGCCAGTCTATTCCTCCCACTGAGATTGTTCAGGCAGGGATTGTCTGCAGATTTTATAAAGCACCAAAAGCCATACGTTTCCTTTACAAAAAACTTGACTTCTGTTATTCTTTCCTAATATGACCAAATGGAATTATTTATTATCTGTGAACACAACATTTGTTTTCCATTTAGATACTCAGTGACATAGAACAAGAAGCAATTTACAAGAACACATGCTTTCAAAGAAGCAATTCCTTTTCACTGAACCAAAAACGGGAACAGAAGGGAGAGATGCTACTGAAGGCTTGGAGCTGCAATGCTTTACCAGAGGGGAAGGTAAAGTATACTATGTGCCCAAATTACAGTTAACAAAAAAATTATAAAATAATATACTGTATATAATAAAGTCATTTGTTGAATTAATACTTAAAGTGTTATTAAACCCACAACAGTAAAATTAGTCTGTATATACAATAAAGCATGCTCGTTACACTCACTGTGGAACCTAAGGGGTTGATGTTACGCATTGTGCAAAAAGACAGTTTAAACCTGTCTTCTGATCTTCCCCTTCTTCCACTGTCCCCAATCCATCTCCTGATAACACAGAGCCTTTGGAGTCACTCTGCACATGCTCAGTTTGGTGTATATTGCTTGCTAGAGTTTTTTTCTTGGGAAGGTGCATATGATCAGCACAGGGCCGATCATCAGAGGGTCAGGGGTCCAGCAGCCTCATAGGACAGTCAGAGGAGAATGAAAACTCCTCCTATAAGGTTTAACCAGACACTGATAGAATTCACAAGACTGCTTTAAACTGCTGAAGAGAAAAAGGTAATTAGCAGTTTATATTTACTAAAATAATTGTATTTCCATGTTCTGCGGGAGACCAAATATAGGGAATGCAGGGTCCTGGGTATAGTAACACTTTAAAATTGACAAAAAAAATTGCTTCCATCTGGTATTAACAAATCATTAGCTTTCAATATGGTTTTAAAGAGATAAGCTAAACACAGATATTTTGACCATGTGCTCTTAGCAACATTCACCATTTATAGCGCTACCTAACTGCATTATGAACAAATTGGAGCTAGGGGCATTTGGGAAATTCTGTGGATTTGTAATATTGGTAAACATCATTCTCCAAGTTTAATATTCTGCATATAACATATATTCTGCATATATTCTGCAGTTTAAAGACTTCAGCTCTGTGAAAGGTTTACCCCCCTTCATGAGCAGGCCATTTCTTGTGATACGCCACTGCATTACTTTAACTGACACAATTGTACGGTCGTGCGGCGCTGTACCCAAATAAAATTGATGTCCCTTTTTCCCATAAATAGAGCTTTCTTTTGGTGGTATTTGATCACCTCTGTGGTTTTTATTTTTTGCGCTATAAACAAAAAAAGATTGAAAATTGTAAAAAAATATATATTTTTTTTACTTTTTGCTATAAACCACATCCAATAAAAAAATCTTCATCAGTTTGTGGGTATTTTCACTGTCCTGGTGCTCCAGGACCTCGAAAATTGTGATAGTAAGCCAGGTAGTTGGATGTATAATTTATGCCCCTGGAATGCCTGAAAGTGCTCCTTAAATGTTGGGCCCCTCTATATGGCTAGGCTGTGAAAAAGTTACACGCATGTGATAAGCCATTCTTGGGAGGAAGAGTAGAATGTGTTTTGGGTTGTAATTCTGAGTATGCCTATGCTGTGTGTGAGAAATCTTATTAATTTGACAACTTTGTGTAAGAAAAAAAAATAATAAAATTGGGGCGGAGCTTGGCCACGCATGCAAATACTCGCTTAGATCTCCCTCTCTGCCAGCATGGGAAAGATACCCGATTGTCCCGCCTACTACAGCCATGATTGCTGCATACCATTAGGCAAGACAGCTCCCGATGACCTCGCCAGACATGATGCGGAAGAAAACTCCGCCGGTGGGCACTCGTAAGCTTACTGACTTCTTCAGTGGCTCAGAGCCCGGAGACAGCCAAAATAGCGTCCGCTCATTTCACAGATTGACGCTGCCAGCTCCACAACGTGCTTCTCCTACAGCAGCCCAGAGGACATACATTGTTCTACCCTGAAGGGGAACTGTGCCAGAGACAGCACAAAGAGGGCAGTCTTCTATCCCACTAAGCACCAGTAAGCAAGAAGCATCTCACATTTCAACAGGCTGCATTAATGATAATGACCCTGATTCCGAGGAGGAACAGACAGCCACTCTTGCTGCTTTACCGCCTACTGATAGCTCTGTATCTGAGAATGTGCTTAAACCTATGCTTCTTTCTCTACAAAAAGATCTTAGGAAGGACATGAATAAATCTATTTTTCACATGCAATCTCAAATTCATGACCTGGGGGAGTGCTCAGGTACACTTGAACACCAATTGAGTAATTATGTCACCACATATAATCAATTGGTTGACGCACATCAACATCAAGTGGAAGAGTTGCAGTGCATTACTGCACAGGACCACTCTTGCAGAAATAATATCAAAATCAGAGGCATCCTAGAAACTGTTTCCCCTGCAGAGCTGACCTCTTATTTGCAACAAATTGTTAAGCTTCTGGTCCCCTCGCTCACTACCCTAGGTCTCACTATCGACATGGCACACAGAATTTTTAAGCTGCCACACATCCCAGCAGAAAAACCTTGAGATTTACTAGCTCAACTCAATTTTTTCCAATCTAAGGAACGAATACTCCTGTCCGCTAATAATATGTCAGCATTTACAGAGTTCTATGTGGCCTTAAAGTAGAAGTCCACCTTAACACTAAAATCCCTGCATCTACAGGCATCCTTGATCTAACACTAAGTTATCTAACCTATCTAGCCCTGTCCTCTGCACCCGCCTGCACAACAAAGCTGCAGCTGACAGGTCAGCGATGGATTGTGTCAGATCGGCTTCAAAAAAGGTATGTATACTGATTTCTTCTTTACAGGGCTAGATAGATTAGTGTTAGATCATAGATACCTAAAGATGCATAGATTTTAGTTTTAGGGTAGATCTACATTTTAACACTCTATAGAGATATACCTGCAGCCACTGCCCAAAAGCGCAAAGAGCTTTCATCTATTACATCCGCCCTGAGGGATTACAATATTACCTACAAATGGGAATTCCCTATAAAGCTTATTGTCACATTCCAGGGCAAATCAGTGACCATCCACCAACTCATTCCGGGCTTGAAAAATCTCCAAAATTGGGGCCTATCCCTACCTCCAATTGCTACCCTTTCTAATGCTACATTACCACATCTCAGATGTATGACAATGACCTGATAACACCGGACAACTGCCACTATGACTGACCATCATAGGCCTTCGTAGCCTTTACAGCTATTCATACTGTTCTCTGTGCTGGGTTCTCATGTTCAAACCAGTTGACATTTGATCTTTATTCTTATTTGTTATTTTTCAGTTATTACCCTCCTAACCCAGGGTACTGGTGTGCTATGTACACAAATTTGTATACCTGTTTCTGTATCCTCCTACTCTGACTACCACCTTCCTCTCCCCCCCCCCCCTCCCATGGACTGGTATGTTCTTTTTTTGTTTTACACCAGATAGTCTAACCTGCGGATTTTTTATCTTTTTTGCTGTGGAGGAAGGAAGTCGAGTCGGGGGCACGGCCACAGTGGCTTCCAACTCACTGAAGGCAGAGGCTGCCTTGGACGGGAAGAGGGGGGGGGGCAAGCACCGCCGGATTACAAACAGACTGAGTTCTCCTGCTTACCCGGCGGCTGCTGTCATACAAAGCCCCGCCTCCTTGACCGGCTCCTATGATAGACAGCACATTGGTGACATCTATAATAGGAGCCAGTCCAGGAGGCAGGACTTCGTATGACAGTGGTCGCTGGGTAAGCAGGAGTTCCCCCCTCTGTGTAATCCAGCTGCTCTCCTCTCTCTTCATTGCAGACTGCATTGGATGGACACGCACTGCTGAGGCTGCATTGGATGGGCACTGATCAGGCTGCATTGGATGGGCACGCACTAGGCTGCAAGTGCGGTGCGATTTTTGGCTGCTGCGGGTGACTTGGGATGTCTGCAGTCCGCCTGTGACAGAGCCGGAACTATACAGGGAGCAACGGCTCTGTCACAGGTGGAGTGATATAAAATGCACTATGCCTGTGACAGGAGGCATACAGGAAGCAGCGGCTCTGCTCTCTACTGCAGCCGCTGCTTCCTCCAGCAGTATCCACAAAACCAGCAGTACCTGCCAGCAGTAATTGCACCAGCAGTAACCGCAGTCTGCAAAATAAGTAGAAAGGGTATGTGCAAAATTTAGACTGTCATGTGAAAGGTAATACCTAGTGTCTTTGACCTCATATGCCTTGTAGTGTCTTTGAGAGTCGATTCTCTCACGTTGCCCTTGTTAAACATCTGAGAGGTTTACACCCCCTCATATATATTGTCATGTCGCTTAAAATGCTATCCTTGAATGTTAAGGGGCCTACTAGCCCTTTTAAGAGCTCATTGTTATGGCGAAGCTCTTTCTGCTAAGTGTGACGTTGTATGTGTCCAGGAGACACATTTAGCCGCTTCTAAGCCACCAAAATGTTCTCATCTGAAATTCCCCCACAACTTTTTTGTCAATACTGATTCCAAGCGGAAAGGAGTTATGGTAGCTATCCGTCACTCAGCTTCCTTCCACCTACACTCCTTAGATGTTGATCCCAATGGCCGGTTTCTCATTATCACAGCGATAATTAATAACTATCGTACAACCCTGGTTAACCCTTATGCTCCCAACACCCACAAGAAATCCTTTTCTTAAATCTCTTTTCTCTAAACTTCAACCTTACAAATCCAATCCTATAGTAATATGCAGAGACTTCAATGTAGTTGGTGACCCCTCAATGGACTCTACTAACCCTACTCATAGGTCACCCTCCTCTCTCCTGTTCCTTATCTCCTAAGAGAACCTTTTCAATCCCTAGCTGTGTAAACATGGCAATGAGAGAGATTTTATCTTCTATTCTTTCTCACACAAAGTTTACTCTAGACCCAGTCTCTTTCTTCTAAACAATTTTACTTTATAGTAAGCATCCTCAGCCTCTATCGAATTTACCACTTGGTCCAACCATGCACCTGCGGTAAAATCCTGGAACCCTCTATTTCAGCTAATAGCTGCACTCCTTATCTGTGGAGACTAGACTAGAGACTAGAAACCAAAAACAGATTGACTCTGCCCTTGAGAATTTATTCATAACCAATTCTAGTTCAGTTTCTGGCCCTACAATTGTTTGGAATAGTCCCAAGGCCTTAGAGGAATACTCATCATAATTTCAGCCCATAAAAAACCCCAACATATGCACTCCATTACCCAACTTACCTCCCAAATACATCTTTTGGATTCCCAAAAACAAGCGACAATTTGACCCTGTCACTGCTGCCAAACTAAAAGACTTACGATCGCAACTTAGTGAACTTTTTCAACGTTCCTCCCACATCGACTCTGTCTCTCCTTTTATGCATTAAACAACAGACTTGGTGCCTTCTTAGCAAAACAACATAAACATAAGGTAGCAGCCTCTAAGATACCCTTCTAAACAGTTAACAACAACTGTAAAATCTTTAACCCCTCAGAAATTGTGAACCAGTTTTGTCAATTTTACTCCTGATTATATAATCTGCATGACACTCCCACCTCCTCGCCTTTAAACCCAGATGCACTTCATCAGTTCTTAGACTCTATTAACCACTTGCCGACCGCCTCCTGTAAATTTACTGCGGCACTCAGTTGCTTACAGGCAAAGCAACATTGTACTGCGTCGCTCGCCCATGAGCCTGTAGGGGGAGATCGACGTAGTAGCGCCCCCGCTTCGTTCCCTGCTGAGCCAGCGCGTGTGACCGGTGGCTCCGATGGCCGCCGGCCACTCGCGATCTCCCGCAGGAGAGAGAGAAAGACAGACGGCTTGTGGTCTCACTAAAGTAATCACAGAGGCTATGCAATCCTGCTATGTAGGATCGTATGTCTCTGTGATTACATCACAAGCCACGCCCCCCATAGTTAGAATCACGCCCCTAGGGACATACTTAACCTCTTGATCACCAGTAAAGTTAACCCCGTCCCTGCCAGTGTCATTTTTACAGTAACAGCGCATATTTATAGCACTGATTACTGTAGTAATGTCACTGGTACTCCCAAAAGTGTCAAAAATGTCAGTCAGGGGTCCGATCTGTCTGCCGCAATCTCACAGTTCCGCAAAAAAAATTGCAGATCGCCACCATTACTAGTTATAAAAAACAATAAAAATGACATAAATTACATAAATCTTTTCCGTAGTTAGTAAACGCAATAACTTTTGCACAAACCAATCAAAATACGCTTATTGCGATTTTTTTACCAAAAATATGTAGCAAAAATGTTAAAAATTTTTGATTTTTTACATTTTTTTGAGAATTTTTATATAAAAAAAAAAATGTGAAAAATACTGTTATTTTTTCAAAATTGTCGCTCTTTTTTTGTTTATAGCGCAAAAAATAAAAATCGCACAGGTGATCAAATACCACCAAAAGAAAGCTCTGTTTGTGGGAAAAAAAGACATAAATGTCATTTGGGTACAGCGTTGCATAACTGCGCAATTGTCCGTTAAAGTCACGCAGTGCCGAATCGCAAAATAGGGCCTGGTCTTTGAGCAGCCAAATCCTCCGGGGCTTAAGTGGTTAACCTTTCATCCATATCTGACTCACAACTTGCAGAACTCTCATCTCCGATTACCCCAACAGAAGTATCTAAGGCTAATAAATACCTCCCATTACATAAATCTCCAGGCCCTAATGGCTTTGTAAACAAATATTATAGACAATTTAATGATCGTTTGGCTCCCTACCTGACTGACACCTTTAACAGTACTATAAACAAGTGACCAAGGTGCTGAACCATGAATTTTAAAAGTTTATTTATTAAGCATTAGCTAAGACTTACATAGATGTCTTGGACCACAGTGGAGGAGATGAGGGGGAATCCACAGACTGTCATAGCACAGATCAGGGGGAGGCAGCGGCTGGGTGGTGGTTAGCCGGAGCAGGATGGATGCAGGCAAGCCACCTGACGGCCAGTGTGGGATGTTCAATGCAATGATGAACAAATAATATCTGTGCTCGGTTTTAAAATGGAATAAAGAAAATACATAGGCAGCCAGCACCAATAGGTAAGATTGTACACCCACAACAATATATCAACAGCAGGGTGCAGCGCCACTAATAACAATGATCAGTCCAATAAAGGAATGTCCATATATAAAAATCAGTTGTATCTGGAAGAGTCCCCACACCAAATGTCATGAATCCTAGAAGCACAAATCACCACTGTGAAAAAGGAGGGGGTCCTGCTTACCAGATTTTGTTGACCCTGAAATTATAGAGAAGTCAACGTAATCGATCTATGGCTGGACCAGAAATTCACAGTGTCATCTGAGTTGAAGCCACAGTTCACCTCCTCTCCAAATCCTTATTGCACTCCCAGCCGGGAGGTAAATGGACACACCTCAGAAATGTGAAAATACTGACATGGTGTAGTAGTTCTAAACAATGTATTTGGATAAAACAAAGAAGGACACTTACATATATATAAACGGATAAAAGCATATCTATCTGTAAACAATGATGGCCATGGCATGCTTGCGTCATGTCATTTCTGTCTTGCGCGTTTCATCATCAATAGACGATGTCGACCCATCGCAAGCGTGCTATAAATAATGCAAAAAAACTGAAATGACCGGAACCGGAAGAAAACCTTCTTGCTTGCACTTCACAATGCGCTTCAAAGGAAAGAAGTGGAAATATGCTACTCATTCATGTATGCATTCCAAACGGAGGAAACGGGTCAAAAATCCTCCGATTCATGTTAAAAATATGACAGGAACGACATATGAGGAGTGAGTGCATATTTGACATAAATAATCATGAACAAAAGTTACATAAAACAATACAAAAAGGGAAAAAAAATTCAAAAAAGAATTTAAATCCAATTAAAACCTAACAATAAAACCTAATCAGGCACATAGTGAAGTGCTGTCTAGTGAATATTGAACAATATTACAATTAAAAATACAAAGCAAAATGACAATGAATGAATAAACCGTAAAAAATATAAACAAAGAATATCATTAAAAAATAATAACAAAACGAATTCCAATGTGATACAGACATCAACTGTTATTCACAATACAATTGGTATCCCATTCAATATTCAAACCAAAGGGAGTATAACTTTTGAGGTCATAAATCCAACAGGTGTCAAGTTTAGAGATCTCACGTCGGACATGACTCCCTCTCCAATGTGCAGAAAAATGGTCTATGCCCAATGTGATAGTACCTTCAGTTTTCTTACCATGGCACTGGGTATAGAGTTTAGACACACTATAGTTGGGTAACCCTCATTTGATGATACCTAAGTGTTCATTAACCCTTACTTCCATGGTTCTGATGGTACGAACTACATATTGTAGGCTGCAAGGGCACTGCAAAAGATATACCAAATTTTTGGATGAGCACATAATAAAGGCCTCAATGTTATAGACTCTACAAGTGATCTTAAAATTTAAACGTGCACACCCTCCTGTCCCTTACGGAATTATTACGGCGTACAACACATTTGCTGCACAGGAAACCCTGAAGATCCTGAAAGAAAGTAGTTCTGACAGAATTATCAATGATATTAGGAGCCACTTGTAACCTTAAAGTAGTGGGTATAATCCCTCTCTACTCTAGGCTTATCCTCCAGCAAATTAGCTCTATTACGGCTTCCTTCATCAGAAATGATCAAATCCAATTCAAGGAAACGATGGAATGATAAAGCCTGCAGATGATGGGCAAAAAAAGCGATGGACAGCAGGGGTGCCCGAGATCTCGATGACCAACGCACTTGAATGGGAGGCTGCAAGCCAGGGGTACTAACTGCCAGAGAAGTCGATCCCCAAGCCGCAGCTGCGGTGTATCCTCATACACTGTGCAGTCCTGTGTAGACCTTGTGCAAGGGATAGCAGTGGGTAGGTGTACACGTTTCGGGTCCTGCCCCTTTTTAAACGACATCTAACAGTATTATAGATTGTGCCTCCTCTCCCCAAGAATTTTTACAATCCATCATTGTGACTATACCCAAACCAGATAAATCCTCGGATAACCCTGCTAATTTTCTCTAAATCTCACTCCTTAATTCTGAAACAAAATAATATGTAAAAATCTTAGCTAATCACATTTCCCAACTAACACCATCCCTTATCCACCCTCATCGAGTGAGGTTCGTCCCTGGTCGCCAAACGTCAGATGGTACTCGACGCTCCATCAACCTTATCCAATGGGCTGAATATCCTAGCATACCTTCCTTATTGATCTCTCTTGATGCTGAAAAAGCATTTGATAGAGTACATTGGACATACATGACTGAAGTGCTGTAGAGGTTCGGATTCTAGGGACGAATCAGCCATTACCACCCTGTATACATGTTCTACCACTAAGGCCTTGACTTTAGGTTTTCTCTTAGCTCCGTTCTCTATCACAAATGGAAAGAGGCAAGATTGCCCTATCATCTTTTCCCTCATTATGGAACCACTAGCTGAACATATCTACACGAATCCTTTATTATCTGGAATAAAAGTTGACGACACACAGCACAAAATTGGCCTTTAAGCAGACAACGTAATTCTCTTTCTCACTACCGCCCCTCTGTCAATTAGTTGATCATTTTGGCACCCTTTCTTTATATATATTGAACTATAGCAAATGCCACATGCTCCCCGTTTGCCTAGCACCTTCCATTAAGCATCACAACCGTGCACCTTTAAAATGGGCTGCCTTATCTTCTCTACAATACTTGGGAATTCAGTTATCTTCCCATGGCTCTAAACTACTCTGTAATAATTTTTCTATATTTATTTCCAAACTCACTCAGCTTAGTTCCTCCCTCCAAGCCTTATCTCCATCATGAGCAGGGTGTGTTGCTTTAGTTAAGATGTTTTTATTACCTCAAATCTTATATGTGTACCAAGTCCTTTCGGTACCCTTTCTTTTAGCTCACCTGAAGAAACTGCAATCCATTTTGAATACGCTTAGCTGATGCAGCAAATGCCCCCAGATTAAATCCACCAGTCTTTTCTGACCTACTAAACATAGAGGCTTGGGTGCTCCCAATGTCACACTAGTATACTATAAAGCCACAGTCGTAAACCAACTACACTTGGAATTCCAACTCTACACCATCCTGGATTCAAGTCAAAAGAGCTGCTCTAGGGCATGACCTTAAAATCTTTCTTTCTCTGAGCCATGATTCTTCACCCTCAACCTCAAAATCACTTCTTGTTAAAGTGGCCAACAAGGTCTGGACTCGCCTAATAGATTGATCTTGTAGATTATCTATTACAATCCTGCAAAAAAATCCTCAGAACTCCTTGGAATCCCTTATACCTGATATGTTTACAAGCTCCTGGGAATCTGCTGAAATACAGCACTTACAATTGAATAACTCTACTTCCAAGATCACTCCTTCCAGGGACTGTGTTAGTCTTTTACTATATCACACTCCTCGTTCTTTAAATACGTACAAATCCATCATGCTCTGAGAAATGTTCAAATCGGCAACTCGGACCTCACAGACTCTATCCTGGACATCTTCAGATCTCCTCCACATTTACACAAAGAACTTCTCCCCTTTTACCTCGTGCTACCTACCCCAACTCAACTAGATAAACCTAAGCTGTTGTCATCCTGGTAACAAAAGAAGAGTCATTCTCTTCTACTTTTAAGCAATGGCAACATGCTAAAGCTCTCCCTTTAAAATATTCCTGTTGTATTACTCCCTGGAAATTCCTACAAATGCTGAAATCTATCCCAACTAATCTCCCTTGTGCTGGAGACAATGTGGAACTTCAGGATCATTTCTCCACATCTGGTGGCAATGCCCTGTCATACAATCATTTTGGGCCCAAATATTCCAGGTAATCTCTGCAGTTACCAGCATTAATATCCCTATTGACCCTAAACTGGCTCTGTTGGACATAAGCATGGATTCTTGGTCCTATAAACTTCCCACCTTACTCACCCATTTTTTCATAGCTGCGAGACTCTCCATTCCTGGTAATTGCAAAATACCAGCTTCACCAGACATCAGTAATGTGATCCACACCCTAAAGTTAAATGCTCAACATGAATACTTCTTTGCCAAAGCACATTTGCTACAAGTTAGGTTCTCACATCATTGGCACTTCTGGATGCATCACCCACTTTGCACCCTACAACTTTAAAATACAGATCATTATCACAATATCCTCTTTAATTTCCCACCGAGCCAAAGAATCTATGCCTTTTCCATTTGAGTACAATTTTATTTCCTGAAACTACCTATTACTGGACATTGTTGTGTTACTCTATCTGATGTATACCATGTCTCCCACAACCATTTGTGAACAAATAATATCTATGATTATTCCATGTCTTCTTTACCCAGGTAATATTCTATACTGTACCAGATCCCCCCTGCCCCCCCCAATACCCCCTTCTCCTCTAGCCCCCCCCTTCTTTTCTCTTTTTTGCTTAATGGTTACTTCACTATACATCTTTGAATTACTGTTCAATATCTCTATAAAATCTACAATAAAGAAATATTGAAACGAAAAAAATATATTCATTTTCTTTCTGTATTTTTCAAAAACCTGTGGCAAAAAATGAAGTCTTCAGAAGACTCACCATGCCTCCTAAAAAATACCTTGGAGTTTCTTATTTCCAAAATGTTATCATTTTATGGGTGTTTCAACTGTCCTGGTGCTCCAGGACCTTAAAAAATGTGATCGGTAGTCAGGAAACTGGCTGTGTAATTTATGCCCCTGGAACGCCTAAAGATGCTCCTTGAAAGTTGGGCCCCTCTATGTGGCAAGGCTGTAAAAAAAAGTCTCACGCATATGGTATCGCCATACTTGGGAGGAGTAGTACAATAGTGTTTTGAGGTATAATTCTAAATATGCATATGCATATGATGTGTGTTAGAAATATTTTTATTAATTGACAACCATGTAAAAAAATACATTTTCATTTACTTTCCTGCATTTTCCGAAAACTTTTGACAAAAATTAAATCTTTTTTTACTAAATAATTTTTATTGAGTTTTATAAAAAGAACAAGCCAGAGTGTACAAACAGTTGAGCAATAATACAAGAAAAAACATTGGTACAATCCAGCTAATAACAGACAAAGTCATGAGTACATCTTAAAGGTCGTTTTCTGTGGCTAAAGAATGAAACTGATTGGACTTCACAACATATCTTAGAAACATTACAAAACATAAGAGAAAAGAATTTCAGGACAATAGAACTAAAGCAATAGTGCACTCTAGTGGACAATTCGGGGAAGACAATTGTCATTTGTCATGTGTGAATTCCTGCCAGGGTTTCCAAAATTGGTACATCTTGTGTACAGAACCCTCCTTGAGGGCCATAATATGTTCGTATATGTAAACTTCCCTAAGTAACCTAATAACTTCATTAATTACAGGGACCTCAACAGATTTCCATTTTCTCATCAGGACAGCTCTGGCCGCAAACAAAATCTGCATGGTAACAGGTCTAATGGAACAATGAATCGATTCTCTTCCTATGCTCAAAATAGCAAGGGCAGGGTTCTTCCTGAGTAGGTTACTGGTAACATTCGCAATCAATCGGAAAACGGCCGTCCAAAAACCTCTGACATGTAGGCATGACCATGACATGGCATGACATGACCAATGTCTCCAAACATTGGGCGGAATTATTTTTAGAGAATTTGGCAATCAGATGTGGCGTAAGATACCACCTCTGGTGGAATTTTTGAGCTGACTCCCAGTAGTTTGCGCACCAGGTATATTTTAAATTATTACGGATGGCTCTGATCCACTGATCGGTGGTGAACATTAAGTTCAGGTCCCTCTCCCGTGTAAACATTTGTGGGGTTTTCACAAAGGTTGTTTTCATTTGCAGTAAGTTGTAAAAGACCGAGATACCTTTCACGGAAGGATGGCCCTTAGTCCAAAAATCCCATGCTACAGTTGGCCAAAAATTACATTTTTAAAAGACTCACTATGCCGTTTAGAAAATACCTTGGAATGCTTGCTTTCCAAAATTGGGCCTATGCACCTAGGCTTTGAAAAAGTCTCACACATGTCTAATCCCTATACTTGGGAGGCATAGTAGATTGTATTTTGAGGTGTAATTATAAGTATGCCTATGATGTGTATGAGAAATAATGTGTTAAAATGACAACTTTGTGGGAAGAAAAATTATATAAATTCTTAATTTTCCCAAAAAAGTGAGAAAAAAATATTACAACTTTAAAAAACTAGCCTCTTCCTAAATACCTTGGGCTGTATACTTTCCAAAAAGGTAATTTGGAGGGTGTTTGTACTGTCCTGGCATTTTAGAGCCTCAAGAAATTAGATAGGTAGACACTACATCAGGATTAATCGATTTTCAAATATATATAGAATAGTTTGTAGACTCTATAACTTTTACACAGGCTAAAAAAATATACACTGATTTAGGTTATTTTTACCAAAGAAATGTAGCATGATACATTTAAGCATAAGTTTATGAAGAAAGATTATTTCATTGCAAAATGTTATAACAGAATTTAACAAAAACTTTTTTGTTAAAATTTTCAGTGAATTTAATTAACCAGTTAATGGTGATTAAATACCATGTAGGAGCTCTAGCTGTCTACAAAAAAAATTATAAACTTTTTATTTGGGTACAGTGGTGCATGCTGAAAACTGGCCTGGGCAGGAAGAGGGTAAATGTGTACAGTGTTGAAGTGGTTGAATAAGGGTCTATTATGAGTTACATAGGTAAAAAAAAATTTTCACTTGTACGGTTTTATTTTTGAACTTATATTAAGTGCAGATCAACTTTGATATACACTTAAAGGAGCTAGTCTAAACACACTGGTCTAAGTGCCCATTCACACTACCGGTGACAAGTCGTGGTCCATGCAGTGCTACAGGAACCGTTCTAATAGGAGCGACTCAAGTCGCTCCGACTTAGAAAGTAGTTCCTGTACTACTTCGGGACGACATCAGAGCGACTTGCATTGACATTCATTATATGAAGTCCGTGCAAGTTGCGCCGAAGTCGCGGTGCACACGACTTCACAGGTCGCCCCCGAAGTCGTGCCGCGGTAGTGTGAACCAGCACTAAACCCCCTGTAACAATAATATAGTTACTATAGTATATTTAATAACAAAGATTCTAAACATTGTTTACAAGCTTCACTCATACAAGAGTTGCTGCAATGTCTCCTGAGACATAGCTTGGGAGCCAGATTTTAGCAGGGGTGGGGGCATAAGCACAAGGCATACTAGGTACAAGTACTCTCTAGGTCTGCAACTGGTTAAAAAGGAATCCTAACCCGATGCCTGACTGTTTAGCATGTATTTTAACAAACATCTTAGAGGGAATGTTACGATACAGCGTTACTGAGGTGGTTAAACTACTGATAATAACCTCATAACACACAGAGAATATCATAAAATTTGTTTCCTAGTTTGTAGAAGTTTAAAGTTTTGAGATTTAGAAATGCATTTTAAAATATAAAATTACCTACGTATATAAATATAGTTTATGTTATTTTTCATTTTAATAGGTTTTGCCTGCATTACGCTCATTGGAGGACCCATCAAGAAAATCGGAGAAAGGAAATGGAAAGGATTTTTTTCTATCAAATTCACTGAATGCCGTTACCTATCCCATTGGTTTTGAATCAATTGTCAAGAATCATATGACAAACAACCAAAAAGTAAATGGACTTGATGTTAATCGAGGATTGGATTGGATCATTCATGCCACAATTCCGCGTATTGTCATAATTCCCACATCAGAAAGCAGTATTTCTGAGGGGCAAGATCAACCGGCAGAAAATGAAATAGATGAAAAGTATGAAAAAGATTTGGACGACGATGACTTCTTCAACTTTAATATTGACACTACTTTACTAGACTTTGAAGGACTTTCTTCTAATGCAGACCTTTATGAAGTAGTTGAGAAGTTTTTGTCATAGTGAACATTCTATGTTCACCATTTTCAACTGCCATAAATAGTTCATATGCAATAGCAAAAGCACAGTGTTATTTATTATAAAATGTTTGAAAGAATATACCAAGATAAGAATTAAAGAAGGACATGTCCTGACACTTTAAAAAGGCTAATGATAACCCAAATCCTTTTAATGAAATGCCAATGATGTGAGCCAAACTGATGTTTACTGTGCAAAAGCACCACTAAGGGATAAAGCTACATTGACAATATTAGCAGAGCTGTGCTTCCAACACCGTCACTGCTTGTTTTGAAGCTTTCCATCCATTAATAATAAAGAGAGCTCCAATGAATGTGTAAAGAGCACCAACATTTCTAACTAGAGAGAGAGTACTCATGGCAATGTTGAAAATAGCCCATCCATGAAAAAAACCATAGTAGCAACAAACTTATTTTTTAGGAAGCTAGTGTCTGTGGCATAGATGGCATTGCACTTCTGGTTTTGTACTCTAGAGAATGAAGATAATACAGACATTATTGATACACCTGTAAGTTTAGCTTTTGCTTGGACACACAATTATATTTGTATTTATTACACTTAATTTATAACATTTGGAATGTTATTTTATAACATTTAAAATAGACCAGTCAAATATCTCAGCAAAGCCAGCCTAATAAGTTAAAAGCAATTACCAAATGATGCCTGTACATACCTTTATTTGTCCTCCTGAACCTAGTGCACTTACTATGCAAATAATGGCTTTCAGTTCTAAAGCTGGAGTCGCATTTTCCATATTAACCACCCTGGGTTACAAACGTATTGAGGCACTCTGAAGGGCAAAATAGGTATGGATGGGTGTCCTGCACATATATATTAGATTTAATATGATATGATATGTCATTTTTGTACCTGCCTAACTATAAAGCCCTTGTGAAGAAGCCATTCTCTATCCTTTGGTCTCAGATTCTGAGCTTTAAAGCATCAGTTAAGACTGAATGGGGGGAATTTACTAAAACGAAAGCATTCAGAATCTGGTGGAGCTGTGAATGGTAGCCAGCTTCAAACTTCAGCATGTTTAATATAGCGTTGGCATTAAAACCTAGAAGCTGATTGGTGTCTATACAGAGTTGCACTAGATTTTTCACTCTCCAGTTTTAGTAAGTCCCCCCCCCCCCCCACAATGTCTAAAATGAATGCCTGCACCCTAATATGCAGCCCAGGGATTGAAGAACTGTTCTGCTACTGGAGGCTTCTCCGTCGAGTCACTACTTAAAATTAGGAACCATACAACTTTCATACGAATCATAACAATGCTAATGCAATTTTTTCCACTTTAGCACTTCTAAATACAGATATATCTTTGTCAGATATATGACTTTGTTTTTAATTGCAGAAATGATTTATCAATTTAAGGCCTTAAATATGAGACCCTTGTAAAACTTGTTGTATCTTCTCTATACATTCTTTTGTTTGAACAATGGTGTTGGGGCCGGTCCACACTAGCGCGACTTGTCAGGCGACTTGTCAGCCTGACAAGTCGTGCTCCCTCGCGGTCCATTGACCGCTACAGGACCCGTTCTAATTGGAGCGACACAAGTCGCTCCGACTTAGAAAAAGGGTCCTGTACTACTTCGGGGCGACCTCGGAGCGACTTGCATAGACTTCCATTATGTGAAGTCCCTGCAAGTCGCTCCGAAGTCATGGTGCATGGTAATGCACAAGTCGCCCCCGAAGTAGCAAGGAGTCGTGTCACCTTAGTGTGAACCGACTCTTAAAGAGAACTTATTTAAAGCATGTATCCGCACTCTATTGTACACATTACTGTGTTTCACTCAAGCCATACATAGCCTCTAAGTTCTTCCTGATGGTCCAATCAGTACCAGCGGAGATACCAGATTATGGTGCAGAAATCTATAGGACTCAATTACAATCATCATTTACTGATATGACTTCAGTATACTGAAGAATTGGCTGCTATGATTTACTACACTTCGCACATTAAAATCACATTTTGCAATGCCTTATTGAAAAATCATATTGGTGCCAAACAGTTGACACATTAGTAGTAAATTACATTTCAAAGGAGATCTGCAAGCAAATGCATATTAGGGACTTATGTCATATGGCTTTGGACTTGTGTCAATGTTATCAATGTAATCATTTAGACAACAGTGTAAAACACTTCTGAGATCTTACAGAATTCACTGACAGGTACATTCGGCATGCAGTTCACCTCCTTTTTGACCTTCTTCAAGTGGGTTTTGCAATCCCATACACTTGTATGCAACCAAAAGCCAACTGACACAGGCCCCGATAATGCAGTAAAAACCACAATATGTTGGCCCTATTACAATATGTTGGCCCTATTATTGTGGAATTAAGCGGTACTCCTGACACTATAAAAACCATATATATATATATATATATATATATATATATATATATATATATTTTTTTTTTTTTTTTAACCCATTGGTCATAAGTTGTGTATATTAATGTTAACCATTCAAATAAATATAAAGACTCATACTATTTTTTTACCTAGCATTTAGGGACTAGCATCCACAGAATATTCAGAAATGATGTGTCAAATAATTACTTAAGAAAAACAGAAGCACTGCTTCTGGAAAGCCATACCAATTCAGACAATATACATGTGGATTACAAATGTTTCATTTACTTTGTGTTTTTGGTTCAGTTTCACCATGTAAGTCCAAAACAAAATAATAACTGAAAAATACTTAAACCTATAAAACAGTATATAATTTTCTAAAAGCAGAGAATGTATAGAATAAAAAGGTGATAGTTGCACATTTTTATGTCACCTGATATTTGTACAAGTTTTTTTTTTTTTTTCAAGCCAATGTTTTCAATCAAAGATACACTAAACACTAAAAATACACTAAAACCAGTTTTAGTACAAATAAAACACAAAATTCACATATTTAATTGTTCTTTTTTTAAATATAAAAAATAGGACTATGTGAATAAATAGATACAAAATACACTATACACTTGTCAAAAGTATTGTGACACCTGCCTTTACATGCACATGAACTTTGATGGCATCCCAGTCTTAGTAGGTAGGGTTCAATGTTGAGTTGGCCCACCCTTTAACAGCTTCAACTCTTCTAGGAAGGCTGTCCACAAGGTTTAGGAGTGTGTCTATAGGAATGTTTCACCATTATTCCAGAAGCGTATTTGTGAGGTTATGCACTGATGTTGGACAAGAAGGCCTGGCTCGCAGTCTCCGCTCTAATTTATCCCAACAGGACTCTGTGCAAGCTAGTCAAGTTCCTCCATCCCAAACTCACTCATCCATGTCTTTATGGACCTTGCTTTGTGCACTGTTCTAAATCATTTGGTGAAGGAGGGATTATGGTGCAGGGTTGTTTTTCAGGGGTTGGGCTTGGCCCCTTAGTTCCAGTGAAGGGAACTCTTAAGACATCAGCATGCCAAGACATTTTTGTCAATTTCATGCTCCCAACTTTGTGGGAACAGTTTGGGGATGGCCCCTTCCCCTCCATCATGACTGCACACCAGTGGACAAAGCAAGGTCCATAAAGACATGGAAAAAGAAGGGTGAATGTCTCTATACTGTATTTTTACTATATAGATGTCTTTTTCCTTTCTCTAGTATCCATAAAGGCATGGATGAGCGAGTTTGGGGTGGAGGAACTTGATTGACCTGCACAGAATCCTGACCTTAACCCAATAGAACACCTTTAGGATGAATAAGTGCAGCAACTGCGAGCCAGGCCTTCTCGTCCAACATCAGTGCCCGACTTCACAAATGCGCTTCTGGAAGAATTGTCAAACTTTCCCATAGACCCACTCTTAAACCTTGTGGACAGCCTTCCCAGACGAGTTGAAGCTTTTATAGCTGTAAAGGGTGGGCCAACTCAATATTAAACACTATGGGCTAAAACTGAGATGCTATTAAAGTTCATGTGCGTGTAAAGGCAGGCGTCCCAATACTTTTGACAATATAGTGTATGTAAAGTTGCGTGTAAAATAGCAAAGCAGTGAAAAATTAAGATATTCAAAATGTATCTATAGGCAACATTTTAAGATCCTTTACAGCTCATCCATTTGAAATTAGTTATAAATAATGGCCCTAGAATTTTTCCTCTTATTCTGGCATGTGAGACAATAGCGAATATGTTTTACAAAGTTGTTGTTTATGCATACATGTACTCCCTAGCGGTATTCATGTAAACTTATGTACATGGAGGCCAGGTCTGAGAAGCCCCATGTGATAGCATCGTGCAGGTGATAGGTCCTCTTTATGGAGATTTTAGAACACAAGACTAGAGCACTTTGCCCTTGTGAAGTACATAGTTATAGTTGAGAAAGGAATCAATAAAATCAAATCCACAAATATATGCATAAAACATGCCTGTCACATAAAATCATCCTAGGCCAGTAGAAAGAGCTGTCATTCTCTGTCCACTGTCAAATCAAAAGACTGGGGACACTCCCCCGTCATCAGATCCAATAGGTGCCAAGATCTGGGAGGCCTAAAGGCTTTTTACTCTACATCCACCAATTATAAAATCGTCACACTAGCACTCAGACTTTTCTTCTGGTCTAGGATTGTTTTATGTGATAACCAGGTTTTAAACACCATTTTGTGAATAGGATTTTATTGATTGATTTGTCAAACAAATCTATGTACATCACAAAGACAAGGTGCTCTGTTCTTTTGTTGTATCATTAAACAGAACTTTATTCTGTATGTGAGCTGACAACTGCCCGTGAAGTTAGGATTTAGTATAAAATGAGTATGAAACAGTATAAAAAAGTTTTTCCTGAGCTGCTGCTAGTGCTGAAGAGCCTTGTTCCTGTTTAAAGACATCAGGAGTCCATTGACCATTCTGAATGACACTCATCCATCCAGAATTCCTGGTGGAAATCTCAATTGCTTCTTGAATCGGGAATTCAATGTTAAAAGGGTTAACTGGAAAAATGCTCAGAGTTAATAATTTTTACTTTGAATTCCCAGCTAGAGCAATGCCTTGGGTTAATGCCAAAGAGGTCAAAGAGCGGTTCACGTAGCAAAGTGAATGTTCACTGACATTAGTAAAAAAAAAAAAAAAAAAAAGAATACATTGTATTCATTTCAATCGCCCAGTCATTTTTTTATTTTATTTTCCCTGAACATGGTTGTGTATTCAAAGCAAACAAAGTTTTCATGTTTCATGACATTCACCTTGCTAATTGAAAGGACAGTCAAAAATCCAATGAACAAACCAACTTATTAAAATAATATACTTACTATGTGGCTACATGATTTCAACATGTCTTTAGCAGTTAACAGAATTTTGAAAAGTAGATTATCTGCCTCCAGTGGCTAATTTACACATCTTTACATTTAATATAAAATTAGGAAAAACAAATATGTATAAAATCTGTTACATCACACAAAGTAAACACTTCAGTAGCTCAAAATATGTGCTCACTGAAAAATACACTATACTTTCTCTTTAAATTGGTATTAAAAGGTCTTAAAAAAGGGAATTAAGCTGGAAACACACTATACAATTTTCTTTAGATGTTTTCCTTTAGATTTACCAAAACCATATAATATGAGGACAGACCTAAACATTTTAAATTTGTATGCAATCAGGCAGGCCTTTGTACTACATAGTTGAAGGTAAATCTAAAGGAAATCTAACAACAAAAGTTGTATAGTGTGTATCCTGCCTTAAGCTGCATACACACTATACAACTGTCTTTAGATTTTTTCCTTTAAGCCCCATACACACAAGTAGAAATTCGGCCGGGAAATTTCGTCCGACGACCGATCTGCCGTTTTTTTCGGCTTGTTAGTATGATGCTTCCGACAACCGACTCCGACTTTTTGGCCGAAAAAATCCTGGTGTGCAGGCTATATAATTTTTGACGACCGTCAAAACACGTCCGATTTTCGTCTCATTAGTACAGATTTCGATGGGGAAAAATCTTATGAGCAAGACTAGGCATGCTCAGAGATGAAAGAACACAAAGAAAGCAATCCAACACATGACATCACTTCTGAAGTAGAATTCTGTCGTGCGGGAAAATTTGTGTGCAGTCTAGAGCACATTCCAACCAACAGACACCACTCTGGACAAAAGACGGACGACCGGTCAGCGGAAATTAGTTGCGTGTGTAAGAGGCTTTAGACTTACCAAAACCATATAAGATGAGGACAGACCTAAACGCTTTCAATTTGTATGCAATCAGACAGGCCCTTGCACTACATAGTTGAAGGTAAATCTAATTGAAATCTACCAACAAAAGTTGTATAGTGTGTATCCGGCTTTACTTTTACAGTTAAGTTCTTGCTTATTGTTTTTTTAGCTAGTGTTTGTTTTTTCACTTCTTTTTTTATTTAGCCTAGACCTGGTGTTTCCAAGCTGTGGTCTGCAGGTCACATGCAGCCCGCTACAGTTTTTTCCAAACCACAACTAGGGTTAGAGGCATATCCACTCAGATTGAGGATTATGGTCACCAGAGGCTTCCTATGGTTAATGCTTCAATACCCTTTTATGTAATGTGGGACCCTGAAGTGAACTCTGATGTAAGGGTTACTCTGATGGGGATTTTTTATAGCCCTCATACTAAAAGGTTTGGAAACCCCTGGCAAAGACAATTGTTTTACCCAATTACAACATCTTTCTTAGCACTAAGAATGAGTATACAGAATGAGTATATATTTATTGTATGAATACTTCTATAGAACTGTCATCTACAAATTATCAACCTTTTCATAAATACCTAGAATATTAAACGCTCAGGTGATTGTCTAATAGTGGTTTATTTATTTTAAAGAACTACGAAAAAAACATGTATTTTGCTGGTCAGTTCTATCTAGTAGCCATAATTGAATAATTTCTGGATTGAGATATTTCACCAAAATACCACATTTTGGCCACTAGATGGAACTGACCAGTATAGGAAATAAACATAATAGGCAAAATACAGGGGCTATTCGTGAGAGCTATGTGAATGCTTGAGACATTCAAACATTTTTTTTTTAATTAGACCCCGTAGTTTAATGACTAGAGCCACTCTAAGCTTTATGAGCCAGTTACAAATCATTACCAGCAAGCATTAAAAAAAAAATTATATTTAAAAGATTTGATTTATTGATTTTAAACACAGGGATGAATGGTGAGTGGCATACAACTTACGTGTGCACTAGCCACTTTTATGCATATTTTATGTATGACTTTATTTGTAGAGTGTATTGTAAATCCTGTTAAATTCATATATTCTGTAAGACTATCGGCTAGATTTGCCAAAGTCTAATAAATCTTAATATAATTTTCATTATATTGATTACTGTGATTATATCTGAAAAACACATAAACACAGTCACTAAAATCTCACATTAGCTTTAACCTGTTAATGACATTCAAAAAGTTGTTTTCACTCCTATTAAATCTGCAGTTTTCAATAAAAAAAAATACTAGGTGATCCTGTGATCAAGGTCTTTATTCACCTCTAGGGATATGGTTCAAGTTCGTTGCAGTCATGGGTTTGAGGCAAACCAGGTTTGAGGTTTACAGTTCTTGCAAAGGAATGGGACACCAAATTCTGGCATCAGATATTTAGCATGCGTATTAGCATTAACCACTTAAGCCCCGGAGGATTTGGCTGCTAAAGGACCAGGGGTTTTTTTGCGATTTTTTACTGCGTGACTTTAACGGACAATTGCGCGGTCGTGCGACGCTGTACCTAAACTAATTTGACGTCCTTTTTTTCCCACAAACGGAGCTTTCTTTTGGTGGTATTTGATCACCTGTGCGATTTTTTGATCACGCGCTATAAACAAAAAAAGAGCGTAAATTTTGCAAAAATAACAATATTTTTCACATTTTTTTATATGAAATTCCCCCCAAAAAAAAGTAAAAATCAAAATTTTTTAACATTTTTCGGCCAATTTGTTTTATGCTACCTATGTTTGGTAAAAAAAATCGCAAAAAGCGTATTTTGATTGGTTTGCGCAAAAGTTATCGCGTTTACTAACAAAGGGAAAGATTTTTGTCATTTTTGGTGTTTTTTTTTTTAACGCTTAATGGCGGCGATCTGCGATTTTTTTTTTCGGTACTGCGACATTGCGGCGGACAGATCAGACCCTTGACTGACATTTTTGACACTTTTGGGGGTACCAGTGACATTACTGCAGTAATCAGTGCTATACATATGCACTGTTACTGCAAAAATGACACTGGCAGGGAAGGGGTTAACTTTATTGGACAGGGAGGGGTTAAGTGTGTCCTAGGGGCGTGATTCTAACTGTGCAGGGACATTCCTATTGGTGTAAAAGCAAAGATCAACCGTTCTACATAGTAGAACGGACAGATCTTCACTTTTACACAGGGAGAACTGACAGGCAGCTTGTTTACACAAGCCGCTATGTCTTTCTCCCTTCACAGGAGCGATCGCAGTGTGACTGGCGGACATCGAGTCCGCCGGTCACACGCACTGACTTGTCTGTGAACGAGCCGCGGCGGGCGCGCGCCCGCCCGCGATAGGCTCGCAAGTCAGTGACAGGCGAGTGACGTACCGATACGTCACTCTGCCTGGCCGGGGCTGACCGCCGCAGTATATAGTCGTGCGGCGGTCGGCAACCGGTTAACTTTTACATTATCGCTTGTCCTAAATACAGCATCATCAGCGCACCCATCTTATTCATTATAACTTGAAGAAGAGCTGTTTTAGGTTGTTTAGGGTGCTGCACATGATTATTTTATCCAGTGGTAATGCGTGCATAGCAAACATTTATTTTATGCCTGCTAATGCGCCTCTTCATGTTCATTAATCAGATATTTGAATGGTCTTCTAATGCAGCCTTTTTCCTCTCTTCAAAAGTGCATAGCAGCCATTCATTTTAGGCATGCTTATGCATTGTTTCTTCCCTCGAAAGAAGCTGAAGAGGCATAGATCATCTACTAAAGCCCCATACACACGTACCGATTGTCAGCCAAACGATCGGCCGTCTTTTGTCCAGTGCTGTCGTGTTGGTTGAAAAGTGCTCAAGACTGCACACGAATTTTGTCGGCCAACAACAACCAACTTCAGAAGTGATGTCATGTGATGGTTAACTTTCCGTGTGTTTTTTCTTCTCTGAGCATGCCCAGTCTTGCTCATCTGGCTTTTGTCGGCCGAAATCTGTACTGACTGACGAACAATCGGCCGTTCTGGTGACGGCCAACAAAAGTTTTATAGCATGCAGACCAGATTTTGTTCGGCCGAAAAGTCGCAGTCGGTTGTCGGAAGCATCATACTAACAAGCCGACAATCGGCCGATCGGACGTTGGCCGAACATTTACGGCTGACAATCGGTACGTGTGTACGGGGCTTTAGGTTGTGACTAGTATTAATGGTGCCACGAACCTGGGGGGGCTGCTTTCCGCGAACACTCAGAGGTAGAGAGCCGGAACAGAACACAGGGGGCAAACAGCCCCCACTGAATAAAACTCCAAACATCCCACAGGTGGCCACAAGTCTGGATCGTTGTCAGAATAAAAATCAACATTTGGCATTGCGCAGTTTAAGTTGGATACACACTATCCAACTTTTGTGGTTAGATTTCCTTCAGATTACCTTTTCTATGTAGTGCAAGGGCCTGCCAGATTGCATACAAATTGAAAGTGTTTAGGTTTGACCTCATATTATATGGTTTTGGTAAGTCTAAAGGAAAAAGTCTTCAGAAAATCTTATAGTGTGTATGGCCCATAAGACTAAAAGATTTCATTCCTACACCGTTGATCGCGCACCACCAATGCTGCCTATACACAAGGAGACATCAGGCAGGCTTTTGATCAAGAAATCAAAATTAAAGTATACTATTTCAAAGAAAAAAAGATATGTGTATATATATATATATATAGTGTTAATTCCATGCAAAATATTTAAGCATTTTGTACTACGCCGCATTTCCACAATGAGAGACCAACCAGGTTCAAATTCAGGAAATTAAAATGACAGTGTAACCTGGGTGGAAAAAAAATCCTGTAAGACAAAGGCATAATAGGGTAGTTTGCATCGCATACTAGCTCATTATGAAATCCTTACCTTAGAATAAAGCTGTCTCATTGGTGCCCGCACACCGCTAAAATGGTTGACATCTTCCCGGGTGTTACTTATGGGTTCGCTGGCTCCGGCACTGTGAGTGGCATGGGCTCTGAAGGTCCGGCACGGCAAGACGGACCTTCAGAGCGCATGCGCCAATGATGTCATCGGCTGCATGCACTCTGAATATCTAAATAGTGCAAGTTTAGGAGATATTCACAGTACCTACAGGTAAGCCTTATTATAGGCTTGCCTGTAGCTTCAAGTAAAAAGAGAAGGTTTACTTCCTCTTTAAGCCTCTATTTCAAAGAGAGAGGCAAGGTATGTTTGTCTGTAGGGCAGCTTTTACCAGGCTCAAGTTTTACACGGTGACATGGGGCATTTTAATAATCAAGAAATCAACATTGCAGTACATTTATGGACAGTAATGCATCACTTTTACTAACCCCCAGTTTCACAAGGAGACATCAGTCAGTTTTTAACCTAGAAATCAACATTATAGTGTATTTATTTTACAGCACAGTGGCTGTGGTTTACAGTTCTGCCTAGCAGCACTAGGGTTGTCAGTTCAAATCCCAACCATGGCATTACCTGCCTGGAGTTTGCATGTTCTCCCTGTGCTTGTGCGGGTTTCATCCAGGGTACTCCAGTTTCCTCCTACACTCCAAAGACATGCTGGTAGGTTAATTGGCTCCGGTCTAAATTGGCCCTAGTATGTGTATGTATGAATGTGAGTTAGCAAACTTAGATTGTAAGCTCCTCAAGGGCAGGGATTAATGTGAATGTACATTATATATGTAAAGTGCCACATAAATTGAGGAAGCTATGTAAGTACCTGTAATAATAATAATTATTATTTTACAGGAAAAAAAAACAGCAAATTATTCTACTGATTCCATATACAGTATTCAAGAACTTTCACTATGCTGCATTTTCTGAAAGACCTGACAGATTTTAATAAAGAAATCAAAATGACTATGTAATATTTTACAGAAAAAAACACATATTGTACAAACTCGATGCATACTATGTAAGCAGCTTTTGTAAAAATTGGAGTGTACTATGAAAGCTGCAGCAGCCTGGACACAGTATGCAGTAAGGTCCACTTCTTATTTTAAAGAGTGATCATATGATTCATGCTCATGTTTTCATCTGCAAATGAACAACCTTCTCGCCCCTTACTGGCTGCACATGCATAACCTAGGCCTCCCCCTGGTTTGGATGACATCATAAATATAGGGGACTGTTTAACTTTATTAGCAGTTATGGCAAATAGGTATTTTGGTGCAATAAACTGCACCACACATATTTGTCATGATGTGTTGCAAACATTGTTGACCCTGAAAAAAATCCCATCTAAATTATATTACAATAAAATATAACTTCAATAAAAAAAAATGAAAACATAAAACCCCAACCCTAAAACAGTAAATCCCAACCCCCTAAGTAACCTAACAGAAAGTAAGCAAAAAATAAATGAAATAAACAATAATAAAATACAAAAAAAAAAAACCAACGCTAAAAATAAGGCTAAATAGCAACTGAAGTTGTTGCTGTGTATTGCTTTTATCAATGTGGCTACTTTGCCGCAAATCAAGAAAAAAAATAAAATAAATAATAGCATATTAATGTGGTCATACTAAATAAGAATGCTGTGTATACAATTACTTAGCATTAGGCAAAAAAAAAGCAACCTAGGATATACAGAGTGCTACAAACAGGATTGCACACTTTTGCTAATTAACCTTTCCTAGCAAATGAACATTAGCATAAGTATATAAACAGTAATGATACAACAAAACTCACTTAACTTCTGTTAGTGCTGGTCTACAGTTTCCTCATGAAACAGGATTTCAGGCATTAGGTGCTTGAAGGAAAACAGGTTTTTAATCTTGGTCTCTAGTAGACAGCTTTAGCGTCATCCCATAGTGATGTGAATTTCATCTTTTCAGCTCTTAGCACTACTACACTAGCCTTATATTCACAAAAATCTGTCAGAAGGGCATAGCCCCTTTCCTACTTGTATCCTGCATCAGTTTATATGAAGAAAAATGTTCTGCTTGCAAACTCTAGATGAAAGTTTGGTACCATGAATGCAATCCAGTAGGTCGCAGCCAGGTAGTCTGAGCTTGCTGACCCATCCCACGGCATCAAACAGAGTGCAATGAAGAGGGACTACTTTTAAAGTTGGAGCTGTAGTAGGGTGCAAGAGCCGCATAATCCAATGCCGCCTCTGTAGTGCTGGATCCTGTCCCATGTGGAGTGTTACCAGCAGCAGATTTTTCACAGATTTTTACAAACTGTTCATAAACAGTTGGCAGCCCTGCTATAGGCGCAGAGCCCTGTACAGCCACACTGTTTTTAAAATGTGACAGCATGGGTGGACAGAAGAAACCCTGCCCGCTGTCACAGAGGAGGGGATAAGGGGCTGCATCTGGAGGTGCTGGAGCATGTTACACTTTACATTCTTTTGATTATCACACACGGAGGCGGCAAGATTATTTGTTTGTTTGGCGCAGATCGGTTTTTATTGGTGAATTTTATTGTTTTTTGGACTTTTTTTATGGCAGTCTATTTTCTGATAGACACATTGTATATATGAATATTTTTTTGTATTTCACTTGGGGTGTGTTGTGATTTAGTTAAATTTTGACACAGGTAATATATGTTTATACCCATATTGTTGAGTGGATTAGGCAGTGGCTGAGTGACAGACAACAGAGGGTTGTAGTCAATGGAGAACATTCAGAACAAGGTCATGTTACCAGTGGGGTACCTCAGGGATCTGTACTGGGACCAATTTTGTTTAATATCTTCATAAGTGATATTGCAAAAGGCCTCGATGGTAAGGTTTTTCTTTTTGCTGATGACACAAAGATATGTAACAGGGTTGATGTTCCTGGAGGGAAACGCCAAATGGAAAAGGATTTAGGAAAACTAGAAGAATGGTCAGAACTCTGGCAACTGAAATTTAATGTGGATAAGTGCAAGATAATGCACCTGGGGCGTAAAAACCCAAGGGCAGAATATAGAATATTTGACACAGTCCTGACCTCAGTATCTGAGGAAAGGGATTTAGGAGTAATTATTTCAGAAGACTTAAAGGTGGGAAGACAATGTAATAGAGCAGCACGAAATGCCAGCAGAATGCTTGGATGTATAGGGAGAGGTATAAGCAGTAGAAAGAGAGAAGTGCTTATGCCGCTGTACAGAACACTGGTGAGACCTCACTTGGAGTATTGTGCGCAGTACTGGAGGCCATATCTCCAGAAGGATATAGATACTCTAGAGAGAGTTCAGAGAAGAGCTACTAAACTAGTACATGGATTGCAGGAAAAAACTTACCAGGAAAGGATAAAGGACCTTAACATGTATAGCTTGGAAGAAAGAAGAGACAGAGGGGATATGATAGAAACATTTAAATACATAAAGGGAATCAACTCGGTAAAGGAGGAGAGCATATTTAAAAGAAGAAAAACTACCACAAGAGGACACAGTTTTAAATTAGAGGGGCAAAGGTTTAAAAGTAATATGAGGAAGTATTACTTTACTGAGAGAGTAGTGGATGCATGGAATAACCTTCCTGCAGAAGTGGTAGCTGCAAATACAGTGAAGGAGTTTAAGCATGCATGGGATAGGCATAAGGCTATCCTTCATACAAGATAGGGCCAGGGACTATTCATAGGATTCAGATATATTGGGCAGACTAGATGGGCCAAATGGTTCTTATCTGCCGACACATTCTATGTTTCTATGTTTCTATGTTTATACATATGCTTTCACATGTGTAGCAAATTTTGTGCACATAGATGATAGCGCTGTACTATTTCTATATTTATATTGTTGTGAATGAGGTGAGAACACTTGTTGAGTACTGGCAGCAATCAATTCACATATTTTCACTTCATTTTATTTAGATTTATTTAATTGTGCTGATTAAAATATATAACTTTTGTTTAGGAATAGACTATTGTTTGCTCAGATTAGCTACAGAAGAAGACTGTCTGCTATTTGCTGTTTGCTATTTGTTTTTGAGTATTCCATGCCCCAGTCCCTCTCTTGTTAATAGTTCTGCAAGCAATAAGTTACAAAAAGACAAATTGCTTATTTGAGCCAGAGTGAATGGACTATTGCTTGTGTAGACAGGAAGCCTCTACACTTGTGGAGAAAATCCAAATATTCTCTGTGGCCCATGCAGGGGCAGTGCTACATAATGATCATTGTTCTCAAAAGTTCTTTAATAGTCCCTCCAATTTCTTTGTGGCCTTATGAGAGTTTGTACTGCTTAAGACAGTCTGGCTTCTCTGGTGGAGAAATGTAGATAGGGGTCCATCGTGCATTATCTTTTACCACAGCCTTCACCACCCTTACTAAATACAATTCGTGAGGTTACCCAACAATTTGACTTGACAAAGGGCAACACCTGAAATGCGTTGTCATGATGACAGCTCAAGCCTTCTTTTGACTCCAGCTTGGCTTGCACTCCAGCCACACTCGGCTTCCAGCCTCACTCGGACTCCAGCCAGCGGCTCCCCTTCTGGGTCCAGGATGTCATGTCCAGCGCGCTGTCTCCAGGAACAGGCTGAATGTCAGTTATGGCTCTTGGTTTACAGTGGCATTCCAAGCACAATACTGGCTTGCACCTGAGTCTCTACACCATTTGGATATCATTCTGAAGTTACCAGTTGTGGTTTCTCCTCTATATCGCAGTACCGGCATACCACCATCTTTAATCTGGGGCCATATAAGCTATTCTTTTTGGATTTAATTTATACCAATGGTATCTTTGAACTGCTTTGGCACATCATGCACATTTGTGGACTGTTGTGTATTTTTACCATATGGAATTATTTTATGACAGATTGCTTGACTCTTTAATAAACTGTTTTATGGGTTCACAAACATTGTGGTACAGTGGTATAACATTGGAATTTATATATTGAGTATATACTGTGACAGGAAGTCAGCTAAATCTGTGAGTGTTGTCACAGATCGGAGATACAATTCACTAGTTACTATAGGGCGTCGGCTGCAGAAGGCAGCAGGAAGGTGTAAAGAAGTTGAAAGGCCTTCAGCTGTTCAGAATGAGGGAGTTAAGGCTTCTATAATTGTCCAAAGGAACTCTGAGGATTGCTGCCTCCGGAAGCTGTCTCCTGAAGCCATGTGGGCTGGGAGAAGGAGGACAGTCAGACGTGCGCCTCCCGACAGGATGTGTGGGCCTGGGAGAAGACCCCCCGGAGTAATGCGTACCAGGGAGGGTAACCAAGTGTGAAGACGTCTCAAAGGTGAGAAGACTAACTGTTTCTGTGTGAAAGAAACAAAGGACTGTTTTGCCCTGTGAAGATATTAAAACATGGACTATTGATTGTCTGCTGTATGATCAGCCAAGTCTGCCCAAACAGTAGGTTGGGGTCAGACTCTTAGGTAGGTTCCAGAGTGAGTAGGTAGCCGCCCACAGAGGCAAGGATTTATTTTGTCTTTTATTTTATTTTGCTTTTTTTGATGCTTTCACTGGTATGAAGAAAATTGACCTAATAAACCAAACTGTTGTTTGCAAGCACTTATTGGTTGTTTCTCTGTGAAAACGCACCCCCCCAAGGGGTCATCCACACCCACCACCGAGCTTATCCCTCACATATGGTGGAGGTATGCAGTGGGCAGAAGCAGAGATCCTTGCAAAGAAGTGCATATGTTTGATGAACTTTGTCTGTTGCACAATCTATGTGTGCAGGAGAGAAGATCCTGAAAGAAAAAAAAAAAAAAACGTGTTTTAAAGAGACAGTGGTCTTAACAGTTTTACTGGACTTTGAAACAATTTTTTTGTGGAGTGACTAAAGATGGGGCGATCCAAACGCCTGAAAGATGCAGGGATCGCTGAAATCAGAGACCGGATTCTATGGATGGAGGGGATGCTACCGTTTGAACCAGCCCCATCCATGCCTGAACGGAATCGGCTAAAGAGAAAAGTTGTTGTCCCTAGCAACGCTGGTGTAAATGAAACGGTTATGGAGACACAGTGTTCTCAGATGGAAAGTAAGCCCAAAATGGAGGAGATGTTGAAACAACTGATTATATCAAATGCAGCTCAACAGCAGGCAAATGCGGATTTTCAGCGGAGCTTTGCAGCTCAACAAAAGGCTCATCAAGAGAGCATGGCAGGCTGGAAACAGAGACGCCAGCAACAAATGGAGGCCATCGGTATGGAGGAAACCGAGCATGTGTGCAGGGCTGAGCTGGCTGCCGTACAACGGAAAATGGAAGAAAAGGAACAACCCCTGGGGGTACAGTTACAGTGGGAAGAAACCACTGCTCTTCTTTTTTCTGAGTTGAAAAACCCTAGAAAGCCTATAATGGAGAAAGATACCATCCTCATGGAAAAGGAAATTGAAATTCAGACTTTGCAGAAGCAAAGTATTTGTGAAAGGTTGGAGTTGCGTAATCAGCTGGAAAAAGTCTTCAGTATTTGGAAGCTACAAAAATAGACCTGCAGGGGGCGCAGGAACAGAATGTCGCTCTGAAAACGACATTGTCTCTCAGCAACAACGAGACAAGTGAAAGAGAGGCTAAATTACTGAGTACTGTGTGTGAGCTCACTACTTTGAGCAATGTGGTAGATGAATTGCGTGCGGACTGTGAAAGTTGGAAAGGGGAAGCCCAACGTGTCCAGCAGCAGTTAAAGGAAAAAGAAGCCTGTGTGGCAGAATTACATTGTTATTCCCAGATGCTAGCCAGTGAGGTGAAAGCTCTTATGCAGGGAAAAGGAGATTCTGAACACAAGAGAAAAAAAGTAGAGGCACAGCTGCAGGAATCGCAAGTCAAGGTGTCAGAAGGTGACCGAGTGTGTGCTAAGCTGTCAGAGAAGGCAAACCGACTGCAGGTTGAGCTGGACAATGTTACAAATCAGCTTTCTCAAGCAGACAGCAAAATCTAGAGAAATTGCGGAAGATTTTTCTATCTTGGAATCGCAGCTGCAAGACACGCAGGAACTCTTACAGGAAGAGAGGTGTCTAAGGCTGAGTTTTAGTACAAAGCTCAAACAAATGGAAGATGAGAAAAATGGCTTCCTGGAACAATTTAAAGGGGAGGAGGAAGCAAAGAAAAACCTATCAGAGCAAGTCGCAACATTGCAAGCTCAGATAGCGGTTATGAAAAAACGCATGGAAGAAAGCATTTGTTCATTAGAGAGTGTTGAAGTTGTGAAAAAGAAACTGCAGAAAGACCTTGAAGTTGCTAATCAACGCTATGAGAAAAAAACAGCTGCTTATGACAAGCTTGAGAAGACCAAGACAAGACTTCAGCAGGAATTGGATGAACTGAGTGTGAATCTGGATCACCAGAATCAGATTGTGTCCAACCTGGAGAAGAAGCAAAAGAAGTTTGATTAGATGCTTGGTGAGGAGAAGACTGTGTCTGCAAAATATGCAGTAGAACGCGACCGTGCAAAAACGGAGGCGCGTGATAACGAGAGCAAAGCCCTGTTCTTGGCTCGCTCCTTGGAGGAAGCTTTAGAGTGTAAGGTTGAACTAGAAAGAGTTAACCAACAGCTGCGTACAGAAATGGAAGAATTGGTCAGCTCCAAGGATGATGTTGTGAAAAGCGTTCAGGAGCTAGAAGAGTCTAGGCGAGCCTTAGAACAGCAAGTAGAAGAGATGAAGATTCCGTTGCAGGAACTGGAAGAGGAATTACAGGCAACAGAGGATCTGTCCCAAAGAGGGGATAGTGTGCCTGATGCGGTTTTTAAAAGGATCACAGTTTTGGGGTCTGTCCTGAGTGAGCCTCAGAAATGTGATGACATGTGGCTTGAATCACCCCTTTGGAGTAAACCGTTCCTTCAAAAACTTCAAGCATTGGAAAATGTATCATTAGAACTTCAGCAAACAAAGGAGCTGTGTAAGAAATGTGATGATTTCTCAGTTCAGGCTGAAAACCTAGTGGAGAAAACTAAAACGGAGAAAACTAAAGCAAGTGATATAAATCTGGGAGAAAAAAGCAAACGCCACCTAGTGGAGAAAACTAAGGCTGTTGCTGAAAACGTGAAGCAAAGGAATTTCAAGTGCCTTTCAGGGAATATTTCCAAAATGGAACTGGTGAAAGACAGGTGGCAGTAGTTTGATTGTGATCTTGAGATGCATTCCATGTGGAATTCAGATAGAGTAAAGGAACTAGGTGACCTTGAGCGGTCAAATAGTTCAGCAGAAAGTGCATTGAAGAAACCTGTAAAAGAATGTGTTGCAGTTCCATGCTTCTTCACTGATGCAGAGAGGAGGTCTATAATGGATACCACCCAGATCGCTGGGTTCAAATGTGTTGCCTTTGACCCCTATGTTGGTGGAAGGAAAGTTGATGATGTTCTGGTTGGCTACTTCTGTGAAGAGTTTGGCAAGAAATATAAACTGAATATCAAATCAAATAGTAGGCCTTTACTGCGACTCGCTCAGGAGGGCGAACAGTTTAAGAAGTTGATGAGTGCAAATGCTTCAGATCTGCCTATGAATATGAAATGTTTGGTGAATGATATTGATGTCTCTGGGAAAAGGAACAGGGGTCACTTTGAAGAAATGTGTGACAGCCTGTTGTCTCAATTGGAAAATCCTCTGCACAGCATCTTAGAGCAAGCCAAGCTCAAGAAGGAAGATCATTCCCTTTTACAACAAAAAGTCAATGATTGTGTACAGCTGTATGGAGAGGCAACTCAAGTCACAGAGGGAAGTCAAGAATCCCTACTTGGAACAAAGCTTAGTGAAGCAGAGGTTCTCAAAGTGTTGTGGAAATCATTTGTTGATTGCAGAGAGAGGCGGCTCAAGAATGTTGAAGACATTAAGACTAGCACAATTGAGTTGCCTATGGATCACGGTCCTCCATGGCGGATAGGACAAACTTGTATGCAAGACAAACTTGAGAAGGAGCGAAATGATGACAAAAATACAGTTGAGGAATGTGTAAATGAGATGAGAGACAAACTGTTTGACATTTATGAGAAATCTGTCAATGAAGATGACAGAAACAGTTTCATTCGGAAGCTTGAAGATACTAAGAGGCGTATCAGTGAGTGTCAAGAGCAGTGCCTGACACATACGTGTCTGGAAATCTGTGTCCCAACGCTAGGGTTGAAACAAGAGGGGGGGGTATGTGACAGGAAGTTAGCTAAATCTGTGAGTGTTGTCACAGATCGGAGATACAATTCACTAGTTACTATAGGGTGTCGGCTGCAGAAGGCAGCAGGAAGGTGTAAAGAAGTTGAAAGGCCTTCAGCTGTTCAGAATGAGGGAGTTAAGGCTTCTATAATTGTCCAAAGGAACTCTGAGGATTGCTGCCTCCGGAAGCTGTCTCCTGAACCCATGTGGGCTGGGAGAAGGAGGACAGTCAGACGTGCGCCTCCCGACAGGATGTGTGGGCCTGGGAGAAGACCCCCCGGAGTAATGCGTACCAGGGAGGGTAACCAAGTGTGAAGACGTCTCAAAGGTGAGAAGACTAACTGTTTCTGTGTGAAAGAAACAAAGGACTGTTTTGCCCTGTGAAGATATTAAAACATGGACTATTGATTGTCTGCTGTATGATCAGCCAAGTCTGCCCAAACAGTAGGTTGGGGTCAGACTCTTAGGTAGGTTCCAGAGTGAGTAGGTAGCCGCCCATAGAGGCAAGGATTTATTTTGTCTTTTATTTTATTTTGCTGTTTTTGATGCTTTCACTGGTATGAAGAAAATTGACCTAATAAACCAAACTGTTGTTTGCAAGCACTTATCGGTTGTTTCTCTGTGAAAACGCACCCCCCCCAAGGGGTCATCCACACCCACCACCGAGCTTATCCCTCACATATGGTGGAGGTATGCAGTGGGCAGAAGCAGAGATCCTTGCAAAGAAGTGCATATGTTTGATGAACTTTGTCTGTTGCACAATCTATGTGTGCAGGAGAGAAGATCCTGAAAGAAAAAAAAAAAAAAACGTGTTTTAAAGAGACAGTGGTCTTAACAGTTTTACTGGACTTTGAAACAATTTTTTTGTGGAGTGACTAAAGATGGGGCGATCCAAACGCCTGAAAGATGCAGGGATCGCTGAAATCAGAGACCGAATTCTATGGATGGAGGGGATGCTACCGTTTGAACCAGCCCCATTCATGCCTGAACGGAATCGGCTAAAGAGAAAAGTTGTTGTCCCTAGCAACGCTGGTGTAAATGAAACGGTTATGGAGACACAGTGTTCTCAGATGGAAAGTAAGCCCAAAATGGAGGAGATGTTGAAACAACTGATTATATCAAATGCAGCTCAACAGCAGGCAAATGCGGATTTTCAGCGGAGCTTTGCAGCTCAACAAAAGGCTCATCAAGAGAGCATGGCAGGCTGGAAACAGAGACGCCAGCAACAAATGGAGGCCATCGGTATGGAGGAAACCGAGCATGTGTGCAGGGCTGAGCTGGCTGCCGTACAACGGAAAATGGAAGAAAAGGAACAACCCCTGGGGGTACAGTTACAGTGGGAAGAAACCACTGCTCTTCTTTTTTCTGAGTTGAAAAACCCTAGAAAGCCTATAATGGAGAAAGATACCATCCTCATGGAAAAGGAAATTGAAATTCAGACTTTGCAGAAGCAAAGTATTTGTGAAAGGTTGGAGTTGCGTAATCAGCTGGAAAAAGTCTTCAGTATTTGGAAGCTACAAAAATAGACCTGCAGGGGGCGCAGGAACAGAATGTCGCTCTGAAAACGACATTGTCTCTCAGCAACAACGAGACAAGTGAAAGAGAGGCTAAATTACTGAGTACTGTGTGTGAGCTCACTACTTTGAGCAATGTGGTAGATGAATTGCGTGCGGACTGTGAAAGTTGGAAAGGGGAAGCCCAACGTGTCCAGCAGCAGTTAAAGGAAAAAGAAGCCTGTGTGGCAGAATTACATTGTTATTCCCAGATGCTAGCCAGTGAGGTGAAAGCTCTTATGCAGGGAAAAGGAGATTCTGAACACAAGAGAAAAAAAGTAGAGGCACAGCTGCAGGAATCGCAAGTCAAGGTGTCAGAAGGTGACCGAGTGTGTGCTAAGTTGTCAGAGAAGGCAAACCGACTGCAGGTTGAGCTGGACAATGTTACAAATCAGCTTTCTCAAGCAGACAGCAAAATCTAGAGAAATTGCGGAAGATTTTTCTATCTTGGAATCGCAGCTGCCAGACACGCAGGAACTCTTACAGGAAGAGAGGTGTCTAAGGCTGAGTTTTAGTACAAAGCTCAAACAAATGGAAGATGAGAAAAATGGCTTCCTGGAACAATTTAAAGAGGAGGAGGAAGCAAAGAAAAACCTATCAGAGCAAGTCGCAACATTGCAAGCTCAGATAGCGGTTATGAAAAAACGCATGGAAGAAAGCATTTGTTCATTAGAGAGTGTTGAAGTTGTGAAAAAGAAACTGCAGAAAGACCTTGAAGTTGCTAATCAACGCTATGAGAAAAAAACAGCTGCTTATGACAAGCTTGAAAAGACCAAGACAAGACTTCAGCAGGAATTGGATGAACTGAGTGTGAATCTGGATCACCAGAATCAGATTGTGTCCAACCTGGAGAAGAAGCAAAAGAAGTTTGATCAGATGCTTGGTGAGGAGAAGACTGTGTCTGCAAAATATGCAGTAGAACGCGACCGTGCAAAAACGGAGGCGCGTGATAACGAGAGCAAAGCCCTGTTCTTGGCTCGCTCCTTGGAGGAAGCTTTAGAGTGTAAGGTTGAACTAGAAAGAGTTAACCAACAGCTGCGTACAGAAATGGAAGAATTGGTCAGCTCCAAGGATGATGTTGTGAAAAGCGTTCAGGAGCTAGAAGAGTCTAGGCGAGCCTTAGAACAGCAAGTAGAAGAGATGAAGATTCCGTTGCAGGAACTGGAAGAGGAATTACAGGCAACAGAGGATCTGTCCCAAAGAGGGGATAGTGTGCCTGATGCGGTTTTTAAAAGGATCACAGTTTTGGGGTCTGTCCTGAGTGAGCCTCAGAAATGTGATGACATGTGGCTTGAATCACCCCTTTGGAGTAAACCGTTCCTTCAAAAACTTCAAGCATTGGAAAATGTATCATTAGAACTTCAGCAAACAAAGGAGCTGTGTAAGAAATGTGATGATTTCTCAGTTCAGGCTGAAAACCTAGTGGAGAAAACTAAAACGGAGAAAACTAAATCAAGTGATATAAATCTGGGAGAAAAAAGCAAACGCCACCTAGTGGAGAAAACTAAGGCTGTTGCTGAAAACGTGAAGCAAAGGAATTTCAAGTGCCTTTCAGGGAATATTTCCAAAATGGAACTGGTGAAAGACAGGTGGCAGAAGTTTGATTGTGATCTTGAGATGCATTCCATGTGGAATTCAGATAGAGAAAAGGAACTAGGTGACCTTGAGCGGTCAAATAGTTCAGCAGAAAGTGCATTGAAAAAACCTGTAAAAGAATGTGTTGCAGTTCCATGCTTCTTCACTGATGCAGAGAGGAGGTCTATAATGGATACCACCCAGATCGCTGGGTTCAAATGTGTTGCCTTTGACCCCTATGTTGGTGGAAGGAAAGTTGATGATGTTCTGGTTGGCTACTTCTGTGAAGAGTTTGGCAAGAAATATAAACTGAATATCAAATCAAATAGTAGGCCTTTACTGCGACTCGCTCAGGAGGGCGAACAGTTTAAGAAGTTGATGAGTGCAAATGCTTCAGATCTGCCTATGAATATGAAATGTTTGGTGAATGATATTGATGTCTCTGGGAAAAGGAACAGGGGTCACTTTGAAGAAATGTGTGACAGCCTGTTGTCTCAATTGGAAAATCCTCTGCACAGCATCTTAGAGCAAGCCAAGCTCAAGAAGGAAGATCATTCCCTTTTACAACAAAAAGTCAATGATTGTGTACAGCTGTATGGAGAGGCAACTCAAGTCACAGAGGGAAGTCAAGAGTCCCTACTTGGAACAAAGCTTAGTGAAGCAGAGGTTCTCAAAGTGTTGTGGAAATCATTTGTTGATTGCAGAGAGAGGCGGCTCAAGAATGTTGAAGACATTAAGACTAGCACAATTGAGTTGCCTATGGATCACGGTCCTCCATGGCGGATAGGACAAACTTGTATGCAAGACAAACTTGAGAAGGAGCGAAATGATGACAAAAATACAGTTGAGGAATGTGTAAATGAGATGAGAGACAAACTGTTTGACATTTATGAGAAATCTGTCAATGAAGATGACAGAAACAGTTTCATTCGGAAGCTTGAAGATACTAAGAGGCGTATCAGTGAGTGTCAAGAGCAGTGCCTGACACATACGTGTCTGGAAATCTGTGTCCCAACCCTAGGGTTGAAACAAGAGGGGGGGGTATGTGACAGGAAGTTAGCTAAATCTGTGAGTGTTGTCACAGATCGGAGATACAATTCACTAGTTACTATAGGGTGTCGGCTGCAGAAGGCAGCAGGAAGGTGTAAAGAAGTTGAAAGGCCTTCAGCTGTTCAGAATGAGGGAGTTAAGGCTTCTATAATTGTCCAAAGGAACTCTGAGGATTGCTGCCTCCGGAAGCTGTCTCCTGAAGCCATGTGGGCTGGGAGAAGGAGGACAGTCAGACGTGCGCCTCCCGACAGGATGTGTGGGCCTGGGAGAAGACCCCCCGGAGTAATGTGTACCAGGGAGGGTAACCAAGTGTGAAGACATCTCAAAGGTGAGAAGACTAACTGTTTCTGTGTAAAAGAAACAAAGGACTGTTTTGCCCTGTGAAGATATTAAAACATGGACTATTGATTGTCTGCTGTATGATCAGCCAAGTCTGCCCAAACAGTAGGTTGGGGTCAGACTCTTAGGTAGGTTCCAGAGTAAGTAGGTAGCCGCCCACAGAGGCAAGCATTTATTTTGTCTTTTATTTTATTTTGCTGTTTTTGATGCTTTCACTGGTATGAAGAAAATTGACCTAATAAACCAAACTGTTGTTTGCAAGCACTTATCGGTTGTTTCTCTGTGAAAATGCACCCCCCCAAGGGGTCATCCACACCCACCACCGAGCTAATCCCTCACAATACCCATATACATTGACCTGAATGTGAATGTACCCTATTTACTCTAGACTGACTGACCTTGAAATACATCCATTTAAAGAATATTTTAGGAGTAGCTCTGATACCAAATCATGAATCCAAAATCCCGGTCCCTTACCAATAGCTAATTTAAACCGATTGCTGGTGTGGTCTGTCCTCCCAAACCTTCTACATGAATCACTTCTCTATTGTGATAGGAGGGGTTTCACGCAAAAGTTTCATTTCAGTTTCTACAGCTCCACCAGCTGTGAAGAAACACCTGTCTTGGAAAGGATGCTGCAGGAGATGGGTGAAGGCAAACTCTGCAGAGGTTTGACACTTTGCTAGACCCTTCTTTGAGTGGCCTCATGAGACCCCTCTGAAGCCTCTTATGTGCCTTTCCTTCCTTTCACTAGAAGGCACAGATGTTACAACAGATGCAGTAGGAGAATGTAAGGAATGGGGAGGAGTGTGGATCTTTTGCTGTCACGTTTTATTGAGGTGCTCCTTCCACCAAAATATCATCATATCAAAGACATATATTTCCTCATGCATGTGGTAACCGATTAGCTGATGCTTTAATCACAGCTGATGCACTGCATGCACTGCAGTGCTAATAATATACACTGTCACTGTACTAATGGCACTGGCCACTTCCTGAGGACGCCATTCGGTGAAATGCATAGAGGTTAATCCCACGGCATCACTTCCGATCACATCATTTCCAGTTAAGGTGATTCACGATTTGGCACGCACGCTATGCGAGCGGCGGTTCCTTAACAATACAATTGAACCAGAGTCAGTGCTTCTTCAAAAGCACCATCAAATGTGAGTTTATCAGCTTTTATATTTACTATGAACATCCTTTCTTAAATAAATATATCTGCGCAATGAGGTTTCTATGTGCTTCTTCTCCCTGAGTTACCCCCGAGCCACTTTTATGTGACCTCAACCCCAAGGAGTCTGACCAGACCATACAGAGGATCCAGATAAAAACAGGGTTTATACCAGCTCTATAGTTCCCGGAGGCCTGAAATTTCTGGTGAGTTGCTAGCACATATTTAGGCTGGAGAGAACGGATCACTCACCAAGAGCACAACCTATTTTTGGGCATGGATCACCCCAAATAACGGGATAGAAGAGACCTCACAGAATTTTTTTGGACTGTACACTTATTCATATATATATTGGTCCACACTCCCTTGGACGCTTTGAAGTGTAGCATATTGCACTTATAAAATAGTCATACCTTTCTTGTCATATACTGTACATATTATTTATTTTCATATAATTTTTTGAGCATAATTATATCCACCAAACACTTTATTATGAACATACTGCACTCTGTTACTTGAGCATAAATGGTCATCCTTTATTGCACAAATTTCATGCCATATTCTATAATCTACGTTTGCACAAAATCACTTTAAAAATACCAAGTTGTGGACTATAGAAAAACAAATATAACCCACACATATTTGTATCAATTTCACATTTTCTTGATTGCACTGGGAATTGCACTATTGCACTTTGGAATTTCTTATAACATTCATGATGAAAAAATTATTTTTATATATATTTATGCGTTTTTGCACATTTTGCATTGGTTTGCACATTTGTTTGATTGCACTTAACATTGTATAATTGCACTTTCATATAACTTGAATATTCAGGGCCAAACATAAACCAAACTTGTGCCTACACAGGATAGTAGTGATACACTGCATCCTATATAGCAAAAATCTTGATTGCATTTGTAAAAAATCTTGATTGCACTTAAAAAAAAAAACTCTTGGTTGCACTAGGAAAAGGCACGATTGCACTTTAACACTGGAAATTGATTTCTTTTCTGGGTCTGATCTAAACGAGTTTAAAAAATCATTACTCAGCAAGGGTAGTAGTGCCTCATTACACCACATTTCCTAATTTAAGCATACACTTAAATTGACGGTGAAATTACCCCAATTTTTTTACATTTTAAGGGTAGGCTCAGCATTTCATATATACATAAACATAAGTTGCGCTGAATGATGTGAACAAATCAATGTCCAAAATAAATCAAGTCCTAGTGTAAAGTAAGTCCTAGTGTAAAAGTAGATAATCCCCAAATTGATGTGACTAGTGTGATCCGCACTTTAGGAATCCAAAATCCCCTTTGAAAACGTCTTCTAGGACGAAACGTCGTTAGATCACGGCGTGCTGACGTCATCCCTGGAAGCGTTCCAAGCGAGCGGATGTGCCTTGCCGTCCGGCAGGCGGCTTTACATGCTCTATGATTTTAACAGAATGTAAGTGTATCTCTTTTACACAATAAAATAGTGGTTACGTTATTACACTATTGGCGCTTTTCTTTGTATTTGGGATTGGCTCTTTGCCCATCTGCTGAGAATATTGGCTCATCTGTTGGGATCATCATCAACTTTGACCCTGCTATGTGAGTTTACCTGTTATCAGTGGTGAATGTCGGTGGACTGGATCTGGTCTGATTTCATACATTGAGCAATCACTACCTTAGTCCGGTAAGGGGCCCTTATTGTCAATGTTGGTGGTCCTGGTGCGTTTGGGATTTTGTCTCTATCTGCCTTGTCCATCCTTAATCTGGTAAGCGGCTCAGAAAACGGTGGTGGTTTTCTTCCACTTTTTTCCATTATTTGTTTTTGTTGTTCACTAATTTGGGGAGTGTCCTATATGCCTGCATACAAGTTTATTTCTGGTAAGCAGTTTCACAACTGGGGACAGATTCACACACCTTCTATATGGTGCACTTTTAGGGTGTATAAGGAACAACACATATTGTTATGGTATTATGCTATGGCGTTTCTTCTTTTTTCCATGACCCTATGACATCATTTCTTGGGAGTTCATCACATGTGTTTCTACAATCAAGTCCACTTTGCGATTTATTTCTGCAATCACTTATTGTTTGTTCGGTAAGCGCATTACCTAAGAGATTTTGGATTCCTAAAGTGCGGATCACACTAGTCACATCAATTTGGGGATTACCTACTTTTACACTAGGACTTACTTTACACTAGGACTTGATTTATTTTGGACATTGATTTGTTCACATCATTCAGCACAACTTATGTTTATGTATTACTTTTAGGGTGTGGTCACACTTGAAGTTGCTGCTATTATTTGCCATTCACCTCTAGCGCAGTTATTTTCCCTTTTTTTGTATTTCATATATACAACTGGCTGGGGCTAACATCAAGGGCAATCAAGGGGTTAATTGTGTGCTTAACAATGTGTAATTTGTGTAAAATCTGCTGCGTTTTTACTACAGATTTATTTGTTTTGTGATTCGGCACAGCCAATTAGCCGGTCCCGGCCATGGCGCATTAACCATGATCTGCTGACAAAACTCCCGCTGTGTTAAATCACAGGGGAGTTGGTGGGCGGGGGCATGTGCCTGACACCCTGGAAACAGGCAGCAAAATATATGTACTATACTGTACTATATAGCGAATAATGAACCTAGAACATTTGCTCTCACTCTGATGTGCACAGCGATATGCACACCCAACGTATTGGTGTTTACTCTCATAAGTGGATGTACGTAGGGGCAAGGGCTTTAAAAAAAAATGTTAATTAATTTAGTGTAACTTTCTTTTTTTTTACACTTTTTAACGTAACTTTTTTGCTATGACATATCATTTGCACAACAGACATGAGAGGTCCTTTAAGGAGATATCAAGAATCTGTTGAACCTCTTATGTCATCTATAGGCCCCACTATAGCTGATCAAGCACAGAGAAAATATATCTCTGAACCTGGAGTTGTTAAAAAGCTTTTTGCTTCCGGCATCATTCAGTGCAGAGACAATTAGGAAATGGGTGTTTTCTGATTGTCCTCCACACTCCCTGTGGATGCCCACCATGGTCGTTCTGGGCATCCAGGAGGGGCAGCAGAGCCCAGGGGGCTATATGTTGCCGCACCTGTGGAAGTGATTGGGCAGCTTTACTGCTGCCTGTAATCACCTTGACTAGAAGGCCAAGATTCGCCCTGACAGATATACAGACTCCCAGTTGTTACGGTCATTCTGGGCAGCCAGGAGTCAGTTTACAGGGCTGAGATGCCATTGATGTGATTCTTACATCTGTGGCAGTAAAAGGGTTTAAGGACTAGTGTTTTTTTTACATGTCAGATTAAAAGGTTTGCCTCCCCACTGTATAGTGTTTTTTTTTTTTTAAAGGTTTTGCTTTGTCAAATGTGTGTCATGGGAGTACCCAGTTCCCTTGCCTAGCAGACTTGAAAATTGACAGCATTTACCGGAAGCAGGCCTTGTTCCCAAGTTTAGGTTTCACAAATTAAAGATTTGAAGAACATCCCACAAAGCAAGCCTGTGCATTTCACTTATACCATCATTTATTCAACAGTAGGGATGGGCGAACGGTTCAGGCCGAGCATTAGTTCGACTCTGAACAGCGCCACAATGCATTGTAGGTCCTGATTGGCTGAACCTAATCAAGGCACAGTGAATAGCTGGTTGTCAAGGAGCAGGCCAGGAAGACGGCCGCCACGTCCTTAACAATGGATGAGTCATTCAGCTTGCCTGCTGATAACTGAATGAAAAAAAAAAAAAACATTGCTGGCAATACAAAAATGTGGAAAAAAAACGGCATGGGGGTCCCCCCCCCAATCCTTACCAGGCCCTTTGGATCTGGTATGGATTTTAAGAGGAACCCCCACACCAAAATAAAAAAGAAAATGCCAAAATCCATACAAGACCCTTATCTGAGCATGCAGCCGGCATGCCAGGAAAGGGGGGGGGCCCCATGACATTTTTTTTTTCACATTTTTGTACAGTTTTGCTGCAGAAGGTTCTATACAGATGTGCCACTTTACAGGCAGACTAAGGGGACTCCCATGCACTATATTGGCATCATTGAAATCACTGCTCTTTTATAAACCAACTTTTTAAAAATAATTTTCAACATTGACACATGTGCCCCAGGGCAGTCGGCTGGGCCCCCATACACTTTTTTGGCCAATAACTTGCATATAAGCCTTTAAAATGTGGACTTTTGATTTTTCAAGTTTGGCTCCCATAGACTTCAATTGGGTTTGTGTTTAGGGTCCTAACTTTTTCCATGTTCGTGAGTTCTGGTGCAAACCAAATTGGGGGATGTTTGGCCAATCATTATTCCACAGCTGCATTCAAGGACTGTAAGTGAAGGACATATAGGACATGTGAGTCAAACCAAAATAAGGTATGTTCCTGCTATAAGAACCCCTGAAACATTGTGGCACAAATATGTACTTTTTAACAGGAAAAACAACATGATTTTAATGCACATACTGTATATAACAACTATTTTCCAGAAAGCAAGCAAAAATATAGCCATTTATTTTAAAGCATGGCTAAATCCTGAAGGTGTATCGGTTCAAGCTGAGTTAAGTATTTGCGCCATGAATAATCATAGTATAACCGAACATCTGTGGAAGCACTTGAAAGAGAGATAACCGTAGCAATTTAGAGATCTGACAATGTTGCCTTCACATCGACAGTTTATTTTCACAGATACAGTATGTTCCATATATGTGCTGAAGGATAATCTAATTAGGCTGAAATAATACATGAAACAACTTTCAAGCACATATGAAAGATAGCTCCACTCTTGGAAATTATTTTAATTACAGTTTATGTTGCAGCATGTTTAATTTTGAAATGAAACAAATGTAGGTCAACAACTTAACATTATTGTGACAAATTTCTTGATAATCATGATTTCTTTGCTACTTTTATGAAAATAAAGAAATGAAAAATATGTTATTTTGCACTTCTAACCATTTGCAAGTATTTATTTCACATCATAATTTCTTTTCAGCATTTGAACAGTAAATTTACTGAGTTTTGTGATTGGTCTCCACAGTTTTTTCATGCAGCATGATTAATTTAAAATTTGTTAACTAGAGTATGCATGCAAAGAATCTATAATTAATTATTTAAAAGGAGTATTCATTTCATATTTTCATTTTCACATTTAGACAGCAGAAATTATGGTTAGGTACAAATAAGCTTTGGGTTTGGGTTGACTGTTAGTTAGATTGTTTGCGGTTCTCAAAATGTACATCATGGGACATGTTTTTTCTTTTGTGGTGTCTTTCTGTGGTGTCTGTTTATTTGTTTTATCAAGTTTTGAAGTGAATGAGTAACAAGGGGTATTATGTACCTCTTACTCATTCATGAATGGGGGGGATCCCCTATTTTAAGCAAGACTTCCATATTTTAAGTCACCCCTCCCGCACAGACCCCACATTTACTAGGCCAGGACTGTGGAGATGAGGCCCCTTTCCTCATCAACACAAGGAAAGATACCTTACCAGGGGTGGCCACTCTAGGAGGTTAACTTCCCCATGCAGAGGGCATGTAGCCTGGTATTATTCAGGAGGAGTTGCTCTGCAGAGGGGGCAAGGGCAAAGAATGTTGGACAAAGGTCTCATTTCCACATACCTCCCCCTCCCTCAACAAGTGGATGAAAAACGGAGAGAGGGAAGGCCCATGTGAAAAGGGCCTATACTCTTAAGACACAGAGGTTGAATGTGATGGAATCTGGACACCGCGACTGGGTGTCTCCGCCAAGAAGCTGCTTCCTAAGCTCTGGAACACGGGATCTGTAAATCTGACTATAGTTACCCCAAGAACAAGACAGTACAAGTTTTGGAGTCAACCAAAATAAAACTGTTTTTTCAAAACACATGCACACAGAGATATACAATCTGACAACCCCTCCCCTTAGCCAATCCACACAAACATACACATCCCATAATAAGCTTACTCAAGGCAGCCAGGAAAAATAGAACAATGGAATGCAGGTATTCATCAACAACAAACCCCACCCCACTAGCAAGGGTTCCACAAGCCCCCCAGCCAAAGTGACTCATTGAATACAATGCAATTGTACATTTTACTCCTTAGATTGCATTAAAGATGATGTTTTCCAGTCTTTTGAAGTGTAAGAAGAAAATGTTGTTCCTAAGCCCTATTCCTGTGAACACTCAACACTGACTGGGGATCTAGCTAGGACTGAAGTAGCAAGCACTAAACAGAAGGGGAAGACATAGGTAGAACTTTATTTTCCTAACTGATCCTAGTCTTGAAAAAAAAAAAATAAACTATTTAGTTTGGCAGATTCCAATTCATTAACACTATGGCTGCTCTGCATCCTGATTTTATAGTGAAGAGGCTGACTTATTCAACAGACCCCTCATTGGCCCTTTAAAACAAGTTGGACTAAGGATTTACAGTGCATTATGGTTTAGACATATTCTCCTGGGCAGATCTGCAAGTTCGCTGAGAGCATCAATCTCAAGCTCGCTGAGAGCATCAATCTCAAGCTCGCTGGATTCCCCTTAAATCCATGGTAGCAGTGAACCTAAATCTCATCTCTAATTACAGTTGTTAGGAGATGGTTTGGGGCAGGTTAGTATTGTGGGGCAATAGTACCAGCACACTATATGTTGGGATAGCTCAATGATGTACCTCCTATATTTTGCTCCACACCCCAGCCTATAGCCAAATACTTACCTTCTTGTACCCCATGGAGGCTACCACCTATGGTGTGTTTTTTGCTAAAACACTTTTTTTTTTCATAGATACCATCAGTCTTTATTTCCTGTGTTTTATTTTTTTTTTTCTCTTTGCTTGTCTCTTTACTTGTCTCTTTGCATGTTTATTTATTTATGTATTATAGTTTTTCTGTTGAGTTTGATGTGTCTGCACACTACTGCTCCTTCTATACTTTATCTGAATCTGCATTTTTTTTGTGAATCTGTATCTGTAATCCAATCTCTATCTCCTGTTTTACATGCAATGATCATTATTATGCCCCTGGCAGGTCTGACAACATGGGATATGTCCAGCTCCATTGCTCAGTGGAGCCAGGACCTGTTGTAACCTGACTTCCATGTGGTGTATATGCCATGCTTACCAGAACACTGCAGTACTCTGCTTGGCATCCTCATGGCTGAAATCATGGAGGAGGTGTGCTAAGCTCTGTTGTTTCCCTGCTGGGTGACATCCATTCTCTTACCTGTTCTTCTCATTTTTGCCCTCCTGGTATATGATTTATGTTAATAATGTTTTTAGTTACTTACCTTTATTCTTTAGTAGTGATGGATGTATGCCTTCTGTTTTTATTATTGTTTGGTGTATTCACATTTGGGTGTGGGATATGCCATTTATGGAAGGGGGTTATTTGGGTATATACTGTAAAGTCGCAGTTTAGAGTTTGAGGCCTCAGTCAATTATGCGGATTTTCTTTACCCTACTTAAACCAAAGAAAATGCACTTGCATGAATTACAGTACATATAGGGGTAACAACGGTATTTTACATTCTAGCACTGCAGGAGACATACGGGTTTACCTTTACATTCTTCTTTTTTTCTTTTTTTTTTTTTTTTTTAAGGGTAACCTATTAAGCTGAGTTTGAAATGAAAATAAAGTGTTTTGGGAGCATATTTGGGGGAATCTTTAGGGTTTAAACTTTAAAAATAGGCATTTCTAGGCATTTTTTGGACCATATCCAAAATTTGCAGTTTTCCACAATTCACGGGTGCTCTAGGGACGTAACCCCCGGGGTAGACTGTATATACTGTATATACATATATATATATATATATATATATATATATATATATATATAGGCAATCTGTGCCTGTTTGCTCCATGTTGGCAACATGTACTGTGACATTCTGAAGAAGAACATGATCCCCCTCCCTTTGGTGACTGGGGCGCAGGGCAGTATTCCAACATGATAATGACCCCAAACACACCTCCAAGATGACCACTGCCTTGCTAAAGAAGCTAAGGGTAAAGATGATTGACTTGTCAAGCATGTGTCTAGACCTAAACCCTATTGAGGATCTGTGAGGCATCCTCAAATGGAAGGTGGAAGAGCGCCAGGTCTCTAACATCCACCACATCTGTGATGTCTTCATGGAGGAGTGGAAGAGGACTCCAGTGGCAACCTGTGAAGTTCTGGTGAACCCCATGCTCAAGAGGGCTATGGCAGTGCTGGAAAATAATGGTGGCCACACAAAATATTGACACTTTTGGGCCCAATTTGGACATTGTCAATTAGGGGTGTACTCACTTTTATTGCCAGTGGTTTAGACATTAATGGCTGTGTGTTGAGTTATTTTTGGGGGGACAGCAAATTTACACTGTTATACAAGGTGTACACTTACTACTTTACATTGTAGCAAATTGTAGTTTCTTCATTGTTGTCACATAAAAAGATAAAATAAAATATTTACAAAAATGTGAGGGGTGTATTCACTTTCGTGAGATACTGTATATATATATATATATATATATATATATATATATATATATATACACTATCAGAAGGTTGTGTTGTATAGAGAATTATTTATTCGATACCTACATCCTGGTTTGCATGTGAAGAATTACCAATGTCCATAAGGACATTGGAAAAAGGGGGGGAGAAAGGGGCTTAATGGGACTTTAATGGTATCATACTCAAATGATGTATGACTAGGTAGATAAAATCAAGTATATTTTATTAAATTTTCTCCTTTAAAAGCCAAGAATATTGACAATTGGATACTATTAACATAATATCGTCAGACATACAAGAAACATATAGACAACAGTACACATGTAATCATTTACAAAACTGGTGAGTTTCCAAAATCGTCATTGATAAGATCCTCCTTATTGAGGTGTGAGGTTTGTAATGCCTCCACTGGAATTCTAGCCTGACATGTTTCGCAAAGGATTATTGCTTCCTCAGGGGCAGAGAGAATTCAATAAAGATTATCATCTATGGAAATATCAAATACAGATAGTTAGCATTGCATATATAGTGGTATCCTTGAGAGCATTGGCATATAGGCAAAATGGCAGTCCCAAATCTACACCCCCCAGCCCATGTATACCCTTGGAGACATGGTCAGATGGAAATTACTAGGTGGCTAGAAAGTGACATATCTAGTCTCCACGGCGAGTGTTTATAATTGTCTATATGTTTCTTGTATGTCTGACGATATTATGTTAATAGTATCCAATTGTCAATATTCTTGGCTTTTAAAGGAGAAAATTTAATAAAATATACTTGATTTTATCTACCTAGTCATACATCATTTGAGTATGATACCATTAAAGTCCCATTAAGCCCCTTTCTCCCCCCCCCTTTTTCCAACGTCCTTATGGACATTGGTAATTCTTTATATATATATATATATATATATATATATATATATATATATACAGTCACAATTCACATAATGCAGCCACATTCACTTCTATTGGGCGCATTGGCAGGCAAGATTGCCTCCTGTGGTGTGCGTTTAGTAAACTGAGAAGTTTTCTCTCAGTTCAATTCTCGGCAGTTCTCAGAGAAAAAATATCTCCTCTGGCACCCAGTTTAGAAGGCGGAGAACTTCACTTCTCACAGGGTGATCAGAGGAGAAGTTTTTTCTCTGAGAACTGCCGTGACCTGTGTATAACTGGGTGGACTGCCTGTAATCTCACGAGATATTGTGAGATTACAGGCACTGCTAAGTTTAAAAAGTGAAACTAAAGTTTAAAAGAACTCGTAATGACATGTTCTGACACATGAAAACATATCTATACACACACACATGCACGGTATATATACATACAGTATATATATATATATATATATATATACACACACATATATATATATATATATATATATATATATATATATATATATATATATATATATATATATACACACACATACATACCAGTACATACAGTACATACATACATACATGCCAATCTGTATGCAATTGCACTGTGTGTTGGCAGATTGCATGCAGATTGTACACCAGACGGAGATCTGCGTGTGTGTGGTGTCCCAGCAGACAAGTCTGCGGACAAACTGTTGTGTGGTGGCAGGCTATCGTTTGTGGTGTGTGGGTGTGGGGACAGTGGGAAGAGTGATCAACACAGGGGTTCTGGCTTGTAGGATAGCTGGAGGAATCCTAGTAGTGTGTGGTAATTGCTAAACTGCTCCCCAACCCTTAGAGTGCACCAGATTGTATGTAAGATTTGTATCTGCCTGTGTGTGGTCAGCCAGCTGGATTGGAGTGGAGTCTCCCTCTAGTGGTGACCGAAGGCAGTGCAGGCTGTGAAAGTATTGCAGCCAATCTAATTACTTAAGCCCCGTACGGCTGAACGATCGGCCGTCTTTTGTCCCCGGGCTGTCGTGTCCGCTGAAAAGTGCAAAAGACTGCACACGAATTTTGTCCGCCGACTGCAGAAGTGATGTCATGTGATGGTTAACTTTCCGTGTGTTTTTTCTTTTCTGAGCATGCCCAGTCTTGAAAATCTGCTGTCTGTCGGCCGAATTCTGTACTGACTGGCGAACAATCGACCGTTCTGGTGTCGGCATACAAAAATTTTAATGCTTGCACAACAGATTCTGTTCGGCCGAAAGTGCGCTGTCGGCTGTCGGAAGCATCATACTAACAAGCCTACATTTGGCCGATCGGTCGTCGGCCGAATCTTTTCGGCCGACAATCAGTACGTGTGTACGGGCCTTTAGTAGGAATTTTCTTTATTTCCTTTATCCCCTTATACTGCCCAGTCACGATTCATCACGTCTCGGTTAGAATCGGTGGTCGGTGGTCGGTGGTCGAATCGTGACAGATTGGTTTCCTCCCACACTCCAAAGACATGCTGGTAGGTTAATTGGATTCTGTATAAAAAATTGGCCCTGCTGTGTATGTATGTGAGTGATGCCTCCTACACACGTACCGATCTGTCCTGCAGGCATTAAAATTTTTGTTGGCCAACACCTGAACGGCCGATTGTTCGCCAGTCAGTACAGAATTCGGCCGTCAGACAGCAGATTTGCAAGACTGGGCATGCTCAGAAAAGAAAAAACACACGGAAAGTTAACCATCACATGACATCACTTCTGCAGTCGGCTGTTGTTGGCCGACAAAATTCGTGTGCAGTCTTTTGCACTTTTCAGCGGACAGGACAGCCCTGGACAAAAGATGGCCGATCGGTCGGCCGACGGTCGGTACATGTGTACGAGGCATTAGGGACCTTAGATTGTAAGCTCCTTGAGGGCAGGGACTGATGTGAATGTGCAATGTATATGTAAAGCGCTGCGTAAATTGACAGCACTATATAAGTACCTGAAAAAAATAAATAAATATATATATATATATATATATAATATAAATATATATATATTGTGACAGGAAGTCAGCTAAATCTGGGAATGTAGTCACAGGAAGGAGATACATTTTCCACCTGATTGAGAAGTCCATTAATTAATTTAGGGTGTTGGCTACAGAGCTAGCCAGCAGGAAGTTGAAAGGCCTTCACCTGTTCAGAATGAGGGAGTTAAGGCTCTATAATTTGTTCAGAGAAATTCCTGTTGTTTGCTGCCTCCAGAAGCTGCATCCTGAAGCCATGTGGGCTGGGAGCAGGAGGACAGTCAGCGTGTGCCTCCCGACAGGATGTGTGGGCCTGGGAGAAGACCCCCCGGAGTGATGTGTGCCCGGGACGGTAACCAAGGGTGAATACGTCTCAAAGGTGAGAAGACGAAGTGTTTCTGTGTGAAAGAAACGAAAGGACTGTGTTGCCCTGTGAAACTATTATAAAAGGACTATTGAGTGTCCACTGTAGGACAAGGAAGTCTGCCCGACGGTAGGTTGGAGACAGACACTTAGGCAGGTTCCAGTTGTGAGAAGGTAGCCGCCCACAGAGGCAAGGATTTATTTTCTGTTTTATTTTATTTTGGATGTTTTGCTGCATACAGCCTGGTGAAGAAAACACCATTTAATAAACCACACTGTTTGTTTGCAAGCACTTGTCGGCTACCTCTCTGGGAAAAAACACCCCCCAAGGGGTCATCCACACCCGCCACCGAGCTAATCCCTCACATATGGTGGAGGTATGCAGTGGGCAGAAGCAGCAAGATCCCTGCAAGGAAGTGCAAATGTTTGATGAACTTTGTCTGGTGCATGAGATTGCACAATCTATGTGTGCAGGAGAGAAGATCCTGACAGAAAAAAAAAAAAAAAAAAAAAGTGTTTTAAAGAGACAGGGGTCTCAAAATTTTTTGATGAACTTTGTTGTGTCTGGTGCAAGTGACTGCACAAACTGTGTGCGCAGGAAAAGAGATCCTGCAAGAGAGAGAAAAACTACATGTGTTGAAGAGACAGTGGTCTGAAAATTGTTTGCTGGACTGTGAAAAATTTGTTTGTGGAGTTATTGAAGATGGGGCGGTCCAAACGCCTGAAGAATGCAAAGATAGATGAAATGAGAGACCGGATTCTATGGATGGAGGGGATGTTGCCGTCTGAACCAGCCCCATCCATGCCTAAAGAGAGTCTACTAAAGAGGAAGGTTGTTGTCCCTAGCAACACTGATGAAACCGCTATGGAGACGCAGTGTGCTCAGATGAAAAGTAAACTCAAAATGGAGGAGATGTTGAAACATCTGATTATATCAAATGCAGCTCAACAGCAAGCAAATACAGCTCAACAGCAGGCAAATGCGGATTTTCAGCAGAGCTTTGCAGCTCAACAAAAGGCTCATCAAGAGAGCATGGCAGGCTGGAAACAGAGACGCCAGCAGCCAATGGAGGCCATCGGTATGGAGGAAACTGAGTATGTGTGCAGGGCTAAGTTGGATGCCTTGCAACGGAAAATGGAAGAAAAGGAACAAGCCTTGGAATTGCTTAAAATGGAGCATAGAAACTTGCAGGAAATGAATGAACTACTCAAGTCTCATGTGTTACAGTGGGAAGAATCCACTGCTCTTCTTTTGGTCGAGTTGCAAAAACGCAGAGAGACTATAATGGAGAAAGATACCATCCTCATGGAAAAGGAAAGTGAAATTCAGACTTTGCAGAAGCAAAGTATGGCTGATATGTTGGAGTTGCGTAATCAGCTGGAAAAAAGTCTTCAGTCTTTGGGAGCTACAAAAATAGACCTGCAGGAGTCGCAGGAACAGAATGTTGCTCTGAAAGCGACATTGTCTCTCAGCGACAAAGAGAAAAGTGAAAGAGAGGCTAAATTACTGAGTACTGTGTATGAGCTCACTACTTTGAGCAATGTGGTAGATGAATGGCGTGCGGACTGTGAAAGTTGGAAAGGGGAAGCCCAACGTGTCCAGCAGCAGTTAAAGGAGAAAGAAGCCTGTGTGGCAGAATTACATTCTTATTCCCAGATGCTAGCCAATGAGGTGAAGGCTCTTATGCAGGGAAAAGGAGATTGTGAACATAAGAGGGAAAAAGTAGAGGCACAGCTTCTGGAATCGCAAGTCAAGGTGTCAGAAGGTGACCGATTGTGTGCTAAGCTGTCAGAGAAGGCAAACCGATTGCAGGTTGAGTTGGACAGTGTCACAAATCGGCTTTCTCAAGCAGACCGCAAATCTAGAGAAATTGCGGAAGATTTTTCTATCTTGGAATCGCAGCTGCAAGACACGCAGGAACTCTTACAGGAAGAGAGGTGTCAAAGGCTGAGTTTTAGCACAAAGCTCAAACAAATGGAAGATGAGAAAAATGGCTTCCTGGAACAATTAAAAGAGGAGGCGGAAGCAAAGAAAAACCTATCAGAGCAAGTCGCAACATTGCAAGCTCAGATAGCGGATATGAAAAAACGCATGGAAGAAAGCGTTGGTTCATTACAGAGTGTTGAAGATGTGAAAAAGAAGTTTGATCAGATGCTTGGTGAAGAGAAGACTGTGTCTGCAAAATATGCAGAAGAACGCGACCGTGCAAAAACGGAGGCGCGTGATAACGAGAGCAAAGCCCTGTTCTTGGCTCGCTCTTTGGAGGAAGTTCTAGAGTGTAAGGCTGAACTAGAAAGTGTTAACAAACAGCTGCGTACAGAAATGGAAGAATTGGTCAGCTCCAAGGATGATGTTGTGAAAAGCGTTCAGGAGCTAGAAAAGTCTAAACGAGCCTTAGAACAGCAAGTAGAAGAGATGAAGATTCCGTTGCAGGAACTGGAAGAGGAATTCCAGGCAACAGAGGATCTGTCCCAAAGAGGGGATAGTGTGCCTGATGCAGTTTTTAAAAGGATCAGTGTTTTGGGGTCTGTCCTGAGTGAGCCTCAGAAATGTGATGACACGTGGCTTGAATCACCCTTTTGGAATAAACCGTTCCTTCAAAAACTTCAAGCATTGGAAAATGTATCATTAGAACTTCAGCAAATAAAGGAGTTGTGTAAGAAATGTGATGATTTCTCAGTTCAGGCTGAAAACCTAGTGGAGAAAACTAAAGCGGAGAAAACTAAAGCAAGTGATATAAATCTGGGAGGAAAAAGCAAACGCCACCTAGTGGAGAAAACTAAGGCTGTTGGTGAAAACGTGAAGCAAATGAATTTCAAGTGCCTTTCAGAGAATATTTCTAAAATGAAACTGGTAAAAGACGGGTGGCAGAAGTTTGATCGTGATCTTGAGATGCATTCCATGTGGAATTCAGATAGAGAAAAAGAACTAGGTGACCTTGAGCGGTCAAATAGTTCAGCAGAAAGTGCATTGAAGAAACCTGTAAAAGAATGTGTTGCAGTTCCATGCTTCTTCACTGATGCAGAGAGGAGGTCTATAATGGATACCACCCAGATCGCTGGGTTCAACTGTGTTGTTGCCTTTGACCCCTATGTTGGTGGAAGGAAAGTTGATGATGTTCTGGTTGGCTTCTTCTGTGAAGAGTTTGGCAAGAAATATAAACTCAATATCAAATCAAATAGTAGGCCTTTACTGCGACTCGCTCAGGAGGGCGAAAAGTTTAAGAAGTTGATGAGTGCAAATGCTTCAGATCTGCCTATGAATATGAAATGTTTGGTGAATGATATTGATATCTCTGGGAAAAGGAACAGGGGTCACTTTGAAGAAATGTGTGACAGCCTGTTGTCTCAATTGGAAAATCCTCTGCACAGCATCTTAGAGCAAGCAAAGCTCAAGAAGGAAGATCATTCCCTTTTACAACAAAAAGTCAATGATTGTGTACAGATGTATGGAGAGGCAACTCAAGTCACAGAGGGATGTCAAGAGTCCCTACTTGGAACAAAGCTTAGTGAAGCAAAGGTTCTCAAAGTTTTGTGGAAAACATTTATGGATTGCAGAGAGAGGCGTCTTAAGAATGTTGAAGACATTAAGACTAGCCCAATTGAGTTGCCTATGGATCACGGTCCTCCATGGTGGATTGGACAGACGGTTATGAGGGACAAGCTGTCTGACATTTATGAGAAAGCTGTCAATGAAGATGACAGAAACGAGAAGGAGCGAAATGATGCCAAAAATGCAGTTGAAGAATGTGTATATGAGATGAGAGACAAACTGTGTGGCATTTATGAGAAATCCGTCAATGAAGATGACAAAACAGTTTCATCCGGAAGCTTGAGGATAATAGGAGGCTTATCAGTGAGTCAGCAGTGCCTGACACATGCGTGCCTGGAAATATGTGTCCCAACCCTAGGGTTGAAACAAGAGGGGGGGGTATGTGACAGGAAGTCAGCTAAATCTGGGAATGTAGTCACAGGAAGGAGATACATTTTCCACCTGATTGAGAAGTCCATTAATTAATTTAGGGTGTTGGCTACAGAGCTAGCCAGCAGGAAGTTGAAAGGCCTTCACCTGTTCAGAATGAGGGAGTTAAGGCTCTATAATTTGTTCAGAGAAATTCCTGTTGTTTGCTGCCTCCAGAAGCTGCATCCTGAAGCCATGTGGGCTGGGAGCAGGAGGACAGTCAGCGTGTGCCTCCCGACAGGATGTGTGGGCCTGGGAGAAGACCCCCCGGAGTGATGTGTGCCCGGGACGGTAACCAAGGGTGAATACGTCTCAAAGGTGAGAAGACGAAGTGTTTCTGTGTGAAAGAAACGAAAGGACTGTGTTGCCCTGTGAAACTATTATAAAAGGACTATTGAGTGTCCACTGTAGGACAAGGAAGTCTGCCCGACGGTAGGTTGGAGACAGACACTTAGGCAGGTTCCAGTTGTGAGAAGGTAGCCGCCCACAGAGGCAAGGATTTATTTTCTGTTTTATTTTATTTTGGATGTTTTGCTGCATACAGCCTGGTGAAGAAAACACCATTTAATAAACCACACTGTTTGTTTGCAAGCACTTGTCGGCTACCTCTCTGGGAAAAAACACCCCCCAAGGGGTCATCCACACCCGCCACCGAGCTAATCCCTCACAATATATATATATATACATACATACACACCAGTACATACAGTATATATACATATATATATATATATATATATATATACACACACACACACCAGTGCATACAGTATGTATGTGTATATATATATATATATATATATATATATATATATATATATATATATATATATATATATATATATTTATATATATATACACACACCAGTACATACAGTATATATATACATATATACATACATATATATATATATATATATATATATATATATATATATACATACACACACCAGTACATACAGTATATATATATATATACACACACAGATATATATGTGATTGTATAGTTAATGTGTTTCTAACCTGCTGTTGATGTATATTTCACTGCAGTAGGGAGAGTTTTTACTTTCACTTTTGGGCACGGGAACATTCACAGCAGAGATCTCCTATTTCTTCCTGCTATCTCCACCTCTGAGCTGGAGAAGCTGGGAGAGGAGATCTTCAAAGAGAAGCACAGTGATCAGGTGACATCATGTGTTACTAAACTGGCTGTTTCTATTGCAGTGAATGCAAGCCGTTTGTGTACTGAGATGAGAAGAGAAGACTATGTTCTCCACTACTCTTCTCAGTAATTTAAACCGGCAATGCTCTGAGACAAGCCGTGATCATCCAGATCTCGGCTTATCTCAGTTTACTAAACGTACACCTATATGTGATATGTCCTACTGCCTATATCACAGAACACAGAGATGCGGCCGCAGCAATGTGAATAGAACCATCAGTGGACATTGCTGGGTTTTGAAAGGTGGCTGAGGCAAATTAAATGCAACTTATCTGTATACAGCTGCCTCACCTAATGCAACTCAATAGGAGGCTGTATACAGTACAGCAGCAATGGGTCCCAGAAATGTTAGTATGCAGGTTCTGCATGCTGGATGGCCTCTGTACAGGTGTGTGCATGAGACCTTACTGACTTGAGCCTCAGACAGGGAGTCCAGTGGAACTCTTATTTAAAACAATGTAACTTCTGTATTGTAACACATGCACTGATGTGCCGCCTAATACATTGTAGCAAATACTTCTATAAGTCATGAAGAAAAGACATATTCTGTAACTGAAGAAATTATGTGAAATTATGTGATGATGATTTGAGCCTCTTGTGAAGACAGAGAGTAACGCTCTTAGTGCTAAAAGGCATGAAGGGAAAATGATGTTGATGACAAGGTGAACATCCCTGATGTGTTCTTTTCACTGGAATTCTAGCTTCACTGCAGCTGGATAGTGCTGGCAGGCTCAAAGATGATTTGCTTGTCACCGACTATCATGCACATGCTTGCTATGCAAAGATTTTAATTTGTGAGTATAGCGATTTTTTTTTAAACTTAAATGTTTATTTAAGAAAATTTGTGATACAGAGTCAATATATCTTTTCACATAAACAGGTACTTAGAGAGCAAATATATGAATTAAACAAGTACAGTAAGACATGTCGGTATAGTTTGTGATAGTCATTAAAGAAAATTATAGAGCACGTGTAGAGAGGTGTATTGCTTACAGAGTGTATGATTGCAATTTTAATTAGAATAGAGGAGTAGGTGGTAGTGTCAGGTTTTGGAATTTGATGTTGGATTATATGGAGAATGAATCAAGGCAGGGATATGCTTTTAGAGTGAGCAAGCCAGGGGTTTCACTTTTTTTGGAATGTTGGAACATGTAAGTGGGCCTTGGCATACATGTATTCCATTAAACAGTGGTTGTTTAATGATGATATTACTTCTGTGATGGATGGGGGGTTTAGAGATTTCCAATCTCTAGCAATAGCTAGACGTGTGGCAATAAAGATGTGGGATATGATGGTGTGTGCATGTGGAGGCCAGTGGTCGATGTCTAGACCCAAGAGGACCATTTGTGGAGAAAGGGAAATAGAAGTAAGGATAGAGGAGATAAATCAAATGAAGGTAGACTAAAAGGGCTTTAAATTGGGGCAAGCCCACCAAATTTGTAGAGGAGTTTCAGGATGATATGGATTAAAGGGCAGAACGAATTTTTAGAAATTTGAAAAAAGTCTTTAGAAGGGATGTGATGGTTCTTTTGTAAGTGTTGCAATGAGATGAGTGAGGAGTTTTGGTAGAGATCTCTGATTGTTTGGAGACCAGCAGAGAGACAGTTTTGGGATATTAGGCGTGATGGTTTGTATCGTGTTGAGGTGTATAAGATTCAGAAGTCAGAGGGGTATGCCTCCACAGTGTTGATAGGCTGCTCGCTATGTACTGATAGTAGCATTGATAGTGCTAAGATAGCATTTTTCTCCATGGTGATGCAGAAGTAGAGCACTGAGGAGCATCTTGGGGCAAGTTGCTCAGGGCGTTGCTTCTATCTGGAGCCAAGTATGGTGTAGGCCAGGTTTCCACCATTGTTTAGCTTGGTCAAGGATGGTTGCCTTAAAGTATGCTGGGATGTTTGGTGCTCCCATTCCACCGGCAGATGTTGTTGAGCATTAGGTAGAGCTTTTAAGTCTGGGGTGTTTCCTATTCCATATAAAGGAGGCCAATATAGCTTGTAATTTGTTGAGGTGGAATTGTAGGAAGGTGATAGACAAAGTTCAGAATACATATAGTATGTGTGGCAGTAGGAACATCTTGGTTAGTGCAGTGCGCCCAACCCATAAGGCTTGGATATTTTGTAGGTCACAAGCTGTTTTTTGAAGATTGGATATCAGATACATGAGGTTAAGTAGGAGAGTCAGGAGGTTGGAGTAATCAGACATATGCCTAGGTAAGAAAGGGTAGAATCAGAAGCCCATCAAAAAGATGTGTGTTGAGCAATGCTATGAATGATAGTCAGATCAATATTTGCTCCAACCATAGAGGATTAAGAGTTGTTGATTTTGTACAGAGAGGCTTTGCTGAAGAGGTCTAGGGTGTGATGGAGGTGAGGAAGTAATTGTGTGGGGTTGGTTGTGATTGACGTTGTGATTGATGTTGCCAACTGTAATGCCAGAAATAAGAGGGTTGGAGCGGATGGAATGGGCCAGTGGTTCCATTATGAGAGGAAAAAGATTAGAGGGGAGAGGGGGCGACCTTGACGAGTTCCTTTGGTTATGTGGAAGGGGTCGCTTAGGATGCCTGAGGTTACAACTTTAGCGCTAGGGGAGGAGTAAAGTGCCAAAAGCGCCTTAAGGATCGGACCAGAGAAACCAAATTTTGTTAGAACTGCATTTAAACAATTCCAGTCCACTCTGTCGAATGCCTTATCTGCATCCAAGAAGATGAACAGAGAGGGCGTTCGGTGACGGTCAATGTATCGACGGGTGCCATCAGACCCTTGATTACCAGCCACAAATCGCACTTGGTTGGGGTGTACTAGGTGTGGAATGTTGTAGTGAGTGTAGAATTGGAGTTTAAGCTTTTTCAGGGACAAGTCAAAGTTTACATGTAAGTGGTCGCTAAGTTTTTGACTTGCATTGCATAATTTAGTTTCTACGAGTGTAGAGGGATGAGTCGTATGCACAATTTCAAGGGAATGTATTTGCGCCAATAATTTATAAGTGGTAGCATTGCATTTCTTTTTTTCGTGAGCCCCAAGTTTAACCACTAAAAAAAAAAATAAAAGAGGGTTTGGGATACATGCGTTTCAGCCTTATCTCCAACGCCATGTACAACCCGAGCTGTATGTAAGTGAGGGATTTTGGGTGGTGTATGTCCCCCCTCCCTCCCCTCTCCCTGTTGGTATTTTCCCCACACATATTTTTAAATTATTTGCAGATATGCATCACTTTTTTGCTCCTGATGAAGTGGCGATTTTTGGCCCACGATACATGTCAAGCTTATTGATGATATGACTTCAATACTAAGTGTCTACTATTTGTATACTTCATGGGATGTTTATATGTTGGTTTTTATTAACCTGGACTTGGACACCACTTACCAGCTCTCATGTCTACTGAGTTATTTTATTCTGTAACATATTATGTCTTCACCAATTTGTACACCAATAAATGATAATGTATATCCCTGCCATGTAAGAACAATGTAGCGAAAATCATCAATAAAAAGTTCTCAGAAAGATTAAAAAGTCCATGTAAAGTCCCAATATGATCAGATGAAAAAATGTAGCGAATCTGTGATACCACAACCAGACACCCAGTTCACACTGACCCTTACCACATAACGATGATCCCCATGACAGAGATCCCAAATGCCAAAAATAGACTCAGTAGGACTCGATATGTATCCTGGATAATATGCGTCCTTCCCTGGAAGTCTCAGGTCAGTAGTCACAGATATGTAAGGAATGAAGCACAAAGCAGTATCATAGCGCAGACCATTTATTAACCAGATCAAAATAATGGATTAAAAACACTTACAAGGATCCAATCATAACGATCATGTAAAGCAGTCCAAATTGTTTCCAAGCATGTTCCACCACGGCAATCCACCAAAATGATGGCCACCACGTCTCCTCACTGTGGGCGAGCGTGTCCACTGTGACCGCCCGACGTACGTTTCGTTACACTGAACGTCTTCAAGAGGCGCGGTCCGGCAGTCGTCACAGCTCTAAATACCATTGGGGAGAGAGCGGATATGAACGGTGACCCGGAGACCGGAAGTCGACCCCGAAACCGGAAGTCGACCCGGAAACAGGAAGTCGACCCCGAAACCGGAAGTCGACCCAGAGACCGGAAGTCACCTGCGTTCCACAACCAGGAAGTGAGCCGGATGTGCAACTAATAATATATATGAAGGGAATGAACCCATCTTTTATTCGCATTACATGCCAGATCTAAAATATTCACGCAGCCATATATATCACAATAGGCATAACGAACAGAATATAAGATTAACATTAATACTGTCAGTAGAACCGTCCACTAGTAGAGAAAATGACGCGATCTGGTGGGCATATAGCGGAACATGCTGCAAACATTACAATTAAAAGCCATACACACACATATTGAACAATACGAGAAGTAAACGATAAAAATAAATAATACAATGTGTAAGCTGCAATATATTAAGACTATGGAAAAAAGCGGAATTAAAAAGATAAAAAATGTGGAATTAAGAAATGTGTCAGGAATTTTTAATAAAAGCATTGAGGTCCCACTCAATATTCAACCCCCTAGGGGTATGGCACCTCATCTTAAAAATCCAATTAGTTTCAAGTTTCGCGTGTCATATTACTGCCTCTCCAATTCCCAATGTATCTGTCTATCCCCAAAAACAAAGTCCCAGTAGGGTCTCTGTTATGGAACTTGTCATAATGACGCGATACGTTGTGCTTGGGGCAGCCCTTGACTATGCTGGCCACATGCTCCTTGAGCCTCACTTGGAGCTCTCGGATGGTGCGGCCAACATAGTCAAGGCCACACGGGCATCGAATCAAGTAAACCACGTGTGTGGTGGAGCACAAAATAAAAGGTTTAATCTTAAATTCCTCTCCTGTGGAGCCCAAAGTAAAACTCTCAACGCATCTTCTCCTTTCTTTATTGAGTTGGCAAATCGCACATTTCCTGCATCTATAGAAACCCCCCTTCTGCTGGAAGAAGGACACCTTCTTTGGGGGGTCCCTAATGTTCGGGGCTACCTGAAGTTTTAGGGGTGGGACTCCCCTATAAATGACCTGAGGTTGTTGTGGTAGCAATGGACCCAATACATTGTCATTCTGCAGAATGTGCCAATGTCGACGCAAGATCTTTTTCACAGAGAAATATTGCGTAGAGAATGAGGAGAAAAAAGCAAAATCAAATGCCTTTCCACCACCGTCTCTAACTCTGGGCTGTAACAAGTCATCTCTGACTCTCCTATCAGCCCGAGTGATGGCGTCATTCAAAACCGCCTCTCCATAGCCTTTCTCCAGAAATGTATTCTTTAACACCTCTGCTTCGCCTAAAAAATCCTCACGGCGCGAGCAGTTGCGTTTCAAACGTAAAAACTGACTGACAGGAACGGACTCCAACCACGCCTTACGATGGCAACTTGTGGTGTCTATGAATCCGTTCCTGTCAGTCGGCTTAAAAAATGTTGAGGTGAGAATCTGTCCTTCCTCCACACGAATACGCAGATCCAAAAAATGAATCTCGGTATTACTGGACTCAAACTGAAGGCTGATACCCCTCTCGTTTGCATTAAGATCTGCCATAAAGCACGACAATGAGTCCGGGCTACCGTTCCATAGGAAGAGGATGTCGTCTATGTACCTACGCCAGAGCACAAGCTCCGGCCTAGGCACACCTAAGACAACATCCTCCTCCCACTTGCCCATAAAAAGGTTGGCCATACTGGGGGAAAACTTAGCCCCCATGGCCACCCCTCTATTCTACAAGTAGAACTGGCTGCCGTACCAGAAGTAATTCCGGGTCATAGCAAAGTCATGGAGTGTAAGAATAAATTCTCTTTGCAGGCTCAACAAGTTACCCCTTTCCAAGAAGAAAGAGACAGCTTCTTTCCCATGTTGATGAGAAATAATGGTATACAGAGACGAAACGTCAGCTGTAACCATTATGTAACCCTCACTCCAAGTAATATTTTGAAGATCATTAATCATCTGCATCGAGTCACGTAAATAAGAGGGCAACTTCGTGACCACTGGCTGAAGAAAATGATCAATATATCGGCCCACCCGGGAGGTGATGGAATCTATCCCACTGATGATAGGCCGCCCGGGTGGGCAGATAGGATACTTGTGCACTTTCGGCAGAAAGTAAATTACAGGGATCCTGGGAGCCGAGGGTACTAAAAATTCCCTTTCCTTCTTGGTCAATAACTTTCTGTCAAAACCCGTTTGGACCAAATCTACAAGTTCCCGCTTATATCGCTTGGTAGGATCACCCCTTAAAGGGATATAGGTTTCCCTATCGGAACACAGCCTCTGCATCTCTGCATCATAGGCGGTGGAGTCCATTATGACAATCCCACCGCCCTTGTCGGCTGGTCTAACCATAATGTCCGTTCTTTCCTTAAGCGATTTGAGTCCTCGATTAAATGCCGAGTCCATACCACACTTCTTAATTGGGAGGTCTTCAATATCCTTAGTAACAAGATCCCTAAACACTGACAAAGTCAGTGGTAGGGATCCTGGGGGATTGAACATAGAGGCGTTACTAAGATTCGTACTCTTAATCCCCATATTGTACTCCTCTCTGGTGGTTGTTGGGTTAGTGGCAAAATGCCTTTTGATATTGACCTTCCTGATAAATTTTTGAAGGTCAATAAAAGTCCCAAATTTATCAAAAGGCTTAAGGGGGGCATATTTGAGGCCTTTATTGAGAACATGTTTCTCATCGTTAGTGATGATTGCTGAACTCAAATTAAAGAGTCCTCCATTTTTCAGAGCCGCCTCTTTTTTGTAACGGAGCCTCTTCCCCCTTCTTGTCCCCCTTTTCCTTGATTTTTTCTTCTTTTTGTTTTGGGGGTGGCCCCAAAAAATATCCCTGCCAACTTTGTCCTGCCTCTCATTCAAAGTCCCAAACCCTCTTTTATTTTTTCTGCATATTATGGATGGAGACGCATGGCAATCCCCCCCTGCGTTTCATGTAAAGTCCCAAAATTCCCCCTTTTTTTGTACATTGAATTAGGGATGGAGAGGCATGACCCTAGCTGGCAGGTGTGTAATTGTTTAATTGCTGATCTTTTTCTTTTTGTCCATGTAGGATGGTTTTTTTCCCAAAGCCATGTTGTATCAAAAAAAAACCCTTCGATCTGCTGGGGATTATGTGCAATTAAAATTTTTCATCATGCGTTTATTAGACCTGTGTGTAACTTGGTTTGCAGTATGTCTTCACCATGCTCCTTTTTTTATATATATATATATATACCCACATTGGCCTGTTGGATGGGTTGACCGTTGTTTTCCAGTCCCGGGAGCTGCGATGCGCATTGGGGCCCTCCCTTCCTCTCTCCCATTGTTTATTTGACTCGAGGGAGTGGGTGGGCATTACCGCTGTGCATCGGCGCCATGCCCCACGCCCCACACCTGCACGTGCTGTCATTATTGGCGCACCTGTGGCGACTGTGTGTTCCGTTCCCAGTGTGTTTCTGGCATCCCACTGGGCGGTCTCACCTCCTGTGTTCACCGCCACTCTGGAGATCTTACCAGCACACTAGCGTGATGCTGGGAGCGCCATATTTGGCTTTTTTTGGTGGCCATGGCACGCATACATGGGGATATGGAGGTTTGTTTCTTGGCACCTCTCTTAACTGACAAACTCTTATCTTTCATTACCCCTTGTTTCTTTTCCATCTCTTTCACCTGCATCATGGCTATTCTGGCTCCATCTTCCTTGTCCTTATTGCTTTCTCCAGCAATTATTTTGGTAATTTAACCACCTGGGTTATCCTCTTTAGTTTTACACTCACTCATCTGTCATCACTCACCATACTCTTGGTCACCTCTCTCCCAATGTTTGGTCTTTATCTGCATTTACTCCACTTACTTAAATTTTTTTACCTACATCTGGTTTCATTATTTTTTTTTTTCACCAATTCTTTTAATATGCAAGCAGCAATATTGTATCTGATTTATTATACCCTACATATACATATATACTCTTTATATAAAATTCCCCCTTTTTTTGTACAAGTTTAACCACATGCCTACCAGCCGCCGGCTCTATTACGCAAAAAAAAGAAAAAAAAAAAAAAAGGATAGCAGCTCAACCTTTTTTTTAAACTAGAACAATGTCTTGCTATAGTGTGAAATAAAGAAAATTGTGAAAAAAATTTTTTTTTATAGGATTTTATAGACTGTTGAAGAACTTCTTTCCTGTTATGGATATCAGTGTATACCCATCCTTTAAGTAAAAGAAAAATGGTTATGGAGATATAATGTAAAGCTTGTATGTAGTGGTATATCAAATTGGACAAGTCTCTTCAAACTTTTTCCCCATCAGTAACCACTTTCTCAAGCTCAACCTCAGTTGTTTCTGAGGACTACACTGTGCATGGTGGGTGGGATTTTTGGTGAATTCCTCAAAATACTGGTTCCATTGTTCATTTGTTCATTTATTTGAACTACATCCCGGCTTTAATTATTCAATATGTTTTTCATAGGAATACATTACAATTTGTCAAAACCAATCATCCAGGTGGGGAGGGATGAGCAGCGAGGGGGGGGGGGGTTAATGTTTTTAGATGTTTTTTGTGATACCTTGTTTATATGTATGTTTTAAAGCGGAGTTCCACCCTGGAATTTATTTATTTTTTTTAAATATCCCCGGGACAGTCAGGGCTAGTGCATTCCACAATGGCTAGCCTCTGATCTGTCCCGGGTTGCACTTACCTGTTAGGACAAATACTTACCTTGAAAAAGTCTTGTCCAGCGCTGCCATCTCAGATGTGGGCAGCTTGAAGCCAGCGCGATCCTCTTCGGAGTCCTCTTCCGCCTTCTTCGGTCCCACGATGCCCGGCCCCGCCGTCACTTCCGGGCGCGCGCCTCATCCCTCCACAGCTTCTGGGCATGCCCAGAAGCTGTTTAGAAGGGGATGACGCGCGCGCCCCGGAACTGACGTCGGGGCCGGTGCAGGCGCAATGATTCCTGGGAGCTATGACGTTCAGCTCCCAGGAATCATTGCAGAGCCAGGAAGTGACGACGGGCCGCGGCCGAGGAAGGAGGAAGAAGGAAGTAAGGTAAGTATATTTTCTTTGCTACGAGGTAAGTTAAAAAAAAAAAAAAATGCGATTAGCCATTTGTTTTTCAGGTGACCCGGAGCGAGAAGATGGAGGTAAGTATAAAATTAGGGTGGAACTCCACTTTAACTATGTTTGTTTGGTGAGATTAAAGGTTAATCAAAATTACCACTTGTAGCCCTGTCGCATTTACATTCAGTCCATATTTTATGGTATATCTGTGGCTGACTTACAGTTACCACATTAAAAAAAAAAAAAAAAAAAACATTGTTGTCACGATTTTCTTTATTTCACATTATAGCAACACATTGTTCTAGTTAAAAAGAAGGTTGAGCTGTTATCCATTTATTTATTTGTCTATGTATTATATTGTGGAGAAGCTCCCCTCTCAGTGGTCTATTACATGAAACGACGTACCCGTACTTCTCTTTGTGTAAAAGACAGTGGGGGCACGCACCTGCCGGCGGAGGTGCTCACACCTGCCGGCGGAGGTGCTCACACCTGCCGGCGGAGGTGCTCACACATGCCAATTGGCCAGAGGAGGAGCCAATCAGCTGGTCCGCCGGCCACCCGCGATTGCTCCCCATGGCGACAGAATTGCAGTCTGCTTATGTAAATAAGGCACACTGCCGTTCTGTCACAGATGAACACAGGGATTCCGTGTTCCTACAATTTAGGAACACAGGTCTCTATGTTCATCTATTGCGTACATTTATTTATTTCAGGTACTTATATAGCGCTGTCAATTTACGCAGCGCTTTAACATATACATTGTACATTCACATCAGTCCCTGCCCTCAAGGAGATTACAATCTAAGGTCCCTAACTCACATACATAAACAGTAGGGCCAATTTTTTTTTACAGGATCCAATTAACCTACCAGCATGTCTTTGGAGTGTGGGAGGAAACCGGAGTACCCGGAGGAAACCCACGCAGGCACAGGGAGAACATGCAAACTCCAGGCAGGTAGTGTCGTGCTTGGGATTCAAACCAGCGATCCTCTTGTTGCTAGGTGAAAGTGCTAACCACTACACCACTGTGCCACCCCTACACAGTTAGAAAGCAGTCCCTAGGAGCACACTTAACCCTTTGATCTGGTGTTAATCCCTTCCCTGCCAGTGTCATTAGTACAGTAACAGTGTATTATTTTAGCACTGATTACTGTAGTAATGTCACTGGTCCCCTCAAAAGTCTGACAGTTAGGTGTCCAATTTGTCTGTCACAATGTCGCAGTCCTGCTAAAAATCGCTGGTCGCCACCATTGCTAGTAAAAAAATTAATAAAATAGATAAAAATGACATAAATATATCCCCTAGTTTGCAGACGTGATAACTTTTGCGCAAACCAATCAATATACACTTATTGGGATTTTTTTTACCAAAAATATGTGGCAGAATACATATTGGCCTAAATTGATGAAAAAAATCTGATTTTTTTATTTTTTTATTGGATATGTTTAATAGCAGAAACTAAAAAATATTGTATTATTTTTTTTTTAATTGTTGCTGTTTTTTTGTTTTCATTTTGTTTATAGCGCTAAAAAGGTGATCAAATACCACCAAAAGAAAGCTCTAGTTTTGGGAAAAAAGGACATCAATTTTATTTGGGTACAACGTCGCATGACCGTGCAATTGTCAGTTAACCACTAAACGCAAACTGATGTAGACCTACATCAGCTGACTTTAAGTGGTTGTACCGGGATGATGCCTCTAGCTAGAGGCATTATCCCAGTACCGTTTTTTAGAGCCGACGGTCTGCTTTCCGGCGGTAATGACCGATGCGTTACCCCGGCGAGCAAGAGGGGACGCCCCCCCCTCCTGCCGCCTTCCGTGGCTCTGCCCGTGTCTCCAGTCCCGCCGGCTGGATGGAGACCTGATCTAAGCCGGATGCGGCTTCGATCGGGTCTCCGATGACGTAACCCGAAGGCGGCGTCCATGACGTCACATCCGGGTTACTTGGCTGCTAAAGGCGGTAGTTTCAAAAAGTGAGTGTATTCAAAAATGCAGTTTTCGGCGTTTTGAATACATGGAAGTGAAGTGGAGGGGTCTAGGGTCTTTTAGACCCTCAATCCCTCCATAAAGAGTACCTGTACATTGCTTGTGACAGCAATAAAAGTGATCAGATTTTTTTTTTTTTTTAAACCTGTGTTAAAATTAAAAAATACATAAATAATTAGGAAAAAAAAAAATGTTAGCTGCCCCCGTTGCCGCGAGCTTGCGCACGAAAGAAAACGCATACTGAAGTCGCGTCGCAAATGAAATCGCTGTTTAAACCACACATGTGAGGTATCGCCGCGATCACCAGAGCGTGAGCAATAATTTAAATAAAAGAGCTACACTCTAGCTCTAAACTCGTTAAAATTTTTTAAAGCGTCGCCTATGGAGATTTTTATTGACCGTAGTTTGTCGCCATTCCGCGGGTGTGCGCAATTTTAAACCGTAACATGTTGGGTATCTATTTACTCGGCGTTACATCATCTTTTACAATATACAAAAACATGAGCTAACTTTACTGTTTAGTTTTTTTTTAAATGTGATTTTTCGTAATTTTTCCAAAAAATGGTGTTTGAAAGACTGCTGCGCAAACACCGCGTGACAAAAAATTTGGCAATGACCCCTATTTTATTCTCCAGAGTCTTTGCTAAAAATATATATATAATGTTTGGGGGTTCTAAGTAGTTTTCTAGAAAAAAATACTGATTTTAACTTGTAAACAAAAAGTGTCAAAAATAGGCTCAGTCTTAAAGTGGTTAAATTAACGCAGTGCCATATCGCCAAAAATGGCCTGGTCATTAAGGGGGTAAAATCCTCCGGTCCTTAAGTGGTTAATAAGAAGGCCTCCGAGATATGCCTTATCTGCATTCCAACAAACTGTGGGATCAGATACAGAGCCAGCATTGGTTAAGAGATAGCTTTTGATCTCATATGCGACATGTTTCTGAAGATGGGGGTAAAAGTGAAGAGAGGTATTGAGCCTTCACATGGTCCCCAATTGTGTGTGGTGAGGAGGGAATAGTTTAAGCAGTATTGGGGTGGGGTCAGACCATGTAATGGTGTCAATTTTGGCATCATGGACAGCTTGGAGGGTATGTTTTTGTCTACCAGAAACATGTCTATCCTGGAATAGGACTTTTGAGCATGCGAATAGAAGATGTAATCCTTCTCCGTGCCATGGAGGCATCTCCAAGGGTCATATAAGTCTTTAGATCAAAGTAGAGAAGAGAGAGCAGTGGGTTGTTTATAGGAAGGGTTTGAGCAGTCTAAATCTGGATCTAATATTTGGTTAAAATCGCCTCATATGATTAGGGTATTTTGCTGTAAGGATTCTAGTTTCCCCATTACAGTTTTATAAAACTGGCCTTTAGGTGGTATTCAGGGCATAGACATTGACAATAGTCATAATGTTCTTGCTAATGGAGGCATGTAGAATGACATATCTGCGATAGGGGTCATTTTCAGAATGAAGTAGTGGTACTGTGGAACATATAGCATTGAGGACACCTGCTTTTTTCTTTGGGGAGTTAGCAAAGAAACAGTGTGGAAACTGTTTATGAGTGCATGATGGGGGTTTAGCACGATGGGGGATAAGTGAGTCACCTGCACACATATGAGGTCAGAGTTGAGTCTTAGAGCCTCTCTCTATAGTAGATGTCTTTTAAAGGGAGAGTTTAGGCCCTTGACATTCAGGGAGGTAATAGTAATAGCCATAGCTTTTGCTTGTTAGTGGTAGAATTTAAGAATAAAAAGCACAAAAGGGGAAGGAACAGCACCTGCTATTGTAGCACACCCAATGCTTCAGTACGTGTTCTATAGCACAAATATTAACGTTGATAAAGTATAGTAATACAAATAACGTAAAAAGGCTTTAGAAAATTGTAATAAACATAAAACACACTTTTTTTACTCGGGAGAGAGTGATTAGCACTCTGTTGTACCAGGGGGATACAGTAGGTACAGAGATAACAGAGAAACAAAAGAGAAGAAAAAAAAAAAAGGAACACTGAGTATGGTTAGGTTAATACTCATCCGGGACAAGTCCACTGCAGAAGAGAAGTGCAACATTTTAGTCGCCATGTAGCAGTGCCATCTTAAGAGCATTATAGGCCCCCGGGCAATGCAGTGCACTGGGGCCCCGCCTACACAATCACCCATGAGAATAAAAATGCTAATTATCGATAAGGCGATATTTATTGGTACAGCAGTGCCAGGCTAATGACAGCTTCCAAATTCGGCAGCTGGGTCCGGTGAACAAACACACGGAAGGGAGTCAGACTCGACTGTCCTGTGTGTGTCTGTTCCCTTGGAGGTAGACAGGCATTCCTGCAGTTGTGGGCCCCCCTCCACGGCCCAAGTGGCCTGACAGTAGCACAGGGCCAACAGGCGCTTGCCACCTGCTAAGTTCGGCGGCGGAATCGGGAATAATGCTTGGCTGAGTTGCTGGGCAGGTGGGGCCCCCCAGGCAAGTGGGGCCCCCCGGCAACTGCCCAGCATGCCCATTCGGTAAGATGGCCCTGCTATGTAGGGAACAAGGACAACTGAGGGTAAAACTGAAACCTCACCAGTGATTTTGGTTAGCGAGGTGGAGCACGATTGGAGTTGTTATGGCCATGACCGTGTGTTAGCTGTCGGCGTGGCTCAGGATCCGGCGAAGGTGAAGAGAAAAGGCCCCAGTTTAACAACCTTTTTATGCCTTCCTTGCGTGTGTAGATATTGTTTGTCCGATTTTAAAAAGTCACTAACAATTTGATGGGATAGCCCCATTTGAAAGTGATATGACGCTCACTGAGAACTGTAGTGATTTGAGCAATTTCTCTATGGTTCTAAATGGTGGCAGCAGATATATTAGTGTAGATAGATACAGGAGTAGGGATCTGGCAGTGTGGCAGTAGAACGGGCTGCAGCCATAATTTCCTCTTTTACTTATAAGCACAATCTTTAGATGGAGATTGAGCTTGAGAAACAATTGTTGGATAAAGTGGATTAGATCTGGAGGTTTCAGATATTCCCCTGAACTTGATATTATTTCTTCTGGAACGGTCCTTGTAGTAGGAAAATTTCCTCAGAGTGTTGGTGAAAGGCCTCAGATGCAGTGGTGGCTGGTGCATATGGGGCGCAGGGGCGCCGCCCCCCATCCATGCGTCCGGCCCCCTAATCTACATTCGGGGCACCGTACGCATGGAGTTCAATGGGGATTTTTTTTTTTAACCATGTGATTAGAGCCAGAGGCTCTCACAGGCTAAAAAAAAATGTTGCACTGCGCCCCGAGCCCACCCAGTTGTGTGACAATAGCGAATGAAAATTTGCTATTGTCACACGGATCCTCCTCCTGGCCAATCAGGAAGCGGGTCATGAGGAGAGGCCATGCTATTGGCCAATGAGGAGGAGGAGGGAGGAGACGCCAGGGAAGCTGCCGCCGCCGGAGATGAATCTGATGTGAGGCTTCTAATAGGGCCAGGCAGGAGTGTTCCAGGGCATCTTTAGTGCTTTAATGTAAGTGAGCCAGCGATGGGGGGGGGGGGGAGTGGTGGGCGAGCTGGTGTGGTCCAGGGGGGGGAAGGGTGGTGGTCCGCCTGCTGCCCCCCCGGCCCATGGAGCACCAGCTGCCACTGCTCAGATGCCTCATGAGCAGAGGCATGTTCTGTGATCTGCCTTCTTAAGAACTTTTGTGCTTTCCTCTACCTGTCCCAATCTGGTATATAGGATAATGATGAGCGAAGCTCATTACGGAGATCCTTCTGTAGAGAAAGGCACAATGGCTTAAGGGATTGCTCTGAAGCAGGTTGGTCACTGGCTAAGTGTGCAGCTAGATGTTCCTGATCATCCACATCATCTGTCAGGGGTATCCCAGTGCTGTTTCTTGTACAGCGGGTCTTTGTTAGGTGAGAGTACTGGAGATTGTGCTGCCCACTTACTTCTATCAGTGGGTAAGCCTTGGTAAGGGACTAGAGCGGGCTCCATGCTGTCCGTGTAATCTGCGGTAGAAGCAGGGTCCTGTGTCTCGCTGTCTGCTGGCAGGGAGGGAGGAGGAGATGCCGATCTGGCGCCAACTTGTGCACGCTGCATAGCTGGATGAGTAAAAGTCAGTGAGTTGGCGGGACTTATACAGGCAGAGGTTCTTCTTTCTGGACATACCATCCACTTTGTACTGGCTCCCCTCTGGTTTAGGGGAAAAGGGATTAGAGTCGCTATGTTAGGCAGAGGGTTGCTTCTTGTCCCAAGGCTGAGTGGAACTTATGGATCAAGCAGCCATTTTGCTCCACCTGTGAGTCATGACGTGGTGGCCCAGCCTCTAGTGTCCCTGCTGTAGAGAGTAAAAAAATAAAATCCCAAACATATCAAAAAGGCAAGGTCAGAGTATATTAAACTATATAATAGTTAATCAGAGGAAGATGGTTACAAGTAACAAGGAAAAGGCAACTGTATTACATACATTCTTCTCCTCAGTTTTTAAAAAGGAAATGGAGGGCTATAACAAACAAGACTATATGATTAGTAATACAACACGGAATGTACCCTTGTGGCAAAAAAAAAAAGTGTGCAAAAAAGACTCACAAAATGTAATATCAATAACTCACCAAGACCAGATGGCTTGCACCCAAGAGCCCTCAAGGAACGCAACCATATTATTCATAAACCTTAAGGACAGTATGCTCAGACCAGTCAGTCTAACATCAATAATATGTAAACTATTAGCAGGGATGACAAGGGACCATATCCAAGAATCTGTTGATGAAAAGGGTATTATTACTAATAGTAATCAGCATGGATTCATGGAGGATCTTTCTTGAAAAGACCAACCTGTTAACATTCTATGAGGAAGTAAGCTGTAATCTGTATAGAAGAATGCCTGTAGACGGGGTGTATCTGGATTTTGCCAAAGCATGGATAGAAAACTTGTTACAGGAGCGCATCCAGAGGGTGGTGATAAATAGCATATCTTTAAAATGGTCTGGCGCAAGTGGGGTACCCCAAGGCTCTGTCCTGGGACCAATTATGTTTAATTTGTTCATAAACAATATGGATGATGGTGTATATAGTTAAATCTCAGTATTCATTGACAAAGCTAAGCAGGGTAGTAACAGCAGGATATAGACACCTTACAAGAAGACCTCCATAAAATAAAGAGGTGGGCAACTACATGGCAAATGAGATTTATTATTGAAAAATGTAAAGTAATGCATTTGTGAGCTAAAACTGAATGCAAGTTACTCCCTAAGGGGAGAACTTCTGGTGGAATCAAGTATGGAAAAGGATATGAGGGTCCTAGTAGATCACAAACTCAGCAATAGCATGTAATGTCTATCTGCAGCAAGCAAAGTTAGCAGACTATTGCCATGCATTAAAAGGGTATTTACTCAAGAAAGAGGACTATAAATATATCACTTTACAAAACTCTGATTCGGCTACATCTTGAGCATGCTGTTCAGTTCTGGTCACCAGTCCTCAGGAAGGATGTGTTGGACAAAGAAATGAACCGAGGTTCAGAAGGGGGGACTTTAAATGAGGCTCTACCTAATAGGGGCAAGATGCCTCCATCCCTATTCATGTTGAATATGAGGGGAATATCATAACAAAACAATAACTAAATATAATACATCAGGCAGTGGGCTTGTGCGGAGATAATAATAACGTAGAAGCATAGTAATATAGCAGTAATTATTGTACATCAGTACATTGGAGCCCACTGCCTACAAAAAGGTACAAAAATGGGGGGACGGTAAAAAAAAGGGGGGGAAATGGGACTTTAAATGAAGTGTGAGGACATGCAGTTGGTAATAATTGTTTAGAGAACATTGATAAAAAATAAAACAGGTTTATTTTTACATATAAACTTGTGTAACATTGCATCAATTGCATAGTACATGCATATAGTATTGGCAGATCATGGTACAGTACAGAGCATAATATCGAAAACACATGATGTAATAGACTTGTACATAGGTTCCTTGGTAGCTATGGGTACATATTGTAGAATCCAAATCGTAGTAGGGTAGATGCATCGATAAAAAGCTCGACGCGTTTCGTGGACATAACCACTTTATCAAGAGCAGGTGCATCATAAAATATATATAAATATACAGCAGTAGAATCAGTATGCAAGACTGAGAGAACATCATGTAGCTTGGGTCAAGAGGGCAACATGTCCACACCGGGAGCTGAGGGAGTCCAACCAGCAGCCACATGGGGCACATCAAGAGGACATTCATAGAGAGGAAATGTAGCCAAGATATTAACAAGGGAGCGGTTTCAAATTAGCAGTCACCAAAGTAATCTGTAGGGGTGAGTACAAAAATATGTATAATTATTCAAAAACTGGTGACATTTATAGTGGTGTGACTTAAAGAATGATAGGAAAAGAAGGTTTCTTACAAAAAGGTAGGATACCAAAATAGTGATGTAAGTGGCCTATGCCAGGGAGGTATGGTGATAAATATGGGGAAAAAGTGAACATAGAGAAGATAGGTATGGAGTACCATAGGAACCAATAGGCATTGACATGGAAAGAGTACCACTGCCAAGAGACCCAATAGTGAGAGTGAGACCAGAAAAGCTAGTGAACAAAAAGGGGGAGAGTGTCCAAGTCAAATATCCGAGTCAGTCATGGTTGAGCTCCCAGCGTCACGTCCACGCTTGCAGTGGGAAGGAAGTCGCCGCCTCCCGGACAAAGCATCATCCCGGAAGGCGGCGAACAATCCTCCCCATATAAGGGCGCGAGATGGAATCACGTGCCGAGCGCAGTGGCGTCAACAGACGTCACGCGTGCGGCAGTGATGGCGTGACGCCGATGCGCCATGATAGGACCGCCCACATCGCCCGCGTCCAAACAGGGCGAAGGGGGAGGAGGGGGGCCGCCAGAGCGCATCGCAGCTCCCGGCATGGAACAATGCCTATCTGATAGGACCAAATTGTAGCAAAACAGAACATGTCACTGTACACATATTGATTGGACCAGCTGTAAAGCCAATAGGGAATACAATGCAGGCAAACCGCCTGACATTACAACCAAACTGCAGCCACAAACTTCCATCCCTAAATCATTAAACAAAGAAATGAACCGAGGTTCAGAAGGTGGGACTTTAAATGAGGCTCTACCTAATAGGGGCAAGATGCCTCCATCCCTATTCATGTTGAATATGAGGGGAATATCATAACAAAACAATAACTAAATATAATACATCAGGCAGTGGGCTTGTGCGGAGATAATAATAACGTAGAAGCATAGTAATATAGCAGTAATTATTGTACATCAGTACATTGGAGCCCACTGCCTACAAAAAGGTACAAAAATGGGGGGACGGTAAAAAAAAGGGGGGAAAATGGGACTTTAAATGAAGTGTGAGGACATGCAGTTGGTAATAATTGTTTAGAGAACATTGATAAAAAATAAAACAGGTTTATTTTTACATATAAACTTGTGTAACATTGCATCAATTGCATAGTACATGCATATAGTATTGGCAGATCATGGTACAGTACAGAGCATAATATCGAAAACACATGATGTAATAGACTTGTACATAGGTTCCTTGGTAGCTATGGGTACATATTGTAGAATCCAAATCGTAGTAGGGTAGATGCATCGATAAAAAGCTCGACGCGTTTCGTGGACATAACCACTTTATCAAGAGCAGGTGCATCATAAAATATATATAAATATACAGCAGTAGAATCAGTATGCAAGACTGAGAGAACATCATGTAGCTTGGGTCAAGAGGGCAACATGTCCACACCGGGAGCTGAGGGAGTCCAACCAGCAGCCACATGGGGCACATCAAGAGGACATTCATAGAGAGGAAATGTAGCCAAGATATTAACAAGGGAGCGGTTTCAAATTAGCAGTCACCAAAGTAATCTGTAGGGGTGAGTACAAAAATATGTATAATTATTCAAAAACTGGTGACATTTATAGTGGTGTGACTTAAAGAATGATAGGAAAAGAAGGTTTCTTACAAAAAGGTAGGATACCAAAATAGTGATGTAAGTGGCCTATGCCAGGGAGGTATGGTGATAAATATGGGGAAAAAGTGAACATAGAGAAGATAGGTATGGAGTACCATAGGAACCAATAGGCATTGACATGGAAAGAGTACCACTGCCAAGAGACCCAATAGTGAGAGTGAGACCAGAAAAGCTAGTGAACAAAAAGGGGGAGAGTGTCCAAGTCAAATACCCGAGTCAGTCATGGTTGAGCTCCCAGCGTCACGTCCACGCTTGCAGTGGGAAGGAAGTCGCCGCCTCCCGGACAAAGCATCATCCCGGAAGGCGGCGAACAATCCTCCCCATATAAGGGCGCGAGATGGAATCACGTGCCGAGCGCAGTGGCGTCAACAGACGTCACGCGTGCGGCAGTGATGGCGTGACGCCGATGCGCCATGATAGGACCGCCCACATCGCCCGCGTCCAAACAGGGCGAAGGGGGAGGAGGGGGGCCGCCAGAGCGCATCGCAGCTCCCGGCATGGAACAATGCCTATCTGATAGGACCAAATTGTAGCAAAACAGAACATGTCACTGTACACATATTGATTGGACCAGCTGTAAAGCCAATAGGGAATACAATGCAGGCAAACCGCCTGACATTACAACCAAACTGCAGCCACACACTTCCATCCCTAAATCATTAAACAAAGAAATGAACCGAGGTTCAGAAGGTGGGACTTTAAATGAGGCTCTACCTAATAGGGGCAAGATGCCTCCATCCCTATTCATGTTGAATATGAGGGGAATATCATAACAAAACAATAACTAAATATAATACATCAGGCAGTGGGCTTGTGCGGAGATAATAATAACGTAGAAGCATAGTAATATAGCAGTAATTATTGTACATCAGTACATTGGAGCCCACTGCCTACAAAAAGGTACAAAAATGGGGGGACGGTAAAAAAAAGGGGGGAAAATGGGACTTTAAATGAAGTGTGAGGACATGCAGTTGGTAATAATTGTTTAGAGAACATTGATAAAAAATAAAACAGGTTTATTTTTACATATAAACTTGTGTAACATTGCATCAATTGCATAGTACATGCATATAGTATTGGCAGATCATGGTACAGTACAGAGCATAATATCGAAAACACATGATGTAATAGACTTGTACATAGGTTCCTTGGTAGCTATGGGTACATATTGTAGAATCCAAATCGTAGTAGGGTAGATGCATCGATAAAAAGCTCGACGCGTTTCGTGGACATAACCACTTTATCAAGAGCAGGTGCATCATAAAATATATATAAATATACAGCAGTAGAATCAGTATGCAAGACTGAGAGAACATCATGTAGCTTGGGTCAAGAGGGCAACATGTCCACACCGGGAGCTGAGGGAGTCCAACCAGCAGCCACATGGGGCACATCAAGAGGACATTCATAGAGAGGAAATGTAGCCAAGATATTAACAAGGGAGCGGTTTCAAATTAGCAGTCACCAAAGTAATCTGTAGGGGTGAGTACAAAAATATGTATAATTATTCAAAAACTGGTGACATTTATAGTGGTGTGACTTAAAGAATGATAGGAAAAGAAGGTTTCTTACAAAAAGGTAGGATACCAAAATAGTGATGTAAGTGGCCTATGCCAGGGAGGTATGGTGATAAATATGGGGAAAAAGTGAACATAGAGAAGATAGGTATGGAGTACCATAGGAACCAATAGGCATTGACATGGAAAGAGTACCACTGCCAAGAGACCCAATAGTGAGAGTGAGACCAGAAAAGCTAGTGAACAAAAAGGGGGAGAGTGTCCAAGTCAAATACCCGAGTCAGTCATGGTTGAGCTCCCAGCGTCACGTCCACGCTTGCAGTGGGAAGGAAGTCGCCGCCTCCCGGACAAAGCATCATCCCGGAAGGCGGCGAACAATCCTCCCCATATAAGGGCGCGAGATGGAATCACGTGCCGAGCGCAGTGGCGTCAACAGACGTCACGCGTGCGGCAGTGATGGCGTGACGCCGATGCGCCATGATAGGACCGCCCACATCGCCCGCGTCCAAACAGGGCGAAGGGGGAGGAGGGGGGCCGCCAGAGCGCATCGCAGCTCCCGGCATGGAACAATGCCTATCTGATAGGACCAAATTGTAGCAAAACAGAACATGTCACTGTACACATATTGATTGGACCAGCTGTAAAGCCAATAGGGAATACAATGCAGGCAAACCGCCTGACATTACAACCAAACTGCAGCCACACACTTCCATCCCTAAATCATTAAACAAAGAAATGAACCGAGGTTCAGAAGGTGGGACTTTAAATGAGGCTCTACCTAATAGGGGCAAGATGCCTCCATCCCTATTCATGTTGAATATGAGGGGAATATCATAACAAAACAATAACTAAATATAATACATCAGGCAGTGGGCTTGTGCGGAGATAATAATAACGTAGAAGCATAGTAATATAGCAGTAATTATTGTACATCAGTACATTGGAGCCCACTGCCTACAAAAAGGTACAAAAATGGGGGGACGGTAAAAAAAAAGGGGGGAAAATGGGACTTTAAATGAAGTGTGAGGACATGCAGTTGGTAATAATTGTTTAGAGAACATTGATAAAAAATAAAACAGGTTTATTTTTACATATAAACTTGTGTAACATTGCATCAATTGCATAGTACATGCATATAGTATTGGCAGATCATGGTACAGTACAGAGCATAATATCGAAAACACATGATGTAATAGACTTGTACATAGGTTCCTTGGTAGCTATGGGTACATATTGTAGAATCCAAATCGTAGTAGGGTAGATGCATCGATAAAAAGCTCGACGCGTTTCGTGGACATAACCACTTTATCAAGAGCAGGTGCATCATAAAATATATATAAATATACAGCAGTAGAATCAGTATGCAAGACTGAGAGAACATCATGTAGCTTGGGTCAAGAGGGCAACATGTCCACACCGGGAGCTGAGGGAGTCCAACCAGCAGCCACATGGGGCACATCAAGAGGACATTCATAGAGAGGAAATGTAGCCAAGATATTAACAAGGGAGCGGTTTCAAATTAGCAGTCACCAAAGTAATCTGTAGGGGTGAGTACAAAAATATGTATAATTATTCAAAAACTGGTGACATTTATAGTGGTGTGACTTAAAGAATGATAGGAAAAGAAGGTTTCTTACAAAAAGGTAGGATACCAAAATAGTGATGTAAGTGGCCTATGCCAGGGAGGTATGGTGATAAATATGGGGAAAAAGTGAACATAGAGAAGATAGGTATGGAGTACCATAGGAACCAATAGGCATTGACATGGAAAGAGTACCACTGCCAAGAGACCCAATAGTGAGAGTGAGACCAGAAAAGCTAGTGAACAAAAAGGGGGAGAGTGTCCAAGTCAAATACCCGAGTCAGTCATGGTTGAGCTCCCAGCGTCACGTCCACGCTTGCAGTGGGAAGGAAGTCGCCGCCTCCCGGACAAAGCATCATCCCGGAAGGCGGCGAACAATCCTCCCCATATAAGGGCGCGAGATGGAATCACGTGCCGAGCGCAGTGGCGTCAACAGACGTCACGCGTGCGGCAGTGATGGCGTGACGCCGATGCGCCATGATAGGACCGCCCACATCGCCCGCGTCCAAACAGGGCGAAGGGGGAGGAGGGGGGCCGCCAGAGCGCATCGCAGCTCCCGGCATGGAACAATGCCTATCTGATAGGACCAAATTGTAGCAAAACAGAACATGTCACTGTACACATATTGATTGGACCAGCTGTAAAGCCAATAGGGAATACAATGCAGGCAAACCGCCTGACATTACAACCAAACTGCAGCCACACACTTCCATCCCTAAATCATTAAACAAAGAAATGAACCGAGGTTCAGAAGGTGGGACTTTAAATGAGGCTCTACCTAATAGGGGCAAGATGCCTCCATCCCTATTCATGTTGAATATGAGGGGAATATCATAACAAAACAATAACTAAATATAATACATCAGGCAGTGGGCTTGTGCGGAGATAATAATAACGTAGAAGCATAGTAATATAGCAGTAATTATTGTACATCAGTACATTGGAGCCCACTGCCTACAAAAAGGTACAAAAATGGGGGGACGGTAAAAAAAAGGGGGGAAAATGGGACTTTAAATGAAGTGTGAGGACATGCAGTTGGTAACAATTGTTTAGAGAACATTGATAAAAAATAAAACAGGTTTATTTTTACATATAAACTTGTGTAACATTGCATCAATTGCATAGTACATGCATATAGTATTGGCAGATCATGGTACAGTACAGAGCATAATATCGAAAACACATGATGTAATAGACTTGTACATAGGTTCCTTGGTAGCTATGGGTACATATTGCACAAGCCCACTGCCTGATGTATTATATTTAGTTATTGTTTTGTTATGATATTCCCCTCATATTCAACATGAATAGGGATGGAGGCATCTTGCCCCTATTAGGTAGAGCCTCATTTAAAGTCCCACCTTCTGAACCTCGGTTCATTTCTTTGTTTAATGATTTAGGGATGGAAGTGTGTGGCTGCAGTTTGGTTGTAATGTCAGGCGGTTTGCCTGCATTGTATTCCCTATTGGCTTTACAGCTGGTCCAATCAATATGTGTACAGTGACATGTTCTGTTTTGCTACAATTTGGTCCTATCAGATAGGCATTGTTCCATGCCGGGAGCTGCGATGCGCTCTGGCGGCCCCCCTCCTCCCCCTTCGCCCTGTTTGGACGCGGGCGATGTGGGCGGTCCTATCATGGCGCATCGGCGTCACGCCATCACTGCCGCACGCGTGACGTCTGTTGACGCCACTGCGCTCGGCACGTGATTCCATCTCGCGCCCTTATATGGGGAGGATTGTTCGCCGCCTTCCGGGATGATGCTTTGTCCGGGAGGCGGCGACTTCCTTCCCACTGCAAGCGTGGACGTGACGCTGGGAGCTCAACCATGACTGACTCGGGTATTTGACTTGGACACTCTCCCCCTTTTTGTTCACTAGCTTTTCTGGTCTCACTCTCACTATTGGGTCTCTTGGCAGTGGTACTCTTTCCATGTCAATGCCTATTGGTTCCTATGGTACTCCATACCTATCTTCTCTATGTTCACTTTTTCCCCATATTTATCACCATACCTCCCTGGCATAGGCCACTTACATCACTATTTTGGTATCCTACCTTTTTGTAAGAAACCTTCTTTTCCTATCATTCTTTAAGTCACACCACTATAAATGTCACCAGTTTTTGAATAATTATACATATTTTTGTACTCACCCCTACAGATTACTTTGGTGACTGCTAATTTGAAACCGCTCCCTTGTTAATATCTTGGCTACATTTCCTCTCTATGAATGTCCTCTTGATGTGCCCCATGTGGCTGCTGGTTGGACTCCCTCAGCTCCCGGTGTGGACATGTTGCCCTCTTGACCCAAGCTACATGATGTTCTCTCAGTCTTGCATACTGATTCTACTGCTGTATATTTATATATATTTTATGATGCACCTGCTCTTGATAAAGTGGTTATGTCCACGAAACGCGTCGAGCTTTTTATCGATGCATCTACCCTACTACGATTTGGATTCTACAATATGTACCCATAGCTACCAAGGAACCTATGTACAAGTCTATTACATCATGTGTTTTCGATATTATGCTCTGTACTGTACCATGATCTGCCAATACTATATGCATGTACTATGCAATTGATGCAATGTTACACAAGTTTATATGTAAAAATAAACCTGTTTTATTTTTTATCAATGTTCTCTAAACAATTATTACCAACTGCATGTCCTCACACTTCATTTAAAGTCCCATTTTCCCCCCTTTTTTTTACCGTCCCCCCATTTTTGTACCTTTTTGTAGGCAGTGGGCTCCAATGTACTGATGTACAATAATTACTGCTATATTACTATGCTTCTACGTTATTATTATCTCCGCACAAGCCCACTGCCTGATGTATTATATTTAGTTATTGTTTTGTTATGATATTCCCCTCATATTCAACATGAATAGGGATGGAGGCATCTTGCCCCTATTAGGTAGAGCCTCATTTAAAGTCCCACCTTCTGAACCTCGGTTCATTTCTTTGTTTAATGATTTAGGGATGGAAGTGTGTGGCTGCAGTTTGGTTGTAATGTCAGGCGGTTTGCCTGCATTGTATTCCCTATTGGCTTTACAGCTGGTCCAATCAATATGTGTACAGTGACATGTTCTGTTTTGCTACAATTTGGTCCTATCAGATAGGCATTGTTCCATGCCGGGAGCTGCGATGCGCTCTGGCGGCCCCCCTCCTCCCCCTTCGCCCTGTTTGGACGCGGGCGATGTGGGCGGTCCTATCATGGCGCATCGGCGTCACGCCATCACTGCCGCACGCGTGACGTCTGTTGACGCCACTGCGCTCGGCACGTGATTCCATCTCGCGCCCTTATATGGGGAGGATTGTTCGCCGCCTTCCGGGATGATGCTTTGTCCGGGAGGCGGCGACTTCCTTCCCACTGCAAGCGTGGACGTGACGCTGGGAGCTCAACCATGACTGACTCGGGTATTTGACTTGGACACTCTCCCCCTTTTTGTTCACTAGCTTTTCTGGTCTCACTCTCACTATTGGGTCTCTTGGCAGTGGTACTCTTTCCATGTCAATGCCTATTGGTTCCTATGGTACTCCATACCTATCTTCTCTATGTTCACTTTTTCCCCATATTTATCACCATACCTCCCTGGCATAGGCCACTTACATCACTATTTTGGTATCCTACCTTTTTGTAAGAAACCTTCTTTTCCTATCATTCTTTAAGTCACACCACTATAAATGTCACCAGTTTTTGAATAATTATACATATTTTTGTACTCACCCCTACAGATTACTTTGGTGACTGCTAATTTGAAACCGCTCCCTTGTTAATATCTTGGCTACATTTCCTCTCTATGAATGTCCTCTTGATGTGCCCCATGTGGCTGCTGGTTGGACTCCCTCAGCTCCCGGTGTGGACATGTTGCCCTCTTGACCCAAGCTACATGATGTTCTCTCAGTCTTGCATACTGATTCTACTGCTGTATATTTATATATATTTTATGATGCACCTGCTCTTGATAAAGTGGTTATGTCCACGAAACGCGTCGAGCTTTTTATCGATGCATCTACCCTACTACGATTTGGATTCTACAATATGTACCCATAGCTACCAAGGAACCTATGTACAAGTCTATTACATCATGTGTTTTCGATATTATGCTCTGTACTGTACCATGATCTGCCAATACTATATGCATGTACTATGCAATTGATGCAATGTTACACAAGTTTATATGTAAAAATAAACCTGTTTTATTTTTTATCAATGTTCTCTAAACAATTATTACCAACTGCATGTCCTCACACTTCATTTAAAGTCCCATTTTCCCCCCTTTTTTTTTTACCGTCCCCCCATTTTTGTACCTTTTTGTAGGCAGTGGGCTCCAATGTACTGATGTACAATAATTACTGCTATATTACTATGCTTCTACGTTATTATTATCTCCGCACAAGCCCACTGCCTGATGTATTATATTTAGTTATTGTTTTGTTATGATATTCCCCTCATATTCAACATGAATAGGGATGGAGGCATCTTGCCCCTATTAGGTAGAGCCTCATTTAAAGTCCCACCTTCTGAACCTCGGTTCATTTCTTTGTTTAATGATTTAGGGATGGAAGTGTGTGGCTGCAGTTTGGTTGTAATGTCAGGCGGTTTGCCTGCATTGTATTCCCTATTGGCTTTACAGCTGGTCCAATCAATATGTGTACAGTGACATGTTCTGTTTTGCTACAATTTGGTCCTATCAGATAGGCATTGTTCCATGCCGGGAGCTGCGATGCGCTCTGGCGGCCCCCCTCCTCCCCCTTCGCCCTGTTTGGACGCGGGCGATGTGGGCGGTCCTATCATGGCGCATCGGCGTCACGCCATCACTGCCGCACGCGTGACGTCTGTTGACGCCACTGCGCTCGGCACGTGATTCCATCTCGCGCCCTTATATGGGGAGGATTGTTCGCCGCCTTCCGGGATGATGCTTTGTCCGGGAGGCGGCGACTTCCTTCCCACTGCAAGCGTGGACGTGACGCTGGGAGCTCAACCATGACTGACTCGGGTATTTGACTTGGACACTCTCCCCCTTTTTGTTCACTAGCTTTTCTGGTCTCACTCTCACTATTGGGTCTCTTGGCAGTGGTACTCTTTCCATGTCAATGCCTATTGGTTCCTATGGTACTCCATACCTATCTTCTCTATGTTCACTTTTTCCCCATATTTATCACCATACCTCCCTGGCATAGGCCACTTACATCACTATTTTGGTATCCTACCTTTTTGTAAGAAACCTTCTTTTCCTATCATTCTTTAAGTCACACCACTATAAATGTCACCAGTTTTTGAATAATTATACATATTTTTGTACTCACCCCTACAGATTACTTTGGTGACTGCTAATTTGAAACCGCTCCCTTGTTAATATCTTGGCTACATTTCCTCTCTATGAATGTCCTCTTGATGTGCCCCATGTGGCTGCTGGTTGGACTCCCTCAGCTCCCGGTGTGGACATGTTGCCCTCTTGACCCAAGCTACATGATGTTCTCTCAGTCTTGCATACTGATTCTACTGCTGTATATTTATATATATTTTATGATGCACCTGCTCTTGATAAAGTGGTTATGTCCACGAAACGCGTCGAGCTTTTTATCGATGCATCTACCCTACTACGATTTGGATTCTACAATATGTACCCATAGCTACCAAGGAACCTATGTACAAGTCTATTACATCATGTGTTTTCGATATTATGCTCTGTACTGTACCATGATCTGCCAATACTATATGCATGTACTATGCAATTGATGCAATGTTACACAAGTTTATATGTAAAAATAAACCTGTTTTATTTTTTATCAATGTTCTCTAAACAATTATTACCAACTGCATGTCCTCACACTTCATTTAAAGTCCCATTTTCCCCCCTTTTTTTTTACCGTCCCCCCATTTTTGTACCTTTTTGTAGGCAGTGGGCTCCAATGTACTGATGTACAATAATTACTGCTATATTACTATGCTTCTACGTTATTATTATCTCCGCACAAGCCCACTGCCTGATGTATTATATTTAGTTATTGTTTTGTTATGATATTCCCCTCATATTCAACATGAATAGGGATGGAGGCATCTTGCCCCTATTAGGTAGAGCCTCATTTAAAGTCCCACCTTCTGAACCTCGGTTCATTTCTTTGTTTAATGATTTAGGGATGGAAGTGTGTGGCTGCAGTTTGGTTGTAATGTCAGGCGGTTTGCCTGCATTGTATTCCCTATTGGCTTTACAGCTGGTCCAATCAATATGTGTACAGTGACATGTTCTGTTTTGCTACAATTTGGTCCTATCAGATAGGCATTGTTATATGCCGGGAGCTGCGATGCGCTCTGGCGGCCCCCCTCCTCCCCCTTCGCCCTGTTTGGACGCGGGCGATGTGGGCGGTCCTATCATGGCGCATCGGCGTCACGCCATCACTGCCGCACGCGTGACGTCTGTTGACGCCACTGCGCTCGGCACGTGATTCCATCTCGCGCCCTTATATGGGGAGGATTGTTCGCCGCCTTCCGGGATGATGCTTTGTCCGGGAGGCGGCGACTTCCTTCCCACTGCAAGCGTGGACGTGACGCTGGGAGCTCAACCATGACTGACTCGGGTATTTGACTTGGACACTCTCCCCCTTTTTGTTCACTAGCTTTTCTGGTCTCACTCTCACTATTGGGTCTCTTGGCAGTGGTACTCTTTCCATGTCAATGCCTATTGGTTCCTATGGTACTCCATACCTATCTTCTCTATATTCACTTTTTCCCCATATTTATCACCATACCTCCCTGGCATAGGCCACTTACATCACTATTTTGGTATCCTACCTTTTTGTAAGAAACCTTCTTTTCCTATCATTCTTTAAGTCACACCACTATAAATGTCACCAGTTTTTGAATAATTATACATATTTTTGTACTCACCCCTACAGATTACTTTGGTGACTGCTAATTTGAAACCGCTCCCTTGTTAATATCTTGGCTACATTTCCTCTCTATGAATGTCCTCTTGATGTGCCCCATGTGGCTGCTGGTTGGACTCCCTCAGCTCCCGGTGTGGACATGTTGCCCTCTTGACCCAAGCTACATGATGTTCTCTCAGTCTTGCATACTGATTCTACTGCTGTATATTTATATATATTTTATGATGCACCTGCTCTTGATAAAGTGGTTATGTCCACGAAACGCGTCGAGCTTTTTATCGATGCATCTACCCTACTACGATTTGGATTCTACAATATGTACCCATAGCTACCAAGGAACCTATGTACAAGTCTATTACATCATGTGTTTTCGATATTATGCTCTGTACTGTACCATGATCTGCCAATACTATATGCATGTACTATGCAATTGATGCAATGTTACACAAGTTTATATGTAAAAATAAACCTGTTTTATTTTTTATCAATGTTCTCTAAACAATTATTACCAACTGCATGTCCTCACACTTCATTTAAAGTCCCATTTTCCCCCCTTTTTTTTACCGTCCCCCCATTTTTGTACCTTTTTGTAGGCAGTGGGCTCCAATGTACTGATGTACAATAATTACTGCTATATTACTATGCATGTATTATATTTAGTTATTGTTTTGTTATGATATTCCCCTCATATTCAAGGATGTGTTGGAACTGGACAGAGCCAAGAGAAGGGCAACCAATCTGATAAGGGGACTGGAAGATCTCAGTTATGGGGAGTGACTGCAATCATTAAACGTATGCTTCCTGGACAGGAGACACTTAAGAGGTGACAATATCCCAATATACAAATACCTCAATGGTGATCCTAGCATAGGGAGAATCCATTCAGTCTCAGGTCGCTTAAGAGGACGCACGAGCCACTCAATGAGGCGGGACGAAAAGTGGTTTAATTGCAAACTGTTTTCAGGGCTCTTTTTTTTTTTTTTTTAGAGTGATAAAGATGTGGAACTCCCTTCCACAGTTGGTGGTGTCAACAGGGAGTGTTATGTTCAAAAAAAATTTAGGTGGGCATCTGAGTGAACGCAATATATGGGGATATGGGAAATAGTTACGATTTAAATACACACAATAACGCAGGTTGAACTCGATAGACTGGTTTCTTTATTCCTTCAACCTTACCAACTATGTTACGATCTTGTTGGACAATTGGTATCTGGCTTGCATCTGGGTAAATGAGAGCAACCTACCATTGCTATAAATGTCACAAAGGTGAGTAATACTAAATGCTCGCCATCTGGCAGTGTGCCAGCTTTGCTAGCTCCAGGTAAATATCATTATACAACCGTTGGTATGAACTGTTGGGTTTCAGAAAGAGCTGAGCCTCGAGAGCTTCCAAGAGAGTATGGGCTCCCACACAATGCAGCTCCAAGGTCGATTTGGGATCAGTAATTGCCCCCCCCCCCCCAATGTGGATTCATTCATACCATTCTGCAGCTGTTGCAGCTGGGCTGCCAAGTAGTCCTGGCCCCCATTATCTTTGGACCTCTAAAGTTGCTCCAGTCTTCCATAGCAACATGCGGAGTATGGAATTAACTACTCTATATTTTCAGGGGTATTATGAAGGAAATAGATTAGCTGGGACATTTTTGCTAGATTAGCTCTACCCACAACCGACAGCAACAGTTTAGATTATATGTTTACCTTATCCCTGAATCGTGACAACAGGGGGAGTATAATTAGGTGGCAATAGTCCGCAATCTCTTCCGAGATTATGATACCCAAATATCTGAACTGTGCAACTATAGGCACTGGGCAGAAGGAAGATAGCTGGGGGTCAAGAGTTTGGTCAAGGAGCAGAAGAGCTGAATTAATTGTCTGACCAGAATTTGTGCCGAACTCAGTGATTATGCCCATTGCTGCTCGCAATGAGGGGCCTGTGTCTCCCATTAATAGCAGCATGTCATCTGCATATAACATAATCTTTTCATGGAGTGGTCCATATCTAAAGCCCTCTACAAGAATACTGGTCTTAATTTGAACTGCCAAGAGCTCTATTGCAAGGGCGAACAGGAGGGGGGAAACGGGAATAGTTCCCCTACTCAGCAGAAATGGCTGTGAGATGCTGTCACCCTCCGGAATAGCTGTGGGAGGACTGTGATACAGTAAGTGAACCCATGCAATACATTTCTCGCCAAAGATAAATCTTTCCAGCTCTGCCCATAGATAACATCACTCCACCCTATCAAAGGCTTTGTTTGCGTCCAATGACAAAAGGGCGCTAGCCCCTCCATTATCAGCTGTGGTTTGCATATTTATATATAATCTCCTAAGGTTAACATCAGTGGATATGTTAGGCATGAAGCCGGCTTGGTCCGTATGTACAATATCAGAAATTATTTTGTTCAGCCTTCGAGCCAGCACATTAGCTAAAATCTTTATATCCGCTTGTAACAAAGAAATTGGTCTATAAGAATTAGACTCAAGAGCTGTCTTATCAGGCTTCAAAAGCAGAATAATATTAGCCCTGGCCATGGATGGCGGTAAGCGTCCATTCTCATGAGGATCATTAAATACCTTTAACAGCCAAGGGGTAACAGCATGATTTTGAAAGACCTCCATAAGCAGCCCATCGTCCCCAGGAGCCTTGGAGGTGGAAAAAGAGCTGGTTGCCTTCTGAATCTCCCCCCAACAATAGAGGGTTATCTCCAGACTGTCTCGGTGAACATCTGAAAGATTAGGTAATGCTATAGATTGTACATAGCTCAATAAGGCCTCCAGGGTATAAGAAACCTTAAAAGCATATAGATCAGAATAGAATTTCATGAGCTCCACCATACCAGATTCCGGGGAATTGGCAAAACCATTTACCGGAGCTGCTGTGCGTACATTACCAATTTTTGCGAGCAGGCGATCAGTCTGTTTCCCCGCCTCATAGAAGGTTTCCTTAATCTCTTTTTTCCACCTTAAAGTTAATCAATTGCATCAAGGCATCTTGTGTGGCAAGCCAAGCTAATCTAGACTCATCTGTAGGTTGTGACATATACACTCTCTCCTGTGCCTGAACATGCTGAGTAAGAAGCCTTTCTTGGTTTTTAGATTCTGTCTTGATACTATTAACTGCAGATATAAAAACTCCACATAGATAACATTTAAATGAGTCCCACTTGAGAAGGTTATTAACATATTGGGCATTATCCTCAAAAAAGTCAATCATACTATGTTCAATACAAGCACTATCAGGTAACAGTTTCAACCAAAAAGCATTTAAACGCCATTGCGCTTTGGTTAAATTCAATCTCTGTCTAACTGTAATCCAGCATATCAGGGGCCACTGATCTGACACCCCTTTAGGAGCATACTGTATCTTAGAGACCAGACCAATCAATCGAGCTGAAACAAGGCAAAGATCTATAGGGGACAGCGACCCATGTGTTTTAGAATAGCAAGAAAATTGTAGTTTCTGGATGCTTTGCTCTCCACACATCCACCCAATTCACCTCAATCTCAGGTTTCAACATTATCCCTGTTCCTAGCTTGTAGACTAGACTTGTTGATGTAGTATGCGCCCTCCCTGGCTGAGTTGAAAAAGTGGGTTTGGCCTCTAGCTGTAATCCACAAACATGCAGGGTAAGGCATTGCATAAGGCAAATAAGGCTTTGGAGGTGCTGTATAACATCCAGGAAATTGGCTTGCTTCTTCTGTACCGAAAAGTCGGGGGTAGAAGGAGACTCTGGTGCAGTTGTAGTGTATAGTGGATTTCTCCCTGGCCAACCATAGGATTTTCCTCTCCCAGTCACGGTAATGTAGAATCTGTGCCAGGATAGGTCTGGTTGAGTTGCCCTGGTAGGAGTGCCCCATACAGCCCTCCCAACCCCACCTACACCCCACCTACCCCCCCCCCCCAGGTGCCTACACCTCGGAAATGTAAAAAAAAGTCCCTTCATTTTATTTTGGTTATAAATAAATGCAAGTAACAATTAAGGTTCAGACAGGGAAGTGCAGAGGTATGTGGTGCTTTACATTGAGTAATGGCGGTGATGCGGTAACCTATGTGATACATTAAACACAATAATAAAGTTATTAATAGTGAATGTGACCCAGTGGGGGTGACAAGTAAATAATGCTATGCATGGTGAACATATACACACTAATAATAATACAAACAATTAAACAAACGGATGTCCAATGGAGGGATGACACTGTCAGGGTGATCCCGCTGGCCGATAGCCAAGTGTGGAGGTTATGTTACAAATAGTATGTAGGGAGATCAAGGGGAAGGCGATGACAATATCAACCCTGCATGCATGAACTGTGTATGCCAGTACTGGCTACAGTGCACAGGTTCCTCCTATGTAGTAGTAGGTAAGCAAGGGAGGAATGGGAAACCGAGGATGGACAGTGCCTAGGAGAGTATCCTGGCCAGGATTGTCACAAGGATATGAGCCAAAGGCTAGTTCAGGGAGGAGGGGGAGAGGGGGAGGGAGGCAAGTAGCAAAGCACAGGAGACAGTTGCTAGTAGATCAGGGGGGGCCGGATGGTCCGGATATCCAGAAAGATCAAGAAATGGGGGGAAGGAGAAGGTACAGGGATCCTGGGGGGATAGTAAGTCAGCCCTTATAGGGTAATTGCATAGTACCTCTATCCTGTGTGCTCAGGTCGGCTGGTAACCGCCGCTGCTGCGAGCTGAATGTGTCCCTGGGGACCGAAGGGATGGATGAGTCTCCGCTGCTCCACTGATGTGTGGGCTGATTTTAGCTCTTGTCCTGGCTCTCTTGTGGGTGAGTGATTCCAGTGGTCCTGTAGGTTCTGGTTGTCCTGGTCAGGGTCCTTGTGCTGTCCTGTTGGAGTCTGTTTGGATCAGGCAGTGAGGTACAGTGGCGGGGAAACAGATCGGTTACTGTGTTCCCTCGTGCTGCTGCAGGGATCCGCCCATTAACATCCGGGTGCGGGTAGTGTCATGTCGTCTACATGTTTCGCAAAGAGCAGTGCATAGCTTTGTCTGGACGGAAAGTAAAGCAAAGTAAAGCTGGAAACACACTATACACCTTTTGTTGTAATATTTCCTTTAGATTTACCTTCAACTATGTAGTGCAAGGGCCTGCCGGATTGCATACAAATTGAAAGTTTTTAGATTTGACCGCATATTATATGGTTTTGGTAAATCTAAAGGAAAAAATCTAAAGACAATTGTATAGTGTGTATGGTGTATGTGTATTAGTGTGAAGAAGCCCTAAGTCCCCGTTCACATTAGGTCGCTCCGACTTAAGTCACATAATGGAAGTCAATGCAAGTCGCCTCCAGGTCGCCCCCAAGTAGTACAGGACCCTTTTTCTGAGTCGGAGCGACTTGTGTCGCTCCTATTAGAACGGCTCCTGTACTACACAGTGGGAGCGATTGTGCACGACTTGTCAGGCTGACCAAGTCGCCTGACAAGTCTTACCAGTGTGAATGGACACTAAAGCAGCTCTCATGTTGCAAAGTGTCATAGAATGGAACAGAATACACAGAAAGCTCATTGCACAGACATTTTTATCATAAGAATTATTTATGGAACTATTCTATTCAACTTTTTATAGATTCTTTGCATGCATATAGTTCACATATGGCATTTGTTTTTTTGGTAAGATGGATTATTAGGGATTTTTTTTTATGTTCATATCGTCACTGATATTTATACAGCTGCTTTTTTATTTTAGTACATAATTATATGTGTATTTAAATGAATGCTAAACTGCTTAATTAATTTGGTATTCCCCATTAATTTAACTATACAACTACAATAACCTATTCTTTTTCATATGTGTATGTAAAATCACATAAAGGACTTCAGTTTCCTTTAACTAGATTAGAAGGGGGGAAAAAAAGCTTTTTCTAAAAACACCACTAGGTGTCCCATATGACCTACGTATTTTATTTGTCTAGCCTAAACAGACAGACGGTGTCAATGTAAAGTGCTTATAAAAGTTTATCAAAACCCTAATCAAGGTCTTTTTTTATACCAAATGCAGTCGAACACATTTTTAAACAAAGTACAATATGTGAGAAAAAAAACCTATCTCAATGAACCTAGTTTACATTACATGGTGCTGTTACGTGTGTTTAAAAAAGCACATAATGCTGCATTTTCTTGTGCTTAATCGTATTGTAACACACAAGAATGCACTGTAAACACATGTAACCGAAACTCAGTAAAAATAAGATAATAAATAATGCCAAAAAATGCAGTGCAAACGCATTTCAATGCATGTAAAAACATGCGTGCAGAACTGCACAATGAAAGGGGGGATTGCAGTATAAACAATCCATAGAGAGCGAAAATGCTTTGCCTAACATACATAAGAGAAAGAAAAGCTGAAAAATACATGGACATTGACATATTTAGGGATTGAAGCAGTACTTACCTTTACATATGGAGAACAGAAATCTTTGGGCTCATTTAATAGAACACAAACAACTGGATTTTCAGTGATCAATATATGTCTCTATTTACATGTAGCCATGGCAAAATTTGCTATTAGTAGACCATCATAAATCATGGGGCCTCCATGGCCTCTCTTTCGGAGTCAATGTACCCCCCTAAAAAAAAAAAAATATATATATATATATATATATATATATATATATATATATATATATTTGGCAGTCTAATAAGAAGAGTGTTTCTTTTATTCCCTGGTGGTAAAGCAGGGCATTCTGTGAAAAACATTTTACCAGCTACCCATATGGTACACCAGAGCATGTCATCACTATGGTTCCAGAGCACTGAGGAGATTTACTAAAACTGGAGCAGTCAGAATTCGGTGCAGTTGTGCATTGTAGCCAATCAGCTTCTAACTTCAGCTTGTTCATTTAAGCTTTGACAATAAAACCTGGAAGCTGATTGGTTTCTGTGCAGAGCTGCACCAGATTTTGCATGCTCCAGTTTTAGCAAACCTCCCCTACTATGTGGAGCTTCTCTTCCTCTGATACCCAGGTCTCTCTTTTGGGTATCTGAGGGAGACTGCAGCAGTTCTGATGATTGAGTTGTAAGGCTTCCAATAGGCACCTCCTGACATAGTGCCTGATGTCACTTTGCATGGGGACTGGTCACTCACTTTACAGTGGGAGGACCCAGTACCTATATACTGCCTGTACCTCCCAGTCGGCAGCCCTGAGTAGATCTGTATCTATAGGCAGATAGGTGGCTTTTCCCTTTTTTGGTCTTGCACAATCTTACATACATTTTTTATACTTTAGGTTTTTATTAAAATACCATTTTATATACAAAAAAAACGTACAGTAATATAATATGTATGTAGCACCATCTACTGTGCGCTAGATGTAGGTTAGGTTTTGTAGTGTAGGTTTGTCAGAATAGGTAAATTTAGTTAGCTCAGGGCTAAGCCTGAGCTGTGAATCTGGGTCACGGTTCAGTGAGTCAGGGCTGGATGACTCTTCCTGACAGCTCCTCTGGTGCCTCCCTCTGGTCTAGAAGGTTGTAGAAACTTCTAGAGCTGGTCGGTGGAGGTTAGGAGGAGCTGCCTGGAATATTTATGAGGGTCTCAGCCAGATGCCAGTAAAGAGTTGGTAGGGGGGCAAGGTTTACCTCATAAATAGACATGAGTCATGCCAGCAGGGGCAGTCAGTGGAAGATTGGAGATGCAGTGCTGAGGAGGCTGTCAGTGGCACTCAGGGGTGCCCCCTAGTCTGGGGGGGGGGTGTGACCTTGGGTCAGGGCTTGGGTCCTGGGAGATTCCTGCTAAGACAGAGGAGGAAGTCTTCCTGGAGGCACAGGAGCAAGAGAGGACAGAGTGAGTAGCACTGTGGGCAGTACAAAGGGGGGAGACTGCCACATGTAGTCAGTCTCCCTTGAAGACAGCGTGCTTAAGTCTTCTGTCTTTCTCTGGAGATCTCCTGAGAGTCAGCCAGATGGGCTGGTTTAGAGTCAGTCAGGTAGACTGGTGTAAAGGGCCAGATGCAGCCAGGTAGGTTGGCATTGCCTGAAGATGTGGTGCTGAGCTCAGTGACCACAGAGAGGAAGCGATGTGAAACTCTAAGCTGTGTCACTGCAGTGTAATATTGTCAATGGACTGCGAGTTCCTGCCTGTAATGGGCTATTGCTGAGCTGACAGCCAGGCCCTGTCAGCTAACCTCAAGGAGTAAGCCAGCAAGAACCAAGTGTGTGCAGGTGGCTGAAGTAGAGGAGACTGTATATAGAGACTGGATGTAGGAAGGTGTCCCTGAAGTTATTGAAGTCAAGTGGGCATCCCATAACATCCCATCCCTATCCAAGTTGAAACTCCATAATAAAACATAAAAACAAAGCTATGTGTAGCAGGATTCCCAGCCGTTTTGCTGGATATGGGTCCGCCTGGGTTACCGCTAGCAACAACAGCACATTTAACCATGTTCTATACGTGTGAGCACTGAGACAATGACCAGCCCAGTATCTTTGGGTTTTTATATTTATTGAGAACTTGAATGGGAGAAGGGTATGAGTGGGATACTCCTTTGGCTCAACTATGCACAAATTGCTAGGGACAACTGAAAAATGCCGTTTGGCGCTGATTAACGCTGGCTTGCTGCCCGTTAACTCCAAACTGACTTTGGACTGCTTTCCTTGCTGAGGTAGCTACTTTTATAACTGATGCGCTGCTGAACACTTCAGGGCCCGCACCGGTGCCCCCTTTCACTCACTTATCTTCAGGGCTTAAACTCTGGAAACCCCTTTCTAAGCCTTCTCTACTGGTTAGCTGGCTCCCGGATCCCTCTGACCTTCTGGAGTGGTCCCCTCTCCTAGGCAGACCCCTGGGCAGTTTCGAGTACTCACAATACTGTTTTTCCTGGAAATTTCTGCCCAGCAGCTCCACTATGTCCACAGCACACTGGATCCCTCTCTGCAGCTCAGCTCAACCTTCGTCCTCTAGGCCGACTCCCCAAGACACCCTCACTAGCGCTGACAGGAGGAGAGACAGCCGCCACCCTCCTCCTGAGACTCTACTTCCCGCCAAAGATGCCCTGTCACATGCTCCCCTCAGACTTATAGCTCATCCCAGTGTGCATTGCGGCAAACTCCACCCACTGAGATAGCCATAAGCCCTGGTGTGCTATTGGCTAGGTTTCCTCCATTGTCCAATAAGAGCCCTCATTGGAAACAGTGGGGAGACTCCCTAGGCTCAACAGGTCACACCTGGAAACATGTGACAGCCTAACTAAATGATCAGGCCCCCCTGATATGCAGACAGGGCCACCTGTATGCTTTTTCCTAGCACCTACCTCGGAGGGTGCTACATATGGACTGTCTCTGGAGTGTTGCTCCTATGTGGGGTGTGCTACATATAACAGCAAGTAAAAAAAATGAAAAAAAAATGTAATTTTACAAAGTTGTCCTAAACATAGAAACAGGTTTTCCAACAAACAGATCATTCCAGGTAAGAAACTCTTGCGGTTTTCGTTTAAGTCCTGGTTCACACTGGTGTTATGCGAGAATTCTATATATCCACTGCGGGTTCCCGCATCACACCTGACTCAGGCAGTTCACACTGCCATATGCGAGTGTCAATACAAAGTTAATGACACCCCCAGACTAGTTCGCATATTGCAGTGCAAACTGTCAATTCATGCAAAAATCAGATCGCATAGGTATGAACACCCATGCGATCCGATTCTGGTGCCAACCAAAAAAAGGGTCCTGTACGACTTTGGTTTGAATGCAATGCGAATTCAGCCATACAATCTGTATGGCTGAATTTGCATCGCACAGACATCGCATATGATTTGCATAGCAGTGCACTGCAAATCACATGCAATGTCTGAGATCGCTATAGTGTGAACCGGCACAAAATGTTTTTATTCCACCCATGACGTGACAATAGGATCATATGTATTCAGAAAGGAATCCAAACCATCACCTAGGGTTCCAAAGCACTTGAAATGTCTAAAAAATCATTATTATCTGTCAATGTTTTACTATGCCTAAACACAAGGGGATTAAAGCATTATTCTAATGAGTAAATGGAATGTAAAACTGTTCCTATGTTAGTGTAGGATAAACCGTTTGTTTCTTTTTCAGATACATGCCTTGCTCTACAAGTATAAATAGACAGCAGATAAACAGCTCAAGTCACACACACATGTTTAGAAGCAATAAACACTTTCGTTCTTGTACTGTAAGGCGTTTTCAATAATATGCTGGTGGTGAAATCACGCAATAAGCTTAAAGCACTGCAAATAATGGGAAATATTTATAATAATCACTAACTTTTAATGAATTTGTCTGCTTACACCCACTACACCTGGGAAGTGTTCTCTTTTAGGCCCCTTTCACACAGGCGGACCGTTCAGATCCGCCTGTCCGTTTTTTTGGCGGATCTGAACGGTCCCCCCATGCATTCCTATGGGGCATCCGATGGCAGAAAAGGGTGGACCCAGGGCGCAGAGCACTGTACCCTAGCCCACCCATTTGTGTGACAATAGCGAATGAAAATTCGCTATTGTCACACGGATCCTTCTCCTGGCCAATCAGGAAGCGGGTCCAAGACCCGCTTCCTGATTGGCTGAAAGGCAAACTCATGCCATTGGCTGAGGAGGAGGCGGGAGGACTCAAGGAGACGCGGGGGACTGAGGAGAAGCCGCAGCTGCAGGTAAGTGCACTGGTCTCTCTGCATTGAAGGGGGCACAGCACGCTGTGGTCACTCTGCATTAAAGGGGGCACACTGTGGTCACTCTGCATTAAAAGGGGGCACGCTGTGGTCACTCTGCATTGAAAGGGGGCATGCTGTGGTCACTCTGCATTGAAAGGGGGCACGCTGTGGTTACTCTGCATTGAAAGGGGGCACGCTGTGGTCACTCTGCATTGAAAGGGGGCACGCTGTGGTCACTCTGCATTGAAAGGGGGCACGCTGTGGTCACTCTGCAATGAAAGGGGTTACGCTGTGGTCATATATATAAAAATAAAACAATAAATATTGTATTGTTTTTCCTGTTTTTTTTGTGCACTACAAATAAAATATGCGCATTGGAATTCGTTCATATTTTTTTTCAAACTATAGTCTGGCCCCCAACAGTGTCTGAGGGACCGTGAACTGGCCCCCTGTTTAAAAAGTTTGAGGACCCCTGCTTTAAAGTGTTACTAAACCCAGGACCCTGCATTCATTATATCTGGTCTCCCACATAACACAGACCATGTAAATGCAATTATTTAAGTATATATAAACTGCTAAATACCTTTTCTCATCAGCAGTATATAGCAGTCTTGTGACTTCTATGTGTCTGGTTTAAGCTTGTATGAGTTTTCATTCTCATCTGACTGTCCTATGAGGCATCAGGACCCCTGACCCTCTGTCTGGACAGTGCTGATTGGACCTGTGCTGATCACATGCACCCTCCCAAGAGAAAAAAAAAACTCTCTAGCAATACACACCGCACTGCGCATGTGCAGAGTGACTCCAAATGCTCTGCGCTATCAGGAGATGGATTGGGGACAGTGGTAGATGGGGAGGATCAGAGAAGCCATGATCAAACAGCTTTTTTACACAATGCAGAGGATTAACCCCTTAGGTTCCACAGTGAGTATAACAAGCATGCTTTACTGCATATACAGACGGATGATACTGTTGTGGGTTTAATAACACTTTAAATTATGCTCACATTGTCAGATAAAACTGTATGTTATCATTTTGTGTGCTCCTCTAAACAGAGCCCTCTTTATCCTCTTGTATTTTATTGTATTGCAACTGTATAGTCTCCCTTTTATATTGTAAAGCGCTGAGTAAACTGTTGGTGCTATATAAATTCTGTATAATATAATGATGATAATATTAATAATAATAATAACTGTGTAAATATCTTGTCAAAATCTGTCTACAGCTGAATTATTTTTTTTTCTTAATGCAAAACTCCAGCTACTTCTGTTTTTATGAAGGAATACAAGCTCTTTTATGTTTTCATTGCATTCTGTGTTCCCGTGCCTGGTGACAGTAGCAGAACATAAGTAAATCTGCCTTTATGGTTACAAAGTTACAAAAACCTTCACGACAGGTAGTAAAGGAAAATACTGGAGTTCTGCTTTAATGTTGTTTAATAACATTATTAAATACAACAACTTTGATTAAGCACTTAAGTAATAGAAATATACTTTCCTTTAGTACATCTTGACAGAGTTATGTTAAGGAAATTTAGAACATATGGTGTTATGAAACACATGGGGCTAAAAATTAGTAATCTTTTCAAAGCATCATTAGCTGAGTATCAGATTGCTCTTTTGATAAGAACTCTTTTGAGAAGTACTGATGTTTGGCAAAAAATGCACAGGTTTTAGAAAACTGATGTACCTCAATAAGTGTTTTCACAGCTAGGTAGGGTTCTTATAAGATTCCACCAAAGCTTATTTTATAGATACACTTCACCAGACTTGTCTGCTGTGTCTGCCACAAAATGTTTCACAAAGAACATATGGCATTCTCAGTGCAGGGAAGATGAAAAAATGTACCAAGCCTAAAAGATGTATTTGTATTGTTTATTCTCTGCCAGTGGTGGCTGGTGCTTAATAATTCAGAGGGGGGGGGGGGGTCAAACCAAACTACACCCCCCCTGGAGACAGACATGAATGCAGGGAACACACCCCATTCATGACATTGTTAAAAAGGGGCGGAGCATGGGTGACCTTAAAATTATGCCCCCCCCTGAAAAAAGTTCTGTGGACGCCCATGCATGAAACATGTCTCCATCAGTCTCACAGCCATGAAAACAAACTGTTAGATAATAGGGAATGGCATGGACAATGTAAAGAGACCCTGTTCCCATACTCTTATTATCAGAAATATTCTTCCCATATGATTATGTAGCTCTATCCCTGCAGGAACTGCTGGTATGTAGCCCGGGTCTTCTCCACTTTGCTCCGCAGCCGGGCACAAGATAGATTCACACAGCCAGGTGCAAACACACACTTCCACTCATTGTCTTCAATGACCAGTCTTTGGGTTTTGATTTGTTGTTTTATTGGAGAACTTGGATAGGGAAGGGATATAGTAGGATACCTCAAATTGAACTATTCACACCGAAGACTCTAACTTCCTTTTCTAACAAACTTGGTTGAAGTCCTTGCAGAAAGCATATAAAGACTTATTCACAGCAGATGCAAACTGGTTGCAGATCTGAGCAATGTACTGGACAAAGGTCTAAAAACAATAGCCAGTGTTCTCTTTGTGTGAACCCTCAGCTGACTTAAAGCACAAGAGGAGATTTAACTGTCTAAGGCTCCTTAGGGTTCAGTTAGGGGGGTGGGATTAGTCCACTGATGGTGGTGGGAATTGGATCAGTGGCAGTAGTGGTGATGGGGATGGGATCAGTCCACTGAGGGTGGTGGGAGGAATGTGATGAGTGGCAGTGGTGGTGGGATCAGTCCACTGATCTGATGGCGGTGGGGGATGGGATCAGTGGCAGCAGTGGTGGTGGGGGAAAGGATCAATCCACTGATATTGGTGGGGGGATGGGATCAGGGGCAGTGGTGGTGGGGGGATTGGATCAGTCTACTGATGGTTGTGCAGGGGATGGGATCAGTAGCAGCGGTGGTGGGATAGCGATGACATCAGTGGAGAGAGCAGTGGTGGAGATAGGGATGACATCAGTGGCGGTTGTGGGGAAAGGGATGACATCAGTGGCGGTGGTGGGGATAGAGACAACATCAGTCCACTGCCACTAATGTCATCCCTATTCCCCCCATAACCACTGCCAGATGGGAGGGGGTGGAATCAGTTAGAGGCAGCGGTAGTGGTGGGATCAGTGGCAGAGGGATGGTGGTGGAGGGATGCAATCAGTGGCAGAGGGATGGTGGTGGAGGGATGGAATTAGTGGCAGAGGGATGGTGGAGGAGGGATGCAATCAGTGGCAGAGGGATGGTGGTGGAGGGATGGAATCAGTGGCAGAGGGATGGTTGTGGTGAGATGGAATCAGTGGCAGAGGGATGGTGGTGGAGGGATGGGATCAGTGGCAGATGGCAGATGGATGGTGGTGGAGGGATGGGATCAGTGGCGGTGGGATGTGGTGAAGGGATGGAATCAGTGGCAGAGGGATGGTGGTGGAGGGATGGGATTGGAGGCAGAGGGATGGTGGTGGAGGCATGGTCTAAGTGACACTGTCACTCACCTGCTCTCAGTGTCAGTCAATTCCCCCTCCTCCTTACTCAGTGTGTCTCTGCCTTTCTGCTCTCTTCCAGTGCCTCCAGTGATTCATCTCCTGACATGGAGTCTCCATCCCCATCACTCTACTGGCAGTCAGCTCGCAAGCTGACTCACAGCTCCAGTCTGCTCCACCTACTGATGTCATATCAGCATCTGACTGCAGCAAAAGGTGGCGATGGGCACTCGGCACCCCCCCCCCCGCAGACAACCCCCACAGTGGCGTAAAGGGCGAGCAGGGCCTCCACAGTGGTGGAAAGGGTGGACGGGGACCCCCACAGTGGTGGAACTCCAGGGCCTGGTGGCAAGTGCAGCTGCTGCGACCCTGGTAGTTCCGCCACTGGAGCCAAGGTCAGCCACTCAGACTTTGGACCCTCAGGTTGCCCACCTGAGGCCCCATGGCAGCCAGGGCTGGGGGAGGCAGTGCCTCTTCTCCAGCCTGGTGCAATCCTCTGCTAGGAATGACCCTGAGTCCATGTGCTCCTAAAATATAAATACTGGCACCTAGCATACCTAAGGGCACCTCCCTTTGTAATTAACCAGAACAGGAATATTCTTGCTCCCATCTGCATGGTTTTTACCTACTATCCAGCACTTTCCATAGTTGCTAGGACACAGTGAAACTTTAAAACAGCATGAACAGCACCAGAAAACATTGAGCAGATTACACTTGCCGATCTCTGCTCTCTGTTAAGCAGACAGAAAGTAAATTTACCTAGCTGTTATTATATTATGTTAAAGTATCATATACTAATCCTAACACCTAAGGAGGTGCACAAATAACAATCAGCTTGTGCTTTGTTTACATTTATGCTTGCAGATAATAAATTGTTGATCTTGTCTGAAGTCCTAAAGTTTCCATGTAACATGGGGCTTTCAAAGCTCCTGCTGTCTGCCTACATAGCAGCAGTGGGAAGCAGCAGTGGGAAGCAGCAGTGGGAAGGGGCAGGGGCAGAGGCTCACACAAACAAGAATTGACTCTTCCAGGAAGTGGTCTCTTTAAAGTGGTTCTACAGGCAGAAGGTTTTTTACCTTAATGTATTCTATGCAGTAGAGTAAAAACCCTCCTGGGTGCAGCTCCCTCTTAGCCTCCCCCCCCCATACTTACCTGAGACCCATCTCGATCCAACAATGTGCATGAGAGCAGTGGCTCTCTTAGGTCTCTCTCTTCTCATTGGCTCACACAGCAGAAGGAGCCACTGGCAGGTAAGTATAACATGTTTGTTATAAAAAAAAAAAACAAAACCTTTAGAATCACCTTAGGATCCATTCACACCTAAGTGTGCTGCAGCGACACCTGCTGCACCTTGTTTTTTTGAGCATTTTTGTGGCGTGTTTTTAGAGCGGCACTATTCATTTGAATAGGCCTCCCTCTGCCAAAGAAACTCATGTAGCAAATTTTGGCACAGAGCCAGGAGCGTTTGGGGTTGCGTTTTTTGCTGCAATTTTAGCACATTTTGTCACTCGACAATGGCAGATAAATTGCACCGCGTTTGGGGTGCCATAAAGAAACAATGGCATCGCAAATGTGTCCCGTGTTTTGCAGCGATTCTGGAATCGTGGGAGTGAATGAAACCAATAGGATAGGGCTTTTATTGAGCACTTAGCTATGGTAGACCAGATGACTATCCATTATCAAAATTTTAGTTTAGCACTGTTCCCGCAGGGCCTGCTAAATAGTGACTTGATGGGCTCCCCTGTTTATCAACACACGGTTACCTTGAAATGTGGTCTGTGAATCCCTCCTTGCTCCTGATGGCTCGTCACACAAATAAACAGTCTAGGGGTGTTGGTTTTTTGGTGTTTTTTTTGGAACTGGGATAGGAGAAGGGAATAGTGGGATACTCCAGTTGAACTAATCACATTAGTTGAGGACTTCTACCTATCAGGCCTTTTAGGTTAATTGGAAGCAGCTAAGCTGCTTAATCCACACTGCCACAAAGGTAGAAAGGGTTAGGTCTCTTGCTCTTTACTTCCTAACAAGACGACTTGGTGGATAATGACTTATCTTCAGGACACTCTCACTAGCATCTCCTTTCAACTGACACCCGTCTACTGACTATCCTAGGAGCAGGGGTGGCCCCCCTCAGGTCAGGCCCCTTAACATGAGATTCTGTACTCACTGTACTGCAGAGACAGATCCTCCAGTGTCTCCCCTCTCAGTCAGCTTCTCTGGACCTCCAGGTTCATTTTCTCATTGCTACTCTCCAGGCCCTCAGGACAACCCCCTGAGGCCACATGGCACCTCTACAGAGGAGGAGGCAGCCACCCCCCTCCCTCTGGGAATCCACTATCCAGATGAAAGACCTCAAGCACATGTGCTCCTGGCTTTTATACAGTATCCCAACATGCACCAAGGCACTTTCCCTTTGCCAATGATCAGGACTGTATCAAAAGCCTGTGCACCCGTCAGGTTTCCTACCACTGTTCAACATGCCTCCCTATCGGACCAGTGTGAAACATTCTCTAGACAGAATGAGTTGCATCCTGAGCACAATGAGCAGACCTCACTAACAGATCCTGCTCTCTGGTAGGCAGAAAACAATATAGATTTACCTGCAACTCTTCTGGTAAGAAGACAGAGCTAAAACTATACTTACTCACTAGCATCTACCTAGGAGGGTGCTACAATAGGATAATAGATTGTGTGCTACATTGGAAATCATGAAGCCCGACATGTCTCAAGTGAAATTTCGATCTGTGTATGGCTGCCCCTACGCCACAAAAGTCTATAGTCTGATAAACTTCTGTTAAAGAGACAGGTTGGAAATATTTTTCCAATCAGTGGCTGCAGGCAATCAGTTGCAGCCACTGACCAGTATATTCGGACAGCTGTAGGTTTTTCTGTTAAAAGACAATGCCCCAGTTGAGGATTCATCCATCCACCTTGCTTTTTTTTTGTATTTTGTTTGGTCCACTGAAGCTAATTGTTTATGACCAGCCTTAGGCTCCTTTCACACACTCCGTCCGTTGGACGGAGTCCGTTTTTCTCAGCGGGGGTTCGAGCCACCGATCCCCCGCTGAGCAGCAGGAGGACAGCTGTGTCTCCGTGCTGTGTGCGGAGACACAGCTGTCAGTTCCCCATGCATCTCTATGGGGGAAATCGGATGGGAACGGACCGTCGGCCCGTTCTCATCCGATGCCATCCGATCCGATCCGCTGGACGGATGGAAAATAGGGTTTCCATCCGTCCAGATTTGACGGATCGGATCGGGTCGGATGTCAGCGGACATGTCCGCTGACATCCGACCCGATCCGATCCGTCAAATCTGGACGGATGGAAACCCTATTTTCCATCCGTCCAGCGGATCGGATCGGATGGCATCGGATGAGAACGGGCCGACGGTCCGTTCCCATCCGATTTCCCCCATAGAGATGCATGGGGAACTGACAGCTGTGTCTCCGCACACAGCACGGAGACACAGCTGTCCTCCTGCTGCTCAGCGGGGGATCGGTGGCTCGAACCCCCGCTGAGAAAAACGGACTCCGTCCAACGGACGGAGTGTGTGAAAGGAGCCTAAGGCTGGTCATAAACAATTAGCTTCAGTGGACCAAACAAAATACAAAAAAAAAGCAAGGTGGATGGATGAATCCTCAACTGGGGCATTGTCTTTTAACAGAAAAACCTACAGCTGTCCGAATATACTGGTCAGTGGCTGCAACTGATTGCCTGCAGCCACTGATTGGAAAAATATTTCCAACCTGTCTCTTTAACAGAAGTTTATCAGACTATAGACTTTTGTGGCGTAGGGGCAGCCATACACAGATCGAAATTTCACTTGAGACATGTCGGGCTTCATGATTTCCAATGTAGCACACAATCTATTATCCTATTGTAGCACCCTCCTAGGTAGATGCTAGTGAGTAAGTATAGTTTTAGCTCTGTCTTCTTACCAGAAGAGTTGCAGGTAAATCTATATTGTTTTCTGCCTACCAGAGAGCAGGATCTGTTAGTGAGGTCTGCTCATTGTGCTCAGGATGCAACTCATTCTGTCTAGAGAATGTTTCACACTGGTCCGATAGGGAGGCATGTTGAACAGTGGTAGGAAACCTGACGGGTGCACAGGCTTTTGATACAGTCCTGATCATTGGCAAAGGGAAAGTGCCTTGGTGCATGTTGGGATACTGTATAAAAGCCAGGAGCACATGTGCTTGAGGTCTTTCATCTGGATAGTGGATTCCCAGAGGGAGGGGGGTGGCTGCCTCCTCCTCTGTAGAGGTGCCATGTGGCCTCAGGGGGTTGTCCTGAGGGCCTGGAGAGTAGCAATGAGAAAATGAACCTGGAGGTCCAGAGAAGCTGACTGAGAGGGGAGACACTGGAGGATCTGTCTCTGCAGTACAGTGAGTACAGAATCTCATGTTAAGGGGCCTGACCTGAGGGGGGCCACCCCTGCTCCTAGGATAGTCAGTAGACGGGTGTCAGTTGAAAGGAGATGCTAGTGAGAGTGTCCTGAAGATAAGTCATTATCCACCAAGTCGTCTTGTTAGGAAGTAAAGAGCAAGAGACCTAACCCTTTCTACCTTTGTGGCAGTGTGGATTAAGCAGCTTAGCTGCTTCCAATTAACCTAAAAGGCCTGATAGGTAGAAGTCCTCAACTAATGTGATTAGTTCAACTGGAGTATCCCACTATTCCCTTCTCCTATCCCAGTTCCAAAAAAAACACCAAAAAACCAACACCCCTAGACTGTTTATTTGTGTGACGAGCCATCAGGAGCAAGGAGGGATTCACAGACCACATTTCAAGGTAACCGTGTGTTGATAAACAGGGGAGCCCATCAAGTCACTATTTAGCAGGCCCTGCGGGAACAGTGCTAAACTAAAATTTTGATAATGGATAGTCATCTGGTCTACCATAGCTAAGTGCTCAATAAAAGCCCTATCCTATTGGTTTCATTCACTCCCACGATTCCAGAATCGCTGCAAAACACGGGACACATTTGCGATGCCATTGTTTCTTTATGGCACCCCAAACGCGGTGCAATTTATCTGCCATTGTCGAGTGACAAAATGTGCTAAAATTGCAGCAAAAAACGCAACCCCAAACGCTCCTGGCTCTGTGCCAAAATTTGCTACATGAGTTTCTTTGGCAGAGGGAGGCCTATTCAAATGAATAGTGCCGCTCTAAAAACACGCCACAAAAATGCTCAAAAAAACAAGGTGCAGCAGGTGTCGCTGCAGCACACTTAGGTGTGAATGGATCCTAAGGTGATTCTAAAGGTTTTGTTTTTTTTTTTTATAACAAACATGTTATACTTACCTGCCAGTGGCTCCTTCTGCTGTGTGAGCCAATGAGAAGAGAGAGACCTAAGAGAGCCACTGCTCTCATGCACATTGTTGGATCGAGATGGGTCTCAGGTAAGTATGGGGGGGGAGGCTAAGAGGGAGCTGCACCCAGGAGGGTTTTTACTCTACTGCATAGAATACATTAAGGTAAAAAACCTTCTGCCTGTAGAACCACTTTAAAGAGACCACTTCCTGGAAGAGTCAATTCTTGTTTGTGTGAGCCTCTGCCCCTGCCCCTTCCCACTGCTGCTTCCCACTGCTGCTTCCCACTGCTGCTATGTAGGCAGACAGCAGGAGCTTTGAAAGCCCCATGTTACATGGAAACTTTAGGACTTCAGACAAGATCAACAATTTATTATCTGCAAGCATAAATGTAAACAAAGCACAAGCTGATTGTTATTTGTGCACCTCCTTAGGTGTTAGGATTAGTATATGATACTTTAACATAATATAATAACAGCTAGGTAAATTTACTTTCTGTCTGCTTAACAGAGAGCAGAGATCGGCAAGTGTAATCTGCTCAATGTTTTCTGGTGCTGTTCATGCTGTTTTAAAGTTTCACTGTGTCCTAGCAACTATGGAAAGTGCTGGATAGTAGGTAAAAACCATGCAGATGGGAGCAAGAATATTCCTGTTCTGGTTAATTACAAAGGGAGGTGCCCTTAGGTATGCTAGGTGCCAGTATTTATATTTTAGGAGCACATGGACTCAGGGTCATTCCTAGCAGAGGATTGCACCAGGCTGGAGAAGAGGCACTGCCTCCCCCAGCCCTGGCTGCCATGGGGCCTCAGGTGGGCAACCTGAGGGTCCAAAGTCTGAGTGGCTGACCTTGGCTCCAGTGGCGGAACTACCAGGGTCGCAGCAGCTGCACTTGCCACCAGGCCCTGGAGTTCCACCACTGTGGGGGTCCCCGTCCACCCTTTCCACCACTGTGGAGGCCCTGCTCGCCCTTTACGCCACTGTGGGGGTTGTCTGCGGGGGGGGGGTGCCGAGTGCCCATCGCCACCTTTTGCTGCAGTCAGATGCTGATATGACATCAGTAGGTGGAGCAGACTGGAGCTGTGAGTCAGCTTGCGAGCTGACTGCCAGTAGAGTGATGGGGATGGAGACTCCATGTCAGGAGATGAATCACTGGAGGCACTGGAAGAGAGCAGAAAGGCAGAGACACACTGAGTAAGGAGGAGGGGGAATTGACTGACACTGAGAGCAGGTGAGTGACAGTGTCACTTAGACCATGCCTCCACCACCATCCCTCTGCCTCCAATCCCATCCCTCCACCACCATCCCTCTGCCACTGATTCCATCCCTTCACCACATCCCACCGCCACTGATCCCATCCCTCCACCACCATCCATCTGCCATCTGCCACTGATCCCATCCCTCCACCACCATCCCTCTGCCACTGATTCCATCTCACCACAACCATCCCTCTGCCACTGATTCCATCCCTCCACCACCATCCCTCTGCCACTGATTGCATCCCTCCTCCACCATCCCTCTGCCACTAATTCCATCCCTCCACCACCATCCCTCTGCCACTGATTGCATCCCTCCACCACCATCCCTCTGCCACTGATCCCACCACTACCGCTGCCTCTAACTGATTCCACCCCCTCCCATCTGGCAGTGGTTATGGGGGGAATAGGGATGACATTAGTGGCAGTGGACTGATGTTGTCTCTATCCCCACCACCGCCACTGATGTCATCCCTTTCCCCACAACCGCCACTGATGTCATCCCTATCTCCACCACTGCTCTCTCCACTGATGTCATCGCTATCCCACCACCGCTGCTACTGATCCCATCCCCTGCACAACCATCAGTAGACTGATCCAATCCCCCCACCACCACTGCCCCTGATCCCATCCCCCCACCAATATCAGTGGATTGATCCTTTCCCCCACCACCACTGCTGCCACTGATCCCATCCCCCACCGCCATCAGATCAGTGGACTGATCCCACCACCACTGCCACTCATCACATTCCTCCCACCACCCTCAGTGGACTGATCCCATCCCCATCACCACTACTGCCACTGATCCAATTCCCACCACCATCAGTGGACTAATCCCACCCCCCTAACTGAACCCTAAGGAGCCTTAGACAGTTAAATCTCCTCTTGTGCTTTAAGTCAGCTGAGGGTTCACACAAAGAGAACACTGGCTATTGTTTTTAGACCTTTGTCCAGTACATTGCTCAGATCTGCAACCAGTTTGCATCTGCTGTGAATAAGTCTTTATATGCTTTCTGCAAGGACTTCAACCAAGTTTGTTAGAAAAGGAAGTTAGAGTCTTCGGTGTGAATAGTTCAATTTGAGGTATCCTACTATATCCCTTCCCTATCCAAGTTCTCCAATAAAACAACAAATCAAAACCCAAAGACTGGTCATTGAAGACAATGAGTGGAAGTGTGTGTTTGCACCTGGCTGTGTGAATCTATCTTGTGCCCGGCTGCGGAGCAAAGTGGAGAAGACCCGGGCTACATACCAGCAGTTCCTGCAGGGATAGAGCTACATAATCATATGGGAAGAATATTTCTGATAATAAGAGTATGGGAACAGGGTCTCTTTACATTGTCCATGCCATTCCCTATTATCTAACAGTTTGTTTTCATGGCTGTGAGACTGATGGAGACATGTTTCATGCATGGGCGTCCACAGAACTTTTTTCAGGGGGGGGCATAATTTTAAGGTCACCCATGCTCCGCCCCTTTTTAACAATGTCATGAATGGGGTGTGTTCCCTGCATTCATGTCTGTCTCCAGGGGGGGTGTAGTTTGGTTTGACCCCCCCCCCCCTCTGAATTATTAAGCACCAGCCACCACTGGCAGAGAATAAACAATACAAATACATCTTTTAGGCTTGGTACATTTTTTCATCTTCCCTGCACTGAGAATGCCATATGTTCTTTGTGAAACATTTTGTGACAGACACAGCAGACAAGTCTGGTGAAGTGTATCTATAAAATAAGCTTTGGTGGAATCTTATAAGAACCCTACCTAGCTGTGAAAACACTTATTGAGGTACATCAGTTTTCTAAAACCTGTGCATTTTTTGCCAAACATCAGTACTTCTCAAAAGAGTTCTTATCAAAAGAGCAATCTGATACTCAGCTAATGATGCTTTGAAAAGATTACTAATTTTTAGCCCCATGTGTTTCATAACACCATATGTTCTAAATTTCCTTAACATAACTCTGTCAAGATGTACTAAAGGAAAGTATATTTCTATTACTTAAGTGCTTAATCAAAGTTGTTGTATTTAATAATGTTATTAAACAACATTAAAGCAGAACTCCAGTATTTTCCTTTACTACCTGTCGTGAAGGTTTTTGTAACTTTGTAACCATAAAGGCAGATTTACTTATGTTCTGCTACTGTCACCAGGCACGGGAACACAGAATGCAATGAAAACATAAAAGAGCTTGTATTCCTTCATAAAAACAGAAGTAGCTGGAGTTTTGCATTAAGAAAAAAAAATAATTCAGCTGTAGACAGATTTTGACAAGATATTTACACAGTTATTATTATTATTAATATTATCATCATTATATTATACAGAATTTATATAGCACCAACAGTTTACTCAGCGCTTTACAATATAAAAGGGAGACTATACAGTTGCAATACAATAAAATACAAGAGGATAAAGAGGGCTCTGTTTAGAGGAGCACACAAAATGATAACATACAGTTTTATCTGACAATGTGAGCATAATTTAAAGTGTTATTAAACCCACAACAGTATCATCCGTCTGTATATGCAGTAAAGCATGCTTGTTATACTCACTGTGGAACCTAAGGGGTTAATCCTCTGCATTGTGTAAAAAAGCTGTTTGATCATGGCTTCTCTGATCCTCCCCATCTACCACTGTCCCCAATCCATCTCCTGATAGCGCAGAGCATTTGGAGTCACTCTGCACATGCGCAGTGCGGTGTGTATTGCTAGAGAGTTTTTTTTTTCTCTTGGGAGGGTGCATGTGATCAGCACAGGTCCAATCAGCACTGTCCAGACAGAGGGTCAGGGGTCCTGATGCCTCATAGGACAGTCAGATGAGAATGAAAACTCATACAAGCTTAAACCAGACACATAGAAGTCACAAGACTGCTATATACTGCTGATGAGAAAAGGTATTTAGCAGTTTATATATACTTAAATAATTGCATTTACATGGTCTGTGTTATGTGGGAGACCAGATATAATGAATGCAGGGTCCTGGGTTTAGTAACACTTTAAAGCAGGGGTCCTCAAACTTTTTAAACAGGGGGCCAGTTCACGGTCCCTCAGACACTGTTGGGGGCCAGACTATAGTTTGAAAAAAAATATGAACGAATTCCAATGCGCATATTTTATTTGTAGTGCACAAAAAAAACAGGAAAAACAATACAATATTTATTGTTTTATTTTTATATATATGACCACAGCGTAACCCCTTTCATTGCAGAGTGACCACAGCGTGCCCCCTTTCAATGCAGAGTGACCACAGCGTGCCCCCTTTCAATGCAGAGTGACCACAGCGTGCCCCCTTTCAATGCAGAGTAACCACAGCGTGCCCCCTTTCAATGCAGAGTGACCACAGCATGCCCCCTTTCAATGCAGAGTGACCACAGCGTGCCCCCTTTTAATGCAGAGTGACCACAGTGTGCCCCCTTTAATGCAGAGTGACCACAGCGTGCTGTGCCCCCTTCAATGCAGAGAGACCAGTGCACTTACCTGCAGCTGCGGCTTCTCCTCAGTCCCCCGCGTCTCCTTGAGTCCTCCCGCCTCCTCCTCAGCCAATGGCATGAGTTTGCCTTTCAGCCAATCAGGAAGCGGGTCTTGGACCCGCTTCCTGATTGGCCAGGAGAAGGATCCGTGTGACAATAGCGAATTTTCATTCGCTATTGTCACACAAATGGGTTGTTGTGCGTTTTGGTATAAAATTTGACTATTTTTAATTTATTACAAAAAGGCGGTGTCTGAACTATCAATAAAATTATGACGCAGTGCCTCCAGCCGATTACGGCAAATAATTTAATAACTAAGAAAAACCCAATCAATTTTGTTCAGACCTCCAATAATATACCACAATAATTTTCCCGAGTTCTTTTTTTATCAGTTAATTTCTTTTTAAAAGCATATACCAATCTTAGTGAAACAGTCTACAATAGGGAATATATATATAAGAATATTTATTCGCAAGACATATTTTCACCATAAATGATCATACTTGAGTGACACAAAGAGATAACCTTACATAAAATACCAACTTAAAACGATAAATGCAATGTGATATTTAGCTAAACGATGAAAGTAAAATAAAGCAAGATTATGTATTTCCCAGGTGTAGTATGAACCATAAATTAATATTCTATATAATCAGACCACAATAGTCTGCGAATCACATGGCCGAAAGTCATTCCACTGCAGATGAAGTGAGAATAAGCCATGCAAAACGGAAGACGTAAAATCGCAAATAATGCGCTTAATCTGATATTAAAAATGTTATAAAAACAAAAATCATCTCTTTAGAGAAAAATCTACATATGGTTTATACGGCTGGGATTGTACTTTCGTTACCTTTTAAATAGGAAATGTAAAACATTTAAGGAAGTACATAAACAATATTGAATAATAATCAAGTAACAGCAAGGCATAATTACTATATTTAAAATGGCCGCTTAGCTTAGAATAGTAGTTACCAGGTTCCTTAAGATGGCTGCATTTCCAAGATGGTGGCCAATTAGGGAGGAGTTTCGCCTGGCGTCCCTCAAAGGTTCAGATACATGGCAGATTGAAATGGAGTCGTCTGTGTAGATGAGTCTGTGCATGGCTGTTAGTAGTGTGTATGTTGTAAGTGTGATGTATATTGGGCAAGATATGATGTGTGTTGTGTTGTGTTTTCCTATTACATCTCCCATTCCTTTTTATTTTGTGTTGAACAAAAGGGCAGTAAAAATTATCATAAGCCAAACCCAGTGGGAGGAACATTATTCCTATTGGTTGGAACATCTTATTCATTAACTGGTGATGTCATAGGGTGACACCTCTTGGTTAACCAGTATATTAAAATTAATTAAAGATTTCTCCATTTAAGACTATTATAAAAAACATAAATGTAATCATGCTCTCATCTATGACGTCCATTTAATCCACCAGGTATCTGAATAAAGATTAATCTGGATACCACCATTCTCATATTTAATATCTCTTATGTAATATATATATATATTGGATTTTACTCTTTAACCCAAGACTTCAATTAGTAGCAGTAAGAATTATATCGAAAAATATACGGTTATATATATATTGATACACAACAGCTTGTATATGTAACTTGTCCTATACATGGTTACTTCTGATCATAATATATTATCCATTTAGGCATTATTATGTTAACAACAGTACATTCATGATATGGGGACTGGATTATAAAATATGGGCGAAATGTCTGACCCTTTGACACTACTATATGATAGAATATAATGTACTTCTCAGTAGGAGGTTGTCATAACATCATAGTTCCATAACACCTTTTGTATATGATGGGGCAAAGATATCAATTTATGATTTTCTGAAATTCATTTTGAGATTTGCAGTTCTCATCAATCTAAGTGACAATGTTTATGTGACTCCGTGTAGATTTCAACGACTTTATCCCCCTGTTTGTGTTTAGGTAAATAAATGACAGATTCTAGTCTTTGTCCGTTTCCGTTTGTTTGTCTCCTCATGATATAGACAATAGCTTATCCTGCTTGTGGATGGGTGAACACAGGTGTTATCCTGAAATTGAGTTTCGCCCATTGTGTGAGTCATGGCCTGAACATAAAGTTTTACGACCTCTCTGGTTTTTCGTGTTTCAAGACCAGGGGAAGGATGTCTTATGTAAACCTTTTCCCCCAAAGGCCGATCCACCTGTGATAAGCGATTTATTTATCTGTCTTTCTGAGTATTGTATTTAAAAGTTTGTCAAACACAGTTTCCTTTCGGGGGGCAGATAACACAGCTTTTTATCTCAAAGTACATGCAAACAAAACCATCTCAACAATGGACGCAATGTGTGTTTCAAACTGAAAGAGTTTTGACTCAATATGTAGCAAGGTCAATGGAGGCCTCAAAGTTCACAATTCTTGACCTGTAATAATAAAAATGTATTTCTATTTCGCACTGAAAGTTTAACAAATCCCCCCTCCTTGGAAAAAGTGTGAAAAAAAATGCCGTAGCCATTTGAAACATTTTTCCAAGGCAGACTCTTGAAGAAATAGGGCTTAAATCGGACTTTGACAGCTTTGTAGATAGGTATGGAATAGTTGAATGGGGTGTAGACACCTGCAAGTAGGTGTAGTGACTTCAGTAAACAAGCATGGTGACTCCGAGTGAGGTGTGGATCCAAGGGTGATCATCTGTTGGTCAGTGGAATGTGGATTTCTCCGGGCACTTTTGCCTTTGGCTGTCTTGACAGGTTCGTCTTGGTAGACCGGCCATCAGGGATATCCCGGGGTCCTTCACACTGTCACCCCCCTCGGGTGTCTCAGATACATCAGACTCTCGGTTTCCTGCTTACTTCCTGGGTCTCTTAGTCCTATAAAGGGAAATGGATTCCATGAGAAAATGATACATACAGTTTTCAGCCATAACTTTTAGTTGGGATTTCAATGTAAAGTTAGTATCCTGAGCTTCCTCAGAGTCCTCCTTTTATTCCATCGTGTGATCAGCCTTTTATCTGACCACCATGGACGGTGAGACTATATATGCAACCTTTCCCAGGGGAGACTGACTTCTGGGGCTCATTAACATGGGGACGTATTCATCACCATGGATACCACACATTGAACAATTGAACAGTGATATACTATTTTGTTAGAATTTACCTTCTACTTGGGAGGAAAAAAAAAAAATATAATATCCCCCCTTTGGGGCATCAATGCAATTCATGGTAGGCAACAAAACTACCTGACATTGAGGATTCTTCTTGGTTACCGTAATACCACCTTTAACCTCTTGACTTCATTACGTCATTAGGGTTTGATCCTCCTTGTATCACCGCCATTGGCGATTTTTCGAAATGTGCCCGCTTTGAGCGACCTGTTTGAGTCAGAGGGATGAAGTGACCACTGAAAAATAGGAGAGTAGTTATTATCTAACAACCAAGATCCCCCTGGCAGGGATTTTCAGGATCCTCAATACTGTGACCTGGGGATAAAATGGTGTTAGAACCTCTGTCTCCTATGCATCCATTCAGTGTGTCCCTCTGATCCCTTGCTATTTGGGCATTTAAGGATTTTGTGGCCTTTGGCTGGCCACAAGATTTGTTCCTAAAGAGGAATTATTTTAGTTCGGGCTACAGTGCCCTGAGTGAACCAAGTGATCATCCGATCCACCTTGGCATCTACTCTGCTGAAAAACCTTTTCAGAAATAGAATTATTGGCTTTTTTTTTTTTTTTATATATTTGGCTCCGCCTCCGGCGGTGCCTATGTCTCTCGGGTACAGACAGATGGGACAGATCCCTATCAGAACCATTTGCTCGGTTCTGGCGGGGTCTGGGCCTTAATGTCTCCATCTTCCCGATGATTTTGGGGAGCCCTAAGATGGGGCAAATCCCTATTTATTTGTGGGGTCCCCCCTTTTGTTGAGGATATTTGGCATAGCGAGGATTTCCATCCTCAAGGGTGAATTGGGCTCTTTGGGGATACTCTCTGGAGATTCTTTTAAACCTTGGGCCCTGTCCCCTTGGAAAGAAATCCTAAAATGGCCTCTGTTCCCCCCTCCTTATTGGTGGGGTGTCCGGTGTCCTCCTTGAGGTATCCAGTATAAAATCTTGCACCTTTTTATTTATTTATTTATTATTATTTTTTTTTTTTTTTTTTAGTGTTAAGGTTGAGGAGAAAGGTGTGTTTCTGCCACAATTTTGGTGACAGGCTCACGCCTTTCTTTGTTCACTGGTCTGTTGGATGGAGTGCAAATTGTCGCTCTCTTTTGCCAACCATTCCAGTGAACACCCCAACTTGTAGTCCCTGGCCAAACTTATTTTTATGTACCTGGCCGATGCCTCAAAGCACAGGGTTTTAAATTCTGGATGGTTGTACTCAGGCTCCTCCATTGAAGGGTGTTAGGCACTTTTGAGTACAGTACAGCAAAAATTCAGTGGGCTTTGGTGCTGTGTACATTTTAAATTATATATAGCAGCTCTAGCAGAGTTAAGGATTTTCTTTTTTTTTTTATGTGTGGGCCGACTTTTAAATTACATCCTTGAGGCACAACACAGATAGGCTGTTTTCGTAGGCCTAAAGATGATTAGTAATGTCTAAGGACCCTTTCTTAATAAAAATCGGGACAGTACTCTTTTTAAAACAAACTTTTTAAATTCTGGAGGTGTATGGTATCTCTTTAGGGGTGCTAGTCTTTTTGCGGTGACCCGATATGACTCATACCTAGTTATGTATGGCTGCCCAATTTCTGCCCTCCTATCTTAGGAATATGGCTGGGGTAGGACGTGGACTCTTTGCCTAACTCTCCCCCCCTTGTCTGGGTCTTAACCATCAGACTGGGAGTCATATCTGGGTCTAATTAATTACTTCATTTTATTTATAATGCAGGACTGATAAGCAGTACCCTTTTGTATGGACACCATAACCTTTTTGAATTTTCCTATTTATTTTTTGATGAATTCCTGTCCTTACTGGAACTGTTACATTTTTATTTTTATTTATTTATTTTTAAATTTTCCACTGCTGGTTACTCGGCAACTTAATTTTCAACTGCTGGTTACTCGGCAACTTCCACTAATGAAAAAAAAAACATTTCCTTGCTCAAAACTTCCTACTTCTTGCATTAATCGTTTACATTGTTCTTTCAAATGGTTGCTTCTATTACAGCTTTCTGAACAAAACTTCTGCCACAGTTCTACTTTTTCCTGCAGTTTCACGCTACATTTTCTTAACCTATGTGTCCCAATAGAGGTCACTTTCACCTGCTCAAGGAGGTTCCTTATCTCACTTCTTATTATTTGGAGTGGAGATTAGAACTTTACTAAATTCCTTTTTGCTGAGCCTTATGGTGCAGTTCCTCACAGAGATACAGTAAGATTGGCCATGATTCTAAAAGTATGTGATCACGCTTCCTGAAGTCTTTGGGGTTAGAGAAGCTTTCGGTGAGTTCATACATCAGGTTTTCCCCTACCCACGTCTGGTGCCCATTTTTGGCCCGACTTTTTCTGAGGATTTTGGTATGACTCCAACTAGCCTATACATATACCACCATTTTAGACTCAGAGAGGTGTCTCTACATATTCTAGATCTGTGCCGAATCTACTGGGGCTGTGGGATTGACATCTAGCCAGAGTTGGCAGCGTGAACCTTACCTTATGTAGACATTTTAGGGCATTACTATCAATATTCACAATTAAATAATTTAAAAAAAAAAATATTAAAAAAAAATTCTATTTTTTTTTTTTTGCAAAGTTATTAATTATGTCACCATGATCAAAATTATGATTGGCATATGTAAGAAATTAATGATATCTCAGCAGTGCAACTCCATTTAATATGTTGTGCGTTTTGGTATAAAATTTGACTATTTTTAATTTATTACAAAAAGGCGGTGTCTGAACTATCAATAAAATTATGACGCAGTGCCTCCAGCCGATTACGGCAAATAATTTAATAACTAAGAAAAACCCAATCAATTTTGTTCAGACCTCCAATAATATACCACAATAATTTTCCCGAGTTCTTTTTTTATCAGTTAATTTCTTTTTAAAAGCATATACCAATCTTAGTGAAACAGTCTACAATAGGGAATATATATATAAGAATATTTATTCGCAAGACATATTTTCACCATAAATGATCATACTTGAGTGACACAAAGAGATAACCTTACATAAAATACCAACTTAAAACGATAAATGCAATGTGATATTTAGCTAAACGATGAAAGTAAAATAAAGCAAGATTATGTATTTCCCAGGTGTAGTATGAACCATAAATTAATATTCTATATAATCAGACCACAATAGTCTGCGAATCACATGGCCGAAAGTCATTCCACTGCAGATGAAGTGAGAATAAGCCATGCAAAACGGAAGACGTAAAATCGCAAATAATGCGCTTAATCTGATATTAAAAATGTTATAAAAACAAAAATCATCTCTTTAGAGAAAAATCTACATATGGTTTATACGGCTGGGATTGTACTTTCGTTACCTTTTAAATAGGAAATGTAAAACATTTAAGGAAGTACATAAACAATATTGAATAATAATCAAGTAACAGCAAGGCATAATTACTATATTTAAAATGGCCGCTTAGCTTAGAATAGTAGTTACCAGGTTCCTTAAGATGGCTGCATTTCCAAGATGGTGGCCAATTAGGGAGGAGTTTCGCCTGGCGTCCCTCAAAGGTTCAGATACATGGCAGATTGAAATGGAGTCGTCTGTGTAGATGAGTCTGTGCATGGCTGTTAGTAGTGTGTATGTTGTAAGTGTGATGTATATTGGGCAAGATATGATGTGTGTTGTGTTGTGTTTTCCTATTACATCTCCCATTCCTTTTTATTTTGTGTTGAACAAAAGGGCAGTAAAAATTATCATAAGCCAAACCCAGTGGGAGGAACATTATTCCTATTGGTTGGAACATCTTATTCATTAACTGGTGATGTCATAGGGTGACACCTCTTGGTTAACCAGTATATTAAAATTAATTAAAGATTTCTCCATTTAAGACTATTATAAAAAACATAAATGTAATCATGCTCTCATCTATGACGTCCATTTAATCCACCAGGTATCTGAATAAAGATTAATCTGGATACCACCATTCTCATATTTAATATCTCTTATGTAATATATATATATATTGGATTTTACTCTTTAACCCAAGACTTCAATTAGTAGCAGTAAGAATTATATCGAAAAATATACGGTTATATATATATTGATACACAACAGCTTGTATATGTAACTTGTCCTATACATGGTTACTTCTGATCATAATATATTATCCATTTAGGCATTATTATGTTAACAACAGTACATTCATGATATGGGGACTGGATTATAAAATATGGGCGAAATGTCTGACCCTTTGACACTACTATATGATAGAATATAATGTACTTCTCAGTAGGAGGTTGTCATAACATCATAGTTCCATAACACCTTTTGTATATGATGGGGCAAAGATATCAATTTATGATTTTCTGAAATTCATTTTGAGATTTGCAGTTCTCATCAATCTAAGTGACAATGTTTATGTGACTCCGTGTAGATTTCAACGACTTTATCCCCCTGTTTGTGTTTAGGTAAATAAATGACAGATTCTAGTCTTTGTCCGTTTCCGTTTGTTTGTCTCCTCATGATATAGACAATAGCTTATCCTGCTTGTGGATGGGTGAACACAGGTGTTATCCTGAAATTGAGTTTCGCCCATTGTGTGAGTCATGGCCTGAACATAAAGTTTTACGACCTCTCTGGTTTTTCGTGTTTCAAGACCAGGGGAAGGATGTCTTATGTAAACCTTTTCCCCCAAAGGCCGATCCACCTGTGATAAGCGATTTATTTATCTGTCTTTCTGAGTATTGTATTTAAAAGTTTGTCAAACACAGTTTCCTTTCGGGGGGCAGATAACACAGCTTTTTATCTCAAAGTACATGCAAACAAAACCATCTCAACAATGGACGCAATGTGTGTTTCAAACTGAAAGAGTTTTGACTCAATATGTAGCAAGGTCAATGGAGGCCTCAAAGTTCACAATTCTTGACCTGTAATAATAAAAATGTATTTCTATTTCGCACTGAAAGTTTAACAGGGTGGGCTAGGGTACAGTGCTCTGCGCCCTGGGTCCACCCTTTTCTGAAGCCTATTAGAGCTTCAGTGAGTGACAGGCAGTCAGCCCTATGCCGATCCCGGCCGGCGGGCCGGGTTCAAGACCATGGCGGGCCTCATGCAGCCCGCGGGCCGTAGTTTGATGACCCCTGCTTTAAATACTAAATAGAGAGTACATAGGAGATGTAGACTTTCTACATAGGGATATATTACATCTTGCTAAACTAAGTTCAATGCCAGTAAAATAAATATTCTGCATGTAATCTCTTGTCAGCAGCTAACATACTAGCGACTATTTTCTGTATGACTCACTTCTCTTTGCTGATGACTGTATTTCCCTGCAGTCTCCCCACTCTTTCATTATGATTATAATTCAATTGGATTAATTTACTAACGGAAAATAGACTGTTCACTGTGCAAGGGAAGATGCATATTGCAAGGGAATTTTTTCCAGGACTTAGTGAAGGAGGAAAGTCAGCTGACTTCTATAATCCAATCATGCGCAAGCAAAAAAAGCAGTTTTTTCCCCTTGCATGTAAATGGGCATTCGTAGCAAAGTGAAATTTCACCACATTCAATAATCTCTTAGGAAACTTCCCTTGCAAAGTAAAAAGCCGATTTGCCTTTTTTTGGGTAACCCCAATGCATCACTGATGGTAGCAAAACCAACTGTAAATTCCAGTAGTAATTGACAATATTAGAGAGCTGCATAAGCAGCCACCTTGGGGGCCAGACATTTTCTGTTCTGGTTTTAATGTGAAAGCCTAATGTCACTGGCTAATTCGATTTTTCAAATTGGCCCATTTGGATCTTAACGGGAACCTGTGCTTTGCACATGCAGGAAAGAGCAAAAGGTTTATTTTAAAGTAGGCCCCTACAAAATCTGATTCTTATCTGATTTCAGTGCTTTTCTCCACCCAGTGCCATCCTCTCTGGCTCTTTTTTCAGCTCAGCCTCCCCGAACTCCAAGATGCCAAGAATGTGAGGATGCTTTGAAATGAATAGCTGGTTGTCACCTTGCCAGAGGGTAAATCAGTTTTTCAGGCATGCTGCAGTAATGTGACACTGGTGAAAGGGAAGCTTTGGGCTCCCATTTTACCAACCACTAAGCCACACACCATTCTGGTTACCCACCAAAGTGCCTGCCAACACGCTTTCTGTACATGCAAGCAGGATGTTATATAGGGTACAAAACCCTCCTCTTATCAGCAAGATTGACCAATGACTGATGAGGTCCCTGACCTTTAAACAGTAGAAGAGTCAGGTAGAAAACCAAATTATCATGGATGATGTAAAGCAGGGGTCTCCAAACTGCAGCTCGAGGGTCAGATGCGACCCTTTGCTCGCTTTTATCTAGCGCTCAGGCACTTTCCTTCAATTGATATAAGACACTATTCCTTCCACTGACACCAACAATGGGACAATATTCCTGCTACTGACATCAACAATGGGGCACTATTTCTCCCATTGACGCCAACAATGGGGCACTATTATTTTCACTGACACCAACAATGGAGCATTATTTCTCCCACTGGCACTAATGATGGGGCACTAATGATTACACTGACACCAACGATGGAGCACTAATTCTCACTCTGACACCAACAATGGGGCACTATTCCTCCCACTGACACCAATGATGGGGCGCTATTCCTCCCACTGACACCAGCGATAGGGCACTTTTCCTACCCCTAATACCAAAGATGCAGTGTTTAATATCACTGACATGAGGATAACTTTTACTCCCAATGGCCACAGCCCATTGCCTCCTTAACAGTAAACTGTCCCTTTGTTTAGAAAGGTTGGAGACCCCTGATGTAGAAGAACAAAGGAAGGTTAAGGAAAATTCCAAAGGATGTTCCCTGCAATGGAAGACTATAAATATTTACCTTTCCGGTAGGCAGTAAGTCCAAATTCTACTGAGTTCAAGTGATACAGTATTTGGCAAACTTTTGGGTGTGTTTGACGGCTGGATCCCCACTCCACTCAATGGTTGCTCCTGCGGGCCTCAACATCACTTCTATATCCTGCAGTGACATAAGAGTCAGTGGGAGGAACCACACCCTCCAGCAGGGATGCAACTATTGACACTCAAGGGATTATGATTTGATTAAGACCTTTCTGGAGGCTGTATTACGTGAACACAGTGGAGTTCAGAATTTCTGCCCACATTAGAAATAAGTATTCACAGTCTAGCATTCTTTGAAGCAACCGTAACAGCATTCATTGACTTTTTTTTATCTTCCTGGAGTTCAACTGAACAAATCTGAGACCTACTAACATGATAAATAGTTCAGCCTTGAAAAAATGTGCCCTACTCCCTATTTAATTGTTTTCTGTTCAGCTTAACCGTCCATGATTTCTGCTCACACCCTCTTCTTCCTTTAAATGTAGGAATGTTGATTTGTCATTCTGAGGAATATGACGCATTAATGTAAACACTTGAACTGAGAAAAAAAAATGTGTGTTTCAAACCAATTTATAAAAGTAACTAGATACATTGTAAATCTTCATGTGTTAAGCTGAGCATTTTCTACCAGGGGAAATGAAACAATGCAATACTATGGGTGTTTGTAGATAATCTGACATTGTAAAGCACAGGAAGCTGCCAAGTTACATCTCCTGTGACAATTAAACAAGGGCACATGAACACTTTAAACAGTTTAGGAATGCCAATTTAATCTTAATTGGGGTCAGAATGTTCTATGAGTCTCCTGGAATCTAAAGAACTTGGAATGCTCTTTGTAACATAACGTACAGCATTAGGCAGCATCTGACATGTTAAAAACATGTATAAATGAATTATGCCTTATAAATCCTTTGATTTACAATAATCCACTGTGCAGAAAATGCTTCCAAAAAAAGCCTTATAGGGGCCTAGTGATTAATTCAACCTTTCTCTGGCACTACCTTCACTGTATACAATGCCTTTTTCCATTTGGCACTTGAGACATACAGCTGTATTTACATCCAGGGGTTTCAAAAATTCTCCACCACCAAGCCCTTTTAACCAACAAAAGTATCCTAATAAAATATATATGTACCATCTTAAAAAGAGCTCTCAGTTGCAGTGGTTTGCAAAAATGTATGTGGAAGCTATACAACCCTTGGAAAGTACAACATAAATGTAATCCTATAGTAATATGTGAGTGCCAATATAGTGATACAATTTTTTACCAGCTATCAAGTCAGAACCAGTATCCATCAATCATAAATTTTCACCAATATTAAGATCCATTTTTAGTTGTGATTGTGTAGTTCACCTATTCATTTGCCTTGCTTGTCCTCTTCTACCTTTCCCAGCATAGGGTTTTTTTTTTTGGATCAGTGTTTCTCTTTTTTTTAGTCAAGGCACCCTTTAAAATTATGGACAATCTCAAGGCACCCTCCAAAATTATGGACGCCCCATTCTAAAATGTAAAAACTATTCCAATAGTTTTACATAATGCAGCAACATCAATACACGTAGGACACCCAACATTAGAGGTGATTTATTCTTCCCAACCAAATACACTTTTGCAAACTGGTACTGACTATTAATCCAATGATTCTCTTCTCCTTTAGTTTTTCTCCCTCAATCAGCTAATGTGACCCCAAAGCTGATGGAGAGAGGCGAGGGAGAGTCAAATAAGGATGATATGCAGGCGACTGACATCCTCCTTATCAACTGATGATGTCATTAGTTGTTAGGACCTCGGCAGCTAGAAGGTTATAATAGTGCACAATAAAAACCTGTGACTTTGTGTAACTAAAAGGCTTTATCCACCCACTGGCTTATATATCATTTTAGGGCAATTTTTAGGCATTTTTTAAAAAACCTCAAGGTACCCCAGGGTGTCTGGGCATCCTGATTAAAAAAGGCTGGTCTGGATATCTCAGTCTGGTCATCTGAGTCCACCATGAATGTACAGGCTTAAGAATCCATTGTTTTGTGCTACAGGCTGTCTGTAAAATTTGTAAGGGACTCTACCAAAACTAGAGAGATTTTCCCTGAAACTGTAGGGTTTATTTACTAAAGCTAGAGAGTGCGAAAGCAGGCTCATTTCTGCATAGAAACCAATCAGCTTACAGGTTTTATTGCCAACGCTTAATTAACCACTTGCCACCCGCCCACCATCAAATGACAGTGGAGCCGTGAGGCTCTCATTCTGTGAAGTTGTCATATGACGGCACCTCAGAACCAGAGATGTATAGTAACGAAGTAGAACTACTTAAGTACTGTACTTAAGTACCGAAATGCGGTATCTTTACTTTCCTAGAGTAGAATTTTTTTCTCCTACTTCTACTTTTACTTCACTACATTTTTTCGATGATTTCGATACTTCTACTCCGATATTTTTTTTTTGTGCTGCATAGTTACTCGTTACTTTTAAAAAAATTACCACTGCCAGAACAGTAGATGGCAGGTTTCATGAAGCTCAAAAAAATGTGTATAATGTCATTTGTAAATCAGCGCATACGAAAATAAAGGCTGTGTATAATAAAAGCTGCTATACCAAATCTTTCCAATAAAAAGAAAATATGAAACAAACAAATAAATGGTGCTACAGCGCTTAAAGTGCATCAAGAAACTACTAACAAACACAGGTTAATCATTTGAATAAATCATTTGAAATAATAAAAAACAATATGATGTTCAAACTTTTGACTTCTTTCTTTAATAACTACATAACACAGTACTTGTACTTCTACTTTCAGTACTTGAGTAGAATTTTTTTTTCAAAACTACTGGTACTTTTTACTTTTAGTACTTAAGTAGCACATTTTTTGAAAAAACTACTTTACTTAAGTAAAAAAAATGTTGAATACTTTAGTACTTCTACTTAAGTAACTTTTTCTGCGAGCACTTCTACTTCTACTCAAGTCACTTTTTGATCGAGCACTTGTACTTTTACTCAAGTAGAAATTTCGAGTACTTTATACAAGTCTGCTCAGAACGGCCGTCCTCGCGTGCCCACGGGGGGGCGCTTCGCAGCGATCGCAGCCGCGCCATGTTCCTAGGACACATCATTGGCTCTTTACCCATGTGATCGGCTTTGTCCAATCACAGCTGATCACATGTAAATATGGAAGTGCCGTTTATCGTCACTCCTCGCCTCACACTGTCAGATCGTGTGGGGAGGACAGCCGATCAGTGGCTCCTCCTCAAAGGGGAGTCTAGGACAGGTAATCAGGGCACTGATCATCAGTGCCCTGATTACAGTAAAGTAAAAATAGTGCCCACAAGTCACCCATCAGACACACCAACCAATGCCCATCAGTGACCCAATTAGTGCCCACAGTGACCTCAATCAATGTCCACAGTGACCTCAATCAGTGCCTGCTCATCTGTGCTGCCCATCAGTGCTGTCCATCGGTGCCCATCAGTGTCATCCATCAGTGCCCATCAGTGTCGTCCTTCAGTGCCACCTTTCAGTGCCTGTCAATGCCACCTCTCAGTGCTCATCAGTGCCACCTCTCAGTGCCCATCAGTGCTGCATATTAGTGTCTCCTCATCAGTGCCCACAAGTGCCACCTCGTTAGTGCCCATCAATGCCGCCTCATCAGCGCACATCAGTGAAGGAGAAAAATTCCTTATTTACAAAATTTACTAACAGAAATTAAGAAAAAAAACGTATAAAAATAAAAACCCAGCAGTGAATAAATACCACCAAAAGAAAACTCTATTTGTGTGAAAAAAATGCAAAAAATTGCATTTGGGTACAGTGTAGCATGACCGCGCAATTGTCATTCAAAATGTGACAGCGCTGAAAGCTGAAAATTTACCTGGGCAGGAAGAGGGTGAAAGTGGCCTGTATTGAAGAGGTTAAACAAGCTGAGGTAAGAAGCTGATTGGTTTCCATGCAGAAATTAGCCTGATTTTTGCACGCTCCAGCATTTGTAAATAAACCCCTATGTATACATTTGTTCTGTGCAAATGAAATGGGGCAAAATTGAGAGTTATTTTTTATTTTCTCCCCAGGTCAAATGTTTTAAAGAAGATGGTAAATTAGGATAATATTGCAATATAATCACTAGATGACCCAAGGTACATGCAGTTTCCAAGGATGAATAGTTCTACACATATTTTTATGAATACCCCTATTCGCAACCATCTAACTGTTCGCCATATCAATCATGAAAAACAGGCATCTGTCCCTGATAGATAGACAAAAATTGCCAAATAGGCAAGAAGGGGAAGAGGTGGGACTTTGAGTGATGCCAAAAATCATGTAATCAATATGAGCAATGTTAAATAAAAAGTTATAAAAGTATTAACATGAGTGAAAACATCACCACAAACTGGGACTCAAATGACAAATGGTTAAAACAACCACATAAGCGATCAAACCTATGTAGCATATCACAGCATGGGCCTGACAGTGTTAGTGCACAGAGTACAGTCCCATTGGTTCTTGTCCAAAGCCCCAACGCATTTCAACTTATCCAAGTCAACTGACTTCCTGCTTTAGTTTCCGCCTCCCTAAAGCATCAAGCTTCTCTCTCTGTAGTGGCACTGCTCAGCCTCCCCTTTGCAGCGAGCAGACAATGGCGGAAAACGGCGGCCACCCCGCCCTCCAGTCACACAGTGGCGGCATGCCAGCACGGGCCCTCTCTTAGCGGCGGAACAGGCGGGCCCCCTTACAGTGGCAGGTTGGGTGCTCTAGGCTGGCACCTACCTTGCTGTAGCACCGGCCCTGAGTGCCGCTGCCCCCAAAGCAGCCCAAGGGCAGTCAGCCTACCCGGTATCCCGGTAGGCCAGTCCAGCCCTGTACAAGGCACAGCATGTCTTATGGTCACATGATGGGGGGGGGGGTCTCATATAGAACTACAAAGCACAGCATGTCTTATTTATGGTCACATGATGAGGGGGGGTCTCATATAGGACTACAAGGCACAGCATGTCTTATTTATGGTCACATGATGGGGGGGTCTCATATAGGACTACAAGGCACAGCATGTCTTATTTAAGGTCACATGATGGGGGGGCATTTCCTATAGGTGGGGCAACTGGTGGCGAGTAACCCTTAAGGCCTGGCTAGTAGCCCAGGACTTGAAATTTTGAGCCCTGCAATAAACGATAGTCAACCAAGCACATGAATTTTAAAAATAGGGGAGCAAAAACAACAAAAGGGAATGCTTCCACTCAGCGCTAAAGTAAATCAGTCAATGGTATAACAGTCATAAAAGACATAACAGCAGCCACTATAATAAATGGCAACAATGTAAAAAAGATGCTAATTTCCCTCAAAAGAAGCTCAGCATTAGTAGTGCTGAAAATTACTGATTAAAGTAAAAAGTCCATGCAAGAAAGGTCCATAACATGAGCCAGGAAGGAGGAAGATGAACAGTCACTAAATGGTGAAATCAACCACAGGTGCAGGAAGCTGGAACTGAATGTGAAGCCGACACCTCACCTAGTGAATTCCTCTCCCCTTAAGAATTGCACTCACCAGAAATCAAATTGTCACAAGCTCATCAACATAATAATGATATCAAGCCTGGATAGATCACCAATAAGGAAACCTTCCTCACATACAGTATAGCCCTGGTACTCAGAGATGGCAGCTCGAACAGGATTGCTCCAGATAAGTGTATATCAGCCAATCAAACAAACCATAGAAGAAAGGGAAGGATTGCACATAGTGTAACTCTGTAAACTTTTATTGATCCCTTAAACAAGAAAAGGTCTATAACTGATAATTTCATTTGGTCGCCCCCAGCTTTTGTATCCAGCGGGTTTTTTTTTGAAGTAGTACTTTGTTCCAGTCTCCACCCCTGGGGTCTGGAGGATGTATGTCCAGGCCCCAGAAGAGGAGCGGGGGAACATGATATTGGTGATTTAGGAGAGGGGGCTCTCCTAAAGGTGATCAGAGGAGTTGGAGGAATAACTTGTGCAATTCTGGGATCAGCCTGTAACAGATGCCAATATTTTGAAATTTGTTTTCTAACAAGATTATGTTGAGAATTGAACGTTGTGATGATCCTCAATGAATGTCGCTGATCATCAGTTTCTTTAGGCAAAGTTTTGAATAATAATGAAGTTCATGACTGAGCGAGTGCCTTGTTGAAGGTCTTACGCAAGAAAGACTTTGAATACCCTCTCTCCAGAAGGCAGTTTCTTAAGTTATCAGCAGCCCTTTTATATTTGATATCATTGCTGCAGTTGCATCGCAATCTGAGGTATTGGGAATAGGGAATAGAATGAAGAAGTGGTTGAGGGTGAAAACTGTCCGCTCGAAGTATAGTGTTTCCCGCAGAGGGTTTGTGAAAGAGGTCAGGTCACTAACCAGGAGACCTCCCAGTGCAACTTCTACTGTTATATCCAAAAAAGTAATTTTGGATTTATCAAAAGTCATGGTTAAGGTCAAATTGTGATTATTTGAGTTCATAGTGTTAAGGAAGTCGTGTAGTAGTTCAATTGGACCATCCCATAACATGAAGACGTAATCTATATACCTTTACCACAACAAAATGTGTCTGGAAAATTTAGAAAATTCCTCAGATAACAAAAAATGGCATTCCCACTCTCCCAGGTCCAGATTGGCGTAGGATGGTGCACAGCAAGTCCTCTTTGCCACGCCCTGTACCTGGAGAAAGTGGGAACCATCAAACATGAAGATATTGTTAAACAAAATAAACCTCAACATCGTAAGGACAAACTCGAACAATTTTTTGGGGTGCGCATTGCTCTGATCGAAAAAGCCTTTAATAGCCGCCAATCCCTTGTCATGGGGGATAGAGCAGTAAAGAGCTTCTACATCAATTGTAGCCAAAATCATATGTTGGGAAATTGTGATGCCTTCAATAGATTGCAGAAAATGAGATGTATCTTTGACTTAAGAGGGCAAGCTGACAACGAATGGTCTTAAAAAACTGTCTATCCATTTACTTGCATTTTCAGATATATTCCCCTTGCCTGAGATTATTGGTCTACCCAGACGGTCAACCAATGATTTATGTATCTTAGAGAGAGCATAGAAAACTGGCGTGCGAGGGTGGGTGGTTTTCAAAAAAGAGTTAGTTTGGGTAGAGATGAGCCCATCACGAAGACCAGCATTTACAAGGGAGTAGAAATGTGCATTGGATCTCTAAATCCAAGACGATGATACGGTTTTGTACCATTCCTGATTATTAAGAATCTTGAAACACATATTTTTGTAGTCCTTGCTGTCCATTATAACAGTGTTACCTCCCTTGTCAGCTTGTTTAATCGTGATGGACTCATCCCCAGCCAATTCCCTCAAATGCAATTTCTGTGTATAGGTAAGATTGTGAGTGTTAGAAAAAAGGAAAAGGGATGGTTTCCTGGCTGTGGTGTCACCGGTATTATCCCACTGTCCAGCATCTCCCTGAAGAAGACTTGGATAAGTTGAAACATGTTGGGACTTTGGACAAGAACCAATGGGACTGTACTCTGCTGTGCACTAACACTGTCAGGCCCATGCTGTGATGTGCTACATGGGTTTGACTGCTTATGTGGTTGTTTTAACCGTTTGTCATGCCCCACTTTGTGGGGAGGTTTTTAACTCATGTTAATAAATTTATCACTTTTCATTTAACATTTGTCAAGACTCTGGCGGGAAGCCTGAGTTGCAGAGTTTAGCCTCATGGTCACCAGGGGACAGAACACAGACAAGTCACCTTGGTAGTAGACACAAGCTATCCTTGTTCAAAGGTCCCTGGTGGTACATCCCACATATTTTGTTTGCAAAATGTCTCGGTTTCATGTGCAGATCACAGTATCTACAGGTGAATATCCCACATATAAAGGAACCGCTAACTGACAACCAAATATTCCTACATCCTCAAGATCAGAGGTCTCCAAACTTTCTAAACAAAGGGCCAGTTTACTGTTGTTCAGACTTGGGGGGGGGGCAGAATGTGTCCAGTGGGAGTAGAAATTGCCCTTTAGTCAGTGGGAGTAAACAGTGCATCTTTTGCATTAAGGGGTGGACTAGTGCACCATCATTGGTGTCAGTGGGAGGAATAGTGCCCCATCCTTTGTGTCAGTGGGACATATAGTATACCATCATTGGTGTCAGTGGGAGGTATAGTACCGCATCATTGGTGTCAGTGGGAGGAATAGTGCACCATCAATGGTGTCAGTGGGAGGAAAAGTGCACCATCATTGGTATCATTGGGAGGAATAGTGCTCCATCGTTGGTTTTAGTCATAAGAATAGAGCCCCATTGCTGGTGTCAGTGGGAGGAATGGTGCCCCATTGTTGGTGTCAGTGGGAGGAATAATGCACCATCATTGGTGTCTGTGGGAGAAATAGTGCCCCATCATTGGTGTCATTGGATGGAATAGTGCACAATCGTTGGTGTCAGTGGGAGGAATAGTGTCCCATTATTGGTGTCAATAACAGGAGTTCTGCCCCATTGTTGGCATCAGTGGGAGAAATAGTGTCTTGCATCAGAGGGAAGAAAAGTACCCCAAGGGCCAGGTAAAGGCAAGCATTCGGCTCCCCGACCCGCAGTTTGGAGACCACTGTTCTAGATGGATCCCTGAACAAAGAAGTCAACAGTAAAGAGTCTAATTTTGAAGCCTTCATGCTAGAAAACATACATCTGTTTTTCAAGACAATATAAATGTGTCTGTCTCAACAATAGAGGGGGGGGTTCTTTTAACAATGTTCTTTCTTTTAAAAAATCCTCTCTGTCTTTCTCTATGGCTCATTGGGATTGATTTACTAAAACTGGTTCACTCGTAATCTGGTGCAGTTGTGCATGGCAGCCAATCAGCTTATAACTTCACTACAAATACAAAAATATGTGCAGCGCTAGAAGAAAAAAATTTCCAACAAAATAAATTGTCCAATCGCAGGAAGCATTCCACAAGTAACATAAACAATGGATGGTGAGAAAAAGTCCAATATATAATGGTGCAAATCATATATAAGTGCAGCAAATCCCGTCACCAGTGAAGGTAGAAATATATTGCGCTCACCAGATGGATGGGACCCCAAAACACCTTATAGTGTAAGAGTCAAACAGGCTTAAGAATGATGGAGTATCCCCACAGATTTTACACCGATTCCAACGGCAACCATGCAAATCTCCAGTAGATGAAATAATTCAGAGATTCCCCTTCCACATGGTGGGTGGTAAAACCGAAAAAAATGGAGGGACATATAGCGTAATATTGCTCAAATCAATTTAATATCAATAAAGCTGATACACTTACAGACATCCGTGAAAGACAGGCATATAAGATGTAAAACAGCTGGGCTGACCAAGTCCTCTTTACATGTTTCGGCATAAATGGTTTATCTTTTGAAAAAGGCATTTATGCCGAAACATGTAAAGAGGACTTGGTCAGCCCAGCTGTTTTACATCTTATATGCCTGTCTTTCACGGATGTCTGTAAGTGTATCAGCTTTATTGATATTAAATTGATTTTAGCAATATTACGCTATATGTCCCTCCATTTTTTTCGGTTTTACCACCCACCATGTGGAAGGGGAATCTCTGAATTATTTCATCTACTGGAGATTTGCATGGTTGCGCAGAGAGAGGGGAGCCTCGTGAGGATTCGGACGGACTCCACTGGATCCAGCCGCCCGAAGCAGTCTCGCACCGGCCGCCGACTCAGAAGAAGCTGAGCTGACCTGACCTCTGACGCGAGGTGACCACACTACCTGGACTCGGACTCCGTCACGTTCGTCTCCGCGACAGTAAGAGAAGGCAGTACAGCCATGCATGCACCTCCCGCAGCACTCTACCATCCAGCACCATCCTCCATCCATTGCCACTTGCCAGCCCACTAGCCCAGTACAGTACTGTCTGCTTTGAAGGGGGCACGCACGCTGGTCTCTGCATTGAAAGGGGGCATGTATGCTGGTCACTACATTGAGGGGCATGTATGCTGGTCACTACATTGAAAGGGGGCATGTATGCTGGTCACTACATTGTAAGGGGCATGTATGCTGGTCACTACATTGAAAGGGGCATGTATGCTGGTCACTACATTGAAAGGGGGCCTGTACGCTTGTCACTGCATTGAAAGGGGGCATGTACGCTTGTCACTGCATTGAAAGGGGGCCTGTACGCTTGTCACTGCATTGAAAGGGGGCGTGTATGCTGGTCACTACATTGAGGGGCATGTATGCTGGTCACTACATTGAAAGGGGGCATTTATACTGGTCACTACATTGAAAGGGGCATGTATGCTGGTCACTACATTGAAAGGGGTATGTATGCTGGTCACTACATTGAAAGGGGGCCTGTACGCTTGTCACTGCATTGAAAGGGGGCCTGTACGCTTGTCACTGCATTGAAAGGGGGCCTGCACGCTTGTCACTGCATTGAAAGGGGGCCTGTATACTGGTCACTACATTGAAAGGGGCATGTATGCTGGTCACTACATTGAAAGGGGGCATGTACGCTGGTCACTATATTAAAAAGGGGGCATGTGCACTAGTCACTACATTGAAAGGGGGCATGTACGCTGGTCACTACATTGAAAGGGGGCATGTACGCTGGTCACTGCATTGAAAGGGGGCCTGTACTGTGGGATTAGTGCTAGGGGGTCTGTACTGTGGGATTAGTGCTAGGCGGCCTGTACTGTGGGGATTGTGCTAGGGGGTCTGTACTGTGGGGTTTGTGCTAGGGGGTCTGTACTGTTGGATTAGTGCTAGGGGGTCTGTACTGTTGGATTAGTGCTAGGGGGCCTGTACTGTGGGGTTTGTGCTAGGGGGTCCGTACTGTGGGGTTTGTGCTAGGGGGTCTGTACTGTGGTTTGTGCCACTCTCAGTCAGTGTATCCCATAATAGGGTGTCTCTCACAGTATATCCCATAATAGGGCCCCTGATCCCTATTATGGGATATACTAGTACTGATGGACCCCTTAATATGTGATATATTGGGAGAATTTGTTCACGCAAGCAAGATGCAGGGGACAAAATGGGTGGAGTCTATAATGGGTGGGGCTTCTGAGAAATGGGAGGGGTCAAAATAGAAGGGCGGGGTCTTGCGCCCCCCCATCTTAAAACTTCACCAGCCGCCATTGCTATAGACCAAGGTTTCTCAACCGTTTTACCTTGGAGGAACCTTTGCCAACAATTTTGAGATCTTGTTCAGATGTTTACAATTACAGCTTACAGAACATTGGATTTGATCAGCAAGCTTTAGATTTAACAAAAATTATTGTAAATAATAGAATACCTATTAGAAAAAACTTACCTCCTTTTACCTGCTTTTTTTCTGCAGAGAAATATCCAACATGTCAATTACACTTTGCTACAATGTAAAGTAGTGAGTGTACAGTTTGAATGACAATGTAAATTTGATGTCCCCTCAAAATAACTCAACACAGTAAGTATGAGAATAGGCATCCCCATAACTTGCAGTGCATTAATTTAAAGTGATTGTAAAGTCTCGTTTTTTTTTTTTTTAAATAACAAACGTTATACCTCCCTGCTCTGTGCTATGATTTTGCACAGAGTAGCCCATGTCCTCTTCTTCTTGGGTTCCTATTTGGTGCTCCTGGCCCCTCCCTCCTGTTGATTGCCCCCACAACAAGCAGCTTGCTATGGGGGCACCTGAGCCGAGCTGTAGCTCTCTTTGTCCATTTAGACACTGAGCCGCTGTCCTGCCCAGCCCCCCTTGTCTCCTCATTGGCTTACTGAATTTGCTTGACAGCAGTGGGAGCCAGTGATGACGGCCTTCCATCTCAGCCAATGAGGAGGGAGAGTCTCGGGGAGCCGAGACACTCCTGCATCATCGCTGGATTGAGATGGGCTCAGGTAAGTTTTAGGGGGGCTGAGGGTGGCTGCTGCACAAAGAAGGCGTTTTATCTTAATGCGTAGAATGCCTTAAGATAAAAAATCCTTCTGACTTTACAACCACTTTAAGTCTCTCCTGAATAGTATTCACCTTATGATTAACTGACTAACTATTCTAACTAGGAATATGTTATAGTTTATTCACTTATTGAGTGTTTAAACTTTCAAACTTGAAAGTAAAAATTCCGAACTTAATCTCAGGTCGATGACTTGGTGTTGTACTGTGTCACACCACAGGTTGTATTTTTTACTAAGGCTTGGTTCACACTAGTGCGAATTGGATGTGAGTTTCCCCACATCCAATTCGCATGTTAGGAGACTGTGACCGGCTCTCAATGGAGCCAGTTTCCACAGCTCCAGGACGACTGTGGAGCAGTTTGCAGAAGAGACCTGTGTGTTTTCTGGTCTGTTTCAGGTCCAAATCCAGCCAACCATTCAGGCCTGATGCGTCCCTGAAACAGAACAGGGAAGCATTGGACCCCTGATGTGAGCTGCCCTGCACAGCAGTGTGAACCCAGCCTAAACCTTCTGACCAGAGCCCTAATAAAGTATCCAGGCACTTCCTCCTGTTCTTTTATGAGGACTTTCCTACAGGATGGTCAACACCTGGGTTGCTGTGTACTCCTCTCTGGACATGCTTACCCAATATTTCCAATTCTACTCTGTGGATACCCGCAGGAGAACACCCCCACAGATTACAACGCAAGGGAACTGCAAAAAAAGTACAGACAAACACTCGCTCTGCTGAACTCCTAATGGTCAGAGTACCCAATATAACCACTTTAGGACTGAACAGTTTCACCCCCTTCCTACTCATGCAATGTTATACTATGAATGAAAATCACTTACTTTAATCATGAAACACTGTACCCAAATTAAAGAGTCATCATTTTTGGTGGTATTTACTCACCATTGGGTGAAATATTAATGAAAAAAAGACTAAACTTTTTAAACAAATGTTTTTCTAAGTTTCTGATTAATAATTTTGCAAATAAATAATCTATCTTCATAAATGTAGCCCAACATGTATCCTGCAACATTTCTTCGTAAAAAAGGTGGTGGCAATCAAGAACACTAATTCTAGCTTTACAAATCTGGTGATGTAGTTGCTGGTGTGGTAATAATCAATGAACTGTGACTAACTACACTATTAGGGCTCATTCACATGTGAGGTTAGGGGGCTGTAAAACCTCATGGTCGAGCCGCAGATTTCCCACCCCTTAACCACTACCCCTTTTAGCTGCAGAGGCAGCAGCCAGGGATGTACACATGCAGCGGCTGCTATGCTTTGGTTTGCAGCTGTAGCAGGAATTATACCCTCTCCATGCTGCCAATTGTGACCCATTAAAGTGAATGGGGGTGCTTGTTTGGGGTCCAAGGGTTAAAGCAGGTAGTGAGAAGGCGACACGATGCCTTCCCCATTGCCTGTCAAATGCTCTCTTAAGAGTGATCCAAACACAGTTGGCTCTTCAGAGAGCATTGCACATGTGAACAAATCCTTATGGTGACACTATGACTGATGTGGGGATGATCAGGAACACTGAGACTGCTGTGGCAGTGATCATGGACACTTTAACTAGTGTGGCGGTGATTAGGGACAATATGACTGATGTGGTGGTGATGAAGGACACTGACTGGTGCGTTGGTGATTAGGAACACCATGAGCAGTTGACAGTGATTAGGGACACTAGGCTCAAGTCACTAAAGAATATTACATGAGGTATTTGGGTTATCTGACATATTTTTCACAAATATCACGTGTGATATGGAAAATGTCAATTTGCTATCTCTTTATACTGTATTTAACTCAAAAAGCAAAAACAGTCAGTAAATACCGCATAAAGCAGCGTTAAAGCTGTTAAAGCGGAGTTCCGGCCTCAAAATCAATAAAATCGATTTTGGGCCATCCGCTTGCTGAGGGCAACCTGAAAAAGAAGTGGATACTGGCGACTGTCAGTGGTCAGTGCAGTGCATTGTGGGATTCCGACGTCAGGGAGGAGGACACGAAGAGGGACGCTGCGGCTTCAGCTGCCCACACCTGCCCACACCTGAGATGGCAGCGCTGGAGAAGATATTTTCAAGGTAAGTATTTCTTCTTACAGGTAAGTGTGACCCGGGACAGTTCAGAGGCTATCCATTATGGAATGTACTAGCCCTGACTGTCCCGGGGGTATTTTTAGCTCAAATTGACCCCCGAGGCCGGAACTCCGCTTTAAATAAATTCATGCATTAAATAAGTAATAGTCCAGGCATGCGAAATTTAAGAAATGTATGAATTCATAGCTGGTTGTTGAGGATCCATCACCCACAGATATCCTTAATAACCAGTGAATAGCTGGTTGTTAAAGCGGTGGTAAAAAGTGAAAAAAACATCTTACCCCTGCAAGTTAACGTCATAGTGTGCTAGTATGCTTTGCATACTAGCACATTAATGGAGATTTACCTTAAAACAAAGCCATGCCGCGGCGCACTGTCACCGCTGACAGTGCTTTCATTTTTACCCGGTCTTCCTTCTGGGTTCACGGGCTCACGGGAGTCGTGATAACGTCACTCCCAAGCATGGGAACCACAGTCACAGAGCAGCACTCAGTATGCCATCCATTTAGAGCGCAGTGAACCATCAACTAGTTTGCATTAGGGGTGACACCCAGGCAGATTGGTTAACGAATCGGATAGCACTAGACGATATAAAGGACTTTGAGAAAATGGCCACCACTCGACTTCCTGATGACGCCTTCCAGTAAAAGCGGCAAGGATTGCTTTTGAAAAGGCTCTGCATAGTGGGTACCCCTTTAGGCTACACGAAAACATGAGTGTACCGGCTTTCATTTTTAATTACCACTTTTAATAAACCTATTGCAGGATCACCCCATTATTGTTGTTTTATTCTGGGTTAAACCTGCAGTTAACATTGCTTGTAAGTAGTGTTGAGCGAACACGGACTGTATTATTCGTGTTCGTACCGAATAATTGGATTTTTTGTACCCGAACACGGACACGGACACTTTACTGTATGTTCGGGTAAAAATCCGTGTTCGGTCGTTTTATTTCCGGGTTTTGCATGCTTTGGCGCTCTTTTCATGGCGGGCTTTCAACAGCCAATCAACAATCGTTTAACTGGTGTGCCTTAAGCCATCCCAGCCATGCCTGCAAATGTCTTAGTAGCTGTGATTGGCCGTCTGAAGCATGTGACCAAGTCTTTATAAGTTCGAGGCAGCCGCAGCGGCGTCATTATGCTGCTTATATCAGGGACAGAGCACACATCAACGTGCTGGCTGCTGATTAGGGAAAGATAGGCAGGAAAAAACCATTTGTGTCCGGATAGAATTGAGGGACAGGTCGGAGTGTTTAGGCAGGGCGAGTTGTAGGCATTTTAGGGATAGAGTCTGCTGAATTATAGGGTCAGTGTCTTCTACAAACTACAATCGATATTGCTGTGTGGGGGGTGGGGTGAATCTGCACTCAATCCTGATCTACGATCTCTTCTCAATCCTGTTAGGGACAGAGTCTGCTGAATTTTAGGGAAACTGTGTTCTACAAACTACAATCGATATTGCTGTGTGGTGTGGGATTGGAGATAGGCAGGTGTCAGTGATCCACATCCATTTTTCTGTGTGTGAGCTGCAGTGAACACAATCTTTTTGGGCTGCAGTGAACACAATCTTTTTGGGCTGCAGTGAACACAATCTTTTTGGGCTGCAGTGAACACAATCTTTTTGGGCTGCAGTGAACACAATCTTTTTGGGGTGCAGTGAACACAATCTTTTTGGGGTGCAGTGAACACAATCCTTTTTGGTGTGCAGTGAACACAATCTTTGTGGGGTGCAGTGAACAAAATCCTTTGTGGGGTGCAGTGAACACAATCTTTTTGGGGTGCAGTGAACAAAATCCTTTTTGGGGTGCAGTGAACAACATCCTTTTTGGGGTGCAGTGAACACAATCTTTTTGGGGTGCAGTGAACAAAATCCTTTGTGGGGTGCAGTGAACACAATCTTTTTGGGGTGCAGTGAACACAATCTTTTTGGGGTGGAGTGAACAACATCCTTTTTGGGGTGCAGTGAACAAAATCCTTTTTGGGGTGCAGTGAACAAAATCATTTTTGGGGTGCAGTGAACACAATCTTTTTGGGGTGCAGTGAACACAATCTTTGTGGGGTGCAGTGAACACAATCTTTTTGGGGTGGAGTGAACAACATCCTTTTTGGGGTGCAGTGAACAACATCCTTTTTGGGGTGCAGTGAACACAATCTTTTTGGGGTGCAGTGAACACAATCTTTGTGGGGTACAGTGAACAGAATCTTTGTGGGGTGCAGTGAACACAATCTTTGGGGGGTACAGTGAACACAATCTTTTTGGGGTGCAGTGAACACAATCTTTGTGGGGTGCAGTGAACACAATCTTTTTGGGGTGGAGTGAACAAAATCATTTTTGGGGTGCAGTGAACAACATCCTTTTTGGGGTGCAGTGATCAAAATCCTTTTTGGGGTGCAGTGAACACAATCTTTTTGGGGTGCAGTGAACAAAATCCTTTGTGGGGTGCAGTGAACAGAATCTTTGTGGGGTGCAGTGAACACAATCTTTGGGGGGGTACAGTGAACACAATCTTTTTGGGGTGCAGTGAACACAATCTTTGTGGGGTACAGTGAACAGAATCTTTGTGGGGTGCAGTGAACACAATCTTTGGGGGGTACAGTGAACACAATCTTTTTGGGGTGCAGTGAACACAATCTTTGGGGGGTACAGTGAACACAATCTTTTTGGGGTGCAGTGAACACAATCTTTGTGGGGTGCAGTGAACACAATCTTTGGGGGGGTACAGTGAACACAATCTTTTTGGGGTGCAGTGAACAACATCCTTTTAGGGTGCAGTGAACACAATCTTTGTGGGGTGCAGTGAACAACATCCTTTTAGGGTGCAGTGAACACAATCTTTGTGGGGTACAGTGAACAGAATCTTTGTGGGGTGCAGTGAACAGAATCTTTGGGGGGTACAGTGAACACAATCTTTGTGAGGTGCAGTGAACACAATCTTTGTGGGGTGCAGTGAACACAATCATTGTGGGGTGCAGTGAACTCAATCTTTGTGGGGTACAGTGAACACAATCTCATACTTCTGAAGATTTGAGGGTGCTGCCTGTTCCATACTCCCCCTACTCCTCATCTAGCCTTTTAGGGGTACAAACAATAGTAATTGGGGCCTAGTGTGGTTGTGTACGTGTGATATACATACACTTTTTTTGGATCATATTTTCTATTCCGCTATTTAATCAAAAACCTTTGGGGATCAGTTAAATTGGGGGATAGTCTGTGTTGGTACGTGTGAGAGAGATCCACCTTTCCAAGTTGTTGGGGTTCATCTCATACATCTGAAGGTTTGAGGGTGCTGCCTGTTCCATACTCCCCCTACTCCTAGCCTTTTAGGGGTACAAACAATAGTAATTGGGGCCTAGTGTGGTTGTGTACGTGTGATATACATACACTTTTTTTGGATCATATTTTCTATTCCGCTATTTAATCAAAAACCTTTGGGGATCAGTTAAATTGGGGGATAGTCTGTGTTGGTACGTGTGAGAGAGATCCACCTTTCCAAGTTGTTGGGGTTCATCTCATACTTCTGAAGGTTTGAGGGTGCTGCCTGTTCCATACCCCCCCTACTCCTCATCTAGCCTTTTAGGGGTACAAACAATAGTAATTGGGGCCTAGTGTGGTTGTGTACGTGTGATATACATACACTTTTTTTGGATCATATTTTCTATTCCGCTATTTAATCAAAAACCTTTGGGGATCAGTTAAATTGGGGGATAGTCTGTGTTGGTACGTGTGAGAGAGATCCACCTTTCCAAGTTGTTGGGGTTCATCTCATACTTCTGAAGGTTTGAGGGTGCTGCCTGTTCCATACCCCCCCTACTCCTCATCTAGCCTTTTAGGGGTACAAACAATAGTAATTGGGGCCTAGTGTGGTTGTGTACGTGTGATATACATACACTTTTTTTGGATCATATTTTCTATTCCGCTATTTAATCAAAAACCTTTGGGGATCAGTTAAATTGGGGGATAGTCTGTGTTGGTACGTGTGAGAGAGATCCACCTTTCCAAGTTGTTGGGGTTCATCTCATACTTCTGAAGGTTTGAGGGTGCTGCCTGTTCCATACCCCCCCTACTCCTCATCTAGCCTTTTAGGGGTACAAACAATAGTAATTGGGGCCTAGTGTGGTTGTGTACGTGTGATATACATACACTTTTTTTGGATCATATTTTCTATTCCGCTATTTAATCAAAAACCTTTGGGGATCAGTTAAATTGGGGGATAGTCTGTGTTGGTACGTGTGAGAGAGATCCACCTTTCCAAGTTTTTGGGGTTCATCTCATACTTCTGAAGATTTGAGGGTGCTGCCTGTTCCATACCCCCCCTACTCCTCATCTAGCCTTTTAGGGGTACAAACAATAGTAATTGGGGCCTAGTGTGGTTGTGTACGTGTGATATACATACACTTTTTTTGGATCATATTTTCTATTCCGCTATTTAATCAAAAACCTTTGGGGATCAGTTAAATTGGGGGATAGTCTGTGTTGGTACGTGTGAGAGAGATCCACCTTTCCAAGTTTTTGGGGTTCATCTCATACTTCTGAAGATTTGAGGGTGCTGCCTGTTCCATACCCCCCCTACTCCTCATCTAGCCTTTTAGGGGTACAAACAATAGTAATTGGGGCCTAGTGTGGTTGTGTACGTGTGATATACATACACTTTTTTTGGATCATATTTTCTATTCCGCTATTTAATCAAAAACCTTTGGGGATCAGTTAAATTGGGGGATAGTCTGTGTTGGTACGTGTGAGAGAGATCCACCTTTCCAAGTTGTTGGGGTTCATCTCATACTTCTGAAGGTTTGAGGGTGCTGCCTGTTCCATACTCCCCCTACTCCTAGCCTTTTAGGGGTACAAACAATAGTAATTGGGGCCTAGTGTGGTTGTGTACGTGTGATATACATACACTTTTTTTGGATCATATTTTCTATTCCGCTATTTAATCAAAAACCTTTGGGGATCAGTTAAATTGGGGGATAGTCTGTGTTGGTACGTGTGAGAGAGATCCACCTTTCCAAGTTGTTGGGGTTCATCTCATACTTCTGAAGGTTTGAGGGTGCTGCCTGTTCCATACTCCCCCTACTCCTAGCCTTTTAGGGGTACAAACAATAGTAATTGGGGCCTAGTGTGGTTGTGTACGTGTGATATACATACACTTTTTTTGGATCATATTTTCTATTCCGCTATTTAATCAAAAACCTTTGGGGATCAGTTAAATTGGGGGATAGTCTGTGTTGGTACGTGTGAGAGAGATCCACCTTTCCAAGTTTTTGGGGTTCATCTCATACTTCTGAAGATTTGAGGGTGCTGCCTGTTCCATACCCCCCCTACTCCTCATCTAGCCTTTTAGGGGTACAAACAATAGTAATTGGGGCCTAGTGTGGTTGTGTACGTGTGATATACATACACTTTTTTTGGATCATATTTTCTATTCCGCTATTTAATCAAAAACCTTTGGGGATCAGTTAAATTGGGGGATAGTCTGTGTTGGTACGTGTGAGAGAGATCCACCTTTCCAAGTTGTTGGGGTTCATCTCATACTTCTGAAGGTTTGAGGGTGCTGCCTGTTCCATACTCCCCCTACTCCTCATCTAGCCTTTTAGGGGTACAAACAATAGTAATTGGGGCCTAGTGTGGTTGTGTACGTGTGATATACATACACTTTTTTTGGATCATATTTTCTATTCCGCTATTTAATCAAAAACCTTTGGGGATCAGTTAAATTGGGGGATAGTCTGTGTTGGTACGTGTGAGAGAGATCCACCTTTCCAAGTTGTTGGGGTTCATCTCATACTTCTGAAGGTTTGAGGGTGCTGCCTGTTCCATACTCCCCCTACTCCTAGCCTTTTAGGGGTACAAACAATAGTAATTGGGGCCTAGTGTGGTTGTGTACGTGTGATATACATACACTTTTTTTGGATCATATTTTCTATTCCGCTATTTAATCAAAAACCTTTGGGGATCAGTTAAATTGGGGGATAGTCTGTGTTGGTACGTGTGAGAGAGATCCACCTTTCCAAGTTGTTGGGGTTCATCTCATACTTCTGAAGGTTTGAGGGTGCTGCCTGTTCCATACCCCCCCTACTCCTCATCTAGCCTTTTAGGGGTACAAACAATAGTAATTGGGGCCTAGTGTGGTTGTGTACGTGTGATATACATACACTTTTTTTGGATCATATTTTCTATTCCGCTATTTAATCAAAAACCTTTGGGGATCAGTTAAATTGGGGGATAGTCTGTGTTGGTACGTGTGAGAGAGATCCACCTTTCCAAGTTGTTGGGGTTCATCTCATACTTCTGAAGGTTTGAGGGTGCTGCCTGTTCCATACTCCCCCTACTCCTCATCTAGCCTTTTAGGGGTACAAACAATAGTAATTGGGGCCCAGTGTGGTTGTGTACGTGTGATATACATACACTTTTTTTGGATCATATTTTCTATTCCGCTATTTAATCAAAAACCTTTGGGGATCAGTTAAATTGGGGGATAGTCTGTGTTGGTACGTGTGAGAGAGATCCACCTTTCCAAGTTGTTGGGGTTCATCTCATACTTCTGAAGGTTTGAGGGTGCTGCCTGTTCCATACCCCCCCTACTCCTCATCTAGCCTTTTAGGGGTACAAACAATAGTAATTGGGGCCTAGTGTGGTTGTGTACGTGTGATATACATACACTTTTTTTGGATAATATTTTCTATTCCGCTATTTAATCAAAAACCTTTGGGGATCAGTTAAATTGGGGGATAGTCTGTGTTGGTACGTGTGAGAGAGATCCACCTTTCCAAGTTTTTGGGGTTCATCTCATACTTCTGAAGATTTGAGGGTGCTGCCTGTTCCATACCCCCCCTACTCCTCATCTAGCCTTTTAGGGGTACAAACAATAGTAATTGGGGCCTAGTGTGGTTGTGTACGTGTGATATACATACACTTTTTTTGGATCATATTTTCTATTCCGCTATTTAATCAAAAACCTTTGGGGATCAGTTAAATTGGGGGATAGTCTGTGTTGGTACGTGTGAGAGAGATCCACCTTTCCAAGTTTTTGGGGTTCATCTCATACTTCTGAAGATTTGAGGGTGCTGCCTGTTCCATACCCCCCCTACTCCTCATCTAGCCTTTTAGGGGTACAAACAATAGTAATTGGGGCCTAGTGTGGTTGTGTACGTGTGATATACATACACTTTTTTTGGATCATATTTTCTATTCCGCTATTTAATCAAAAACCTTTGGGGATCAGTTAAATTGGGGGATAGTCTGTGTTGGTACGTGTGAGAGAGATCCACCTTTCCAAGTTTTTGGGGTTCATCTCATACTTCTGAAGATTTGAGGGTGCTGCCTGTTCCATACTCCTCCTCCTACTGCTCAACCATCCTTTTAGGGGTACAAACAATAGTAGTTGGGGCCTAGTGTGGTGGTGTACGTGCGAGATACATACACTTTCTTTTTGATAATATTTTCTATTCCGCTATTCAATTAAAACCTTTGGGGATCAATTCAATTGCGAGATAGTCTGTGTCGGTACGTGTGAGATCCACCTTTCCAAGTTGTTGGGGTTCATCTCATACTTCTGAAGATTTGAGGGTGCTGCCTGTTCCATACTCCTGCTCCTACTGCTCAACCATCCTTTTAGGGGTACAAACAATAGTAATTGGGGCCTAGTGTGGTTGTGTACGTGCGAGATACATACACTTTTTTTGATCATATTTCCTATTCCGCTATTCAATAAAAACCTTTGAGGATCAATTGAATTGCGGGATAGTCTGTGTCGGTACGTGTGAGATCCACCTTTCCAAGTTTTTGGGGTTCATCTCATACTTCTGAAGATTTGAGGGTGCTGCCTGTTCCATACTCCTCCTCCTACTCCTCATCCATCCTTTTAGGGGTACAAACAATAGTAATTGGGGCCTAGTGTGGTTGTGTACGTGCGAGATACATACACTTTTTTTGATCATATTTCCTATTCCGCTATTCAATAAAAACCTTTGAGGATCAATTGAATTGCGGGATAGTCTGTGTCGGTACGTGTGAGATCCACCTTTCCAAGTTTTTGGGGTTCATCTCATACTTCTGAAGATTTGAGGGTGCTGCCTGTTCCATACTCCTCCTCCTACTCCTCATCCATCCTTTTAGGGGTACAAACAATAGTAATTGGGGCCTAGTGTGGTTGTGTACGTGCGAGATACATACACTTTTTTTGATCATATTTCCTATTCCGCTATTCAATAAAAACCTTTGAGGATCAATTGAATTGCGGGATAGTCTGTGTCGGTACGTGTGAGATCCACCTTTCCAAGTTTTTGGGGTTCATCTCATACTTCTGAAGATTTGAGGGTGCTGTCTGTTCCATACTCCTCCTACTCCTCATCCATCCTTTTAGGGGTAGAAACAATAGTAATTGGGGCCTAGTGTGGTTTTGTACGTGCGAGATACATACACTTTTTTGGATCATATTTCCTATTCCGCTATTCAATAAAAACCTTTCTAGGGCAAGATCTTAAATTACAGAAATATGAGGAGACCGTCAAATAAGGGCCGTGGCCTGGGTCGTGGTGCTGCTGGTAGAGCTCCTGTTGCAAGGAGAGGACGTGGTCGATCTGTGCCAGCTACACGCACAAGTGAAACACCTTCCTCAAGTGTGAGTAGGCGACAGAACCTGCATCAGTATTTGGTAGGGCATCAAACGCCCCTAGAAGTGATGAGGCCAGAACAAGTTGAGGCGATAGTAGATTGGTTTGCTGCTGACAGTGCCTCCAGTTCCTTCACATTGTCTCCCACCCAGTCTACTGCAGAAAGGTCAGAGTTGGCACCTGCAGCCAATGTCCAACCGTCTTTCACCTCACCCCCTTGCAAATCAGGCCAGCAGTCTGAGCCCCAAGCCATACAGCAGTCTCTTATTCTTTTTGAGGACTCTGTCAGCAGGGTTTCCCAGGGCCATCCACCTAGCCCTGCCCCAGAAGTGGAAGAGATTGAGTGCAGCGATGCCCAACCACTTATTTCTCAAGATGAGTACATGCAAGGATCATCGCAGCACGTCTCCGATGATGACGAAACGCAGGTGCCAACTGCTGCGGCGTTCAGCATTGTGGAGACCGACAAGGAGGGCAGGGGTGAAGACTGGGTGGAAGATGATGTGGAGGACGATGAGGTCCTCGACCCCACATGGAATGAACGTCATGCAGGTGACCTGAGTAGTTTGGAGGAAGAGGCGGTGGTCGCACAGAGCCACCAGCACAGCAGAAGAGGGAGCAGGGTGCAGAAGCGGAGCGGCCGTGCCCTAGACACTACGCCCGCTACTGCCCAACGCAGCAAGGGAACGAGCGCACCAAAGTCAGCTCAAAGGAGTTCTCTAGCGTGGAAGTTCTTTAGAAAATGTGCTGATGACAGGACACGAGTGGTTTGCACCCTGTGCAATCAGAGCTTGAAGCGAGGCATAAACCTTCTCAACCTGAGCACAACCTGCATGATCAGGCATCTAAGTGCAAAGCACGAGCTGCAGTGGAGTACACACCTTCAAAACCAAGAAACGTCTCTGGCTCATCCTGCTTCCTCTTCTGCTGCAGTCTCGGCCGCTCCAGCCACATCTGTAGTGATACCGGCACCTGCCACCCCGCAAACAGACGATCTGTCAGCAACACCACCACCTGGGTCACCAACAACCATCTCCACAATGTCCCGTGGAAGCGTTCAGATTTCCATCTCCCAAACACTTGAGAGGAAGAGGAAGTACCCCCCTACCCACCCGCGATCCCTGGCCCTGAATGCCAGCATTTCAAAATTATTGGCCTTTGAAATGCTGTCATTCCGTCTGGTGGAGACGCACAGTTTTAAAAACCTTATGTCGGTGGCTGTCCCACAGTACGTCGTGCCCAGCCGCCACTACTTTTCCAGGCAAGCCATCCCTTCCCTGCACAACCAAGTGGGGGAAAATATCAGGTGTGCACTGCGCAACGCCATCTGTGCCAAGGTCCACCTAACTACGGATACGTGGACCAGTAAGCACGGTCAGGGGCGTTATATCTCCCTAACGGCACACTGGGTAAATGCAGTGGCGGATGGGCCTGAGGCGGATAGCAATTTGGCGCATGTCCTTCCACCACCGAGGATTGCAGGGCGCTTCAGTTTGCCTCCTGTTCCTAACTCCTCCTACTCCGCTTCCTCATCCTCTACCGCCTCCTCATCCGGACAGCGTAACACCTTCACCACCAACTTCAGCACGGCCAGGGGTAAACGACAGCAGGCAGTTTTACAACTTGCCTGTTTGGGGGACAAACCACACACCGCGCAGGAGTTGTGGAGGAGCATGGAACAGCAGACAAATGAGTGGTTGCTGCCAGCGAGCCTCAAGCCCGGCCTGGTGGTGTGCGATAACGGGCGAAATCTCATAGCAGCTCTGGGCCTAGCCGGTTTGACGCACATCCCTTGCCTGGCGCATGTGCTGAATTTGGTGGTGCAGAGGTTCCTTAAAAACTACCCCGATATGTCAGAGCTGCTGCAGAAAGTGCGGGCCGTTTGTGCGCACTTTCGGCGTTCTCACCCTGCTGCTGCTCGCCTGGCAGCGCTGCAGCGTAACTTCGGCCTTCCCGCTCACCGCCTCATATGTGACGTGCCCACAAGGTGGAACTCCACCTTGCACATGCTGGAAAGACTGTGCGAGCAGCAGCAGGCCATAGTGGAGTTTCAGCTGCAGCACGCACGCGTGAGTCGCTCTGCGGAACAGCACCACTTCACCACCAATAACTGGGCCTCCATGCGAGACCTGTGTGCCTTGTTGCGCTGTTTTGAGTACTCCACCAACATGGCCAGTGGCAATGACGCCGTTCTCAGCTTAACTATCCCACTTCTATGCCTCCTTGAAAAAACAATTCGGGCGATGATGGAAGAGGATGTGGCACAGGATGAGGAGGAGGAGGAGGATGAAGAGGTAACATTTCCAAGGCTTTCAGGGCAGTCATTCGCAAGGGGCTCCGAGGGTGGGTTCCTGCACACGCAAACGCCAGGGACGCAATTGTCCAGCAGGGGCACAGTTCTGGAGGATGAGGAGGATGAGGAGGAGGAGGAGCTGGAGGAGGAGATGGAACCATGTTCACAGCAGGGTGGCACCCAGGCCAGCTCATGGCCATCACTGGTGCGTGGCTGGGGGGATACAGAGGACACGGACGATACACCTCCCACAGAGGACAGCCTTTCGTCGCCTCTGGGCAGCCTGGCACACATGAGCGATTACATGCTGCAGTGTCTCCACAACGACCGCCGAGTTGCCCACATTCTAACTTGTGCTGATTACTGGGTGGCCACGCTGCTGGATCCCCGTTACAAGGACAACGTACCGTCCTTAATTCACTCACTGGAGCGCGATCGCAAGATGCGCGAGTACAAGCGCACGCTGGTAGACGCCATGCTGCTGGCATTCCCATCTGACAGCGGGGCCACAGTGGAAGCACAAGGCAGAGGAGGAGGAGGTCGCCAACGCAACCAGGGCACCGCCAGCACCTCAGAAGGCAGGGTTAGCATGGCCGAAATGTGGAAAAGCTTTGTCAGCACGCCACAACAAACAGCAGCACCAGCAGCTCAGATGGAACGTCTTAGCAGGAGGCAGCATTTTACCAACATGGTGGAGCAGTATGTGTGCACACGCCTACATGTAGTGAATGACGGGTCTGCCCCCTTCAACTTCTGGGTCTCCAAATTGGGCACATGGCCTGAGCTTGCCCTTTACGCCTTGGAGGTGCTGGCGTGCCCTGCAGCCAGTGTATTATCTGAACGGGTATTTAGCACGGCTGGGGGCGTTATAACAGACAAGCGCAGCCGCCTGTCCAGAGACAATGTGGACAAGCTCACGTTCATTAAAATGAACCAGGCATGGATCCCACGGGACTTTTCCGTACCTTATGCAGAATAGCAATGGATACCGACCTTACCCACCCATTGTTCCATTTTTGCTCTTTCTCACTCTTTTGGGGTGTACCCTCATTTAAAATTTTTGAAAAGAAGCAGTGTTGGCTACCTCGTCCTCCTCCTCAGGGCCAGATTAATGTAGGGGCTATTGGAGCTGCAGCTCCAGGCCCCTACCTTTTATATAGGCCCCGGGTTGGCCATATTCACTGTTACCGCTCTTCTGTCACTTGTAAACACAGAAGTCTGGCTTCTATGCTCGCTTCCCCAGGCAGCACCCTCAGAACCTCCCCACACAGCGTGAAGGCCGGACAAGGAGGGACAGTTGGCGATGCATGGATGTGTTTATGGGCTTCAGAGACAGCATCCCATGTTGAATTAGGCATGCATGGCTGCACCCTTCCTCCTCTGGGTGCATGGCAAGGCACGGCCCTTAAGGCCCTTCAAAATCCTCAGCACCAAGCCCATGATGCTGTTAATCCGGCCCTGGTCCTCCTCCACCGCCGCTTCCACCTACACCGCCCATAGGTGTGCGCAGCCTATTGCATTAAGGTGTGCACCCCAAAGTTGAAATACACATGCATGTGTTTGCCAGCAGGGAGAGTAATGTATCGGGGCCATGTACCTGTAGGCAAGGAGAAATAGAGCAGAGCAGGTCCCAGGGAGATCTTTCCCATCTCCTCACTGGCAATGCTATGTGCCCTAGGTGATTAGGGTGTGCCCAGGCACACCCAGCACACCCTGTGCGCACGCCTATGTCACCGCCACATCCACCACCACCTCAACCTCCCTCCTACTCCATATGGGCCTCGTCCTTCAGAGATGAAGAAGAACATTGTTTTATTTTTCTGTTTTTTTTTGTTGTTTTAAGTTATTTCCCTATCCACATTTGTTTGCAGAGCACTTGCCATGCTCTTAATTACGTTTTGCTGCCATTTGCAGCACTCTAGCCCTTTCCTTTGGTGTTTTAGAGCCATTTTAGTGCCTTAAAGTTCGGGTCCCCATTGACTTCAATGGGGTTCGGTGTCCGGGAAAAGTTCGGTAAAAGTCCGGGACACGGACCCGGACTTTTTTTTAAAGTTCGGCCGAACCCGTCGAACACGGACATCTAGGTGTCCGCTCAACCCTACTTGTAAGCAATAAGGAAGTGGATGTATACTGCAAACCCAACATAGGAATCAGCATATAAGTCCTAGTGGCCCAAAGCCTTCTGGCGAGTGACCCCTCATATACTAGGTGATGGAGCACTGTATATAAGTGGAGCAAAGTTATATAAGAAGAGCGTGCATCACTAATTCACAGATGGTGGAAATTTTATTGCAAATTTGTATTCTTTTGGTGAATAGTTTGCAAAATATTGTTGGTTGCACTATTTTGTTTATTTGATGGAATTTTTTTAAACACATTTGCATTATTAAGCTAGCACCTCAACAAAAGAAAACCCTGCATTAAAAAAAAAAAAAAATGTATAAAAAAAACATCATAATCTGTATTAGGCCCTGGGGGCCTGGTATGGATTTTGGGGAAAGCATCACACCAAAAACAAAATTGCTATGAAGTTCCTTCAAAATCTATACCAGACCCTTGTTCCAGCATGTAGCTTGGCAGGCCAGGAAAGGAGTGGGGGGGGGGGGGGTTTGAGCAAGGACATATGTTCTTAAAGACAAGGTACCCCAAGTACCTCTATGTGCTCACTCCACTAGATTTGAGGAGCTCCCTGGGTTTTCTGACATCTTGCTTCTGTTTCCAAGCTTTGTAAGACCACCACCTGGATTTCAGTTTATACCTTCTCCAAGTTCTAGAGCCCTGCAGATGCGGTGTTTGGCCACAAGGTTCTTTTAGCGGCACTCTGAATTTACTGTTTGACCCTTGTTTGTTTGGTTGGGCCTGGTAGCACTGTTCTGTTTGCCCTGTTGTCATCTACCCCTCTGATTCCTTGCTCAGGGATGTCCCAGGGTCTTTAATTATCAAGCCAGTGTCCTGAATTATACATTTAAAGTTGCCTAAACACTAGTAGAATTTTGAATGTTTCAAAGTAGTTCAAGATTTGGTTTGCTTTTAAAATTTGATTTTGGATTGGATAGACCTTACCAAATAAAAATCACATGTTAGACATTCATATATTCAAGAAAATTTTCCATCCTGGTCTCAGTTTTCTCATCACTGAGGTAGAAAACAAACGTTAATTCGACCCCACTAATGATTAGAAAAATGAACAAAACTTTCTTACAACAAAAAATAATAAACAAAATTCTACTAATGTATAGTCAGTTTTAGATAAATAAATTTTGACTTACCTGTGAGTTTCATATGGTGGAGAACAATACAAGAAACAGGCCACCCTCTCTTCTGTTCCTGTGTTAAGCTGGCCATAGATAAGTAGAAAAACGAACAAAAGTTTGAAAAAAAAAATAAAAATGAAAATTCTTTCTGTAGCGCTTACCTCCAAAAGGGGCCACTAGAAATATTCTGGTCTCCCTTACCTGTTCAGAGGCTGCCAGGCCCAGGTACCAGTTCCAAGGCACACCAACAAACACCAGCTCAGTCTAGGAGTGTCTTTTTTTAAGTTTCATTGCAAATCTTTCACAGAAGAGAGGGATGATGGTGTAGGATCCTCCAAAAATGCAAACGGATTTTCAAGCATAGATTGGCTATGGTAAGATAAACATTCATAACCCAGTGGCCAACCCTCCCTCTCTATTTCTGGAAGCCTCCTCCAGAGGCAGGCAAGAGCAATAAACCACCAGACCAAAGGAGACTTGACCAGACCTAAAAAATACATTGCTGCTCAGCTAGGTACAGTAGAGGCAAAAACAAAATCTATCCAGCAGAGGTGCTACATTTGGATCTAACATTCAATGGCCAAATCATAGTATTGAAATTTTCCAGATCGTTTTCAACTTTAAACATCTTTTTTTTCCTGATAGATTTCTACTATTACACCTACTGCTTATGCTCATTGCACTTACAATTTTATTTCCAAATGATTGGCCCACAAATAATTGGAAAATTGTTCATTCAAAAACAAAAAAGAAAAATCAACATGTTTAGTACTCTGTGCAGGCCAGTCATGTTGGAACACGAATGGGCCATCCCCAAACTGTTCCCACAAAGTTGGGAGCATGAAATTGTCCAAAATGTCTTGGTATGCTGATGCCTTAAGGAGTTCCCTTCATTGGAATTAAGGGGACAAGGCCAAATCGTGAAAACAACCCCACACCATAATCCCCCCTCCACCAAATTATTTGGACCAGTGCACAAAGCAAAGTCCAAAAAGACATGGATGAGCGAGTTTGGGGTGGAGGGGCTTGACTGGCCTGCACAGAGTCCTGATCTCAACCCAATAAAACACCTTTGGAATGAATTAGAGCGGAGACTTCGAGCCAAGCCTTCTCGTCCAACAACACGTCCTTCCGGGTTATTGAAGCGCGGTGACGTCAGCACGTCTCTGAGCCACTGACGTTACCGCACTTGAATAACCCGGAAGGACAGGCGAGATTGTGCAGCCGGCCAGCATTTTAATTCTGTTATTTTTTATCTTGATGTAAGTGCAACCTGTATAATTTAATAAACTTCATAATACAGTTTTACACTATGTTGGATTCCTTGCTATGTTTTTGGGGAATGTCACCCTTTAAGAAGTTGGATAGCATGATAACGTTTGATGATCTCGAGGAGGTTTTATCTGCCCACCTACTGAAGGGGTGATTCAAGGCCCTGGCTGGGTATTAGCCAAAGGCATAGAGGACCTTTATGGTGATGACATCTGGTAAGCAGGCATTCTGTTTGCGGTGGAGGATATTCACTTTTGGTGCTGGATGAACACAGTTTCACCTATTTGTGTTAACATTTGGAAAATATATGGACTTCCTCTTTATGCACTACGTGCACTGGTGTGAGCATTAGCACACATGTACTTTCTATGTTTATTTTATTTATGTGTTGGTGTTATGCACAGATTTTATTTAGCACAATTTCACTTTGATTTATTTGTATATTGGTGTCTACCTCATAGTAGAGTTGCCGCTTCATCTAGTATAGCGCAGTCAATCCTTTTTGGTATTATTTAAATTGTTCACTTCATGTTAATAGTATCAAATTTTTTTCACATTTAGCGCAACTTACCCTTTTTGCATATTGTTTGTTGTATATCTCACTTTTAAGTTGCTGCTCTAGATTGCATATATAGCGCCGTTTTATTTATATTATATTATATCTCAATTATGATGCATCAGGTCATTACTATCTTTGTCCATGTTAGATTAGGTGGATTGGGTGGAAGACACCTTGGTCCTCAATGATCTGCTGCACTATATATCTACACATGTATTTACCCGTCTGAGGGTAGCACCCCTAAATAACACTTTTTAACCATACAGCAATATATTGATATATAAGATTATATTTTTTTTTTTGTTATATTCCCATGTTCAGCAGCCATGTTATGGGTGTGTGGGGTTGTATTTGGGGTTTGTCATTTGTCCCTGGGGGCTGCAAGGCACTCGGGGGCTGTTTCCCTCCTCCCTCGGCATGTTCGGGCGTGTCGGCGTCGTGCATATACGCTTGATGTGTAACATCATCACCACGCTACGATGGGGAGTGGCTACTTCCACCCTCCACCGACACGTGGGGCCAGTTGGCTGCTGCGCCTCTGCCAGTTAGGGGGCACAGCTGCTCTTGTGCTTTCCCACACCCAGCATTCCTGCGACTTTGATCTGACCTGCAAGTATTGAGGCTATTTGCCCAACCCAATTATCCATGTTGTTTATTACTCTCTCCTCTCCCCTCTTCTATTCACTATATGGCATTATTATCATGGCATTCTTTTATACTTTTTTAGATAATCTCTTGCATCTACTCCTGATGACTAGACTAGATCCACAAAACGCATAGAGTTTTAGGATGTCAAGAATCTTTTTGGTCATCATACACTGTGTCATCATGCATTCTTACCTATCTGTGAATATTATGGATGCCAACATTGGGAAAATTATGAAGTTATACTTTTATACTTTTGTAGCACCCTACAGGTAGATCCTAGGTAAACGTATAGTGGGCCTTTTCTGCAGGGCTGTGATTTGTTTAGTCAGGGTGTCATGGTTTCCAGGTGTGCCTGCTGAAGGGGGAATCTCCCCACTGGGTCCTGTGAGAGGCTTCTCATAGGACAGTGGAGGAAACCCAACCAGAGGACACATCCAGGCTTGTAACTACCCCAGAAGGCAGATTATGCTGCAAAGGATTCTGGGAGTGGGTATAAGTCTGGGGGTGGCGCATGACCCGATGTCTTTGGCAGGAACAGAGTCACAGGAGGGAGAGAACTGCCGTCTCTCCTCCTGTCTGTGGAAGAGGATCTCGGGGTGTTGCCTGCAGATCCGGAGTGTGCCGAGCTAAGCTGAGGGGATCCGGTGTGTCGAGAACCTGGGGAGAGTCAGAGGGGTCCAGTCCCAGGAAAGCCTACACAGATCTTGAGTACTGAGACCACTCCGGTGGAGGTTCGGGGATCCAGTGCAAGCTAGTGGTGAAAGGGGGTACCTAGGTTGAGAGCCCTGAAGTGATAAAGACGGTACATAGTCAGTGGACCCTGAAGAGTTCAAGGTTAAAGGGTCGCCTACAGGAAGTATTCAGTGACTTTGCAGTGCAGCAGTGTCAGCAGTTCTACAATTCAAAGTCCTGTATCTTCTGGACTTCAAGTCGAGGATTCACCACTTCTATTGAGTGATAGAGTACTTTCAGAGTTAGTGAGCGTTGGCTGGTAGCATTTTTCAGGAACAAAGTCCCAAGTGTATAAAGTTGAAGCCAAAAGGAGTATCCCACTCATTCCCTTCTCCCATCCCCTTTAAATCAAATAAAACAACAAACAAAGATGCCGGAGTTGTCGATGTCTCAGTGCTCACACCCAGGGTCACAGCTCACATGGGCTGGAGAGGTAACCGGTACCGATGGCAGACCCACATCAGGCCACAGGCCTGTAAAACCAGCTACACTTTATTTATTGATTATGGATCAGCTTATCATTTCTTGTATGTTTGGAATTTTATAGAATTATTGTAATGTGTAACCTGTTATCATGTAATAAACATACAATTACGTTTACCTTATGAGTTGCCTCATGTAAAATCCCATGACCAATGTATCCTCTACTGCAGTGTATTTAGGGATGGAGCCATCTCGCTTATGATGCATCAGGTCATTACTGTCTATTTGAGCAATACTATGTTAACTGGACTTTTAGGATGGTGCACGTGTAATCTTCAATCACAGTCACGTGTTCATTGAAACAATGTTATTTCAAAACTCTACCTAGACATTACATCATTTGGTTCTAACATGTACCATGTATCATCTTTCCTGTAAGCTTGATAACTATCTCTGGTTGGTGATAGACTACTTACATCTTTCATATTCCTCCATATAGATAACTTGGAATCCCTCTTGCTAACAATATAGAGTTCTTATTTATCTAGAACAGTGGAGATTATCACAATGGTAAGAAATAATTAGTGACTGCCATTGGATTGGTGATTAATGGCAATGTCAGGAGGTATACTGTACTGTATATAACTTCTAGCCTATATTCCATATTCTTATTTCCTACAGCTGACAACAGAGATTTGCAGTGAGTATTACAATTGTGATAATTGATACAAGGATGCAAAAGGGTCTAGTAGGAAAACACCCAAGAAATGTAACTGTGTGGTCAAAGCAGATGATTAAAGAAAATCCTCAGTTTAAATACCAGTGGTTTAATACAAAATTTTAATCAGTACAACCTTTCCACCGCTTTAAAGCCTAATCCAGGCTTCTCTCTCAGTCACATGACTACAGAACATAGACAACAAGATGAATATGGAAAATCTGCCAAATTAAATGTCTGCTCTTTTCACAATGAAATATTTTGTAAATGTCTAAGACTAAAGCTGTAGGATAACAATTTATAGTTTTGGTTTACAGTATGTTGACATGGAAGCAGCTGCTCTAAACTTATAGGAGATTTATACTTGGATTAACAAAGGAATTTTGGAATAGAACATTATGTAAAATTCAGAATATGTGGTTGAAGAACAATATGATTTCCATTTAATATGGCTTTAATTAAAAAGATGTAAAGCTCCTGACAAAACAGTCATACTCCTAACCTATAGCATGCTAGCATTTTATCATCCAAGTATAAGATTCTTAGCTGCCACTGTAACACTTTTTCTTTTTATTATGAAATTTATAGGCTGTTCAGCTGCCTCCAGGGCCATTAGAGTCAACTCTTCATTTATTTGCATGAATATGGGACCTATTTATAGAACCACAAGAAAGCGATGTCCACAAAAATTGGAGTACTTATCCACTATGAACAATCAGGATTCATTTTATACTTTCTGGGAATGCTGAACAGGAATCTGACTGGTCATTTTTGGAAAGCTCTCTTCTTTGGAAGTGTCTTATACTCTTGAGAAATTAAATTATTCTTTACAAAGAAGTAGTAAGAGGATCTACAGTCTTAAGAACTCATATTTCACAGTACTGGAAGTAATTACAGCAGAACTCCAGGCAGTGTAAAAAAAAAGTTAGGTCACAGTAGGTGCATGTCACTTAGGTACACAAGGTATAATTTTACTTTTATTGAGGCCAGATAGTATAGCTATCACCATACTTCCAACACTGTGAGAGCTGTAGCTCTTATATATAGTTACATAGTTGGTAAGGAAAAAAAAAGACACCAGTCTATCCAGGCCAACCTATGTGGGTGTGTGTATGTGCTTATATCAATAGTAAATTGTATATCCCTGTATGTTGTGATCATTAAGGTGCCCATCTAATCTTTTTTTGAAACTATGGATGCTCCCTGCTGATACCACTGCTCGTGGAAGAGAATGCCACATCCTTATATCTCTGACAATAAAGAACCCTCTATGCAGATTAAGGTTAAACGGCTTCTCTTTCAATTTCAGTGAATGGCCGTGTGTCTTTTTAAACTCCCTTTCATTTTCCCTATGCTATGGTCACCAGTAAGGTATATGTATATTGCTATCATATCCCCTCTCAAGCGTCTCCTCTCCAGATAGAATAATTCCAATGCTTGCAGTCTTTCCCCAAAACTGAGATCCTCTAGTCACTTTTTTAGCTGTGTTGCCCTTCTCTGAACTCTTTTCAGCTCCAGCACATCCTTCTTGAGGACTGGACGGCATACTCAAGATGCATCCGGTGCAGAATCTTGTAGAGTCGGTGAATTATCGTTTTATCTCTGGAGTAAATCTGCTTTTTAATACATGCCAGTATTCTTTGGCTTTGCATGCAGCAGCTTGGCATTGCTGTACTAGGACCCCCAGGTCCTTTTCTATCCTGGATTCCCCCCAGATGACAGCTGCACTGTCATTTGTCTCTCCCCTTGTCCATTCACAGAACACTTTGTAGTCTGTAAACCATTCACAGACAAACAACATTGTGGCTTCTGTGTATTAAAGCTGCAACTTTCGTAGCCACAGCAGGCTGGAAGTATATCAAAGATCTATACTATCTGGCATCAGTGTACAATGATACTTAAAGTGACATACACATAAGACTGCATTAAAGACTTGTTGCATTTTCAAATTGTAAAGGTATAATTAAGGCAACATTAGGCTACTATTTACTGGTAAAACAGTAAAACAGAGTGTTTATAGAGATAGGAGCCACCATGTAATAAGTACCATATTGACATATACTGTAACTCTCATCAATACAAATAGAACTGTCATTTTGTTAAATACATTCAGAAGAATCATCATTTTGAGTAGCCACTGTTTCCAGGGAATAATTTTTGTTTAGTTTGGGCACATTTGCCCAACTCTGTCTTTACCTAATGTAACAGAATGTAAAATATAGTCCTTGTTGTCAAGTATGTGTTTTCCTAAAGCCACCTCTTGTTTCTGTGTCGTCATAAAAATTACCAGCACACAGTCACTTGACACATCCCTCCTTACTCCCAAAGGCTCATCACTCTATAAACAGTCCAGGGGTATTGGTTTTAAGTGTTTGGGATACTCCAACTGTAACTATTCACAATGTATAAGGACAACTTTGCTACTTATGCTACTTTGTGTGTTTCTGCACGTTCCTGCATATTGTGTTTAGAGCAGCCAGTTATTTTCAATGAACTGCCCTATTGGTGGGAAATGTGCAGAAAAGTTGCCAGCACCATTTTAAAAGTTTGCTGCACCAAAACACATGGTACTTGCAGGAAGAATTAATGACACTGCCACATGTCTGCAAAGGGGCACCATATTTTTGTGGGCTGTGGGAAAGCGGGCAATTTTGCACATCTTCCCGGAACACACTGGTGTTAACAAAGCCTAACAGCCATTTATCAACAGCCATGAAATGGAAAATTGTATACCCACCTTTCCATAATTTTCTTTTCCTGGTGCATCTTCATGGCAGCATACACTGGGGTTTTGGCTCTGCCCTGCAACCTAATAGGACTGGTTAATTATACCTTTTCAGCTAGGCCCCACCGCAGCATTCTCTGTAACTAGCACCTCAAGGGTGGGAATCTGTATGCTGCCATAAAGATGCACTAGGAAAGAAAAATTACGGAAAGGTGAGTATACAATTTTCAGTTTTCCTGGCACATCATGGCAGCATACCCTGGGAAATAACTCCCCATTTAGGTGGGTGCAAAAAAAACCCCTCAAATTTATTAACTGGAACTGGCATGACCAGTTGGATAACTGATCTGCCAAACTCTATTGACATAAGCTATGCCAGATCCACACTGTAGGCAAAAATGAATATATTCCTGGATGACCATGTTGCCACTTTACAGATAGTTTCCAGAGAAACTCTGCAGTATGCTGCCCAGGAGGTTGCCACTGCTCTCAAGCCTCCGGAGCTGGATGCAGTAGAATTGAGTAGGTTTTCCTTTATGGTCTTGATAAGCCAAGATGGTATGGTGCGAGAAGATGGTGCTTGCCCCCTTCTGACCTCTGTGAGGGATTACAATAAGATTTTCTGACTTGCAAGGTGTTTTTTTTCTGCCTCCTCCCAACCAATCGCTTCTTTGACTAATGTGGCGAATGGTTCCACCAAGGAATAGTCAAATCCAATCACGGCTTTTAAATTCTTGGTTCTTCTGTTGAGCTATCTGATCTGTGTGAAACTCACAGGGCTGAAGTAGTGGTGCTTTGGACGGCTGCCTCTAAGTCAGGGGCAGACGCCTCCAAGATCAACTCCCTAACGGACTTTCTAATCAAAACCGTTACATCTCTGATATCTTCGTTCTTCTCTTTAGTTGCTTTTTCAAAGCAGGAATGGCAAGCCAGCTTATCTGGTAGAGCTGGTGCTCCACAAACCATCAGGCATTATCCCCTGGGTGGAAGTGGTGGCCACGAGAGGACGGATGGAAATGCATAGAAGGTGACCTTGCTCGGCAGGAGTGATGTTGATGGAAGGAGGATCTGAAGTGACTTTTTCTAGATTGTCTGTTTCTCAAGGTTGAAACATGGCCAGAATGCTCTCTCCATTTTGAAGTGCAGGGTCTTGATGACCTGGGAGAACTGTCAGGTTATGACAGCATTAGCAAATATGTGTTAGGTATGCCAGAGACGCTGACTGCTCATCCGGTTTCCTGACCTGTAGTCTTGTTATCCCTGTATCAGGTGGAGGAGCGATTAGGGTTTTGCAGCCGAAATATCGGGACCTCAAATGATAGTGCAACCAGAAACTCAAGGAGCAACAAGTAAGAAAGGGACTCACAGTTAGGAGTGGGTTGGGAGCCAGACCCCAAGGGAATGAAGTCCAATAGAGTGGTCCAGAGAGCTGTGTTCGGTAACCAAAGTCAGTGCAATCCAAAAGGGTGATCCCAAAGAGTAATCAAGAGCGAGCCGTGTTCGATAACCAGTGTCTATGCAATCCAAAGGGGTGATCTGAAGAGTAGTCCAGAGCAAGCCGTGTTCAGTAACCAAAGTCTGTGCAAACCAGAGGGGGTGATCTGGAGAGTAGTCAAGGAAAGCCAAGGTCAACAGCAACAAGACAAAGTACATAGAATGTAGACAAGCAGGAAGGAAACCTATACTAAGGCACCAGTAGGAAGTGGAAGAGGGGTAGTAGGTATTTATGGGTAGTAGGATTAGGTAACTGACAACAGCTGGCAACTGGGTGGAGCAAGAGTCAAATACCAAAAGGTAGCTGATAAGAGAAGCTGCTCAGACTAGGAATCATCCTGTGGCCCAGACAGCAGGGAGACGACCCAGAACACAACAGGGCACCAGATCGAATCCCGGCCAAAGCGTGACACTAGGCACTCTTTTGATCTATCTTCACTACTTACCTAAGCCCTTACCTTGTAGGCTGAAGATGGTCTACTTGGGCAGCGGACCAGACTCCATAAGAAGAAGGACAGCACACCAAACACCTAGGAGGTAGAACCATATTACCAGGCTGAGGAAGCAGACATATACAGGAAGCCACATGAAGGAGCGCATAAATGCTGACACTTACATGCAGGTTGCCCAGTAGAGTCACAGAGGAGGGGAGGCAGAGAGGAGAATGACTCCCACCTTTCCACAGTAAAACTACCAGTGCAGCAACCCAGAGATGTGAAAAAAGCTTTTTAATTAAGCAACAGAAGTGACGTCATGCTTTGCATGCCCAGACGTGATGTGCGATCCCCGGCGCCAGCTTGGAGATTGGCAAAGGAGAAGCTCTGTTGATGGCACTTCCAATCACCCATGTGCAGAAGCCCTCAGGACGTGGCAGCCATCTTGGAAATGGGCAGAAGTATGATAACAAAGCTCAGGAGTGAAGCATAGGAAAACAGAAAGTGAGAAAAGGAAAAAAAAACAGTAGACCGCTGAAAGAGTAGGGCTTAATAAAAAGCACTGCCATGCTGGCCAATACCCCTGAGACCAGCAGACTGGGAGTTCCGTCCATCTAGCTCACTTAGAGGCTGTACAGGATGGGACTTCCACCCAGGAGAGGCTGAACCAGGCTGGGACGAGTGTAATAAGGGGTACTACACGATCCATCCAGTCCCAATCAGGTGAGGACAAAAAAGAGAATGCTGTGATGGGGTCTAGCTAAAAACCAGTCCAATGAGATTGCAGGGGCGGAGCCACAACCCCAGTGTATGCTGCTATGATACGCCAGAAAAACATGTTTTGCATAAACTTGTTAAAAAAAAATAACTTAATAAAACAAAGCAGTGTATTATACATTGTTTACAAGTGAATTCCCTTAAAGCCACTATTCACACCAGTGCGGCTTTGAAATCATGCTACTTCAGTGTGATTTCAAAGCCGCACATGAGAGTGATTTGCACTGACAATAATTGAGGCCTGCGACCTCATTTAACAGAGGTCTCTGCAAGTCACAATGAAATCGGCAAAAAGTAGTGCAGGAACCTTTTTAAAAATTGCTGCGACATGAGTTGCGGAGATATGAATGGTTCCATTGCTGGCGACTTATCATGCGATTTGGAACTGTCAAATCGCATGACAAGTCGCACCGGGGTGAACAGGGGCTAAAGGGGTTTTATAAACATGAAACACATTTTATCTTATGCCTGGAAAACAATTACTGGTTACTAAGAAACACTTAAATAATTTGCATCTGTTGTTATATTTTTTTATATATTGGTGGCTAAAAACCATCACGTTAAAATGTAAGTTCCTCCTCTACACAACAGTATTTATTAATGTATTACTACAAGTCCTAAATGTTATATGAGGATTTCTGTTTGTATAAATCACATTGAAAAATGTCTCAAATATACATCTGCTTTCTATAATATATATTAAAAAATGTGTGCGCTAATAGAGTCCAAGAAAGACATGTCCAAGATGTTCCTAAATGCTGCCAGAAACAGCCAATATAAAAGCACAGCACAATTTATTAATATTGCCTGCACTTTCCGTATTCAAAAACAACCTTTGCTTGAAACAAGGCTGCACAGCTGTCCTAAATGATTAGAATTAAGCCTGAACTTTTGTATTTTTTTGCAATCAATTTGCAAATGGAGGCTTTGGGTTCCAAAGTTGGAGCACTGGCGTTCACCCCAACCCCTGTTCCACATTCCTCAATGCATTTTTTTCAGTAAGAAAAAAAAGATGGTCGAATTCTATGGAGCTAGCCAAAGGTCTCACTTTGGAGCTTGACCTTGATATTTGCATAACAACTTTTGAGTCACTGGATGAGATAAAGGAATATGTAAGCTTTGGTGTTTGCTTCAAATTATTTAAATCAGTATAAACATTGAAATTAGGATATACAATATTTGAGGTTTAATTTATCTATAAGCACATAACCCCCTCCTAAATCGAATATGTTAACAGAAAGTAAAGACTTGACAAATGGCAGAGAGTTAACTTGCACTTAAAGCAGAGGCGTAACTAGAACCTTCAGGGCCCCGATGCAAGAAGCCATGAAGGGCCCCTCGGACCCCTGGCCGGGGGGCCCTTCCCTTCAAGCCTGGGGCTCTTCCTACTGATCCTGGGGTCCTTTACTCACGTTGCGGGGTACAGTACCGCAGCGGGACCCTTTCACAAATTCTGCAGTGGGCCCCTTTCCTTCCATCTTGGGGCCTGCAGCTACAGGAGGAAAAAGGAGTACAGTGATTTCTCTACATGCTGCCCCTGCCGCCCCTCCTATCCAGGTGTACAGGGGAGCTGCACAGGCCCCCTGGAGCATGGGGCCCGGTTGCGATTGCAGCCCCTGCAACCCCTGTAGTTACGCCCCTGACTTAAAGCATGCACATACCATAATAAAGTAACCCTGGTAAAAGGTGTTTGGTTCTGGATGCCCCCATCATCTTCTTGTAACATACAAACAAACTGAATAAATTGTAGCATTATCACATTACCATTACTATATATGAGTGGTCTCCAAACTGCGGCCCAGGGGCCAGATATGGTCCTTTGCTTGCTTTTACCTGGCCCTTGAGGCATTATTCCCCTACTGTCAGCCACAATGGGTGATAGTTCCTGCCACTCTATTCCTCCCACTGACATCATTGATGGGGCACTGCTCCTCCCACTTACATCAATGATAGGACAGTATTCCTCTCACTGACACCAATGATGGGCACTATTCCTACGACTGACACTAACAATAGGGCACTATTCCTCCCACTGACGTCATTGATGAGGCACTGTTTTTTTGTACTGACACCAATGATAGGGCAGTATTCCTCCCACTGACACCAATGATGGGCACTATTCCTACCACTGAAACTAACGATATGGCACTATTTCTACCACTGACACTAACGATGGGGCACTTTTCCTATCACTGACACTAACGATGGGGTACTATTTCTACCACTGACACTAATGATGGGACACTGTTCCTACCACTGACACTAATGATGGGGCACTTTTCCTATCACTGACACTAACGATGGGGTACTATTTCTACCACTGCCACTAATGATGGGGCACTATTCCTACCACTGACACTAACGATGGGGCACTTTTCCTATCACTGACAATAACAATGGGGTACTATTTCTACCACTGACACTAATGATGGGACACTGTTCCTACCACTGACACTAACGATGGGGCACTTTTCCTATCACTGACACTAACGAGGGGGTACTATTTCTACCACTGCCACTAATGATGGGGCACTATTCCTACCACTGACACTAACGATGGGGAACTATTCCTATCACTGACACTAACAATGGGGTACTATTTCTACCACTGAAACTAACAATATGGCACTATTTCTACCACTGACACTAACGATGGAGCACTATTCCTACCACTTACACTAAAGATGGGGCACTTTTCCTATCACTGACACTAACAATGGGGTACTAATTCTACTGTAGGGGGTCAGCCCCTTGAATGACTAAACTCCATTACACTGTACTTCTATTGAGAAATTCCCACAGACTGTCATGCATCTTTCAGCCACAAGATGTCACTGTTGTTGTTAATGAGAATAAGCCACAGTTGTTGTTGTTGCTTTAAGTGAAGTGTTCTTTCTGGAAAGGAGGAGGGAGCAGGAAGTTCCTGGGACGTTGTGGTGTTCGTCTCACTATGGCTGTGCTGAGCTGAGGAAAGGGACTGCACGCTGTGGCCTTGAGAGGGCATATAGACTGTATAATCCAGGGACAGAGCAACAGGATCTTGCCAGAGGAGACAGAGCTGAACTGTGGTACTACGGACTGCAGCTGAGAACCAGAGAAAGAGAGGAGAGAACATCCCAGAGCACCTCAAGCGAGTTACAGAGCAAGGGGCCAGACTGCAGTGACCTCCAAGTGACCGAACAAGATAAACAACCTGCAAAGAAACCCAGACCAGTGCATAAGAGACTGCGGCTACAGACAGCAAGGGACAGATCCAGAGACCTGACTGCATCCACCATCACAGAGACTGAGATAAAGCAGCTGTACCTACAGAACTGTGAGTGTGCACCGGTGCTAACCTGTGGCAGGGCATAGAGCAGGTTTCTGTAGACAGAGCGTTGCAGCAACGTGTCCCGGTTAGCGTGAATCAGATAGGATCATATAGCAGAGTAGCCTGTATTTCTGTGTGTGCGTTGGCGGGAGCGCCATTTTATGTATCACGTTGCAGATAACTTTGCTGTAAACCTATGTAATCTGTTATTACTGTTAACATCATTCTCCGTCCATTATACTCTGTTGGTTAATAAAGCCGGTATCTGCTTCAGCCTCTCTGTCTGCTGTACCGTACTTGAATTCTGCATTGCAAACCCCTACTCCTCTGACCGCTACACTACCACTGACACTAATGATGGGGCACTATTTCTATCACTGACACTAACGATGGGGCACTATTCCTATCACTGACACTAACGATGGGGCACTATTCCTCCCACTGACACCAATGATGGGGCACTATTCCTCTCACTGACACTAACGATGGGGCACTATTCCTCCCACTGATACCAAATATGGGGAACCAGGTCACTTTCTACTCCCACTGGCTACAGTCCAACCCCTCTCAAGTTTGAAGGACAGTAAACTGGCACTTTATTTAGAAAGTTTGGAGAACGCTACTATAGGTGAACTGGAAACATCTTATCACTGTAACAAAACAGTCTTTATAATATGGTATGATCCTGATAACAAAACAACTCCCAAAGATATTAATGCATTGCTCGCATTGCTTTTTCCTGCAAAAAAATAAAGGAAAAGGTTTTTTTTTTTCTTAATGCAGAGAATGCATTAAAGAGGAAGTAAAGTTCCATCTATTGTTTGTAACTATAGGTAAGCCTATAATAAGGCTTACCTATAGGTACTGTAAATATCTCCTAAACATGCACTGTTTAGGAGATATTTACTGTATTTGCAGCCAATGACGTCATCGGTGCATGCGCTCTGAAGGAACGGCCACCTGTGCTTAAATGTCACTGTACTTAAATGCGCATGCATGGGAGTGACGTCACGCAGCTCCGACCAGTCACACAGCCGGAGTCCCCGGACCCGGAAGGAAGACGGGTGAAGATGGATTCAGCCTCCAGCAGTGACAATGAGGGTTTTGTTTGCAGTTAAGTTTCACATAATGCCTTTACTTTGCAGGTCATAAAAAAAAAAGCATCAGTTTACTTCCTCTTTAAGGTAAAAAAATGTTTAGACTTTCAAACCACTTTAAACCAAAAATGTGATATAATAGATCTTACCAATCATTAGATGTAGTGGCTGCATTCATTTTCTTCTTCTTTTTTTTTTTTTTAAGCTTTCCCCCCTCTTTTTTCACCTGGTGATCTGGCCAGTAGAACACCTCCTGTATAAAAGTGTCTCCACTCCGGATAAATGAGCACAGGGGAAACTTTGGACAGCAGCATTGTCAGCCTGGGGAGTGTTAGATGTACTAGCAGATTTAGATAAACTAACAAATTGAAGCCAAACTTCAGCTCACACTGCAGTTACATGAGCAATTACAGCAAGTTTTATTTTTCTTTTCTTTATTTTTTGAGATAAAGGTATTACATGAATAAGTATAAGCTGATCATTGTAAGTACCCTCGTCAGTTAGAATGGTTTGTTTCAACACTCTAACTACTGCATTTGCAGGAGAGCTTGTTCTGTTTAAAAACAACAGACTTACTGACTGGGTCGTCAGATGAAAATAAAGGAAAGAAAGCCTAAAAATGAAAACGAATGCAGCGATTACATCTAAGAATTACTAAGCTGCAATATAATAAAAGTTTGCTTTTGGATTTAGAACTGTTTTAAAGCTTTTAGGTTTTGTTCTACCATAATGCAGACATCCCAACCTGCAAAAACTCATTTCAGGGAGGTGGCAACGAGAGGATGATCAAATGAAATAGAATCAGTATACAGAGGTTTACTTCTTCTAAGAGATATTAAAGGAACACTCTAACCACCATGACCACTTCAGTAAATTGAAGTGGTGATGGTGGTAGGAGTCAGAAACACTGCACATGCTGGGATAATTACATTATGTGCTGGGGGCTAGTTGCACCCCTAGCACATGTGAATTAGGCAGCCAGAAAGTGTCATATCCTTGTTCATACATGTATGAACAAGGACATGACATTTTATTATGACAGAACACAAGTAGTTATTAAAAAACATATTGCAACAATTTACACACCTTAATGCAGAGACCGATCGTGTGAAAGGGGCCTAAGGCTGCTTTCACACGGATGCACTGCGGTTTACCTGCACCTCAACTGACCTCAATCTTTACTTCTTCGTCAGGTTTCCTGCAGGTATCGCTGGCTGCTGCTGTCCCCCAGGTGGGTATAGCTGGTGGCTGCTGCTGGCTGTCCTCCAGGGCTGGTACTGCTGGTGGGTACTGCTGGCTGGTACTGCTGGCTGGTACCTATGGTGGGTACTGCTGGCTGGCACTGCTGGCTGGTACTGCTGGTGGTTTCTGCTCGCTGGTACTGCTGGCTGTAACTATTGGTGGGTACTACTGGCTGGTACAGCTGGCTGGCACTGCTGCTGGGTACTGCTGGCTCCTCTGAGACACAAAGGAGTGTGACAGGAGCGACACTTGAGGAAGTATGCGGCTGCAGTAGAGAGCAGAGCAGATGCTACCTGTATGTCTCCTGTCACAGGCAGAGTGCATTTGATATCACTCCGCCTGTGACAGGAGATGGAACTATACAGGAAGCATCAGCTCCATTCTCTACAGTGATGCTCAGGTATACAGCCTCGGACTGTTGCGGCTGATAGCCGCAGCCCAAATGCGGGAGACTCCTGCACCTCTGACATACTCTTCACCAATATATACCTGAGACTTATGTATCTCAGGAAGTTGTTTTATAGCTGGTTATGTTTTAAGTTATGTGACTGAAGTTTTCAATGTTTGCACATTATTGATGTAATGACATGGTTCGTCCCTTTATGGGATTCAATAAAAATTATATTTGAAAATAAAATGTGTTTTGTCTGTGTCCTCATTGGTTAAATTACCTATTAGTTCCACCCCTAACAGACAGTGAGAGGAAATCTTACCAATAGGGACACTGGTGGAAATAAAATAAAAAAAAAATGAATAAAAAAAAAAAAAAAAAAGGGTTTTAACACCTTCCTGATTTATTGGAAAAAAAATACATTCACAGACAGAATTATGAATATGAATAAACCATAGCAATAAAACAACAACCCAATGATAAATGTTAACATGATGGTTAATACCAGGTATGTATGCATATAGATGAGCAGAGGTCACTGCAATGGTTAAATAGGTTGACATTCTTGTCCTATGAATTATTAATCAGGAAAAAGAATACAGGCAAAGATTTAATTTGAAGCATTTGAACTGAAGGTTTACATTTTTGGGGGGATTTGTCACATTCTTGCTTGCAAAGTAATAATTGTTAAACCCCTTGTAAATGTTGGATATATTGATTATTTTTGTTGTATGTGAATGTTCTAGATTTTTTTAGGCAGAAGGCTGTAGTTATGTCCCTATGTCCCTACCAGCACTCTTTTTACAACTGACGTCTCCCTTTTTCCAGGAGTCACACATAGAGACAAATATGACAATACATTAAAAATAAATAGTGGAGCTGCGCTAATCAAATATAAAGTGATGTGATGTGAACATTAATATAAATGTGCCAGTGTGCTGATAATTTCAATAGATTACTAATATGTGAAGAAGGAATAAAAAAACACACAGGTGGGTACAAAAAACACGAATCCAAAAACATATATATGTGCACCATAAAATGTATAAGTGACAAAAGTGATATACACGGTGACAGTATAGTCTAATACTGTGTAATGAGTCAATACACTCTTTCTGTAGAAATCAAGCAAAGTGAATGATGTGATAAATTCCAGATCTTGTGACAATGATTCATTCAATATTTCTGAAGAAGTGAGTTATATAAATCCCAGCACCAAATGGTACGCAGAGACAGGGTAACACTTCTGGGCCTCTACACCTTTACCTTACTGCTGTAAGGTAACAGCATGAAGTAAAATCCTCTGATGGTTTGAGAGCAATCTTTGAGTGTTATCTCTGGCTCAGATTAAGCAGCATAGAGGAAGAGAAAACTCCATATGGTGTAGTACATAATGATTCATTAATTATATAAAAATCAGTAAACTCACATTTCTGAAAATAATAATTGGCTTCTCAGCAAACAGATGACCTCCGATACATCTGCCGGCCACACTTCCGGGTTCGCCTACCTCTTACGTCCCGACACATATTGTAACGGTCAAGCGTTTATTGTCACACTGTCACAGTGTATATAACTTTTGTCACTTATACATTTTATGGTGCACATATATATGTTTTTGGATTTGTGTGTTTTGCATCCACCTCAGTGTTTTTTGATTCCTTCTTCACATATTACTAACCCATTGAAAGTACCAGCACACTGGAACATTTTTATTTATGTTCACGCTGTATCACTTTATATTTGATTAGCGCAGCTCCACTATTTATTTTTTATTGGATAGCAACTTTTCAGTTTTGGTTAGGGTCCTTTCACACGGCCGCTCCGTGTGTCCGCAAATCATCCTATTTTTTTGCGGATGATTTGCGGACTTTAATATAAGTGAATGGCACTGCGGATGTCAGCGGAATACCATCCGCCGTCATCCGATTTTCCTCCTTTCAGTTCTGTTCCGTTTTTTGGAATGGAACAGAACCCTATTTTTTCATCCGTGTAAAAAACGGAAAGGAAGGAAAATCGGATGTCAGCGGTGTCATCCTCTGACATCCGCAATGCCATATACTTACATTATGTCCGCATATCATCCACAAACGGATGGGATGATATGCGGACACACGGAGCGGATGACACAAATGTCATCCGCTCCGTGAAAAAAAAAAAAAAAAAAAAGTCCCGCAGCGGACTAAAGCAGTGGAGCGGCCGTGTGAAAGAAGTCTAAGGCTGACTGGCATTTGCAGCTATCACCTGGTTTTGACTTTTTTTCTAGATAGCTCAGGGGTCACTTTCTTTGAATTTTTCAATATGACAACACAGTTTAGTTGGCTGAAGAATAATCACCTCTGAGAATAACACAGTTGATGGGTAACTCACAGGCGAGGTTCAAGTATACTTGACTTGCTGGCAAAACTTTAACTAGTGACAAACTCACTGCTCTAGTACCTGACGTATGGGCCAGCTCTTGGGTACTTTCACACAATGCCATGTCAGATATCCTTTGGTCTGTTGGTAATGACAGTCTCTTCTGTCAATGGAATTCAGCCAGCTACATCCTGACTTCTTAAATTGTATCTCTAGGCAAAACCTATTTTTAGTTTTGGATAGAGTGAGAAATGGTTCAGACCCTTTGCCAAGGTTTTATTGCTGTCTATATCCACATTTGGGATATTTACCCCTATATCTGTATTGGTAACCATTGTCACTTGGAAGGAAAGTGAGAGAAATTCCAACATTTTAGAGCTGTTCCCAGAGCAGAGTTTAGGTAAATCTTCAAATGTGGACACCTGTCCAGGAGTCAGCTAAGGGGGAATTCCTATACCTTTGGAAGATTTCTCTACTCTATCCAAAACAAAATAAAGTTATGGCTATAGAAATACTTTACATCACTTCCAGATAATGGGGTTGATTTACTAAAACTGTGTGCAAAATCTGGTGCAGCTGCTCAAGCCAATCAGCTTCTATCTTCAGCTTGTTCAAGCTTTGACAAAAAACCTGGAAACTGGAGAAGGCCCATACTAAAAATGGAACAATGCAAAAAAGATCCCCAATACCCTTTTACACATGCAGAGTGTGCCAGGATCAATCTACATAATGTTATTGACTGCAAATGCTAGTATTATTTAAACAACACAATTCTAACCTTAAGAGTTGGTTAACACTAGCGCGACTTATCAGGCGACTTGTCAGCCTGACAACTCGCGCTCCCTCGTGGTCCATTGACCGCTACCGGACCCGTTCTAATAGGAGCGACACAAGTCGCTCCGACTGAGAAAAAGGGTCCTGTACTACTCCGGGGCAGCCTCAGAGCGACATGCATAGACTTCCATTATGTGAAGTCCCTGCAAGTCGCTCTGAAGTCGTGGTGCATGGTAATGCACAGGTCGCCCCCGAAATGGTAGTAAGGAGTCGTGTCGCCTCAGTGTGAACCGGCTCTTACACTGTATTATTATAAATCACAAACATATAAAACAATGTAAGCCATAATAACGAATTCACAACAAATTAGTATATTCCTAGCTAGCCATCCAAAGAACAGACACAGTATAAGTACAGTATAGTAGTACAGTATAAGTGATGAAAATTATGGCACATGTAGGACTCCATAATACTACATTTACAAAATGTGTCAATAATTTAATGCTTGCAGCTGTGGCTGTTTTAAAAAAGGTTTTAGTTGTTAACTAATTTTGGCATGCCTTACAATACCCTCAAAATGTAAGCCCTACATTGGGGGTAAGGGGAAACCTCAAAAATTTCTTCTGTAAATAATTTTTTGATGCTTGACAATTTTGTAATATTCTACTACTCTGCCTAAACCTCTGATATATATTGCATTGGATGTAAAGTGGCAGTTTTTTCAGGTGGCCTTCCTAGAAAAACATCAATATGTTCTGTATGAAATATGTAAAAAACTGTAGCACCCCCTTAAATCAAGTGGGGACCTCCAGATGCCACATGGGCTGACATTCCATCTCACGGTTAAGTCTTAAGCTGGATACACACTATCCAACTTTTGTGGTTAGATTTCCTTCAGATTTACCTTTTCTATGTAGTGCAAGGGCCTGCCAGATTGCATACAAATTGAAAGTGGTTAGGTTTGACCTCATATTATATGGTTTTGGTAAGTCTAAAGGAAAAAGTCTTCAGAAAATGTTATAGTGTGTATGGCCCATTAGACTTATGGTGAGGTTGTGAACGGATATATATATTCCCCAAATATCGGCACACTAGGACTAAAAAACCCTTAAGCTGGAAAAACTAACCCCAACTGCTGGATTACCTCTGCTTCCTAGAAGGAAAATATATACAGTACATTCAACCACCAGTGATTAGAAAATGTCAATTGTGCCTAAAAGTTTATCAAAATGTTCTCACAATGGTCATTATCACATAAAATAAGAGCCTCTTCATTCATGAATCACAACAAAGTACATGTGTGAAAAATAGGATGCATCCTGTTTCTGTTTCTCCTTTCTTTCACAAATGTAGTACAATTCTGCAGATTAATCCTCTTCCTTCTCTACCCACCGGTGACACTAATTTTGTTTTAGCTATTATTTTATTATTTATATTTTATCTCTTATGTGGAACTCCAATCAAAACTGTTTTAGACTGAATATCAAACATTAGGAAACTCTTAAACTAAAAGAAATATTACAATCAGAGCAATTTTCTGAGGCATTTGAGAGGCAGCGACGAGGCGATATGATGCATCCTCATCACCTGTGTAACCCCATAAATGCTGCACCAACTTTTTGTCACGGGGCACCAAGGCCATAGCATAAAAGTGCCCCCATCTGCTGCCTCTGAAGCTTAAGAATGGGCAGTTGGGTGGGTGCTGCAAGTTTTAAATGCCCACAGCCGCAAGTCTAAACCAGCCTGCACTAGTTTAACTGCACGTGTCCAAAGATAACTGTCTATTTCTGTCTATTCTCTTTAATATCTATGGCTATCTATGCGAGTGGGGAAAAAACAAGGTTTCTCCCTTTCTTTTGTTCAACTTCACAAGTTCACAACTCATGTGTAACCAGTCATGACAGTTGCCTCAAATCTCAAAAGCAACTGCAATAAGTAACCAAACCACAATGTTCTTTTTTTACATTACTTTTGTGTACAGTAAAGTTCTGGGTTATGTCGGAAGGGCTTGAGGAAATAAATACAACCAGTTGTTATCAGGGATGGTTGGTTCCATGAAAGAATGTGCAGATGTAATGCATTCCTCCAAAACTGGCACATGTCTCAGTGCCACCTGTACATGACACTTTCCTGCCTTTGGGACATGAAGATAGTGGGATCTTCATGGCTCATATACCTATAGCGATAACATTTTTATTGTTTGGAAAACAGGTCAGAATAGTCCAGTCTTCAAATTCTTGGAGTTCTGTCATCTTTTTTTCTCAACAAAAATGGAGTTAAGGCCCACACACATGATCCAAAAATCAGACAACAGACCATCCAAGTTTTTTTTTTTTTTTTTTGCATGCTAGTCGCTGAAGTTACGAAAATTCTCATATGACAGAATAAAAAAATCGGAAGTAATATAACGTGTTGTAGTGCATTTGTATAGTATTTTCGGACCACAACTGTGCTGAACAAATGGAAATTATACCATCTGGTATTGTACGAGAAACATTTTTGTGCTTGTCTGATCCGATAATATCGGATGACCTGTCATGATTGGCTCTTGAAAGCCCTGTATTAACGATCCAATTATCATAGATTGCTTTGAAAACTGTATTTTTTGGCCGATCTTACGATCTTGTGTATTACACTTTAAAATATAACTGAAGGTTTTTCTTTAGATACAGCAGAGAAGGATTAGGACACATGTCAGGTTGTGATTGCGGTCTGTATCCCAGTTAGGAAGGTTTACCATCTCTATATGTCCTGGTAACCATAAAATGGAAGTGGTCACTAAAACAGAAATGGAAGGGAAATCTTCCAATGGGGACTCTAGCTCTGGTGACCCTGGTGACTACAAGGGTTTTACCTCATTTTGGAGAGATTTTCCCTAACTTCCTTTTGTGGCATGGGATAGAAAGTGTAGGGAAGGGAATTCTTCCCAATTGGACAAAAATAGCAAAACAAAACGGGGTTATACCCTCCCTTACTCTACCCAAAATGAAAAAAAAAAGTTTTGCATTCAATTCTATATAAATAAAAATAAAGCTTCTCGCTTAGAGCCACTGATGTTGTAGTTGAAACTTGGCTGCCGAACTCCAAGGATGAGCATTATCTAAGTAGTGCCACCAATTACAAGCAGTAAAGGCCAAATTCAGGCTGACATTAGTAACCAAAGTCAAGTCAGAAGAAGGTACCAAAATGAAAGACAGAATAGCGACACGCAGGAACAGCAACGACCAGGACAAGCAGCAATGTTTTATAGCCAGCGTATAGATAAGTCAGACTGGAGAGAAGGGAAAACAAACTCAGAAGCCTGGAAAAACCAAGGTTAGCACATATTCATGAACGGGTACAGGAACACGTGTACACTGTAGAAAAAAATGTGTCTTCAAGTCCTTAAGAAGGATACTACTGGCTTTTATGGCAGGCTGTCTGGCATGCTATATGTTGCCTTTTAAAGCTCGTGAACAGCTCTTTTGACAGTTGATTAGCTCTACTAGCAGACTTGTTCCTTCCGCCCCTGGTCTCTCACTGCAGATGGGACACTCCTTTCCTGTGTTTTGTTCTAACACCTTCCTTTTTATGTATATGCCCCATGGGACAATAATACTATGGAGATAAGCTGGCGAAGAGGTACTGGGCATATGCTTCGTGCCTCCAAAGCAGTGATGTCAGGGGGACACTGGCTATAGTGGAAGCCTAGAGCCAATACAGAGATACTCTGACCTTATCGGACCAGATTGATAAGCTTTATGCAGTCATACACTTATCCACTGTCGTAGAAACTCCATTATGTGTTTTATTTATCTTAGAGCCCCAGAGGGCTAACTTTGTTGTCTTTTATGGGGAAAGGGGTCCTTCTATTTTCTAATGTGTTTCATTTTCCTGTTATGTTCCTTGTTTTGCTGTGTATTAGATTTGTGACGTTCAACAAGTTTCTAAAAATATAAAAATATCAATAAAACATTATGAAAATGTGCCTAGAGTATGACCTCCAGAAATGGGCATTGCACTTGCCCAGATACATGTATGTGTAGGGGTGATGTATACCATAAGCAAACACTTATGAAAATTCATAAGCATGCATATGTCCATGGCCTTGTGCCCCAAAGTATCAAGACAATCATGTGAGAGTTTTTCTTATGTTTCAGCCATATTCATGGCCACGGTAAGTGAGGAAAGTGTCAAGGGATCTAGAAGAGAGATTTTGCAGCTCCCAAGAGTAATAAGAAGTCAGTAAGTGTCTAAGCCAAAAATTATTTTTCTATAATAAAAATATCACTTTTGGGTGAACTGACTCTTTTATGAGCCAAGGCCTGCACAGTTAGAATGCCCCACTAGTGTAATGTAGATTTTTTAGGCCCCATGCACACGGGACGTTTTTAACGCCGCTGTAAGCAGCGTCAGGCGTTTTCTTTTTGCAGCCTAAAAACGCCCCTCCATGTTATTCTATGGCCTCATGCACACTCAGACGTTTTTGAGCTGTAAGTGGCTTAGACGTTTTTAGGCTGCAACAAGAACCCACCACCTGCGCGTTCTGAGGACCAGCGTTACAGCGTTAAAAACGCCTGACGCTGCTAAAAGCTGAATAACTTTGCTATAACGTTGCTTAACGTGCGTTAAGCCACGTTATACGTTTTTTTTTCTTCCATTCAAAATCAATGGTTCCCTATGGGATCCTATTGATTTGAATGGAGGTCACACCAACACCGCATGTCGGATCCGACTTGCGGGGTGACTTGCGCTGTGGGAATCTTGAGGGGGAACTCCACGCCAAAATGGGAAAAAAACGGCGTGGAGTCCCCCCCAGGGTTCCAAACCAGGCCCTTCGGGTCTGTTATGGAATTTGAGGGTAGCCCCATGCCGAAAAAATGGCATGGGGTCCCCCCCAAAATCCATACCAGACCCTTAACCGAGCATGCAGCCCGGCAGGCCAGGAAAGGGGAGGGGACGAGCGAGCGGCCCCACCCCCCCTGGACCACACCAGGCCACATGCCCTCAACATGGGGGGGTGTTGGTGCTTTGGGGCAGGGGGAGCTCTGCACCCCCCACCTCAAAGCACCTTGCCCCCATGTTGATGAGGACAAGGGCCTCATCCCCACAACCCTGGCCGGTGGTTGTGGGGGTCTGCGGGCAGGGGGCTCATCGGAATCTGGAAGCCCCCTTTAACAAGGGGGCACCCCAGATCCCGGACCCCCTCCCTATGTGAATGGGTATGGGGTACACTGTACCCCTACCCATTCACCCCATAAAAGGCAGTGTATGGAAATAACGACAAGAGACGTTTTGGAAAGTTTATTAAAAATCTTCATCCGACTCTTCTTGTCTTCTCCTCTCCGGGGTCTTCTCCGGGGTCTTCTGCTCTTTTACTGTCCGCCCTTCTTGTCTTCTCCTCTCCGGGGTCTTCTCCGGGGTCTTCTGCTCTTTTGCTGTCCGCCCTTCTTGTCTTCTCCTCTCCGGGGTCTTCTGCTCTTTTGCTGTCCCCCTCTTCTTGTGTTCTTGTCTCCGGGGTCTTCTGCTGTCCTCTCTTCTTTTCTTCTCCTCTCCGGTCTTCTGCTCTTTTGCTGTCGGCTGTCGGCTGTCTTCTTCCTCCGGTCCTCCTCCTCCGACGTCTCCGCTGATTATGCCTATCTCCGGTCTCTTCAGCTTATTATATAGCCATTAGGGGCGTGGCCCCGATGACGTCATCTGGAGGCCCCGCCCCCTCATGTCACATATGACGTCATCTGTGACATGAGGGGGCGGGGTCTCCAGATGACGTCATCGGGGCCACGCCCCTAATGGCTATATAATAAGCTGAAGAGACCGGAGATAGGCATAATCAGCGGAGACGTCGTCGGAGGAGGACCGGAGGAAGAAGACAGCCGACAGCCGACAGCAAAAGAGCAGAAGACTGGAGAGGAGAAGAAAAGAAGAGAGGACAGCAGAAGAGGGGACAGCAGAAGACCCCGGAGACAAGAACACAAGAAGAGGGGGATAGCAAAAGAGCAGAAGACCCCGGAGAGGAGAAGACAAGAAGGGCGGACAGCAAAAGAGCAGAAGACCCCGGAGAAGACCCCGGAGAGGAGAAGACAAGAAGGGCGGACAGTAAAAGAGCAGAAGACCCCGGAGAGGAGAAGACAAGAAGAGTCGGATGAAGATTTTTAATAAACTTTCCAAAACGTCTCTTGTCGTTATTTCCATACACTGCCTTTTATGGGGTGAATGGGTAGGGGTACAGTGTACCCCATACCCATTCACATAGGGAGGGGGTCCGGGATCTGGGGTGCCCCCTTGTTAAAGGGGGCTTCCAGATTCCGATGAGCCCCCTGCCCGCAGACCCCCACAACCACCGGCCAGGGTTGTGGGGATGAGGCCCTTGTCCTCATCAACATGGGGGCAAGGTGCTTTGAGGTGGGGGGTGCAGAGCTCCCCCTGCCCCAAAGCACCAACACCCCCCCATGTTGAGGGCATGTGGCCTGGTGTGGTCCAGGGGGGGTGGGGCCGCTCGCTCGTCCCCTCCCCTTTCCTGGCCTGCCGGGCTGCATGCTCGGATAAGGGTTTGGTATGGATTTTGGGGGGACCCCGTGCCGTTTTTTCGGCATGGGGCTACCCTCAAATTCCATAACAGACCCGAAGGGCCTGGTTTGGAACCCTGGGGGGGACCCCCACGCCGTTTTTTTCCCATTTTGGCGTGGAGTTCCCCCTCAAGATTCTCACAGCGCAAGTCGCCCCGCAAGTCGGATCCGACTTGCGGTGTTGCGGTGCGACCTCCATTCAAATCAATAGGCTCCCATAGGGAACCATTGATTTTGAATGGAAGAAAAAAAACGCTGCTAAAAGCAACGTGGCAAAACGTGCAATAACGCCAATGGAAAAAGCTACTGAAAGCACGTTTTTACAGCTGCTTTTTCCGGCGTCAGAACTAACTTTGACGTACGTTTTTTCTAACGCCCCGTGTGCATGGGGCCTTATAGTTTGGTGAAGAATCTCTTAAGCCATAATGTTTATTTTCTCCAAAGGATAACAAAGTGTTTCATACTGTTTCTAACAGTAATTTGCTTGAGGACAGACATATGTCTGGTGAACATCTGGAAGTGGATGTTCAGCACCTGGTTTACCGATTATTCATCAGTGTTTCAGAGTTGACTAAACCACTTGCTAATAACAACATCAAAAAACATTTGTGGAAATTGTATGTTTCTCCAGTGAGTGTTCTTACTCTAAAGTACAGCTTATTGTATAAGATAATGTGGACTGTTATAGTAACATAAATGAAGCTTCCTATAGGTAAATGCTATCACCAGGGATGGGTGAATCTGTCTGGGCTCGATTTATAAAGGGGGGCTGGGGGTCATCAAAACTCGCTTTAAATTTGCAAAACTTTAAGCTTGGGTTTCACTTCCCTAAGCTTGGGATTCACTTCCCAAACTTAGAAGTTAATCCAACATAAGCCTATGGGGTAAATCTGTAACTAAATTCTGATCATTATCAAGGCTTAATAGGCCAACTATTGTCAAAATAAGAATGTAGGAGCATGGGGTGAACTGCTTTACATGTCATATACCCTAATAAGAGCAGACAAAAAAGTAGTGGCTGTGTAAATTGTAAATACATATACTGTAACTGTATATACACATACATACAGTATATCTTAAAAAAAAAAACTAAAAAAAATAGTAGTATTGGAATAGAAATATATACTGGTAGTATATATATATATATATATATATATATATATATATATACACACATACACACACACACACACACACATCTCTTGAGACCACACAATCAAAATAGAGTATAGAAATATGTTGAATAATACTAGAGACAAAGACTGGGCACAATGGTCTGGGATAGAAGCAAGTAACATATAGCATATAATATGGTGTATAAACAGTAAACTATCTGCCCACCTGAGTACCCATATATACATATATCTGTATGTCTATATATATATTTTTATATATATATATATATATATATATATATATATATATATTGTAAGGGATTAGCTCGGTGGCGGGTGTGGATGACCCCTTGGGGGGTGCGTTTTCCCAGAGAGGTAGCCGACAAGTGCTTGCAAACAAACAGTGTGGTTTATTAAATGGTGTTTTCTTCACCAGGCTGTATGCAGCAAAACATCCAAAATAAAATAAACCAGAAAATAAATCCTTGCCTCTGTGGGCGGCTACCTTCTCACAACTGGAACCTGCCTAAGTGTCTGTCTCCAACCTACCGTCGGGCAGACTTCCTTGTCCTTCAGCGGACACTCAATAGTCCTTTTATAATAGCTTCACAGGGCAACACAGTCCTTTTGTTTCTTTCACATCAACAGTTCGTCTTCTCACCTTTGAGACGTATTCACCCTTGGTTACCGTCCCGGGCACACATCACTCCGGGGGGTCTTCTCCCAGGCCCACACATCCTGTCGGGAGGCACACGCTGACTGTCCTCCTGCTCCCAGCCCACATGGCTTCAGGATGCAGCTTCTGGAGGCAGCAAACAATAGGAATTTCTCTGAACAAATTATAGAGCCTTAACTCCCTCATTCTGAACAGGTGAAGGCCTTTCAACTTCCTGCTGGCTAGCTCTGTAGCCAACACCCTAAATTAATTAATGGACTTTCTAAATCAGGTGGAAATGTATCTCCTTCCTGTGACTACATTCCCAGATTTAGCTGACTTCCTGTTACATACCCCCCCCTCTTGTTTCAACCCTAGGGTTGGGACACAGATTTCCAGGCACGCATGTGTCAAGCACTGCTGACTCACTGATAAGCCTCCTATTATCCTCAAGCTTCCGGATGAAACTGTTTTGTCATCTTCATTGACGGATTTCTCATAAATGCCACACAGTTTGTCTCTCATCTCATATACACATTCTTCAACTGCATTTTTGGCATCATTTCGCTCCTTCTCGTTTCTGTCATCTTCATTGACAGCTTTCTCATAAATGTCAGACAGCTTGTCCCTCATAACCGTCTGTCCAATCCACCACGGAGGACCGTGATCCATAGGCAACTCAATTGGGCTAGTCTTAATGTCTTCAACATTCTTAAGACGCCTCTCTCTGCAATCCATAAATGTTTTCCACAAAACTTTGAGAACCTTTGCTTCACTAAGCTTTGTTCCAAGTAGGGACTCTTGACATCCCTCTGTGACTTGAGTTGCCTCTCCATACAGCTGTACACAATCATTGACTTTTTGTTGTAAAAGGGAATGATCTTCCTTCTTGAGCTTTGCTTGCTCTAAGATGCTGTGCAGAGGATTTTCCAATTGAGACAACAGGCTGTCACACATTTCTTCAAAGTGACCCCTGTTCCTTTTCCCAGAGATATCAATATCATTCAAACATTTCATATTCATAGGCAGATCTGAAGCATTTGCACTCATCAACTTCTTAAACTTTTCGCCCTCCTGAGCGAGTCGCAGTAAAGGCCTACTATTTGATTTGATATTCAGTTTATATTTCTTGCCAAACTCTTCACAGAAGTAGCCAACCAGAACATCATCAACTTTCCTTCCACCAACATAGGGGTCAAAGGCAACAACACAGTTGAACCCAGCGATCTGGGTGGTATCCATTATAGACCTCCTCTCTGCATCAGTGAAGAAGCATGGAACTGCAACACATTCTTTTACAGGTTTCTTCAATGCACTTTCTGCTGAACTATTTGACCGCTCAAGGTCACCTAGTTCTTTTTCTCTATCTGAATTCCACATGGAATGCATCTCAAGATCACGATCAAACTTCTGCCACCCGTCTTTCACCAGTTCCATTTTGGAAACACTCCCTGAAAGGCACTTATTCATTTGCTTCACGTTTTCACCAACAGCCTTAGTTTTCTCCACTAGGTTTTCAGCCTGAACTGAGAAATCACCACATTTCTTACTCAGCTCCTTTGTTTGCTGAAGTTCTAATGATACATTTTCCAATGCTTGAAGTTTTTGAAGGAACGGTTTATTCCAAAGGGGTGATTCAAGCCACAGGTCGTCACATTTCTGAGGCTCACTCAGGACAGACCCCAAAACACTGATCCTTTTAAAAACTGCATCAGGCACACTATCCCCTCTTTGGGACAGATCCTCTGTTGCCTGGAATTCCTCTTCCAGTTCCTGCAACGGAATCTTCATCTCTTCTACTTGCTGTTCTAAGGCTCGCTTAGACTTTTCTAGCTCCTGAACGCTTTTCACAACATCATCCTTGGAGCTGACCAATTCTTCCATTTCTGTACGCAGCTGTTTAACACTTTCTAGTTCAGCCTTACACTCTAGAGCTTCCTCCAAAGAGCGAGCCAAGAACAGGGCTTTGCTCTCGTTATCACGCACCTCCGTTTCTGCACGTGCGCGTTCTTCTGCATATTTTGCAGACACATTCTTCTCTTCACCAAGCATCTGATCAAACTTCTTTTTCACATCTTCAACACACTGTAATGAACCAACGCTTTCTTCCATGCGTTTTTTCATAACCGCTATCTGAGCTTGCAATGTTGCGACTTGCTCTGATAGGTTTTTCTTTGCTTCCGCCTCCTCTTTTAATTGTTCCAGGAAGCCATTTTTCTCATCTTCCATTTGTTTGAGCTTTGTGCTAAAACTCAGCCTTTGACACCTCTCTTCCTGTAAGAGTTCCTGCGTGTCTTGCAGCTGCGATTCCAAGATAGAAAAATCTTCCGCAATTTCTCTAGATTTGCTGTCTGCTTGAGAAAGCTGATTTGTAACATTGTCCAACTCAACCTGCAGTCGGTTTGCCTTCTCTGACAGCTTAGCACACAATCGGTCACCTTCTGACACCTTGACTTGCGATTCCAGAAGCTGTGCCTCTACTTTTTCCCTCTTATGTTCACAATCTTCTTTTCCCTGCATAAGAGCCTTCACCTCATTGGCTAGCATCTGGGAATAAGAATGTAATTCTGCCACACAGGCTTCTTTCTCCTTTAACTGCTGCTGGACACGTTGGGCTTCCCCTTTCCAACTTTCACAGTCCGCACGCCATTCATTTACCACATTGCTCAAAGTAGTGAGCTCATACACAGTACTCAGTAATTTAGCCTCTCTTTCACTTTTCTCGTTGTCGCTGAGAGACAATGTCGTTTTCAGAGCGACATTCTGTTCCTGCGACTCCTGCAGGTCTATTTTTGTAGCTCCCAAAGACTGAAGACTTTTTTCCAGCTGATTACGCAACTCCAACATATCAGCCATACTTTGCTTCTGCAAAGTCTGAATTTCACTTTCCTTTTCCATGAGGATGGTATCTTTCTCCATTATAGTCTCTCTGCGTTTTTGCAACTCGACCAAAAGAAGAGCAGTGGATTCTTCCCACTGTAACACATGAGACTTGAGTAGTTCATTCATTTCCTGCAAGTTTCTATGCTCCATTTTAAGCAATTCCAAGGCTTGTTCCTTTTCTTCCATTTTCCGTTGCAAGGCATCCAACTCAGCCCTGCACACATACTCGGTTTCCTCCAAACCGATGGCCTCCATTGGCTGCTGGCGTCTCTGTTTCCAGCCTGCCATGCTCTCTTGATGAGCCTTTTGTTGAGCTGCAAAGCTCTGCTGAAAATCCGCATTTGCCTGCTGTTGAGCTGCATTTGCTTGCTGTTGAGCTGCATTTGATATAATCAGATGTTTCAACATCTCCTCCATTTTGAGTTTACTTTTCATCTGAGCACACTGCGTCTCCATAGCAGTTTCATCAGTGTTGCTAGGGACAACAACCTTCCTCTTTAGTAGACTCTCTTTAGGCATGGATGGGGCTGGTTCAGACGGCAACATCCCCTCCATCCATAGAATCCGGTCTCTCATTTCATCTATCTTTGCATTTTTCAGGCGTTTGGACCGCCCCATCTTCAATAACTCCACAAACAAATTTTTCACAGTCCAGCAAACAATTTTCAGACCACTGTCTCTTCAACACATGTAGTTTTTCTCTCTCTTGCAGGATCTCTTTTCCTGCGCACACAGTTTGTGCAGTCACTTGCACCAGACACAACAAAGTTCATCAAAAAATTTTGAGACCCCGGTCTCTTTAAAACACTTTTTTTTTTTTTTTTCTGTCAGGATCTTCTCTCCTGCACACATAGATTGTGCAATCTCATGCACCAGACAAAGTTCATCAAACATTTGCACTTCCTTGCAGGGATCTTCGCTTCTGCCCACTACATACCTCCACCATATGTAAGGGATTAGCTCGGTGGCGGGTGTGGATGACCCCTTGGGGGGTGCGTTTTCCCAGAGAGGTAGCCGACAAGTGCTTGCAAACAAACAGTGTGGTTTATTAAATGGTGTTTTCTTCACCAGGCTGTATGCAGCAAAACATCCAAAATAAAATAAACCAGAAAATAAATCCTTGCCTCTGTGGGCGGCTACCTTCTCACAACTGGAACCTGCCTAAGTGTCTGTCTCCAACCTACCGTCGGGCAGACTTCCTTGTCCTTCAGCGGACACTCAATAGTCCTTTTATAATAGCTTCACAGGGCAACACAGTCCTTTTGTTTCTTTCACATCAACAGTTCGTCTTCTCACCTTTGAGACGTATTCACCCTTGGTTACCGTCCCGGGCACACATCACTCCGGGGGGTCTTCTCCCAGGCCCACACATCCTGTCGGGAGGCACACGCTGACTGTCCTCCTGCTCCCAGCCCACATGGCTTCAGGATGCAGCTTCTGGAGGCAGCAAACAATAGGAATTTCTCTGAACAAATTATAGAGCCTTAACTCCCTCATTCTGAACAGGTGAAGGCCTTTCAACTTCCTGCTGGCTAGCTCTGTAGCCAACACCCTAAATTAATTAATGGACTTTCTAAATCAGGTGGAAATGTATCTCCTTCCTGTGACTACATTCCCAGATTTAGCTGACTTCCTGTTACAATATATATATATATACACACACACGTACACACACACACACACATCTCTACATGCGTACACATGTATACCCACACACCTATACACATAGGGACATAAACGTAATTTAATTACTCTGCTTCTAGGAGGACCTTCAGGATGTAATAAGCAAATATTTTAAAATAGACAGAGGTACAGTATATCACAAAAGTGAATACACCCCTCACGTTTTTGTAAATATTTTAATATATCTTTTTATGTGACAACACTAAAGAAATGACACTTTGCCACAATGTAAAGTAATGAATGTACAGCTTGTATAACAGTGTAAATTTGCTGTGCCGTCAAAATAACTCAACACACAGCCATTAATTTCGAAACTGCTGGCAACAAAAGTGAGTAGACTCCTAAGTGAAAGTGTCCAAATTAGGCCCAAAGTGTCAATATTTTGTGTGGCCACCATTATTTTCCAGCACTGCCTTAACCCTCTTGGGCATGGAGTTCACCAGAGCTTCATAGGTTGCCACTGAAGTCCTCTTCCACTCCTCCATAAGGACATCACAGAGCTGGTGGATGTTAGAGATCTTGCGCTCCTCAACCTTCTGTTTGAGGATGCCCCACAGATGCTCAATAGGGTTTAGGTCAGAAGACATGCTTGGCCAGGCCATCACCTTTAACCTCAGCTTCTTTAGCAAGACGGTGGTTGTCTTGGAGGTATGTTTGGGGTCATTATCATGTTGGAAAGCTGCCCTGCGGCCCTGTCTCCGAAAGGAGGGGATCATGCTCTGCTTCAGTATGTCACAGTACAGGTTGGCATTCACGGTTCCCTCAATGAACTATAGCTCCCCAGTGCTGGCAGCACGCATGCAGCCCCAGACCATGACACTCCCACCACCATGCTTGACTGTGGGCAAGACACACTTTTCTTTGTGCTCCTCACCTGGTTGCCACCACACACGCTTGACACAATCTGAACCAAATAAATTTATCTTGGTCTCATCAGACCACAGGACATGGTTCCAGTAATCCATGTCCTTAGTCTGCTTGTCTTCAGCAAACTGTTTGCAGGCTTTCTTGTGCATCATCTTTAGAAGAGGCTTCCTTCTGGGATGACAGCCACGCAGACTAATTTAAAGCCGTGTGCGGCGTATGGTCTGAGCCCTGACAGGCTGACCCCCCCACCCCTTCAACCTCTGCAGCAATGCTGGCAGCACGCATATATCTACAAAGTATTTCCCAAAGACAACCTTGTCTGATGATGCTGAACACGTGCACTCAACTTCTTTGGTTGACCATGGCAAAGGCCTGTTCTGAGTGGAACCTGTCCTGTTAAACCGGTGTATGGTCTTGGCCACTGTGTTGCTGCTCAGTTTCAGTGTCTTAGCAATCTTATAGCCTAGGCCATCTTCATATAGAGCAACAATTCTTTTTTCAGATTCTCAGAGAGCTCTTTGACATGAGGTGCCATGTTAAACTTCCAGTGACCAGTATGAGAGCGTGAGAGCGATAACACCAAATTTAACACATCTTCTCCCCGTTAACACCTGAGACCTTGTAACACTAATGCGTCACATTAGAACCGGGGAGGGAAAATGTCTAATTGGGCCCAATTTGGACATTTTCACTTAGGGTGTACTCACTTTTGTTGCCAGCGGTTTAGACGTGAATGGCTGTGTGTTGAGTTATTTTGAGGGGACAGCAAATTTACACTGTTATACAAGATGTACACTCACTACTTTGCATTGTAGCAAAGTGTCATTTCTTCAGTGTTGTCACATGAAAAGATATAATAAAATATTTACAAAAACCTGAGGGGTGTACTCACTTTTGTGAGATACTGTATGTAGGATTCTCGGATAATCTCTACCCACATGGGAGAATCAAGGTGGAAGATTGAAAATGAAGACATGAATGTCATTGGTAGTATGTGATGTATATTGTATGGTAGATGGGTGGGGACTATAATGGCTCTGTAGGAGGCCCAGGGGGAGAGGTGGAAGGAGACAATGAATGACACCACTTCTTATAATGGCCAAGATAAAGGAGGGCCTCCAGAACTCCAGAATAAAATGGCTCAGGGGCACAAGAGGAAGAGGACCAGCTTAGTGTTTTAAATACTTCTATATCAGTTAGTAAGAACAGACCCCTTTCTCTGGTTCATGGCATGGACAGCCCCACATTAACATTTTCTTAACCAACATTACTATATATTTTTTATTTTTTTATCAAACATCTTTTACAGAATTACATTTTTTTCCTAGAAAGGCTATAAACTGGGGCAGGAAGGGTAAGGCTGTAATTACATTTTTATAAGAGAAGAGATCATACCATGGACTACTGGGACTCAAGGATGTACCACTGGCTAGAGGTGATATTAGCCTATCCTGAAGCACATATCATGTCAGAGAGGGCCTTCAGTGCATCAAGGGGGAGTTGTGACTGAGAAACTAAAGAAATTAGACCAAGATCACAGAGGACTACCAAACATCCAATGCAGATGTTACTGATAAAACCATGACATTTATTTGATATACTGTATGTTTAACTAATACACAACCAAACAAAAATCTCTGTTATTCTTGCTGTTCCTGCAAACATTTCTGGCTCATCTACTCCCTCTTCTACTTTCCTTTACCAAAAAATCAAAAGGGGCAAAAGCTGTTCCTTCTGTTTTAACATTTGGCCCTCTTCTCATTGTCTTGTGTCTACATTTAGACTTGTGCTTGTTGTCTTGAAAATGTGGTGCCAATTTGCTCAAGATCCAAGGTGAAAAATGTAAGGAGCCAACATGATTTTGATTTTCACCAGCCCACCCTGCAGGTAGTGGTCTTCGCCGCAGAATGGCTTCCAGGTTGGGGCCCATTCAGATTGGCATTTTATTTTTTAGTGCTTAAAAAACTGAAACTGCGGACAAAAAAATGCCTTATGTTTACACATTCTGGCCTATTTGAGCAGCTACCACAATGTCTGCCTCTGCTTAAATTTGATATATTATTTATGCTCTTTATGCTGATGACATACTTCTTTTTCTTTCTGATATGTACACATCCCTCTTCTCTGCAATATCTCTTATTACAGAGTTCAGTACATTTTCAAGGTTTAGAATTAACTGGGACAAATCTGTACTGTTTCCACTTGACCCACTCCATGATTTATATTTTCCTATATTGTCCCAATCTAAAATTGTTTCTCAGTTTAACTACCTAGGAGTGCTGATTACCAGCCAGATACAGGATTACATCCCCCTGAACTTAAATCCATTACGTATTAGATTTTACACCATGTAATGGATCAACCAGCACCCCGAATGGGTACCTCCATTGACGGATGCTCCTAGTGCTTCCCGAGGGCTACAAGCACTCCACCAGACACCATAGCCACCTCAGACCCCACGAACCGCCACAGCTTGGTTGGGGTCTCACCATCTCCTACCCACCCTGGACCTACGACAAGGCTCAAGGTTCCCGTGGGTGACCCTCTCTTTCCCCAGAGAGTGAAACAGGAACAAGCTCTTACAAGAGCTTAGTTATTATCCAAGGAAGTATGAAGGACATAGAAATCCCTTGTAGCATATTCCCCCAATGAAAGTCAGGACTCTAGATTGAGGGTGAAGTATAACTCAACTTTATTGAACAAGAAACATACTTTTATACAGTTTTACCCCACAAGGTTACCGCCCAGGTGGACCTTGTTGAAAACAGGTCCTGACATTCACAATCCAATGAAAACAGAGTTTTACACTCCCATACAGTGTACATAAAGATATACACTGTGGGACAATCCCCCCTCCCCCTTAGCATCCAATCCACATACACATATACATCCCATAACAAGCTTATCTTAAGGCAGACAGAACAATGTGAGGTCATTAACATTTACCAATGAGAAAGGCACAATACACATTCCCTCCCAATACACAAACAATAGGGAAGTCTGCCAATGACAGTCTGTGTGTCTCTCTCACAGACAAGCACATGGAATACACTGTGTAAGGTGGTATTAAATCTTCACATTTCTATATGAAGATATGGTTGAAAAATATTACTGTCCCACTTGAAGCAATCCAAACCATTAATTATCTGTCTTTCACTCATAGTGACGGTTAGTACCGTCACATATCTTCCCCCCCAAAGGTAGACTAACCAGGTACCAGACCTCCAATCAGTCTGTGCCTGAGTTAGTCGGGTAACAAGTCCCAAAGAGGCAATCAATCATGGCAGCTTCCTTGACAAAGTTCCACATATTTTGTAAGTTTGTCCTGGCAAGGCGCATGGAGCTCTCATAGCCGATCAGTCTGTGGAAGTCTGGTTTGGGCAGGCCAGACTGGGCTTCTTGAGCAACCTGTGTCCCTAATAGGGACTTAGACATAAGAGAGGCCTAGGGGGCTAAGAGAGCGATTTTCCATCCTCTCTAAGAGTAGATTGTGTTCCACAGGCCCTCCCAATGTCTGCAGCCACCCAGTACCCTAAATAAATTGTCTGGAAAACAGCGTTACTCACCCAGCCAACCTCTGCCTCTCTTGTAGCACATACCCGCCGCTGAGGATAAGTGTGAACTGGCCCTTCTCCTGGGAGTGGAGAGAAGACAGGGTTGTGGGGCTCACTTCATCAGGCTGTTGGGGATCTGGGCCAACTGTCAAGTATCCCTGGGGTATACAAGTGAAGACTGTAGTCCTATCCACTACCACAGGAATTCCATCTTTTGTATGTTGAGGGCAGAGGCCAACCGCACTCTGCTCTGTTGCCAGCACTTCTGCTGGGTTGGTGTCATCATTCTGGGGCACCAACTGCTGCTGGGATGGGGAGTCCATCTTCCTTACCCCCATCTGGCGGTTGGGACAACCTTTCTCCGGTACTGTCTCTCAGATGCACAGATCCTGGCTGGGGAGGGAAGACAGTTTCCTCCGCTCTGACTGACTGTTGGGGAGAGAGGACAGCAACCTCCTCTCCCTTCACACCCTGGGCCTCTATAACTGCCACAGGTGTGGGGCAGAGGTCGTTGACTCTCTGTCCGGTTGCGAGCACTTCAGCTGGGTGTAGGAGCATCACTTCATAAGCTTGTTGCTGGAGCAAGGGGCCGATTTCCCCAGCTTTCTGGAACTCTTTAGCTTTTGCGGGTGCTGGGCAGAGGTTGGTAGCACTTTGCCCTGTTGCCAGCTCTTCTGCTGGGTTGGGGTTGGCGAATACTACCGCCAGGACCTGGTTGGGGGTCTGCTGTAGAGAGGAAGGATCGCCTACCTCCTCCTCCTGGTATTCTGGGGGTAGGTTGGGGATCTGGACTGGCCATCCAGCATCCCTGTACGTCTGGTCCAGAGACCGCGGTCCCATCTGCACCATTGGTGTCAGGGCTGCTGTCCCCCTGTGGTTGGGGAATGAAGATGGCTTCCTCTTCTCCCATACCTTTATCCAGTGGCTGGACAGAAACATTCCTCCATCCAAGCTCGTCCCATGGAGAAACAGGTTGGTCCAGGTGAGTCAGCGCTTGCTGCATCCGTCATAAGACATCCGCATCCAAGACCATGGGTGCAGGTGAGCAAAGCACACTACTACTGTGCCCTATTGTCGATTCTTTGGTCAGCATTTCTGGACTGTCAGCTGGTTCTTCTGGATATTCACAGTCAAAAGGAGCCCAGCCCTGGCGCTGAGCAGAGTCTAGCAGCCGTCTGTAGGTGATCTCCAGCTCCAATTCCTAAACGGCTAGAAACTCCACATCTTCCAGTGCCCAGAGCACTTCCGAGATGTTCAGAATCCTTTCTCTGTAATCCATAATTTTCTCTAACCGCCACTCCAAATCGCTCCCAAAGTTAGGGTCCCCTGACAGCTTCTCGTACAACAGTCCCCGGCCGCCATAGCCAAAGCCTTCCATTGGGCTGTCATCCTCTATCCAAGGGCATGTTTGGGATACATGCCACCGGAGGGCTCTATAGCTCTCTTCCAACCACATCTCTGCCCAGACCAGACTGCTTAACTCAGTCTGCTCCTTGTGCGATGTATCTCCCAAAAACAGCTCCTGCAATCCATACTGCGACCGGTACCTTTTCTGGATGGAGGGGAGTATTTTTCCCTGGTGGCACTGTTCACGGGCTAGCATTTCCTTCCAGTGATCCAAGCACACAGAATTATGCCATCCTAGCAGGACCTGGTATGACACTTGTCCCCTGTGCAGTATCTGCATCTCTCACAACCTCCTTATGAATTCCTCTTCCATGGCGACGCTGCACAGGTGTTAGCTCGCTCAATAATGTTACCGGTGTCTCCGAGCTGCTTCTCCTCGCACTAGGACGCCATCCCATCGCTTGCCACCAATGTAACGGATCAACCGGCACCCCGAAAGGGTACCTCCGTTGACGGATGCTTCTAGTGCTTCCCGAGGGCTCCAAGCACTCCACTCAACTTTATTGAACAAGAAACTGACTTTTATACAGTTTTCCCCCACAAGGTTACCACCCAGATGGACCTTGTTGAAAACAGGCCCTGACATTCACAATCCAATGAAAACAGAGTTTTACACTCCCATACAGTGTACACAAAGATATACACTGTGGGACAACCCCCCCCCCTCCCCCTTAGCAGCCAATCCACATACACATATAATCCCATAATAAGCTTATCTTAAGGCAGACAGAACTCCCAATGTTCTGTATGGCACCAATCTCCTCAAGATGGTCTGGATGCCCCAACTGTTATATTTTTTACATAATTCACCCTGTTGGATCCCACTTAAGTATTTTAGGAGGATGAATGCATTGTTTAGAAATTTGATCTGGTGAAAGACAACCCCCAGGATTAAATTAGAATTTTTGCAATATTCTAAAGAGCGGGGGGTGTTATCTGCTCCCAACCCATTGGTGTATTTCCTTGCTGCTCATCTTCAGCATATTGCAAGATAGGAGAGTCATGGACCTCAGGGGCCTTCCTTTACCATGCTTTCTTTTTTACTTAAAGGTAAAAATCCATTACAGATGATAGACAATCTGACTGTTCTTAAAGTGAAATCTGCACATCCTACATTAAATTTGATTCATAAAGTGTGGAAAACAGTTAAAACTCTTTTGGGGAGGCGCATGCGCGGCAGCTCCCGAGATGGCCGCTTAAGCCAGGAGCTCAGCGCCATCCCGGCTCACTCTCCCGCCCCGGGCAGCTAAACGGCCGAACACCGCCTTCACACCCTCCGCCGGTCATTCTACATAACGGCAGCAACCACCCTAGGACCGCGGACAGGCCGTTCCGGATCGTTCGCCAGCCCCGAGCAGCCTAACGGCCACGAACGGCCTCCGGACCCGCCGCCGGTCACGCTACACATCAGCGGCACCCGTCCTGTGACCGCGAGTCGGTCAACCCGGATTACTCACCGGCCCTGAGCAGTTGCACGGCCACGAACGGCCTCCGGACCCGCCACCGGTCACGCTACACAAAAGAGGCACCCGCCCCACGACCGAGAGCCGGTCATCCCGGCCCATCCTTACACCCCGAACAGCGGAACGGCCACATACTGCCCCCAGACCCGCAGCTGGTCACGCTACATCGCAGGGGCACCCGTCCTATGACCGCAAACCGGGTCAGAAGGGACCTAAGGAGGTAATCAAGGACCTTAAAGTGGGCTCTAGCCCTGGCCCTGATGGCTTCTCTAACAATTACTATAAAAAGTTTTCGGAGTTGCTTTCCCCCTATCTAGCGAGGTTCTTTAATACGCTCAAAGGAGGGGTTCCTATTGATAAGCAGAGTAACCTGGCATTTATCTCAGTCATTCCGAAACCGGACAAGGACCCAGGTGAGGTGGGGAATTATAGACCCATCTCGTTAATCAATAACGATCTAAAAATCCTCACTAAAATCCTGGCCAATAGATTAGCATCTTTCATCAACCAGTATATTCATAAGGACCAAGTAGGCTTCATCCCGGGGAGGCAGGGCCCAGACCAAGTGCGCCGCGCTATCGATATAATTTCCATATTGCAAACTGGGTGGGACGGTAGCGGTCCTCAGGAAGGTATTTTTCTGTCTATAGACCTCCAAAAGGCCTTCGATTCGGTTGAATGGTCGTATTTATTCACGATTTTGGAACGTTGGGGATTTGGAGATAACTTTCTGGGAATAATCAGATCACTCTACTCTTCTCCGACAGCACAAATCAGATACCAGGGTTTCTACTCGCAGGCATTCCCGATTTCAAAGGGAACAAGGCAGGGCTGTCCACTATCCCCCCTTATATTCGCTATAGCGATAGAAACGCTGGCCCTCGCGCTCCGTACCAACCCAGACATAAAAGGGTAGTCATGCGGCCCACAGGAACATAAATGTGCATTGTTTGCGGATGATGTACTTATGTTTGTAACTTCTCCTCCCACCTCCCTGCCAAACATTTGCAAGGTGTTGGACGACTTTGCGAAGTTCTCTGGCCTCAAGGTGAACCTGGCGAAATCATCGGTTTTCAATGTCTCGGTTAATGCTGTGGAGGCTCAAAGATTAAAATCCTCATTTGCATTCCCCTGGAACGACAAGCAACTTAAATATTTGGAGATTACCCTGATGACCAAGTTGGAGGATCTCCACAAAGCGAATTACACGAATATCTACCATTCCTTGGGGAAAGAAATGCAGGGTTGGTCACTTCATCATTTGTCATGGTTGGGTAGAATCAATGCCATAAAGATGAATCTGCTTCCCAGGCTCCTTTACCTGTTCAGAGCTTTGCCGATCCCCCTTCTTAAGGCCCCGCTACGATCTTTTCAAAATTCAGTCATTAAATTTATCTGGGGTAGTAAGGGATACAGATTGTCTCGCAAGATTCTGTACAGTCCGAGGAAACAAGGAGGGCTAGGAGTTCCCAATCTATGGCTTTATTATCAAGCAGCCAGACTGGCTCAACTATCTGTAGTATATTCCCGCTGTGAAAAGCCGGATTGGGTTCAAATGGAAAGACAAGCAGTACCCTCTTACACACTGGATTTTCTTCTCTGGTGTCCCCCTAAAAATAGGCCTCCCATTCTGTCCCCGGTTCTGTCATCCTCCATCGCTTTATGGGACAAACTAAGGCATTTTCCCTCCCTTACCTCTAGAATATGCCCATTATCACATCTATTTCACAATCCGACCTTTACCCCCGGGATTGACATAAAGGCGTTCCAATGGTGGCTAGACAAGGGCCTCTATCGTATCGGACATTTTTTTACACAAAACGGACCCTTCACCCTTGCACATTGTACAAACAAGCTTAAAATGCCAAAATCTGAAACATACCGTTTTTATCAAATCTCCCATTTCCTTTCATCAATCTCAGCAAAGGAGACTCCCCCCCCCCTGTCTTTCACGGAATACGAGGTGTGGTGCTGTAACTCCAAGGAGCAGAGAGGGGGCATCTCTCTGATATACCTGTCACTTGCTTCTATACGGGACAAATTATCTTATATGAAGGCTTGGGAATCGGAGTTGGCGGAATCTTGGGATTTGGAGGAATGGGGCAGAGCATGCTTCCGATCTTTTCAAGGGATAGGTAGCGTGTCTTTAATGGAAGCTGGCTTAAAAGTCCTAACCCGTTGGTACTTGGTGCCAACGAGGTTGCACAGAATGTTTCCCTCCTCCTCACCCCTTTGTTTCAGGGGATGTCAGCTCTGGGGGTCCATGATCCACGTTTGGTGGGAATGTCCACGTATAAGAGGCATCTGGGATCAGATCTTTCATATGATCTACAAGGCCACTAGCCATAGAATTCCTAAATCGGCCCAAATAGCCTTACTTAACCGCTTCCATACAGAGCAGTTAGACCCCCTTCCTGCCCAGACCAATTTTCAGCTTTCAGCACTCTCACACTTTGAATGACAATTGCTCAGTCATGCTACACTGTAACCAAACAAAATTTTTATAATTTTTTTCACACAAATAGAGCTTTCTTTTGGTGGTATTTGATCACAACTGGGGTTTTTTTTTTCCGTGATATAAGCAAGAAAAGAGCAAAAATTTTGCAAAAAAAACACTTTTTTTTAGTTTCTATTATAAAATTTTGCAAAAAATTAATTTTTCTTCATACATTTGGGCCAAAATTTATACTGCTACATATCTCTGGTAAAATTAACCCAAATTAGTGTATATTATTTAGTCTGTGTGAAAGTTATTGAGTCTAGAAGCTATGGTACCAATTACTGAAAATTGACCACACCAGATGTACTGATGGCCTATCTCCTTTCTTGAGGCCCTGAAATGTCAGGACAGTACAAATACCCCCCAAATGACCCTTTTTTGTAAAGTAGACAGTCCAAGGTATTTAGTAAGAGGCATGGTGAGTTTTTTGAAGTTATAATTTTTTCCCACAATTCTTGGGAAAATGAAGAAAACATTTTTTTTTCTTTTTTTTTCCCAAAACGTTGTCAATTTATAAGCTATTTCTAACACATAGCATGTACACAGCAAAAATGACACCCCAAAATTCATTCTGCTACTCCTTCTGAGTATGGTGATACCACATGTGTGAGACTTTTACACAGCCTGGCCACAAAAAGAGACTCCACATCCAAGTAGCACCATAAGGCGTTTTAGGAGCATAAATACACATAAAACTTTCTTACTACCTATCACACTTTTCAAGGCCCTAGAGCACCAATACAATGGAAAAGTCCACAAAATGACCCCATTTTGGAAAGCAAACACTCCAACGTATATTCTATGAGGCATTATGGGTCCTTTGAACATGTCGTTTTTTTCCACAAGTTTTTGGAAAATGTGGGAAAAAAATAAAAACTTTTTTTTTTACACAAAGTTGTAAATTTATAGAATATTCCTAACACATAGCATGTACATAGCAAAAATGACACCCCAAAATACATTCTGCCACTCCTCCTGAGTATGGCAATACCACATGTGTGAGACTTTTTCACAGTCTAGCCATATAGAGGGGCCTAAACATCCAAGGAGCATCATCATGCATCCTAGCCACTTGCCTAGGCCTATTTTTGACATTTGGTGTTTACAAGCTAAAATCAGTTGTTTTTGCTAGAAAACTACTTAGAACCCCAAAACATTATATATTTTTTTTTAGCAGAGACCCTAGAGAATAAAATGGAGATTATTGCAATATTTTTTATCACACCGTATTTGCGCAGCGGTCTTCCAAACGCAATTTTTTGGGAAAAAAATCACTTTTTTTAATTAAAAAATAAGAAAACAGTAAAGTTAGCCCAATTGTTTTCCATAATGTGAAAGATAATGTTACGCCGAGTAAATAGATACCCAACATGTCATGCTTCAAAATTGCGCACGCTCACAGAATGGTGACAAACTTTGGTACTTAAAAATCCCCATGGGCGATATTTTAAAAATTTCTACAGGTTGCTATCTTAGAGTTACAGAGGAGGTCTAGGGCTCAAATTATTGCTCTTGCTCTAACGATCGCGACGATACCTCACATGTGTAGTTTGAACACTGTTTACATATGTGGGCGGGGTTTCCGTATGCGTTCGCTTCTGCGCGCGAGCTCGCGGGGACAGGGCGCTTTAATTTTTTTTTTTTTTTTACTATTTATTTTATTTATTATTTTTTATTTTTACACTGTTTTTTTAAAAAAAAAAAAATGATCATTTTTATTTCTATTACAAGAAATGTAAACATTACTTGTAATAGAAAAAGGCACGACAGGACCTCTTTTTTGTGAGATCTGGGGTCAAAAAGTCCTCAGATCTCACAAGTACACTAAAAGATAGAAAAAATAAAAAAAAAAAATAAAAAAAAAATTAAATAAAATGAAAAAAAAAAAGGGACTTTTAAACTGGTTGCTAGGCAATGACGTTTGCCGTAGCTCCGGTCCTCCAAGACCATAGAGTCAAGTGAGGGCAAGCTTGCCCTCACTCGACATCCTGTCTGTGAGGATCTGGGACCGGATCGTTTTCCCCGCTGCCGGCGGGTCCGGTAAACGGGGAAAAGGACCAGAATGCAGCGGGAGGGGGGGGGGCACCTCTTCCGCCACCCCGGAAGGGTGATCCCGCGGCGAATCCGCCGCTGGGACCACCCTTATCGGAAAGCCAACCGTCCACCGTTTAAAAAAATACCAGGGCTATGGCAGCTATCTGCTGCCATAACACCGGTATTTAGGTTTAAACGGAGGACGTATATAAACCTTTTTGGACTTGGACATGGTGGCTGTATGAAGGGTGACAGGTACTCGGGTACTTTGCTGGGCAGGTGACAGGTACTCTGGTACTGATGAGCAAGTGGCAGGTACTTGAGTACTCCGATAGGCAGGTGACAGGTACTCGGGTACTCTTATGGGCAGGTGACAGGCAGGTGATAGGTACTGATGAGTAGTACTGATACTGATAGGTGATACAGATACTGTACTGATGATGGGTACGGATGATCAGTACTGATACTAATAGGTGATAGGTACTGATGGGTACTGATGAGTACTGATGAGTAGTGATGGGTAATGATGAGCAGGTGGCAAGTACTCGGGTACTTCAGGTGTCAGGTACTCTGATGAGCAGGTGGAAGGTACTCGGGTACTCTGTTGGGTAGGTGACAGGTACTTGGGTACTCTGATGGGTAGGTGACAGGTACTCGGGTACTCCGATGACAGGTACTCAAAGTACCAGAGTACCTGTCGTCAGAGTACCCGAGTACCTGTCATCAGAGTACCCGAGTACCTGTCATCAGAGTACCCGAGTACCCGTCATCAGAGTATCCGAGTACCCGTCATCAGCGTACCCGAGTACCTGTCATCAGAGTACCCGAGTACCTGTCATCAGAGTACCCGAGTACCCATCATCAGAGTACCCGAGTACCTGTCACCAGCCCATCAGAGTACCTGTCATCAGAGTACCCGAGTACCTGTCACCAGCCCATCAGAGTACCTGTCATCAGAGTACCCGAGTACCTGTCATCAGAGTACCTGAGTACCTGTCATCAGAGTACCCGAGTACCTGTCATCAGCCCATCAGAGTACCCGAGTACCTGTCATCAGAGTACCCGAGTACCTGTCATCAGCCCATCAGAGTACCCGAGTACCTGTCATCAGAGTACCTGATGGGCTGGTGACAGGTACTCGGGTACTTTGATGGGCTAGTGACAGGTGCTCTTTATTGGGGGGGGGCAATCAGTGTGTTTGGGGTGCACTGTACTTGGTAACTAGCTGTTACCACAATCTCCTCCTCACACAGGATCAGTGTGTGAGGAGGAGAACACGGTGACAGCTAGTTACCGTGTTCTCTGATGACATTTGTGACCGGCTGTGATTGGACACAGCCGGTCACGTGGTAAAGAGCCAATTTCATTGGCTCTTTACCTAGATCGGGGATCGACTCTGTCCGAGGGACGAGCCTCGTCCCCGATCGCCGCGCTGCGCGCCCCCGGGGGCGCGCATTAAGGAAGGAACGAGCGGCTCGCGCTGGAGCCGCTCATGTGATCGGCTGTGATTGACACAGCCGATCACGTGGTAAACAGCCAATTTCATTGGCTGTTTACCTTGATCGGGGTTGGGCTCAGTCCGAGGGACGAGCCTCACCCCCGATCGCCGCGCTGCGCGCCCCCGGGGGCGCGCAGTAGCGGGGAGATCCGGGCGCCATCATATGACGTCCGCCCGGATCGAGAAAGGATTTGTGCCGACGTCATTTGACATGACGCGGTACGGAAGGGGTTAATAAACAAATTCCTGGAGTGCCGAAACACACTCAAAGGCTGATCCTGTACATTTTACTCGGTACTAAGCTCTCTATTGCGGGAGCTTGGAAAAAAGCTACTGTCTCCATCCGGAAGATTCGTAATAAGATCACATGGGTTATGGCCCAGGAAAGAATGGTAAGTGTGCTTACGAACACTGTGACGAAATTTGAAAGAATCTGGGAACCTTGGGCCACGTATGTGGGAATCTCCTTGGTTCCAGGCGTGAACCTGAATTAAATAATAATGGTTTGCGGCCCTGGAGACCGACTGTCCTTCAGCGTTCCTGCAGCTTTTCTTCTTCCCTTCTTTACCCTCCTTTTATTTCCACCCTGTCTTCTCTCTATGACTACATTAGGCCAGCAGGCCCTTTTACTTGACTTCATTGAGTTATTTATCACTTCCTATTGTGAACCATACGATGAGGGGTTATGATTTTGTCAATGGTATAGTCCCTCTTGGTATATGTTGCATACATGGGGAAGATGGGTCTGAAGTTCCTCACTCCCCGGGTTATCCAATCCTTATTTTTTTAAAGCGGTTCCTGACTTCCCTGGCACCTAGATATTGTTGTTGTTACCATTCTTCCCAATAGGGCTCTGAGGGTCAGGACCAGGATGTTATCTAGGCCAATAAGGCTGTTTATACTAGGTTAAGAACCTCACTACAGTATTCAAGTTTAGTGAGGGGTGTGGCACATATCGCCCCTCTATCCTACGGTAAGCTCTAGTTGTGCCAATGGGCTGAATATACTTCACAGCTGATTTATACCATTCTCCTACTGTGGTATCGGCATTCATGCTACTGTCTTGCACTTCTGCGGCAGTATCTTCTTCACCTAATCAACATTCATTGAAAGTAGAATGCCATTCCCCCCGGGATGCAGTTTTTGTTCCCACTGGGGTGTCCCGGGAGGGATGGGGGAGTATCGGATACCTTGTCTGTCGTTACCACCATGATATGCCTTTGACACGGATCTGCTTGACTAGTTTAATATGTATATGGATGCCTCTCATGGTTCTATATTCTAGATGGAATGTTACATTAATACTGCACTGCTGTTATTGTTTGTAATCTTTTCTTTTCTCTTGTTGAAAATTCAATAAAAACCATTGAAACGAAAACTCTTTTGGAAATCGTTGGATACACCAGATATACTCCACTTTGGTCCAATGATACATTGGCAGAACTTTCTCAGCTGGAAGGCTTTTTGATGTGAGAGAGAGCAGGACTGTCACAGCTCTGTGTCAGCTTTATTTTGCTAGAACCCTAAAATATTTTCAACAACTGCGTTCGGAGTTTAACTTGGAACAGCATTGGTTCTATCCATATTTACAATTACGTCATGCACCTCATGCACAGGGCTTGATTCCACCTCCTTTGCCTCAACGCCTTTGCTTGATATTCTTGCCCGGGCTGAGACTACTAAGGGGCTCATCTCTTTGGCATACAAACAGTTATAGTCAAAATTTCTTCTTAAATTTCCTTTTACATGTTAGCATAGATAGGAGGAGGATCTGGGTCCCCTCTTTGATGAGCTTTAGGATGAGGTGCTGCAGAATAATCAGATTATTTCACTTTCTCCATCCCATAAAGTAAGTCAGTTCTTTATAGAGTGTATCGTACAGTAGAATTTATGCATAAAATAGGCTGCAGGGATTACTCACATTGTGCTAGATGTGGCCATCCACATGGTAATCTCATACATTTACTGTGGAGATGTCCAAAGCTTAGTCATTACTGGTAGGGGGTTATCTCAACTTTAAATAATTCATATGGTATTTCCCTAACCCTTGACCCTATTTTATGTATCCTGGGATGTGTTGATTCCAATTCATTGGACTCAAACTTAAAAGGTAACTCCACTATCGTGGGGGAAAAAAATAGCAAATAAAGAAAAAACAATACAGCGTATACAATTGCAACTCAAATCATATTGTAATTGAATGTTATTAAAAATTACCTTTCCTTTTCAATCTGCAGCTGTTGTAATTTTCTGAAAATGCAATGCAATATGGCTACCTGGAGGTGTTCTGTACACAGAATGTGTACTGACCACGCCCCAGAAACATTGTTTCATGCTTGCGTGATTGGTTCACCGATTTTCCCAGAAGTCTGCCTAAGATACAAGTCAGATTTCTGGCATCCCCTGCAATAAAAATGCCACAGCTGATAATTATGAAACCACTCCTATTTGACCCACTCAGCACAGAGGCACAGAGGAACAAACAGTGATTTATTCAAAATAACAAAAGGTAGGAATCCGCAACAAAGTTTATTAAAATCCTTGTAATATACAAAGATCACCCAGAAGGGATTTTTTTTTTTCTTAACAATAGTGGCGTTACGCTTTAATTGTTGCAGTTCTAAGATCTCTTTTTATTGCATGAAAGCTGATTGCTTCACGATGGGTATCCTCTACTCCGCCATCAGGGGATGAGTGGAAATCCGAATTGATCACATAAATTTTGTTTGAAAAACATATAGTATGTACCTCTCTTGCAATGCTCTACATAAGTTTGCTGCAATATGGTCTAGTTGGATAGACACAATGGGCCTGTCTGTTACTCTTTGATGAGAAAATTGCTTTTATTGTTACTTGTGGGATATTTATTAGTTTGCAAATTATGCTAGAGGGGTACAGGTGCTACATTGATACATTTATTTAATGGTTCCCCTTACAATAACTGATGCTGTCCACACCAGGTGCCAGGTTACACTGGCACTATAGCAAGGGAGTGTATTCATTACCTTTTTATTCAAAAAATATATAAAGTGGTTTTACACTATGAGCTCCCCTCTTGTTATTTCCCTCTGAGTGGTATAATCGGGCTTTCAACATCAAGCAAAGCCAATACAAGAAGTACTGGAGATAGTTGGTCTTATCCAACCCGGTCAGTGCATATCCATGTGGGGCACCATATGCACAAGTGGAATTAAGCACCAACTTTCAATTTAAAGAGCCCCTTTACTTGCACATTAGGAATTTTGTGAGGCACTGTAGGGCACTGATAAGCACTGCAGTGGCACTGATGTGGCACAGGTAAGCACTGATGTGGCATGGATGTGGCACAGATGAGCAATGATGTGCCATGGATGTGGCACAGATGAGCACTGATGTGGCATGGATGTGGCACAGATGAGCACTGACGTGGCATGGATGTTGCATGGATGAGCACTGATTTGGCAAGGATGAGCACTGACATGGCATGGATGTGGCATGGATGAGCACTGATGTGGCATGGATGTGGCACGGTCATGCACTGACGTGACAAGGATGTAGCACGGATGAGCACTGACGTGGCATGGATGTGGCATGGATGAGCACTGACGTGGCATGGATGAGCACTGATGTGGTATGGATGAGCACTGATGTGGCACAGATGTGGCATGGATGAGCACTGATGTGGCATGGATGAGCACTGACGGGCATGGATGAGCACTGACATGGCATGAATGAGGAACAGATGAGCACTGATGTGGCATGGATGAGCACTGACGTGGCATGGATGAGCACTGATGTGGCATGGATGTGGCACGGATGAGCACTGACATGGCATGTATGAGCACTGATGTGGCATGGATGGGCATTGATGAGCCATGGATGAGCACTGAGGAGGCATGGGTGGGCACAAATGGGCATGGATGTGGCACAGATGGGCATGGATGGGGCATGGATTTGGCATGGATGTGGCATGGATGAGACATGGATGTGGCATGGATGTGACATGGATGGGTATGGAGGAGGCAGAGGATGGGGGCAGCTGCAGTTTCTCTCCTCTCCTCGCACGCTGTACTGATCGTTGTGTACAGTGTGCGGGGAGAGGAGAGAAATGAACCGGACATGCGCCGGTTTGTTGACAAGTGATCACTCCGATCACGTGGTAAAGGGCCACTGTCATTGGCCCTTTACCACGATCAGTATTGCGCCAAAAGAGCATAGTCACTTCCGTGTGCGTGCCCCAGGGGGCACGCAGGAAGCATGATTCTGGGAGGACGTCATAGTACGCCCTCCCAGAATAAGCCGACCGTGCTGTAGCCGTCATTTGGCTATGGTTAAAAGGACAAAAAAGTAGCTAAGAAGTTGACAGTTGAAGAACTAGTTGTCAAGTAGGTGTTGCGAACAGATATTGTTCATTAAAGGTTTTTTGGGCATACAGATCTGTGCACACAGACAAGGCACACAAGAAAATGTTCCTCAGCACTACAATTTGTAGAACTCAAGCATAGTTTGTTAAAGTAGATGTGAATCCAACCAATAAAATCACATATAAGCTTTAACATGATATTCATAACTTGGAAGTCCTATTTTTGTTTTAATTGCTAGCTTTCATGAAAATAACCTTTGATGACATTGCGGCTAAGTGCGGCACACTCCTGAAGGTGGTACAGGAGGTGTAGTGCCCAAAGTAGCACTGGTTGCCAGCAGGGTGCTGAAGAGCGGGACTGGTGGACGCCTGGAGGGTGCTGGAGAAAGCAGGACACACATCAAGGCAGATATCTCTTGAGAGCTCCAGAGGAACTCAGCAATCTTGTGCACAACTGGAAGCAGAGGTAAAGTCCAGGCTGAGGGTAAAACACGGATAGTCAGTCAGGATAAGTCCGTAATGTAAGCCGGGGTCATACACAGGAAGGCTGACAGGTAGTATAGTGAAGTTCTTGAGGCAAGCCAGGGTCATACACGGGTGATCAACAGGAGCAAGATTGGTGAAGCAAGCCAGAGGGTCAACGCCAGGAGGAGGAGATCAAACAAGGTACAGGAGCTCAGGAACACGGGAAGGCTGACGACAATCCAGCAGTCTAATGGATCCTACAGCAATCTTTTATAGGCCAGCAAGTGGCCACATCTGTCACGCATTGTGCCGCTGCATACGCCTGTTCGCCGTTCCTGTGCCAGGGCATACAGAGATGCACCGGATGCACCCATTTGTACTACTGGCAACATTGCCAGTTCTCCTACGCTCATTTCCCTGACAGTCTTATTACTCAACCTCTCCCTTTTGTAGCAGCTTGGAATAGAGCTTTGGACCATGAGGTTGCTCCTACAGAATGTACGAAAGCTTTCACTTTTACGCACAAAATCTACAAATTCATGCTATGCTCAGGATAAAAACTAAAAAATTCTCACTATGTGGTACAAGGACACTGTTTCTCTGCACCACATAATTCCACAGGTCTCAGAAAAATGTTGGAGAGGTGGACTAGCAAGAAGTACTTATTTTCATATCTGGTGGGAATGCAAAAGAATCCTCCCTTTCTGGCAAAACATATTTGATATCTCCCAAGAAATCTATAGTGAGTCATTATCTCCTTCCTCTGATGTTGCACTTTTTGTCTATCCTTCCTGGATTTTTACGTAGGCAAAAAACTTTTCTTCACATGCCCTGAATAATACATTGCACAATCCACACTAACTATTTTGGCTTTCTTTTCCCCTTCTTGGAAATGTTTTTTTTTTTTTTGCTGCCATAAATAGAGACTCCAGACGAACCTAATTCAATCTCCCTCTTTAGCTAGTTCTTCTCATGTTTTTCCTTTTTCTCTTGCTCCACTCTCTCTTTCTATCTTGGTCCATATTTGCCTCACAAGTTTTTGTTTTTTCCCCAATTTTTTCACCATCAGAAGATTTGTTACACAGTACTATCATGTTTATGCCCTAATATTTACTGTTGTACACCCATTGAACACTATCTGTAAATGCATGTTCCTAAATTGTTCAAACAACATTGCCTTCTGATTGCTTTTTCTTGTGGTAGCCTGGTGGTTTTGAAGGTTTGCTGGCCGCGGGTATATCAGAACCTGGAAACCCCCCTTTAACCACTTGCCACCCACTCACCTTTAAATGACTGCGGAACGGTGCGGCTCTCGTTCGGGGAGGACATCATATGACGGCGCCCCAGAACAGCTGCTCTCACACGTTCCTAGGACACGGCGCAACCCCGATCTTGGTAAAGAGCCATGACGTGGCTCTTTACCCATGTGATCGGCTGTGTCCAGTCACAGCCGTTTACATGTAAATGCGAAAGTGGCGTTTATCGGTGCTCCTCGCCTCACACTGTCAGAGTGTGTGGTGGGGAGAGCTGATCAGTGGCTCCTCCTCGAAGGTGAGTCCAAGACAAGTAATCAGGGCACTGACCATCAGTGCCCTGATTACAGTAAAGCTAGAGCAGTGCCTATCAGTGACACCAAACAGTGCACATCAGTGACACCAATCAATGCCTATCAGTGACACCAATCAGTGCCCATCAGTGACCTCAATCAGTGCCCATCAGTGCCTGCTCCTCTGTGCTGCCCATTAGTGCGCATCAGTGCTGCCCATCAGTGCCCAACAATGCCACCTGTCAGTGTGTATCAACGCCACCGATAAGTGCCAATCAGTGCCCATAAGTGCCACCTATCAGTGCCCATTAGTGCTACCTATTAGTGCACATCAGTGCCATCTATCAGTTCTCATCAGTGCCACATATCAGTTTTATCTATCAGTGCCCATCAGTGAGGCATATTAGTGCCTCCTCCTCAGTGCCACCTAATGAGTGCCCCTCAGTGCCACCTCATCAGTGCCCATCAGTGAAGGAGAAAAATTACCTATTTATAAAATTTACTGACAGAAACTAGGAAAAAGGTTTTTTTTAAGATTTTCTGTCTTTTTTATTTACTTTTTTGTAAAAAATAAAAAACCCAGCTGCGATTAAATAACACCAAAAGAAGACTCTATTTGTGTGAAAAAATGATAAAAATTTAATTTGGTACAACATTGCATGACAGCGCAATTGTCATTCAAAGTGTGACAGTGCTGAAAGCTGAAAATTGGCCAAGGCAGAAAGGTGGTGAAAGTGCCCTATATTGAAGTGGTTAATACCACCTCCAGATACCACCCCCTCCATGTGCACATAAAAAAGTGAAAAGTAAGTAAACACTCTGACACAGTTTTTGACAAATAAACAAAAAACGAATGTGCAAGTAATAAACATAAAAAATACAAAAACAAATTAAAAGTCATACATTGACAGCTACCTCATAAATAATATCTCCCTTAACATGGGAGGGGTGGACTTCAATGACCAGATGATGGCGCCGTATTTAATTGCCCGTAATGCCAAACGCTGATACAAGAAAGTGTCTGTATACTTATTCCAATTGGCTTTGCGGAACGCTTATGTGCAAAGCATCAGGAAGTGGATCCTTCCAAAAATTCCAGGAAGAGATCATCACAGCCCTTCTGTATCCAAAAGATGCTGTGGCCCAAATTCACAATCCAAATGCAATGAGCCGGCTGCATGAGAGGCATTTTCCAGATGTCCTCCCTGGTACCCCTAACCAAAGAGCACCCCAAAGAAGACGTAGGCATGACTCCCGCACTTTCACACAGGGTCTCGAAAGATGTTAGATGGCTAGCGCATTTTGAGAGACCCTAGCCTGGAATGTTTAAAGTTTTTTTACAGTTCCAAAAAAAGTTTGAAAAAAAGTTACAAAAAAAAAATGATTAAAAAAGTCAATAATAGTTATCATTTTATTGAGTTAATTTTCTGCTCTTACTGTTTTACTGTACTTAATATAATATATTAAAGAGGAAGTAAAGTCACCCCAAAAAAACGAGAAAAAAAAAGCCCTGTAAAGAGAAAGGCATAATGAGCTAGTATGCATCACATACTAGCTCATTATGCCTTTCTCTTTACAGGGTTTTTTTTTCTCGTTTTTTTGGGGGGACTTTACTTCGCATACTAGCTCATTATGTAGTACTTACCTTAAAACGAAGCCCCCGCCGTACCGCCACCTCAGCGACAGGACGGCGACATGTCCGGCCGTCCTGCTTCCGGGTTCGCGTCCTCCGGCCATCTGATTGGCCGGAGGCACAATTACATCACTCCCACGCCTGCGCGCGGGAGCCACCGTTCACGCCACTGAGCTCTGAAGGAACGGCACGGGTGGCCGTTCCTTCAGAGCGCCTGCGCCGATGACGTCATCGGCAGTATGCACTCTAAATATCTCCTAAACGGTGCAAGTTTGGGAGATATTTATAGCACCTATAGGTAAGCCTTAATATAGGCTTACCTATAGGTAAAAGTTTGTGAGGTGGGTTTACAACCTCTTTAAGTATAGTATAATATACTGCTATACTGTAATGTTTTATTGTTACTCTTTTTTATAGTTTGCTTTGCAAATACCACCGTTCTTCTGTTTTACTGTACTGTATGCTATTATAATGTAATGTTTCATTGTTGCTGTGTTTTTCATTGTTAACCATAGTTTTTTTTGCAGATACCACTATTCTATGGTTTTACTTCACTGTATATTATTATATTGTAATGTTATATTGTTACTGTGTTTTATTGTTAATCATTGTTTGCTTTGTAGGTACACCCATCAGCTGCAGCACTGATTTGTTTATTCTGACAGCAACAGCATCTTTCTTTCCTAGCATTTATACGTAAATCAATGATTGCAGCACTCTAGGAGGTGATTTCACCACCGCAATTAAAAAAAAGAGCATATATGGCAAAGCATAGGGGATGGAGTGGACACAGAAGGCAGATTTTCACTATGCTTCGCCATATATTTTTTAACACTTTTCTTGGCAGAGATTTCTTCATCCACATCGATCGATGCGAATGGAGGAATCTGCTATGCTAATTTTTTTCGTTCAGCCTTTCACGATTTTCTCTGGCTCTCCTGTCCCAATGGGTAATCCGAGACTGCAGCCGGTGGTTTCGTCAGCGGACCATAGAGCTAATTGGAGACCAGAATGACTCCAATCATCTCTATGGCCTAAGATACCGGAAGCTACGAACATTTCATGACTTCACCAGATATAAACAGCGCCATTGAGGAAATGGGAAAGCATCTTATCACACCAATCTTGGTGTGGTCAGATGCTTGAAGGGCAGAGGAGAGATCTAGAATCTAATAGACCCCAATTTTTTCAAAAAAGAGTACCTGTCACTACTTATTGCTGTCATAGGGGATATTTAATTTCCCTGTGATAACAATAAAAAAGATGAAAAAAAAAATAAATGAAAGGGAAGGTGTCAAAATAAAATAAAAAAAGCAAAATAAATAATAATTAATAAAAAAAACAAATTCAAGCACCCCTTTTCCCCCTGTGTTTACAGGGAAAATGTGAATGCACGCATTGACCTGGTGTCATATGTAAACAGCAATTGCACCTTGCTTGTGAGGTATCGAGCAAACGTCAGATCGAGGGCAGTAATTCAAGCAGTAGACCTCCCCTGTAAATCTAAAGTGGTAATCTGTAAAGGCTTTTAAAAGCTTTTAACAATGTACATAGTTTTTCGCCATTTCATGTTTGGTATCTATGTACTCAGCATAAGATTATCTTTTATATTTTACCAAACAGATGGGCAATATATAGTGTGTTTGTGCATTAAATTTTAAAAAAGTGTTTTTTTCCCAAAAAATTGCGTTTGGAAAATCTCTGTGCAAATATCGTGTGATAAAAATTTTTTGCAACACCCACCATTTTGTTTTGTAGGGCCTCTGCTTTAAAATAATATATAATGTTTGGGGACTTAAAGTAATTTTCTAGTAAAAAAAAATGTTTTCATGTAAACAAAAAGTTTCAGAAAAGACTTGGTCTTCAAGTGATTATAAAAGTGGGTGATGTGTGGCATAGGCTTTTGTGACTCATTAGTGTTACAAGGTCTCAGGTGTGAATGGGGAGCAAGTGTGTTTCATTTTATGTTATCGCTCTCACTCTCTCATACTGGTCACTGGAAGTTTAACATGACACCTCATGGCAAAGAACTCTCTGAGGATCTGAAAAAAATAATTGTTTCTCTACATAAAGATGGGCTAGGGAATAAGAAGGTTGCCAAGACACTGAAACTGAGCTGCAGCACGGTGGCCAAGACCACACAGAGGTTTAACAGGACAGGTTCCACTCAGAACAGGCTTTGCCATGGTCAACCAAAGAAGTTGAGTGCACGTGCTCAGCGTCATATCCCGAGGTCGTCTTTGGGAAATAGACATATGAGTGCTACCAACATTGCTCCAGGGTCAGCCTGTCAGTGCTCTGACCATACGCCGCACACTGCATCAAATTGATCTGCATGGCTGTCATCCCAGAAGGAAGCCTCTTCTAAAAATTATGGACAAGAAAGCCCGCAAACAGTTTGCTGAGGACTAGCAGACTAAGGACATGGATTACTGGAACCATGTCCTGTGGTCTAATGAGACCAAGCTAAATTATTTGGTTCAGATGGTGTCAAGTGTGTGTGGCGGCAACCAGGTGAGGAGTACAAAGACAAGTGTGTCTTGCCTACAGTCAAGCATGGTGGTGGGAGTGTCATGGTCTGGGGCTGCATGAGTGCTGCCGGCACTGGGGAGCTACAGTTCATTGAGGGAACCATGAATGCAAATATGTACTTACATACTGAAGCAGAGCATGATCCCTTCCCTTCGGAGACTCGGCCGCAGGGCAGTATTCCAACATGATAACGACCCCAAACACACCTCCAAGATGGCCACTGCCTTGCTAAAGAAGCTGAGGGTAAAGGTGATGGATTGGCCAAGCATATCTCCAGACCAAAACCCTATAGAGCATCTGTGGGGCATCCTCAACAGGAAGGTTAAGGAGTGCAAGGTCTCTAACATCCACCAGCTCCGTGATGTTGTCATGGAGGAGTGAGGGAGGACTCAAGTGACAACCTGTGAAGCTCTGGTAAACTCCATGCCCAAGAGGGTTAAGGCAGCGCTGGAAAAAAATGGTGGCCACAGAAAATATTGACACTCACTTTTGTTGTCAACGGTTTAGACATTAGTGGCTGTGTGTTGAGTTATTTTGAGGGGACAGAAAATGTACACTGTTATACAAGCTGTACACTCACTACTTTACATTGTAGCAAAGTGTCTTTTCTTCAGTGTTGTCACATGAAGATATATAATAAAATATTTACAAACATGTGAGGGGTGTACTCACTTTTGTGATATACTGTATCTAGTAAGTATTTTATACAGTGCCTTGCGAGAGTATTCAGCCCCCTTGAACTTTTCGACCTTTTGCCACATTTCAGGCTTCAAACATAAAGATATAAAACTGTCATTTTTTGTGAAGAATCAACAACAAGTGGGACACAATCATGAAGTGGAACGAAATTTATTGGATATTTCAAACTTTTTTAGTAAATAAAAAACTGAAAAATTGGGCGTGCAAATTTATTCAGCCCCCTGAAGTTAATACTTTGTAGCGCCACCTTTTGCTGCGATTACAGCTGTAAGTCGCTTGGGGTATGTCTCTATCAGTTTTGCACATCGAGAGACTGAAATTTTTGCCCATTCCTCCTTGCAAAACAGCTTGAGCTCAGTGAGGTTGGATGCAGAGCGTTTGTGAACAGCAGTTTTCAGTTCTTTAGACAGATTCTCGATTGGATTCAGGTCTGGACTTTGACTTGGCCATTCTAACACCTGGATATGTTTATTTGTTAACCATTCCATTGTAGATTTTGCTTTATGTTTTGGATCATTGTCTTGTTGGAAGACAAATCTCCGTCCCAGTCTCAGGTCTTTTGCACACTCCATCAGGTTTTCTTCCAGAATGGTCCTGTATCTGGCTCCATCCATCTTCCCATCAATTTTAACCATCTTCCCTGTCCCTGCTGAAGAAAAGCAGGCCCAAACCATGATGCTGCCACCACCATGTTTGACAGTGGGGATGGTGTGTTCAGGGTAATGACCGGTGTTGCTTTTACGCCAAACATAACGTTTTGCATTGTTGCCAAAATGTTCAATTTTGGTTTCATCTGACCAGAGCACCTTCTTCCACATGTTTGGTGTGTCTCCCAGGTGGCTTGTGGCAAACTTTAAACGACAATTTTTATGGATATCTTTAAGAAATGTCTTTCTTCTTGCCACTCTTCCATAAAGGCCAGATTTGTGCAGTATACGACTGATTGTTGTCCTATGGACAGAATCTCCCACCTCAGCTGTAGATCTCTGCAGTTCAACCAGAGTGATCATGGGCCTCTTGGCTGCATCTCTGATCAGTCTTCTCCTTGTATGAGCTGAAAGTTTAGAGGGACGGCCAGGTCTTCGTAGATTTGCAGTGGTCTGATACTCCTTCCATTTCAATATTATCGCTTGCACAGTGCTCCTTGGGATGTTTAAAGCTTGGGAAATCTTTTTGTATCCAAATCCGGCTTTAAACTTCTCCACAACAGTATCTCTGACCTGCCTGGTGTGTTCCTTGTTCTTCACGATGCTCTCTGCGCTTTAAACGGACCTCTGAGACTATCACAGTGCAGGTGCATTTATACAAGGACTTGATTACACACAGGTGGATTCTATTTATCATCATTAGTCATTTAGGTCGACATTGGATCATTCAGAGATCCTCACTGAACTTCTGGAGAGAGTTTGCTGCACTGAAAGTAAAGGGGCTGAATAATTTTTCACGCCCAATTCTTCAGTTTTTTATTTGTTAACAAAGTTTGAAATATCCAATAAATTGTGTTCCACTTAATGATTGTGTCCCACTTTTTGTTGATTCTCCACAAAAAAATTACAGTTTTATATCTTTATGTTTGAAGCCTGAAATGTGGCAAAAGGTCGCAAGGGGGGCGAATACTTTCGCAAGGCACTGTATATGCCCCCATCCCCAGAAGTAACATGTTTATTTAAAAAAATGAAGCTGCCAGTCTAAAAGCATGTTTGTATGCTTGATTCTTGTGTATTAGAGCATCATTTAACAAGAAAATGTATTTATCTGTTGAAAGACTTTGTGAGACAGTGTTTTAAACAGATACTTTTTTATTCCTTTATCAATTTCATTCTGTTTGAACACTGTCCATTACAGAAATTATTTGTGAGTGATTGAATCAAAACAGAAACAATGACTTCATGGTTGCTAACATACCAACTGCTTTAAATCTGGCAGTAGGTAATACCAAAGTAATCTTCATTGTCCTTGAAGCTTGGCGTGGCTGCAAAGGGCAAACAAACAAAAACAGCCAGTTGTCACTACATACAGTATGTCAGTACATTTGATTTATTTGACCACTGTTATAGACAAAACAAAGCTAGAAAGTCAATTGAAGCAGATGTTCTTGCCTGCTACACATGACCTAGCTGTCAGAAGATCATGCAATGCCTTTGTTAAATTAAATAAGACTATTATCATCTTATGTTAGGAACTTGTTTACACCAACTCTGTATCTATGTTATTAATTTTTTTTTTTACTTCTAATCTGCTATGCGGATACCAGCTCACATGCCTTTCAATACTAAGTGGATGCTTTAAAATGGGTTTCCCCAAGAAATGGGGGTCCCATTGTTAAAGCATCAGGCCCATTGCTATTTGAATTCAAAAGGCAGAGTCAGCCAGGAAGGACAAGTAGGTAGTCTCCCTCTCTTTAGTAAACTGTTTTTAGGGCTCCTGAGACCCCTAAAATTAGCAGGGCAGTGTGTGCTGGTAAGGAAAATACAAAGGAAACAACATAAATCATTTGTGAACTGATATTTACCTTTCCAGGTTCTAGCAATAGATGATGATGCCCCACGGTATCCAATCCAGTGCTGGCAAGTCAGAGGAAGGACATCATTGTCCATATTTGGACTCTTAGTTCTAACCCTTGGCCTAATAAGACAGAGTGTTGGGGGATCAATAAAAGATAAGTGGTTACCCTTTTGTCTATGCAGGACAATGAAAACTGATGTAGTGTTTCATGATTTATATTGCACTCTTTTTTCTTCTTTTCCATTCTCTGTTTGTATTCCCCCTGTTTCTGTGATAAATATGAAATCAGATCAGATAAATGTGAAATCAAATACGTATGCAGCATAATAGTGCAATGGCACTCATATGAAAGATGCACATTATAACCAAGTTCATGGTACTGAATTTATACCTAACAAGGTTCATAACTAACATAGTGGTAAATAAAGGTATTCTGTTTTGGCAACCATAATATTAACTAAGGGAATAATTCTGGGGACATCCAGTGAACAACTGCTGTATGCAATTTCATGGTACTACTTACCCCAATCTGTATGGATATTCCCTACTCTGTCCATCTTTAGGCAATCCTTTAAAATGTATCTCTTCAGCCTACTTTCTATATCAGGGATCTCCAAACTTTCTAAACAAAGGGTCAGTTTACTGACCTTTAGACTTTAGAAGTGCTGGATTATGGCCAGGGGGAGTAGAAAACGTCCTGGCATCAGTGGGAGTAAATTTTGCCCCATCTTTGGTGTCATTGGGAGGAATAGTGCTTGTTGGGTCAGGGGAAGGAATTGTGCCCCATTGTTGGTGTAACTGCTATCTATGACACCAACAATGGGGCACAATTGCTTCCTTTGACACCAACGATGAAGCCCTATCGTTTGTGCCCTATTTTTAGTGCAAGTGAGTGGAATAGTAACTCATTGTTGTGTCAGTGACAGTAATTATGTTCTATTGTAACTGTCATTGGATGGAATAGTGCCCCAAGGACCAGATAAAGGCAAACAAAGGGCCGCATATGTGAAGCTCTGGACATTTCCACTTAGGGATGTACTTACTTTTGTTGTCTGCGGTTTAGACATTAATGGTTGTGTGTGGAGTTATTTTGAGGAGACAGCAAATATACACTGTTATGCAAGCTGTACACTCGCTACTTTACATTGTAGCATAGTGTCATTACTTCAGTGTTGTCACATGAAAAGATATAATAAAATATGTGAGGGGTGTACTCATTTTTGTGAGATACTGTGTGTATATATATTTATATATATATATATATATTTTTTTTTTGTTTATTTTAATATGTATATAAAAAAAAACTACTTGTGAAATAGGAATATTTATCTACAACATAGCAATAAATGATTTTTAGTTAATTTTTATTTGAAATTAGTTTGTTATAATTGGAAGAGTTTTCACCGCTGGGAACATGTCCATAGTGATAAAGCACATTTATCCATCTATTGCTGGATTGAGACATCTTTTTATTTAACCATTTTCAATGGCTAATCCAGGTTTGAGTAATGTTCATTGTTTGCAAATGTTTGAAGATTTTATCAGTGATTCGTCATTGATTCATTTGCAGGACCTGCCATGCTTGCTCCAATTCGCTCGCACCACATATTTGCCACACATTCTGTACCCTGCTAGAAAGAATTTAGATTAATAAATAACATAACTTTGTAGAGCACATGCAAAAAAAAATACCAAATAAAGGCAAATATACCTAGAATTCCCAGTTTCTTATAGGTATGTATTTATTTTGACTGAAATTTTCTGGATTACCATAGACTGCCTTGCCCCACAGCTGCGATTTTGGAAAAGGTGCAGGGACCTTTTCCCTCCTTTTCCATAGATATTGGCATAGTGTGAACCTAGCCTTAGGCCAGGCCATACGTGGTTCGAATCTCAGCCAGTTCAGCAGGAACCGGACAAGATTCAAACTCTTAATGGGCAGTCTGGAGGTACCAAATTGATCGATCGATCAACTTAAAGAAAACCAGCCCGCCGGATTCTTTTGCGATTATACCAAGCGGCTGCTATCGATAATCACTGTCTTGTCCCAGTGGGGGGGGGGCTTCCGCCCAGCCGGGAGAAGACAATGGCCTGGCAGGAGGGTCTCCCTTATCAACACTCTCTGTGTTGATGGGGGTATGGAGTGAATTTCTTTCCTGGAACCCTAAGACTCAAGTATTGGTTTCATTCTGAACTATAGATACATTTTCCACTAGGGAAGTAGACATTCTAAGTTATATGCAGTTTTTCTAATTTAGTATTTGCAAGGAATGACCTCTAATCTAAGAGAAACGTCTCAGTGATTAGGAGAACAATGTAATTTAGTATGCAGTTTATTTTATCTTCTCATGTTTCTCATACTAAAAATAGGGCTGTCAACAAGCTGAAGTTGTATCGTGCTTATCACAAACTCCTGCAGAACAATACTAACACAAATCATCTACTGAATTTGTCATGCGAAGCAGCTAACTTTACAATAAAGCATCATTGAAGAGTGTCCTGTTTCTTGAAATATGCCTACATGCTGTATATATTTACATATATATATACTATATATAGAAAGAGAGAGAGTTTAGCATTGGTTAAGAAACTGTACATTAATTCTAATTGCAATCTCTTTAGGCAATGAAACCTTTTTAATTTTGGTATATTTATAGTAAGGTAGGTAGTCACTTTAAGCTGTTGGCCTGTTCATAGCAAACCTTTTTTTTTTTTTGCTGAAAAATTTTCCTCTTAAAAAATGGGTGGCGGTAATTTGTTGTTTGTTTTAAAGCTGAGGTTTAGTGTTTTTATTTTCCAGCACCAAGGAAGGCACATACAGTACATGAATGACAAGTGTTCCATGCGCTGCTACGGGCATTCATCAATCATACATTTTTGCAGGATATTCTTTAACCACTTAAGCCCCGGAAGATTTTACCCCCTTCCTGACCAGGGGGTATTTTCGATTCGGCACTGCATGACTTTAACAGACAATTGCGCGGTCGTGCGACGCTGTACCTAAACGAATTTGACGTCCTTTTTTTCCCACAAACAGAGCTTTCTTTTGGTGGTATTTGATCACCTGTGCAATTTTTTGATCATGCGCTATAAACAAAAAAAGAGCGTCTATTTTGCAAAAATAACAATATTTTTCACATTTTTTATATGAAATTCCCCCAAAAAAATTAAAAAATCAAAATTTTTTAACATTTTAGGTCAATTTTTTTATGCTACATATTTTTGGTAAAAAAAATTGCAAAAAGCGTTTTGATTGGTTAGCGCAAGTTATTGCGCTTACTAACTAAGGGAAAGATTTTTGTCATTTTTGTTGTTTTTTTTTTAACGCGTAATGGCGGCGATCTGCGATTTTTTTTGCGGGACTGCGACATTGCGGCGGACAGATCGGACCCTTAACTGACATATTTAAGTCTTTTGGGGTTACCAGTGACATTACTACAGTAATCAGTGCTATACATATGCACTGTTACTGTAAAATGACACTGGCAGTGAAGGGGTTAACTTTATTTGAGAGGGAGGGGTTGTGTGTGTCCCTAGGGGCGTGATTCTAACTGTGATTGGCTGTGGCTTGAGGTGTAGGAACAGTGATCAACGGTCCTACATAGTAGAACCGTATGATCACTGTTCTTACACAGGGGAGAATGACAGGTGGCTTGTTTACATCAGCCGCCTGCCTTTCTAACGGATGATCGTGATTGCCCGGCGGACATCGGGTCCGCCGGGCACACGCGCGCGGGGGTCCATGAGCGAGCAGGAGCGTGCCTCCGGTGGCGTGCACGCGCTCCCCAGAGCCTCACAGGCTAGTGACGTACCCATACGTCACTTTGCCTGTGAGGGGCTGACCGCCGCAGTATATGTACTTGTGGCGGTCGGCAAGTGGTTAAACCCAATTATCATTTTTAAAGGAGTTGTAAAGACAGAAGGTTTTTTTTATCTTAATGCATTCTTTACATTAAGATAAAAAGTCTTTGGGGTGTAGCAGCCTCCCCAGCACCCCCTAATACTTACCTGAGCCCATCTCTATCCAGCGATGTCCACGAGTCCTTCGGCCGTCTGGGACTCTCCTTCCTGATTGGCTGGGACACAGCCGCAGCGCCATTGGCTCCAGCGTCTATCATTCAAAAGTCAGTTAGCCAATCAGGATAAAGAGGGGGAGGGGTCAAAACGCAGCTGTGTCTGAATGGATACACAGAGCTGCAGCTTAGATCGGGTGCCCCCATAGTAAGCTGTTTGCTGTGGGGCACTCGACAGGAGGGAGGGGCCAGGAGCAGCAACAAGGGACCTGAGAAGACGAGGATCTTGGCTGCTCTGTGCAAAACCAACTGCACAGAGGAGGTAAGTATAACATGTTTGTTATTCAAAAAAAAATAATTTTGGAAAAAAAAAAAAAGAGACTTTACAATCACTTTACGCTTTCCCTATACATCACCTTTAACTCACTCAATCACTGTTATAAATTAATTTTTTAGTTCAGTTCCACTATAAGAACTAGTTTACACTGATAGTAGTGGCACAATAAAAATAGGCAGTTGAGCTGTCCCATAAGTTCCCTTAAAGTGGCGTTCCACCCATTTTCGTAACTTTAGATGTATGTAATCCCCTGTATGCATTGTATTCAGGATGCGCTCTGCCCCGCCTCCGCCCCGCCTCCTCTCAGTGAGGATATAATGCTTTCAGTCCTCACTGAGAGGAGGCGGGGCGGAGGCAGGGCAGAGAACGGCCTGAATACAATGCATACAGTACAACTCACTGAGAGGAGGCGGAGGCGGGGCGGAGGCAGGGTGGAGGCGGGGCAGGTCACGGCCTGAATACACACAGTACAGCTCAGCTCCTGGGTAATACTGCAAGATTTCTGGCATGGAATACATCCCAGCACACACTGCGAATCGCCGAATGACGTCATCGCCGATCGGACCCGGAAGTGAGGAGAGGAGGAATAAATAAGAAAATAAGGTATTTACTAGCAAAAAAAAAAAAAAGTTTCCATTGGTAAAAGTCGTTTTAAAGGGGATTACATACATCTATGTAATCCAACGTATTAAAAATGGGTGGAACTCTGCTTTAAGTTGCAAAGGTTAATTGGGCTATACACATAACTGAGCAGTGATACTTTACATAGCAGTGTGGGGAAAATGATCATCCCTGTCATTTTCATCTGGTTGTATCTAAAGCATAATTCCAGCTAAAATCTAAAAAGCCTGGTGGGACCATCAACAATGGCTGCACCATGGGAGCCAATAGGTGACATCATTGCTCCCAGCTTTCATAGCCGTTATCAGGCCCTCTCAGCTGTCTCACTGATGGCTAACATGGTGCATCACGTACGGATTCCCCCATGAAAAGCGGCTCTCCGTGGGGGCACCCCATGAAGAGGAGATGCCAGGAGCACCGCTGGGGCGCCCCAGAAAAGGAGGATTGGGGCTGCTCTGTGCAAACCCCTTGCACAGAGCAGATGGTGAGTAAAAAAAAAAAAAGTTACAATCACTTTAAATAATATAGATGTTTAGAGGGGAGAGAGAGCATTTTTAAGACAAGATAGGCTTTAACTGGAAGTCTATTTTAAGTGAATGGGGCTAGGCTTACAATTATGGTACCGTATTCACATTGAAAAAGCTGATTTGAAAAACAGAAAAAACAAACAGGCATTCAGGATGTGGCAATATTCAGTCAAGTGCAAGTGTTAATGAGCCCTATTAGTTTATGCCCTTTCAGTCCTCTCCATCCAAAGCAGTGTTTTGCAACAATTTAACTGGACTATTGTGCCTAATATGTGATCTGTTTTAGTTCAATAATTTTTATTCAAGATTGTCACATACAGAAAAATGCAAAAAGAACAATAATCTTATAACAGGGTATAGACAAGATTGGTACAATCATGAAAAGAGAAAACAGGCATAAGAAACATTAATTAAAATGTCTTTCCATGAAGGGTTAATGCTCATGCACCAAACTAGCACCACCAGGGCAGGTCTAGCCCCTCATATTTCCAGGGTACCCAATGGGAACAAACTGTACGCCCGGAGCATCTCCATAGACATCGTATATTACCCTTAAATGTATCCCCATTAATAAAGCATAGTGTGGCAATCTTGTCTTGCGAAAAGTAGAAAGGGTGGAGATAGGGAAAATGGAAGATAAGGGGGGAAGAAGGGTAAAAGAGAGAAACCAAAAAGGGAACCAATTAACAATGAAGGTTGGAAATAACAGGAACAAAGGAAGGGGTATGGGAACTAAGGTTCTTCAGGAGGCTTCTCCTCTCAGGGACATCTTGCTAGTACATAACTTTTATGAACAGGTGCAAAATCAACTTTTTAAAAGAGCATTGTCATACCAGTCTATCCACGGTTGCCAAGACTTAATTAGTTCACTATATCTACCCTCTATTGAGGCTAACATTTTTTCATAAGTGAAATGTATTGAGAGAGTACGCATAACCTCTGATACCTTTTGGGGATCAGGGGACCTCCCCAGCCTGAGAACCACCAGCTTAGCTGCTAAGAACAGATGTGTAGTAAATTGTGTAAAGGCAGGCGGTAAGTCTTCTATACTTATATTTAAGAGGGCTAACGATGGAGATATATTTGGTGGTAAACCTGTCACCTGGTCGAAAATTGCTACCTCATCAGGTAAATTATAGAGAGAGGAGTAGAACTCCTTGAATTCAGCTACTATCAGTCTTGGCAGGGAGGCCCGCCAACCAGTCGAAGATTGGACGTGTGGGATATAGTTTGCCAGTCTCTGCGTCCGAACGGACGCCGCTAATAAAAATGAGTTGGGCTTGCGGAAGGTGACCGAGAGCTGGTATCCCCATCGGTCGGTGGCTCCGGATCTCCTGGCCAGGTCCAGTCGGGGGCGAAGCAGCGCCCTGCGGTACAAGGTGGCTCTTGACAAGTCCAGCATCAGTTTAAGCGAGGCCCCATCAAAATCTACCGTGCCCGTGTCCCAGGCCTTCCGGATGATCAACTCACGGTGAGCGAATCTGTGCAAGCGGCATATAACATCCCGCGGTTTCTCCGGATCAGGGGAGCGGGATCCTAGGGCTCTGTGCAGACAGTCAAATTCTAGATTGGCGGGCAAGGAGTCCCCCAACAGCCAGGCAATTATGGCAGATACCGTCTCCGGAAGATCCTCCGGGCCTGTCGCCTCAGGTAAGCCCTTAATCCTGACGTTATTCCGTCTGCTACGGTCTTCAAGGTCCTCCATGTGCAGCTGCATAGCGGTGGTTGCCTCCGTATGGGAGCTCTGAGCCGTCTCCAGGACCGCCAGATGTTGGTCCATGGTGCTCAAGGCCGTCTCCCCCGCCGATACCCTGTCCGCAACTTGCTGGACTTCCGCCCTCACCGCTTTCACCCCACGCTGGTGAGCCGCCTCCAAGCGGCCCACTATGGCCTTAATGTCGGCCTTGCTGGGCAGGGAGCAGAGGATCGTGCGAAGCTCCTCATCCACCTCCACTCAGCTAAGCAATAGCAAAGGGCTGGGCTCAGGCGTGCAGAAAATCACTGAAGATTTATTGGTTAATTTCAACAAGCCTCTAACTGCAAAGCAACCCAACTATATTCTCACCAGTCTGCTGAGGCTGTTATCAGGCCACTGACTACTGTCAAAAAGACATCCACAGGGCATCTGGGTAGTGATAAGCCTTCAGTCATCGGTGCTTGTAATGATTTTTCTGGTTTCTACTAGATCAGGGTGCCCAACTACTCAGGAGGAGCCGCCAGCCATAGCTGCCTGAGGGACAGCAGCAGCCAGCCATACCCACCTGGGGGAAAGTGTCCCTGAGGCGGCCGACGAGGCCGGGGAGGCTGGGTGGAGGTCCGCGCCAACAGTCGGAGTGGTGCAAGCGGCCGCCATCTTACCCGCGGAAGCTGGAGTCGGGGAGGCAGAGAAGAATTGCCGAATCTCACCCCCTACCGGCGTTCTCCGAGGGGTGGTCGAGTTTCCAGAGGTTCCCCTAGTCTTCCTCCATTTCGCTGACCTCATTCCAACCCTCTGCAGGTAGTATCAACTGGGCCAGGAGCAAACAGGCACGGAGCTCAAAGAAGAAGCAGCCTCAGTCGGCCATGTCCAGACCACGCCCCCCCCAGAGAAAGTTTTTTTACCTTCATGCATAGAATCTATGAAGTCTTGAGCCTTTAGAACCTTTTTAAGCTTTTCCTTGTCTGTTACGGACCCCTGAAACTCTGACATTGTCTATTGAATGGCAGAACCAAAGTTTTTGCACACTAGACATTTTTACAGCTGCTGTATTTGACTTAAGTTGTTTTTTTTTCTGCAGCCAGTAAACTCCCCAGCATGTTATCCTATGTGTTCATGCACACATAGGCTGTTATCTGCGTTTTTGGCAAGGGAGATTTCTAGCTGGAAAAAAACCCAGAACTATTGGGATTTAGGATGAGTTTTTCAGCTGTAAAAATGCTCTAACCCTGATGAAAGCTTAAAAATATTTAAAAGCACTGAAAATTGCAGCTATTCTGAAAACATGTTTTTCAGAGTTTTTGAGCCATAAGCTTTTGTGGGAGTATAGTTCTACTATAAAAAGCTAAAAAAAAAAAAACTTACAGCTTAAAAACACTATTGCAAAATTGCTGCAAAACTCATTCTACAGCTTTCTACAGCTAACGCTGCTGGCGTTTTTACAATGTCCAGTGTGCATGAGGCCTTAATGTTGATTTGGTAAGAGGTCAAGGCCCAGGATCCAGCTGAGGTGTGAGGAAAGCTCTGAGACCTGATTGGAGGGAAGCCCCCCCCCCCTTTACATAGCACACAGGAACACAGCAGAGGCTGTCAATCAGCTGGAGATCTCTCCCCTGTCACATTTTTCCTCTTGGTATCAGGAAGACGTGTCAGAAGTGATTCAGGAATGCAGCAGCAGACAGAAATGACACTTAGTGCTCCTAATAGAGACAAGTACACACTATAGAGGGATATGCTTTGTTCATAATTTATATCTGAGGTTTACACCCACTTTAACAGGGGTTCATTTTCTACTTCCCTGAGTGGAATAATAAGTTTCAGTTCTTCCCGATGTAGCACTCCACCTCTAATGGCATTTGAGGATGACCCCCAAAGTAATGTGGCAGGCTAACATTTCACTGATGGCAGAATCCTTGACTTACAGTAAGGTAAAAGGAAAATTGCTAGATAAGATTTTAGGAGTGAGGGTTAGGGGCAGAAATAACTCACAGGTTTCATGATAGTAGGAATTGTTGTTGACCCTTTAAGAACAGCCAAGTATATTGAAATGACTTGAGATCTATGACTCTGTAAAAGCAGTCTCAGTGTTTTATTGGGGTAAATGGATCTTTCTCTTTCTCTAAATACATTATAAGCCTTGATCCTGTGTGAGTAGCCAAGATTTGTGAGCAGTTAGTTATTTTTGCAATGCCCAGCCTAGCATCCTCTACCCAGCTCTTCCCTGGACATGCAAGCATAAAAGATTTCTTTGAAGATGCTCCATCAAGGCAGCCGTTTTCCTGCTTAGCTATCTCTGGATATGTACCTTCCAGCAGGGCAGCTGAAGTTCCACCTACTGGAGGCAACTCGACACCAGCAGACAGGAGTAATCAATGTCCTGACCTTAGATGAGACCTACATTGCACAGAAAACAACACAGACTGTAACTAGCAACACTCAGGTTTAGAACAGGGTCCCTACACTGATATAAGTATATAGGTTATTATTATAAATAAAAAAATGTATGTGTTCCTTCTATGTGAGCAATTTAATAATGGTTGCAATGTCTAGGCAAATCTTTGTTCATTTGGAGCAGTTTGGTATTAGGTATCATTATCACATAGAAAGAATCCATAAAGGTAATAGCTCATTTGAAACTTTTTTAAACATTTTATTTCTTCAATTGTTTTTACTTTCATTTATATACTTTGGGGATTGAAGACATTTACTTTTGTAATTTGGGCTACACTGGACCCTTGGGAATAGAAGTTAATCAGTGTATTAATGACTGATTAGAAAGTAACCCCATACCATGTTGCTAAGAAAACATCTAAATAAGAAGAATGTGCATTTCAGAGGAGGGATAATGGTCTAGCAGTATGTTCTGGGAGGGGTATGCCCATGGGGCATGATTTTTTTCAGAGATGACACTAAATCCCCTCTTCCTGATTTCTGACAACTTGGGAGGAAACTTCTGACAGATCTGAAGCTCAGCACAATTTGAGCATTTCATGGGTTGTAAGTGAGGGATTATAATAGCTTCCAGAGTATGGTCTTGTTATATGGCTGCAAGAGATATATTGCCATTGTTTTTTTAAGAATGGTTGCTATAAAACCAAGAAGGCCAGACAAAATTTGTTTTTAACATTCATTAAAATGCTTATGAATTATTTATTTTTTCCAAATAAATTCCTTTCACCACACATTTTGTTCTTAAAATGTATGTAAAACTTAACTTTTCATATTTTCTACCTTTTGGTCTGTTAAAAGTACCATTGAATGTGAAATAATGTAGAAAACTTCAAGGTAATGAGTTACCATAATCCCGTCATAAATTGAAAAAAGGAACTTGGTTTGGTGGGACTTTAGAGGTAACAGTAGAAATCTCTCAAGAGAAAAGTTGTATATAGTAAAAAGTGAAATTTATTTAGAAAGAATGTGGGTGTTGGCAAAAAATCATCATATCCATATTAACATATAATCATGAACTAGGAAATATCATAAATGATACAATACAGTCACAGGTAAAAAGCAGAGTCCAACGCGTTTCAAAACGTTGTCTAGTACAGAAATCTTCCTCAGGGAATCTGCATATATTCCTGAAAAGCATAATTAAATATAAATTCCAAAAAAGGACAGAAAAATATATACATTTTACAGTATTGGTTTTACATTGAAACAAGTATTATTTGCATCTGCGACAACATATTACCCCAAATTTACCATAAAAACCTCTTCTGGTTCACCAGGGGTGCCCCCAAGGCACCCTCCTGTGAGGTACCACCCCGTGGGGAAAGAAGGCCCCCCAACAGTTGGAAACAAAGCTCAAGCAGAGAAAAAAAAGGGGGAGAAAGAATGAAAAAAGAACTTCCAGATGGAATGCCAATTGTGTTAGGGTCACATACCTGTGAGAAATAGAGCCCCATAGGATTACCCTTCAGGGGATAATAGTTATTCTCCCATGCGTCGAGAGCTAGAGTCAGGTATATTATATCACAAAATATTCTTCACCTGAAATAGTGAGTATGTTTGATGACTATCAGGGATCCTGGAATGATGTATATATACTTATTGTTATAATCTAAAAAAGTATTAAATAGATTCACCTGTTATGATGATTTTCCATGTAAAGATATGGAAAAGAGGGTTTTAAAAGAAGGGGGAAAGAGAATTCTTCCAAGGAATTATTATCCTCCAATATATGTATCTCCCGGGCTTGCTATGTTATTGGTCCTGTTAGGGGAGAGGGGGGGAGGTATGAGGGTATATCTTGAACCCTTATGGGTAGAGATGAAGATTGAACAGTACTTAATTTCTCATATTTGATATATCTTACCTCACTGCTCTATTGGAGGGTCTAGGATGTCCTATCGACCTCCATAAGTATAGTGCACAGAGGGCTTTGGCAGTATATCCCAAGTAGGAGTATAAATACTTGCCTGGAATAAATATAAATATAAAGCAAACAGGATATGCATATATATATGCACTGTTGTATGTATAAGCATGTCTACTATAAATGGCTATTGCAAGGCAAAAAGATAGCTACCGTTCAGAGTGGAACCTGCAGTCACAGTGTCCAATGAGACCAGCGGCGTATTATCCCTAGGGATGTGTGGTATTGCCTCAGTGTCGCACACCCTATGGATCCTGGTGGCAAAGAGTAAGAAACCCCCTTCAATATAATGTAATGCAGGTTCAAAAGATCCAGGTCCCCTAAAGAATACTCACTGTTTCGTGCAGGTGTAGACAATAAGATGGACGGCAGTCCCGTGGTGCCTCGGAAAGATAGCTCTCCGTACTGACTCTCGGCGTCCCCTTATATATTGATCAATGGCCGGGAGTCTCGTAGTAACTCCCGCGAGATCCGTACTGGTGCTGTCGTCATATCCGCCTCTTGTTACCGCGGGAAGTCCCGCGGACTTGACGGTGACATCACATCCGCCCTGACTTAAACTCGGCTGCACGTCATTTCCGCCTAGATTACCCACGGAAAGTTCCAATGGGCTAGCGGTGACATCACATCCGCCCTTACCTTAGACGGACTAAACTACATGTCTGCCCGAAGTGCAGCGGTATATTCGTGCAGCAGAGAACAGGGAAGGGAGTAATTGTCTAGACTTAAATTCTCAGAAAGGGGGAAAACAAAAAGAAGGGGGAATTTTTTTGCCCCCAACAGGACTTGACTTATGTTTAATTAATTCAAATGCACAAAAATAGGCAGTTTTATTAAAGCCCAAAAATATAGGTAATATTAACCCTCTATGGGTTATATAAAAGCTCCCAATCGGCCATTTATTCAAATAGGGGGAAATCTATATCGGATAGCGCCCCAGGCACGGGTAATGCGTATACCCCCTAGAGAAATTATCTAGGGGTTCAGAAATGGAACACATGGAGCTTAAGCAGCCAAGTGTTACCATTCTGAGAATGCTAGTTTCTCCAGATGTTAGGGGGCCAAAAAATGCAGAATGGTCCCAATTGGAGATGTCTTACCCGTGCCGGGCTCTCGGCTACAAGGGAGCCCCCTGACGGGGAAAAAAAGGAAACCGTGCAATTGTGATTGCATGGCTGGGGGTACTAGTCAGCTGGTAGGCCTGCACAAAGGAGGGGAAGGAAAGGCCAGAAGCTAGAGGGGGTGTTAGCCCGGAGTGTGAGGGGGATCCACTGGGGAACAGTAGGAGTGGGCAGGGAAGTTGGTGCCCCCCAAAAAAGGGGAGGTAATTAAACCCTGGGAATGGGTCTAGAGATAAAGAACCCACCCACAGTTTCCCGGAAAAAAGGGGGGAAAATGTTAGTCGCACGGTGCAATCACATGTTTTGACAATTTTGTATAAACATAAATAATCACTTCAAAGTGTATAAAGATAATAATATTGACCCACTAGGAGATGTGATATCTCATAGATTTTAATGTATTCATGCTGCCATATTTCGCAGGGGGGAAGAAAAAGGGGAGAGGAGGGAGGGTATATAATGTTTTAAAAGCCCTAGGATGAAATTAGGGAAAGTATTCAAAGCATAAAGGAGAAAGAGAGAAAAGACACAGATGATAGTTGCCAACACCCACATTCTTTCTAAATAAATTTCACTTTTTACTATATACAACTTTTCTCTTGAGAGATTTCTACTGTTACCTCTAAAGTCCCACCAAACCAAGAGGGTTCCTTTTTTCAAAAGTACCATTGAAAGCAGGTTGTTGAATCTGTTTGATAAGTGCAAAAAAATACCTGTTTTTCATGTCAGAAATTCAAAGCTGTCCCATGTCATGTGCACATTTTTGGTGTTATCTCAAGGGGTTTATTTAGCCCTCCTAAGTGTTTGGAAACAGAAAAAAACCCTTCTGGTTTGCATTTTTGGTTGGAGTTTTCTGGCAGAAAAAAAAACGCTAAACTCTCCTAAACACACCTAAACATGTGTACAGAAATGCTCTATAGGAGTGTTTTTTTCAGCCAAGAAACTTTTTTTTTTAAACCCAGTGTGCATGCAGCCTAATTGTTACCTTGGGACAACAGAATGATGAGCAGATTAGTTAAAGAAAGCCTAACAGGGCTGATAGTAGTGATGGACCAAAATCTGATGGGACGGCTCGCGAAACTCGCCGAAATGTTCGCAAACCGCAGGTCCCATTAATTTTAATGGCAGGCGAACATGAAAAACCTCCAGGTCATATTTGCAGCCACAAAATACTTACTAGCTGTGCGCACAGTGGGCCGGATTTAAAGAAACTGCAGCTTCAAACATCTATGACGTGTTTCAGTTTCGCCGCGTTCAAATCAATTAACTGGCGCTGCGGCGAATTGGCTAGTGAAACAGCAATAATGAATTCCGCCATCAGCGGGATTCACTTACGATCGCAGCTTCGCCAATTCGCAAACTTATGTCTTCGTGCTTATAGCAGTTTCACATAGCGATGTGGGGTAGTGGATTAGTGCACACATCACACGTCTGTAATTCATCTCCCTCTGCTGTAGGTTCGAGGCTTACCATCTCCACCTACTTTTTTTATTTTATTTTTTTGTTTATATTGCTAAAATGTAACGGATTACATCATATATATTGCTAAATAATGTTACACTCAGAAGCGCTTGCAAGCTTACACCATTTTAAGTGTTTTTTTGATCTTGTCTGTGTGTCAAATCGATCTTATGATTGAAAGTACCAAAGGCAAGTGACCAAACCCCTACCCTACTTCAGGGCAAGATGAAACCTCACAATTTTACCATGGTCTTCTTCCCACATTCCATACAATGTTTAGTTCTTTAGCTATATGTGCTTTTTAGCCTTAACACACTCCTTTTTTTCCACCATACAGCTTTATTCTGCACAATAGCTAAGTGCTTTGCAACTTCACTGCAGTTAACAACGTCATGGGTTCAAATCACATCACTACACTTGGGATCTCTTTTCACTCTCATTTTTTTTAACAGTTTTTTTTAACTATCTTGAATTTGGGGGGGGGGGGGGGTGTCCTACCCAAATTTCAAGCACATCAATGGAAACAACACAATTTTGATTTTATGAGTGTGGTCCTAGTTTTATCGAGATGCAATTCTTTACATATTTACCATGGTTCTTACAATTTCTTGACCAATAAACATAGGTGTCTGATATTGGACTCTCTCCATATTTCAACAACACAGACCCTCATAGTCCAACACTACATTTGCCTCACACCTCAACACAACACTGTCACATCCCTACTCTACATTACAACCCCTCACATCACCAGTACAAGCAGCATGCAAAGTGCAAAACTCCGGCCTTGGCAGCGTAATGGGCCATACACTAACAATTTGTCTAGACTTTTTCCTGTAGACTTAACCAAACCATATAATATAAGCTCAAACCTCAACACTTTCAATTTGGATGCAATCAGGCAGGCCCTTGCACTACATAGAAAATGTCAATCTGAAGGATAAAGTCTTCTCTAAATCTTACAGTGTGGATGGCCCTTTTGTCTGTAGGCACCCACACAAAACAAAAAAACACATGTTCAATTCTAAAGTCTTTATTTATTTGAGAATGACAGCAGAAGGAGGGATGCAGCAAAATAATATTGTCACTCTCCAGTCCGTGTGCCTTTACAGCGCCAGACCATGATCTTTGCTCCATGGCTACGGGATTCTGATGTCTTCCACAACATCAGGCAGAGTATCAGGCAGAGTTCAGAATCCATTCTGCACCTCTACCAGCTCATAGGGGACAGGCATGGCAAGGTTGCTGGTCAGCTTCCAAGCCACTTTCGAAGTTCCAGGGTGTTCATGTTGGTCATTGGCCATGTGCCTTACCAAATATCCACTGACCACAAAAGAAGATGAGTGGAGTCCATCAAGGTGGGTTTCTACCACCTACACCCGCAAGCAGTACCACTCCTGGAAAAATAAAACAAAGGATAAGACATTTCATTATGAAAATCACATCTTAATGCCTGTTTGCTTCATTCTGAACTTCATTTAATTTCGACATCACGAGTGAAATAACACATTTTATGCCAACTTACACAAACCAGAAATCATTAATGTAAACATTTGAATACACACCTGTGACGCCAGACAGCCCATCACCACAGGCTTCCCATGGTACGTGCCATGATTCCAAGATGTTGATGTTCTGGAAAATTACAACACCATAAGATACCAAGCAGCCGTTCATGTTATCAATAACTACACAGGTGGCATAGACACAAATAAACACCTGCCAGCTCTTCTCAGCCCTTTACACTATTCACAATACCAACATGTTTATGGTTAGAGGTGCATGTTTTTGCTCAAGTAACACAATTTTACCAATGTTGACTACACTTTATCTACAATGGCAAGTGTCATTGGCAGATGATAATGACCCTCTGTCTCCCTGTGAGTGGCACCTCTGCTAACTAGCTAATTAATACACATGCCCTATCTTGACCGGTTACAGTACTTACATGTAAAGTGGCTAGCAACCAGGGTATTCCGGGTGGCCATACCGGCAGCGGTGCTCCGCCGCCTGGGGGCCGCCGGCTGACGGACCTCTGGCTCCCTCTCCTCCGTCAGCTCCCAAGATTCATCCCGGGCAACGCACATGTTGTGCAACACGCAGCACGCCAGGATGATCTTGGAAGCCTTTGTAGGAGAGTACAGGAGTTCACCCCCAGGCCGGGCCAAGCAGAGAAACCGGGATTTAAGAAGACCTATGGTCAACTCAATGATACTCCGGCTTCTCCGCAAGGCCCTGTTGTAATTCCTCTCTGCTGGGCCCTGGGGGTACCTGATTGGAGCCATCAGCCACGTCAGCTGCGGGTAACCAGCATCCCCTGAAAAATAAGAAAAATATACATTAGTTCTTCCTATCATGTGACTTTAGATGACTCCTCAAAATGGGAGACAATTAGGCATTTTACTAAACAACCTGCTCGTCTGTTTGCAAAAACTCATATGAAACATCTCAACTCTGTCTAACTGCCTAAATCACTAATACAAATGGGAAAAAGGACACACAAAGTGGTGGGTTTCTCTTGCAAGTTCCAACTTGGCCCCTATTTTGTTCCTATTACATTAGCCTAGGTCTTACTTCTGGAATATATCTGCAACTAGAGTGAGGAAACCAATATTGACTCACTTATGCAAAGTACTTTGGGGATATGGCAATACCATTGGAATCATTTGTAGGTTTTCTTTGGGTGGCTAGAGGACACCATTTACACATTGGTTAACCACCTTCATTGGACTCAAAGACAACTTTGCAAATCTTTCTTTTGTGAGCTGCTAAGCTGCTGATCTGGTTGTGTGTGAACAGCCTGACAACTCCTAACACATCCATTTTAGGTAGGCTTTGCTTAAATCAGGGTGTACACCGATGTAGCTTATTCCTATGTCTATGTAATCTTACAGTTTATGTTGTTAAGACAAAATACTTTACCAATAAGCCACCCTTCGGGCATTTGTCCACTTTCAAACACCTCGTACAGAGTACTGGTTCTTAACATACTGGAATCATGGCACGACCCTGGGTGACCAGTGTTGACACTCATGATGCGCTGTTTGGCGTCACACACTAATTGGACGTTCACAGAGTGGTACTGCTTGCGGTTCCGGTACTCACTTTCGTGGCTCCTTGGTGGCCTAATGGCTATGTGGGTGCCATCGATTGCCCCTAGGATTTGCGGCATGTGTGCCCGCAGGTAGAAACCCAACTTGACTTCATTCCACTCATTTTCATTCTGTGGCCAGTGGATAAAATTGGGCACTATATCCACTATGGCATTAATGACCAACATGAACACCCTTGAAACTGTGGGCTGGCTAATGCCCATGATACTTCCCGAAGTGGCTTGGAAGCTGCCACGCCCTAAAATATACAAAGTGGCCAGCAATCTGGCCATGCCGGGCACCGCATGGCCGCGCTGTGTGTCCGGGTCAATTTTGTCTGCTATGAGCTGGTAGAGGTGTAGAATAGTTCCTCGCTCGAGCCGGAACTTCCTCCTGACATCAGAATCCCGCAGCTTGTCCAAATAGATCCTTGGAGCAAAAATGCGTGGCTGGCGAGGTAAGGGCACACGGACTGGAGGTGCTGCTGCTGCTGCTGCAGCTTCCCCACCTTCTGCTGCAGCTTCCCCACCTTCTGCTGCCTCCTGTGCTAGGGCCTCCTCAAACAAGGCACCGATAAATGCCAGCATTGCACCATCTAATGCGTCTGGGATATCGTCCACCATTTTGAACGCGCAAATTCGCGAATGCGCAGATATATATAGAAACGGCCGCTAATTATCACACCTGTGAGCCAGCTATAAAAGGAGCACATGGCCAATATGGCTGCTGGATGTTATAGATCGATGTTTCTTATGTGCTAGCAAGACCCTGTGACCCACAACCTACATTATCTGGAGGTAAGACAATTGTATCTCTCTCTCCCCAAAAAAAGGAAGGAGAGAATTTGTACTTATCTTGGGTGTGCTTAAGTTGTCTATGGTGAATCCCCTCCAACCCACAATAGCTTGGGAACCCCTCAAGTGTCTTTTAATCATTGGCAGTTGGCCCCATGTGCATGTGGTTTGGACATGTGTTTTCTCATGTTTGTTAAAGGTGTGCAGTCTAGATTTGGCATCTAAACCTGCCCCCTTACCTTCCCAGCTTCCAAAGACACCATTTTTGCTTTCCTGATAACTGTAATTTATTATGTGCACGTATGTAGGTCATGCGATTTCTCATGTATGTTTAATGTTTGCAGCCTCCTTTTGCCTATAAAGGATTACACCACCCCCCCTCCACCAAGTCTGTTTGTGCCATTAGGTAAGTGTTTGGAGGGCCTTGTGTGATTTGTACCCATATGCGTTTTCTTATGTGTATTTTTTCCATTTCTTTGCAGCCTCTTCTGCTCTTTGCCACCACCACCACCACCGTGTTTGTGCCATTAGGTAAGTGTTTGGAGGGCCTCGTGTGATTTGTACCCATATGCGTTTTCTTATGTGTTTTTTTTTTCCATTTCTTTGCAGCCTCTTCTGCTTTTTTTGCCACCACCACCACCACCACCGTGTTTGTGCCATTAGGTAAGTGTTTGGAGGGCCTCGTGTGATTTGTACCCATATGCGTTTTCTTATGTGTTTTTTTTTTCCATTTCTTTGCAGCCTCTTCTGCTTTTTTTGCCACCACCACCACCACCGTGTTTGTGCCATTAGGTAAGTGTTTGGAGGGCCTCGTGTGATTTGTACCCATATGCGTTTTCTTATGTGTTTTTTTTTTTCCATTTCTTTGCAACCTCTTCTGCTTTTTTTGCCACCACCACCACCACCACCACCGTGTTTGTGCCATTAGGTAAGTGTTTGGAGGGCCTCGTGTGATTTGTACCCATATGCGTTTTCTTATGTTTTTTTTTTTTCCATTTCTTTGCAACCTCTTCTGCTTTTTTTGCCACCACCACCACCACCACCGTGTTTGTGCCATTAGGTAAGTGTTTGGAGGGCCTCGTGTGATTTGTACCCATATGCGTTTTCTTATGTGTTTTTTTTTTCCATTTCTTTGCAGCCTCTTCTGCTTTTTTTGCCACCACCACCACCACCGTGTTTGTGCCATTAGGTAAGTGTTTGGAGGGCCTCGTGTGATTTGTACCCATATGCGTTTTCTTATGTGTTTTTTTTTTCCATTTCTTTGCAACCTCTTCTGCTTTTTTTGCCCCCACCACCACCACCACCACCGTGTTTGTGCCATTAGGTAAGTGTTTGGAGGGCCTCGTGTGATTTGTACCCATATGCGTTTTCTTATGTGTTTTTTTTTTCCATTTCTTTGCAGCCTCTTCTGCTTTTTTTGCCACCACCACCACCACCACCGTGTTTGTGCCATTAGGTAAGTGTTTGGAGGGCCTCGTGTGATTTGTACCCATATGCGTTTTCTTATGTGTTTTTTTTTTCCATTTCTTTGCAGCCTCTTCTGCTCTTTGCCCACTACTACCACCACCACCACCACCACCACCAAGTCTGTTTGTGCCATTAGGTAAGTGTGTTCTGTAACTGTTCACTAATTATACTGTATATGAAGAGCAATCTGCAAATCCTGTTTTTTCTGTTTTCTCTTTTGTCATTTCAGATTTAGGAGTTTGGGGCTCTTTGCTGCTGCTGGACAGCCAGATTCTCTGCCCACCTCGTGCTCCCATGGCCCCACCCACTGGAAGGATGAGAAGGGGCAGGGTGGCCAGGGTGGCCAGGGTGGCCAGGGGGGGCAGGGGGGGCAGGGTGGGCAGATCGTCTGGCTCTGGTGTGAGGGAGGCTCCAGCTGTATCCATGAGGGAGTCCACCATCCCCATCCCGGAGGAGGAAGCCGGGGGAGGTGGTAACACACCAAGTGGACAAGCTGGCTCTTCTGACAGTAGTCCTGGAGCGGGTCCGTCCACCAGAGTCAGCTTGTCCACATTATCCCGGCTTCCCCGTTTCACCCACAATCAGTGCTGTGCCCTGGTCCACGCCTATATGGCCAGATATCAGGCGATACATGGGACCAGGGCCGCGTCTTACTCAGTAACAGAGAAGAACAGATTGTGGGATGAAATCCGGGATGCTGTAAATGCACTGGGTGAAGCACCTCGCCACCGTGACAGTGTGCGGAAGAAGGTCAACGACATCTGTGGGTCCGTTCGGAAGAAGCTAATTGCATGGGCTGCGGAGGGTCTTTATGACCGACAAGGTCGGCTGGATGAACGTGCACGAAGTTCTCTCTGGGATTATCAATTACCTTTCTTGAACATCATAGGACCTGATACCATCTTTACCAGAGAGGACTTAGATTCGGATGCTTTGCACCGAGGTAGGATATTATCTTGGATGTCAATTGTGTGAGTTGTTTGGAAAAGATTAACTACTATCCTATGTGTGACATTAATAGAATGTGATACTTGCCCTTCCAATTGTCCTTTTTTTGTTTTCCCCAACCTGCAATTTGTTCATCTGTAGCACGGATCTCAGCCCCTCCACAGCCCATGCAGCTTGGCGAACCAGACGGACTCACAGGTGTTGACATCAGTGCTGACCCTCCTCCTGGTAGGTCCAATATCATACTGTGCCAAACAATGTAGATGTTTTTTTTTTTCCAAGATAGCTCATATTGCTATGTCCTTTACAGAAGATCCGCAGCAGGGAACACACCCAGTGCAGCTAGGCCTGGAGGAAGGTGTTGGTATGTCTAGCCAAATAATGTTTTTTGGAATCTTATTAACCCCATTAACACACATGTTTTTTCTTATGAAAGAGTGTTGCCTTTTAGATGTTTACCCTGCAAAACACAGTTGACAGCATTAATGGGTGCCGTCATTAGTAGGCAGACCAAGCCTTCTTAACCTTTGGGAGGGTTTAGCAAGTGTCCTATGAGCCCAGGAAAGCACTTTTAAATGTTTGGCCTCAATGCTTCATTCATGAAGCTAGGAGGGCAATCTGGCCATAATCATTACTGACTAAGGTTATGTACTAAACATGTTTTTTTTTTTTGTTTTTAAAAGAACATCAGGCCCCTCTTGACGTTGCAGCTGGAGTTGGATCAGGAGCTGGCGACGATTCTGCATCCAGTGCTGTGGTATGTGATATAAGGGAACAAGGTGCACATGTAACATTTCAATGGTAGCATTGATTTTGGACTAGATGTGGCTTACATTGTGTGTGTTAAATTAGTGCTATGACATTCTGACGATGCACCAGCACAACAAGAGTTCTATCTTGAACATCAGGGAATTATGTTATAATTTGGTGTGCCACTAATGTTCCAAAAACATCCAGGATCTTTAAAGTCCGGCCCGTCTTTGATTTTCCAGGTCCAAATTCATGGGTATCGTTTGGTTGGGTTGTCCTCTAGCCGATTGATGGCAAGATTTTAGACAACATACGTAGATGTATAAAGTCATTGGTGTAGTAACAGATTTACCAAAAGCATAAACAACCTACCACACCAGGGTTAATTGGGAACACCTTCATGTTGAATCTTTTTTGCCTTTGTCATATTAGTCCTACCAATATAATATGTACCCATTATCAGAAGTGTTGCTAGCTTGGATAATCTTACAATGAACAAGTACTCATTAGAAGCACATCAAACTTTTCAACGTTCTGCTTGGGGTGTTAAGTTGTCAAACTAATCTGAAATATTTAGTCATGATGTTTGATAATGATTTGGTCTATTTATTCTGCTTTCAGGTAGCCTTAGATGCAGAGGGATTGTCACCTACCCAACTTCGTCCATCTATGCTGGATGTAGCCGAGAGGCTGCTTGATGAGTATCGGATCCAAAATGAGTTAAGGAGGCGTACTCAGCAATCTACTGAGGCAGTACGTCTGCTCGGGCTCATACAGGAATCTGTAGCAACAATGGTACAGGTTCACCAGGATATGTTACAGGTTCAACAGGATATGCGTAACAGCTTGGTAAGTTTAGCAGACCAGCATCAACGGGATCGGCAAAGTGTTGACACTCAGGTGCTGGCCACACGCCAATGCCTGTTTGGATCTGAAGATGCCCCATTGGCAGAGCCCTCCCAAACATCTCACTCACCTGCCACTGCAGGTTGTGGTAGTGGGAGGGTAATGCCAGTGTTGGCCACTTGTCAGGCAGCTGGGGATGGGACAATTCCTCCTGTAGCCACTCCTAGCACTTCACACTCCGTTCGGACTCCCACACCCCTCAATGAGCAATCCTCCTGCACAACCTCAATGCGCACTGGTTCCACAGTACCCCTTCCACCTGACTACATTCCCTCCACACCTTTATCACTTCACTCCTCCCCAGGCCGTTCTTCTTTTTTGTCACCAATGCGACATGTCGTTTGCCCCCGCACCGTGGACCACAACAACCAATCAACCACCACTCCCCACACATCTTCACAACCCTTGCACCACCAGCAGCATCAAATAGCCTCGGAGCAGCAACTATCCCATCTCATGTTAATGGAACACGTTGCCCAAATTCTTAGGCTGACCCCAGAGCAGATGAGACTATTGGCACAACATCTTCTGTCTGGGACATTTCCAAGGTTCAACACCCTGCATCATCAGCAGCCTCAGACACAAGATATGATCCTAATGGGCCACTTGACCACAACTCTACAGCTAACCCCAGACCAGATGGAACTATTGGCCCACCATTTGATGGCAGGATCCTTAACAGTGCTCACCACACTGCTTCAGGCACCACCACCAACTTAATTTTTTGTTTTTTTGTTTAATTTGGTTTAGTTTTGTTAATGATTGTTACATTGGCCAATTTGTTGGGCCATTTCTTTGTTTAATTTGAGGGTGGCACAATATGATTTATTATAGTGCTTTTTTTGGGGATGAAATAAAATTTTATGCAAAATGATTAGTTTGTGTTTGCTCTTTGGTTTTTTAGGAGTGTTGGTGGCCAAGTAATGGCCCTGGTTAATGTAGGCATTTATACACACGTGCTTCTCGATCTCCAAACATATGATTTCATGTAAATTTAGATAACTCAATGTTCACATAACGACCCAAGAAAAGGTCTCCCTTCAAATGTAGCTTCAAAACAAGTCTCAAGGCTAACATAAACCAAAGCCAACATACTAACAATTACAGACCACACCACTCGACTAAACAAATACAACACAAAAGACATTCGATGTGTACACCAAAAAGAAAACTTGGGTAATAAAATAAATGTTTTAATAACACATGTGGGTGTCTACCAACTGTAGCGTACAAAAAATATATTACAATATATAATAGAATGAACTAAATTGCCAATGTAACATTTGTGTTGCAAAGAGCAACATACTTTAATTTTATTTAGATAAACATATTTTATGTGTTTTATAATTTTTTTTGAGGTTTTCACTAAAACAAGTCTTTTTTGTAAACATTTTTGGTTTAGTTTGTTACCAAAAACAACAAGTCTTTTTTGTAAACATTTTTGGTTTAGTTTGTTACCAAAAACAACAAGGCTTTTTTGTAAACATTTTTGGTTTAGTTTGTTACCAAAAACAACAAGTCTTTTTTGTAAACATTTTTGGTTTAGTTTGTTACCAAAATCAACAAGGCTTTTTTGTAAACATTTTTGGTTTAGTTTGTTACCAAAAACAACAAGGCTTTTTTGTAAACATTTTTGGTTTAGTTTGTTACCAAAAACAACAAGGCTTTTTTGTAAACATTTTTGGTTTTTTCCGTTGCCAAAAACAACAAGTCTTTTTTGTAAACATTTTTGGTTTAGTTTGTTACCAAAAACAACAAGGCTTTTTTGTAAACATTTTTGGTTTAGTTTGTTACCAAAAACAACAAGGCTTTTTTGTAAACATTTTTGGTTTAGTTTGTTACCAAAAACAACAAGGCTTTTTTGTAAACATTTTTGGTTTAGTTTGTTACCAAAAACAACAAGGCTTTTTTGTAAACATTTTTGGTTTTTTCCGTTGCCAAAAACAACAAGTCTTTTTTGTAAACATTTTTGGTTTAGTTTGTTACCAAAAACAACAAGGCTTTTTTGTAAACATTTTTGGTTTAGTTTGTTACCAAAAACAACAAGGCTTTTTTGTAAACATTTTTGGTTTAGTTTGTTACCAAAAACAACAAGGCTTTTTTGTAAACATTTTTGGTTTAGTTTGTTACCAAAAACAACAAGGCTTTTTTGTAAACATTTTTGGTTTAGTTTGTTACCAAAAACAACAAGTCTTTTTTGTAAACATTTTTGGTTTAGTTTGTTACCAAAAACAACAAGTCTTTTTTGTAAACATTTTTGGTTTAGTTTGTTACCAAAAACAACAAGGCTTTTTTGTAAACATTTTTGGTTTAGTTTGTTACCAAAAACAACAAGGCTTTTTTGTAAACATTTTTGGTTTAGTTTGTTACCAAAAACAACAAGGCTTTTTTGTAAACATTTTTGGTTTAGTTTGTTACCAAAAACAACAAGGCTTTTTTGTAAACATTTTTGGTTTAATTTGTTACCAAAAACAACAAGGCTTTTTTGTAAACATTTTTTTTTTTTTTTGGTTGCCAAAAACAAGGCTTTTTTTTTTTGTTTGTTTTTTTGGGTCCCAAAAAAAGGGTTTTTTTTAAATTTTTATATTTTTTTTGGTTGCCAAAAACAAGGCTTTTTTTGTTTTTTTTTGTTTTTTTGGGTCCCAAAAAAAGGGTTTTTTTTAAATTTTTATATTTTTTTTGGTTGCCAAAAACAAGGCTTTTTTTGTTTTTTTTTGTTTTTTTGGGTCCCAAAAAAAGGGTTTTTTTTAAATTTTTTTTTTTTTTTGGTTGCCAAAAACAAGGCTTTTTTTGTTTTTTTTTTGTTTTTTTGGGTCCCAAAAAAAGGGTTTTTTTTAAATTTTTATATTTTTTTTGGTTGCCAAAAACAAGGCTTTTTTTGTTTTTTTTTGTTTTTTTGGGTCCCAAAAAAAGGGTTTTTTTTAAATTTTTTGGTTGCCAAAAACAAGGCTTTTTTTGTTTTTTTTGTTTTTTTTGGGTCCCAAAAAAAGGTTTTTTTTTAAATTTTTATATTTTTTTTGGTTGCCAAAAACAAGGCTTTTTTTGTTTTTTTTTGTTTTTTTGGGTCCCAAAAAAAGGGTTTTTTTTAAATTTTTATATTTTTTTTGGTTGCCAAAAACAAGGCTTTTTTTGTTTTTTTTGTTTTTTTGGGTCCCAAAAAAAGGGTTTTTTTTAAATTTTTATATTTTTTTTGGTTGCCAAAAACAAGGCTTTTTTTGTTTTTTTTGTTTTTTTGGGTCCCAAAAAAAAGGGTTTTTAATTTTTTATTTTTAATTATAATTTTTTTTTTTAAGGGAGAAATGTCACATTGCTGGGTACAATAACAAAACCAATGAAAAAAAACTATGATCTTTTTAACGGGGTGACATTCCGCACAAATGGCTCCTTTGGGTCTGGAGCAACCCCCGAAATGTTTTCTAAAACTAGAATTCGGTCAATACACCATGTCACATACTCCAAAAGATCCTCATATGTGAGGTGGGTGTGCCCTGGGTAGAAAAAGACATAACAATTAGTTTTAGCCAAAATGATCCAAACAACGATTGTAATTAATGTGCCTCAACAAATATGCTTAGGAGTCTATTGTTTGGCTTTTATCAACACTCTGAAGCAAATATGCTAAATTGCTGTTGTAAACCTTGAACTCAAACTTTCACAGCAAATTGGTCAAAAGGTTACATAAGATGGCTTGGAATGTTAGTAGCAGTTCCACCAAAGCTAAGTAAAAGGCTTTTCTTCATGTCAACACAAGCAATCATTTAGAAGAATGTAAGGTGTTTTGGGTTCAATTGGTCAACACGATACATGTGCACACATTTATCTCTATCACCATTGGAGTTTGTGTAGCGTTCTCTCTCCCTCTTACTGTCTATAGATTGAACCTGACACATAGTAGAGACTTACCCTTTGGAATTCGGAGGGCCAGTTCTGGCCGGAGGAGATATGTCTGCTCCCCTTTATGTTTTTCCGCCATCCCAGCTGTGTTAAGAGAAAATAAAAAATGTATCTAAAAATCGAATCACGCTAACTGTAGGTTACGCAGTCATGAAATGCTCTAACACCCACTCATTACCCCTCCACATTTCCCTGACAGTTAGATTTAGACTTTGATATGGTGGTGATGCAGATTTGTACAGTGCAAGCGTCATTCTACTGGGTGAAGCTTGTAGCGTTAAGGATACGTACTCCCTGCTTTGGTGCTGATTGTGTTTTTCGGATGTTTTTTGTGCCTCAGCCCTGCCTGTTCTAAGTGTTGGAAACATATCATTTTGGGAGGGCTGCGGAAAACTAATCAGGTTAGACTTACACTCTCTAGGTTTTTGGGGACAAGAGAAATAACAATCCTCCTTTTTACATGGCCCCTGTACACACCTCTAGGCACCTCCCTCCTGTTGTTTGACCCCACAGCAGGCAGCTTGCTATGGAGGCACATGAGATGAAGCCAAGCACCCTGTGCCTGTTCAGGCACTAGGCTGTGAGCCAGCCTTGCCCCCCTCCCTTCCAATGGTCTCAATGATTAGGAGTGACAGCATCAGGAGGCAATATTGGCATGCTGTCACCTCAGTTAAGGAGGAGGGGGAGTCTGTTCCAGACAAGTATTAGTGCAAAATTTGGACCGTAAAAAATGGTCCCAGTAAGTCTTAGGGGGAATATGCACACCTATCACTTGGAATACTAATGCATAGAATGCATTCACATAAAGAACCTGCTGCCTTTAGAACAACTTGAAGCCTGAGCGGGGACATACACAGTTAGCATTTCTCCACTTACTAAGTAGACACATTACTGGAAAAGCACACAACTTACCATCATCAGGTTTTTTTTGGGCCCCTGAAGTGGATGGCGTGGCTGGCTCTGGAGAAACTGCACAAAAAGAACACAAATTGTGAACTGGAATGTGGTACATTACCGAGGAAGAGTATTTATGAAAGATTGACAAACACACATTTTCAGTGTTGACTAAATCAGGACATGATTAAATTACAATGTCCACAAAAAATTTACAAGTACAAAGCACACCATTTCCAATGTAGAGAAACTAACACCAATTTAGAATAGGGTGGCTTGAGATAACTTACAAAAGATAACATGTCCTGTAAAGCTCCCCAAAACCACCTTTCAAACATGAAGGTTAAGCAAGAGTGTTTCATGACCAACCTTCCTGTCACATATAGCAAAACTACACTTGCTTAGACTCCAACTTAGATTATCCTAGATACACATCATCCTAGCACACACAATTCATGTGAGAATCTAATTTTAGGTACTTACAGACTAGTTCAGGGGAGCCTGGAGTGGGGGAGGATGGGGGAGACCCTACATGGGGGGATGGTGTCCCTTCATGGGGGGATGGCGTCGTATCTCCTAGAAACACAAAGACACAAATACAATCCTTGAACCAAAGCTATTTGATAAAGGCACACAGAAAGTAGTTGGGAAACATTGAAGGTAGTAGTTACTTTGGACTGGGTAAGCAGCGGCCCCTCTTCCCCAGTCCTCCACAACTAACATCCTCAATGTCAGCTGCTACATAACCCCAATGGCAAAATATAGATATTACAGCCCTTAGATTTCCCAGGACACATTGAACACACAAACACATGTAGAATACTTACTTCCCATTTGAGGAGAGCCCAGGTCCTCATCCGGTTCAGACCAATTGGCCTCTTCTTGGGCAACAATGTGTTCCTGGCCCGGATCCAGGCGACTTGGCCCTGCCTGAGGCTCCTCTCTTGCTGAAGTTACATCAACCACAAAAGAAAACAAAACAAACAATCATTCCTCCAAGTTCGACCTAATACACAACACACCAGCACATCCACATTACTTACAGTGGGCCTGAGAAGGCTGAGCCTCCACATCCTGATCACTGGTTTCTAAAATAAAAGAAAAACATTATATATTATTTATGGACACAAATAGGCAGTAACCTCTCATCATGCTAGCACCATACTCAATGCCCCTACAATTCAGAACATAGAAGTGCACTTACACCAATGAGATGCATTGACCATGTTTTAAAACAGGAGGGCACCATGCAAATTAAGCGGGCGCCTAAGGCCTCGCACCTACAGGGGCCTTGCGGCCAGTGGCGGAGCACCAACATTTCGAAGGGCGCAGTCAGGGAAATCTCCCAAGTAAAAGATTGCTTTCAATCCTCGGATCAAAAAGTTGCAGCAGTGTGCTGCAGTCCCTTCACTGCGTCTGCCAGGTGTCTGTTGTCCGCTGACACTTACTCCTCCTTCTCTGCCTGGGGATTGGCCGTCTGATCATGTTATCCTAAGATGTGGAGGAATCGGTAGGTGTGTACCTGCACCAGTAGGAAGTGACTGGCCGGTCAACTCACTCTGCTATCATCAGTTGTTGCTCTGGGAGGAGAGCTCCGCCCTGGACCCGGAACATACAGGTAACCAGGCCCAGACTTGATATTTTGCAGGCTGGTCATAGATTTGTTGTGTCCACTATGCAAAGGGGTTGAGTAGCCCCAGGGAAGTTGGAAGAGTCTGAAAATGGTTGGTGGAGGAGGAGGAGAAGAAGGCCCTGGGTGGCTGGGGGACAAGGAAAGGGCCCCTGGGGGTTTTCTAGAGGAGGAAAGATCCACAATGACGCCAGAGTCAATTGCCAAGGAAGAGAGTGGAGCTGAGCAAGTCCTGCCTATCTGACATGAAAGCCAAACATGGTGTAGATGGAGCCCTTTGCCCTACACAATGACAGCACCGGAGGTGGAAGGTGAGTGGTAGCGGGTATTTGACATTATAGAGCATATGGACTCTGTCCATTATTGGTAGTTTTGTTTGGAGTTGTCCTTTAGATGTTTAACTGTGTTGTTTTTGACCCGAGCTGTGAGGGACTGAGGTATGACAGCCCACTATGCTGAGACTTATAGTGCCCTAGAATGTTGAGGACTGAGGAATCCTTAGTCACTAACAGAGGGCACTACAAGTCTTAGCATAGCAGGCAGTATTTCCTCATTCCCCTACAGAGAGCATTACAAGTCCAAGCAGGTAGCCTTCTGCAGTGGGACTTGTTGTGCCCTTGACTGTGGTGGACTGAGGAAGGGAAGTGTAAGAGGGTCTCTGTAAGCTCAGATGTATGGGGGAGCTTTGGGGACCACAGAGTTCCCTTTTACACCAGAGTCCACAGCTTCCCCCCTCAAATAATGGTTCCCAGAACTCTCATTACATCAGAGTCTTCACACTTCCCTCTTACAGTGTAGTAAGTCTGGAGACTCCGATGTAAAGGGGGCTCTGTAAAATGTGATTATAGATTTGAAATTTCTACCATTTTTATTTTCTACTTACGATCCACAATTTTCAGCTGCTCAAATGGCTCGCTGCCTCGTAAGGCATATTGGAGTGTGGCCGTCCTCCTCCTCCCCTTCTTCACCAAAAGCACAAGAGGGTGCCGGCCGTCCGCTTTGGCTAGAAGCAGAAGAAAAAAAAAAAACATAAAAAATACGAATGTACATAGTAGTATTAAAGGTTGTGAAGAGACACTTGATGGAGGTAGGAAAGGTAGGAGCGAGAGGGAGGGGGGGGGGTGTGTTGGTATTAGTGTTGTTGCATAGCTAAACACATGTCCACCTACCCAAAAAATTGTAACCTATCTGGTCACATGTAATGTATATTTTTACTTACCGGAGATTTGCTCCACAGCCTTTATCAGGAGCCTGGGTGAGCGCCTTTTGGCATCACTCCAGGCCCGCTGCAGATCCACCATATCAGCCTGGAACTGAAATCTCCGCTGCAGCCTCATCCGGACACGACACATCATCTTGTGCTTTTGGTGAAGATGCATATTAATGCTATCATACCCCCAGAGGAGGAGGAGCTGTGGAAAGAGCAGTGTATGTTTGAGTCCAAGTATGTCCAAAATAGTACAGTCTTCAAATAACATGCTAGGTCGTCTTTGAGATATTGTAGAACAAAGAATTCCATTTCTGGTGATACATATACATCGATGTCCAAATCTACCTCCATGACATAGGTTGCCCCACACTGGTGATTTCCTCTACATGATATAGCCATTTTCTCAATTGGCCTTTCATGACACACCCAGGGCCGCCATCAGGGGGGACAGGCAGTCACTGTATTTACAACCTTATTGCTGTCCATTTAGCAGGGTGAAAGTAACTTTACACACATGTAGCATAGGTATCAACTTTTGTCACCATGTTAAAAGGACAGCAGTATGGGTAGCATTACAGTGACTGTTATTAGTCCAGGCTCACTAAACTAGCCAATGCTTGGAAAAGCAAGCCATGCAGATTGCTTTTCAGGTCCCTTTTAACATGAGCTGTCTGATTGGGTGTGGCTGTTAATTTTTGACGCAGACCTGATAAGCCCCTCAATTCTCCTTTATGGAGTGTTATATGTAAATGGGATTGCTTCATTTGAGATGCAGATTTAAACTATGTATGGCCAGGCTGAAGGTACCCAAGTGGATTGCTCGATCACCTGGAGGACAACGTACAACCAGTCTGTCAGATTTTACACACACTTATCGCTAGCATCTCTTGTAGCCACTAGCAATAATCACTGTTTTTTCCTGGCAGGGGCAGCACCGGGTGAACACAATGGCTCCGCAGGAGGGTTTCCCCTGTCTGTGTTGATGGTGGAATCAAGGCAAAATGTTTTTCCTGCAAGCCACGGGACAAACAAAGATAGTTTTGTAATTAATCCATGATTTTGCCAAAATGGAAAAAAAAAGAGGTTTGCTTTGTATATTCTTAAGTTTGCTACATAACTAGAACATGTAACAGTGTTATATCATTGCATGAGATTTCCCCTCACTTCCTGTCTTGGTGTCACCACGACAGGAAATGAGGGAATCTCCCGTGGGGATATAGCCAGCAATTCTTTCCTTTTATATATACTATGGACATTATAAGGCAACAATTGCAAGCTATTTCCCCACAGTGATATTCCCCTCACTTCCTGTCTTGGTGACACTAAGACAGGAAGTGAGGGGAAATCTCATGCAATGATATCACCCTATTAGAAATTGGAGTTCCGTCTAAAAAGTATACATAAAGTAAGCACTTGGTTTCCAAAGTGGCAAAATTATGGAGGAGTTAAAACCCCATAGTGTGATTGGGGAATCTGACGCTGTGCTCCTACACTCCTCAATGTGTCTGTTCATTATGCTGTGCTAAATTATCCTTGATTCGCAATTCCTGCAAGAGTTGCACATGGTATGTGGGAGATGCGAATTTAAGGTGGCATAATTATCCACACAATCACACATAATCCTTTTTAAAGGTCCCCAGCAGAATTTGATGGCATAGTGGTTCACAGCAGTGCCATCAAATTCCAGTTAGATCTGTAAATTAACAAAGCAATGTGATCTGGGGGTGTATTTAACTTGCAATGGACACCCCCATTCATTATCATATGGCAGTGTGAGATGGGTGTGTTGGGAATGTGATCCATTAAGAAAAGTGATTATACACTCATGTGTTTCTTTTAGAGGTGATTTGTTCAAGGCAATCCTTTGAAGACATGACCATTCCAGATTTTTGGGATCACTGATTCCATCTCAGGTGAACCAATTAGCTGCTGTGTGCAGATCCAGCTTATGATGGTAAGAGTGTCAGACAAGACAAACGGGGCCGAGCTTGCAGTGTGTATGGATGTATGTAAGGCAATAATTTTTGGCATTATGCATTTAGGGAATATAATGTTTCTAATCTTGCATATATGAAAAGGGTCAATACATTTGTCTTTATCTAGACAGATTCCAAAGCGTCAGAGCAATCTGTCACAGATAATTGTGTTTCATTTTGTGTAAACGTTGAAACTAATCAAATCTATCTATATACAGGCATAGCCCACTTTAAGTACACAATGGGACCAGGGCATGTATGTAAACTGAAAATGTACTTAAAGTGAAGCAATCCCTTTTTTCTTTTCTCAATGCATGAAAATACACCAGCTCCATTGTAAATTTTGGCCACATTGACATAGCCTTACTCCGAAACCATGTGGGAGCATGTTAAGGGGATCCAGGACTATGACATGATAGATTACCTAGGCAAGCTGCCCAGCCACAAAATGGATATGGTGTAGTCCTGGGTACCCTCTCGTTGCTCCCTAAGTTTGTTATCCCTGTCACTTATGGTTTGTGAGCAGTGTCATGCCAAGCTGAACAAGCTGTGTCCTTACTCACGATTGTATATAAAGTGAGTGTACTTAAAGCAGGGTATGCCTATCTATATCTATATAGAAAGATCAGAGATGTGAACCTGTTCCCTATTATATACACTAATATATGGTATATAACATTCTATAATGTATATATTGTATATAATGTATATATTGTATATAATATATACATAGTATATATATTGTCTCAAATATATATATTTTCTATAATATATATTTTGTGTGTGTGTGTGTGTGTGTGTGTGTGTGTGTGTGTGTGTGTGTGTATATATACACATATATATATAAACACACACATATATATATATATATATATATATATATATATATATATATATATATATACACATACATATATATATATACATATAGGGAACAGGTTCACATCTAGGAAGTTTCTATAACAGGAAGCTTCTAGATCACGTCTAATAGGCAGAAAGTGCATGCGCAGATCAGCAGACCAAAAGTTTCTTGCACACCCGCTAGATAAGCGACCCACCATCCCACCATCCCACCATCCCACCATCCCACCATCCCGCACATTCACACCCCCTCCTTACCTTACACACAAATGCCACAATTTCGGACGTGTAGAGCGCAGGAGCCATGATTGCGATAAGGGCCTGGACAATTTCCGGAAACGTGTGCACGCACCAAAAGTTTTGTTTCCGGTTTCATGTATAAATGTGAGAATGCGGGTTTGTATATTCGCGAATTCGCGAATAGTCACCATACACAACCATTAAGCATATTTAACTTAGAAAAAGAAATACAAATACATACATTTGTGGACACCAGAAAACTTTATTTAGACACATGAAGACATTTGTAAAAAAGATTGTAAACATGCTGTTTAATACACAAATACACAGCTCAAACATTTCACATGACATATTTTTGGCACAGTCTCAACAGTATCCCATTGAAGCCACAGATTTCTATTTTTCAAACAAAAACAACCTTTGTACAACATTTAGACCATATACATCGACAAAGAGCCCATAATCAACAGATGCATGTGCAGATTGACAGAATTATGTTAACAGCAATAAATACTTACAGAGAGTCAACACACAACACAGCCAAATCTCACCTCCATAAATAACAAAGGGCCACAAATGTGAACCATAAAGCATGTGACACACAAATATTTTGGACCTCTTCGTAGGTCAAATCTTTCCTGATGTCTGAGTGAGCTATATATAATCCAAGCAAACACACACCCAGAATGGTAACGCCCAGTCCAAAAATTAACTGTGTGTGTCCTGTGTGTTTTGGAGCATGCTCAGTTGCCAAAACAAGGGAAATAGAAATGAGGAGGAGGAGAGAGACCTAAACTGCCCAAATCCATGTATGTATGTATGTAGGTGTGTATAGTATATGTGAATTGATAAAATTCTCTCTTCAAGTTTGCTAGTCATTATTTAGAATGTTTAGATACAGGAATACATACATATATATACAATTACATGAGAGAGCGAGAGAGAGAGAAATATATATTTAGGGAAACAATTGAAACACACCTTTTGGGATTTGGGAAGTGAGATTGTGACGATTGAACAGATATGTAAGCCAACAATCTGACTCATCACTCATGAACATCCCTAAATTTGGCGTGGCAATTATATCAGGCGTTCTTATGTGCGTTTTGGCTGGCGTTTTCACAGGCGTTTTGACATGCATTTTTTGGGCAGGCATTGTTATATGAAATCACCTAAAAAAGCCCCAAAAACAGACCACAAACACCTACATGTGAACAAAAGGGGGGTGGACCTGGCGCACAACTAGGGAGGTGTGTGTCCAAAAAACTTCTACAAGCTCCAATGACAAACATGTACTAGTCCACTGAGCACAATAGCTTTATGATATAAATAGAAAAAGTCCATAAGAAAAGTCCATCTACATACGTCTCCGTGTACCACACTCCGCAGGCTGCTCTGCAAGCAAGTAGAAGGGACTTGTGATGAGCTGCAGGGAGAAAACAGGCGCCACACTGAGTGCAGTATATCAGGATCATACGTTTAATAGACACAGTGAACAGGTACTCACAAGCGGTGTAATAAAAACAACATGGCAGTATTGCAAAGTGGAATGATGATCCCAATGTCCGGATTCAGGATGGCACAAGCGGTCTCGAAGCCCTGGGCAGTAGCGAATGGAAGATCGATACTTCCCATACACTAGGGACACAGCACCGGCCGTTCTGACGTCACTTCCGGGATGCGTACTGGCGCCGGCGACGCGTTGTCGGAGCATGCGCTCCTTCCTCAGGCCGATAAAGCGCCATTTTGGACAAGGGCTTAAATGGGCAGAGCGGCAGAGCCAGCTGGGTCCTAAAGGTGCCATAATTCTTGCTCAAAAGAAACCCTCTATAACACTGGACTGGGGCTAGGTGCATTAGGAACATACAACCAAAGCAGTAGTCAACAAAAATGCAATGATCAACATTGGTCAAATTACACTTACATAAGAATATATTTAAATTCATTCAGAAAAAAATTCAGAAAAAAATTAATTCAGAAAAAAATAAAAAAAAAAAAAAATTAAAAAAAAAAAAAAACATATATATAAAATTTTATCGCTATTCATTTTATAACCTATTCATTTTATAAAAACCACCATATTTAAAACCACCGTAAATATCTGAAAATTATCTAAAAAATTGTTTAAAAAATTGTTAAAAAGCCATCAGCCAATATGACCATCCACTGATATATCCCATTAAATTATTCTGACTCCATATGTGACTATTAGGAAAGGGACTATCAAAAAGGAGTGTTATAAATGTTCAAGAGTATTATGGATAAGATGAAGGGGCATATCTTTCAGATGTCTAATCCAAAAAAATATATTTTTATATATTTTTATATATCCAATTGGATAGGGTCAAATGAGAGAATTGGTCTCAACTTCCTCATTCAAACCCCCCGGCACTAAAGTATCCAGGGTATAAATCCAGGGTATGTAGGAAGGACAATCCGCACCCTGAGGAAGAGATTCGGTGAACATCGCAGGTTTGTGGAGGCTGGTGATGACAAGCACAGTGTCCCACGCCACTTCCTGCTGCACCATGAACACCTGTCGGTCGGCCTCAGGGTGTGGATTATTGAGTCTATACCTGCTACTTTGTCGTCAGCAGAACGTTTTAAGAGACTATGTCAAAGAGAGGCCTACTGGATTTATACCCTGGATACTTTAGTGCCGGGGGGTTTGAATGAGGAAGTTGAGACCAATTCTCTCATTTGACCCTATCCAATTGGATATATAAAAATATATAAAAATATATTTTTTTGGATTAGACATCTGAAAGATATGCCCCTTCATCTTATCCATAATACTCTTGAACATTTATAACACTCCTTTTTGATAGTCCCTTTCCTAATAGTCACATATGGAGTCAGAATAATTTAATGGGATATATCAGTGGATGGTCATATTGGCTGATGGCTTTTTAACAATTTTTTAAACAATTTTTTAGATAATTTTCAGATATTTACGGTGGTTTTAAATATGGTGGTTTTTATAAAATGAATAGGTTATAAAATGAATAGCGATAAAATTTTATATATATGTTTTTTTTTTTTTTTTTATTTTTTTCTGAATTAATTTTTTTCTGAATTTTTTTCTGAATGAATTTAAATATATTCTTATGTAAGTGTAATTTGACCAATGTTGATCATTGCATTTTTGTTGACTACTGCTTTGGTTGTATGTTCCTAATGCACCTAGCCCCAGTCCAGTGTTATAGAGGGTTTCTTTTGAGCAAGAATTATGGCACCTTTAGGACCCAGCTGGCTCTGCCGCTCTGCCCATTTAAGCCCTTGTCCAAAATGGCGCTTTATCGGCCTGAGGAAGGAGCGCATGCTCCGACAACGCGTCGCCGGCGCCAGTACGCATCCCGGAAGTGACGTCAGAACGGCCGGTGCTGTGTCCCTAGTGTATGGGAAGTATCGATCTTCCATTCGCTACTGCCCAGGGCTTCGAGACCGCTTGTGCCATCCTGAATCCGGACATTGGGATCATCATTCCACTTTGCAATACTGCCATGTTGTTTTTATTACACCGCTTGTGAGTACCTGTTCACTGTGTCTATTAAAAGTATGATCCTGATATACTGCACTCAGTGTGGCGCCTGTTTTCTCCCTGCACCTACATGTGAACGTAGCCCGTTTGTGGGCGTTTGAGGGGGATTTGTCCAGCTCAAGGTTCAACTCCCAAAACAGGCAAAAAATCCAATCCTATTCAGTTCAATGGCCCCTGTTCCCATGTGAGCATTTTGCCGGCATGAGGAAAACACCCAACGCTCACTGAGAAATAGCACAATGATTAGGGAGTCTGCCTTCCTGCTGTAGGTTTGTAAGTTCGAATCCGGAAGGAGCCCTCTGTATGGGCAACACTTGGATATCTCCAATTCTCCAAATGTTGACATCAATAATTTTGTTCATGTTTGAAAAAGGCATGTGTATCAGCAAACTTTTAATCTAAAGACATGAACAAAATACAAAAGATGCCAGTCAATATGTAGCAATATCGTGAGCTAAAGCTCTATTTGTTTGTTGGGCATACTTTGCTAATTAGCCAAGTATGAGATATATATATATATACCTTCAGTTAAATGTGTATTAAAATGGTAACACTTGGCCATACCCATATGGAAGAAAATGTAGTATTTGCAATATATTTCTAAAAAAAATCTTTGGAAACACATAAAATATTGTCAAAATTGTGACATTTCCTTGATATGTGTGAAATGCTAATAATCTTTCTTTGAAATATGTTTTACATCTATTTTTTTTCTATCTGACGACCAATTCCCCAATGTAATATTTTGTGGGTTTTTTCAGATAATGTGGAGGTTCTATATAAACACTGTAGATTTGACTGCTATGATTTCTGAGTTAGCAGGAAAGGTGTATGGAATGTGATGGTGTTTACTAAGGGATCCCTTGTTGGAAGTGTGCATGTTTTTCCAATTCCGCCGGTTTTTGCCATTTTCTATGGGCGAGACAGCGGATTTCCAAGCGGTATTCAAAAAAAATTTGACCCAAAATCGCGCTGGCGAAATTTTTGGAGCCTATTTGGCGTTGCGCATGCGCACATTCGCGCGTTCGCAGCTCGAGGCTGGAGGAGCTGTTTAACCTTTCTACACTTTCGCAGATATCTCTCTTTCTAAGTCAGTTTTTGACATTTTTTAAACGCAAGTCATCTCCAAATTGACTTCCACACCTTCCACAGTGATTTGGGATTTTTGGGGGTACAGGGGAAAATTTGGCTAAACTTTAGTCGAGCTTTTAGCTGGCGTGGTTTTAAGTCGCGCTCTGACCATATTGCATCTTAATGAATCTCACACTAGGCGCTATTTTCCGCCCGCCGTTCTTTGAATGCCAATTTCAGACTTAAATAATCGCCGGTTCGCAAAATCCCGCCGAAACGCCAATTCGCCGTACTATGAATTAGGCCCATAGTCCCACAACATAGACACTGACATACCAGAAGTATTAAGCAAATCTGTGATCGACAAGCATTCTTTTTTTATCTGCAAAATTTTGTCAATTCAGGAGCGCATGAGGGCCATGGAGGAGAGGCAATGCCAGGCTATGAAGGGGGTGCAGGAGATGATCCTGCTATTGGAAAAGTTGCCATTAAAAAAAAATGTTTCTATAAGTTATATAAATCGTTTATATAGTTATGAAGTGCATTTTGTTTTTTGTAATATTGCTCGGTTTTAGTGTAATAGCTCGGCCTAAATCAGCCAGAACTGACAGCAGCCAGTAAATACATGTCAAATAAATATAGGGTCCATTCACACGTCTGAAAAATGGGTCCGCATCCGTTCCACAATTTAGCGGAACATTTACAGACCCATTGATTTTCAATTCCAGTCTGAAAAATTAGGCATTCACAGGATAAAGAGGTAAGTGTCGGCCAGTACAGGCCCCAAAAATTAGCCAACAGGCGTTCACCTGATAGGAAAGAACTTTGTATTCTGTGGCTGGAGGTACATTAGGCATTCAAAGGACACAGAAGTAAGTGTCGGCCATTACAGGCCCCAAAAATTAAACCACAGGCGTTTACCTGACAGCAAAGAACTTTGTATTCTGTGGCTGGAGGTACATTAGGCATTCACAGGATAAATAAGTGTCAGCCATTACAGGCCCCAAAAATTAGCCGACAGGCGTTCACCTGACAGCAAAGAACTTTGTAGTCTGTAGCTGGAGGTACATTAGGCATTCACAGGATAAATAAGTGTCGGCCATTACAGGCCCCAAAAATTAGCCGACAGGCATTCACCTGACAGCAAAGAACTTTGTATTCTGTGGCTGGAGGTACATTAGTCTTATTTATAAGTCATATAAATTGTTTATACAGTTATAACGTGTATTTTGTTTTTGTAATATTGCTCGGTTTTAGTGTAATAGCTCGGCCTAAATCAGCCTGAACTGACAGCAGCCGGTAAATTCATGTCAAATACATATAGGGTCCATTCACACGTCTGTAAAATGGGTCTGCATCCGTTCCACAATTTAGCGGAACGTTTACAGACCCATTGATTTTCAATTCCAGTCTGAAAAATTAGGCATTCACAGGATAAAGAGGTAAGTGTCGGCCTGTACAGGCCCCAAAAATTAGCCAACAGGCGTTCACCTGACAGCAAAGAACTTTGTATTCTGTGGCTGCTGTAACATTAGGCATTCACAGGATACAGAAGTAAGTGTCGGCCATTACAGGCCCCAAAAATTAGCCGACAGGCGTTCACCTGACAGCAAAGAACTTTGTATTCTGTGGCTGGAGGTAAATTAGGCATTCAGAGGACACAGAAGTAAGTGTCGGCCATTACAGGCCCCAAAAATGAAACCACAGGCGTTTACCTGACAGCAAAGAACTTTGTATTCTGTGGCTGGAGGTACATTAGGCATTCACAGGATAAATAAGTGTCAGCCATTACAGGCCCCAAAAATTAGCCGACAGGCGTTCACCTGACAGCAAAGAACTTTGTAGTCTGTGGCTGGAGGTACATTAGGCATTCACAGGATAAATAAGTGTCGGCCATTACAGGCTCCAAAAATTAGCCGACAGGCGTTCACCTGACAGTAAAGACCTATTTATTCTGTGGCTGGAGGTACATTAGGCATTCACAGGATAAATAAGTGTCGGCCATTACAGGCCCCAAAAATTAGCCGACAGGCGTTCACCTGACAGCAAAGAACTTTGTATTCTGTGGCTGGAGTACATTAGGCATTCACGGGATAAATAAGTGTCGGCCATTACAGGCTGGAGGTACATTAGTCTTATTTATAAGTCATATAAATCGTTTATACAGTTATAACGTGTATTTTGTTTTTTGTAATATTGCTCGGTTTTAGTGTAATAGCTCGGCCTAAATCAGCCTGAACTGACAGCAGCTGGTAAATTCATGTCAAATACATATAGGGTCCATTCACACGTCTGTAAAATGGGTCTGCATCTGTTCCACAATTTAGCAGAACGTTTACAGACCCATTGATTTTCAATTACAGTCTGAAAAATTAGGCATTCACAGGATAAAGAAGTAAGTGTCGGCCAGCACAGGCCCCAAAAATTAGCCAACAGGCGTTCAACTGACAGCAAAGAACTTTGTATTCTGTGGCTGGAGGTACATTAGGCATTCACAGGATACAGAAGTAAGAGTCGGCCATTACAGGCCCCAAAAATTAGCCGACAGGCATTCACCTGACAGCAAAGAACTTTGTATTCTGTGGCTGGTGGTATATTAGGCATTCACAGGATACAGAAGTAAGTGTCAGCCATTACAGGCCCCAAAAATTAGCCTACAGGCGTTCACCTGACAGCAAAGAACTTTGTATTCTGTGGCTGGAGGTATATTAGGCATTCACAGGATAAATAAGTGTCGGCCATTACAGGCCGCAAAAATTAGCCAACAGGCGTTCACCTGACAGCAAAGAACTTTGTATTCTGTGGCTGGAGTACATTAGGCATTCACAGGATAAATAATTTTCGGCCATTACAGGCCCAAAAAATTAGCCGACAGGCATTAACCTGACAGCAAAGAACTTTGTATTCTGTGGCTGGAGGTACATTAGGAATTCACAGGATAAATAAGTGTCGGCCATTACAGGCCCCAAAAATTAGCCGACAGGTGTACACCTGACAGCAAAGAACTTTGTATTCTGTGACTGGAGGTACATTAGGCATTCACAAGATAAATAAGTGGGAGAGAGGATGAGGAGGGTGCAGAATAGGAAGGCTGAGTGAGCCACTCAACCAAGTCTGGTGCGTCCTTTGACGTAATCGAACGCACCTTCTGCAACTTCCCACTTTGTCTCCGGCCTGGTGCTCCTGCCCTACCCCTACCACCCCTGCGGAAGGGCCTGCCTCTTCCTCTGCCTGTCATTTTTTAAATGACCCTGTGACAAAAGTCTCTAGAGAAGCGCAGTATATGTGGAAGAAGGTATATAACACCCCGCTTCAATCTGTGGTTTTGGGGGGCCACTGGTCTATCACACCAGTTATAATACTTTTTTCCAGTAATGTTTGTCACTGTGTGTAGCAGAGGGAATGCAGCAAAACAGGCAAAATTTCTGCTGCAGTACCCAAATACACTATTATGAAAGTATATTGTTATATAACACCCTGATTCAATCTGTCGTTTTGGGGGGGGGGGGGGGCACTGGTATATCACACCAGTTATAATACTTTTTTTCCAGTAACGTTTGTCACTGTGTGAAGCAGAAGAGGGAACGCAGCAAAACAGAAAAAAAAAATTCTGCAGTACCCAAATACACTATTATGAAAGTATATATAACACCGGTTATAATACTTTTTTCTAATTGCGTTTGTCACTCTTTGTAGTTGCACAATACAAATCCACTATAATATGCTTTCTATATTAGAAAGTATATTATAAGTGTATTACACCCCTATATACTGCACACCAAACAATAGTACACCTATACCAGTCCTTAAAAGGACTTTTATGGACCTATTAGCTAGCGATTTGTGTCACTAACAGTCTGTCCCTGCTCCACACAGCAACCTCTCCCTACACTGACAAAAGGCAGAATGTAAAATGGCAGCCAGATCAGGTCTATTTATAAGGTAGGGTGTATGTCCATGTGCTGAAATGTCTCAATTGGCTGTCCTGTACCACCTTAACGATGTGTCATGGGTCAAAGTTCTTCACAATGTGAAAGAATATGGCGGTCGCGAATATCGCCATATGTTCCTATGTTCAGCGAACGAGCAAAGTTCGCCGTGAACCGATCGCTGGGCGAACCGCAAGGCCATCTCTAGCTGATAGCACTCAGTGTTGGGAGCCCACAAAAGGATTTAGGAGGAGACCTAAGCTGGCCATACATGGATCTAAATTCAGCCAATTTTAGCAGGGACTGACTGAATTTTAATTCATGCATGGGCACTGTGATGGAACAGGAATCAAACTACTGAACAACTTCTGTACAACCACCGTCCCGGATTAACCCCGTTTGATCAGTGCTGAAGACTTTAGTGGAAGTCTCTCTACCATCATAGTACAATGTTGCAAAAATGAGAAATCCCTCATTGCTTCATCCACATCAAATATATAGATGAGGGAATCAGGTCAGTTTTTTTCATTCAAGCCACTGGTTAAAAAAAAAAAAAAACTGAACCATCTGTAGGCTGCGTTAGGCAGATCAGTATGTTTTTTCTGTACTTGCAGGGTCTTATTCAATTATTATTCAATTATTCAATTGGCTATTGGGTGTTGGTGCCACCATCTTGGGAAAAGCAGCAATGAAGCCTTGTAGCCAGTTTCCTACTGCACATGTGAAAACCGCACAACGCTTTCTAAATGGGCCGCAGTCTTCTGGGACCTGTGAATTGTCCCAGAAGGCTGCAAGGTAAGGAGGGGGGCCGAACTTCTGGCCTAATTTGCTGCGGCGTACTGAGCAAGAAGTGGGAGCGGGTACCTGTCAAAGCCAGGTAACCATCCCCCCCTCCCCCAAAAGGAGCGAAATGTGACAGTGGAGGGGGGAGGAGGCAGACAAGAGGAGCTTCCCCTTTTGGGTGTAGTTCTGCTTTCAGCAAACATTATTTGGCATTCTATTATAATAAAAACCCCAATCATGTTATTTATTGCAAGGTTACAAAAAGTTTTAAAATACATTGTCTATTTTACACAAGTGTTTTAAACAAAAAGGTTTTAGTTATTGCAATACACAGCAATGATACTAACTGTATCTCTTTCTCTGTGTATGGTGGACACACAGAGATAGAGAGAAAGAAAAGCATGGTGCCCTCTGCAGGCTAAATATGTTTGTAAACATAAAAAATGAAAAATTACAATTAAAAGGAAAAGTATAAAAAATGTTTTTTACACACAAATAAAGAAAAAAAAAAAGTTTATTTAAAAAAAAAAAAAAGCCTAGTCTTTTTTCCCCACTAAGAAGTTTTTGTCTCTAGTTTAGTTATATTTTAAAGTGGTTGTAAACCTCAGACATGAAATATGAACAAAGCATATCCCTCTATAGTGTGTACTTGTCTCAATTAGGAGCACTACCCATGTCACTTTTGTCTGCTGCTTCCATATTTCTGCTATCAGTATAAATCACTTTTGACAAGTTTTCCTGACACGAAGAGAAAAATGGTGACGGGGGGTTATCTATTGCTAATTGACAGCCTTAGCTCTGTTGCTGTGTGCTGTGGGAATCAGCTCTTAGAGTTCTCCTCACTGAACTCTGCAGAGTGTAACTTTAACTCTCTGCCCCCTTTTTCCTAAACTCTCAGACAAACTTTAAATATTGAGCACTTTGAACAGATGTAGAGAAGAAAAGACTGAAAACTAACAGGTACAAATTTATGAAGGAGGACCTCGTTCATCAGTGTAATACAGTGTATCACCTAAGGTCAGTCACTACACTGAGTATACAGTATGTGAGGGTTTACAACCACTTTAGGGCAAGGGTCTCAAATCTAAAAAAATTTTTCCAACTATGAATATCTGTAAAATATACAATGTGACTCTAGTTTCAAAAAGCTTGTAGATCCCTGCTTTAAGGCAACAGCTGGCACTTAATTCACAAAGCAACTCATAGGATTATGAAAATGCTCTTGCTCTGCTTCCAATTGGTTTTGAAGGTTGCAGTTCCAGAGTTGCTAGAATATAATATTTCTCATGGCAATGGTCTTTTAGAGGGTCAGTCCACCCAAAAGTTATATTTTAGCTTAGGTGTAATCTAGTAGGCAAAGTCAGCTACAGTATCGTATACTTCAACGTTGAGATCACTCCCAGCTCCGTTCCTGTCCACCTAGACGTTTTGTGTGTTCTGACCAATTTTGCATGTTTTAGGCTCTCCTTTTTCAATCTCCATAAAAAAAAAAAAATAAGTAAAAGAAAAATCAAACATAGATCATGGGACCCCTTCCATAATGGGCTATGCCTGTGTACAGACCCAGTAGCTCAAGCACAGAAATCTCACCAGCAGAAGACTTGAAATATAAGAAACTATCAGGTGTTTGAATGCTTCAACATCCACCAAAAAATACAATACCAGAAATACCAGTTTTCAGTAGACTGATCTATTAAATTACTTCATCTCAAAAAAGCAATTACATTATAAAATTTCCCCCTGCTGATCTCACCGCTGAGCACCACTCCGATGCAGAGAATTTGTACGATGCAGAACACAGTAATGGCTTATGGGTTAGCGGGTAGAACCACAAAATGCTAAATCGACATTCCCAGAGGGGCCAATTTCTCCATATTCTTCGGGGGGCCAGTTCTGTGCACCACAGTGCTCAGAGGCATGGTCAGCAGGGGAGTTATGTATTTAAATTCTTCTTTCTAGAAATATCTTTTTTTTTCTTTAATTGATTTTTTGAGAGAGAGACAAAAATAAAAAGGAGAAGTAACCATAATACCTACAGTTTGTGTTAAAGGCTGAGTGAGATACTGCTGACACTTTATTAATGATTTTGTTTGTTCAGCAAAGATGGTAGCCTCTTTCATAATCATTCTAATTCTATACCAGTATAGAAGGTAAGTACACATATAACAACATTATATTTAACTGTAACAATGCAGAACAGATCACAGATAAGAGGTAAAGCATCTAGGCAGTATACAGTATATAAATAGCTTTTAGCTATAGTGCATAAAAACAAATTGGGCATACCAAGCATATTTTTCATTTTACTTGAGTTGTTCTATTTTTTGTTCTTTGTTTATTTTTCCAAATACCATTCTAAATATGAGCAGTGTGCTTTAATACAGATGAAAGACTAGACATAGATGTGGGATATTGTATGCATAGCAAAACCAGCACAACAATAAGATGCCTAAGTTAGGAGTTGACAGAAATAATTTTCTACAAATATAAAATAATTTAACACATGATAAATGTATGTTGTTTTCAGGAATGTTAATAATTGATTCAGATACATTCCACCAGAAAAGATGTATTTTCTTTCAGTCATAATGGTCTCTGCCCATATGTAAGATCTTTTTGGGGTCCCTTGTTTGCCTATTTACAATAAAAGATTACAACTTGGAACTGGGTGTGAGACTTAGGCTGGTCATACATGTTCAGTTCCCTTGTACAATTTACCTTTAGATTTACCAAAAACCATATAATATGAGGTCAAAACTAAACAGCTTTCAATTGTATCCAATTAGGCAGGCCCTTGCACTACATAGTTTAAGGTAAATCTACTGGAAAAAAAGACAATCGAACATGTATGGCCAGCCTTAAATTAATACTAAACACACACTGTTTATTTTACATTGCCCCTTCTCTTTCTGTATGTGGATGATGGCATTGTAATTATTTGAATAAAAAACAAAATCTATGTACCTTTTTCCTAATTGATATACAGTTTTCACATGACCCAAAATGTTCAAAATTAAAAAAAAAAAAAAAAAAAAACAGCCTTTGCAACACAGAGTAAAAAAAAAAAAGATCTCTCTCTGGCAAAAACATGATGTGGGTTTCTGCCAGTCACAGGCTGTGCCTCGCTCCTCCAGCCTGTGTCTAAAGCTGGATACCCACTATCCAACTTTTGTGGTGAGATTTCCTTCAGATTTACCTTTTCTATGTAATGCAAGGGCCTGCCAGATTGCATACAAATTGAAAGTGTTTAGGTTTGACCTCATATTATATGGTTTTGGTAAGTGTAAAGGAAAAGGTCTTCAGAAAATCTTATAGTGTGTATGGCCCATAAGAATAAGAGGGAGGTGAAGCTGTCAAGGTCTTATCTTTCCCTCCTGTTGGCAGCCATCTTGGACATGTGCAAACTTCTGGATCTTGAAAACTCAGATTGCATCATCACTTGCCTGCTGCCTGGGTGTCGCACAGTGATGATGCTGCACACCTGACTATATCTATCACCTGATGGGTTGCAGTCCTTGCCCTTGTGTTTGTGCTCCAAGGTGCATCTCTGTTAGCAGTCTTCTGTTCTCCGTGTTCCTCTGTGTATGACCTGGCTTAGCTGATGACTCTCCTGGCCCTTGACCCTGCATCGGCAGATGACCCGGCTTCGGCAGACTACCCGCTTATGGGCTCGACCCCGGCTTGGATGACTACCTGCTTCTGGACTTGACCCTGGCTTGCTCCTCCTTTCACTTTCTCACACTTGCTGTGCATTTGTTGTTGTTTGCTCCAATAAACTGCTTTATTTTACCTGCATCCCCGTGTGGCCTGGTTTCCTGGCACCCTGACAGAACCCTTAATTAATCTACATGTAATATCCAGCCAACATTGTGTTTTTTTTTAACTCTATTTATTGGCGGAGATATAAAGCATTACAGTAATCATATATGCTCAACATGAGCATTTTAAGGTACAGAATTCAGTACACAAACATGAGAATAAGTATATTTCGGCATATGTATAGTATAGCATAACAGTCCTGATGAAAGGTCGTTGACAAAGTATCCACTCGGAAGTATTAAAGCTAGGGACAGATAGACATTGACCATTCAAATATTAAACATACATATACTTGCTTAGACTCAAGTACCAGATATATTTAATAAACCTCCCAGGCATTAGTAAGGGTAGAACAACACCACACATCCCACAACTTTTTATATTTTTGTGGGCATCCCCTATGTTTAAAAACAAGTTTTTTAATATGACAACACCTGATTCACCATCTGTACACCATTGTGTTTAGCTAGTTAATGGGCATGGCGGAGGAGGGAGGGAGTGGGCTGTCATTTACCACTTTGTATACACTCACATTTGTGACTTTATATTCACATGAGCTGCTCAGATGTGATAGGGAGGAATAGCTCAGCATTTAAATTCACTGAAAACTGAGCATGTGCAGAGCTGCCAACACTGCTCTGCGAAATCCAGAGCTACATTGGGGACTTGGACAGAAGGTGGAGATAGAGAACAGCAAGATCAACCAGGTTTTTTTAAGAATACAGAAAACGGATCTCATAGTGACTGAGTGAGTATGAACAGCATGGAATACACCATTTATTGATAGTTTTTTTATGATTTGGCTTTAGTGACATTTTCATATATACTCTATTCAATAGGACTGCCTATCATGATGTCTAAGGGTCCCCTTCAAAATTTTTGGATTTATGTACTCACTGCATGCCACTCCCAGGTTGTCTACCTTGGGGTTTTCCCACTGGAAACAGCTGACTTGCTACCAAAGCATATTACTGAATCTTAAAGGTAAGAGCAAAGACAGACAGAGGTCATGTAGGTGGTATTCACACAGAAAGAGACAGGTAACAAAAGGATGAGCAATGGAATCCAAAAGTCAAGCCAAAGTTATAATTAAGGCAACAATCAAAATCTATAACACAGGTTACCAAACAACAAACAGGGACCAGTAGGAAAATTTTGCTTAGGCGTTATTCCAGTGAACCAAGGAAACTCTTCAACTTGTCCCCTGTTGATGTAATTCTGAAAAATATCTTGGAGGTGTACCCTCTTTCAGGTAGATGGTGCAGGTAAAGGCCTATTAAAAGAAAGCTGTCCAGAGAGATATATGTAAGCAGTAAGGATGGGCTTGTGCGTTGGACTCGAACATCGGGTGTTCGTGTGTTCGCTGATAGCAGTGCATTAAGTGCTTGTTTTTGGCCAAAGCATGCACCTGACCTGTATGCTTTGGCCAATCACAGCGCAATGTCCTGTCAGAGCCATGCTTGGCCGAAGGCAGGGTGCCTTTAGCCAATCATGGCTCAGGGGCTAAGTCTATGCCCCACACAATATAAGGCTGCTGCTTACATGGCAGCCATGTATAGCGTGTGACAATAGAGATTAGGCAGGTAGTTAGTGCATAGTGAGTTCAGTCAGTTTAGTGCAGTCAGTGTAGTGTAAAGGCATACTCCCCTTTAAAATGTATGGATATGTTGTAGTCCTGGGTCCCCTCTCTGTGCTCCCCAAGTTTAGTGTCCCTGTTACTTATGGTTCGTCAGCAGTGCAATGTCAAGCTGACCAATATTTCTCATAGACGCCAATGTTAAAGACAGGGAGCAGTGCCATGTCAAGCTGACTAATATTTCCCATAGATGCCAATGAGCACCGAAAGCTGAAAATTGGTCTAGGCAGGAAGGGGGTGAAAGTGCCCTGTATTTAAGCGGTTAAAGGGAATCCCTATGACAGAATTTAAAAGAAAAACAGCGTGGGGTCCCCCCCAAAATCTATACCAGGCCCTTTGGGTCTGGTATTGATTTTAAGGGGAACGCTATGCCAAAATTAAAAAAAACAGCATGGGGCCCCCCCAAAATCCATACCAGACCCTTATCCGAGCATGCAGCCTGGAAGGGACAGGAAAGGGGGCGAGTGAGTGGACCCCTCCCTCCTGAACCATACAAGGCAGCTTGCCCTCAACATGGGGAGGGTGCTTTGTGATGCCCCCCAAAGCATCTTGTCCCTATGTTGATGGGGACAAGGACCTCTTCCCAACAACCCTGGGCTGTGGTTGTGGGGGTCTGCGTGTGGGGAACTTATCGGAATCTGGCCCCAGATCCTGGCCCCCCCCCATGTGAATGAGTATCGGGTACATTGTACCCCTATCCATTCACCAAAAAAGTGTAAAAAAGTAAAAACCACAGAACACAGTTTTTGACAAGCCCTTTATTAAATAGAAAAAAAATAATGTCCCTCAATGTAAATCCATTATCAATCATGACGCCCTCTGGACCCACAAAAATAGAAAAAAAAATTAAAAAACACTTCGCTTCTTAATAATCTACCCACTGTATACCCGATCTTTAGCTTTGACAGTTCTTTTATAGGCAAGGGGCTGAGCCACCTGGTTACGTCAGTCGGTGGTACCGCCCCCTTCTAATGTTGCATGATGTCACGAGACGTCAGAAGGGGGCGATGCTACTTGGTAATGCAGCTGGATGGCCCTTGCCTATAAAAGTACTGTCAAAGCTGAAGATCGGGCATACAGCGGGTAGACTCTTAAGAGGCGAAGCGTTTTTTAATTTTTTTCTATTTGTCGGGTCTGGTGGGCATCGTGATTAATTATGGATTTACATCGAGGGACACTATTTTTTTTCTTTTTAATAAAGGACTTGTCAAAAACTGTGTTCTGTGGTTTTTACTTTTTTACACTTTTTTGGTGAATGAGTTTGGGTACGATGTACCCGATACCCATTCACATAGAGGGGGGCCGGGATCTGGGGGCCCCTTTGTTAAAGGGGGCTTCCAGATTCCGATAAGCCCCCCACCTGCAGACCCCAACAACGACAGCCCAGGGTTGTCGGGAAGAGGACCTTGTCCCCATCAACATGGGGACAAGGTGCTGTGGGGGGGGGGGCAGAGCCCCCCTGCCCCAAAGCACCCGACCCCCATGTTGAGGGCATGTGACCTGGTATGGTTCAGGGGGGGGGGGGCGATGCTCGTCCACCCCCTTTTCTGACCTGCCAGGCTGCATGATCGGATAAGGGTCTAGTATGGATTTTGGGGGGGGACCCTACGCCGTTTTTTTCTTTTTTTTAATTTATATTCCGGGAGCCGACAATACATTACAGCCGCATGCAATTTTAAATGACATTTTTTCATTTAGAAATGTCAGTATTGCTGCAGCAGGCTCCATGCATTGTGCAGATCCGCCACTTTACAGGCACATTAAGGGGACGCCCTAGGCACTATATTTAAAACAATTTTTCATTTTTATCATTTAAGTTCAAGCATCATTAAAATCACTGCTCCTTTAAAAACAATAATTTTTTAAAAAGAATGTTGCATACATGTCCCCCAGGGCAGCACCCAGGTCCCCATACCTTTTTATGGCAATAACTTGCATATAAGCTTTTAAAATGAGGACTTTTGATTTTTCATGTTCATGTTCTTCGGACATTAGTAGAGTTTGCATGTTCGCTAGAACCTTTTCCATGTTCGAGATGTTCTGGTCCGAACCGAACAGGGGGGTGTTAGGCCCATTCTTAGTAAGCGGTCATTGCTCACCTCCTGAAAATGTAAGCAGCCTGGTTCTTATCCTGATCCAATGGATTCAACAGTTTTCATGTCCCAGACCTGGAACATGCATGGGGCAAATTAGGACAAAACATCTGGCAATGTGTTATCTGAGTAAGTAAGTTAGAAAGTACTAAAGCATAATAGCCAGGTTTCTTGGAGTGGTCATCAGCAATAGTAGCCCACATATTCCTCTTTTTCTTCTAGCCATCTATTACTTTACATAATTTTCTTTTAATAGAGACTTGGGTTAAGAGAGAGGAGATCAACATATGAACAACTGGGTCTTATGGGTATCTTATACCATTGTTTGCGCTTACAGTTAGTTATTGTTGAATAATCCTCATAGTTTCAAGTCTGATTCATCTTTTCTATGCTGTATAAAAAAAGCAATACCATCCAGCTTTGAAATATAGGAATACTCTTTATATAAATAAGCAGTTGATTCACTATGATTGTTTTAGCCATGTCAGTGATAGATATGTGTGGCTTGTTTCGTTCCGAATAAATATTTGGACAAATTTTTCATTATTCAGAGATTCGGATATGTCTGAATACCTAAATTAAAGTATAAAGAAAGTTTACCGAATGCTCCGAATAACAAAACTAAGTTCGTCCGAATTTCTAAAATTCTAATTGAAATTTGAATCGAATTTTACATTGAATTCCATTAGAATTTGAACTGCAAACATATTTCTGAAATCAAAGACTGGGTGTGTTATTAGAGTACTATTTCAAAATAATGCTGTTTTGTTAAGCCAAAGATGATTTGAATAGTCATTGCAATCATTTGATGAAGATTTTTCTTTTATTTGTTCACTTTGCCGCATTCGAATCGAAAAAAAATCTAAAATTTCTTGATTCAATTGATTTGAAATATATTGATTCGAATGCTTCAAATCGAAAAAATCTGTAAATTCAAAGAAAATTCAAAATAGATATAAAAAGAATTTCGAATATGAATTTCAAATACGAATCACGAATACTAATTGAACTAATCAATTTAACTAAAAGAAATAACTAGATTAACAAATCAAAACAAAACAAAACACATTTTTTCGTCATGCACATGTCTAGTCAGTGAGTCGTTACAGTATTTAAGGTTTATTAAAACCCAACTAAAGGCAGGCAGAAGCACTGTTTTACCTGTGAAAATAGATACAACTCTATCTAGCTTTTCATTCCTCTGATCCAGCCGTGTCAGAAAGCATATCCAGGTCTCTAAACTCCACTGAAGCAGCAAAACAGTTTGCTTAAGAACACTACCCCAGCTTCCCAAGTGTACAATAAAGAAGCAACATAACTCTTTTCATTTTTCCCTTCTGTCAGTATATTAACCATCAGCACATGGTCACTACTACAGAGTCTGATTGCCATATAGTGCTGGCCTTCTCTCTATCATTCTGAATGCTGCTATGCAGGGGATTACAAGAAGTTATCAGGAACCTAAATGAGTGTCATTTAAATAAACGTTTAACCTTGAATGCATATATATCGATAATAATTGGTCTTTTTATATATATATGTATATATATATATATATATATATATATATATATACATACTGTATGTAATGCGCTTATGTGAGACTTGCAGAAAGATGCAGGCACTTCTTTAGGTGCAACATAAAGTATTTCTTTAAAGGGGTTGTAAAGTGAGAAGGTTTTTTTTTCTTAGCTAAATGCATTTTATGCATTAAGATAAAAAGCCTTCTGTGTGCAGCAGCCCCCCTTATGCTTACATGAGCCCCCTCTCTTTCCAGCGCTATCCACGAGTGCCTCAGCCGCACTCTCTCGCCTGGTTTGCTGATACACAGCAGCGATGCCATTGGCTCCTGCTGCTGTCAATCAAACTCAGTTAGCTAATCAGGTGAGAGGGGACAGGGGGCGAACAGAAACTCTGTGTCTGACTGGATACACAGAGCTGCAGCTTGGCTCGGGTGCCCCATAGCAAAGACCCCCAAAAAATGCCCAAAAAAACGCCTGCTGCAAAAACACACCTGGGCGTTTTTTTTGGCGCAGGCATTTTTTTGGGGTTCTTTGGAGGCAGGCAAAACATCTGAACTTCTGTATAGGGGTATATATATACACACACACTTATATGTATTTTACACTTACACACATATAGGTGTGATAGGAGCGGAGCCATATTGGTGTTAATTATTTCATTAGCGCAAGTATAGTGTTCTGCTCCTTTCACACCTATATATGTGCAGGTGTATATATACAGACATGTGTGCGTATATATACCCCTATACACATGTTCAGATGTCATGCCTGACTCCAAACATGTCCTCAAAAAATCCCTATAAACGCCTGCAGCCAAAAAGCAGGCTGACCGGTGAGAAGCCATATCAGTGCTCTGAAAGTGACATAAGAGAAACGATCTTTTCTCTATAGCGGTCACCCTGATATGGAAGGGTTTTGTCACCCTGCTATAGCAGTCAGAGTCAGTTAACCCTACACTACACTATGGTCCCCTTACACTTAACACTTTCCCTACAGAAACTGAATAATTAAAGCTAACTATAGTGGAAAATAGCACCCTAACTACACTAGATATCCCTTTCCTCACACTAGAAATTGCTAAATGACACTTTGTAGCAGAAGTAACAGAACTGCTTCCACTCTCTTCCATGTCCCTGTATAACAATGCTAGGAATTTGGCGGGGGCTATCTTATATACTGGGGGGCGTATTCACTAATGATTGGACCCCCTAGTCACTACAATCACATTCCTAGCATTCTCCTGCACCCTCAATTGGCTTTTACTGATGGTTCTGGTCCAATCACGGGCTTTTAAAGCCCATTTCCTGAACCATTGCATTTTGGTCGGTTCTGGTTGCCGAATTCCGAACTTTTTCAGCAAAAAGTTCTAAATTCGGCCGAACTTCGAACAGCCAATGTTCGGGTCGAACCGATGGTCGACCCGAACCGTTCGATCATTCCTACTTAACAGGAGGGAGGGGCCAGGAGTTCCAGCCAGGGACCTGAGAACAGGAGGATGTATGCTGCTTTGTGCAAAACCACTGCACAGAGGAGGTAAGTACACTGCTCAAAAAAATTACATTAGGAAAACTTTGAAAATACATCAGATCTCAATGGGGAAAAATATCATGCTGGATATCTATACTGATATGGACTGGGTAATGTGTTAGGAACGAAAGGATGCCACATCGTTTAATGGAAATGAAAATTATCACCCTACCGCGGGCTGAATTCAAACATACCCTGAAAATCAAAGTAAAAAAATGATGCAGCAGGCTAGTCCATGTTGCTGAAATTTAATTCCAGCTACTCAAAATGGTATTCAGTCGTTTGTATGGCCCCCACGTGCGTGCTTGTATGCATGCCTGACAATATCGGGACATGCTCCTAATGAGACAACAGATGGTGTCCTGGGGTATTTCCTCCCAGATGTGGACCAGGGCATCACTGAGCTCCTGAGCAGACTGAGGTGCAACCTGGCGGCGTCGGATGGAGCGAAACATAATGTCCCAGAAGTGTTCTATTCAAATTAGGTCAGGCAAGCGTGTGGATTACTCAATGGTATCAGTTCCTTCATCCTCCAGGAACTGGCTGCATACTCTCACAACATGAGGCCCGGCATGATTGTGCACCAGGAGGAACCCAGGACCCACTGCACCAGCATAGGGTCTGACAATGGGTCCAAGGATTTCATCCTGATACCTAATGGTAGTCAGGGTGCCATTGTGTAGCCTATAGAGGATGTGCGCCCCCTACATGGATATGCCTCCTCAGACCATCACTGACCCACCACCAAACCGGTCATGCTGAACAATGTAACAGGCAGCATAACGTTCTCCATGGCTTCTCCAGACTATTTCACATCTGTACCATGTTCTCAGGGAGAACCTGCTCTCATCTGTAAAAAGCACAGGGCGCCAGTGGCGGACCTGCCAATTCTGTTGTTCAATGGCAAATGCCAATCTAGCTCCATGGGGGCGGGCAGTGAGCACAGGGCCCACTAGAGGATGTTGTGCCCTTAGGCCACCCTCATAAAGTCTGTTTCTGCTTGTTTGCTCAGAGACATTCACACTAGTGGCCTGCTGGAGATCATTTTGTAGGACTCTGGCAGTGCTCATCCTGTTTCTCCTTGCACAAAGGAGCAGATACTGGTCCTGCTGATGGGCTTATGGGTTAATGACCTTCAACGGCCCTGTTTAGCTCTCCTAGAGTAACTGCCTGTCTCCTGAAATCTCCTCCATGGTCTTGAGACTATACTGGGAGACACAGCAAACCTTCTGGCAATGGCGCTTATTGATGTGCCATCCTGGAGCAGTTGAACTGCCTGAGCAACCTCTATAGGGTCCAGGTATAGCCTCATGCTACCAGTAGTGACACTGACCCTAACCGAATGCAAAACGAGTGAAAAACAGTCAGAAAAGATGAGTAGGGAAAAAATGTCAGTGGATTCTACCTGTAAAACCATTCTTGTTTTGGAGGTGGTCTCTTTGTTGCCCATCTAGTGCACCAGGGCCGGACTGGGAATAAAATTCAGCCCTGGAAAAAATTTCATACCAGCCCCATAGCATTATTATACCGGCCCAACAGCATAACGCCATTATTTTCTTGTTCATAAAAGGGAAAACCATGCATTTTAAAGCAGATTTGAAGAGTGTATTATCATAGATAAGATAGATATGAAAGCATATAGGGCTTTATATATAAAAGAGCAAATTCTAGTTAAAAGTGGTAAAAGTGCGGACATGGTATAGGAGTTGTCAGGGGCTGTGCGGACATGGTATAGGAGTTGTCAGGGGCTGTGCGGACATGGTATAGGAGTTGTCAGGGGCTGTGCGGACATGGTATAGGAGATGTCAGGGGCTGTGCGGACATGGTACAGGAGATGTCAGGGGCTGTGCGGACATGGTATAGGAGTTGTCAGGGGCTGTGCGGACATGGTATAGGAGATGTCAGGGGCTGTGCGGACATGGTACAGGAGATGTCAGGGGCTGTGCGGACATGGTATAGGAGTTGCCAGAATTATTAGGGGCCCTAATACAATGCTGTTCCCCTCCTCCTAATACAATGCTAACCCCCCTCCCTCTAATAAAATGATGACCCCCCAGCCCCCTCCCCCTAATACAATGCTGTTTCCCCCCCCCCCTCCCCCTAAATTTAGGGGGGGGGACAGCATTGTATTAGGAGGGGGCCCCAGGGGGGATGGCAGATAAGCATTGTATAAGGGGGAGGGGGGGGGGGGAAGTCAGGCCAGCATTGTATTGGGGGAGGGGGGAGGTTAGCATTGTAGTAGGGGCTCTGATTCCCCCCCACCCCCCCCCCCCCAAATGCAAGAGGACGAGGTACCCCTCCAGTCAATTTACTCTTTCTGGCTGCCTGTCCCAGGCTCTGCTCCGCAGCCGCTCATTCATTCTCTGTCTCTCTCAGTCTTCACTCCAGTGTTACTCACCTCACTGACTTGCCATCATGCTGCTGTTGGCGCGTCTCGCTGTGTGGTAGGGTCCGGGATGATGGATCCATTGGCGCCGTGACAGTATTGAGTCAGTCGATCCGTCCTCCGCGCAGCCGCCCGCCCCCGCCGGATGTGACGTCATGCCGCTCACAGCGGCTGACGTAAAAGTATATCGGACCGTCAAGTCACTCTGGAGCGCAGCGGGGACCGGGGCTGCAGCGGCCATCAACACAGCTGCGCGGCCGCGCGGTCCCCGCCCACTGCTTAAAGCGGCCGGCCCCAATTGCTTAAAGCGGCCCTATCTTTAAAGCGGCCCCAGGGCCGGCGGCCCACCGGGAAATATCCCGGTATCCCGATAGGCCAGTCCGGCCCTGTAGTGCACCTGTTTTTAATTTCATTAACACCAAAGCAGCTGAAACTGATTAACAAACCCCTCTGCTACCTAACTGACCAGATCAATATCCCAGGAGTTTAATTGACTTGATGCTGTACTCTGATTAAAAAGTGTCCCTTTAATTTTTTTGAGCATCGTATAACATGTTTGTTATTTTAATAGAATAAAAAAAAAAAAGAGAGACTTTTTATAGTCACTTTAAGGTAGGCTTATACAAAGAGTTAGCGCACACAAACACATGCTGCATAAGGGGCTTAGCGAGATGGGGGTGGGGACTGCAGGGGGCGTGTCTGCATGAGGCAAGGTGTAAGTAATACACTGACAGTAACAGTGAAGAGCTGTGTAGGGGTAGGGCGTGTCAGCACTTGTCTTGGCCACTGGAGGACAGGCAGGCTGTTCCCCCAGCACAGCTTGAAATCTGACCATGCTGTGAAGGATGTGCTCTCATGCCTAGCACTGTCAGTTTGGAACAGGAAAGCACGGGAACTGATATTATTACCAGGCATTTCACACAAAGGAAGAAACACAAAGAGAACAGGATACAATTTAACACAAGTACATGGTACAACATACACTTATCAGTAATATGAAATGTTGGGATAATCTACACTTTAATGTTTCAATCACAGGACGAAAGTGTTCCAGCAAGCTGTTACCATACATGTAATCACTTCATCTGAAATCCATCAGACGGCTGAAGCTGCTGCCAGCCTGTCATTACTTTTTATAGTGTTCACAACTATCTACATTTACCTATGTATCCAGCCACAGGAATATACAGGATACTTGTGTAAATAAGTAGGTAAGACTCTCACTCTCCAGTCTCCACAACGTAATTATGCAGTATTTTGTGGGTCCTGCAGACTGTGTAGATGTAAACATCAGCTTATGTGTCCTCCAAACTTGAATGTTCTTTTTTATTCCAATAATCTGAAGGCCGGGCCATTCATGCCCTCTAGCTCTCCTCTTTGTTTAATTGAGCTGTAGGGCAGGAATGATCCGACGTGCAGCTCACTGGAGTAAAAAAAAAAAAAAAGAGCACGTTTAGCTAGAGATAAGTTCAGGGGACACCCAAGCTCATCTCAATTATGGTGTTTATGATAGAGTATGGAGGCTCAAGCTGGCCATACACTATACGAATTTCAGCTAGTTCCTCATAAACCAGTGGAAATATGCTCCATAGGTGACCTTGCCACCCTTCTGCCCAACATCTTTCAATTCAAAAATCAAAGGACCCGGAGAGAAACATTTTGGATCAGATGCAGCTGCCGTTCAGGTACAACCACTGGTGCTGTATGTCAGATAACAATAGCCGCAGAGGTTCATCAATTTGTGCTGTATAGCATGTGTAGCACCCTCCTAGATAGGTGCTAGAGAGTGAGTATAGTTTTTGGCTCTGTCTGCCTATTAGAGGAGCAGCAGGTAAATTCTATATTCTCTCTGCTTAAAGAGGTTGTAAACTCGTTTGATTTTTTTTTTTTTTTTTTACACCCTGCAAAAGAAAGACATAATGAGCTAGTATGCATCGCATATTAGCTCATTATGCAATACTTACCTCAGAACGAGCCCCCGCCGTGCCGCTCACTCACCTCTATGACGGGCGACATGTCTAGTCGCCCGTCTTCCGGGATCGCGGCATCCGGCCATCTGATTGGCCGGAGCCGCGGTGACGTCACTCCCGCGCACGCGCGCGGGAGCCGACAGTCACGGCACGGGGCTCTGAAGGAACGGCACGATCGGCCGTTCCTTCAGAGCGCATGCGCCAGTGACGTCACTGGCGACATGTAAGGTAAATATCTCCTAAACGGTGCATGTTTAGGAGATATTTACAGTACCTATAGGTAAGCCTTATCATAGGCTTGCCTATAGGTACAAGTTGTAGAGGAGGGTTTACTTCCTCTTTAACAGGGAGCAGGATCTGTGAGTTAGGTCTGCTAAATGTGCCCAGTGTGTGATTCATATGTTCTGAGGGAGTGTCCCCACTGTGCCCAAAGGGGAGGCACATTGGATAGTGGAGGAAACCTGGCCTATGAGGACACAGGCTTGGATACAGCCTCAGGGTTTGGCACAGACTGCAGTCTCGGTGCATTGTGGGGTGTAGTATATAAAGCCTGGGGCACATGTGCTCAAGGTCTTTGGCTGGAAGTAGAGTCCCGGAAGGAGGGTGGCGGCTGCCTCCTCTTCTGCAGCAGTTGGTGGACGGCCACAGGCAGTCGGCCTGGTGAGTCAGAAGTGTAGAGCTGAACCCAGAGGTCCAGGAGAGCTGACTAGAGGAGTTGAGGCACTGGAGAACCTGGAAAGCAGTATCGTGAGTACAGAGGATCCTGTCTAAGGGCCTGACCAAGAAGGAGGCCACTCCAGGGTAGTGTAGTCAGTGGACAGGTGTCAGCTGGTGGAGAGGACAGGGGTACTAGGTGTGTGCCCTGAAGATAATTACCAAAAGGAAAATTTACCTCAGATTCATCTAGTGGCAGGATGAAGCTGCGGCCTTGTCGCATTCTCAGTCAGAAGTCCTCAGCATTGTGAATAGTTCAGTTGTTGGAGTATCCCACTCATCCCTTTTCTTATCCCAATATTAAACAAAACCACAAAAACAACAACCCCCTAGACTGCTCATTGACTGAGCCAAGAAAGTAAAGTGTTAATATTCTGTATGCAAGTGCTACGGGTAACCCAGGGGAATCCAAAAGTGTAAAAAAACAGCAGCTCTTAAGGGGGCAGTGCTACACATGGATGGAGGAACAAGCTGAACAAAAATAATCTAATAGTATATGGCGAGCTTCAGACTGGGGTTAGTTCACCTTTTCACATGTAGTGCTTATCCCCGAAGAAGCTGATTGATGCGTTGGGCCCCCTGTTTCTGTACCTACGGCTCTGTGGATAGCACCACTCTCTCTGACTCACCTGGTGGGTGAGCAATATTTATTGCAGATGTCTGGATATACACTCTAGTGACTTAAAGCGGAGTTCCGGGCACAAAAAAGATTTTTTTTTTTTGTGCCCCTCCGCTAGGTATGCCGCACCTGAAAAGGAATTGGATAGTTATTTTTTTTTTTTTTTGTTTACTCACCTTTTTATTGACGATCGTAAATACTCACCTATGACAGCTTCCTCCTCCAGCGCCGAGGCTCACCCCGTCACTTCCTGCCTCGCGATGATTCCTGGGAGCTAAACGTCATAGCTCCCAGGAATCAATGCGCCCCACCGGCCCCACTCGTCATTTCCGGGCGACGCTGCATTCCCCTGCTAAACAGCTTCTGGGCATGCCCAGAAGCTGTTTAGGAATGCGGCGCCGCGCCGGAAGTGACGAGAGGGGCCGATGCAGTGCATTCTGGGACACGAAGACGCGGAAGAAGACAGAGAAGAGGACCGCGCCGGCTTCAGCTGCCCACAACCGAGATGGAAACGCTGTGGAAGAAAATTTCTAAGTAAGTATTTCTTCTAAAAGGTAAGTGCGAACCGGGACAGATCAGAGGCTAGCCATTGTGGAATGTGCTAGCCCTGACTGTCCCGGGGGTATGTTCAAACAAAAAACGTTTCTCTGCCCGGAACTCCGCTTTAAGGTGCATAGGCACCCGAGATTATGCAGTAAATGGTTAAACAGTAGTAAGATGTAAATTACAACCACAAATACGCTGCAGTGATTAACTTCTTCCTGCCCTATTGTAATATGACTGCCATGCGGGAGCCCTATTATTCTGGGAGAAAGTTATATCCTGGGAGGTCGTCCAGAGCCATTTGTCACCTGCTGTGTCCACCGGACATGGCCAATGACAGATCACTGTACTGACCCACTGCTGGTAGCATGTGATTGCTGTGGCCAATCACAGCAGATCACATGACAGTTGTACACAATGAAAGACTTTAATTTATGCCTTTCATTGTGTACTATTGTGATGAGCTCTGGTAATGGTCACAAAGACCAAAGATCACATGGTACAGACAGGGTCAATCACAGCCCATCTGTACCATGTGATTAGCTGTGGCCAATCACTTCTAATCACAATAGTAAACACTGAATGAATCATTTTCATTCAGAAAAAAAATGGTAGCCTATAACTGCAAAATTCCCAGTAATAAGCAATCATAGTGTGTAAAAAAAAGAAAATTCTTGATCACCTCCCCCGATTAGTAAAGTGTTATTATGGTAACACTGTATCGCCCTGTTCACTTTATGTAAAAAAAAAACAAAAAAAGTAATAAAAAAAAACATTTAAAAATTAAAACAAAAAATTAATATTATTTTATTTTATTTTTTTTACACACTTTCACGAGTTAGTTACCCTGATCACCGCCACACCAGTTATATGATGATGCTGTACTGCACTGTTGACAGTATGTAAAAAAGTTAAAAAAATTGCGACAAAAAACTACAACTTCAAAAACTTGCCATGCCTCTTACTAAATACCTTGAACTGTCAACTTTCCAAAAAGGGGTCATTTGGGAGATATTTTTACTATCTTGGCCTCAAGAAATTAGATAGGCCATCAGTACATCAGGATTGATCTATTTTCGGACATATATACCGTAGTTGGTAGACTCTATTAGTTTCCTACAGACTAAATAATATACACCTATTTGGGTTATTTTTACCAAAGAAATGTAGCAGAATACATTTGGCCTCAATTTATGATGAAAGATTATTTATTTGCAAAATGTTATAACAGAAAAAAAGAAAAAGGCATTTTTTTTTTTCAAAATTCTTGGTCTTTTTAGTTTATTTAGCAAACAATAAAAAACCCAGCAGTGATTAAATACCACCAAACGAAAGCTCTACTTGTGTGAAAAAAATTATCAAAAATTTCATATGGGTACATGCAATTGCCATTCAAAGTGTGACACTGAAAGCTGGCCCGGGTAGAAATGGGGTAAAAGTGTCAGGTATTGAAGCAGTTAAAAAACAGCAGGAATGTGCTGAAACCACAACAATAGTTATAAAGCACTACCCCTTGTGATAAACCATACTATCAGTCCAGTAGACAGTAATACCCTACTCTACTCGTTCTGCTGGCCAGTGTGTTGGGGACCAAAACATTATATTGGAGTGCATGAGGTAGTGTCCCTTTTAAGAGCTGAAGCAGGCAATAACGCAGTGATTTTGGCAGACAACTCTGTCCCTCTATTATAGAGGTGTGGTGCAGGGATGGCCAGCAGCTCTGTGTCAGCAGGAGTCTCCTTCTGCTTACCATTATTATTAATATACAGGATTTCTATAGCGCCAACAGTTTACGCAGCGCTTTACAATAAAAAGTGGAAAAATACAATTACAATACAGTTCAATACAGAAGGAATAGGAGCGCCCTGCTCATGGAGTTTACAATCTAAAGGGAGGGGGAGGTGGCACAAAAGGTAATAGCTGCAGGGGATGATCTTATGGAGGTGACTCATGTACAGTTCTTAGGTGGAGGTAAGCTTCCCTGAATAAATGAGTTTTCAAGGATCGCCTAAAGGTGGACAGGTACAGAGCTGACCATGCATACTGGGGCAGGGAGTTCCAGAGGTTTGGAGAGGCTCGCAAGAAGTCCTGGAGATGAGCATGGGAGGAGCTAACAAGGGAGCTGGAGAGGTCTTGGGAAGAGTACAGAGCAGTGTTAATTTCGTCGACTAAAACCGACTAAAACGTTTTCGTCGACTAACACAATTCAGATGACTAAAATACGACTAAAACTAAAATGGCATTTTAGTCTTAAGACTAAAATACGACTAAAACTAAACTGGCATTTTAGTCAAAAGACTATAACTAAAACTAAATCGAAATTTGCTGCCAAAAATTAACACTGGTGCATGCTCAAAGCATAAATAATAACATATTAGATTTTTCACTCCAGGACCAGCAGTAGTATATAATGAGTTTGGAAATTGTAGAGAAATGCTTAAATAATGCATTACAAATTACAATTGAACTACACCCATTTGATTATAGATGACTAAAATGAGTTTTAGTCGACTAAAATGTAGGGCGTTTAAGTCGACTAAAATATACTGGAGTTTTAGTCGACTAAATAGGACTAAAACTAAAACACTTGCAGAAGACTAAAATAGGACTAAAACTAAAATGCCATTTTAGTCCTAAGACTAAGACTAAAACTAAATTGAAATTTGCTGCCAAAATTAACACTGGTACAGAGGACGATTTGGGCAATATCTGCAGATGAGGTTGTGATTAGGGATGATCGAATGGTTCGGGTCGACCATCGGTTCGACCCGAACATTGGATGTTCGATATTCGGCCGAATACCGAACTTTTTGCGGCAAAAGTTCGGTATTCGGCCACCAGAACCGCCCAAAATGCACTGGGACAGGAACTGGGCTTTAAAAGCCCGTGATTGGCCCAGAAACGTCTGCAAAAGCCAATGAGGGGGCAGGAGTCTCCTAGGAACGTGATTGGAGTGACTACGGGGACCAGAGGCCAATCAGGAGTGAATACGCCCCACACTATATAAGATGGCCCCGCCTAACCCCTAGCACAGTTATCCAGAGCCTGTTGAAGAGAGTTGAAGCAGTTCTGTCTGACTCCTGCTTGCTACACTACATTTCCTACATATCGAGTGGTTCTAAAGCTCCATATAGCAGAATTGTATTTAGCTTACAGCCAGTGTAGTTAGATACAGCGATTGTGCTGGTTCTTAGAGTTAAAAAAAAAAAAAAAAAAAAAACTTAAGGGACAGTGTCAGTCTTCTGCTGTATGGAGCTTTCTATTTAGTGGAAAGGGATATCTAGTGTAGTTAGGGAACTTTGTACTACATTAGTTAGATTTGAAAATTTAGTTTCTGTAGGGAAAGTGTGAGGGTTCTGTTTAGTGAGCACGTGGCACAGTGCTGCTCTATCACAGCAGGTATACGTGCTTGCTAGGCAGCAAAATACAGTGACAACTTAACGCCTGTTGTTCAAAGCGTTAGGTGCACTGTACAAAAGCCTTTGCAACTGTGCGTGACACGCAACTGCTGTGCTGTATCCAGCGACAACTGTGGGTCGCATAGCAGTGTGCGTTTTTCACCGCACACAGTTGCCAACGCATCAGTGACAACCTAACGCCTGTTGTTCAAAGCGTTAGGTCCACTGTGCAAAAGGCTTTGCTACTGTGCGTGAACCGCAACTGCTGTGCTGTATCCAGCGACAACTGTGGGTCGCATAGCAGTGTGCGTTTTTCACCGCACACAGTTGCCAACGCATCAGTGACAACCTAACGCCTGTTGTTCAAAGCGTTAGGTCCACTGTGCAAAAGGCTTTGCTACTGTGCGTGAACCGCAACTGCTGTGCTGTATCCAGCGACAACTGTGGGTCGCATAGCAGTGTGCGTTTTTCACCGCAAACAGTTGCCAACGCATCAGTGACAACCTAACGCCTGTTGTTCAAAGCGTTAGGTCCACTGTGCAAAAGGCTTTGCTACTGTGCGTGAACCGCAACTGCTGTGCTGTATCCAGCGACAACTGTGGGTCGCATAGCAGTGTGCGTTTTTCACCGCACACAGTTGCCAACGCATCATTGAGAAATATGCCTGGTAGACCAAGAAAAGGCATACGTGGCCCTGCTGCGGAAAGGGGCACAGCTTCTAGGGTGTCTAGAGGCAGGGGTGGACGTGGTGGTCAGTCCTCAGCCAGGCCACCATTTGGATTGTTCTCCGGCAGTGGCCAAGCTATACGTCCACAGTATGTACAGGAGGTGGTGGACTATATGAACAAACCCTCATCATCGGCATCATCTGCAACTACAGTGACCCAGGCAGAGAAAAGTGGTCAGTCTTCTGCAGTTGTCAGAACAAATACAGATGAGTCCATGTCCACCTCATGTCCTCCCTTAGACCCAATTTCAGACATGGCAGAGGAGTCAGCTGAGCTGTTTGACCACAGTGTCGGCCATCTACTCCAGCCTGATGCTCAGTCCTTTATGGAGTCTGATGTTGGGTCTGAGTTTGAGGAGGAGGCAGAGCAAACAAGAGGGGAGAGCAGACGGCCCGCTCCATCTAAGGCCGCACCTGTTGTCTCCCAGGCCAGGCCTGATGCTCAGTCTTTGATAGAATCAGATGTTGGGTCTGAGGTTGAGGAGGAGGCAGAGCAAACAAGAGGGGAGAGCAGACGGCCTACTCCATCTAAGGCCGCACCTGTTGTCTCCCGGGCCACTATACACACCTCATCTTGCTGGGCCTTTTTTGAGACATCCCATGCAGATAAAACAGTTGCGATCTGCAAGATTTGTAAGAAGGGTATAAAACGTGGCAAAAATGTCAACCACCTGGGTACAAGCTGCCTAAACAGGCATTTGACAACCCACCACTCGGCCCGTTGGCAGGAGCATTTAAAGAACCCACAAAAGGGCCAAAGATTGGTCAGTCGGCCTCCTAGTTCTCCTCGCGCTCCTCTTCATGCTCCATCTGCTCCACCTGCTCCACCTGCACATCAGTCTGTTCCTGGCCCTGCTATAGTCACTCGTCACCTGTTGGCAGCCTCCACTGGCAGGGATGATGATATAGCAGGCAGTGTCGCATCTACCTCCAGCACACCACCAGCTGTATCATCTAGACGCCAAATTTCGATTCCACACATGCTGGAACGAAAAAAAATGTATACTCCCCGCCACCCACATGCCCAGCGTCTAAACAGTAGTTTGGCTAAACTACTGGCTCTGCAACTATTACCATTTAACCTGGTAGAGTCTGCTCCCTTCCGTGACTTCGCAAAATGTGCAGTTCCACAGTGGCAGGTGCCAAGTCGGCATTACTTTTCCCGTAAGGCCCTGCCATCCCTATACCAACATGTGGAAGGCAATGTAGTGTCATCCCTGGCCAAGTCAGTCAGCCGTAAGATACACTTGACGGCTGACACTTGGTCAAGCAAACATGGGCAGGGACGGTACATTTCTGTCACTGCTCACTGGGTGACACTACTTGCCAGTGGAAGGGATTGTAGCCAGGGCTCGGTGCTGCAACCAGTGTTGCCCCCACGTCTGCAAACAGCTGGTGGTGTCGCTGATCCGGGTAGATCGATCACTTCTACCCCCTCCTGCTCCTCCTCCTCTACCTCCTCCATGCCCTCCTCTGCAGAATGGTCCTTTGAATATGATGAGATACCACGTAAACGTTCAAAGGGCTATTCTATGTCTCAGGCCAAAAGGTGTCACGCAGTGCTGCAGCTTGTGTGTCTAGGGGACAGGCAGCACACTGCCCCTCAGATTCTTGGGGCTCTGCAGGCACAGGCCCAGAGGTGGTTGACACCACGCCAGCTGCAGCCAGGGATGGTGGTTACTGATAATGGGTCAAACCTCCTGGCCGCCCTTCGTCAGGGAAAGTTAACCCATGTGCCATGCCTGGCGCATGTCCTGAATCTCGTGGTACAGCGGTTTTTGAACTCGTACCCGGGAATGCAGGATGTGCTAAGGATGGCAAGAAGGGTGTGCAGTCACTTCAGGCGGTCGTACAGTGCCACTGCACGTTTGGCCGAAGTGCAGCGCGAGTTTCACCTGCCGGTACACCGCCTCATCTGTGACATGCCCACCCGCTGGAACTCCACCTTGGCTATGCTGCAGCGCCTGTACACGCAGCAGAGGGCCCTCAATGAATACCTATGCGAGTACGGCACCAGCACTGGCTCTGCGCGCCTGGGCTTCTTTTTACCACGGCAGTGGCTTTTGATTAAGGATGCATGCGCTGTCCTCTCGCCATTTGAGGAGGCCACAAGGATGGTCAGCCGGGACAGCGCATGCATCAGTGACACCCTACCGGTACTGTTTTTGTTGGAGCACACTCTGCGTGGCATTATGGACAGGGCACTGGAGGCAGAGCAGCAGGAGGAAGAGGAGGACTTCCTTGCCTCTCAAGGCCCCCTTTATCCTGAGAATCCTGACCCCATTATGCCTAGCTCCCAGAGGCCCGAGCAGGATCCAGGGGTGGAAGAGGAGGAGGAGGACGATTCTGCGGGAACTTTTGCAGGGTTTGAGGAGGAGGAGGAGGAAGACATGCGGCAATCTGCAAGGCCTAGTTTGACTCCCTCGGGACACTTTGGAGTAGTACGTGGCTGGGAGGAGGAGGAGCCCGTTGAAGATAATGTCGTTATGAGTGACCCCGAGGAGTCAGCTTCTCAGGCCTTCGCTAATTTGCGACGCATGGGAAACATCATGCTCCAGAGCCTGCGAAAGGACCCCAGAATCAAGGCCATTAAAGAGACTAACCACTATTGGTTGGCCACCCTACTTGACCCCCGGTACAAGTGTAAAGTCTCTGAGCTTTTCCCATCCACCCATAGAGTCCACAGGATCAAATCCCTTGAGGACAGTCTCAAGAGGAATCTGGTGAACATGTTCCCCGACTCCCGTAAGGGTGCAGGGGCGGGGACAACCTACCATGGATTCTACTGGTGGTCACGAGAGGAGCGTTGGAGAAGGCGTGCGGTTGACGGATGCCTTACGGTCTTTTTTTAGTCCTCACCGCCCAGGCCTCTCAGCTGCCACATCGCATCGACACCGTCTGCATCACATGGTGGACGATTACGTGAGGGCACAAAGTGACACAGAGGGCTTTTCATGTGACGAATCCGATCCACTGGCATACTGGGTCTTAAGATTAGACCACTGGCCAGAACTGGCCCAGTATGCCATGGAGTTGTTGGCCTGCCCTGCTTCCAGTGTCCTATCGGAACGGGCATTCAGCGCAGCAGGAGGATTCGTCACAGACCATCGAACTAGACTCTCCACCGACTCAGTCGACCGTTTGACATTCATTAAGATGAATCAGTCGTGGATATCAAGCTTTGATGCACCTGATGCAGACCTTGTAGACTAGGCTATCGTTGTGATGTGGCAGTTGAGCCTCAGTTTAAGCCTGGACCATGGTGCCACCCTCAAACCCTCCTCTCATTCTCTTTACGTTCACAGAACCTCATTTTGGTTATGACAAAAACGACAATGTTTGCGCACCTGTTCCACAGGTGCACACCTTTACAATTTTTGGGCCTCCTTCAACACCAGCTCTTTGGGGTTAAGGTGGGGAGGCTATGCTAAAACAAAAACGACAATGTTTGCGCACCTGTTCCACAGGTGCACACCTTTACAATTTTTGGGCCTCCTTCAACACCAGCTCTTTGGGGTTAAGGTGGGGAGGCTATGCTAAAACAAAAACGACAATGTTTGCGCACCTGTTCCACAGGTGCACACCTTTACAATTTTTGGGCCTCCTTCAACACCAGCTCTTTGGGGTTAAGGTGGGGAGGCTATGCTAAAACAAAAACGACAATGTTTGCGCACCTGTTCCACAGGTGCACACCTTTACAATTTTTGGGCCTCCTTCAACACCAGCTCTTTGGGGTTAAGGTGGGGAGGCTATGCTAAAACAAAAACGACAATTTTTGCGCACCTGTTCCACAGGTGCACACCTTTACAATTTTTGGGCCTCCTTCAACACCAGCTCTTTGGGGTTAAGGTGGGGAGGCTATGCTAAAACAAAAACGACAATGTTTGCGCACCTGTTCCACAGGTGCACACCTTTACAATTTTTGGGCCTCCTTCAACACCAGCTCTTTGGGGTTAAGGTGGGGAGGCTATGCTAAAACAAAAACGACAATGTTTGCGCACCTGTTCCACAGGTGCACACCTTTACAATTTTTGGGCCTCCTTCAACACCAGCTCTTTGGGGTTAAGGTGGGGAGGCTATGCTAAAACAAAAACGACAATGTTTGCGCACCTGTTCCACAGGTGCACACCTTTACAATTTTTGGGCCTCCTTCAACACCAGCTCTTTGGGGTTAAGGTGGGGAGGCTATACTAAAACAAAAACGACAATGTTTGCGCACCTGTTCCACAGGTGCACACCTTTACAATTTTTGGGCCTCCTTCAACACCAGCTCTTTGGGGTTAAGGTGGGGAGGCTATGCTAAAACAAAAACGACAATGTTTGCGCACCTGTTCCACAGGTGCACACCTTTACAATTTTTGGGCCTCCTTCAACACCAGCTCTTTGGGGTTAAGGTGGGGAGGCTATACTAAAACAAAAACGACAATGTTTGCGCACCTGTTCCACAGGTGCACACCTTTACAATTTTTGGGCCTCCTTCAACACCAGCTCTTTGGGGTTAAGGTGGGGAGGCTATGCTAAAACAAAAACGACAATGTTTGCGCACCTGTTCCACAGGTGCACACCTTTACAATTTTTGGGCCTCCTTCAACACCAGCTCTTTGGGGTTAAGGTGGGGAGGCTATGCTAAAACAAAAACTACAATGTTTGCGCACCTGTTCCACAGGTGCACACCTTTACAATTTTTGGGCCTCCTTCAACGCCAGCTCTTTGGGGTTAAGGTGGGGAGGCTATGCTAAAACAAAAACTACAATGTTTGCGCACCTGTTCCACAGGTGCACACCTTTACAATTTTTGGGCCTCCTTCAAAGCCAGCTCTTTGGGGTTATGGTGGGGAGGCTCCGCCAACACCAAAACTACCATGTTTGCGCACCTGTTCCACAGGTGCACACCTTCATAATTTTTACGCCTTCTTCAACACCAGCTCTTTGGGCTTACAGTGGTATGGCTCCGCCAACACCCAAACAACAATTTTTGCGCACCTGTCACACAGATGCATATCATTGTAATTTTTTTCCTTACAAAGGCAATTATTGCTTTCATTACCAGCACTTTCATAGGGATATGGTGTCAAGGCAACGTCCGCACCAACAAAGGCCCAATTTTTAAGCATCCTTTACTTCTATTCAAAGTCAAGAGACAACAGTATTCATCCAAAACATCTCTAATCTTGTTCACTCTGCACTACATTGTGGCCCCTACCCCTAACCCTCAATGTATCCGTGCATATATGTCTGTTTCTTGTGAGATTTCAAGTTAAAGTGCACCAAACACCATTTTACATGAAATAAAGTGCAATTACATACATCTTTGGACTTCTTGAAACATTTGGTAATAAAAGCCCCATTGTGGAAATACACCCGTTAATTATATGCACATTTAAAGAGACAGCACCTTTTTCCAAAAAAACCTCTAATCTTGTTCCCAGTGCACTGCATTATGTCCCCATCATACACATTGGCTGAGCCGTTGATTAGGAGCAAAAGAAAGGTGCGGTTAAGCAAAAAAGTCATTTTTGAAGGTTTGGTATGCTGTAATTCTGGTTCTGGACATGCTACAGAGCTGAAACTTCACAGGTACACCTTTTAGACCCCCCAGACACTAAATCCAAAGAAATCTCTTTTTTTTTTTTTTTTTTTAATTTTTTCAATAATTGGCTATCTATCAAAAACGACAATTTTTAAGAACTTTTTTTTGTGTGATTAATAGTCCCTGGGGCATGACCCAGAACCCTAGGCACTTTTTAGGGGCATTTATTGGGTTTTAGGGCTTAAAAATGGTGTTTTTTGATTACAGAAGTTCGGGTCCCATTGATTTCAATGGGGTTCTGAAATCCGAACCGAACTTTCGTGAAGTTCGGGTGTTCTGGTCGAACCGAACTTTTCAAAAGTTCGATCATCCCTAGTTGTGATGTAGCTGGCGATGTTGTGGATAGCCTTGAGTGTTGTGACTAGTATTTTGAATTTCATATGTTTTTTTAGGCAAAATGTGCCTTTCTGTCAGTGTCCTCAGCATCTGGCTCCTCAGCTAAAAAGCAGGCCCCCCAGCATCCAGAGCATACTCTACTATGGCTGCCACTCTGTCTCTATCGCTCTCAGGTGCCTCCATCTGCTCAAAGCATCTGCTCCTGAGCAAAAAGTCACCTCTTTTTCCCCCCAGGTGCAGGAGGTCTGTTTTAGCCTCCATCTCTCTGCAGAAAGCCCCTTCTTTTTTTTTTTCAGCCCAGGAAAATAGTTAAAAACACTTACCTTCCCCCACAGCACAGAGCAACTGGGAGTTGAAGTCCAAAAACAAACTATAAGGCCCCTTTCACACTACAAGCCATGCGATTTTACTGTGATTTTGCCGCAATTTTTTTGCAGCGATTGTACCGCGACTTTCACTATACTTGAACCAATGCCTATGTCTATGGACCTCAAAACGCATTCAAATCGGCCCAAAGTAGTGCAGGGACTACTTTGAAGTCGTTGTGACTTAAGGTCATACAGATATGAACGGTACTCATTGGAAATCATGGAGTACGACTTGCCATGTGACTTTGCAATCCCATGTCGCAGGACAAGTCGCACAAGTGTGAAAGGGGCCTAAGGCTCCATTCACACTTTTGCGACTGCAAAGTTGCGCCAACTTTTGAGTGCAACTTTGGTGCAACTCTGATGCAACTTTGGATGGGTGCAACTTGGATACAACTTTTTATTTGACCAGTGATAATGGACAACTTGCACATAAGTTGCATTGTATAGCATTCAGGTACGACTTTCATGCAACTTCTGAGGGTTAACATTGAATTCTTTGGCTCTCAAGTTACATGAAAGTCAGACCAAAGTTAGTGCATGAACTACTTTGACGTTGCTGCAACTTTAAGTCATGCATATATGAATAGTTACCATTTGAAAGCATGAGGAACAACTTTTCATGCAAATTTGATTCCCAACGTTGCATAACAAGTCGCACAAGTGTGAATAGAGTCTAATACAGGTTAAGGCAATGTTCACACTGCTCTGACATGAAAGCAGTGGCGTACCAATAGAGTAGGCGGGGGGGGGGCGGTCCGCCCTGGGTGCCACACATTAGGGGGTGTCAGCGAGCACCAGGGCGACACCCAGGGCCGGCCGCCGGACTGCCTCCGACGCTCGCTGACACAGGAACGCAGAGGAGGAGAAACTGTATAAAGCAGAGAATGGGAGAGAGACTCACTTCGCTCACGAGCCCTGCATACACAGCTGGAAATGCCGAAGTTAACTGTGCTAGATAATGAGAAGGCGATTGGTTGCTAGGACCGCCTAGCAACCAATCGCCTAGCAACCAATCAACCAATCACAGTTAACTTCGGCATTTCCCGCTGACTGCTGTGTATGGAAGGCTCGTGAGCCTCTCTCCCATTCTCTGCTTTGAACAGTTCCTCCCTCTCTGCTCTCCTCCTAATAAGGTAGGGGGGGCAATTGTATTGTAAAGTCCAGACATCCCAACCTGCAAAAACTCATTTCAGGGAGGTGGCAAAGTAATTTCAGGGAGGTGAGCCCCCCCTCACATGCCGACGCCCCCCCCCCACGCACGCCCGCGCCGCACCCCCCCCCCCTTTTCCAATTTAACACTACCAGAGAATAATGAAATGAAATGTAATCAGTATACCTGGTCACTGGTGCTGGTCACTGATGCTGGTACTGTACTGGTCTGGTAACTGGTGCGGGTACTGGTCACTGGTACTGGACATTGATGCTGGTACTGGACACTGATGCTGGTACTGGACACTGATGCTGGTACTGGTCACTGGTGCTGGTACTGGTCACTGGTGCTGGTACCGGTCACTAGTGCTGGTGCCGGTCACTGGAGCTCGTACTGGCCTTGTCACTGGTGCTGGTACTGGTCTCTGGTACTGCCCTGGTCACTGGTGCTGGTATTGGCCTGGTCACTGGTGCTGGTCACTGGTGCTGGCCTGGTCACTGGTGCTTGTCACTGGTGCTGGTACTGGCCTGGTCACTGGTGCTGGTGCTAGCCTGGTCACTGGTGCTGGCGCTGGCCTGGTCACTGGTGCTGGCCTGGTCACCGGTGCTGGCCTGGTCACCGGTGCTGGTACTGGCCTGGTCACTGGTGCTGGTACTGGCCTGGTCACTGGTGCTGGTACTGTCTGGTCACTGGTGCTGGTACTGGCCTGGTCACTGGTGCTGGTACTGGCCTGGTCACTGGTACTGGCCTGGTCGCTGGTGCTGGTACTGGCCTGGTCACTGGTGCTGGTACTGGCCTGGTCACTGGTGCTGGTACTGGCCTGGTCACTGGTGCTTGTCACTGGTGCTGGTACTGGCCTGGTCACTGGTGCTGGTACTGGCCTGGTCACTGGTGCTGGTACTGGCCTGGTCACTGGTGCTGGTACCGGTGCTGGTACTGGCCTGGTCACTGGTGCTGTTACTGGCCTGGTCACTGGTGCTGGTACTGGCCTGGTCACTGGTGCTGGTACTGGCCTGGTCACTGGTGCTGGTACTGTCTGGTCACTGGTGCTGGTACTGGCCTGGTCACTGGTGCTGGTACTGGCCTGGTCACTGGTACTGGCCTGGTCACTGGTGCTGGTACCGGTGCTGGTACTGGCCTGGTCACTGGTGCTGTTACTGGCCTGGTCACTGGTGCTGGTACTGGCCTGGTCACTGGTGCTGGTACTGGCCTGGTCACTGGTGCTGGTATTGGCCTGGTCACTGGTGCTGGTACTGGCCTGGTCACTGGTGCTGGTACTGGCCTGGTCACTGGTGCTGGTACTGGCCTGGTCACTGGTGCTGGTACTGGCCTGGTCACTGGTGCTGGCCTGGTCACTGGTACTGGCCTGGTCACTGGTGCTGGTACTGGCCTGGTCACTGGTGCTGGTACTGGCCTGGTCACTGGTGCTGGTACTGGCCTGGTCACTGGTGCTGGTACTGGCCTGGTCACTGGTGCTTGTCACTGGTGCTGGTACTGCCCTGGTCACTTGCTGGTACTGGCCTGGTCACTTGCTGGTACTGGCCTGGTCACTGGTACTGGCCTGGTCATTGGTGCTGGTACTGGCCTGGTCACTTGCTGGTGCTGGTACTGGCCTGGTCACTTGCTGGTACTACTACTGGCACAGAGTGGGGTGTCACAGTGTCACTGGAGTAGAATGTGGCTGTAGTAGAGAGCAAATCCGCTGCTTGCTCTCTGCAGCTCCTCCCACAGGCGGAGTGCATGACTCATATCACTCCGCCTGTGAGCCGGATCTACTTCGGCTCCGACGTGATTTCTCTGAGTGTGCAGGCTCAGCTTGCTGACAGCTGACACACTCCTGCCTGCATCGATGAGTCATCTCATCTGAGTGACTCACTCTGTGACTGACTCACAGCCGGGATATTGCCCTGAGCTCGCGGGTGTCTGTGAGCTCAGGGCGAATAGCGGGAGTCTCCCGCGACTTGCGGGAGACTTGAGATGTCTGAAAGTCGTTCTATTGGGGGGGGGGTCTGCATTGTAGAGGGGTTTTATTGGAGGGGGGGTTGTCTGCATTGTAAAGGGGTTTTATTGGGAGGGGGGTTGTCTGCATTGTAAATGGGTTTTATTGGGGGAGGGGGGGGTTGTCTGCATTGTAAAGGGGTTTTATTGGGGGGGGGGTGTCTGCATTGTAGAGGGGTTTTACTATTGGAGGGGGGGGGGTTGTCTGCATTGTAAAGGGGTTCTATTGGGGGGCTTGTATTGTAAAGAGGTTCTATTAGGGGGGGTCTGCATTTTAGAGGGGTTCTATGGGGGGGTTGTATTGTAAAGGTTTCTATCAGAGGGGGGGGGGTTGTATTGTAAAGGGGTACTATTGGGGGGTTTGTATTATAAAGGGGTTCTATTGGGGGGGTCTGCATTGTAGAGGGGTTCTATTGGGGGGGGTTGTATTGTAAAGGGGTTCTATTGGCGGGGGCTTTGTATTGTAAGGGGGGTTCTATTGGGGGGGGCTGTATAATTTAAAGGGTTCTATTGAGGGGGGGCGAGGGCTATGTCATGTAAAGGGTTCTATTGGGGGGGTGCGGAAACTGTGTAATGTAGAGGGTTCTATTGGGGGGGGGGGTGCGGAAACTGTGTAATGTAAAGGGTTCTATGGGGAGGTGGGGGCTGTGTAATGTAAGAGGTTCTTTTGGGGGGCAGGGGCTGTGTAATGTGAAGGGTTCCATGGGGGGTGGGGGCTGTGTAATGTAAGGGGTTCTATTGGGGGACAGGGGCTGTATAATGGAAAAGGTTCTATGGGGGGCAGGAGCTGTGTAACATAAAGGTTTCCATGAGGGGGGTGTGGGCTGTGTAATGTAAAGGGTTCCATGAGGCGGGTGGGGCTGTATAATGTAAAGGGGTCCAGGGGTACGGGGGCTGTGTAATGTAAAGGAGGTCTTCATACATTTTACTCGCAGTTATTACTGCAGTCCTATAGATTTTCTTTCTGCATTTTCTGAAAGAGCACCAAAAGTCTTGCATGCTGCATCTTTGGCACGCTTTCGGAAAACAGGAAAATCATTTTTTGGGGGGGAGTGACACCATTGTTTACTGCACCAGGTGACACCAACCCTAGTGACACCACTGGCAGTAGCACACAGTAAGTATGCCACTGCTAGTTACATGTATTTCTGTCTGGCGCCTCAGGGCAATCTGCGCCGTTTTTGCAGAGGAGGAGGGGCCTGGTCGCCGGGTCAATGTGCGGTTCGTCGCCTGCACGCCGGGGGGGGGGGTGCCAGATATAGGATCCGCCCCAGGTGCCAAATGCTCTAGGTACGCCCCTGCATGAAAGTAGTACAACTTCCAATCCAACTTTGTCCTGCAACTTCAGTTCAACCTTGATCCAACTTAGGCCCCTTTCACACTTGTGCGACTTGTCCTGTGACTTGGGATTGCAAAGTTGCATGACAAGTCGTACTCCATGATTTCCAATGAGTACTGTTCATATCGACTTCGAGTCGCAACGACTTAGTAGTGGGCTTGCACTACTTTGGTCCGACTTTGATGCGTTTTGAGGTTAATAGACCTCAAGATTACACAGGCATTGCTTCAAGTTTAGTCAAAATCGTGGCAAAATCAAGCGACTTTTAGGTCAGACAAGTGTGAAAGGGGCCTTATTGTGATTTTTTACACTCTATGGCATTAAAGTCATATCAAAGTCAGACAAAAGTAGTACAGGACCTTTTTCAAAGACGGATCAGTTAGGACAGCTCTCTTAGGGAATCATTGATTTATACAAGTAATGCGACATGTGCTGTCAAAGTCGGAGCGCATGTTGCACCAGTGTGAACCAGGCCTAAGTGTCTTATCTTGCACTACGTTTCCCACAGCCCTTTACACTTCTCCTCACCAATGTTAATTTTGGCATTGAATTTTGATTTAGTTTTAGTTATAGTCTTGACTCTTGACTAAAATGCCATTTTAGTTTTAGTCCCAGCAATCTGCAATTGTTTTAGTTTTAGTCGTATTTTAGTAGACTATGGTCTCCAGTACATTTTATTCAAATAAAATAATTTTAGTCAACTAAAATCGAATGTGTTTAGTTAAATTGTAATGCATTATCTAAGCATTTTTACAGAATTTCCAAACTCATATACTCCCGGAGTAAAATAAATCTAATATTATGTTATTATTTATGGTATTAATGTTTGAACAAACTCACAGATACAGATTTAGCCACTCTGGACAGTCTGAGGAGGCCTGTAATGCTGCACAATGCTCTGGACAGTGGTCTGTCTGAGGAGGCCTGTAATGATGCACAATGCTCTGGACAGTGGTCTGTCTGAGGAGGTCTGTAATGCTGCACAATGCTCTGGACAGTGGTCTGTCTGAGGAGGCCTGTAATGATGCACAATGCTCTGGACAGTGGTCTGTCTGAGGAGGCCTGTAATGATGCACAATGCTCTGGACAGTGGTCTGTCTGAGGAGGCCTGTAATGATGCACAATGCTCTGGACAGTTGTCTGTCTGAGGAGGCCTGTAATGATGCACAATGCTCTGGACAGTGGTCTGTCTGAGGAGGTCTGTAATGCTTCACAATGCTCTGGACAGTGGTCTGTCTGAGGAGGCCTGTAATGATGCACAATGCTCTGGACAGTGGTCTGTCTGAGGAGGCCTGTAATGATGCACAATGCTCTGGACAGTGGTCTGTCTGAGGAGGTCTGTAATGCTTCACAATGCTCTGGACAGTGGTCTGTCTGAGGAGGCCTGTAATGATGCACAATGCTCTGGACAGTGGTCTGTCTGAGGAGGCCTGTAATGCTTCACAATGCTCTGGACAGTGGTCTGTCTGAGGAGGCCTGTAATGCTTCACAATGCTCTGGACAGTGGTCTGTCTGAGGAGGCCTGTAATGATGCACAATGCTCTGGACAGTGGTCTGTCTGAGGAGGCCTGTAATGATGCACAATGCTCTGGACAGTGATCTGTCTGAGGAGGCCTGTAATGATGCACAATGCTCTGGACAGTGGTCTGTCTGAGGAGGCCTGTAATGCTTCACAATGCTCTGGACAGTGGTCTGTCTGAGGAGGCTGGAAATGCTTCACAATGCTCTGGACAGTGGTCTGTCTGAGGAGGCCTGTAATGATGCTTAATGCTCTGGACAGTGGTCTGTCTGAGGAGGCCTGTAATGATGCACAATGCTCTGGACAGTGGTCTGTCTGAGGAGGTCTGTAATGCTTCACAATGCTCTGGACAGTGGTCTGTCTGAGGAGGCCTGTAATGATGCACAATGCTCTGGACAGTGGTCTGTCTGAGGAGGCCTGTAATGCTTCACAATGCTCTGGACAGTGGTCTGTCTGAGGAGGCCTGTAATGCTTCACAATGCTCTGGACAGTGGTCTGTCTGAGGAGGCCTGTAATGATGCACAATGCTCTGGACAGTGGTCTGTCTGAGGAGGCCTGTAATGATGCACAATGCTCTGGACAGTGATCTGTCTGAGGAGGCCTGTAATGATGCACAATGCTCTGGACAGTGGTCTGTCTGAGGAGGCCTGTAATGCTTCACAATGCTCTGGACAGTGGTCTGTCTGAGGAGGCTGGAAATGCTTCACAATGCTCTGGACAGTGGTCTGTCTGAGGAGGCCTGTAATGATGCACAATGCTCTGGACAGTGGTCTGTCTGAGGAGGCCTGTAATGATGCACAATGCTCTGGACAGTGGTCTGTCTGAGGAGGCCTGTAATGATGCACAATGCTCTGGACAGTGGTCTGTCTGAGGAGGCCTGTAATGATGCACAATGCTCTGGACAGTGGTCTGTCTGAGGAGGCCTGTAATGATGCACAATGCTCTGGACAGTGGTCTGTCTGAGGAGGCCTGTAATGCTGCACAGTAATCTGGACGGTGGTCTAGGGAGGCCTGTAATGCACACAGTGCTCTGGACATGGACAGTCTGAAGAGGAGGCCTGTAATGCATTGCACACATTGCTCTGGACGGTGGTCTGAGGAGGCTTGTATTGCTGCACAGATGGCGATCTGAGGGGGGCAAATAATGCACAATGCTTTGGGATGGTGGTCTTACTCTGAGAGGCCCTTAATGCTACACAGTGCTGGATGGTAGTCTCAGGTCTGAGGGAAGGCCTGTAATGCACAATGCTCTGGATGTTGGTGGTCAGAGGAGACCTGTAATGCACACACAGTGCTCTGGATGGACAGTGGTCTGAGGGGAGGCCTGTCATTTTGCGAGGCCAGTAATGCACGGTGCTGCTCTGGACGATCGTCTGGGGACTCGGAGGCCTGAAATGCTAGCTGCACAGTCGCTTGGTTACTGGAAGCGGAAGCAGGTGGGGCTCCGTTGAAACCTGTCTCTCTGCTCCTGTTTGGCATTACTCCCGACAATTGATAAATGTCTCCATTTATTTTGTGAACTCACCTTCCAGGCCCCAGGCAAGCTTTTCCTCAGCCCAGACTTTAGATCCAGGTTATTTCTTCCTGAAGCTGACAGGTTCTTCACCCTCTTTCCTAGTCCAGAAGGCCTCCACAATCCCCTTCACATAGTCCAGAGCCTCCAGACACCTGCTGTCCTAGTTCAAGGCCTCCAGACACCTCCTCTCCTAATCTAGGACCTCCAGGCACCCCCTCACCTAGTCCAGCATCTCCCTTGTACCCCCCCCCCCCCCTATCCAGGGGCCTTTGCCACACCAACCACCATTTCCTAGTCAAGGGCCTCCTCTGCACCCCTCCCCTCCTAGTGCAGGGCCTCCTCTTCACCCCTCCCCTCCTAGTCCAGGGCCTCCTCTGTACTCCCCTCCTAGTCCAAGTCCTCCTCTACAGCCCCTTCAAGTTCAGAGCCTCCTTTGCACCCTGCCCTCCGAATCCAGGTCCTTTACCACACCAACCCCACTTTTCAAGTCTACACCTCCCAGTCCAGGGGCCCCGGTGTACTCCCCTCCCAGTCCAGGGCCTCCTCTCCACCCCCTAGTCCAGGGCCCCCTCTGCACTCCAATCCTATTCCATGGCCTCCTCTGCACTTCTCCTCTCCTAATCCAGGGTCTTTGAAACACCAACCCTTTTCTAGTCCAGGGCCTCATCTACACCCCATCCCCTTCAGCGCCTCCCCTGCACCCCCCTCCAGTCCAGGGCCCCCCACAGCCTAGGGCTTCCTCCATACCCCTACAGTCTAGGGCCTCCTCTGCACCCCCCAAGTCCAGGGACTCCTCTGCACCCCCTCCCCCCAGGTCAGGCCCTCTTCTGCACCCCTAGTCCAGGAGCCCCGGTTTTTTTTTTTTAGTCCAGGAAAATAGTTAAAAACACTCACCTTCCCCCACAGCACAGAGCAACTTATAATTAAAGTCCAAAAACAAACTATAAGGCCCCTTTCACACTAAAAGTCGTGCAATTTTTTGTGATTTTGCAGCGATTTTACCGTGATTTTCACTGGACTTGAACCAATGCCTATGTCTATGGATCTCAAAACGCATTATAATCGGCCCAAAGTAGTGCAGGGACTACTTTGAAGTCGTTGCGACTTGAAGTCGTATAAGATATGAACAGTACTCATAGGAAATCATGGAGTACGACTTGCAATGTGACTTTGCGCCAACTATGGAGAAACTTTGATGCAACTTTGGATAGGTGCAACTTGGATACGACTTTGGCTTTGACCACTGATAATGGACAACTTGAACACAAGCATTGTATAGCATTCAGGTACGACTTTCATGCAACTTCTGAGGGTTAACATTGAATTCTTTGGCTCTCAAGTTGTTGGACCAAAGTAGTGCATGAACTACTTTGACGTTGCTGCAACTTTAAGTCGTGTATATATGAAGAATGGTTATCATTTGAAAACACGAGGAACAGCTTGTCATGCAAATTTGATGACCAACGTTGCATACCAAGTCGCACAAGTGTAAATAGAGCCTAGTGTTGCCAACCCCCTGAAGTGAAATTTACTGGCAGGACACCAAAATTTACAAACAGCACCAATTTTTCACTGGCAAAAATCATGAAATTTACTGACAGAGCCGCATTTTTTACTGACACTGCATAAAAAGTACCTAAAATTACAATTTTCAGTGCTAAACAGTGTAAATATCAATATTGTAACTATAAACATATAGCTAGTGCTATTAGCAATGTGTTTTAAGTTAAACAAAAGTCAAAAACCATATTTCTCCATTTACATGAAGGTCAGGTTACTTTAACCCAGCCAGCACAGAGTTCCCCCTTACATGAGAGTCTGAGAAATCCCCCTTACAGTGGAAGGGAACTCTTATGTAAAGGGGAATGCTGCAGATCATGATCTAAGCGGGGAACTTTGATGTTAGGAGGGCTCTGGTGACCAGAGACCACCTTATATCAGAGTCCACTTTTTTTCCCTTTACATCAGAGTTCCCACTTACATCAGGGTATTGTACTGTAAGGGAGAATCCTGCAGGCTCTGATGTAAAGGGGAACACTAGGAACTCTGATGTGGGCGGGGGGACTCTGGAGACCAGAGAGGACCTTCCACAGAGTGAATACACTAGGGTAAGGGGCGGATTACTAATTAGGGGGACCTTTAAATCAGTGCCCCCCTACAATAATGTATTAACTCCCCGTTTACATCAGTGACCCCTCCCCCCATCAGACTGGCCTTGCAGCGCTGTCACTGACCTCCTCTCAGGTGCACCATGCAGGGCTCGTTCAGTCAGCTCCAGTTTTATCCAATAGTCTAATTTCCGCAGTCCACACACATCTGACTCCTCCCATGATCCCCATTCCGGCGGCGCTCTCACACTTGACTCCTCTCCAGACTCCCCCTCAGAGACTGCAGACATGATAAAAGACAAGAGATGGTCAGAGGTTGCGGACATGATACAAGAGATGGCTTGAGACTGCGGGTATGGTACAGGAGGTGGTCAGAGACTGTAGACATGGTACAGGAGGTAGCCAGAGACTGAGGGCATTGTACAAGAGACAGTCAGGGACTGCGGACATGCTACAGGAGGTGGCCAGAGACTGCAGACATGGTACAGGAGGTGGCCAGAGACATGGTACATGAGACGGCCAGAGACTGCAGGCATGGTACAGGAGACGGTCAGAGACTGAGGACATGCTGCAGAAAGTGGTCAGAGACTGAGGGCATGGTAAAGGAGACGATCAGAGACTGCAGACATTGCACAGGATGTGGCTAGAGACTGCGGACATGGTACAGGAGGTTGCCAGAGACTGATGGCATGGTACAGAAGACGATCAGAGACTACGGACATGGTACATGAGACAGTCAGAGACTGCGGACATGGTACAGGAGGTGGTCAGAGACTGAGGGCATGGTAAAGGAGATGGTCAGAGACTGTGGACATGGCACAGGAGGTGATCAGTGACTGCGGACATGGTACAGGAGGTGGTTAGAGACTGTGGACATAGTACAGAAGGTGATCAGAGACTGTGTGGACATAGTACAGGAGGTGGTCAGAGGCTGCACAGGCATGGTAGTGTCCTCCTCACCGACACCCCCTCACAGTAGTTTCCTCCTCTGTCCCCTTTCATGTTACATCAGTGTCCTCCTCCTGTGCCCCTTTTATCTCTCCCCCACCAGTGTCCTCCTCCTGTGCCCCTTTCACCTTTCCACATCAGTGTCCCCTGTCCTCCTGTGCCCCTCTTACCTCTCCACAGGCACATCGGTGTCCTCCTCTGCTCCCTTCTTGGCTTCATCCTGCCTGCAGTAATGTCTTCCTCTTCCCCCTCACTTACATGAGTATCCTTACTCCTCCTCACTCCTCCTCTGCTGTGGCGGCGAGGTTCCGCTGAGAACAAGTGTCTTACAATCAAAAATGGCGCCAGGTGGCGCCATTACGTAACTGCACATCGTTCGCCCGGGCCCAGCCAAGCTTGTACGAGTTTTTTCCAGCCTGGCACTCGGAATGGCGCATGCACAGTTACACTGTCAGCCCCCAGACATCTTTTTTACGGGCACCGCTGCCCATAACGGGCATTTACGGGTAGCCTGAAAATGGGCTGAAATTTTTTTGGGCTGCCCGAAAATTGAGTTTCTTTCCTTCCATGGTTTCCTCTACAGTCATTGCAGAGGGTGCTGAATGCATACGATGTATGTCTAATCTGTGGAGCACTTCCTCATCCTCTGATTCAGATGACGATGCATATCTTCCCACCATATATGCATTTGTCCTGGTGTTCAGAGGTTGTTTATTTCGCACCATCTTACTACGGCAGACTCGTTTCAGATGGCCTGCCTTTCCACAATTATGACAGAACTGATCCTTAAATTGGCAGACTTTGTGATCATGGTCTGTATTCCCACAACGGTAGCAAGCTGACTCCCGGCTTGGTGAGGGTCTATATTTCCAGTTTGCTGCTGTTGGCTTGACTGCTGTTCTGAAAACTTCCTCTTTAACCTCTTCCCTTCTGCTCTGGGTGTTTAATGCCCCTGTATCTTTCACAGCCATTTCCATCACTGAAGCTATCTCAATTGCCTTTGTAAGGGTAAGGTCTTTCTCTGTTAACAGTCTCTTTTGGCTAGACTCACTATTTAGTCCCATGACAAACTTATCCCTCAGTGCAGTCGGTAAATACTCCCCAAAAGAACAGGTTGAGGCTGGTCTGCGAAGGGCGAGCACATAAGCCTTAACCACTTAAGCCCCGGAAGATTTTACCCCCTTCCTGACCAGGGGGTATTTTGCGATTCGGCACTGCGTGACTTTAACGGACAATTGCGCGGTCGTGCGACGCTGTACCAAAACGAAATTGACGTCCTTTTTTTCCCACAAACAGAGCTTTCTTTTGGTGGTATTTGATCACCTGTGCGATTTTTTGATCATGCGCTATAAACAAAAATGTAGGGCAGTGTGAGATGTATAACACACATGTAGGGCAGTGTGAGATGTATAACACACATGTAGGGCAGTGTGAGATGTATAACACACATGTAGAGCAGTGTGAGATGTATAACACACATGTAGAGCAGTGTGAGATGTATAACACACATGTAGGGCAGTGTGAGATGTATAACACACATGTAGAGCAGTGTGAGATGTATAACACACATGTAGAGCAGTGTGAGATGTATAACACACATGTAGGGCAGTGTGAGATGTATAACACACATGTAGAGCAGTGTGAGATGTATAACACTCATGTAGGGCAGTGTGAGATGTATAACACACATGTAGGGCAGTGTGAGATGTATGACACACATGTAGGGCAGTGTGAGATGCATGACACACATGTAGGGCAGTGTGAGATGTATAACACACATGTAGAGCAGTGTGAGATGTATAACACACATGTAGGGCAGTGTGAGATGTATGACACACATGTAGGGCAGTGTGAGATGTATAACACACATGTAGGGCAGTGTGAGATGTATGACACACATGTAGGGCAGTGTGAGATGTATAACACACATGTAGGGCAGTGTGAGATGTATAACACACATGTAGAGCAGTGTGAGATGTATAACACACATGTAGAGCAGTGTGAGATGTATAACACACATGTAGGGCAGTGTGAGATGTATAACACACATGTAGAGCAGTGTGAGATGTATAACACACATGTAGGGCAGTGTGAGATGTATAACACACATGTAGGGCAGTGTGAGATGTATGACACACATGTAGGGCAGTGTGAGATGCATGACACACATGTAGGGCAGTGTGAGATGTATGACACACATGTAGGGCAGTGTGAGATGTATAACACACATGTAGAGCAGTGTGAGATGTATAACACACATGTAGGGCAGTGTGAGATGTATGACACACATGTAGGGCAGTGTGAGATGTATGACACACATGTAGGGCAGTGTGAGATGTATAACACACATGTAGGGCAGTGTGAGATGTATAACACACATGTAGGGCAGTGTGAGATGTATGACACACATGTAGGGCAGTGTGAGATGTATGACACACATGTAGGGCAGTGTGAGATGTATGACACACATGTAGGGCAGTGTGAGATGTATAACACACATGTAGAGCAGTGTGAGATGTATAACACACATGTAGGGCAGTGTGAGATGTATGCCACACATGTAGAGCAGTGTGAGATGTATAACACACATGTAGAGCAGTGTGAGATGTATGACACACATGTAGGGCAGTGTGAGATGTATAACACACATGTAGGGCAGTGTGAGATGTATAACACACATGTAGGGCAGTGTGAGATGTATGCCACACATGTAGAGCAGTGTGAGATGTATGCCACACATGTAGGGCAGTGTGAGATGTATGCCACACATGTAGGGCAGTGTGAGATGTATAACACACATGTAGAGCAGTGTGAGATGTATAACACACATGTAGGGAAGTGTGAGATGTATAACACACATGTAGAGCAGTGTGAGATGTATGAAACACATGTAGAGCAGTGTGAGATGTATGACACACATGTAGGGCAGTGTGAGATGTATAACACACATGTAGGGCAGTGTGAGATGTATGACACACATGTAGGGCAGTGTGAGATGTATGACACACATGTAGGGCAGTGTGAGATGTATAACACACATACTGTATAGAGCAGTGTGAGAAGTGTAAAACACATACTGTATAGAGCAGAGTTCATGTGTATGATAAGAGCAGTGCTCCTCTCTCGTGTCTGCTTCTCCTCACACATAAATAGAAAGTGACAGAAAGCATGTGAGCTGACTTTTAGTACATAGTAAAGGATTAGTGTTTGTCACATTTCAGTGAGGAAGACACAGGCGCTGCACCTAGCTGGGCGAGGCGTCGTCTGCCCAGGTTCCCTGCACCCTCCCTTGTCAGCAGCACTCTGCCCGCCGCCCTCTTTTCTCTGGGAGGGGTCAGCGGACAGTCCCTGTGAGGTAGACAGAGGAAGAGAACACCCAAGAGAGAGAGCAGCAGTCATATAAAACCCGCAGGCGGAAGTTCTATACGAGACAGAAAAGCAGAGCATTGCAGAGCTGAGTGAGTGTCCGAACTGCTCTCAGAGGTGGGTGCTCCATACTATTTCTATATGAAGAAAACTTTGTGCACACAAGTGTTGGCGCCGCTTATACATTACAAGTGCACCACTCCACTGTGCGCTGTTTGTATTGAGTGTGCATGTATTATGGGCATTATGGGTTGTGCAGGGTGGGGTGAGTGATTGATTAGCCGTGGGGAATTGTGGGAAGAGGGCAGAGGTCTACACCTAGCCTGCCCAGACAAGACTGGGAAATTACAGTAAACTCCCCTCCTCCCTGCCACTAATGGGGAGCAGCCTGCTGAGCCTAGTCATGACACAGGAAAGACTGGAACTTCTAAGCCATGGGGGACTCTGTGCTTCATGTGTACTTTCTAGGTGTTCACTTCTATGGTAATAGCAGGGCTTATAATAAGGGGTTAAAAGCTGCTGTGAGGAAAAAATGTAGTGTAAGCCTAGTACACGTTATTAGAAAACCAGACGAAATATCCGTATTCGGAACAAACATTCAAATCTTTTTTGGTCCGCTTACACCAAGACACGGTTCGGGAAACCTGCGTTCCGTGCGCATTTTCTGCACACAGTTTGAAAATGCGCTGCATTTGCGCTCTGCAGCGGGCGTCAATATTATGTTAACTACTTGACCTCCAGAATATTCCCCCCCCCCCCTTCATGACCAGGCCATTTTTTGCGATGGAGCTCTGCGCTATTTTAATTGACAATCGCGCAGTCTTCCAACCCTGTATACAAAATGTATGTCCTTTTTTTTATTTTTTTTCGCAAGGCGAGCTTTCTTTTGGTGGTATTTGATCACCTCTGCGGTTTTTTATTATTTGCGCTATAAACAAAAAAAGACCGACAATTTTGAAAAAAAACAAAACTTTTTTTTTTTTTACTTTCTACTATAAAACATGTCCAATAAAAAAAAAAAAATGTGAAAAATCGAATTTCTTCATCAGTTTAAGCCAATATGCATTCTGCTATATATCTTTGGTAAAAAAAAAAAAAAAAAAAATCCCAATAAGCGTATATTGGTTTGCGCAAAAGTTATAGCGTCTACAAACTATGGGATATATTTATTATTTTTTTACTAGTACTGGCAGCGATCAGCGACTTATAGCGGGACTGTGATATTACAGGGGACATTCTGACACTTTTTGGAAACCAGTGACCTTATTACGGTGATTAGTGCTAAAATATATGCACTGTCACTGTACTAATGACACTGCCTGGAAAGGGGTTACGATCAGGGGCGATCAAAGGGTTACCTGTGTGCCTGACCAGTGTTTTTCTACACTGTGTGAGGTGCTTTTACTATGGGAAGAGATGGGTCCTAGTCCCTACTTTGCAGAGACACCGGATCCATGCCTTCCCTCCTGTCAGAACGCAATCTGCCTTGTTTTCATAGGCAGATTGCAGTTCTATCTCTGTGGCTGATGATCGATGTGTGCCAACAGACATTGAGTTCATGGTACCCGCTGGCCGGCTCCCGCTGTGTTAAATCAAAGCAGGAGCCAGCCAGCATTCATTCCCCCTACCCGGAAATGCTGGATCACGTGTGTGTGTGTGTGTGTGTGTGTATGTATGTGTGAGTGTATAATATATAATATGATCCTGCGCACAGCTGCCCAGTAGCAGTAAAACTGCTATAGGGTGGTTAAGAACACCCCAAACACAGCACGTTTGCCTCTGCATAATCAGCACGGTACAAAAGTACAATGCGATCTGCTTGCAGTGAGTTTCCAAAGTAGTGCATGCAAAGTGAATGGGCTGAAATTGTACAGCACAGAACTGCATGTTCAGCATACTGGAAGGCACAGCGCGTTCCTGGTGTGAACTTACCCTTTCTGTTCTTTAGTACACTGCCTTTGAGAGCCGATATGGACTGATAAGATGAAACTTTCCGAAGAGACATGTTGGAAAATTTTTCTTGCTGATTGGCTGCAGGCACTGATTGAATAAACGTTTACCAACAGTCCCATTCGAGATTGAGGCTGGGTTCACACCTAATACGGATGTGGCTCACAGCAGGGTTTGGGGGCGTCCCTGTTCTTTGTTTCAGGGACGAATCAGGCCTGAATTTGTTATTAAATTCGGACCAGAAATGGAGCCAAAGATGCACAGGACCCCCTGTGCAATCTGCTCCGCCGCCGACACGGAGATGTGTGAACCGGCTCCATTAAGAGCCGAAAACACTCTCCTGTCATGTGAATTAGATGCGGGTTCCCGCATCTACTTTGCACTAGTGTGAACCCAGCCTCAATGATTTTATCATCCTAAAAAGTGACACTAAATTCTGCTTAAAAAAAAAAAAAAAAGTAATAATACTTTATTTTAATTGAAAAAACAAACACTTATACTTGCACAGAGCAGCCCCAATCCTCCACTTTTGTGGTCCCATGCCAGTGCTCCTGGCTCCTACCTTTTGGCAATGGTGCCATGCTGCTGTCTCAGCCAGGGAGGAGGGGAGTCACTCCTGCAACATCGCTGAAACTAGATGGACTTTAAGTATTAGAAGGGCCGTACACACTTGACGAAAATCGGACGAAATATCCTCCGATTTTTCTCTGTCTTCTTTCTTTTCTTTTTTTTGGCACATTTGTTCCTAGACTTCCAGGTTGTCAGCAACTTCAGATCATGCGCTGTCTTTCGTATCCGATTTTTCACGGACGTACCGCATACACATTAAATGAAAATCGGTCGTCTGGGGACGGACGAAAAAAATTTTGGTGTTTGTCCCTCTGTTTTTTTTCGTTGAAAATGTCGGCATCAGCTGCTGAAAGTTGTGTACACACTAGCCGAAAATCGGACGATTTCACATCGGGCGGGAATTTTCGGCAGATTTTCTACTAGTGTGTACCCCACTTAAGGGGAGCTGCTGCACACAGGTTTTTTATCTTCATGCATAGAATGCATGAAGATAAAAAAACCCTCTGCCTTTAGTCCTTTTGTGGCATGGCAAAGTGATTCTCCCTGTTGTTTGGTGAGCAGTACTGCCAGCTGAACATGACCCATACAACTAAACTGGCTAGATGCAGATTTTGATGTCAAAATAGGCAGTTAGGAGGTGAAATAATGCCTCCTGAAAACCATTCCATAATGGATCACTCTACAAAGGACAACTCCTCATCTAAACAAGCTCTAGCTCAAATCTCCACTTTTTTTTTTTTTTGCTGTAATCCGACTTTTTGTTAGGGGGGGGGGGTACATTCATTCTCCATGGTCCCACTGTATGTAGTAATGCAGCCACTCTCTCTTACTCAATCCCAAGATGGATTAAGGACCATGGGATTTGTAGTGTGCATGGAGCAGTGCACATGACTGAAACTAACATATATTTTCCGGCGTATAAGACGACCCCCCTATTGCATGATCTACCGGTAATACTTCTACTTAGGTTACCTTGGAGATATTTTACTCGGCGTATAAGGCTCGGTTCACACTATTGCGATGCGGGAAGGCTGCGAATTCGCAGCCTGTTCCCGCATCGCACACGCACCCCCGGCAGTTCACACTGCCATATGCGATCCGCTGGGGGTGTCAATGTAATCTTAACGACACCCCCAGTTTGATCGCATATCACAGTGCGATCGTGCAGTTCGCACAGGATCGGATCGCACAAGTGTGAACCGCTGTGCGATCCGATCCTGATGCGGCAGCAAAAATGCCTCCTGTGCGTCTTTGCTGCGGGTGCGGTGCGAATTTAGCCATACAAACTGTATGGCTAAACTCGCACCGCACAGCTGATCGCATGTCATGTCGGAGCAGTGCGCTCCGACATGACATGCGAACCCGGCACACGCAGTAGTGTGAACCGGGGCTAAGACGACCTCCCATTTTTGGGGGATTTTTTTGAGGTTCAAAAGTAGTCTTATACGCCAGAAAATACGGTATTTATTTGTTCCAAACAAATGGAAATGAGGGGGAAAAAAGGAGAGGTTTGGGAGCTCAAAGGGATGTTACAAGGAGGCGGAACAATTGAATGAAAAATCGTTTTCAGGGCCATCAGGTACTGGATGTGTTTGTATTATTCTTGGATAAAGGTCTGTTCACACTATGTGCAGTTACCTGCATTTTTCCTCATGGATAAACGCAGGTAACTACAGTGATACATAGATAAAAATAATGCAAGGAAAAAAAGCCAAGGGTTTAGTACTACTTGTTCACACTAGAACTTTTGAGCTACATTAATCCACTTAAGTGGTCAACGCAGGGTTAATGCAAGGGCACACAGAAAAAAATTTTTTTTTTTTGTGTCCTGTTCATACCACAAGGCACTCAGAATCTGGTGCAGCTGTGCATGGTAGCTTCTAACTTAAGCTTATTTAACCACTTTACCACCGGAGGATTTTGCTGTCTTACGTCTGGACCACTTTTTGCGATTCGGCACTTTGCAACTTTAACTGACAATTGCGCGGTCATGCAGCGCCGTACCCAAACAAGATTTACGTCCTTTTTTTCCCACAAACAGAGCTTTCTTTTGGTGGTATTTGATCACCTGTGCGATTTTTACTTTTTGTGCTATAAACAAAAAAAGAGCGACAATTTTGAAAAAATAACTATTTTTCACATTTTTTTTATATGAAATCCCCCCCCCCCCCCCCAAAAAATGTAAAAATCAATTTTTTTTTATCATTTTAGGCCAATTTGTTTTCTGCTACATATTTTTGGTAAAAAAAATTGCAATAAGCGTATTTTGATTGGTTTGAGCAAAAGTTTATTGCGTTTACTAACAAAGGGAAAGATTTCTGTAATTTTTAGTGTGTGTGTTTTTTTTTTTTTTTTTCGGGACTGCGACATTGCGGCGGACAGATCGGACCCTTGACTGACATTTTTGAGACCTTTTGGGGTACCAGTGACATTACTACAGTAATCAGTGCTATATATATGCACTGTTACTGTAATAATGACACTGGCAGGGAAGGGGTTAATTTTCATTGGTGATCAAGGGGTTAATGTATGCTTGGTGCTTGCTGACCAGTGTGGGGGGAGGTGACTGAGTGACACAGGGACAGTTCGCAGGTTCAGCTATGCTGAACCCTGCAATCTGACCCTGCCTGTCACTTTTGTGTAAACAAAGCGGGCGGATCTCCACACTCGATTCCCCGACGATCGGGGAAGAGCGGCGGTGATCACCACCACTCCTCCCCTGGCCTGACTCCCGCTGTGACTGAATACAGCGGGAGCGAGCCTCCGGCGGCGCGCGTGTGCCGCCGAGAGAGGGGGATGTCTGGCGACGTAGGTCTACGTCGTCAGACGTTATCGAGCCACTTTGCCGCAGTAGCATCTCAGTGAGCAGCGGTAAAGTGGTTAATAAAGCTTTGACAAAAAAAACTTGAAGCTGATTGGTTTCTAAGCAGAGCTGCACCAGATTTTTTACTCTCCATTTTTAGTAAATCAACCCCGATGTTTGCTAAATTTACTGTATATTACAAATGATTGGCATGTAATGAGTTGAAGCAAGTCGCACTGTGGTGCGCAGATTAAAATGACTTCAATAGAGTCTGAAAAAGAAAAAAGAAAAAAAACAAACCATGCAATGCGTTCTGACAATGCAAAGCACCACCTACACAGTACGCATAAGCTTGCATGTGCTTTAGCGTGTAGGCTGGTGTGAATGAGTCCCAATAATCGTTTCGCACATCTGATGGTTTATTGTCTCTCCTCTACACTGAAGCTGACAACTGATCATGTGACCAGATTGCTTACAGAAAAGGCGAGTAAACACATCTTCCTTTCACAGGATAGATGGAATAGGTTTTATAATGGGATGAGAGCAGATTTAAGTTAGGAATAGTCAGGACTTCCGCTTTACGTTTCAGGCTCCATTCACACTAGCGTGACTCCGTCACACGTTTTCCAGTGTGACTTTGGTACAACTTTAATCCTGCTTTACCCTATCTGGGCCTAAGTCACATTAAAAGTAGCACCAAAGTAGTGCAGGCACCTTTTCAAAATGTCTTCTTTTCATGTGACAACACTAAAGAAATGACACTTTGCTACAATGTAAAGTAGTGAGTGTACAGCTTGTATAACAGTGTACATTTGCTGTCCCCTCAAAATAACTCAACACACAGCCATTAATGTCTAAACCGCTGGCAACAAAAGTGAGTACACCTCTAAGTGAAAATGTCCAAATCGGGCCCAATTAGCCATTTTCCCTCCCCGGTGTCATGTGACTCGTTAGTGCTACAAGGTCTCAGGTGTGAATGGGGAGTAGGTAGGTTAATTTTGGTGTTATCACTCTCTCTCTCTCTCATACTGGTCACTGGAAGTTCAACATGGTACCTCATGGCAAAGAACTCTCTGAGTATCTGAAAACAAGAATTGTTGCTCTATATAAAGATGGCCTAGGCTATAAGAAGATTGCCAAGACCCAGAAGCTGAGTTGCAGCACGGTAGCGAAGACCATACAGCTGTTTACAGGACAGGTTTCACTTAGAACAGGCCTCGCCATGGTCGACCAAAGAAGCTGAGTGCACATGCTCAGCATCCTATCAAGAGGTTGTCTTTGGGAAATGGATGTATGAGTGCTGCCAGCATTGCTGCAGAGGTTGAAGGTTTGGGGGGTCAGCCTGTCAGTGCTCAGACCAGATTGGTCTGCATGGTTGTCATCCCAGACGGAAGCCTCTTCTAAAGATGAGGCACAAGAAAGCCCGCAAACAGTTTGCTGAAGACAAGCAGACTAAGGACATGGATTATTGGAATCATGCCCTATGGTCTGATGAGACGAAGATAAACTTTTTTGGTTCAGATGGTGTCAAGTGTGTGTGGTGGCAATCAGTCGAGGAGTACAAAGACAAGTGTGTCTTGCCTACAGTAAAGCATGTTGGTGGGAGTGTCATGGTCTGGGGCTGCATGAGTGCTGCCGGCACTGGGGAGCTATAGTTCATTGAGGTAAACATGAATGCCAACATGTACTTTGACATACTGAGGCAGAGAATGATCCCCTCCCTTCAGAGACTGGGCGGCAGGGCAGTATTCCAACATAACAACCCCAAACACACCTCCAAGACGACCACTGCCTTGCTAAAGAAGTTGAGGATAAAGGTGATGGACTGGCCAAGCATGTCTCCAGACCTAAACCCTATAGAGCACAGGTGTCAAACACAAGGCCCGCGGGCCGAATGCGGCCCCCAGGCCATTTCATGTGGCCCTCACACCTCTCCTGCAGCTGTGGCACCCCTCTGCCCCCACCTTGTCTCAGTATTTGGCAGCAGAGAGGACAGAACTCCTTTGCCAGATCCTGTGCTTCTCTGTGCTGCTGCAGAAAGGCTTGTCTTTGCTCACCCCCCCCCCCCTTCTCAGCAGTCTGCAGCAGAGAGGAGGACAGAACTCCTTCTACAGATCCTGCACCTCTCTCTGTGCAGCCACAACACCACCTTGTCTCCGCCTCCCCGGGTCTCAGCATTCAGCAGACTCTGTAAGCTGACTCCAGCCCTCTTCTGGTCCTCCTCTAGACCTTGCACTTTTCTTGGGGGGCTCTTGAAATCTCATGTAAGGGGGCGTGGGGTGCTCTAGATATCTAATCTTACAGATATAACCGGCCCTTTGAGGGCAACCATAATGCTGATTCGGCCCGCAATGAAATTGAGTTTGACACCCCTGCTATAGAGCATCTGTGGGGCATACTCAAATGGTAGGTGGAGGAGGGCAAGGTCTCTAACATCCTCCAGCCCTGTGATGTCATCATGGATGAGTGGAAGAGGGCTCCAGTGGTAACCTGTGAAGCTCTGGTGAATTCCATGCCCAAGAGGGTTAAAGGGTATTTCCACTTTCATGGGGGAAAAAAAGATCAGCAAATAAAGAAAAAAACAATAAAGCGTATACAATTACGACACAAATCATATTATTGAATGTTATTAAAATCACCTTTCCTTTTCAATCGGAAGCTGTTATAATTTTCTGAAATTGCAATGCAATATGGCTACCTGGAGCTGATCAGTACACAGAATGTGTACTGACCACACCCTAGAAACCTTTCCTGGTTGTGTGATTGGCTCACCAATTTTCCCAGATGTCTACCTAAGATACAAGTCAGATTTCTGGCATCCCCTGCAAGAAAAATGTCATTTTTGGTGAGATACTCCCAATAGGAACCCGTTTAAAGGGATGCAGGTCCAGCAGATTTTCTCATTAGAGCCCTGCAGCTGCCACAGCTGATTGATAATTATGAAACCACTCCCATTTGACCCACTCAGCTCAGAGGAACAAACAATGGTTTCTTCAAAATAACAAAAGGTAGGAATCTGCAACAAAGTTTGTTAAAATCCCTGCAATGTACAGAGATCACCCAGAGGAATTTTTTTTTTTTTTAGTTTTTTTTTTAATTTTATTTTTTTAAAAGTGGAGTTAAGCTTTAAGGCAGTGCTTGAAAATAATGGTGGCCACACAAAATATTGACACTGTGGGCCTAATTCGGACATTTTCACTTGGGAGTGTACTCCCTTTTGTTGCCAGCGGTTTAGACAATAATGGTTGTGTGTTGAGTTATTTTGAAGGGACAGGTAATTTAGTATCCATTCACACTACCGCAACTTGTCAGGCGACTGGTTAGCCTGGCAAGTCGCGGTCCATTGTTGTGTGCTACAAGAATCGTTCTAATAGGAGCGACACAAGTCGCTCCGACTTAGAAAAAGGTTCCTGTACTACTTTGGGGCGACTTGCTTAGACATGTGATTCATTATACGAAGTCCGTGTGTGGTACTTACAAACACATTATTTATCTATGTACTTATTAGAGTCGGTTCACACTGAGGCGACACGACTCCTTACTACTTCGGGGGCGACTTGTGCATTACATTGCACCACGACTTCGGAGCGACTTGCAGGGACTTCACATAATGGAAGTCTATGCAAGTCGCTCCGAGGTCGCCCCGAAATAGTACAGGACTCTTTTTCTAAGTCGGAGCGACTTGTGTCGCTCCTATTAGAACGGGTCCTGTAGTGGTCAATGGACCGCGACTTGTCAGGCTGACAAGTCGCGCTAGTGTGAACCGACTCTCAGACTAATCTCTTAATTACTGCTTTTGTAAAATAAACACATATGTTCTAGTTTTACTTTTTTCCTTTTGATAGAATTATTTTGATGTAATACTTTATTATTTAATTTGTTGCTCTGCTCGCTCCTTTTTTACATTGTTATGTATTCATCCTGTTCATAAATCAATATATTTTAGCTTTATTGCTTTTTGAATATGTACCACCATCCTTGTATGTACTCAAATTTGTTAACCTTTTTTATATTTAAATAATAAACAAATTTGACAAGAAAAATTGACTTTTCTTGAGCTAGGTGGTGCTATTAATTGGAGTGGTGTATGACACTACCTGCCTGGAGTTTACATGTTCTCCCTGTGCCTCCGTGGGTTTCTTCCAGGTACTCTGGTTTCCTCCCACACTCCAAAGACATGCTGGTAGGTTAATTGGATCCTGTATAAAAAAAAAAAAAAATTGGTCCTACTGTGTATGAATGTGAGTCAGGGACCTTAGATTGTAAGCTCCTTGAGGGCAGGGACTGATGTGAATGTGCAATGTATATGTAAAGCGCTGCGTAAATTGACAGCGCTATATAAGTACCTGAAATAATAATAATAATAATTACTTACAGTAGCATGAGTGAAAAATATTGATGCTGGGTTAACTTTCAGGTACAGTATGCACAGCTTACCATTGGGGTATAGTAGCCTAATATGTATGGCGACCTATTTGCTTCTAACGCAGCAGAGGTAGTAGTAGAGGTAAAAGCATATCCCTGTGTCCCAGAACATGGGTTGCAGGCTTGTCCTAATACCAATCCAGAGGGTTAGTAAATGTAAATACGAAAGGACCACCGCTACTCCTGACCAGCCCAGGTGAATAAATGATGAAGAGGATCATGGAATACACTATGATTAAGTCCCGGTGAGTGGAGTGAAATACATCAGGGTGTGTGGTTTGGTTGAGACATGTAGTCTATGGCCATTCTTCATCGTTTTTTAACCTGGGCTGGTCGGGAGTAGCAGTGATCCTTTCCTCTTTACATTTACTTGCCTGATTTGCATGACTTTGCTTGACAAGTACCGGCAGGTTCAGTAGAAGAAAGCTGACATTGGGCCCATGTGTACGTCAGCCGGTCTGACAAACCAGCTGAATGCTCAGATTCTGTCAAAGGGGCATGACTAAAAAAGGTTTGCTGACCGGCATCCGATCAGCGCTCTCAGCCTTTGGCTGAGTCTGACTGGGCAGTCAGAACACAATAAGAGCCCATTCACACAGGGGCGACACGACTTGCTGGGGCAACCTGTGAAGTCGGGGTGCACGCTGTGGTGTGACATGCACGGACTTCATATAATTGAAGTCAATGCAAGTCACCCCAAAGTAGTACAGGACCCTTTTTTTTCATCCAAAATATTTTTATTGAATATCAAAGAAATCGCATACAGCGACTTGTGTCGCTCCTTTTAGAACGGGTCCTGTGCTAATCAATGGCAGGCGACCCACCACAACTTGTCAGGCGACCAAGTCGCGCTAGTGTGAATGGGGTCTAACTGTTGTGTCGTGTTTGTGTTTTTTCTTTTGTAATTGAATGTTTTGGAATTGTCTTTTTGAAAATGTTTTTGTACCGTATTTAACAAGAAAAAAAACAAACACAATAGCAAAGCGCGGGAAATTGTTGTACTAACTTTGGATAGTTAGTACAGCAGCTCCTCCCAAGTTCTTTAGGTTTTTTTTTTTTTTTTTTCCCTCCTATGACCTCATTTTGTCCCCTATGACATCATTTTGTCCTAGACTAGAAACCAAGAAGCAACTGAAAAAATGGTAACAAATAATGGATTAAAAATACTTTATGTAAAAATGCAGCTATTTTTTTCAGAGGTAGTGGTGAGGGGTTAGAGCCAATATCAGGGTTTCACTGGTGTCTGTCAATTTCTATAATTGTTCTGGTCACCAGTGTGAGTATAGCTCCAAAAGATTTTGGTTGCCTACAGAACAGAAATCGAGAGGAAATCTTCTAATCAGGACACTTGTTACCATGACAACTGTCTGAGAGGATTTCCCTTGCATTCAGAAATTATTCTCACTTCCTGTTGACCTACGGCACAGGAAGTGAAAGGAAATCTTTCTAATGAATTTCTATCTAAAGCCATCTCTCTCAGATGGCTTTAGATAGAAATCATTTCAATTGGCTATTTTAATGTCTTATTTCTGAAATTACATACATACATACATACATACATACATACATACATACATACATACATACATACTAAGTTACTGGCTGTCTTACTCATTAGCCTGTTCCAAACTGTCATAGCATTTCCAACGACTTCCTGTCAGACTGGCAACATTATTTTTCTTTAATTGTACTTGCAGTGCTGAGCTGGAACTTTGGCTTCAGAAAGGAAGTTCCACACATAATGTTACAGACAGCTTTGTGATATCTAGCAGAAGGGAAATGTGCGTGCTTTTTAATTGGCAGCAAAATCAGTGGGGCGATGGAAAAGAGTCAAAAGGGCAACAGACGTGACCGATGAAAATGTCTTCCTTTTTGCCTTTGAAAACATTTGAGAAATGAATATTGGAATGTGGCAGGCTACAGAGACAATTCGTAACAGGTGTGCTGCTGTTTTAGGCTTTTCTAAAAGTTCATATAAAAATAATACTTCTGTTTTTCACTAGCCATTCTAATTGTAGTATAATGTTTATGGTATGGCAAGGAAAGGATCAGCAAACTGTTCAAATGCACGTTACTGAAAGGCTATAAAATGCTCCAAGTGTCTGCCTTTGAAACTCGTTTGTGTGCAACTTTTTGTACTCGGTAGTAGCACTTTCTCCTATTTTATAGCTTAACAGCCCATATAATATATGTTGAGCACAGACAGAGAAGTGAAGGGCAGATAATGGGTGTGTTTGGTTTCATAATCCTTTGGCATAGAATGACTAGGAATGAATTCAGCTGAACAATGTTAACCCTGTACTCGCAAAGGTATGTAATGGTGTTGTTGGTTTTTATTCGTTTAGTTTGGTTAGGAAGTTTTGTTCTTGGCCTGCAATACAAGATAACATGCATACTTGCCAAGTCTAGAGAAAATTAACCTTTCTAATATTGACGATATTTTATTTCTGTTTTATTGGAATAACTTACTGAATCAGAAATTATGGTAAGAAGGAATAAAACCTGAAGAGACTTCAGGAACTTCAAATGTTCAGTCTGGAGGAAAGAAGGGGAAGGGGAGACCTAACTGAATCCTTTACATCAAAGAGGGTGAATAAGGTTCAAGAGGGCTGAATTTTAAATATAAAACTAAAATCAAGAACATGGGGACATGACTTCATACTAGCAGGAGGAAAGTTCAAAACTTAGGCTGGCCATACACTATACAATTTTCTTGTTCAACTTTCCTTTAGATTTACCAAAACCATGTAATATAGGGTCAAACCTAAACACTTTCAATTTGTATGCAGTCAGGCAGGCCCTTGCACTGCGTAGTTTAAGGTAAATCTAAAGGAAATTGAATAAGAAAATTGTATAGTGTATGGCCAGCCTTAATCCTAGAAAGTATTCTCTGAAATAGTAGTTGATTGACTCCCTACTTCTGCTGGAGGAAGCATTAACCATATTAGATTCAACCATCTTTCAAACATAAATCTATACTCAGACGAAAAAGTAAAAAAATGGGGCCGACTTGCTGGACCTCTTGGTCCTTATTCTTCTGTCATTCTTCTCTTCTATGTTTTTAAAAATGCTATTAAAAAAAAAAAAAAAAAAAGATCTTTGCAATGGTTAAGCAAAGGGCAGCTCTGATCCTCTTGTTTTTGGGTCTCCTGCCAGAGGTCCTGGCTCCTCCAACAACCCCCCTGCCGACTGCCCATCATAGCATCTTCTTGCTATGGGAGCACTTGAGCAGTCTCGCTCCCGAGTCGCACTCCTGTGAATGGACACGCAGTGTGGCTCGGCCCTGCCCCCCCCCCCCTCTCTCCCCATTCGCTCACTGGCTGTGATTGACAGGAGCAGGAGATAATGGCTTCCGCTGCTGGGTGAGCCAATGTGGACTCAGAAACCTGTGAGAGCCACTGCTCTCAGGCACCTTGCGGGATCAAGATGATGATTATTATTATTATTATAAAGGATGTATATAACGCCAACAGTTTACACAGCACTTTATAATATAAAGAGAAACAATACAACTCAATACAAGAGGATTAGGAGGGCCCTGCTCCTGGGAGCTTACAATCTAATAGGGAGAGGCTGGTGTAACAAAAGGTAGTAACTGTGAGGGATGAATTGATGAGGGAAGTAGAAGATTCAGTTGTTAGCTGAAGGCAGAATAGGCTTCTCTGAAGGGATGAGTTTTTGGGATCGCCTAAAAGTGGACAGAGTAGGAGATACTCAGACAGATTGGGCTAGTGCGTTTCAGAGAATGGGAAAGGCTCTGGAGACGAGCATGCAAGGAGGAGATGAGGGAGCTAGAGAGTAGGAGGTCGTGGGAGGAGCAGAGAGGACGGTTTGGGTGATATTTGAGAAAGAATAGTGATGTAGCTCAGGGCAGAGTTGTAAATGGCTTTGTATGTTATTGTAATTGTTTGGAATTTATTTGTTGGGCAATGGAAAGCCAGTGGAAGGATTGACTGAACGATTAGTAAAGTGGATGAGTCTGGCAGCAGCATTCATGATAGACTGAAAAGGTGATAGCTTGCGGAGAGTTAGGCCAATGAGGGAGTGAATAAGTTGCATAGTAGTTTCAACGGTTAAATAGGGGCATATTTGCGCGATGATACGGAGGGGAAGTCTGCAATCTGAAAGGATGGGTCAGAGTCCAGGGTTACACCTAGCACCCTGGCATGGGGGGGAGGGACTGATAGTTGTATTATTGCTCTTGATGGAGAAGTCACGGAAGGGGGCACAGGCCGGAGGAAAAATTATGAGCTGTTTGAGGAAGTGGTGTGACATCCATGCTGATATGTCAGTTAATAAGTTAGTAATGGCAGAGGAGACTAAAGGAGTGAGGTGAGGAGTAGAGAGATAAGGGGAGGAGGTGTAAAATGGACAATAGGAGGGGTCTGGGGACAGAACCTTGGGATACCCCTACAGAAAGAGGAAGTGGAGAGAAGGAAACAGAATTATAGGTAACACTGAAGCGCTGTGATAGGTAGGAGGAAAACCAGGAGAGAGCAGAGTCTAAGGGCCAAGAGAGTGGAGGAGAGGATGGTCAGCAGCATCAAAGCCTGCAGAGAGGTAGTAGGAGTATGGAGTAGTGGTCATTGGTTTTAGCAGTTAGTAGATCATTAGTGCGTTTTAGTAGGGCAGTTTCAGTTGAATGTAGTAAGCGAAAGCCGCAATGTAAGGGAATGAGAAGGTTGTTGTCTGTAGGAATGAGAAGGTTGTTGTCTGTAAGGTTTTAGACTAAGACTTCTAAAAGTTTTGATGCAAACTGGAGAATGGAGATGGGGGTCCTAAGTTGTACAGGCTGGTGTGGTCCAATAAGGGCTTTTTAAATACGGGCGTAATCATTTTTTGAGGGAACGGGAAGGTGCCAGTAGAGATGGAGAGATTGAAGATGTGAGTGAGGGAGCATAGGTTAGAAGAGGAGGGTGGCCGTAGTAGTTGTGAGGGAACAGGATCCAGGAGACAGGTGGCAAAGCGGACTTCTGAGAAAACGTTAATGACCTTTTTGGTAGAAGCAAGGTCAAAAGAAGAAAGTGGTTTTGTACAGGGTATGTTAAGTGGAATAGATGCCTGTTCAGTGGAGATACCCCCCACAAAGTGCATTAATCTCGTTTTTAAGGGGATTTATTGGCAATCTCAAGAGCAGTGAGTGAGTTACTGGTTGGAGATGGTGATGGAGAAAGTAGAGTGTTAAAGTAGAGCAGAGACGACGAGGACAGAGTATTAATGAGCATGACAAAGTAGGCTTGTTTGGCAGCATGGGCGGAGGAATTGTATTTTAAGAAGGCAGATTTATATCGGGTGAATGCATGCTGGGATTTGGTTTTGCGCCACAATTGCTCCAGTGCGCGGCTATGTCTCTTAAGATTTCTGATGTTGTCAGTCTGCCAAGGTTGTAATGGTCGGGGCCTTATACTTCATGTAGTGAGAGGAGCAAGAGAATCCAGTGTGCTTGAAAATGAACTGTTGTAGACAGACATAACCAGGTCAGGGCAATACAGGAGTGAGATTTTGTCATGGAGGTGGTCAGTTGCAGAGTAGATAAGAGAAGGATTAAAGTGGTAAAGATTTCTCTGGGGAATTGCTTTCTGCTTGGAGGGACAGGTGGTTAGAGACGAGGACATTTTGAAAGTGATCAGGGAGGAAAGGAGTGTTAGTGAGGTTGTAGGGGGTGCAAAGATGGGAGAAAACGGGGTCAAGGGTATTGCCATCAGAGTGATTGTAGAACTGTGTCCTTTGTGTTCGGTCAAAGGATGAGGTGAAATTGAAAAGTTGGGATGAAGCTGGGCTGTTGACCTTAATGGGGATGTTAAAATCACCTAGAATAATATTGGGTATTTCAGAGGAGAGAAAGTAGGGTAGCCAGGCAGAGAGGTCATCAAGGAAGCGTGACACTGGTCAAGGAGGCCGATAGATCAGGTAGGTAAGATGGGGCTCAGGTAGGCATAAACGGGGGGGGGGTTGGGCTGGGAGCTGAACTCAAAAGGTTTTATACCTTAATGCAAAGAATGCATTAAGGTAAAAAAAAGAAACTTCTGTCTTTAGAACCACTTTTTCGGTCACAATGAATCTGACTTTGAAATCGTCCGACTTCACTTAAAGCTGCATGATTTCAAAGCTGGATTTTAGTGCGACTTGGAAGACATCTGTGCGACTTCATGCACAGATGTCTATGCAAGTCGCACCTGAGCTTGCAAAAAGTAGTGCGATGGAGTTGCACTGATTTAACCGATTCTGCTGTGGACAATAGGGTGCGACTTGCCATGTGATTTGCACCTGGTTTCCTTGTCCGCTACATTCATGTTGACTTTGTTATCCTGAATGGAACTGAACAGAAGCTGACTGAATTCTGCAAGTATATACTGTATATCTGACACTTGAAGTGAATTGTTAGGACAGAAGAACTATGAAGCAATGACTGAATTAACCCCATCAAGATGGTATTTGGAAATCCAAGTGAGCATTGTTTGGACGCAAAAGCTGTCTACCAGTTATAAGCACGTCAGGCGTGATCTGATTGATGCCTGGCCCAAGTATACTGTAGTGCTAGTTTTTAAAGAATTCACGCTTCTATGAATCTTAGCCAGGTGCCTAACTGCATTATTGGTTTTGTGTTTTTTCATCAACTTAACTTTGTTTTATTGAATATGATTAGCCAACCTGCTCACAGTAGCTTTCATAGTCAAGAGAAACCACAAGAATCCCTTAGTGGCTAGTGTTATGTATTTACATTACAAACTGGTGCTGAAATGAACAGAATAAAGTTACAGTAAGGATCTTCTGTTTCATGAGCAGCAGCAGCTTTGGGCTAGCTTGTGGAAAAACATTTTAGATGTGCAAACTGTGAATTCATTTTAGAAAGCATAATTTAGTTTGTATTCAGGCTGAATAGGTGCCTTTTTATACTTGCAAGAAAAGTCGTTTCTAAGTTGATTTACATGTAATTTCTGCATAATGGCAACAAGAAAAGGTGAGTATGTATGTACTGTAGGGTTTTGTGCAGTTTATAGTGTAGAAACGGAGGGTGTGGATATTGGGTATGCAAAACAGTAAGTGGGGTTAGAAAGCAGTGCAGTCATATTATACGTATTCCCAGTCAGCCTGCATTCACACTTGTGTAGTCCAAAAATCACAAGACTTTGCGCATGTATTCTGCATTTTGGGCATCGTACTTGAAGGCTTAGGGCCCCAGATGATGTACAGCATTCAGCCCCTCCAGACGCAGTGCATTTCAGCCTGCCATTAACTAAAATGCTGGTGTTGCACGCACAGGAGCTAGACGTCCCTATGTGCAAGTGGCCTCATACTAAATGCGCACTATTTATTTTACATTATTCACTATCTTATTTATCTAAAAAATTAATTAACACTTTTTAATCAGAGTAAAGCATCAAGTCAACTAAACTCATGGAATATTGATCTGGTCAGTTAAGTAGCAGAGGGGGTTGTTAATCAGTTTCAGCTGCTTCGGTGTTGATGAAATTACCAGGTGCACTAGATGGGCAAAAATGACACAACCTCCAAAACGACAATGGTTTTACAGGTGAAGGCCACTGACATTTTATTTCCCTACTCATCTTTTCTAACTGTTTTTTCACTAGCTTTGCATTTGGCTAGGGTCAGTATCACTACTGGTAGCATGAGGCGATACTTGAACCCTATAGAGGTTGCACAGGCAGTCCAACTCCTTCAGGATGGCACATCAATATGTGTCATTGCCAAAAGGTTTGCGGTGTCTTCCAGAACAGTCTCGAGCATGGAGGAGATTCCAGGAGACTGGCAGTTGCTATAGGAGAGCTGGACAGGGCCACAGAAGGTCCTTAACCCATCAGCAGGACCCATATCTGCTCCTTTGTGCAAGGAGGAACAGGATGAGCACTGCCAGAGTCCTACAAAATGACCTCCAGCAGGCCACTGGTGTGAATGTCTCTGACTAAATAATCAGAAACAGACTTCATGGTGGTGGCCTGAGAGCCCGATATCCTCTAGTTGACCCTATGCTCACTGCTCAATTGATATTTGCGATTGAACATCAGAATTGGCCGGTCCACCACTGGTGCCCTGTGCTTCTCACAGATGAGAGCAGACCCTGAGCACATGTGACAGAAGTGAAAGGGTCTAGAGAAGCCGTGGAGAACGTTATGCTGCCTGTAACATTTACATGACTGGTTTGGAGGGTCAGTGATGGTCTGGGGAGGCATATCTATAGATGGGACGCACAGACCTCTACTTGCTAGATAATGGCACCCTGATTGCCATTGGGTATCAAGATGAAATCCTTGGACCCATTGTCAGACCCTACGCTGGTGCAATGGGTCCTGGGTTCCTTCTGCTGCATGATAATTCCTGGCCTCATGTGGCAAGAGTATGCAGCCAGTTCCTGGAGGGTGAAAGAATTGATACCATTGGGGTATCATTGAGGTTGCCATTAGGTATCAGGATGAAATCATTGGACCCATGGGTTCCTTCTGCTGCATGACAATGAAACGGCTTTGAAGCTGGAGCATGCTCTGTAGATGTGGCAACGTCTGGTCTACAAAATCTCAGGCTACAGCAGGGACATAGAGAAGCAGAGGGGGACAGTGAATAGCAGGATCATCCAGGTTTTTTTTGCAGAATACAGAAGACAATTCCTATAGTGACTGATATAGCATGTCTTGATTGTTTTTAATGACACTTTAGGAAAGAAATCTATACATTTAAAAGATCTATATGATTCCTTAGTAAGTTAAAGCTACTGAAAGCATTACAAAGCCGTAAACATAGACAGCTCATTCTCGTACAGCATCAAACCTTGTTCAAGTGTCGCTTTTTATCTGTGCTTCTCTTATTACTCTTCTATATTTATCCATCGCCTAAAATATTTTGTCTTTATTTAGGTGTACACTTAACATTTGTATTAATGGCACTTGAGGAGATTATTTTCGAGTACCCTAATTTTGTTGGCAGGACATCCTATGTTCCTGGATCAGAACCCTTGCAGTCACAGAGCCTGTGTGTATATTTTTTCATTGCCTAGTTTCCAGCACTACAGTACACAGAAGCTGTGAAGAGCTAAAAAAAATCCATTAGGAAGTCTCAAACAAATGTGTTTTCAAAATATATTTTGGAAAAGACCATTGATACTTTAATAATGTGCTTGGAAGCTAGTGGAGGAGGGGGGGGGGGGGTGGGAGTAAAATGGTAGTAATTTAATTACTGTTGTTGTCTGCTGAAGTATTACTGAAAATGGCAGCTAGACGTTATATGTATTGGAAACGGTGATTGCTCAAATATATTGCTGTGATAGGCTGGTGGCCTTTTGGGTGAGGATTCTCGACAAAATGTGGCAAAGGTCAGAAATGTGATGAGGGATTAAAAAATTAAAAGTTCCAGTAATGCATGGTTCAGATTTGGGGAATGTAAGTTAATGGAAGAAAATTATTTATTTTAATTAATCTGCACTGATGTGCTCTGTCCGCAGAACACAAGTTCCTGGATCACAGGCAATGTTGACATTGGCTTCATATGCAGGGCTTCGGTTCTGCATTAATTACCCTTAGGCTTCCAAACAGAAAAAAGATGTCTTTACAGATGCATCTTCCTGCCAGGTGCCCTTGCCATTGATCACATGTGTTTTTGTGTAAATATAGTCTGCATTTATTTTAATAATGCTATCTGTGGTCCTCCTGAATTCAGCAGAGAGCACATCTCAGCAGGCAAAGGTACTCGGGTCCATGTGAATTGTGCCAGAATAGATGCTGCAGCTAAGACTAGTGTTAACAAAAATAATAAGATTAATAATATTATCTCTAATCCTCTACTCAAAACAAATATGCAGGAGGGGGCATAGCTGCATGATGGTGGAGTGAGGTCCCATCCTATTGAGACCCACCGAGAAGTCTGAATTGACCCCGTCGCTGCTATATCTGTACATGCCCAAGTGTATTAAGAAACCTTTGAATTAGACCATCCACCCGCACCTCCTTGATAAATAATTACTTCGCTCCCAGCATGTCTCTACCTACCTTCCAAGCAGCAAGAAGTCAATATGGTGCCCAAGACATATGACGCCGCTCCTCAGGGACCCACAGCTGACTGCCTACAGCTATAGGATTCCTTTCTTCCACTCTCAGCTGAGCAGCCTTTGGGTCTGATTACACAAGATACATTCTAATGCCTCGTACACACGCAATGATTATCGGCCGACCAATCGTCCGACTTTTGTCCAGAGTGGTGTTTTGTTGGTTGGAATGTGCCTAGACTGCACACGAATTTTCTCGGCCAACAAAAATCTACTTCAGAAGTGATGTCATGTGCTGGTTCACTTTCCGTGTGTTTTTTTTCTTCTCTGAGCATGCCCAGTCTTGCTCATCAGATTTTTGTCTGCCGACATCTGTACTGACTGACGGAAAATCGGCCGTTGTGTTGACGGCCAAGAAAAATTTTATAGCCTGCACCCCAGATTTTTTTGGCCGAAAAGTCGGAGTCAGTTGTCGGAAGCGTCATACTAACAAGCCGAAAATCGGCCGATCGGACATTGGCCGAAAATTGGCATTAGACCTGAAACTAGGCACACAGACCAGGGGCTCAAGCCCATGGGCCAGCGGCTTACTCAGTCAGCTGTGGCTACCATCCAGCCTTGCTAGCGTGCCCTGAATCCAGAGCCTTTGTGTCCACACTTACTACTAAACAGGAGATGGAACTTTTAACCAAGACAATGCAACAATTTATCAGAGATGGGTTCCTTTGAAGTGTATGATGCACTGCACTTTTGACCACGTGGGTCGACTCTTTAGAGACGGCCATACCTCCTTTTGAGCAACATTTAGCTCTCCTAGAAGCTTCAGTAACCTCACACAGGCACCACCTCTACGCTCTGAGTCTACACAAGGATGATTTAGAGAATAGGAGTAGGAGAAATAATTTTGGATTCCAGAGACTATGACAGCCTGTGTCCTCTGCTCCACATTGGCCATCATCTTGAATATGGTCCTGGACAGGGTACCCAACACAAAACCCAAACTTAATAGGGTTCAAAGGATCCAGAGGCCAAAGGGGGAAGTGGGGAGGTTACACTGCATAAGAAACAGGAGGCAAATGCAACCTACTGGGGCTACCGATTTCACTGTCAGTCTATAAGGGCGATTGCTCGTTTATGCTCCAAATGCCTAATCACCTGCGGGATCTCTTTATCATGCTAGAGATCTGTTCCATCTGCCTGCTCAGGGGGGGATCGGCGGATCGATCCCCCGCTGAGATAAACGGAGTCCGTCTGACGAACCGGATTGTGTGAAAGGGGCCTTAATCTAAAACAACAAAATGATACATTGTGTTTTATAGTTATCAAGCAGCCTTAACCATGTTGATAAACCTTCTTTTTTTTTTTTTTTCTTTCGACAGCTGTAAGTGAGCAGAGAACAGCTCTGTAAGAATCAAGGACATGCCGTTTTAAGATCGTGAGGGGGCGTGTTGAATCGAGTTTGCAATTTTTTTTAGTGATTAATTGTGCAGCTCTAGAATATAGTATTCTCTTCCTTTCAGTATTTTGACCTAACTAGATGGGAGGGAGGGTGGGTGAAACTCAGTGGGTGTCGCACTTGCACTAAATATATCACCCATAGAGTGAGACTCTGAGTGACTGAGTTTTTGGTAGAGATCTTTCATATATGGCGTATTTACCTCTGTAGTCAAATTCTACTTCCCCGTGTAGGTCCCTGCCTCCCCAGGCTCCCCCTATTAGGTGGGGCTGGGGTGGGTAGACTCATTTTAGAACAAGGTTTGGTTTAGTGACTAACGATTTGTTTTTATTTCTTATTTGTATGTACTGTTCTTCTTCGTCTCCCTCCTTTCCTTCCAGAATTTTATGGAGGGTGGTATAATTTTAGGAGGTGACCTCAACATGGCCCTCGACTTTTAGACGCCTCGAGGTTTGCAACTTCACTCTTGTACTCTGACCTCAGGTTAGTCAAAAAGCCTTCCAATCTCTCCATCTGTGGCGAAATACAACACCCCAGTGTTGGACTATACATTCTCTTCAGTACCACATGACAGCTATTCCAGGATTGACTACATTCTGACTTCTCAATCCCTACTTCCAGATGTTACAAAAAAACTCCAATGTGACCCAGACTATTTCGAACTATGCTCCAGGGGCTTCAGCCCAAAGGTAAATTTGATAACCCCTCTCACATTTTTAAGTAAATCCAGCCCACGCTCCACCCAAAGCCCCCATCCCCCACCTCACCCCTGCCCAATGCCCCACCATGCACAATTCCCAGTGCCCATCAGCTCAGCCTCACCAGTGCCCATCAGCTCAGCCTCACCAGTGCCCATCAGCTCAGCCTCATCAGTGCAGCCTTACCTGTGCCCATCAATGCAGCCTGATCAATGTCCATCAGCTTAGCCTCACCAGTGCCCATTAATGCATCCTCCCCAGTACCCATTAGCTCAGCCTTCCCAATGCCCATCAGCTGAGCCTCATCGGTGCCCATCAAATCATTAATGCATCCTGATCAGTGCCCATCAATGCAGCCTTGCCGGTGCCCATCAACGCAGCCTTGCCGGTGCCCATCAACGCAGCCTTGCCGGTGCCCATCAACGCAGCCTTGCCGGTGCCCATCAACGCAGCCTTGCCGGTGCCCATCAACGCAGCCTTGCCGGTGCCCATCAACGCAGCCTTGCCATTGCCCATCAATGCAGCCTGATCAGACAGATTCCTCTATCTTTGCCAATCAGCTTAGCCTGACCCGTGCCCATCAGCTCAGCCTTACCTGTGCCCATAAATGCAGCCTGATCAGACAGTGCCCATCAGTGCAGCCTTACCAGTTTCTGTTACGGCAGCCATGCCAGTGCCTATCAGCGCAGCCTTGCCAGTGCATGGGGAGAGAAGAGCAGCCAGTTTACACTGAGCGGGGATCTTCTGCTTACCCAACGCCATGCGACTGTTGCCACACTAAGTCCTGCCTTCTGGACCGGCTCCTATGATGGACGTTACATGTCCTGGCATTGGACCAGTGAGACGTCCATCATAGAAGCCGGTCCAAGAGACTTTGTATGACACTTGGCTGCGCCGGGTAAGCGGGAGATCCCTGCTCTGTGTAAACCAGTGACGCTTGCCCTCCTCTTCAGAGGCTGCCCTGCAAAGCAGCCTCAGGGCAGGCAGCCAATGCCCGAGTTCCTGGCCAACCCTAGGGCCTTGGGGCTAATAATTATCATTAGGGATAGGAGACCCGGGGCTTTTTGGGCCCCCGAAGCCACTGCCTGCAACACAAATTGTTGATGGCCTTTTCCCAAGTTTTTAAAGACCCATGACACCACTGATGTTTCCCGCGCGATCTGTGGGAAACCCACAAATGTGTGATTGGGGGGGGGAGAATAAATACAAAAGGCATCAGAACTGAAAAATAAATCCTATAAAAAAAAAAAAAGAAAAAAAGCTATATATATTATATTTTACAGATTACAAAGTATATTGATATTTCCCTTCTTCTATAGCGTTTAAAATGAGCAGGTAATCAATACTGATATATACAGTAGAATCAACTGTTTGCTCTTTCAAAGGAGTATCCAAACCACAGCCTCCTACCAGATTTGACTAAATATTAAGAGACTGATGCATCAACTACTAAACTTCTTTTGCCTCCCAGCTTCCAACTTACTGTTCTGCTGCCTGAAAGGTAAAGATGGTTATACACCCAGCAAGCTAAAATAAAAAAATTAAAAATACTCCGCCGGGACATTGTAGTCTGACAGTATCACCCACAGCTGTCAGAAAATACTGATCACTGGCTAAAGCCAATGATCAAGAAATGTTTTCCAGCATGTCCATTCAACAGAAGTCCATCACATTGCTCAAAATGTATCTTGTTTAGCTAGGACCGGACAAAATTTGAATCAGGGTGTAGATGGCCTTGACTGAAGTCTATTGTAAATTTGGATCACGGCATGGCCAAGTAAGGAGGAGGGGGGCTCTGCTGGGCATTTTAGGGATTAGGGTGGGGTCATTTTAGTAAAAATGTACGCATTCATTCCAAAGCCGATTTTTTTTTTTTTTTTTTTTTTTTTTTTTTTTTTTTTTTTTTGTACCCCAAGTTGCAGTCTCCCAGTGATTAGCAGAGGCCATTATATAGAAAGGTTGAGGTGCTCGCACACCCCCCTTCAGCCTTCCTTGCCATTTATACTGCTCATATTATTACACTTCCACAATGAATCGTGTTCTGTGCATGGGTGGAGGAGATCTTGTCACTAAACAGCTCATCCTCCATTTACAGAATGCAATACATTGTGAGATAATAGTAGGAGTTCCCTAAATGGAGAAGAGGACTGGCAAGCGGAAATTTTTTTCTCTCACAGCACCAGAAGACCGCTTTTCAATACAGTATATGGTGGCTATGAAGCAGACGCTGCAGGGATTTTTACCAGGAGCAGTCATCTGCAAGTAATGGGATATACAGAACACATATATATGTTATAATCGATCGCACACTCTAAAAATATGAGAACTGCAATTAAAAAAAAAAAAAATAAAAAGGAACAGGTACTGGAGTTGTCAGTCTTTTACATTTTCTGTTTGGCGAGTTATTGAGCAGGAATGAGCATGTCCATATTCGGTGTCCTTAACATGGTCCTACAATGACGAAATTGAATCGGTCCAGCAAGGATCAGTGTGTGGGATCCCCCATTCAACAGAAGTCAGTTGTGTATAAAGGTCAGTGAGGAGAGCTCTGAGAGCCGATTGGAAGCAAGAGACACACAACTCCCTTCACACAACACACATGAACAAAGTTGAGGCTGTCAATTACAGGCTGGCATGTGCTTGCAGTCCCTCTCACCTTTTTTCTTTTGGTGTCAGAAAATCCAGTAAGAAGTGATTAATGCTGAACGCAGAGGAACGAAGCAGCAGACAGAAATTACATTTAGTGCTCCCAAATGAGAAAAAATATACACTATAGAGGGATATGCTTTGTTCATATTTCATGTCTGAGGTTTACAACTACATTAGGATTAATGGCCACGGATCGGGAGAGAGTGTCAGGAAGGTCCTGCCAGGAGACAAGTTGGCAATCGCAGGCAAGGCCCTGCCCCTTGAATTTCCCAAAGCTAATTGGCTAATTGCCAAATGTGAAAGCCCCAGCATGTGAATTGAGTGTGCTGCGCACCTGATGACAGTTAAGCATCAAGAGGCCTATTTAAGCTAGATCTGCTCCCAGGATCAGTGCTGTCTCGTCTACAGCGTTCCGTGCCAGTCCTGCTTCCTGTTACCTGTGTTGCTCCTGAGATCTTGACCCGGCTTGCCTTTGACTACTCCAGTTCTCTGCCTGCACCGACCCCGGCTTGTCCTTTGACCATTCTCCAGTCTCTCCACTTGTACCTGATCTGATCTCTCTGTGTATGACCCGGCTTGTCTGACTCTGCTTACCTTCCAGTATACCTCGAGGCTCTCTAGCTGCTGCATTGATCCAACTACACCCAGGACACCTGCCTCCGTCTGGAACTCTACGCTACCAGCAGTCCTGCAGCCTGCACGTCCACCGGCACTCGTGCGACTCTGCACTCTGCGCTTCCTGTTTACTCTATCAGGGGCTCTGAGTCAGAGGTGTAAGAGAGGCCTTCCTCCGCACATTCAGGCTCTACCTACCAGGTACGTGACAGTACGAGACAGCCATGTCTGAGCCTGAGCGGGGAACCTCTCCCCTGGATGAATTATGCCTACACCTGGCCGGCCTCACACAGGCCGTCAAGAGCCTGCAGGAAGGTTATACACGGTTGGAGGAACGTGTTCAGACACTGTCACGTACCTGGTAGGTAGAGCCTGAATGTGCGGAGGAAGGCCTCTCTTACACCTCTGACTCAGAGCCCCTGATAGAGTAAACAGGAAGCGCAGAGTGCAGAGTCGCACGAGTGCCGGTGGACGTGCAGGCTGCAGGACTGCTGGTAGCGTAGAGTTCCAGACGGAGGCAGGTGTCCTGGGAGTAGTTGGATCAATGCAGCAGCTAGAGAGCCTCGAGGTATACTGGAAGGTAAGCAGAGTCAGACAAGCCGGGTCATACACAGAGAGATCAGATCAGGTACAAGTGGAGAGACTGGAGAATGGTCAAAGGACAAGCCGGGGTCGGTGCAGGCAGAGAACTGGAGTAGTCAAAGGCAAGCCGGGTCAAGATCTCAGGAGCAACACAGGAAGCAGGACTGGCACGGAACGCTGTAGACGAGACAGCACTGATCCTGGGAGCAGATCTAGCTTAAATAGGCCTCTTGATGCTTAACTGTCATCAGGTGCGCAGCACACTCAATTCACATGCTGGGGCTTTCACTTTTGGCAATTAGCCAATTAGCTTTGGGAAATTCAAGGGGCAGGGCCTTGCCTGCGATTGCCAACTTGTCTCCTGGCAGGACCTTCCTGACAGAGAGACTTTTTGTGTAGGCTTTCCCGTCATGCTCTAAGATCAAGTTGTTTTTGGAGCTGAGTAAGTCTTCTTTTCTAATACCTGAGAGAGACAGCGGTAGCTTTAACTGTACAGAATATAAGACCTATGCAATCTGTCACCTTTGTAAAGCGGAGATCTACACAGAATGTTACCTTGTAGGTATTTATGTAAAACTGCAGAAAATTGATGGTTATCACATAACCTAACATATTTTCATGGGTGCACTGAGCAGGAAAACTTTGCACAGCCAAAGAATAAAAATAGAAACAGGTTCTCAGTAGAATGGCAGTCTACTGGGCATTCAGTTCCCAGCTCTCAGCACCTGCTGTATTAATCCTCTCCACAGGTGGAAGCCAGAGTCCTTTTTCCTGCAGCTTGGGACAACATCTGCAACCTCGCAGTGGGACGTAAACTGTCCAGTGGCCAGCTGGTAATACATGCTGAATAGTCCATTTTTAAACAGATAACATTTAAATACATTATGCAAAAATAAAACATATCAACTGCTGAAAAAACATTGAAAATATTATTTTCATTTTAAAGTGGAACTTTACCCACAACTTGATAAATATGTTCATAGTATGATTTAAGGATCATGCATTCCACATTATTAAGTAGGTGCTATGAATTGCATGCAGCATTGTTCCTGTTCTTCTTGCTAAAGGCTGCTGTTTTGCTGAAGCCCAGAGACCCTGAGCAGCTGTAAATCTTTAGGCGGTCCACAGATCAGCCTCTACATTTTCGGCACAAAAAAAAGAGAGAAACTGAGCATATGCAGAGCAGGATGAGGCTCTCTCTGTATTACTGGATTTTAAACAGTATAGGCACTTATTTTTAACCACTTGCCGACCGCCGCAAGTACATATACTGCGGGATGTCCGCCGGTCACTCAGCGATCGTCGGGGGAGAGGGAGAAAGGCAGGCGGCTAGTGTAAACAAGCTGCCTGTCATTCTCCCCTGTGTAGGAACAATGATCATACGGTTCTACTATGTAGGACCGTTGATCATTGTTCCTACAGCTCAAGCCACAGCCAATCACAGTTAGAATCATGCCCCTAGGGACACACACAGCCCCTCCCTCTCAAATAAAGTTAACCCCTTCACTGCCAATGTATTTTTACAGTAACAGTGCATATGTATATCACTGATTACTGTAGAAATGTCACTGGTAACCCCAAAAGTGTCAATGTCAGTCAAGGGTCCGATCTGTCCGCCGCAATGTCGCAGTACCGCAAAAAAATCGCAGATCGCCGCCATTACGCGTTAAAAAAAATGTCAAAAAGCTTTCTCTTTGTTAGTAAACGCGATAACTTTTGCGTAAACCAATCAAAATACGCGTTTTGCGATTTTTACCAAACATATGTAGCATCAAACAAATTGGCCGAAAATGTTAAAAAATTTAGATTTTTACATTTTTTTTTTTTTTTTTGGGGGGGGGGAATTTCATATAAAAAAATGTGAAAAATATTGTTGTTTTTGCAAAATTGACGCTTTTTTTTTTTTTTTTTTTTTTTTTTTATAGCGCATGATTAAAAAAATCGCACAGGTGATCAAATACCACCAAAAGAAAGCTCTGTTTGTGGGAAAAAAAGGATATCAAATTCATTTAGGTAAAGCGTCGCACGACCGCGCAATTGTCAAAGTCACGCAGTGCCGAATCGCAAAATACCCCCTAGTCTTTCAGCAGCCAAATCTTCCGGGGCTTAAGTGGTTAATCTTTAACATAGTTGTACCTGCAAAAGGGGCCAGCCCAAGTAATCTAGCAGGACCTAATTTTCTGACTAAAGTTCCACTTTTAAACAGTACTAATAAATGTTTGCAGGAAATTGCATCTTCTTTGGCTTCCCATAAATTCCATACCTGTTCCATAATTTTAGTTAATGGAATGGCAAAAGACTGCTATAGTAAGTCTTATATAATCTGTATAAGAACGATGTCCTATTCATGCAAGCAGCTGTGCAAGAATGCAGCCACTGGTGTGTTAGGATAACCAACCCAATAGTGGCACAGCCCACTGTTTCTCTCTCCTTCTTCTTTCTTTGTTTTTTCATGATGAGTTGATTAGGTTCTCTTGGCTGTAGCACAGTGTGAGGTGGTGGAATGCGTTGCATTTGTTCTCTTACAGTGTACATAACTGAAATGCAGCAGCACGAACTAGCCTGGTAGGAGACCAGCCATTTTGCTTGTTTTGCAGTGTGACTGCAATGGAATAGCTGCTCCACTCAGTACTACCACTCCTCGTTTGAATGGGCCTGATTAGTTGGACCGAGGCTAAGCTATACAAGTGTAGATTTCTCTTTATTTCAGGGGGGATGGAAACTGGCTGGCTATTAAAGTCTTTGTTATTTTTAACTAAAAAAAAAAACGTGTCCTTGCCTCTTCTGTGCAGTGGTTTTGTATAGAGCAGCCCAGATGCTCCTCTTCTCAGGTCCCTCTTCGGTGCTTCTAACCCCCTCCCTCTTGTTGAGTGCCCCCTTTTCTCTCCTCATTGGCTAACCGACTGACTTTGACAGCAGCAGGAGCCATTGGTGCTGCGCTGCTGTCGCAGCCAATGAGAAGGGGAGTCCTAGGCAGCTGAGACACTCTGGCCACATCGCTGGATCTAAATGAACCTCAGTTAAGTATTGGAGGGGATGAGGGGGGCTGCTGAACACAAAAGGCTTTTTATCTTCATGCATAGAGATAAAATTAAGATAAAAAACTGCCTTTACAACCACTTTAAATTCTGGCAGCTGTCACCCAGGACTGTATGAATAACAGTGACTGAATCTGATTGGCTGCAGCTACTGTTTGACCAATCATTTCCCCCCCCCCCAGCTCCTTCCGGTAAAGGTTGTGGAGCCAAGTCAGGTGGTGTTGACAGGTCCACCGATGGCTTGAATCAGGGGAAATGTGGGCCATGTAAGGCAAGCTTAAAGGAGAAGTACAGCCCAAGCTCCAGTTTGTTCTGCACTCCTGTGACCCATTTTAAGCAGACAGCGGGGTGAAGTTACAGAGCCGGTCCAGGCTGGGGAACAATATGATCGGGATCCACCTACAACCCTGGACCAGCAATCTGAGTGAGCCCCTGAGAGCCTTAGCCAGCTGCACTCGCCTTGTGCCCCCTCCACAGCCCAGCGCGGGGGATGGGTGGAGGCAGAGCAGAGAGTGGTGACTGACACGGGAGCTCTGAGAACCGAGTGATTAGCGGGGTTTGACCGCTCAGTTCTCAGCCCTAGAGCCAGCGGGGAACAGATGCAACATCAGACCGAGGCTGTAAACACATAGCTCAGTATGATTCTTGGAGAAAGGAAAAAACTATACTGCTTCTCTGTTTAAGACAACATTTTTGTGGGTTTTTTTTTTTTCTTGTGCTGACTGTTGTCCTTTAAACACTGATGCAGATGTAAAGGCAACCATTCATTGAATCTCAAAACACATGCAGGCTTTGTGGGTTATGAGCACGCACGTGTATTTTAGTGTCTATGGATCGAGTATCGTTCAACAGTCAGATCATTTTCTTGTTGACGCACTGCCATGTGCGTTTCTTGTAAATAAAAAGAACTTAATTGAACCCCACAATGTTGTTAAAAAGTTCATTTAGGAGTTTGTGCGCCTTCTCCTTTTTTTTTTTTTTTTTTTCCTTGTCTTTTGAGGTATGCTAAAAGTTTTCTAAAGCGCTGCTTTTCAGTTTTCCACATAGCAATGGTTAATAAATAAAATTGGCTTTAAAAGAACAGAGGGATTAACACTGGTTTTCTTCTGTTCTTGCACATGATATATTTTCATATATTTCATATATACGATTTTCTTTCCTGGAATCATATGGTGTTGGAAAACCGTGAACCTGAGATGAACTTTATTGAATGTAGTATATTGGTGGTGAGTCAGTTGCTTCATTGCTTTTGCACATAAAAATGTATTTTTGGAAAAGTTTGCACCTGTAGACCAATCTGTCGTCATAGATTTTCAGCCTAGTGTACATATAGTTTATTGGGGGAATTCATAAAGGGTGCACCCAGTTCATGTACCTGTCAGAAACTTGCATTGTGTATCATGAGAGGCTGTATGCCCATTTTTCCCAGTGTATATAAAACTAAAAGAGCAGTAGTAGAGTATTGTACTGTGTAACCATTAATGTAATGTTGAAAGTTTTATAAAGCCTCGTACAGACGCACCGATTTGTTGGCCGTGAATTTTCGGCCAACGTCCGATCGGCCGATTGTCGGCTTGTTAGTATGATGCTTCCGACAACCGACTGCGACTTTTCGGCCGAACAAAATCTGGTGTGCATGCTATAAAATTTTTGTTGGCCGTCACCAGAACGGCCGATTGTTCTTCAGTCAGTACAGATTTCGGCAGACAAAAATCTGATGAGCAAGACTGGGCATGCTCAGAGAAGAAAAAACACACAAAAAGTAAACCAGAACATGACATCACTTCTGAAGTTGGTTGTTGTTGGCCGACAAAATTCGTGTGCAGTCTAGAGCACATTTCAACCAACACAACACTGGACAAAAGACGGCTGATCGGTCGGCCAACAATCGGTGCCTGTGTACGAGGCTTTAGTGTACCCTTTATTGGCTAACTAAGGGGTGCCCTCTTCAGACTTTATACATTTCTGAAAATGGTTCTGAAATCTTACTATTTACACACAGGGTTACAAGGAGAAGCAATGAAAAAAATGCAACAGTTTTTTCTTAACACACTTGTGTGGTAAAGGCCTTTTGTTAAAGGAGAGCTTGGGGCAACAACTTTTTTACGTGTTCTTTTTTGCTAATTTCCTACCTTCACTGAATATGCCATCCGTTTTCTTCCTAGCCCAGTAGTTTCCTTGAAATAGCCTGGTAACTTTCAAATAAAACTGTTACTTGCCAGTGATTTCCTCTTTCTCTGATTCCCTCAGCCACCAGTCTTGGCATGTCCCATTTTTAGTACTATCTACAGTAAGCAGGGATGTACTTCTGTCCCTGTTTGCTGTAGTGGGAGAACGGGACTCTGAGACCCCCGGTCTGTACAGGTGGTACAGACCGTGTACTAAAAAATGACAGCCCCCTGGGCTGCTCTAAAAGGCTGCATCTGTGTGTAACCCACACTGCCTGTAAAACCGTTTCATATGCAGAAGATAGCGAGGCTTGCAAGAGGCGCTCAGTGTGTGAAACTCTCAGGTAATGTAACTTCTTCCAGGGAGAAGACTAGCTGTCAAAACGAAGCAGTGATGTCGGGGTTGGGTGGGACCGAGCAGCTATCAAACACCAGCCAATGCGATGATGACTGGGTGGACTGCTACGTTTATGTGGCTCCACCTCCCTTTCCTAAACAGCCCAATCATTGGCTGGTTTTTGATAACTGCTTGGTCCCACCCATCCCCCGACATTGTTGCTGAGTTTTGACAGCTGGTCTTCTCCCTGCAAGCAGTTATATTACCTGGCGATTTCACTGTCTGCTGCATGTAAACTCCCCCTCCCCTCTGTCAGTACCATCAGTGCTGCCTATCAGTGCACTGAGTACAGGGTTGGGGAGAGGAGCGCAGCCAGGCACAGTGTCTATGAGAGTGCAACGGCCAGGTGGGGCACAACTAAAATCTGTTAATTTTTTTATGTGGCAATAATAAACAAACAAACATTAAGTGCAGCCCTAACTTACTAATCAATAACTTAAAGTGATTGTAAAGTCTCATTTTTTGTCCTATAAAAAAAACAAACGTATTATACTTACCTGCTCTGTGAAGTGGTTTTGCACAGTGCAGCCCGGACCCTCCTCTTCTCTGGTCCCTCTTCTGTTCTCCTAGCCCCTCCCTCCTGTTCAGTGCCCCCACAGCAAGTAGCTTGCTATGAAGGCATCCGAGCCGAGTTACAGCTCCCTGTGTCCATTCAGACATGGAGCCCCTGCCCCCTCTCTCCCCTGATTGACTAGCTGACTTTGACAGCAGCCATTGGCGCTTCTGCTGCATTTCAGCCAATCAGGAGGGAGAATCTTGGACGGCTAAGACACTCGTGGACATCGCTGGACCGAGAGGGACCTCAGGTAAGTATTAGGGGGCAGCTGAGGGGGGCTGCTGCACATAGAATGCATTAAGATAAAAAAACCTTCTGCCTTTACAACTCCTTTAACACTAATGGTGGAACCCTCTAATGTATATGGTAATCTCAAAAAACTTTAATATTACCACAATACCAGTCTCTGATATGTAATTTCACATATAATACACATCAAACTGAAAATAAAACCTAAAAAATGAAACTTAGCAGTGGTGGTGGAAACCCCTTTTATAAGTATTTGCCATACATATTAACTTCAAGTGCAATAAATCCAGTGATCTGTGATTTCACATGTAATACACATCTAAAGGAGAATAAGACTAGCTAGACCAGGTCCGGAGGAAGACTAGCTTGTGCTTCGTGGAAATGTTGAAATAGAACCTTCATTGTGCGTTCACCTTTCAAGACCTGTGAGTGCCGCTCTCTCTTTTGGATTATCTGTGTCTATATTTTATTTTAGGAATTTTGTTTTGGATAGATAAGGGAGGATAAAACTGTTGGTTCTTCTGAGCCCCATATTGGGGATAATTCCCTTAACTTCCTGTTCCATTAACCAAAACAGGAAGTGAAAAGAAATCCCTCCAAAGGAGTCTTTGGTTGTCACAAGGGTCACCGCAACTAGTGTCCCTGCTGTAAGATTTCTCCTCTATTCCTGTTCTTTTGGCAACCCTCAATTTATGATTTTTTCACTTTTACTCTCAGTAAGAACAGTAAACAAGAGAAATAGAGAGGGAGACTCTTCCTAACAAGTGTACAGACAGCAATAAATACCTGGCAGGTGTTCATATCTCTCCCTCTCTCTCTCTCTCTCCTCACCATCCAAAACTTAGCCCTTAGTTTTACTAACTGTTTCCATGAAGGGTTATTCGTTGGCAGAGGGTTTATTCCAGGGGTTCACATTGATGCTACTTCAAGTAGCAATTTTGAGACATCAGTGCGGCTTCATACACAGATGTATTGAAGTCACACATGAATTCAGCAAAAGTAGCGCAGGAACTACTTTTGTAAAATCGCATGACATCTCCCCAATGTGAGCAAGGGCTAATGGGGACACAGACAACAATAAAAAACTGACAGGTATTCTAATCCATCTTCCCCCTCTATCAAAACTATAAACAAAAAAAAAAAAGTTTTGATTTTTATTTATACTTTTATTTACGTTTTTTTTTTATTTTAGGGTTGAAATTTGTTCCTGTGAGATATTATAACTTGCAATTTTTTTTTTTTTTTTTTTTAAAGAGCACTATTTTCACTGCTGTGAATGTGATTGCCTTTTTCAGTAGATTATATTTTTATAGATGATTTATTCAATACAACTGAAACACCAACCTGCTCCTAGTCTGTGATTGGGGAGTGAAAAATAAGCTGCACACTGATTAGTTAGAAACTCTGCCCTTTCTTCCTGTAAACTTATTGAAAGTTCTGATTGAATGCACTGAGGGAAGCAATATAGTGGTGATAGGCTCAAAGTTCTTACCTTCTCCCAATGTGAGCACTATGTATAGGATTAAAAGGGTTAATGGATTCAGGTATTTATTCTGGTATTGAAAACATTTTTTTTTTTTTTTTTTAATGTAACCTACTTGTTAAAAGGCTGTCTATTATGCAAAATCATTTCTGTATTTTATCCTTTCCCTGACTTTTTTCCCTTTTTTCTTTATTTTATAGGTTGCACAAAATTCTGGACCTTTTTTGCTTTTTATTGTCTGAACTTCGGAAAAAATGAGCAACTACAGTGTATCTCTGGTTGGCCCAGCTCCCTGGGGCTTTAGACTTCAAGGTGGCAAAGACTTTAACATGCCTCTCACTATCTCCAGGGTAAGCATAACTGATATGAGCAGTGTGTGTTTTGATGCCATGTACGTCATACATCACATTGCTTCAGAGTGGTACTGTTATTTATAGTACTGCTTACATGTGGGGGATCAAGTAAAACTGTGATTTACTATAACGGGCACAAGGTAATGACAAGAATAAAGGCATAAAAAAAATAAAAAAATTTCTTGTCCATTAAGGGACACCGGAATTCTGAAACAGCAGGGTTATACTGCTGCTTGCAGCTAATTAGGACATTGACACAAACAAACAAACACCATAAGCCACCTCCAATGTAACCCTCCTCTACCTAGCTTTTATGCTAGGTAATTGGGACACGTTTTCTTCAGCTTTGCTGAAATAAAACCAACTATTTGCTAGCCTTCTTTGCTTCATAGGATTTTTTTCTTGGTGACTTCAGTCAAGATTCCTCACTACATTGCTACTTAAACTGATCTGTATAGCAGATTGGCATTTCTTCAGAAGTACCTGTGGAGGCCCTACTGGGATCCTGCTGGACTGGACATATTCGACTCACCTGAATGTGATCTTTGGGTACTGGGCTCTGCATTGTGGCACTTTCCAGATCTTAGTGTACTGTGTTACAGTGGGTACACAAAATAATCCCCCCCCCCTGTAAAATAATTATATTTTGTTGCTTTGCAGCCTGTAATGAAGAACCAGTTTTTGTTTTATCCAGCTGTATTTAATAGTGCAACTTAAAACATCCAAGTGAAAGATATAACATTAGCATGTCAGAAAAAAAAAATCAAGAACAGAATCGCTGAGTTGGAAAAAGATCACCCTCCTGGGCCCTGACTAGACCATGCAAGTACATTCACCTTTTTCTCCTTCAACCACTGTCGTCATTTGGGTCATTGTCATGTTGGAAAGTAAATCTTTTTCCCATTGACAACTTTCTGGCAGAGGGCAGCAGATTTTCTTCAAGAATTTAATAGTATTTTGCCCCATCCGTTTTTCCTTATATCCCGACAAGTGCTCCAGTCCTCCATCACCCCATAATAGGATATAACCACCTCCATGCTTTACTGTAGGGATGGTGTTCATTGGATGGTGAGCTATATTGGATTTCTGCCAGACATATCGGTTGGTGTTGAGGCCAAAATTTAAATTTTAGTCTCATCTGACCACTTTAAATGCACCTAGAAGATTGAGGCCACATGGAAAAAGGTGCTATGGTCAGATGAGAATAAGATTGTATTATTTGGCCTCAACACCAAACTATATGTCTGGCGGAAATCCAGCAACATGTCTTCATTAGGGCACACTGCACAGGTCTGCTGCCAGATGGGACCTTGATACATACTGCTTTAGTGGCTCTGGGGGCATTTTTACCTGCCATCTCCAGAAGGAAACCACACCAGTAACCCATAACCTGGGACCCCTAACCTTTGCTTGCATATAACATAGCAGCCATACAGACTTGGTAGCCAATTTCCAGTGTCCTCAGAATCATACTCCTCAGCATTATTAGTCTCAATGCAGGATTCAATAGGCAAGTCACAGCACAAACCCACTGACCATTCCACAGCATTATATATTCCACACATGCAATGTCATGATAAGTACGAAATCCTCTTTGCTGCCTGTTTACTACATTCTTGTTACATAGTCCTATTCACGATCACTGCCCATAAATCTATTACTGTGGTATATACTGTATGCACAGGCAACTTTTCTGTTACCTTAGAAAATTTATTTCTTAATGAGATATTGAGGTTGTTCTTTTGTAGAAAGAACTCAAGAGTTAGCAGCTTGTATAATCTGATTCTGGGTTTTCAATTTACTATTTAGAATGAGGGCATTTGTCATTTGGCAAGTAAATGGGATTAGTCTGAATTCATTGGTTCCTAACTGGTAAAAATCGCCTCTCCTGTTCAGTTTACTTTTCCTACATCAATAGGAACATTTGTCAGACATATGAATAATGTATGTATTTTTTTTAAATGCCTTGACGCAAAATGTTTTACATTTTTACTTTTATGTTCCATGGAACAGCCTGCTATTATTGTTTTCCATGTCATCAGTGCTTGCTATAAAGAATTCAGAAGCTGTAAACAGATTAGTTGATCTTGTCAGCTATTCTGACCTCAGAAATCCTCTAGTCTTTGCAAATTAAATGGTTACGCAGTCTTAAAGTGACCCTAAACAAGAAAGTAGGCAAATAATGTTGAAGCTATGCTGTAGGTCCCCCACCTGCATAGAACTCATGAACTCCTGTTGCCTTACTCTGCTTTTTCAGCCCCATAGGGATAGACCTACTTCTAACTTAACAGTGCTTGGACCTGGCAAAACTGATAATCAGCCGTGTTGGATTTTGTTGTCACGTAGCCAGTACTAAATTTTTTTATGGGATTAGGCTAGCACTCATGGTATCTTCCGAGTGCGTTTTTTTTCCTGGTTAAAAGTTTGAAAGCTTGTTGGATGACATGATCTCACGTGGAAGTACCCTTGCACAACTGACCATCATTTTTATATGTGAATATAAATAAGAGGACCTATGTAGCGGGGTCCTTAATATACATAATCAATAAATCAAATAATCAATAAAAATGAACCAGATCATCTTTAATCAGTATACATAAGTGAAACTATGGTCTTGCTTAAAAAAAGCTTTCATTCAGAACAGCGTTATCATGCTGATGTAGGATGCCCTTGCTTGCAATAGTGTGAGATCTCAACTGGTGCGGTATTGTCACAGCTGATTCACAAACCTGTAGTTTTTAAATCGGCACCTGCCCATACATGGTTTTGCTTTTTTGATTGACAGCACTTTCATCTGTTGCTGAAATTCTCACACTGTGAGCTGCAGTGTCTGGGAAGGGGGAGCATGTGAGACACAAATGAAGGATTTAGTTCACTTTTTTACATTTTTGCTCCACACAGTAATTAGCCATGGGACCCATTTAGACACGGAAGCCTTTTGATGTGCTTTAAAGATAATAAAGGGGGTACAAACCTCACTGTGACAAATGCTGTTAGGTAACATATATACAGTTTCCCTTTTTATAGCAAACCTGTGCTTTGCCCATGTTCTGAAAAGCAACTGGTTTACCCCAGCAGCACTTACTCGCCTTTTCTTTGCTCCTTGTCAGTCACCAGGAGTAAAGAAAATACCATGTGACTTGGTGCATATAAATGTGCTGTTGATTAGTTCAGCACTACCACATGAGGGTTGGCGAAATTTCCTAGTCTTTGGTCACCTTCGATTGGAGAAGTTTACTCAGGGTTTCCTTTCTTCACACCCAGCCCCTAAATAAAGTTGTGGGAGAGTTAAGGTAAGTATGTCTGCATTTGATAGTGAGATCTTTGATAAAGCGGCATTAATTGGGTACACTTAATGAAAAATAACACCTACACACAAGTATTAAGAATAAACCTAGTTCTCTGACTTAATACATGGTGGAAGTTACAGCAATGGAAGATGGTAACTGATAGTTTCAGCAAAATTAGATTCAGTCCACTGGATATGGATTTGGAGATGTAGTAGTCTAGTTTCAATCCAGTTCAGGTTTCCCACCATCGCAGACATGCTGCACTCAACCTATAGAGACATAATCTTGACATTTTACTGGTAAAATATATACAGTATCTCACAAAAGTGAATACACCCCTCACATTTTTGTAAGTATTTTATTACGGTATATCTTTTCATGTGACAACACTGAAGAAATGACACTTTGCTACAATGTAAAATAGTGATTGTACAGCTTGTATAACAGTGTAAATTTGCTGTCCCCTCAAAATAACTCAACACATAACCAATAATGTTTAAACTGCTGGCAACAAAAGTGAGTACACCCCTAAGTGTAAATGTCCAAATTGGACCCAATTAGCCATTTTCCCTCCCTGGTGTCATGTAACTGGTTAGTGTTGCAAGGTCTCAGGTGTGAATGGGGAGCAGGTGTGTTAAATTTGGTACTAGAATCAAAGAAAACAAAAAAGGGCGCACCGACCTAGCGCATTATCCTCAGTAGAAGGCTTTATTTATGTAACCATAAAAAATGGCTACTCACAGACGTAGATGAATTGTATTGTTTTTAAGTATATGGTTTTTATTTTTATTTTTATGCATATGGTTTTAATTACACGTATATACATTTTTAATATTGTATTGTACTTACATGATCGATTTATGCCACTGTATACCACTAATGATGTAATGAGAGGGAGTGTCGTGGTGCTCTAGCCACCCCCCCGGGGGAAGGACACTCCCACCTGGGGGTAGGGACTGGATCAGTACACCGCTACTTAAACCAAGGAGATAGCCATGACACAGTGGCTCTGAGGAAGAGGCTAGGCCTCGAAACGCGTCAGCTGTCATCTCATCGATTATGAACGATTGTATGGACTACACCCGGACATTGGAGCAATCTAGCTTGATATGATGTATTTTCATCTACGTCTGTGAGTAGCCATTTTTTATTATTTTTTATTGTTACATAAATAAAGCCTTCTACTGAGGATAATGCGCTAGGTCGGTGCGCCCTTTTTTGTTTTCTTTGATTCTAGTACCGGTGGACTACCCCAGTCCGATATGGGCAGCAAGACTTAAGCCATTTGAGACGCCAGTTGTGAGTCCCGTGAGGAGTGTGGTCGAGGGGTTTGGATACCAAGCGCAGGAGGAGGGTGGTCACACCCTATTGGTTTTTGGAGTGTTAAATTTGGTGTTATCACTCTCTCATACTGGTCACTGGAAGTTCAACATGGCACCTCATGGCAAAGAACTCTCTGAGGATCTGAAAAAAAGAATTGTTGCTCTACATAAAGAGGACCTAGGCTATAAGAAGATTGCCAAGACCCTGAAACTAAGCTGCAGCACGGTGGCCAAGACCATACAGCGGTTTAGCAGGGCAGGTTTCACTCAGAACAGGCCTCGGCATGGTTGACCAAAGCGGTTGAGTGCATGTCCTCAACGTTATATCCAGAGGTTGTCTTTGGGAAAGGGGTGGGGGGGTCAGCCTGTCAGTGCTCAGACCATATGCCGCACACTGCATTAATCTTGTCTGCAAGGCTGTCATCCCAGAAGGAAGCCTCTTCTAATGATGCACAAGAAAGCCTGAAAACAGTTTTCTGAAGACCAGCAGATTAAGGGCATGGAGTACTGGAACCATGTCCTCTGGTCTGATGAGACCAAGATAGACTTATTTGGTTCAGATGGTGTCAAGCATGTGTGGCGACAACCAGGAGAGGAGTACAAAGACAAGTGTGTCTTGCCTACAGTCAAGCATGGTTGTGGGAGTGTCATGGTCTGGGGCTGCATGAGTGCTGCCGGCACTGGGGAGCTACAGTTCATTGAGGGAACCATGAATGCCAACATGTACTGTGACATACTGAAGCAGAGCATTATCCCCCTCCATTCGGAAACAATACAGAAGGGCAGTATTCCAACAAAACGACCCCAAACACACCTCCAAGGTGACCACTGCCTTGCTAAAGAAGCTTGAGGGTAAAGGTGATGGACTGGCCAAGCATGTCTCCAGACCTAAACCCTTTTGAGCATATGTGGGGCATCCTCAAAAGGAAGGTGGAGTACCGCAAGGTCTCGAACATCCACCAGCTCCTTAATGTCATCATGGAGGAGTGGAAGAGGACATCAGTGGCAACCTGTGAAGCTCTGAACTCCATGCCCAAGAGGGTTAAGGCAGTGCTGGAAAATAATGGTAGCCACACAAAATTGACACTTTTTTTACCAGTTTGGACATTGTTACTTAGGGGTGTACTCACTTTTGTTGCCAGCGGTTTAGACATTAATGGCTGTGTGTTTAGTTCTTTAAATGTAATGGACTGGCCAAGCATGTCTCCAGAACTAAACACTTGAGCATCTGTGGGGTATCCTCAAACGGAAGGTGGAGGAGCGTAAGGTCTCCAACATCCACCAGCTCTGTGATGTCATCATGGTGAACTCCATGCCCAAAAGGGTTAGGGTAGTGCTGGAAAATAATGGTGGCCACACAAAATATTGGCACTTTGGGCCCAGTTTGGACATTTTGACTTAGGGGTGTACTCACTTTTGTTGCCAGCGGTTTAGACATTAATGGCTGTGTGTTGATTTATTTTGAGGGGGCAGTGAATTTACACTGTTATACAAGTTGTGCACTCACTACTTTACATTGTAGGAAAGTGTCATTTCTTCAGTGTTGTTACATGAAAAGATATAATAAAATATTTCCAAAAATGTGCGGGGTGTATTGACTTTTATGAGATACAGTGTGTGTGTGTGTGTGTATATATATATATATATATATAGATATATTATATCTTGCTCTCTAAGCATTTGTCTCAGTCACAGCAGCTGTGCATGAAGCCTTGAAGGATTGAAATAAATCCTTACCATAATTCTATTTTATAAAAAGCTGTTGGCTATGATACATTTTTGTTTCATCTCAATTTCAGAGATACTACTTACTGTTGGCTATAAGGGAATAGCTACCAAATATAAACCTGAATATTTACATATGAATGATTGTTGCAATTGGACATCACAATCAGCTCAAGGTACTGAGCCACTCTGATCAGCTCTGTACTTTTGTGTCAGTAATTTGAGCTGTCTACAGTGCTGCTTCTCCGTATGAAAGTTGCAGCTCTCAAAGTCACAGCCAGCAGGAAGTAAAGCCAAGACTGTACTATCTGGTATGAAAAGTGAGTTGTACACCACATAGAAGCAATCTATACAGACCATAGCAGGAGTAACTTTTGTTTTACTCCCCAATCCACAAACTAGTATGACCAAACGTTTTCTGCCTGGGGTTCTGCTTTTAAATATTATGTTGGCTTTTTCATTAGCCATTTTCTTGTTTGGTTAAACTTGGATATTAAAATAATTTGTACTGCTTAGGAGTAGAGCAACAAATGCAATTCTTCCTTCTGTTTTTTATGTATGTTTGACCTTTTTTTATCATGGTGCCTAGTTGTAGATTTATATTCTATTATAGAATTTTAGAAAAATGCTTATTCCAGTACACATAAAATATCTTGTGAACGAGTATGGCATATCAAAAACCGCAAACCTTTAAAAATATAATGTTTTATGTGGGGGGGGGGGGGGGGGAAGAGTGATAGTAAGGGTGTTGGCTTCATTGGGTTAGCGTGACTGTATGTATAGTTTCTCCACCTCTTTGTATATAGAGCATACCCTTTGAAGAAATCCTAATTTGTCCTGTACAGAGGCTGTGACTCAGGAGGATTTCAAAGCAACTGAAAGGCACATTTCACATCTGACACAAGCCTTTCTAGAGCCCTTTAAGTCCTACGGCTATAGACTGTGTTTCTTTTTAGGATTGTTAGATAGTTAGATAGTTCCTGCCTTGTCACTTTGGGGTTTATTTACTAAAGCTGAAGAGTACAAAATCAGGCTCACTTCTGCATAGAAACCATGATTGGTTTCTATGCAGAAATTGGCCTGATTTTGCACTCACCAACTTTAGTAAACACAGATAGCGGTGAAGGTGACAAAGCATATGTCGAGGCAGAACTAAAAAAATGCCATCTCTGGAATGCATGCACATTTACCCATATTTTATCTCTTTAAACATGCTGCATGTATAGAAAAATAGTTGCTGGCGTGCCAGAAATATAGTGTGCTCCTACCTTCCTCTTTGACATGACAGCAACATGTGGGACAAGCGGTGCTTTCCCTGGGGACAACTCTGCTGTGTCTGGATTGCTAACCCACTAATCTTTTCCTGTAGAATTGTTCTTTGCTGGTGACATGTTACTGCCTTGCTAGCAAGTGAGATTTGTAGCTAGGGAGTGATTCCATTAGGGTTTGTGTGTTGTTCTGTTGCTGTTGATGTATTGCCAATGGCAGAATCTCCTAATGTTTCTTTGAAGATAACTCCAGGTATGGTCCAGTTTGGCCCAATGCAAGTATGCATATCCCATACCCGAGGGAGTGTTGGGGGATCTGACAGTCACTGTAGTGGTGATGCTACTGCAATGATTGCCTCAATACTCTGGGTCCTATGCAGAGCAGCTGCTGCACAGCATACTGACAACAGGAGGTTGCTTGCTCAGCACTAGCTTGCTTGCTGCTATTTATAGAACACCTTTTATATATTTTTTTCAATGAATACAAGGCTTTCTCTTATTGAATGAGATGGAGAATTTGTTTAAAAAAAATAACAAACTTGTCATATTTACCTGCTCAGTGCAGTGAGATAGCAACTCCTCTACTCGGGTCCCTCACTGGCACTCTGGGCCCCTTCCGCTAGCCAAGTGCCCCGAGAGCAAGCCACTTGTTGTGGGGGCACTCGGGCGTGCTCGCCGCCCGAGCTGGCTCTCTCCATCCATACGATACAGAGAGCACGGCTCAGCCCCACCTTCAACCCCACTGGCTGTGTTTGACAGCAGTGGGAGCCAATGGCTCTTGCTGCTGCATCCCAGCCAATTAGGAGGGAGAGACCCGAGAGACCCTTGGCTCTCGTGCACATCATTGATCGGGCTTAGGTAAGTGTTAGGGGGGCTGAGGGGGAGCTTCACACTAAAGGTTTTTTACCTTCATGCATAGAGTCCATAAAGGTGTAAAGCCTTCAACCTTACAACTACTTTAAGATCGTACATGGGGTTAAGATTTAAATGTGCAGGTTACTACACAAACCCATCCATGCACGCAAAATAAATTTGGAGAAGTGGGGTAGCGTTGATGAACACTTTTGTGTCTCTTCTCAAGTCTAAATTGTGCTGAGGTGTCTATTGGATGATGAGAACCAAATATGCACCAAGGATTTTTTTAATGCTGAAAAGATGTTTTCCTTTTTTCTTTTTCATTTTATTGAGGTTGTATTGTTCTACTAGTTTGTAGAAGTAATACGTATTCAGTGGTGTTCTTCTGTAACTTTTTCTATATAAGATGTAAAACTGTAATGGCCAACTTTGAAATTCCATTCAGCTATTGAAGGCCCTATCAAACTGTGCTTATGTTTTATAAGCTCCCTTGGAAAGCTGTATTTGTATGGAACATGGCAGAGATAAGAAGCAAAACACTGTTCAGCTGCTTGTGGTACTTGGCTTGTACATCTAAGAGCCTGGAATGAATGGGAGCTAGTTCTGTAACATCTGCTGACTTTCATCCTACCAGTAGAGCAAAATGGGTGTCCCTTCCTTCTCTGTGAAGTCCCAACAGATAACTTTTATCTTTTTATCCAGCACAGTATCGGGACTGTTTTACGCCCATGTGAGTGAGATTTCTTGATCAAGTTGCAGTCTGCTTCTCATGTGGCGTATTTCTTAAGTTACACTCTACTTCTAATATGCAAGAGTTTGTGTGCAAGGGATCATGGACAAATAACAATAGTTTGGTAAGCATCTGTCCCTGACGACCTATTGTACCTATATCCGTTAAAATACACGCACACCTAAGAAGTAACTAGGTCCTATTTTATATTGACCTAGGGCTACTTTTTAAACCCAACTGAACTTGTAGTTTAAAGCTGAACTACACAAAAAATACCCTTTGCGGATGCTGGGGCCGCTAAAAGCGTTAAATCCTTAAGTCTAGGGGTAGAAGGCATAAGATGAAATACCTATCGTATTCTTTGCTCCAGTAGGCTTTCTCCAAGCTGTGCAACCAGTCCTTGAAGCCTATTCTGTAAGGCGCTCCAGTCATGGGTTGCATTTTACTGTGTGGATGGTGAGGGCCCACTCACAACCCAGGGCCTACCAGGCATTTATACCTTGTAGTGCGGGGGTGGAGGGGGCACTACAAGGTTTCCCATAGTTCAGCTTTAAATCAAGTAAGGTATACTCTACTCCCAAGTGCATTAAAACAAAAGGTGTATTAAGTCTTAAGCTGGCTACACATTCTACAATTTTCTTGTTCAATTTCCTTTAGATTTACCTTCAACTATATAGTGCAAGGTCTGCCTGATTGCATACAAATTGAAAGGGTTTGTTTAGGTTTGACCTCATGTTATATGATTTTGGTAAATATAAAGGAAAATTGTACAAGAGAATTGTATAAGGTGTTATCAGCTTTAGGGCTGGTTCACACTGGTGCAATGCCAGACATCGCATGTGATTTGCACTGAATTGCTGTGCAGGTCACATGCGAACTATATGGCTGAATTCGCATCGCATTCGGACCGAACTCCTGCAGGACCCTTTTTTTTTTTTTTTTTGCCCTCACCATAATCCGATCGCATGGGTGTTCACACCGATGCGATCTGATTCCTGTCCAATTTCAGTTTGCATTGCAAACTGATCTGGGAATGTTATTAACTTTGTATTGACATCCGCAGAGGGCAGTGTGAACCACCTGCGATTCAGATGCGATGTGGCAATCCGCACTGGATTCGCAAGGTTTCCCGTGAACCCGCTATCTGTGTGGAAGCAGTCGTTTCTTTTTAGAAGTCTGACACTCCCCTGTCAATCCCTGCTGATTGGAGAGCTAAAACGGAGCAAGGGCACAGTGGACCTCTGCAGAAAGACCACTGCTTCTCAGAGAGCAAGGGAACTCCTCTCTAGCATGCTGGTAGGAGATAAGCTTTACTACTTAGGCTGTGGCTGCTTCATACAAATTGTGCATGGATTATAATACTGCTCAGAAAGTCCCAATGCAAGGGCTAGGCCTTGTTTAATGTGCAGCCAGTTCACACAGTGGTGTGCGTGAAAAATACTGGATGCAAAACCTTTTCTCAGCTCAAGTGTATAGAACTAAATGCAAATTCTAACAAAAAACACTGCACACCCATTTTGTTTTGATGAACCTGAAATATTTGAGATGATAACTGAAAATTTAGTTAGGCTTTATGCAAAAGCATATGGAATTTATGAATAAGTTTTTCACTCCTACAGTAATGTACCAGGCTGTGCCTGATTGTGCTTTTAATTGATATCTCTCCGTTATGCATATATACAGGCAAGGAAACTATATATATTTTTTTTTATTTGTATTTCCATTGGTAATGTTGATATTTTGTTTGGGTACTCCTAATTGGTACAGTATTCAGAATATATTATGTGGGTAATTATTCTTGTTAAATAATTATAAACCATGTCTAGATCTTTTGAAGTCTTAAGAAATGCTTAAGAGTTAACAATGCTGGCAGGAAACTATTAACATTGGCTTTCCTAGAATTCTTAAGTATCTTTATACGTAGCGGAGGAAGGGCCTTCTGATCATTAATTTCCTTTTCCTTTCATTATTTGGGATCTGTTCCCAGTAGTCACTTAACCAATTTTTGACCTGGTTGTGTAGGCATTACATTATAACAGCTGTTTTGCAAATGTTTGGGGAGAAATGCAATAATGCTTATTTTGAGTGCCAAGTGTACTAGTAATTGTTTACTTTAATATAATTACATATATTTTCTATTTCCTGGGACAAGGGTGATATAATATGTGTGTGTAGAAATATATATATATATATATATATATATATATATATTGTAAAGTTTGGGGGTTCTAGCTCCACCGGATTGAGTGCCCAACCGTTTAAAACATAAACAAAAAGGCTTTATTTCAGCAAACTTAAACAGGCTTCCAGCAGTGCATAAATCAAACACAAAATAAAGTCCGCTTTTCTTCAGCACAAAGGAATAAAGCAAGAAAAAGGCACATACGGTTTTGTGGATGGGTCTTCACCCCAAGGTTTGAAACAGTCCTTAATAGACCTCTCAGCAGCTTCCAGCAAACTTGCAGCTCCTTCAGACAGGTGCAACCACCAAACTACTCCTCCCCCACACTCACCTATTGCTGCTTCCTGTCTCTTAAGGACTGCTTCTCATGGGTCTTAACCCTGTATGTGCTGGAATCCCTTATGGTCAGGGGTGGGGGCTCTTTCCCACCCGAATATCACTACAGAGCCCCCCAAATTCCGGGTCCCAAATATCGCTCTATTCAACACAGAGAGCACTGCGATTCAGTCCTCCTGATTTTAGCTATTTCCAGGAATTTCTCACCCGTCTTGGGTGACCCCCCTGAACATTTCCCAACTTCCCTTAAAGAGACCACAACCCAAACACAGGAGATATATAGCGATTGTCCAGGACCCAACCATGGCGTCCTGTACAATATATATATATATATATATATATATATATATATATATATATATATATATATATATATATATATATATATATATATATATATGTTGGGGATTTTGTAGCTCATTGGACGTGCATAATTAGTGAGTTTACTCCACGGCAGAAGTATATTTCAGGGCTTCTCCTGCCCACTTTTATTTAAAGAATGCAAAACTTCACAAATGTATAACTTCCCATGCAGGGGGTTCCTCCCCATCACTACAACAGAGAACAATATTCAAGCCTCCTGGCTCTTTGGAGCTCTACTGCTCAGGCCTTTACAGCTCCCAGCTGTGCTATCTCTCACTCTCTCTCCAACTTGTGCCTCTGACCTCCTGGTGAGACCCTGTCTCTCAGCTTCCATCAGATTCAGGCCTCTGGCTTGGGGCACCTCTGACCCCTGGGTGAGACCCTGTCTCTCAGCTTCTATCAGATTCAGGCCTCCTGGCTTGGGGCACCTCTGACCCCTGGGGGAAACCCTGTCTGTTTCTTGTCCTGTCCTGGGCAGCATGGTGAAGCCGTGCACCCCTCTTCTCCCTTACAATCACTGACCCCTTCAGGAGGGTGAGGCACTAACCTCTAATCTTAATACTTCTAAAAGTACAGAACACACCTGTGCCATTAGTGGACCTGTTTTCTCCACAACCTGGCCTGCCTTATTACCCAGTGGCATGGTCTCGTTCTGCCACTATATGTAATTTATAATATTTATTTTTGAATCCGGCCCAAATTTGAAAATGAAAGTTGCATACACCCAGTAAAATGACTAGCATTAGATGATACAGAGATGCACCTAATCCTTCTGTTGTACCTGTTTATTTTTTCTCTATATTTGTTCAAAGTGCAGAATAATAAAAGCTTGTCAGCTGTAGGGCAGAGAGCTGAAGTTACACTCTGCAGAGCTTAGTGAGGAGAGCTCTGAGAGCAGATTGGAGAGAAGAGAAACGCACCCCTTCACACAGGCACAGAGCTGAAATTGTCAATCGGAGACTGTGTGCTGGAGCTCCTTTTCAATTCCTTTCAATTTTTTTTTCTCTTGGTGTCAGTAAAACATTTCAGAAGTCAATCCTGAGCAGAACAAAATAGCAGAGGAAGCAGATCAAAATTAATCTTTGTGCTCTGTATTGAGATAGGCACATTTGTTCATATTTCATGTGAGAAGTTTTCAACCAATTTAAAAGTAATTAATGATCTACCTCATTCCGCACTAGGGTGTTCAAACCCTGTGAAAACTAGTCAAATTTGATGATGTACCAATATAGTGAGTGTGTGTGTGTGTATGTATGTGTGTGTATGTGTATATATATATATATATATAATTTCTCTAGCGCTCATTGACAGACTTAGTCCTCGGTGATACACCACCTTCGGGTTATGTTGCCTCCACCGGAGCAGGACTAGACAGGAAATTAAAAAGCTCTGGCCACACCCTAGGGGCAGTCCCAGAGGGTATATCCTCTCTCTCTCTCTGCCTCAGCAAATCAGTTATTTTCTGTCTAGTTAGGAGTAAGGACCTAGATACCTTGCTGGGATCTTAGGTCCTGGCAAGATTTTTTTCTTAAAGGATTTTAGACAGCTTTTTTTCTCCAGTGTTCCTGTGAGATCTTCAAGCAAGAAAGCTGAACTGGGCGACGGGCTGGATGTTGAGATCCGGTGGTCACCCCAGTTCAGCCTACGAGCGCGTGCAGGCCATAGCTCCGCGCTGGGTCGGCCGCGACAAAGTCCCATTAAAGGACTGACCCCGCGAGTTAAACGTCTCGCTGAAACGCCAAAGACCATGAGTCACGGCGTCCATATCGGTCGACAGCCCTCCCGCCCCGGTGGAGAGGGGTACTGTCAGGAGTTGGTGCCCGCCTGGTTCCGGTATGGTGAGTAGTATGTTCCCCCTTTTCCCCTGACGGGTCTTGTGGTGAACGCGGGCCCCTCTCTGTATGGTAAGATAGAGTCCCTCTCTATCCTATAAATGACACAGATCCTCCTACTTTGAGTGTGATTTTATGTGCAAAAAGCCAGGAGGCTTGGTTTGGGAGCTAACAATCTAATTGTATACATGTTAAAAAGATTATAATCTGTGGCATTCTGGGAATCTTACGGTGATAAGAATAAGCTACCTACCAGTCAGAAGCCACGGACATGTAGACTGCCTTCCTAATCAGATCTCCAGCTATTAGCAGGCCTCTCGAATGGCCATGCGGTCCGCCAGGGCCGGTACCGCCAACCACGCCAAATCCCCATGCAGAGAGAGTGTTGTGTGCCCTGCAGCACACCGCTATTCAGTACAGGCCGCCGCCATTTTTTTTGCTGGATCGCACGAGCCGCCATTTTGGCGTAGCCTCGTGTCTCCAGCATGGGGGCGGCCATGTTTGAGGTGATCCAAACACCTCGTGGAGCTAGGGGAGGCGCCGGAAGGCGTGCAGAGGGGCGGAGCCGCCTCCTTTCTTCCTGGGCAGCCAGCCAAAAGACTTCCTGTTTGTCAAGACAGCGCTGTAACCTGTTGCAGTTAAACTCTGAGCATCAAGTGGTGAGCCTGGGGGTCTATCTCTCTCTCTCTCGATCGATAGGGATCCCTAGCAGGTAACACTAAGGGGCTTTTTGTGGCGCTGGGGGTCTGAAAAAAAAAAAAAAAAAAAGTTTTTTATTTTTGAATTATATTATCCAGGAAGTGACTGGAATTATCATGGACCCTGCCACACATATTCCCCTACCTGTTTCCCTCGAGGGGGCCACGGGACCCGCCGGTGCACAGAGTGTAGAGTCATTTACAGCAATTTTGGAGTCTATGGTGGCTCGGGTGGAGGCGGCCTGTCAGGGACGGGGGTCAAGGAAGCGACCCCCGCCTACCCCTATACTATCTGACACCTCTGACTCTGATTCAGAGATGGTCACTGCAGTTGCAGGTTCCTCTGCAAAGGCTGTTATCCCAGGTAAAGCCCCCTCAGACAGTGAGGAGGACGCTTCTTCTCCTGCTATAATTCAGGAAGAAGCATTGGTGGACGCACTAGTTGTGGCAGTGCAGGAAACCTTAAAACTTGAGGCTTTACCGGCAGAGGCAACTGAAACAGAGATTCCTTTTGGTACTAATAAGCCCATCAAAACGGTGAAGGTTTTTCCTGTACCCAAATGTTTCGGTAATCAGATTAAAGGAGAATGGGAGCATTCTAAACGTACCTTTACTATTTCCAAGCGTATTGCTAGACGCTATCCGTTTGAGGAATCCATCATTAAGAAATGGACGGTACCACCAGTGGTGGATCCACCTATTTCCAAGCTGAATAAAGCCACGGTTATCCCAGTGGAGGACACTTCGTCCTTTAAGGATCCGGTGGATCGAAAGATGGAAGCAGAGTCCCGCACCATCTTCTCTCTGATAGGGTCAGCATTTAGACCAGTAATTGTTATTGGTCTAGTTTCCCAGACACTAACGGAATGGGCGAAAATGGTACGCCAAGACCTTAGGGGAAAAGATATTCCCCAGGAGACATCTGATTTGATGGAACAGATTATACAAGGGCTACAGTTTATCTGTGACTCAGCCTTGGACACTACTCCCTTATTAGGGCATGCATCTATGTCAGCGGTGATCCTCAGACGTGTGCTGTGGTTAAAATGCTGGTCAGCTGACCTAGGTTCCAAAAAGACCTTGACAAATCTCCCTTTTCAGGGGAATCGTCTATTTGGGGCCAACCTAGATGAAATCATCAAGGATGCCACTGGGGGCAAGAGCACTTTTTTGCCACAGGCTGCTAAAGCTAAGGGACCTCGCAACAAGCGAGGACCTTTCTTTACCGCCCATAAAGGGCGCCCGGCTGGTACTAGCGGGAAAGGCAAGACTCCTCCAGGAGGGTTCAAGAAGGGCTGGTCGGACAAGCAGAGGACCAACCCAGCCAAACCCGAAGCAAAGGAGTACACAGCCTGAAGGTGCGCCCCCACCCGGTTTCAGGGTGGGGGGACGTTTTCACCGGTATTCAGGACATTAGATCGAGCTTCAACCACTACTACCGGTGCGATTCTTCCCTTCCAACATTTAAGTACTACAGGAAGCGGTAGTTACCGTTCCCTGAATAGATCTTTTCCTTTACCTTTTCCTAAGATTAGTCCCTATACCTCACAGGAATCGGATCTGGTTGACCAGATAGGCCAAGTAGCCTCTAGTCGGGTGACTTCGGTCCCTGAGGTTCAACCAGAAAAGATCACCCTTCCTGATAACAATCAGGTATCTGATAAATGTGTGGGAACAGAAAACGACCAGACTTTCTCGGATGGTCGGGGCCAGATACCTCTAGGGACGCCTGGTTCAGATTCTGGCAGGCCTGGCCGACTTGGACATGCTAGTCGCAGACGTTCCGTGGGAACTTCGTCTCAGGGAGTGTCTGTGGGCTCAAGGACCAATTTACCATCATGCTTTACAGTCGCTGGTTTTAATGGCCTGGCCATTGAGACCCAAGTACTGAAGGACAGAGGTTTGTCTACTTCAGTCATTCCTACCCTTATTAAAGCAAGGAAAGCGACTTCCAGCAAGGTCTATTATCACACATGGAAGACTTATATTGCGTGGTGCGAATCTTTAGGATTTCCTCCACGTACCTATTCGGTGACTCGAATATTGGCCTTTTTGCAACAAGGGGTTGAGCAGAAGCTAGCCTTGAGCACCATCAAGGGTCAAGTTTCAGCATTAGCAATCTTCTTTCAGAAACCTTTAGCTACCAAGTCCTTGGTGCGGAATTTCATCCAGGGGGTGCGGCACCTGGCTCCTCCAGTCCGCGCGCCCTTACCGCCCTGGGATCTTAATTTGGTTTTGTCGGTTCTACAGAAACCTCCCTTTGAAAACATCAGGGAGATTCCCTTGCTTACTTTATCCCAGAAGGTGGCCTTCTTGGTGGCTATTACTTCTGCTCGCAGGGTGTCAGAACTGGCTGCATTATCATGCCAGTCCCCATACCTAGTGATTCATAGGGATAAGGTAGTACTTCATCCTAAGCCATCTTTTCTTCCTAAGGTGGTTTCAGATTTTCATCTGAATGAAGATATTGTACTACCTTCCTTGTGTCCTCAGCCCAAGCATCATCGGGAACATGCGTTGCATTCCTTAGATGTGGTTCGGGCAATCAGGGTATACCTGAAAGCTACGGAATCATTCCGTGAGACGGATTCACTTTTTGTGATCACGGATGGCCCCAGAAAGGGTTTGCCTGCATCTGCCGCGACCATTGCCAAATGGATTAGACAAACGGTGGTACAGGCTTATTCTATTAAGGGTCAGAGTCCTCCGTTCCCTGTTAGGGCGCACTCCACTCGAGCGCTCAGTACTTCCTGGGCCTTTCGCCATCAGGCGTCAGTGGTCCAGGTATGTAAGGCGGCCACCTGGTCGTCGGTACATACCTTTACAAAATTCTATAAAATTGATGTGACGGCATCGGCGGATGCCTCATTTGGCCGCAAGGTTTTGCAGGCCGCAATTTGAGGAGACCGGTGGTCTACCTCGAGGGTTTTTTTTCTGTTTGAAAAAAAAAAAAAAAAAAAAAAAAAATGTTCTCTTTTTTGTTGAGTCTCATCATTTAGGATGAGCATTGTAAACTTCTAGTTGGCACCGGTTGGGCCTTCTAGATTGGGATTTCATTTTCATTTTCCCACCCCTCATTTGTGATACTGCTCTGGGACGTCCCGAAGGTGGTGTATCACCGAGGACTACGTCTGTCAATGAGCGCTAGAGAAAAATGGATTTTTGTAAAATCTTACCGTAAAATCCTTTTCTCTTAGCAACATAACCCGAAGGTGGTGTATCACCGAGGACTACGTCTGTCAATGAGCTAAGAGAAAAGGATTTTACGGTAAGATTTTACAAAAATCCATTTATAATGTATGTATGTATGTATATATGTGTGTGTGTGTATGTGTGTATGTGTATGTGTATATATATATATATATATATATATATATATATATATATATATATATATATATATATATATATATATATGTATATATATGTATATGTGTGTGTGTATATATGTATGTATATATATATATATATATATATATATATATATATATATATATATATATATATATATATATATATATATATATATATATATATATATATGTGTGTGTGTGTTGCTCTACATAAAGTTGACCTAGGCTATAAGAAGATTGCCAAGACCCTGAAACTGAGCTGCAGCACGAGGGCCAAGACCATACAGCGGTTCAACAGGACAGGTTCCACTCAGAACAGGCCTCGCCATGGTCGACCAAAGAAGTTTGAGTGCACATGCTCAGCATCATATCCAAAAGATGTATGAGTGCTGCCAGCTTTGCTGCAGAGGTTGAAGGTGTGGGGGGTCAGCCTGTCAGTGCTCAGACCATACGTCTTACACTGCATCAAATTGGTCTGCATGGCTGTCATCCCAGAATGAAGCCTCATCTAAAGACAATGCACAAGAAAGCCCGCAAACAGTTTGCTAAAGACAAGCAGACTAAGGTCACGGATTACTGGAACCATGTCCTGTGGTCTGATGAGACCAAAATAAACTAATTGGTTCAGATGGTGTCAAGCGTGTGTGGCGGCAACCAGGTGAGGAGTACAAAGACAAGTGTGTCTTGACTACAGCCAAGCATGGTGGTGGGAGTGTCAGGGTCTGGAGCTGCATGGGTACTGCCAGCACTGGGGAGCTACAGTTCATTGAGGGAACCATGAATGCCATAATGTACTTTGGCATACTGAAGCAGAGCATGATCCCCCCTCCCTTCCAAAACTGGGCCGCAGGGCAGTATTCCAACATAACGACCCCAAACACACCTCTAAGACGATCACTGCCTTGCTAAAGAAGCTGGGAGTAAAGGTGATGGACTGGCCAAGCATGTCTCCAGACCTAAACCCTATTGAGCATGTGGGGCATTCACAAATGGAAGGTGGAGTACAGCAAGGTCTCTAACATCCACAGCTCCCTAATGTCGTCATGGAGGAGTGGAACACCAGTGGCAACCTGTGAAGCTCTGGTAAACTCCATGCCCAAGAGAGTTAAGTCAGTGCTGGAAAATAATGGTGGCCACACAAACAATTGTCACTTTTTGACCAGTTTGGACATGGTCACTTAGGGGTGTACTCACTTTTGTTGCCAGCGGTTTAGACCTTAATGGCTGTGTGTTGAGTTATTTTGAGGGGACAGCAAATTTACACTGTTATACAAGCTGTACACTCGCTACTATATATTGTAGCAAAGTGTCATTTCTTCAGTGTTGTGAAATGAAAAGATATAATAAAATATTTACAAAAATGTGAGGGGGTGTACTCACTTTGTGAGATATGTGTGTGTGGTGTATGTGTGTGTGTGTGTGTGTGTGTGTGTATGTGTGTGTGTATGTATGTATGTATGTATGTATGTGTATATGCTTTGCGGCTGTGGTTAAAAAAAACATATCCCCCTGTCAGTACGCATAATAGAGGTAAGCATCACCTCAAAAAGCCCAGTACTGAGATAACCAAAAAACAGTCCATCCAAACAAACTAATGCATCCAATGTTTCTGTGCGTAAACCACATTTGGAAGAGGTGGGGGTGTGCTTGTGACTGATAGCAGTTCCAATTTTCATGCTACTCACTGCTTGTGAGTATATATGTTGTGTTCCCACTGAGCCTCCCAGCCGCTAGCAATAATCGCATGTAAATTCTGGAACACTTGTTGTACCCAAGTCGATTGGTCCAGCTGAGATTTGAACTGTCTATGGCTGGCTTTAGAGAGCCTGTTTGCCTTTCTTGGATAAAATAAGGCATCGTGATCCGGTGAGTGTGGTGAGCTCCCAGGCAGAGGGACTGTAAGGACTTTTGAACAGGACGGCTAGATGTGCTTCCTACGAATATTCGGGGACACACAGACACACAAGGGTAAAGTCAAAGCATGTTGTTTTTTTTTTTTTTTTCAGGAAATGTTCCGAGCAATTAATTTCGCTATAAGGGGCTTGGTTTCGGTGCGACTCAAGATCACATGATACTTTTTGGCATACTACACAAGTTTAAACTGTTCGCATAACAAATTTACCTATCAGGTGTTCTTATTTGCAACTATTTCTGCAGAGTCAGACATGGCCGAACTGACTATAAATCGGGCATAATTGCAGGAATAATAGCGAAAAATATACAGCATGAAAACCCCATTAACCCTTTAATCACCTCTTTTTATCACGAATATGATAAATTCTATTAAATCACTTGGGCAACCCTTCTCTTAATAGTAAGTGTACAGCTTGTATAACAAAGTAAATTTGCTATCCCCTCAAAATAACTCAACACACAGCCATTAATGTCTAAACCGCTCCTCCATGACTCCATGACTACATTCACTGTTATACAAGCTGTACACTCACTACTTTACATTGTAGCAAAGTGTCATTCATGTTGTCACATGAAAAGATATAATAAAATATTTACAAAAATGTGAGGGGTGTACTCAATTTTGTGAGATACTGTATTTCTGCAGAGTCAGACATAGCCGAATAAACAGGATGTTATGACTATAAATCAGGCATATTTGCAGGAATAATAGAGAAAAATATACAGCATGAAAACACCATTAACCCTTCAGGGACTACTGAATTTCACTGCAACCACAGCCTGCCCATGCAACCACAGCCAGCCGAGATTCGAACAGTCTATGGCCAGCTTTATAAAGTGGATGGGCCCTGGGTGCTTTAAACTTATTGTTACTTAGTAGCATCTATATATACTTTTTTTTTTATTCTATATGGACACTAATGTGGATGTTCCTTTGTATCTTCTCTTTTTTTATAAAAATATTTATACGCACAGCAACATTGTACGTATTAGCATGGATTTTTGCATGTTTTGATTGAAATCTCAGCGCTGGGCTTCATGAGGTGATACTCTCCTTTATTATGTTCACTTTAAAGTTAACGTGTCATGAGGGAATCATGGGCTGCAGATGCTGAATTTTGCTGAGTTCTCTAGTTTAGCTTTTCTCAAACTTTTTTTAAGTCAAGGCACCCTTTAAAGTTAAGGACAATCTCAAGGCACACAATTCATTTAATCTCAAGGCACCACATTTTTAAGAAGTAAAAACTAGTCTAATAGTTTTACATAATGCAGCAACATCCACCCATAGGACACCCAATGTTAGGGGTGATTTATTTTTCTGAAGCAACTACACTTTTGCCCACTGGTACTGACTAGTGTTCCATTGTTTCTCTTCTCTCTGTTTCTCTCCATCACTCAGCTAATGTAACCCCAGTGCTGATGGAGAGGGGTAAGGAAGGGTCACACAAGGATGCTGTGTATGTGACTGTCATCCTTCTCATCCACTGATGATGACTCCATTGGTTGTTAGGATGCCGGTGTCCAGAAGTTTGTAATGATGCATAATGAAAACCTGTGGCTTTGTGTAATTAAAAGGCAGGCTTGATCCACCACTGGTTTGCATACAATTTGTAGGCACTTTGCCAAGGGAACCCTGAAGAAACCTCCAGGCACCCCAGAGTACCTCCAGTGGGCACCCGGGTTGAAAATGGCTGCTCTAGTTTCTTGGCTCTCCTGCTGATCCATTTTATACTTCTTTAGATTGCTCTTCTAGAACAAGCATACTTCTTCTGGGCCTTTGACTTACAAGGTATGAAAGCAAGTGAAATAGCAGAATGGTCAAGCAACTAGCATTTTTAGAGGGAAGTCAGCAGCGTCATCCCCTGTACTACTTGGCAAAAAGTTGTGTGTGGGTTTTTTTTCTACAGCCACAGATTAGGTTCACACCTGCCTTGAAAGATAGTGATACTGGTAGCAGAGAAAGATAGGAAATTGCACAGTACTGGATTCAGAAATGACATTCCCAGTGTTCCTGGGAATTTAAGTCTGGATTTTGGCCAATGATTAGTAACCATTTATATTAAGTGGAAATTTGTATTTTTTTCATTCTGTGGCTGTATTGTAAGCTGGAAATAGGTATATGGTGCTCCTTCGGATGAACAGCCTTTTCTTGGCACAAAGACAAGTCCAGTGGCTTCTAGACAGAGGTGTGTGTGTGTGTGTGTGTGTGTGTTTGTATTAATTAATAATATTATGTATGTTCTACATTTCCAAATGGTTTGCCTTAAGCCCTGTACATATGGGCTGATCGTCAGGACATCAGCCCATTCAATAAAAACTGGCTGACATTCGGCCCCTGAGGATGTCAGCTGGTCTGACCGAAGCTGGCCATTTGGCTTTCTTACATTTGTGCAACTTCATTTACAGATGTCTATGCAAGTTGCAAATTAAATTACTAAAAATAGTGCAGGAACCTTTTTTGAAAATCAATGCAAGTTGGAGTCACACTGATTTGAATGGTTCCATAGGCACAAATAGGGTGCTACTTTTGTTATGCGATTTTAAACTGGCAAAAGGCATTACAAGTTGCCCCACTGTGATGCAAGGCTAAAAAACATCTTGGAGAGTCTGTTTCTCAGAAGTAAAAATGTCATAAAGGTTGATTTACAAAATCTGGAGTGTGCAAAATCTGGTGCAGCTGCGCACGATAGCCAATCTGCTTCTAACTTTAGCTTGTTCAATTAAGCTTTGGCAAAAAAAAACAACCTGGAAGCTGATTCTATGCAGCGCTGCATCAGATTTTGCACACTCCAGTTTTAGTAAATCAACCCTATAGTGTACCAGAGGTAAAGAGGGGCAGAGTTCCCTGATCTGTGAAAAGCTGTGTCTAAAAAAAATTATCAATTTTAGAATAATGTTCCTCAGCAAAAAATTGCAAAAACTTTACCTATATCCTCATCGGTACATAATCTCAAAAGATTCAGAGAATTAGGGGAAATCTCTGTGCACAAGGAACAAGGTCGAAACGCAATATTGGTTTTCCATGATCTTTGGGCCCTCAGACAGCACTGCATTGAAAACAGGCATGAATCTGAGAGACATCACTGCATGAGATCAGGAATACCAAAAAAAAAAATAAAAAATCACAGCCTGTAAACACAGTTCGCAGTTCCATCCAAAAAAGCAAGATAAAGCAAAATCATGCCCAGAAGTTATATCTGAACATGATCCAGAAATGCCGCTGTCTTCTCTAGGATAAAGCTGATTTAAAATTGTCTGTTCCAAAGTGGAAAACTGCTCTGTGATCAGATGAATCCAATTTTCACATTCTTTTTGGCAACAACGAGTGCGGTGTCCTCTGACCTAAAGAGTAAAGGGACCTTTTCGGCTTATTAGTGCTCAGCTTAAAAGCCTGCATCTCTGATAGTATGGGGGTGCCTAGTACATATGAAATGGGCAGCTGGCAAGGCACCATCAATGCTGAAGCATATATCCATGTTTTAGTGCAGCATATGCTCAAACCAGATTGGGACAACATTCCTCTCCCAAACCCCAGCACCTGGTCTCCTCCGTTCCCAGACCATTACAGAGGATTGTTAGAAGAGGGGATGCTACACTGTGGTAAATATGGCCCTGTCCCACATTTTTTGGAATTGAGGTTGTATTTGGCCAGCTTTTTGTTGCCCTGTCCTTTTCCTTGTCCAACTTTTTTGAGACGTGTTGCTGCCATAAATTTCAAAATTACCTTCTTTCTTTTCCTTAAAATAGTACATTATCTCAGTGTAAACCATTGATATGGTATTTGTTTTCTATTTACCGTATATACTCGAGTATAAGCCGAGTTTTTCAGCACATTTTTTTGTGCTGAAAACGTCCCCCTCGGCTTATACTCGAGTCAAGGAAAAAAATGTCCTCTCCGACGGGTTTAAGGTTTAAAAATGGCGCCGCCCGTCGCATACATGTTACCGCGCACGCGCCGCCGCCGCTCGTGTAATTTCGGCTATTCCCGGCGCCGCTCGGGAGAGGCCGGGAATAGCCGAAAGTATACGAGCGGCGCGTGCGAAATGAAGTGTCGGCCCCGGGCGGCGCCATTTTTAAAATGAAGGCGCCTCTGGAACAGGTAAGTGAAACAGCTTCACTACCTGCCATGGGCTGCGGGCACACTACGAGGGATGCAGTGCTGCGGGCATGGTCCACATGTACCATGCCCACAGCACTGCATCTCCTGTAGTATGCCCACAACCCCGGATCCTCTAGTACCATGCCAGTACCCTGCATTCTCCTGCACCATGCCAGTACCCTGCATTCTCCTGCACCATGCCAGTACCCTGCATTCTCCTGCACCATGCCAGTACCCTGCATTCTCCTGCACCATGCCAGTCACCCTGCATTCTCCTGCACCATGCCCGCCGCCCTGCATTCTCCTGCACCATGCCCGCCGCCCTGCATTCTCACCCTAGGCTTATACTCGAGTCAATGATTTTTCCCATCTTTTTGTGGTAAAAGTAGGGGTCTCGGCTTATACTCGGGTCGGCTTATACTCGAGTATATACGGTAGGTTTATGAGATTTGCAAATCGTTGCATTTTTTTTTTTTTTTTTTATGTAGATTTTATACAGCGTCCCAACTTTTTTGGAATTGGGGTTAAAAGTATATTTATACCCCAAACTTCTCCTTTTTTTAAATGTAGACGTTTGTTCTGAATGCAAATAGCTGCGTGTATGTGCATTAGGAAGGGTGCCGTGACATCAGGCTTTACTTTTTACCTCAATGCATTTTTTCCAACACTTTAATATTCATAAGATAGCAGTATACCGCGTTGCTATTTAACATTGAGCTTTGTTGAATCCTGTCTGGGAGAAGACAAAAACGTGTCTGACAAGTTATGTGATTCACCAAAGTTGTCGTAATTTCCTGCATTACTATAGGTTTTGTAGATTAAAAGAATGTTAAACTTCTCTTTTTATTAAGGGATTTTGATTTAATTCTTACAAAAGCTTATGTTTACATTGTCAGCCTCCATAACTAGAAAATATCAATCAACACTTTATTTCTCCTGCTAAACTACATATGTGTTATTTGCATGTGTGGACTTGTTTAGTAAAGCACAGCAAAGAACTTGGATGAAGTATAAAATTATGTTATTAGTAAGAAGAAATCAAAACTCTCTTCTTAACTGGCCTGACCACAGTAAAAGTAAGTTTCGTTATGTGTTACTGCACATTTCGTAGTTCTACGTTTTACTTTTCTGAATAAGCTTGATGTTTAAAGATGCAATACAATATTAAACAAAACCTATGATGATACAGTTTTGTAGCTACTGAAGACCTAATTTATGCAAAATTGTACGTTCATTTTAAGCTTCAAGCCACTTATTCTTAAACTGATACTTTATTTACACTGTTTAAAGAGGTTGTAAACTCGTTAAAAAAATTTTTTTTTCTTTTACAACCTGCAAGAGAAAGACATAATGAGCTAGTATGCATCGCATACTAGCTCATTATGAAATACTTACCTTAGAACGAGCCCCCGCCGTGCCGCTCTCTTACCTGTATGACGAGCGACATGTTCAGTCGCCCGTCTTCCGGGATCGCGGCATCCGGCCATCGGATTGGCCGGAGCCGCGGTGACGTCACTCCTGCGCACGCGCGCAGGAGCCGACGGTCACGGCACGGGGCTCTGAAGGAACGGCACGATCAGCCGTTCCTTCAGAGCGCATGCGCCAGTGACGTCACTGGCTGCATTAAAGGTAAATATCTCCTAAACCGTACATGTTTAGGAGATATTTACAGTACCTATAGGTAAGCCTTATCATAGGCTTACCTATAGGTACAACTTCCTGAGGAGGGTTTACTTCCTCTTTAATGTACATTGTCCCTTCTATTTCTGTATGTGGATGATGGCACTAATTATTTTAAAGAGAAGCTCCAGTCGTTTTTGTGACTATTAAAAGCCAGCGGCTACAAAAACTGCAGCTGCTGACTTTTAATAAACACGCTCATCTGTCCTAGGATCCAGCGATGTGCTCACCTGAGCTATCACTTCTCTCCCTCTTCTCTCCCTGGTGCCGGCATTGCATCTGTGGGCTGGCTGCACATAAGTGAGTTGCACTGCGCCTCCTGAATGGGCCGGCAGTCTTCTGACACCTGTGATGTGTCCCAGAAGACTTCAGGGAGGGAAGGGTAGAGGAGAACCCCCCCCCAACAGAAAAAATGACATGCCAAATGTGGCAGGGGAGGAGTACTTAAAGTGGTTGTTAATCCACTATATTATATTTATTAGGGATGCACTGAAATGAAATGCTTGGCCGAAGGCCGAATACCGAACGCGGTGTTTCACATTTTTTCCATTTATTTTGCCAATTTTTAGGGGGCACGCTGATGGGCACATTTTATGTTAGGGGGCACGCTGATGGGCACATTTTATGTTAGGGGGCACTCTGATGGGCAAAACAAAACATTTAAATCAGCGTTGCTCTTAACATAAAATATGCCCATTAGCGTGCCCCTTAAAATAAAATAGGCCCATCAGAGTGCCCCTTAACATAAAATATGCTCATCAGAGTGCTCCTTAACATAAAATATGCTCATCAGCATGTCCCTTAGCATAAAATAAGGGGCACGCTGATGGCCACATTTTATGTCAAGGGAGCACTCTGTTGGGCACATTTTTTCTTTTTTTTTTTTTTTTAAGGGGCACTTTATAGGGCACTCTAATGTAATGAGCATGGCAAGTGGCAACAACATATGGCAGTCTGCCCACTAATGCTTGTGCAGCTGCCAGCTACCGTATTCTCCCCCAGATGTGCTCAGCTCCACATCACATACCTGAACTGCAGCCAGAGCCAAAAGCCGCGAACAGGGGGGCGGGGCGTGGACCTAGTGTGAAGGAGCCGCAGTCAGGAGCAGGGGGCGGGACGTCACACCCCCTACTCGCGGCCGGACAGGACACCGGCGGCGTGTGAGAAGGGAGCCGCGAGCCGCAATGAGGAAGGTGAGCGGTCAGGGCGGAAGCTGACATTGTTCGGCTCAAAATTATTCGGCCTTTTGACTTATTCGGCCGAACGCCGAAAGTGCTATTTTCTCTAATTTCGGCCGAATAATGTTCGGCCGCCGAATATTCGGTGCATCCCTATTATTTATACCGTTTTATACCACCCATCTGGTATATAACTATATGTGTCCCAGGGCCTGTGCAGTATAAAAAAAATATGCTCATTTCTACTTTATCTCAGAACGTCTCCTGGTGCTCACATGACTCCTAGGCTCTCTCCTCTCCCCGGCTGGCAGCTATAGCGGGCTGCGTACTCCCGCTGGCTTCAGCCTGTAAGAGAGAAGCAGAGAGTTGAGGTGTCACGTAAGCGCCGGGAGACGCTCTGAGAGAAGTTAGAAATCAGCATAGTCGTTATACAGCACAGGCACTAGGACACATATCGTTCTATATCAGATGGGATGGTATAAATATAATATATTTTGTTTATAGCAGCAGAAGCAGATGGGTGGGCAGTATCTCGAGCTGACAGGCAGGGAGGAGAGGATGGGGGAAAGGACAGGGGAGAGCAGAGAGGAGAGCTGTGGATGACAGAGGCACGAAAACGGACCATGGTGTCGGGGATCAGCAGCCATGATAAACCGTGGTCGGTTTACAGGGGGGAGGACAGAACCAGGCAGGATCAGTCAGGTATTTCACGTTATATAGGGGGGCAAATGGCACAGTACAAGCACTGTGCTGTTATTCATGCTTTAAGGGAACAGGATCATTTTTTTTTTTTTTTTTTTGCGTAACAAACACTTTAACCCCCTGGAGCCTAAGCCTTTTTCTGACATTTGTTGCTTAGGAGTTAAAATCAGTACTTTTTGCTAGAAAAATACTTAGAACCCCCAAACATTTATTTATTTATATATATATATATATATATATATATATATATATATATATATATATATATATATATATATATATATATATATATATATATATATATATATTTTTAGCAGAGACCTTAGACAATAAAATGTCGATCGTTGCAATATTCACACGGTATTTGCGCAGCAATCTTTCAAATGCAATTTTTTTGGAAGAAATACACATTCATTAATTAAAAAAAAAAAAACAAAGCAGTTAAATTAGCCCAATGTTTTGTATAATGTGAAAGATGTTATGCTGAATAAATAGATACTTAACATGTCGTGCTTTAAAATTGCGCACACTCGTGGAATGGCGGCATACTAAGGTACTTAAAAAATCTCCATAGGCGACGCTTTAAAACATTTTAACGATTACCTGTTTAGAGTTACAGGGAAGTCTTGTGCTAGATTTCTTGCTCTCGCTCTAAAGATTGGGAGGATACCTCACATGTGGGGTTTGAATACCATTTACATATGTGGGCACGACTTCCGTATGGGTTCGCTTCTGCACACGAGCAGGGAGGGACGGGGCGCTTTATTTATTTATTTTTTATTTTATTTTTTTTATGTTTACACTATCCATTCATTTTTTTTTTTTTTATCACTTTTATTGTTGTCATAAGGAATGTAAACATCCCATGTGACAGTAATAGGCAGTGACAGGTACTCTTAATTGAGGGATCTGGGGTCTAGAAGACCCCATATCCTTTCTCTGCACTTAAAAGGCATTCAAAATGCCAAGTTTGGCTGTTTTGAATGCTGTCATTTTATTTTTAAATCTGGCACCTTTGAGGCCCCAGCAACCGCGTTCTTCCGGGTTTTTACATCAGAGACCGCCTTTGTTCGGGTCTTCGGCCAGCAGGCGGACGTGCTGGCGGGTTAGTCGGGTCCCCCCCTGGGAGCGGCTGCTTAGCCACATCGGTTGTTATTACAAGACAGCCGACTTTCGGCTCTAAACAACTGTACCGGGGTGATGCCTCTAGCTGCAATCATTACATCGGTACAACCCTGTGAAGCCGAGGCCGCAGGCCAAAGCTTCTCATTTTGGGTGGAGCTCCGCTTTAATCGCAAAAAGAGAAAAAAAAACTTCTATGTACCCTTTTCCTAATCTATTTACAGCTGTCACATGACCAAGCTCTTTCCCAGCCTGTTGGCAGGGAAACATAAGCAGGAGGAGCCTCTTGTACTGCTGGTCACATGTTCAAAAAAAACAACAATTTAAATAGGAAAAAAAATTGGCCTTTGTGATAGAGTAGAAATAAATAATTTAAACAAATTAACTTTTTAAATTGTCATACATATATATGCGTGTGTGTGTATGTATATACACTGCTCAAAAAAATTTAAGTAACACTTTGAAAACCCATCAGATCTCAATGGGGAAAAATCTTATGCTGGTTATCTATACTGATATGGACTGGGTAATGCGTTAGGAACAAAAAGATGCTGCATCATTTAATGGAAATAAATTATCAACCTAGAGATGGCTGATTTCAAAGACACCCCGAAAATCGAAGTGAAAAAATGATGCAGCAGGCTAGTTCATTTTGGTAAAATTTCATTGGAGCAACTCAAAATTGTACTCAGTAGTTTGTATGGCCCCCTCGTGCCTGTATAGATGCCTGACAACGTCGGGGCATGCTCCTAATGAGACAACGTATGATGTCCTGGGGCCCCAGATCTGGATCAGGGCATCACTGAGCTCCTGAACCAGGGATAGGCACGGACCAAGGCCGCGGCGGACATTTTGCAAAGTACAGACCTTCGTGAAGGACACCAAGGTACATTTCAAATTAAAACCATCAAAAAACAAACAAACATTCTGTCTACTCTCTGGCCTAGTTCTACAATTACAAATAAGTTTAAAATAACATTTACTGCTTGTGGTATATTGTTATAAACGGTTTAAAATATTTTCAAAATTCTTAAAAATAAAAATAACCCCCTTTAGAATAGGCCAGGGTCCCCCATAGATCACCCTCTAGAGAGACCAGGGCAGGTCCCCCATAGATTCCCCCTTTAGAGCATGCCGGGTCACCTATAGATTCCCCTTTAGTGCAGGCCCCCTGTAGATCCCCCTTTAGCACAGGCAGGTCCCCCCATAGATCCCATTCCCCCTTAGAGCAGGCCAGGGGATCTATATGGGGACCCTGGTGGTCCTGGCCTGCTCTAGGGGGATCAATGGGGGGGACCCCTGGCCTGATAACTGGTCCCAACCCATAGACCCCCCCCCCCCCAGTGACAGAGTCAGTCCCCCCAGGGTGGAGGGGCCAAGGTGGTGGGCCAGGGCCAGGGTGGTGGGCCAGGGTGGAGAGATCCCCACCCCCCCAAAGAATCCTTAAAATAGGCCAGGGCAGGTCCCATCCCTTACTGAGGTGGCCTACTGGCCCCCCTCCCCCATAGACTTCAGCTTACTTTATCTTTAAAAACTTGTACCTTGTGTCCTTGTTGTGTCTCCCCTCAGACAGTCTCTCTGGCTCTGCTTTAGTGCTCCCTGAGTCTTCAAAACTTCCTGCTGTGCAGCACTCTCCTCGGCTCCTCTTTCATTCACTCACTGCTGTGTGAGCGTGCTGCGTGCGGACTCTCATCACAGGCCCTGGCCAGCCACAGTGCCACTAGTTAGTAGTCCCTCCTCCAGACAGTTTGGACCAGTCCCAGACTCCCCCCACCGCCGCGCCAATTCCACACTCTCTCCCCCAGCCGGCAGCACGATCATCTACTGGTCAGCCGCAGCCCGCGCAGACCAGGCAGGTGTGCCTTCTTTGCACTTCTGGGCGGCGCTGACCAGCAGGAGGCGGGACACTGAAGGGAGCTGCGGGCGGCCGGCGAGTAAGCACTCGCTGATGAATAATTGCTGATGGTCATTGATGGATGGGATAGCGGGGCAGCATGGCGGACCCGGCAAGGCCCAGTCACGTACACCGGTGTCCGTAAGCGGACACCTTGCCGACCCCTGTCGTGAACAGACTGGCGTTCAACCTGGCATTTTCATATGGACCGAAACCTAATGTCCCAGAGATGTTCTATTGGATTTAGGTCAGGCGAGCATGGGGGCCATTCAATGGTATCAATTCCCTCATCCTCCAGGTACTGGCTGCATACTCTTGCCACATGAGGCCAAGCATTATCGTGCACCAGGAGGAACCCAGGACCCACTGCATCATTGTAGAGTCGGATGATGGGCCAAAGGACTTCAACTTTATACCTAATGACAGTCAGGGTGCCATTGTCTAGCCTGTAGAGGTCTGTGCATCCCTCTATAGATATGCCTCCCCAGACCATCACTGACCCACCACCAAACCGTTCATGCTGAATGATGTTACAGGCAGCATAACGTTCTCCACGGCTTCCCCAGACCCTTTGACGCCTGTCACATGCTCAGGGGGAACCTGCTCTCATCTGCGAAAAGCACAGAGTGGCAGTGGCGGACCTGCCAATTCTGGTGTTCAATGGCAAATGCCAATCAAGCTCCACGGTGCCAGGCAGTGAGGACAGGGCCCACTAGAGGACGTCGGGTCCTCGGGCCACTTGCATGAAGTCTGTTTCTGATTGTTTTGTCAGAGACATTCACACCAGTGGCCTGCTGGAGGTATTTGTTGGGGTCTGGCAGTGCTCATCCTGTTCCTCCTTGCACAAAGGAGCAGATACAGGTCCTGCTGAGGGGTTAAGGGCATTCTATGGCCCTTTCCAGCTCTCCTAGAGTAGCTGCCTGTCTCCTGAAATCTCCTCCATGCTCTTAATACTGTGCTGGGAGACACCGCAAACCACCTGGCAATGGCACGTAATAATTTTCCATCTTGGAGGAGTTGGACTGCCTGTGCAACCTCTATAGGGTCCAGGTATTGCCTCCTGCTGCCAGTAGTGACACTGACCCAAGCCAAATGAAAATCTAATGAAAAACTGTCAGAAAAGATGGAATAGGGAAAAAAACAAATGTCAGTGGCCTCCACCTGTAAAACCACTCCTGTTTTAGAGGTCATCTCATTGTTGTCAACCTAGTGCACCTGGTGTTGATTTCATTGCTCCAAATCAGCTGAAACTGATTTACAACCCCCTCTGCTACTTTATTGACCAGATCAATGTCCCAGGAGTTTAACCACTTAAGCCCCGGAGGATTTGGCTGCTAAAGGACCAGGGGTTTTTTTGCGATTTTTTACTGCGTGACTTTAACGGACAATTGCGCGGTCGTGCGACGCTGTACCTAAACGAATTTGACGTCCTTTTTTTCCCACAAACAGAGCTTTCTTTTGGTGGTATTTGATCACCTGTGCGATTTTTTGATCACGCGCTATAAACAAAAAAAGAGCGTAAATTTTGCAAAAATAACAATATTTTTCACATTTTTTTATATGAAATTCCCCAAAAAAAAAAGTAAAAATCAAAATTTTTTAACATTTTTCGGCCAATTTGTTTTATGCTACCTATGTTTGGTAAAAAAAATCGCAAAAAGCGTATTTTGATTGGTTTGCGCAAAAGTTATCGCGTTTACTAACAAAGAGAAAGATTTTTGTCATTTTTGGTGTTTTTTTTTTTAACGCGTAATGGCGGCGATCTGCGATTTTTTTTTCGGTACTGCGACATTGCGGCGGACAGATCGGACCCTTGACTGACATTTTTGACACTTTTGGGGTTACCAGTGACATTACTGCAGTAATCAGTGCTATACATATGCACTGTTACTGCAAAAATGACACTGGCAGGGAAGGGGTTAACTTTATTGGGAAGGGAGGGGTTAAGTGTGTCCTAGGGGCGTGCTTTCTACTGTGTAGGGACATTGCTATTGGTGTAAAAGCAAAGATCAACCGTTCTACATAGTAGAACGGTCAGATCTTTACTTTTACACAGGGAGAACTGACAGGCAGCTTGTTTACACAAGCTGCTCTGTCTTTCTCCCTTCACAGGAGCGATCGTAGTGTGGCCGGCGGACATCGAGTCCGCCGGTCACACGCACTGACTTGCCTGTGAACGAGCCGCGGCGGGCGCGCGCCTCGGCGGGCGCGCGCCCGCTCGCTATAGGCTCGCAAGTCAGTGACAGGCGAGTGACGTACCGATACGTCACTCTGCCTGGCCGGGGCTGACCGCCGCAGTATATAGTCGTGCGGCGGTCGGCAACCGGTTAATTAACTTGTTGCTATACTCTGATTAAAAAGTGTTCCTTTAATTTTTTTGAGCAGCACGTGTGTGTGTGTGTGTGTGTGTGTGTATGTAATCTCTTTAGTCCAAAAGCAGCACACATCACACCCATTATACATTGTTGGGAACACACTTAAACCATTGATCTCCCCTTCCCAGCCAGTGTCATTAGTACAGTGACAGTGTATAGTATTATAACCGAACCCCCCCCCCCGTGGCAGTGTCGCTTTCCCTGTGCAGTCCTATTATAAGCCGCTAATCAATGCAATTAGTAGTAATATAAAAGTAAATAAAAAATACAAATTACAATAGATATACCAGTTTGTAGACGCTATCATTTTCACACAAACCAATTAATATACATTTGTTGGGTTTTTTCTCCTTTTTTTTTTTTTTTTTGTACCTAAAATGTAACAGAATACATTTTGACCAAAATTTATGAAGACATTTTTTTTGGATATGTTTGATAGCGAAAGTAAAAACAATATTCATTTATTTTCTTTTGTTCAAAATTTTTAGTCTTTTTTTTAGTTTATGTGATAATAAATCAAAACCCCAGTGTTGATTAAATCCAACAAAAAGAAAGCTTGATTTGTGTGAAAAAAATTAGATAAATATCGTTTGAGTAGTAGATCGTTGCATGACTGCACAACAGTTAAAGTAGCTCTTTGCTGCATAGCAAAGAATGGTCTGGTCATCAACTGGGTAAAATCTTCTAGAGCTGAGGTTCTAAGGATTAAAAATGGCTAACGACTGAGAGTGTAAAGTTCCACACCCCTTTTAGAACGTCTCTAATAGAAGTAGTTACTCCCTGGCTCTTGGGCCATATAAGCTTTTGTCCTGGATACAGTAAGTAGTCTGTATGTTGGAGAGGACTTTTTCCATCAGACATTTCTCACACAATTGTTTTGTTCCCTGACAGAGAGTTTTGAAAGCACATGCAGTAAGACCCAGTGTAGATCTCTGTACATGTGAATGGCCTTGAGTGGTGTAAGACTTAAAACCTCAGTGTATCATGTAGTGTGTTGTGTGGTGTTTTTTTTTCTTTTCTTTTGTGTGTAGTTGTAACCTTTCCTTTACACTCACCCCTTTTTGTTAGCTGTAAGTAGATGCCTTTGTTATTTTACCAGCAGTGACATTGAATTGCAGTGAAATATTCGTCATGGAATCCTTGTGACACAGCTGTGTGTTAAACATATGGTGTCTTCATTTGTGATGAGACACATCTCTATTGATCATTCAGGTCAGGGCTCACAATATTATAATATATAGCTACAAGGCATTTTTTATGTCACTCTGACGCACATAGGAGGAAAGCTTTCTGTCTCGCCTAACAAACTCCCTAAGGCTGGTTCACACCACAAAAATGCACTCCAGACCTGTTCCAGATGCGTTTTTGATGCATTCTAGAGTGTTTTTGATGCATTTTCGATGCATTTCCGCATGCATTCCAGATGCTTGTTTTCATGCATCCTATGTATGAAGGTAAAATACATCTATGCAGCTGCCACCCCTAATACTTAACTTATGCACGGATCGCAGTGAGGCTAAGAGCCTCGGGTTTCCGGGGAATCTCCCACCTCACTGGCTGGGGCAGCAGGAGATATTGGTAAGTGTGCCGTGTCTGTCATATTCTCTCTCTGCGGCACTGCGCTGAGATACTGTGCGACTATAGTCCCATTCAGAAGTTCCTGATTCACCCCATGTGTCTTTCAATGTCACAGGGGTGTAAACAGCATAGCAAACAGGTCTGCTGATGCGTGGGACATGGGTTGGCATAGTAATCTTGGAACTAGAATGAGGATTTGCTAAGAAATCATTGCACATGTGTGAGATTACAGCAAGGAATAGCCAAAAGGGTGGAAGTATATTGCGTGGCAGACTCGGAAGACATTACTTAACATGGCGTTGACTTATCCCGGGAAGCAAGAATTTAAAGGTGTTCTAAAGCCTAAACATTTGTTACCTTAATGCATTTGTTGCTTTAAGGTAAAAAAATATTTAGGCATCAATATCCCCCCTCACCCCCCCTTCCTTTTACTTAGCTGAGCCCTCATTTAATCCAGCACTGTGTACTTCTGCAGCTCTTCTCTCCCCTCACTTCCATGCCTCGATGGCTTTGCTGGGGCATCGGGAGCCCCCTGCTGCTATCAATCAAAGCCAGTGACGAGGGAGTAGGGGGCGGGGCCGAGTCTCGCTGTCTGTGTTAATGGATGCAGTAGGGGGGCTTGGGAGCGAGCTCACACAAGTGCCCTCGTGGGAAGCAGCTTCCAGTGGGGGCACTGGATTGGCCGGCAGCAGACCAGAAAAGAGGTTCAGTGCCGCTTTGTGCGATTTCCATTCTAATTCCAGGTAAGTAAAGGGATATTTGTTAAAAAAAAAAAAAAAAAATGTACCTTCACGACCACTTTAAAATCAGCTGCAAAAAACTAAGGATCATGTGAAGGGGGTTAATTATAATGTAGATTTGTTGGCATACTTTTCTTCTTCTTCTTCTTCTTTTTTTTTTTTTTTTAAGAAGCAGCATTAGAAGGGCAGAGTTTACTACCTCTTTAAGTGAAGCATCAGCTGGTCCACAAGTCTGATGCTCCCCTTCTGATGTAATAATGTGTAATTGCATGTGACATGTAATGGACCAGCTGCTGTCGAACCCCAGAACAATAGAATCTGCAGTTAAATGTTTTATGTTGTCTATTTTCAATTTACCTTGAGGGTGTGGGGTTAATGGTTGAATATTTTGACTATTGTTCTGATATGGTATCCTTATTAGGGTTAGGGACAAGGCAGTGAGCATTTTTTGGACATAATTAGGAGCTTGTTATGAAATAAACTTAACAAATATATTGAACACATACATGTTAGACTGGTAGATGGACAGTGCCTTGGAAAAGTATTCATACCCTTGAAATATTCCACATTTTGTAATGTTGCAACCAAAAACGTAAATATATTTTATTGGGATTTTATGTGCTAGACCAACACAAAGTGGCACATAATTGTGAAGTGGAAGGAAAAGGATAAATGATTTTAAAATATGTTTACAAATAAATATCTAAAAAGTGGCGTGCATTTGTATTCTGCCCCCCTGAGTCAATACTTTGTAGAACCCCCTTTCCCTGCAATTACAGCTGCAAGTCTTTTTGGGTATGTCTCTACCAGATTTGCACATCTGGAAAGTGACATTTTTGCCCGTTCTTTGCAAAATAGCTCAAGCTCTGTCAGAAACAGAAACTTTGTCTTGCCACAGATTCTCAATTGGATTTAGGTCTGGACTTTGAGTGGGCCATTCTAACACAAATGAATATGCTTTGATCTAAACCATTCCATTGTAGCTCTGGGTGTATGTTTAGGGTCATTGTCCTGCTGGAAGGCAACCCTGCGCCCCAGTTTCAAGTCTTTTGCAGAATCTAACAGGTTTTCTTCTAAGATTGCTCTGCATTTGGTTCCATCCATCTTCCCATCAACTATCCACCTTCTGTCCTGCTGAATAAAAGCATCCCCACAACATAATGCTGCCACCACCATGTTTCACGGTGGGGATGGTGTGTTCTAGGTGATGTGCAGTGTTTATTTTCAGCCATACATAACATTTTGCTTTTAGGTCAAAAAGTTCAATTTTGGTTTCATCTGACCAGAGCACCTTCTTTCACATTTTTGCTGTGTCCCCCCTCATAGCTTCTTGCAAACGGGGCTTCTTATAGCTTTCTTTTAACAATGGCATTCTTCTTGTCACTTTTCCATAAAGGCCAGATTTGCAAAGTACACGACTATTCATTGTTCTGTGGACAGATTCTCCTAATATACATTTTTGGTTGTAACATGTTAAAATGTTAAAAAATTTCAAGTGGTGTAAATACTTTTTCAAGGCACTGTAGTTCTTTTAGATACAATGTTGTATTTGGAAGACCTTATAGGAGAACTATTACACAGGTATAACTGTAGCCAGATAATACTTATAATGAGAGGATTTTGAATGTGAATTCATATTTTCACATTTCATGCAGATCAATCTATCTAGCACAAATGACAGTGAGAGGGTTTGGGCAAATCAATGACGTTGTCAGGGGCATTGGAAAAAAAAAAGAAAAAAAAAATGTATAATATTCTATATAATTTTTCCCTTTTTGTATGAAATTACAGCACATAGATGTAAACGAGCCACATAGGAAGGAAATGCATTTTTGCTGCATGAAAAAAGACCAGTGCGACTAGCCCCTTAAACTGCATGAATAAAATGGTCTTCGTAAAACACCTTCACAGGATTGAAGTTTGGCTCGACCCCTGACACTTTTGCTGGACATCTTGATCTGTCTAAAAATAATTAACAAATAAAAAAAAAAAAAAGGCATGTGGGGAAAAAAATTAATTAATCTGAATACTATTGTTACATTTAGTAACTACAAAAATTATTGGAATACAACATTTTTCATGAGCGTGCTCCTATAAATTTCTGTAATGGCCTGTTGACACCATATGTGTTGGGCTGCACTGGGCAGCATTTAACAATGTGTAGTCCAAAACCATAGGCAGGTAATTTGCCTTGAGTATTATGAGTTCAAATCATACAACTGTGCAGTAATGATGCTCCCTTCACAATGCACACCAGTGGTTGTGATCTAATGCAACTGATGTGATGAAGCCCTGAACCATGTCTTCACAGGTTTGTTTGCTTTTCTCTTTTTAATGTTGGGAAAGGTTTCCGCGATCCCTAAACACAAAAACTGACTGCATCTCAAAGCTATTTTTGCCAGACACAATCTACTTTGTGTATATCCCAAAGGTATTTTAAGGAATCTTGTGTGAATAAACCTACCTTAAGGCTAGGGTGTATTCCTAATAATGTTTGCTACACATTGTGGTTGCCTAGCATTCTTTTTCCTTTCATTCACCACATCACTACCCATGTATAAAAAGACACTGATGACAATGTTCAGTTTTGCAAATCCTCATATATTTAGGTGTTTTAATAAAATATCTGGTTTGTCTATTTTATCATGCAACCTCAGCACATACCTCCACAAACCATTTTTTAGCTGTGATACATTTTAATTGGTTTTGTAAAATAATACTGGTGTCAGAGGTGTCCGTTCAGAGTATAAATGCATATGTGTGCATGTTCACGCAATAAGAGCATACATTTTTAGCACAAGTGTTTCCAATAAAGATTCATTTGGATTGTTAGTAAATGTTTATGGCCAGTTTAACTGCTTCTGCTCTAGAGCAATTTTTACGTTTGTGCACATGTAAAAATCAGCATATCTCTATCGTCCATTGACAGACACAGCACTTATGCTTCTGATACCATAGGGTTATGCTGCCCCTTACAGGAGTAGTACTAGGCAGGAAAAAAATTCACTGACCTGCTTACTGGGGCTGCCCTACATGGCATAACCCCACACACACTCTGACACAAGCCAGTTCGTAGCAAGCAGTGAAAAAGAAGACCCAAACCATCCCTATAAAAGAGGGGTGGGTGCTGCATCTGTCAATGGACTCCAGAGAAAAGGATTTTACGATAAGTTCTTACAAAAATCCAGTTTTCTCTATCGTCCATTGACAGACACAGCTCTTATACTTCTTATACCATCGGGATGTCCCGATGGGGGGGGGGGGGGGGGGGGGTACACAGGCAGTTGGGCCTCTTGTGGATTGATGTGACATTGTTTCCGGTGCTCAGTTCTCCATGCTGCAGACGTTGCTGGTTCCTCTGTAAAGGTGATACAGTATGGGGGTCATTTCTGGGCATTCCCTGCGTACTCTGCTACCTGCCGCTGTTTTAAAGGGTAAATCCAAGTACAGCGAGATCGGGCGGTGCGGACCGTGATTGCGAATTTAAAGGGGCAGTGCACATTTTTTTTGTCACATTAAAAAATGGAATCCCAGGTGGTAAATTCTCCATCAGACCCGCTCAGTGTGACTGCCCAGTAATCAGGTCAGGTGTTTCCTTGTCCCGAGTAATTTCATGATATTGTGAATGAACAAATGGCGTGGTGCCTAAGCGCTTTAAACGTGGTTATCCCTTTGCTGACTCGGTCTTGAACTGCTGGACGGTGCCACCTAGGGTGGACCACCCTGTTTCGAGGTTAACAAATCTACTGTGGTACTGGTGGACAGATGGGTGGAATCCATTTCCCGCCGCCTCTGTTTTGGCGGGTTCGGTACAAAAAAACGATCTTGGTGTCCGTTCTGGTTTCACAGACGGTAACGGTATGGGTCACAGTGCTTAAGTGTAACTTGAACGCGGAGATAGTTCCCCTGACCTTGATTGGACTCACGGACCAGATGGCCCAGGCCTTGGTGTTTCTGTGTGCTGTGTCCTTGGACGTGGCCCCGTGGTTGCCAGAGGGTCAGCGATATCTATTGCCATACGCCACATGGTGTGATTTAGGAGCTGGTCAGCTGACCAGGCTTCCAGAAGGCCTTAACAGATCTCCCCTTTCTTGGCGAGCGATTTGTTTTGGAGACTCCTTGGATGAGTTGGTAAAAGGCTTAACGGGGGGGTGGTAAGAGTACTCTTCTTCCCCTATTCTCCAAAGGCGTTTTTTTTTTTTTTTTTTTTTTGTGTCTCAGGGACACAAGAGAAAGGTAAATAGTTCAGGGCCTCTGGAGGGAGCAAAAAGGCTTGGTCCGGTAAGCCCAAGACCAGTCAGTCTGGTTCGGCGGACTATTCCTCTTCTGCATGAAGGGGCGCCCTCACCCATTTTATAAGGTGGGGGACATTTGTGTTTCTTTCAGGAACCCTGGATGTCCTTGATCCGGGACAAATGGGTTCACAAACCGATTAGTTCCGGGTAGAAGTTCGAATTTCGGTTTCAGCCGGCAGACAGATTCTTTCCCTCAAATCTTTGTCTGTCTCCAGATCGCTTGAAGGATCTCAGGGAGGCAGTGCAGGACCTCCTTGCACAAGAAGTGATTGTGTCGGGTCCCTCACAGGACCGATTTTCAAGATATTTTTTCCTACCTGTTTACGGTGCCCAGGAAAGAGGGCAAGGTGCATCCTAATTTGGAGCTCAAGTCTCTAAACCGCTTTATGCGGGTGCGTTCGTTTTGGATGGAATCCATTCGGTCAGTAGTAGCAACTTTAGATCAGGGGGATATTTAGCCTCCATTGACATCAAAGATGCGTATCTGCACACCCTATATACGGGGGACACCAGAGGTATTGTTTGGTTTCGCCTCCGCTTTCAGAGTCTTTACCAAGGTTTTGGCCCCGGTGTCGGCGTTGCAAAAGAGGGATTGCAATCCTAGGCTATCTGGACGCTCTCCTGTTGAGAGCAAACTCTCACCCAGCTTTGTTGGGTGATCTGTCAGATCCTTCAAGAGTTCATCAACTTCAACTTCAAATAATCTGCAACTGGATTACCTGCAACTAACTCTGGACTCCTCCGTGGCGGGGGTCTTTCTTCCCGGGGACAAACTTCAGAAGTTGCAGGGAGAGATCCGATTTGCTGCTGGAAAGCGATCTCTCTTCTCTACGGACATGTATGAGAGCCCTGAGTCTGATGTAAGTGGAACAAGGATCTACAGTCCTTGGACAGGATGATAAGTTTTGAGCCGACTCACTAAGTCAACGTTCTGTTGGTGGCTTCAGTCGCCTGCCCTGAGTCAGGGCAAGTCCTTTCTACCGCTGCTGTGGACAGTGGTCACCACAGATGCCAGGCTGTTGGGCTTGGGCAGGGTGCTGGATGACCCCTGTGCCCAGGGAGTCTGGTTTACAGAGGAGTCTTTCTTACTGTTCGCTGTTCTGGTACTCGGAGCAATTGAGATTTGTCTGATCTATGGACAAATCGACTGCTCGGTCTCCCGGTTCGGATCCAATCAGAAAATGCCACGGCTGTGGCCTACGTCAATCACAAAGGGGCACAAAGAGTGCCCGGGCGGCCCAGGAGGTTGCCGAGATTCTGTAGTGGACGGAAGGATAGGTTCCGGCTCTTTCCGCAGTTCACATTCCGGGAGTGGCTAATTGGCAAGCGCATTACCTGAGTTGTCTGGTTCTGGATCACAGGGCATGGTCCCTTCATCCAGAGGTATTTTGTGTCCTGTGTGTCCGTTGGGGGACGCCGGAGGTCGACCCGGTTGCTTCTCAGCTGAACAAAGAGGTGCAAAGGTTCATGACCAGAGTTTGAGATCCTCTGGCTGATGCCACAGACACATTAATAGCTCCTTGGAGCAAGTATTGGCTGATTTATGCCTTCCCTCCGATAGAGTTGTTGTCAAGGTTTATCAGCAGGATGGTGATGTAGAATGTTCAGACGATTCTGGTGGCTCCAAACTGGCCTCGTCGGTCTTGGTACGCAAACCTAATAAAGATGGTCGTCGTGCCTACCTGTCGGTTGACTTTGGGGGAGGACCTGCCGTCTCAGGGGCTGATCCGCCATGGCTAGGGTCCTGGCTTTCTTACAGAAAGGAGTTGAGCAATGGTTGGCTTTGGGCATGATCAAGGGCCAAGTGTCGGCTTTGGCGATTGTTCTTCCAATGCCCGTTGGCTGCTAATACCTTGATTTACACCTTTCTTCAAGGGGTGTGTCATATGGCTCCTCCGAGACAATCCCCCTTGCTTCCGTGGGATTTGACTTTTGTTTTGTCTATTCTTCAAAAGCCTCTTTTTGAAAATATAAGAACATATCTATGCCTTTGTTATATCAGAAGGTTGCCTTTTGGTGGCTATTACTTCTGCTCGCAGAGTGTCTAAGTTGGCAGCGCTTTCCTGTCGTTCGCCTTATTTGGTTGTCCACAGAGATAAGTGGTTCTCCGACCTAATCCCTTTTTTCTTCCTGCGTTTGTCTGATTTGCATTTAAATGAAGACATTGTCTTGCCTTGACTCTGTCCTAAGCCTAAGCATCTCAAGGAAATTGCCTTGCACTCTCAGGATGTAGTTTGGGCGATCAGGGTTTACCGGTTGGCCACGGAGTCCCTTAGGAAATCGGACTCCTTTTTTGCCCTTGCTGAGGGATCTCGTAAGGGTTTGGCTGCGTCTGCTGCGACTATATCCAGATGGATTAGGCAGATGGTTGTACAGGCTTATTCATTGAAGGGTCAGGTTCCTCCTTTCCCTGTGACAGCGCGTCCTACCAGTGCCTTTTTGGGCTTTTCCTCATCAGGCCTCTGTTACTCAAGTGTGTAAGGTGGCAACTTGGTCGTCCGTGCATAACTTACATAATTCTTCAAGGTAGATTTGTTGGCATCTTCGGATGCATCGTTTGGCCGAAAAGTTTTGCAGGCTGCTGTTTTTCCCACCCCTCATGTCTACACTGCTTTGGGACGTCCCTATGGTATAAGGAGCATAAGAGCTGTGTCTGTCAATGGACGATAGAGAAAACTGGGTTCTTACCGTAAAATCCTTTTCTCTGGAGTCCATTGACAGACGCAGCACCCACCCCTCTTTTTATAGGGATGGTTTGTGTCGTCTTTTTCACTGCTTGCTACGAAACTGGCTTGTGGCAGAGTGTGTGTGGGGTTATACCGCGAAGGACAGCCCCCTGTAGGCATGTCAGTGAATTTTTTTTTCTGCCTAGTACTACTCCTGTAGGAGGCAGCATGACCCTATGGTATAAGAAGCATAAGAGCTGCATCTGTCAATGGACTCCAGAAAAAAGTATTTTACGGTAAGTTCTTACAAAAATCCAGTTGTTTAGCCATACTTAAACCCCCAGAGAATATATTTCCTGAAAGAGGTCCTGTAGAATAAAAGATAGTAGTTGCAATCGTTGATGTTGCACGATATTGCACAACTGTTTTATCAAACACATATTTTCAGGGAAAAAAAATACAATTCAACTAATTTTAGCACACACAAACACAATAGAATACCCAATTTTTAGTAAAAGATGAGTTGCGTTGAGTAAATAGGTATATACCAAACATGTCACGTCTATTGCGTGCACCCATGATTATTGCAAAAAAACTAGAGTACCCAAAAATCTCCATAGGCGACCATTGCCACCATCATTTCAGCAGTTTAGAGTGAACCGTGAGCTATGGTGCTAGAATTGTTGCTCTCATTTAAATGGTCGGCAATACCTTACATGTAGTGCATTTGCAGTTTACATACACTTGTTCACCCTGTGCTGTGTTTGCATTTGTGGTTGTGTGCAGGGCAACTGAGGTTACTTTTTTTTTTATTTTTTTAAACTTTGCTTCATTTACTGTAGAGGAGATTGAGAAATGGCTGTTCCTTGGTCTTCTCCCACTCTCTTTTCTGGAGCCCTCTAATGTGTGTGGAGGGGGGGGGGGGGTGTGAGCCCAGCAACCGTAAAAAGGGGTGTTTCGACAGAGGGGGATTGCGCCACTCACACTATGAAAGTGATCAGTAGCTATACAATATAACTGCATGATTCTGGATAAAACGAGCATCACAATTTGCTTAGAATCTCTCGAGATTCTCGGCGTAACATTATCTTTCACGTTCTACAAAATAATTGGGCCAACTTTAGTTTCCTTTTTTTTTTTTTAAATTGGTTGAAGTGTATTTTTTCCAAAAAATTTGCGTTTGAAAGGCAGCTGCGCAAATTCAGTGTGACATAAAATATTGCAACGACCGCCATTTCATTCTCTAGGGTCTCTGCTTAAAAAATATATATAATGGGTTCTAAATAATTTTCTAGCACAAAATACTGATTTTTACTAACAACAAGCACAAATATGAGCAGCCATGGAACTTAACCCTTCACTTTTTGGATGTACTATGTAAGTCCAAAGAACTTATGTAAGTGGTTAAAGTAGTTCTAAACTAGAGCTGCACGATTCTGGCCAAAATGAGAATCACAATTTTTTTTTGCTTGGAATAAAGATCACGATTCTCTCACGATTCTCTGTGTAACATCTTTTACATTATAAAAAAAATTGGGATAACTTTACGGTTTTGTTTTATTTTTTTTATTTTTTTATTCATTAAAGTGTATTAAAGAGGTTGTAAACTCCCCATTTACACTTTAGCTTATTCTAATCTGCCTAGAGAAAGCAATAGTTTGGTGTCTGTAAAAGATTGCTTACTTGTATAATCTTCCTGTAATTCCTCCTGTAAAAGTTGATGAAGTCATTGGAGCATGCCCAGTTTGTCTTTCAATTCATGGCACAGTTAGTGTGCTGTTTCATTAACATAACAACGCCTGCTCTCCCTGTATGTATGAAGCTTCCTGCTTCCTTCTCTCACAGGGGGAGTGAACAAGAGAGGTCACACAAGGGGAGGGGGAGGGGAAAACGGCACACAGAGACACAGAGAGTCTGCATTACACTGAGAGATGTCAGCCAAAGAATGCAGTAAGGGCGGAAATGACCTCTGCAGGGGGAGCAGAAAGGAGGAGATGACATGGCGCAGCCCAAAGCAGGAAGAAAGAAAAAAAATTGAACTTAAAAAAAAAAGGTATTTTAAGAAGGTTCTGATTTAAATATTTTATGTGTAATGTTTTAATATTGTAGGTCATTTTAATACATTCTAAAAGATTGATTTTTATAGCTGAGTTTACTTCCTCTTTAATTGCGTTTGAAAGACTGCTGCGCAAATACAGTGTGACATAAAAATTTACAACAATCACCATTTTATTCTGCAGGGTCTCTGCTAAAAAAAAAAAATATATAAATGTTTGGGGGTTTTAACTACTTTTCTAGGAAAAATAAACTGATTGATTTAACTTGCAAGCAACAAGTGTAGGAAAAAGGTTTAGTCTTTAAGAGGTTAAACTTCCTTCCTCCGGCAGAGGGAAAGAAAAGATACAATGTAATCATTTGTGTTTACAGTTCAGTGGGAGACTAATGCTGATAGGCTTTTGCGGGAGGCTCTTTTTTTTTTTTTTTGACAGCTGCTCCCTGACAGCTATGTAAAGAATCGAGCAAGTGTCATGTTAAGGTCGTCAGGGGAAGTGAATCGCGATCTCGATTCTGTTTCGATTAATCGTGCAGCTCTATTCTAAACCCTAACTGGATGACATTTGGTATGCTAAAGCACAGTGTATCATAAACTGTTACCATGTGTTTCCTCCACCCCCCCCCCCACCTCCTCTTCCCCGTAAAAATGCTACTTTCACTGATGTTTATCTCATCTAGCCTTTTTTAGTCTTCTCCTGTCTATGTGCACTTGCTTTTAGTATTGAACGTAATTGGTGAACCATGCCTCTGTAATGTGTATGTCAGCACAGCCGGCAGTAGTTTTCACCATGGGTGCATGTAACAGAGGCAGAAATCTGAATAAAGTTGTCAACCTATAACAGGAAGAAACTAAAAAAGAACATTCTTGGCAGAATTACTAGGCATTAGTTTAAAAAGGCTGCAGATTAAAAAGATAGAAAACAACACGGTTTGAAATAAAATATAACATTGTAAAGGTTATATGAGGATTTATTTGTGGGTTTTAAATATTTTAGGGAACCCATAGTCCCCCAATACCAGCCTTCATTTTTTGTTTTAATGTGTGTCCTCAAAGCTTATTGGCCACCCGCTGTTGGAAAGAACAAATGATACTATCGGCTACACAACCTGTCCTCATGCTGATAAACTGGTGCCAGCTCCCATTCCCCCCCCTCCTGTGTCTGTGTAGCTTTCTTTTCCTTTTTTGTCCTAAAGTATATGTGGAGGTAAAGCTGGATTGAATCTCAGCCAGTTCAGCAGGGACATTCGATCGGTCTATGGGCAGGCAGCCTTTAGTGAATTCGAACCACGATTGACTTCAGTACACCCAGCCTGCCGTGTTGTTTTTTTTTTTTTTTTTGCATGCAATTACTACCGGCAGCTTCACCAGGTTCTCAGGGTTTTTTTTTTTAAATCGCAAACAAACATGTTATACTTACCTGCTCTGTGCAGTGGGTTTTGCACAGAGTGGCCTGGATCCTCTTCTTCTTCTCGGGTCCCTCTTCTCTGCTCCTGGCCCCTCTCTCCTGTTGAGTGCCCCCACAGAAACAGCTTGCTATGGGGGCACCCGAGCCGAGCTGCAGCTCTGTGTGTCCATTCAGACACAGAGCTGTGGTTCGGCCCCACCCCACCCCTCGGTCCTCTGATTGGATAACTGACTTTGACTGCAGCGGCCCTGCTATGTCTTACCCAATCAGGAGGGAGAGTCCCAGACAGCTGAAGGACTTATGAACATTGCTGGATAGAGAGGGGACTCAGGTAAGTATTAGGGGGGCTGCTACACACAGGAGGCTTTTTACCTTTATAGAATGCATTAAGATAAAAAAAAAAAAAAAAAGCCTTCTGACTTTACAACCCATTTAAGTCTGCATGTGCTTCCATCCATAATATTAGGCCAAAAATCCACAGCACACCATTCAGTTAATTTATACAGCTTTTGTAGATGTTCTTTCTGCTTGGTAGAGCTTTATCATTGTGTTTTCGTTATTAGAATATCTCTTTAACCACCTCCCACCCGGCCATAGTACATATACGGCCGGGCGGGAGTCTCGTCCTTCTGAATGGACGTTCCGGAACGTCCTTCAGAAGGAGAGAGATCGCGCCGCCGCGGGCACGCGCAGCGGCGCGATCTTGATGTGCCTGTGTCCCTCGGACACAGAGCAACATCATTCGGCAGGAGGGCCCTGTGATTGGCCCTCCTGATCACATGACGGCTGTGTCCAATCACAGCCGTCATGTAATGTAAATGGAGCCGTTGTAACGGCTTCGATCTCTTCTCCTCCTGACAGATCCTGTCAGTGAGGAGAAGAGGGATGATCGGTGCTGCTGCGGGGGGTGATCAGTGAGTATTTCTAATTACTCACTGATCACAGGGGGGGGGGTCTGTGCTGGTAATCAGAACATTGATTACCAGTGCAGCCCTGGGGGGGGGGGTGCCACTAAGCCACCAGGGATGCCCACCCATGACCACCAGGGATGCCCACTATGGCCACCAGGGATGGCAAGCAGGGCTCAGAGAGCCCCCCAGTGCCCTCACTATCAGTGTTGCCCACCAATGCCATCTATCAGTGCTGCCCACCAGTGCCGTTATTGCCATCAGTGCCTCCCACCAGTGCCCATTATTGCCCATCAGTGCCGATCAGTGCCACCCATCAGTGCCGATCATTGCCGCCCAACAGTGCCACCCATCAGTGCCGCCAATCAGTGCCCATCAGTGCTGCCTATCAGTGCCCATCAGCGCTGCCTATCAGTGCCCACCAATGCTGCATATCAGTGCTATCTATCAGTGCCACATATCAGTGCTACCTATCAGTGCCACCCCATCAGTGCCACCCCATCAGTGTCTCCTCATCAGTGCCTGTCAGTGCGGCATCATCAGTGCTCATCAGTGCAGGAAAAAACATATCTATTTTGCAAAATTTTATAACCTAAACAAAAATTTTTTTTTTTTTCTTTCAAACTTTTCAGTCTTTTTTTTATTTGTGCACCAAAAAAGAAAAAACCTGACGGTGATCAAATACCACCAAAAGAAAGCTCTATTTGTGGGGAAAAAATGACACAAATTTGGTTTAGGTACAGCGTTGCATGACCGCGCAATTGTCATTCAAATTGCAACAGCGCTAAAAGCTGAAAATTGGTCTGGGAAGGAAGGGGGTTTAAGTGCCCAGTATTGAGGTAGTTAAAGGGTCTCTTCCCCAAATGACAGACATTTTCAGGTCTTCCTATGTATGTCGTTTTTTTCGCTAACAAGTTGTGGTTAAAAATATTCATTTTTATATTTTTGGCCAGCTTATTTCATTACAGTGACTTGTCACCCCGTATCTAGAAAAACAGTTATTCAGTTACAAAATGTTTTGTAAATGGGATTAAACCCATATCCAGAGTATAAATAAGTTTTTATTGCTTATATTGGCTGGAAAGAATAGACTATTAATCCTACCTGTTGAGTGAGTTTGTTTTTCATTTTGTTTGGCATGTGAAAGGGTCTCTTTTACTTTTCACAAGACCCCAAGCACTTGCCTTGCTGTTAATTTCCAGACCTATATTGTCTTTACACTCCATGGAAATATTTGATTTATGTTGCTACAGATTCATAGTTGCTGTGGTATATATTTAGCTTCTTTATTTTGGGGGGGAGTTGAGGGGTCATAAAAAACGTGTGCTTATTTTGTTCTTTACTTGCCTTACAGTTTATCATCTTGCTGATATTTTCCTGTTTGATTTCTTATTTTCCTGTTTGATGCTAGTTTCAATGAAAAGGATAATAAACTATGTTTTTCACAAGGTAAAAAAAGTGGGGCTGTTATTTAAGCCTACCTTCTGGAAATGCTAGTTGCTTGGCTGTCTCTGACTTCATTAGGTTTAAGCTGGATTTCGACTTTAAACTAACTAGTCTTAAAAATATCCCCTACCCACTGCGAACAACTATGCTGATTAACCTGTGTAAAAAAGATGTATAAAGTTGCCTATTTTTAGCTAGCCCCACTCCAGTAATAGGATTTATCTTCCCTGTGTCAGCCAGCCAGCCAGCCAACAGTGGCTTCAGGGGAGAGGAGGGTGCACCAACAGCTAGGATATGGGAACCTATTGGTGACATCACTGCTGCCAGAATTCACAGCCTTTGTTGAGCGCTGCTCTTTCCTCTCCCCTGCAGCTCTGACACAGGGATCTTGTGACCGGTGTAGAGTAGGGTGAAAATTGGTAAGTATATACCTCTTTTCTTGCTTGCGTCCCAGCTGCAATTTTCAATGGGACTAAGAGATTGTCTCGTAGTTGCTGTGCTGCCACATTGGCTTGAATGGGTGATTTTGATTGACAGTGATGCCTGTCAACTAGAGACGCTGCATTAAATTTGCTGCAATGTAAAGCATTGCATCTGCAGCATGTGAACAGTCCCCCCCCCCCCCCCCCCGCTTTTATATAGGCTTTAGGTGGGCGGTCAGGTGAAGTAAAACGTAATCTCCTGTATTTACTGCCCCATCTGTCTGCCCATGTGAAAGAGGCCTTTTTGGTAATACTACCCAGGTAGCAATCTGGTGCAACTAGATTGTAAGCTCTACCGAGCAGGGCCCTCTAGTTCCTCCTGTTTTGAATTGTAACTGTATTGTCTTCCCTCACATTGTAAAGCGCTGCGCAAACTGTTAGCGCTATATAAATCCTGTATAATAATAATAATAATAATAACTAGATGGACAGCCTTTGCAGTTCCAGATATGTTGTGCAGTGTAGCTTGAAATACTGTGCTGTCACAGGAGCCAGTTAGTCGTGTCTTCTGGTCTTCCTATACACTCTAGTCTATCTGTCAAAGCTTTTGAATATAGTAGGCGCCGGTTTTCAAGTGTATCATTTACATAGTTACATAAAGTTACATAGTTAGGTTGAAAAAAGACACAAGTCTATCTAGCTCAACCAATAAAAAAAAAAACAAAAAAAAAAAACCCCATATAATCCCATATGCATAATCCTATACCCACAGTTGATTCAGAGGAAAGCGGAAAACTTCAGCAAAGCATGATCCAATGATTCAATTTGCTCCAGCAAGGAAAAAAATATCTTCCTGATCCCCCCCCCCGAGAGGCAATCTGATATTTCCTGGATATCCCCCCCCTTTTTTTTTTTTCTTTTTTTTACAGGCTGCATTAGCAACCAGTACTCCCTTGTTGCCATCTTATCACCAGAGGTGCACCATGCCCTCTTGACTGGCATTTCCATTAATCAGCCAAAGGATAGAAGCACACACCCTAGCGCTAGAAGGAAGCACTTTTGACATGAGCAGTCTACTTTGGAGATGAGACGTGGTAATCCTTTAGGATGTCACCAGCATGCCAAACTCATGAAAAATAACACCAATGTTTCTGAGCTACTGACAGACTCTATCAACAGCCAATACTGATGCCTGACATAGGAGTCTGCTAGTGGCTCCAAAACATCGCAGTTGTCTTCCATGCAACTAATAAAAGGCTCACCATGAGCATTCTGGTTTTCTGGGGACATCTCTTTAGCTATTGGATTACAATTGCACTTTTACCATAGTGTCCTTTTGATGGTCAGTGGTCTTTTTTGCTTTCCCCCTGAATAGTAAATAATACAGTTCACAACCTTAAAATGTGCTGGTTTAAAGCTGCGGTGGGTTTTAATAATCTGTTAACACTTTGGCTAATATTGTAGTCTTATAATGGGCATGGACACCCAGATTCCTCTTCAGCAGGTGATGAGATAAATGACCTTTTGAATTGATTTTCTAAACAATTACCGTACTTATTTTGTAGTTGGTACTTTCATGTCTCCTGTCAGGTAAGAATGACTGTCAAACTCAACGGTTGGTTTTTCTTAGTGCACAGACAGCAGATATGGCTGCTTAGACATTCATAGTGATTTCATACCTGATATAAGCACATGCCACACGATGGAATCCTCTGCTGAGGTTCTAGTTATTAGACATGGCCTCCTGCTCCTTGTCTGGCAATAACAAGACATAATTACTATTACAGATGCATGTGCAGTTATAGCAAGATATATAAATGTCATTACAATGGGGAAACACTAGGTATAGATACCAAGCAACTGCTGTAGCAATGTTTTCCAGGGTCTGTCAAAAAATATATTTTCAGGGACTATACATATTTTGGTAATGTTTACCTGAACTAATTTGAGGCAACTTCCAAATTTGAGGCACAGTACTGGATCTATTCTCCCCTCTCTAATCCCTTCACACAGGGAGGGGGCAGAAAAATAGAAACCGTTTTGTACCTTAATGCAAAGAATGCATGCACGCGTGTTCATGAAGCTTTTCGTTTTAGACTTTCTTTCTCACACTGCCCTGAACACACCATCCCCATTGTGAAACATGGTGGTTGCAGCATCATGTTGAGGGGATGCTTTTCTTCAGCAGGGACATGGAAGCTGGTCAGAAGTGATGGGAGGATGGATGGAGCCAAATACAGGGCAATCTTCGAGGAAAACCTGTTCGAGTCTTCAGATATTTATTCGTAAAAAAAAATTAAAAACCTTTTATCACTTTCCTTCCACTTCACAATAATGTGCTGCTTTGTGTTGGTGTATCACATAAAATCCTAATAAAATACATTTACGTTTTTGGTTGTAACATGACAATCTCTGGAAAATTTCAAGGGGTATGGATTCTTTTTCTATGCACTGTATAAAGTGGGAGCTGAAGTTTAGTTTCAATTTATTAGTGTATCTAAATCTGAATACATTTATACATTTAGAGTTGTAGTATATAGAGGGGGATTAACCGCGCTTAAAGAAAATAATATTGAACAGCAGCAACTTCAAGTGTGACCACACCCTGTAGAATATTTGTAAATTAAGTTGCGCTAAGTGTGATAAATGGAGATGTAAAGTCCATAAAGTCCCAATAGTAAATGATGATGACAAAATCCTAGATGTAATCCTGGACCAGACTCCCTTAAGGGTATAGGCTTACCAGATTCAGGTAAGAGAAAAGCAGATGCTCAATGAATCTTGTCACCTTGATAGAAGATCCAGGCCCACGTGAGCGGTAGACTCAATGGTCATTGGATCATGAAAAAAATGTAAAATACGCAATAGCGTTGTGTCTCGCTAGAGTTGTAGAGTTGTGTCTCGCTAATACAGAAGGTGTTACTGACCAGATCACCAAGTAAAAACTGGGAAAAAAGAAAACTGATGCAGCCACCACATCTAATGATTGGTAAGCTGCAATAAAATACATTTTTGGTTTTGGGTTTAATGCTGCTTTAAGGGTTAGATGAAGTGGTAATGAGTAGGGCAGGGGAGGAAGATTGCCAAACTCCTGAAGCAGACTTCCCAAACCCAAGTGCCTTACTGCACTCTGGTCACAAAACTCTGATTTATTTGACTTGCCCCACTAAACCTCACCCCAATTGAACCATCACTATTGATGGGAGATTGGGAAGCTAGTGCTGATATGCTTACCTTTAGGTGCCTGCATACCTCATAATTACAGTAGTTTGCATTCCTTTCACAAAGAGAGAATCTTTTTTTGGATTAGCAGAGAGATAAGTGTTAGGAATAGGTGATAGTTGGAGGGGGAATGGGGGTATAAACAAAATTCTCAATTGCCTTTTACTAAAATCAGATGAAGCAAATGTGGGGCTTGTAATGCTTCAAACCAGTCTGAATTGTTTTGTGACAGGGCAACAGGAAAGTACAATAGGTCTGCTGCATTGCAAAGCATGAATTATGGCTTATAGAAGTACCAACTGAAATAGCACACTTCGATACAATATTAGGGCTCTTTCACACGGCTGCTCCGATTTCTTCTTCCGCTGTGGCACTTTTTTTTTTTTTTTTACGGGCATGGATGACACTTGTGTCATCCGATCCGTATGTCTGCATAGCACCCCATCCGTTTGCGGATGATATACGGACATAATGTATGTCTATGGGATTGCGGATGTCAGCGGATGACACCGCTGACATCCGATTTTGCATCCGTTACGTTTTTTTTAACGGAAGAAAAATAGGGTTCTGTTCCGTTCCAAAAAACGGAACAGAACTGAAAGGACACAAATCGGATGTCAGCGGATGGTCATCCGCTGACATCCACAATCCCATTGACATGCATTATGTCCGTATATCACCCGCAAACGGATGGGGTGATATACTGACATACGGAACGCCCGCCCGTGTGAAAGAGCCCTTTTACACATTCAACCCTGGAACCTTATTTTGAAAAATCCTGTGACAGGTGCATGGGGCTTGTGATTTTTTTTTTTCTCTTTCAGGTTATATTTAATAGCAAATAAGCCAGATATTTCTAAAAAAAAATGTAATTGCATGAAAACGCTTACCAGTGTGATGTATTATATTTAGCTTGATAATATTCAAGTCCTTCATGATCCAATGTAATTTCTATCACAATTTTAAATGATTTGTTTTTGTGAAAAAATTTTACTTACTTGCCAAACTTTAAATCCTGGATTTCTGCCCTAAACAATATTTCTCAAAGTCTACAAGTTTTTCTCTATTTAACCTATTCTGTATTGCCTGTGTGCCAGACATTTTCTATGGGAGAATTAGTCCTTGTGGTAATTTATCAATAAGCCCTGGATTCTTTTCCTTCGTGAAATGCAAAAAAAGCATAATTCTGGAATTCACTGCAGGCTTGGTGAGATTCCTTCAGAGAAATTTACGCTGATTTGACATAAGAATAAAATAAACATATACAAATGATGATAAATCACAGATGACTGTGTAGCATATGCAATGTGGATGTAAATGAACTATTCAGCCAACAGTTAAATGAAAATGGAACATGACAAGAAAAATAAAACCGGTTTCCACACAAGCTGAAGTTGCTTGAACATGGGACCATTTACAGGGATCACAAATGTATGTAGATATACTTTAGGTATGTATTTTAGATAATATTCTTAGAATCTGTCATTTTGTATTTAAAGTGGTTGTAAAGGCTTAAGATTTTTTTTACCTTCAATGAAGGTAAAAAACCGTGTGCAGCACACCCTCCCTAATACTTGAACTCCATGTCGATCCAGCGATGTGCACAAGAGCAGTGGCTCTCCTGGGTCTCTTCCTCTTACAATGTGCCAATGTGCTCAAATACTGTGCTGATTTCCTTAGTGATGGAAGGTGCTGATCGGTGAGAAAGGTGCCACCCTACTCACCAGAAATGAAGACCCTTTCTGGGTCAAATGTGGCCTTTAAAGGGCAGTAAGGAGTCTTGAATATAAAATCTGGGTAACCTCTAGCAATCACCGCTCACTTCAGTTGGAAATAGTTGTTCCTTTAATAGGCTCAGCCTAAATAAATGAAAACATCCATTGTGAAGTACTGCTAAAAATGTAATGCTGCATATAGCAGGAATATTTACAAAACAAAAGTTAAAAGATTGCAATGAGGTGAATACAACAACCTACCTGGAACGCTGTCTCTAAAGCGTTCTACAGAGAGACAGGAAGTGACGTAGGTGATTAAACAGGAAAGTTACGTCAATGCGTTTCGCCCACCTTCCCGAGCGTCAAAGGACATCCAGGTATTGCTGTCAATCACAGCCAGTGAGTTAATGAGGCAAGAGCAGTGGCGGGGCTGAGCTCGGGTGCTCCCATAGAAAGTTGTTTGCTGTGGGGGCACTTGATGGGAGGGATGGGCCAGGAGCGCTGACGGGGGAACCTGAGAGGAGGACCAGGGCTGCTCTGAGCAAAACCACTACACAGAGCAGGTAAGCCATGATATTAGACGTGTGAATACTTATGCTATGTGCAAAAAATAGTAAAAGTGATCTAGATCTCAGTGCTAATGATCGAAGAAGCAGAAAAAAGTTTTTTATTTTTTAAAAAAGTGAAAAAATAGTGAAAGAATAGTGAAACAATAGAACAGCAGCAATTGTTGTAATAGTGATCTCTAACACTACATTACAGCAATATAAAACAAGAAAAACAGTGTGCTTGCTCATAAACAAACCCTGTGAGTGTTTATAAAGTAAATTCAAATAAAAACTCAATAGTGCAATACACCATTAATATGAAGAAACATCCAATTGAAAATAAGTGTAACCATACAATCAAAAAATACAAAAAATGAAAACCTTTAAAAAAATAAAAAAGGAAAAGTCCAAAAAATGTGGCAAAAACATTCACATGCATGTAATCAATACACAAACAGTTGTATATATTCATTCATCCAGCGATATATATCAATCCTTGGGAGAGTTGTGACGATAGGACAGAACCACCACGAGCAGATGAAATCACCGCTCACCAAATGAAAAGACCAATTTGTCAAAACATGCTTAATCACAAGAGAGCTTAATTACCAAAGAGCTAACCAATTAAATCCACCGACCAATCTCTGTGGGTATTCAGGATCCTTACTTTCAATATTGGTGAGTCACTTCTCTCCCCGCAGCATCCAGCCAGTCCAATCACAGCGCTGTGCTGTGATTGGTCTGGCGGGATGCCGGGTTCACGGCGTGTCTGGTATGTTCAGCTCAGTGTGTTGGCTGCTGCTGCGGGGAGAGAAGTAATCCATATTTTTATTTTAAAAAATAAAAAAGTTTGCCTTTATACACTTTAAAGAGAAACTTCATTTTACCTAGGTTAAACTAAGGACCCTTTCACACTGATCCACTGCGGTTTCCCCACAACGCTGGTGCAGCTCAAGTGTACCTGCGCTTTTCGTTCGTGTTGCCTGTGCATTGCCATAGCTTTCTATTAGATTGGGTGGCATGAACTAACCTAGACATGTGGTATATTTGCATATAAATGGGACCTCGTGTGTGTGTGTGTGTGTGGGTGTGCAGAACTGCCAAAGGACTCTGCCAGGTCCAAAATACTTGAAACCAGCATCATGCCTGCTTATACACTGGCTGCATGTTCATTGATGCCTCTGGTCTAGCAGTGTCTGCATATGCAGGGGATTGCGCGTGTGCGCAGAAATGCCTCAGATCTTGGCCAGGTCCTATATATGTGGCAGAAGCCACCAGCATATCTACGCACATGCTGGATCTTGCAGTGGAATTGTGCCCCTCACTAAAACTCTGCCACCTAGCATGTGAAACATGGACATCCCAGCAGGTAGCCGTAGGATCCATATGTCATCCTCAGCTTGGGCAAGGATTTAGGAAGTGGAGGGCTGCACTACAGAGATATTCACATTTTTTAATTGCTACTGAAACTGCATTTGCATGTTTTTCCGTTTTGCATCTCTCTTGTTTTTAGAGGGCTACACAGAAATCCACAAAACACGATATTGACACTTCCTTCTTAGAAGTTGAGGGAACTAAAGTATCTCACAAATGTGAGTCCACCCCTCACATTTTTGTAAATATTTTATTGTCTCTTTTTCATGTGACAACACTGAAGAAATGCCACTTTGCTACAATGTAAAGTAGTGAGTGTACAGCTTGTATAACAGTGTAAATTCGCTGTCCCCTCAAAATAACTCAACACGCAGCCATTAATGTCTAAACCACTGGCAACAAAAGTGAGTACACCCCTAAGTGAACATGTCAAATTTGGGCCCAATTAGCCATTTTCCCTCCCCGGTGTCATGTGACTCGTTAGTGTTTCAAGGTCTCAGGTGTGAATTGGGAGCAGGTGTGTTAAATTTGGTTTTATCGCTCTCACTTTCTCATACTGGTCACTGGAAGTTCAACATGGCACCTCATGGCAAAGAACTCCCTGAGGATCTGAAACAAATGTTGCTCTACGTAAAGATGACCTAGGCTATAAGAAGTTTGCCAAGACCCTGAAACTGAGCTGCAGCACGATGGCCAAGACCATACAGCGGTTTAACAAGACAGGTTCCACTCAGAACAGGCTTTGTTATGGTCGACCAAAGAAGTTGAGTGCACGTGCTCAGCGTCATATCCAGAGGTTGTCTTTGGGAAATAGACGTATAAGTGCTGCCAGCATTGCTGCAAAGGTTGAAGGCGTGGGGGGTCAGCCTGTCATTGCTTAGACCATACGCCGCACACTGCATCAAATTGGTCTGCATGACTGTCGTCTCAGAAGGAAGCCTCTTCTAAAGATGATGCACAAGAAAGCCCGCTAACAGTTAGCTGAAGACAAGCAGACTAAGGACATGGATTACTGGAACCATGTCCCGTGGTCTGGTGAGACCAAGATAAACCTATTCGGTTCAGATGGTGTCAAGCGCGTGTGGCGGCAACCAGGTGAGGAGTACAAAGACAAGTGTGTCTTGCCTACAGTCAAGCATGGTGGTGGGAGTGTCTTGGTCTGGGGCTGCATGAGTGCTGCCGGCACTGGGGAGCAATAGTTCATTGAGGGAACCATGAATGCCAACATGTACTGTGACAAACTGAAGCACAGCATGATCCCCCTCCCTTTTGAGACTGGGCCACAGGGCAGTATTCCAACATAACGACCCCAAACACACCTCCAAGACGACCACTGCCTTGCTAAAGAAGCTTGGGGTAAAGGTGATGGACTGGCCAAGCATGTCTCCATACCTAAACCCTATTGAGCATCTGTGGGGCATCCTCAAACAAAAGGTGGAGGAGCGCAAGGTCTCTAACATCCACCAGCTCCCTGATGTCGTCATGGAGGCGTGGAAGAGGACTCCAGTGGCAACCTGTGAAGCTCTGGTGAACTCCATGCCCAAGAGGGTTAAGGCAGTGCTGGAAAATAATGTTGGCCACACAAAATATTGACGCTTTGGGCTCAATGTGGATATTTTCACTTAGGGGTGTACTCCCTTTTTTTGCCAGAGGTTTAGACATTAATGGCTGTGTGTTGAGTTATTTTGAGGGGACAGCAAATGTTCACTGTTATACAAGCTGTACACTCACTACTTTACATTGTAGCAAAGTGTCATTTCTTCAGTGTTGTCACATGAAAAGATAGAATAAAATATTTACAAAAATGTTAGGGGTGTACTCACTTTTGAGAGATACTGTATATGTACTGAAGTTATTTAGTGTGTAAAGGTGTTTATTTATTATGTATGTGTATATATATATATATATATATATATATATTGTTATTAGATTAATTGTAAAGTAACCAGAATAATTCCCTAAGGTTGCTATGGAGATATTTGTGAAATGGAGCCTCAGTGTGCCATGCATAGCACTTCATTTATGGGGCTTCATAAAGCCATCACTTGTGCGTGTGTAACATTCCAAAGTCTGCTTCCCTTACTTCTGTATGTTAGAGGGACACCAGACCTATGTCTAGCAAATTTTACAGTAGCTGGTCTGTAAAAGAATCAGTTGTTTTGACAAACCAGTAATGTAGAAAATGGAAAAGCTGAGCATGCCTATCACTTCGAATGAATTTACAGTTGTGGGGTATTGAAGAGAAACACTCACCATTGTCTAAATATTTAGTTTTAAATATTTTAATTTTGCAGAATTGCCTTCCATGAAGCCAATTGAGGAGGCTGCCTTAGGCAGCACTCTTGAAGGCACAGTGGGGGTTCAACATTGAGGCCAAGGTGTCCATAATGGACACTCTATCCTCAGTGCAGCTCAGTAATGCTGAGCCTAGTAAAACCGCTGAGCACAGTTCTTTGACAGCCGCAACAGGCAGAAACTGTACTCAGTGATGCTGATCCTGCAGTTTTACTTGATAAGTGGAACTTGGCTTACAGTGGGTGTGTGTGGTCAACAGGCAGTGGTAACGTAACCGCAGTTTTCAAATTATATTAGACTCTGCCGCAAATTACTGTACCTAGTTTGAAAATTGAATGTTCTATTCCTGATATCTTAGCTTTGTGAAATGGGCTCAGTGCGTTGCATAGTCATAATTTCCGCTAGTTGGCTGTTAGAGGTGGGAGGTCACTTGAAGTCAAATTTCTATGGCCTAGACTCGTCCTCCATAGCAAACTTTATTGAGGATGTTCCTGTTCTTTTTATTGTGTAAATTTTTGTTATGTATAGGCAGTATTCAAGTATTTTATTTTCTGCCAATAATGGCACCTTTTCAGCCGATAGGCTGCTTTCACACAAATTCATCCCTTTAAATTCTATACTGGTCTGCACTTCCATTGCGTTGTTAAAAATCCTGCTTGCCGCATTTTTGGTGCATATTTGGTCAGTTAAAAAAAAACCTCCCCATTGAAATGCATTTAAAACGAGGCAAAAAAACACATGTGTTGCGTTTTTGATGTGGTTTTTGAGTCACATGACCAATGAAAAATGTCCATAAACTAGGTAAAATCACATGCATTTTCAACGACCGTTATCTGCAACTTTTCTATCAGGAAAAATCCAGATTAACCATATATTCGGCCGATAATTTTCGGTGGAAGATATATCGGTGCATCCCTAGTTGTAACATGCCTTAAAGTGGGACTAAACACCTATAGTTGACATGTACCTATAGATAAGCCTATAATAAGGCTTACCTATAGGTACAGTAAATATCTCCTAAACGTGCACCGTATAGGCGATATTTACTTGTGAATTAGCCAGTGACATCATGGTGCATATGCTCTGAAGACACGGCCTCTCGGGCCCTTTTTTCAGAGTCCTTGTCCGTAAAAAGTGATGTCATCGCGGCACGGACAGTCAGATGGCTGGAGCACGCAAACCTGTATTTGCTACCGCTTTAAAGTGATTTTAAAGGTATTAATTGAAAAAAAAAAATAAAAAATGTGATATACTTGCCTGCTGTGTACAAAATCTTTGCACAAAACAGTCCTGATCCTCTTCTTTTTGGGGCCTTCACTGGCGGTTCTGGCTCCTTCGGCCTGCCGAGTGCTCCAATAGCAAGCCTCTTGCCATGGGGGCAATCGAGCAGGTTTGCTCCCAAGCCATGCTCTTGTGAAGGGACACTGTCCCTTCACACATAACGTGGCCCCATCCCTAATCTCTCCTCATTGGCCCACTGGCTTTGATTGACAGTATCTGGATGACTCCCAGTATCTGGATGAATCGCCAATGACTCCCAATGCTGTGTGAGCCAATGAAGAGAGAAGATACCCAGGAGAACCGCCACTCATGCACATTGCTGGAGTTAGATGGGGCTCAGGTAAGTATAAGGGGGGCATGGGGGGGAACCGCTCCCAAAAGGTTTTTTTACCTTAACCTCCTCACATCCGCGCTACAGCCTATATACGGCTGCAGCGCGGACTCGAATTTTCGGGAGGCCGTTTTTAAACGGCCTCCAGTGACACGCCCCCCCGCGCGCTCCTGCGAGCGCGCAGCGGGGAGAATCTGTGTCGGCCGTGTCCCTTGGACACGGCCGATCACAGATCGTGGTGAATGGCCAATCACAGCGGCCATTCACCACGTGATCAAGCCGTCCAATGAGAGATGATCTCATATGTAAACATATGAGATCTCTCATCGCCGGCGCTCCTTCCTCACACAGAGACTGCAGTGTGAGGAAGGAGGGGGAGCCGACAGCCGCTGGGGACACAGAGACATGTAATCAGGGCACTGATCACCAGTGCTCTGATTACTGAAGGTAAAAAAAACACACACATTGCCCCCCCATCAGTGCCCACAGTGCCCGCCATCAGTGCCCCATCAATGCCCACAATCAGTGCCCATAATGCTGCCAGTCAGTGCCCATCAGTGCCTGCTCATCTAGGCACTGATGAGCACTGACTGGCAGCACTATGGGCACTGAGTGTGGGCACTGATGGTGCTGCCCATCAGTGCTCATCAGTGCCGCCCATCAGTGCCACCCGTCAGTGTCCATCAGTGCCACCCGTTAGTGTCCATCAGTGCCGCCTATCAGTGCCCGTCAGTGCCACCTCTCAGTGCCCAGCAGTGCCACCTCTCAGTACCCATCAGTGCCGCCTATCAGTGCCGCCTATCAGTGCTCATCAGTGCGGCATATTAGTACCTCCTCATCAGTGCCCATAAGTGCCACCTCATCAGTGCCCATAAGTGCCACCTCATCAGTGCCCATAAGTGCAGCCTATCAGTGCCCATAAGTGCAGCCTATCAGTGCCCATCAGTGCCGCCTCATCAGCGCACATCAGTGAGGGAGAAAAATTTATTTTCAAAATTTACTCGCAGAAAATAAGAAAAACTTTTTTTTTTTTCAAAATTTTCTGTCTTTTTTTTATTTTTTTTTGTAAAAAACCCAGAGATGATTAAATACCACCAAAAGAAAGCTCTGTTTGTGTGAAAAAAATGATAAAAATTTCATATGGGTACAGTGTAGCATGACCGCGCAATTGTCATTCAAAGTGTGAGAGCGCTGAAAGCTGAAAATTGGCCTGGATGGGAAGGGTGTTTAAGTGCACAGAAGGCAAGTGGTTAATGCATAGAATGAATTAAAGAGGTTGTAAACTTGTTTAAAAATTTTTTTTTTTTTTACAACCTGCAAGAGAAAGACATAATGAGCTAGTATGCATCGCATACTAGCTCATTATGAAATACTTACCTTAGAACGAGTCCCCGCCGTGCCGCTCTCTTACCTGTATGACGGGCGACATGACATGTCGCTCGTCTTCCGGGATCGCGGCATCCGGTCATCTGATTGGCCGGAGCCGCGGTGACGTCACTCCCGCGCACGCGCGCGGGAGCCGACTGTCATGGCACGGGGCTCTGAAGGAACGGCACGATCAGCCGTTCCTTCAGAGCGCATGCGCCAGTGACGTCACTGGCTGCATTAAAGGTAAATATCTCCTAAACAGTACATGTTTAGGAGATATTTACAGTACCTATAGGTAAGCCTTATCATAGGCTTACCTATAGGTACAACTTCCTGAGGAGGGTTTACTTCCTCTTTAAGGAAAAAAAAACATCTGCCTTTAGGACCACTTTATAGAACACCGAGACAAACCATCCCAATGGGATATAAACTGAAATGCAATGGTCAAAAAAATGACCCTAATCTATATCCTTATTCTCCATAAATAATCTATACCATCCACTACTTATTATACTCTATTTTTTATAAAATTTGTTTCTTTCTGGGGTTTTCTGCCTCCCTGTAATGTCCTCCAGAAGCTTCCAAATCACTACTTTCCCTCCCTTCATTTTATGGGTACAGTTGTTCCCCTGAAATTAGCAGTGCCAGAAGCTTCCTTGTTTATGGAGCAATCTGCTAAGGTGATGGACAGCGGTCATATATTTCCTACACGGCTTACCAATATCCTGCATCTGTGGCCTCCTTTAACCACTTGCCTACTGTGCACTTAAACACCCTTCCCATCCAGGCCAATTTTCAGCTTTCAGCGCTGTCACACTTTGAATGACAATTGCGCGGTCGTGCTACACTGTACCCATTTGAAATTTTTATCATTTTTTTCACACAAATAGAGCTTTCTTTTGGTGGTATTTAATCATCTCTGGGTTTTTTATTTTTTACAAAAAAAAAGAATAAAGACAGAAAATTTTGAAAAAAAAAAAAAGTTTTTCTTATTTTCTGTGAGTAAATTTTGAAAATAAATTTTTCTCCTTCACTGAAGGGCGCTGATGAGGCGGCACTGATGGGCACTGATAGGCTGCACTGATGGGCACTGATGAGGTGGCACTTATGGGCACTGATGAGGTGGCACTTATGGGCACTGATGAGGAGGTACTAATATGCCGCAATGATGAGCACTGATAGGCGGCATTGATAGGTGGCACTGATAGGCGGCACTGATAGGTGGCACTGATATGCGGCACTGATAGGCGGCACTGCTGGGCACTGAGAGGTGGCACTGCTGGGCACTGAGGTGGCACTGCTGGGCACTGAGAGGCGGCACTGGCGGGCAGCACTGATGGGCACTGAGAGGCGGCACTGATGGGCACTGGCGGAAGGCACTGATGGACACTGACGGGTGGCACTGATGAGCACTGATGGGCAGAACTGATGAGCACTGATGGGCAGCACCATCAGTGCCCACACTCAGTGCCCATAGTGCTGCCAGTCAGTGCTTATCAGTGCCTAGATGAGCAGGCACTGATGGGCACTGACTGGCAGCACTATGGGCACTGATTGTGGGCATTGATGGGGGACACTGATGGAGGGCACTGTGGGCACTGATGGGGGGGCACTGTGTATGTTTTTTACCTTTTAGTAATCAGGGCACTGGTAATCAGTGCCCTGATTACATGTCTCTTTGTCCCTGGCGCTGTGCAGCTCTCCCTCCTTCCTCACACTGCAGGCTCCGTGTGAGGAAGGAGCGCCGGCGATGAGAGATGATCTCATATGTTTACATATGAGATCATCTCTCATTGGATGATCCGATCACGTGGTGAATGGCCGCTGTGATTGGCCATTCACCACGATCTGTGATCGGCTGTGTCCAAGGGACACAGCCGACACAGATTCTCCCCGCTGCGCGCTCGCGGGAGCGCGCGGGGGGCGTGTCACTGGGAGGCCGTTTTTAAACGGCCTCCCGAAAATTCGAGTCCGCGCTGCAGCCGTATATAGGCTGTAGCGCGGATGGGAACTGGTTAAAGAACAGATATGATAATGCATTGTAGAAGTTATCACTTTTCAGTTGCTTGCACTTGTCTTGTTCTATACACTTTTGTACTAATAGCCACCAAATGTAAATATGTGATCATTGATAAAGTTTAGAACCGACAAACAAACAAATCTTGAATGTTATTGAAAACGCAGTCAATATGTGTTCCTGAAAATGATATTGTATTGAGATGCTTTGGAGATCACACTTAGAAGTGAAGTCCATATGTATTGCATTTCCTGATCCATACTTGTTTGGTTAAGCAAGGTATCCTTTTGACATTTGACTTGTACTGTAAGAGTCATTTTGTCAATGCCTTTAAGCAGTATGTCATTGCACTGTAATAGGGAAGTTTTAAAATATCCTGCCTTGCACAGACTCTTCCCAGCGGAGCCTGTGATATTTACAGTCTGTAATGTTAGCATGCAAAGTGAAACCTGCTCTGATCAGATACTGTTACTGTGTAAGTAAACATAATTGCCCATGTCTGTGCCCTTAAATCTTTTGCTTAACCTATTCAAGACTCTTGGGTTTATTACTAGACATATTTCATGCTATGTCAAAGTACAGATACGTCTAAAGGTGGCTTATACAATTTAACTATTTCTAAAGCTGAACTGTAGGCTGATACAGTATTTCACAAAAGTGAGTACACCCCTCACATTTTTGTAAATATTTTATTATATCTTTTCATGTGACGACACTGAAGAAATGACACTTTGCTACAATGTAAAGTAGTGAGTGTACAGCTTGTATAACAGTGTAAATTTGCTGTCCCCCTCAAAATAACTCAACACACAGCCATTAATGTCTAAACCGCTGACAACAAAAGTGTGTACACCCCTAAGTGAACATGTCCAAATTGGGCCTAAAGTGTCAATATTTTGTGTGGCCACCATTATTTTCCAGCACTGCCTTAACCCTCTTGGGCATGGAGTTCACCAGAGCTTCACAGGTTGCCACTGGAGTTCTCTTCCACTCCTCCATGACGACATCACAGAGCTGGTGGAAGTTGGAGACCTTGCGCTCCTCCACCTTCCGTTTGAGGATGCTCAATAGGGTTTAGGTCTGGAGACATGCTTGGCCAGTACATCACCTTTACCCCTAAGCTTCTTTAGCAAGGCAGTGGTCATCTTGGAGGTGTGTTTGGGTCGTTATCATGTTGGAATACTGCCCTCCAAAGGGAGGGGATCATGCTCTGCTTCAGTATGTCACAGCACATGTTGGCATTCATGGTTCCCTCAATGAACTGTAGCTCCCCAGTGCCGGCAGCATTCATGCAGCCCCAGACCAAGACACTCCCATCACCATGCTTGACTGTAGGCAAGACACACTTTGTATTCCTCACCTGGTTGCCGCCACACACGCTTGACACCATCTGAACCAAATAAGTTTTATCTTGGTCTCATCAGACCACAGGACATGATTCCAGCAATCCATATCCTTAGTCTGCTTGTCTTCAGCAAACTGTTTGCAGGCTTTCTTGTGCATCGTCTTTAGAAGAGTCTTCCTTCTGGGATGACAGCCATGTAGACAAATCTGATGCAGTGTGCGGCATATGGTCTAGGCATGGACAGGCTGACCCTCCCCCCCCCACCCCTTTAACCACTTGAGGACCGCTCGCCGCAGTTATACTGTGGCAGGCAGCCCCTCCTGCGCAAACCTACGTAGGTCACGTGCCTGCAGCTAGTGGGGACTCCGATGCACGGGGCAGGCAGCTCCGATTGCCACCCGACACCTGCGATCGCTCCCCGCTGAGAGAGAAGTGTTGTAAACACAGCTGACCGTTTTTCTCATTGGAATGATCACAGAGTGCCTGTGAACCTTCTATATAGGAACACAGGTCTCTGTGATCATTTCACAAGCCCCCCCCCCCAGTTAGAATCACTCCCCTAGGCTCACATTTAACCCCTTGATCACCCACAGTATTAACCCCTTCCCTGCCAGTGTCATTATTACAGTAATAGTGCATATTTTTAGCACTGATTACTGTAGTAATGTCACTGGTCCCCCCAAAAGTGTCAAAAGTCAGTTAGGGGTCCGATCTGTCCGCCGCAAAATCGCAGATCGCCGCCATCACTAATAAAAAATAAAAAAACAATAAAAATTACATAAATCTTTCCTGTAGTTAGTAGACGCAATAACTTTTGCGCAAACCAATCAAAATACGCCTATTGCCCTTTTATTTTATTTATTTATTTTTTTTACCAAAAATATGTAGCGGAAAACAAATTGGCCTACAATGTTAAAACATTTTTGATTTTTTTTGGGAATGCTATATAGCATAAAGTGAAAAATGTGTGTTTTTTTTTTTTTTTTCAGAATTGTTGCTCTTTTTTTGTTTATAGCGCAAAAAATAAAAATTGCACAGGTGATCAAATACCACCAAAAGGAAGCTCTACTTGTGGGAAAAAATGGACAATTATTTTTTGGGTAAAACAACGATTGCTTCGCACAACTGCGCAATTGTCTGGTAAAGTAACGCAGTGCCGAATTGCAAAAAATGGCCTGGTCATTAAGGGGGCAAATCCTTCCGGTCCAGAAGTGGTTAACCTCTGAAGCAATGCTGGCAGCATTAATAAGTCTATTAATAAGTCTATTTCCCAAAGACAACCTCTGGATTTGACGCACGTACACTCAACTTCTTTTGTCGACCATAGCGAGGCCTGTTCTGAGTGGAACCTGTCCTATTAAACCGCTGTATGGTCTTGGCCACCATGCTGCAGCTCAGTTTCAGGGTCTTGGGAATCTTCTTATGGCCTAGGCCATCTTTATGTAGAGCAACAATTCTTTTTTTTCAGATCCTTTAGAGAGGATGCCATGTTGAACTTCCAGTGACCAGTATGAGAGAGTGAGAGCGATAACACCAAATTTAACACACTTGCTCCCCATTCGTACCTGAGACCTTGTAACACTGAGTCACATGACATCGGGGAGGGAAAATGGCTAATTGGGCCCAATTTGGACATTTTCACTTTGGGGTGTACTCACTTTTGTTGCCAGCGGTTTAGACATTAATAGCTGTATTGAGTAGGGCTGCAACAAACGATTATTTTCATAATCGATTAGTTGGCCGATTTTATTGTTTTGATTAATCGATTAATCAGATAAAATCATAAAAAAACTCAATATGCCGTTTTTTTCCCCCTGGCAACACCAATGATGGGGCACTGTTCCCCCTGGCAACACCAATGATGGGGCACTATTCCCCCCGACTACACCAATGACGGGGCACTGTTCCTCCCATTGATACCAATGATGGGGCACCATTCCTCCCGGGAACACCAATGATGGGGCACCATTCCTCCCGGGAACACCAATGATGGGGCACCATTCCTCCCGGGAACACCAATGATGGGGCACCATTCCTCCTGGGAACACCAATGATGAGACACTATATTTCACTTCTGTTATTCCAAATGCTGAAATGTATTTTATTTTTTTTTTCTTTGCTGACTCTGTACAGGTTGATAGCTAAAACATGCTTGCAATCCACCCTAATCCCCATAGGCTTTGGAATGATCCTTGAGCAAGTTTGGGAATAAAATCATTAAAAAGTAACATTTGCAGGGCACCTAATGCTCCCAGAACTTTGATACCTGAGGCCCCTTTCACACTTGTCGCTCCGTCAGCGGACTCAGTTTTTCTCATTGGGGGATTGATCCGCGATCCCCTGCTGAGCAGGCGGATGGCAGCTCTGTCTCCCCGCTGTGTGCGGAGACACAGCTGTCAGGTCCCCGCTGTTCTCTATGGGGGAATCGGATGAGAACGGACTGCCTATTTTCCATCCGTCCGGATTTGATGGACAGGATCAGATCATGTCTCCGCTGACATCCGATGCCCCATAGAGATGCATGGCGGATCTGAACGGTCCACAAGTGTAAAAGGGGCCTTAACTACTTTTTTTTTTTTTTTTTTTTTTTTAATTTTTTTAATTTTGCTGCTATATACTGTATAATATAACAATAAATCCTAATGGCAGCCTTTCACTAACCACAAACCGAAATTAAACAAAGAATCAATGCAGAGCCAAAAGCCTAAGAAATATGTGCTTATCCGAATAAAATAGTTAATGTTCCTTATAAGATGCAATATTATAATAGAAAATAAGTGAATAAAAATGTCCTTATAGCACATATAGTGAGTCTTTCTATGCTCCCTATTATGGAGTGAAGTCCCATTTTATTAGTTATTAATATTCATTTTTCACATCCTTTGCAGATCTCTGGCTGACGTTTTTATTCACTTATTTTTTCTATTATAATATTGCACCTTATAAGGAATATTAACTATTTTATCCGGATAAGCATATATTTTAGGCTTTTGGTGCTCTTTATTTAATACTGTATATTCTAGTGCAGCTCGGGACTCACGTGATCAGCTGCTGCTTCTCTCCTCTCTCTCCTCCCTCGATCTGATTGACTGCAGGGCTAAGAACCCCTCACTGACGTCAACAAGAAGGCGGAGAGGAAAGGAGAGAGGGGGCAGTCACGTGGGTGCTGAGCGACGCTCTGAAACAGTGAGTGTATTTACACAGCAGCTTGTACAGCGGGGACAGTACTGACAGGCAGGGAGGCAAGTCCTGTACGCAGACCAACTAATCGGCGGACAACTAATCGATAATGACAATCGTTGACAACGATTTTCATTATCGATTTAGTTGATTAGTTGTTTCAGCCCTAGTGTGAGTTATTTTGAGGGGACAGCAAATTTACACTGTTATACAAGCTGTACACTAACTACTTTACATTGTAGCAAAGTGTCATTTCTTCAGTGTTGTCACATGAAAAGATATAATAAAAATATATTTACAATAATGTGAGTGGTGTACTCACTTTTGTGAGATACTGTATAAACCCTCTTTTAATTGTAGCACTACTCCCAAGGGAGCTGCTGGTTATGGGTCCCCCTGGGTTACCATTAGCAACAGTAGAACAATCTGGCATTTTCCAAGTGTTTTTACCTCAGACAAGAATCAGTCCAGTTTCTTTTGGGTTTTTATGTTTTATTAGGAACTTGGATAGGAGAAGGGAGGAGTGGGATACTCCAACTGAACAAAACTATGCACAATAGGCATGGACAACTTAAGTAAACACTGGGTAACACTGAAATTTAGCTAGTCACGGCTAGGCTGCTGGTTTCAATCTGTCACGCAGAACTGAAGTAATTCTCTGAGGTTATTTGTACTCTGAAGTAATCTGTACTCTGAAGCACCTGAACTGTACTGCTGAACAACTTCAGGGCCCTTCCTGGCACCCCCTTTTTCCTAATCTTCAGGGTTCACTACACAGCACCCCCTTTACTGCAACACTCTGAGTGAGCTGGCTGCTTGATCCCCTGACTTCTCTGGAGTGGTCCCCTCTCTTAGGCGGACCCTGAGGCAGATCCCTTGGTACTCACGATACTGTTTTTCCCAAAGTCCTCTGCCCAGCAGCTCCACTGGTAAGCACACTGGATCCTCTGCAGCCCAGCTCCACTTCTGGTCCCTAGTCCGACTGCCTGGACCACCTTCTTCACTCTGCAGGAGAGACAGCCGTCCATTTCCTCCTGGGACTTTGCTCCCGCCAAAAGACGCCCTGTCACATGCTCCCGCGGCAGCACAAAGAGCCAATAAGGCTCTATACTGTCAGCGGGTGGGAGCAGTATGAGCAGACAGTATAGAGCCTTATATTACCACTTTGCTGCTGACCCATTGGCGAGATGACACTACTATGTTCCTGTACACTAATAACATTTTTTTTTTTTTTAAAGAATGGCGCTGCCCCTTTTTCTAGGCTCTCCTGAGACTTAGAAAGATGACATTTCAAAAACGTGTATTTAGCAGTTTGCCTAGAGTTAGATTCCATATACAAATCTGTATTGAAATTCACAGGCACATATTAATTTTAATAAAATAACATCCTTGAAGATTGTTTACATTAAATCATATGGCAAGGCAAAAAAAAAAAAATGTGCAACACATTCCTGCAGTACATGAACAATTTCCTGTCCCTTATCCCTTTTAAAGACCCTGCCTGAAAGATATCTGTTGATCTGCCAGTATGCACTGATTAGCTCCTAAGCACTGTTGGACAACACATAGCATTTCTGTGGACTGAGAGTGTCAGCACTGCCCAGTGTTTTTTGCTAAACTACGCTACCACTCCCACACTCTGATATCTATAACATAATAGCTAATTTATTCTGTAGTCCAAGATGAGAACTAGAAGGACCCTGAGGTAAAACAGGATGTGTGAATAGGGTGCAAGATGGCCCTGAATTTCTTACGCAATCACGTTTTTTTTTTTTTTTTTTTCTTTTTTGCCATATATCGAGCAGATATAAAAAATGCTTCCAATTGTATTTTTACCAGACAAAAAGAGCAAATAAGAAATTGTTATTGGTGTTTGCATACCCTTTAGGCTGATGCTTCACATGTATAAAACTTTTTAAAATTAAAACTAAAGGCAAAACTTTATTTTTTTCATTTTGGATAGTGTAACTCTGTACATTTTTATTGCCATTCCTTTGGGGAGATTTCACTTCACAACCTGTCCCATAGCCAAAATCACTTCAAAGTGTGGGAATCCTTGTTACCAGGGTCACTGAAACGAATGCCCCCATTGGAAAATTTTCTGAGGCTCTTGTGCACATTGCTGGATGGAGAGGGGACTCAGGTGAGTATTGGAGGGGCTGAGAGGGGAGCTGCACACAGAAGGTTTTTTTACCTTCATGCATAGAATGCAGGGGATAAAAAATCTTCAGCTTCTATAACCACTTTAAGTGCCGGTTCACACTGATGTGGCTGTGGCGATCGCATGTAATATCGGAGCGCACTGCTCCTTCATTACATGCGATCGGCTGTGCGGTGCGAGTTTAGCCATACACTTTGTATGGCTAAATTCGCACCGCACCCGCAGCAAAGACTCGCAGGACCCTTTTTTGCAGCCGCATCAGGATCGGATCGCACAGCGGTTCACACTTGTGCGATCCGATCCTGTGCGAACTGCAAGATCGCACTGCGATATGCGATCAAACTGGGGGTGTCGTTAAGATTACATTGACACCCCCAGCGTATCGCATATGGCAGTGTGAACTGCCAGGGGTGCGTTTGCGATGCGGGAACAGGCTGCGAATTCGCAGCCTTCCCGCATCGCATAAGTGTGAACCGGGGCTAAGCAGGGTATACATGTTTGTTTATATATTTATTTGTTTAACCAGTGGGTTGAATTAAAAAAAAGAAAAAAAACTGACAGATCCCCGCATCAACACAAACGATGTGTGAAGCAGGGAGCTCTCCCGCAGCACTATTGTATTCTGACAGGGCCTGGCTTAGTTATCTTTACAAAATTGTAAGAGAACATGTATACACTAGAAAACGTACAATGTCCGGGGAAATTGTGTGTAGTGTTCTTGCCGCCACCGGTAGTCTCCAGCTGGAGTGGGCGGAGTAACTATGTGTGGGAGTGGCAGCAGTTTGTGTGCTGTGTGTGGTATTTGTGTGAGTGGTATGTGTGAGGGGTGTGTGTGTGTGTGGTATTTAAGATTTTGTGTGTGTGTGTGTGTGTTAGTGGCAGTAGTTAACCACTTAAGCCCCGGAAGATTTTACCCCCTTCCTGACCAGGCCCTATTTTGCGATTCGGCACTGCGTGACTTTAACGGACAATTGCACAGTCGTGCGACGCTGTACCTAAACGAATTTGACGTCCTTTTTTCCCCACAAACAGAGCTTTCTTTTGGTGGTATTTGATCACCTGTGCAATTTTTTGATCATGCACTATAAACAAAAGACAATTTTGCAAAAATAACAATATTTTTCACATTTTTTTATATGAAATTCCCCAAAAAAATGTAAAAATCTAAAATTTTTAACATTTTTGGCCAATTTGTTTTCTGCTACATATGTTTAGTAAAAAAAATCACAATAAGCGTATTTTGATTGGTTTGCGCAAAAGTTATTGCGTTTACTAACTAAGGGAAAGATTTTTGTCATTTTTGTTGGGTTTTTTTTTAACGAGTAATGGCAGCGATCTGCGATTTATTTTTTTTTTTTGCGGGATTGCGGCGGACAGATCGGACCCTTGACTGACATTTTTGACACTTTTAGGGGTACCAGTGACATTACTACAGTAATCAGTGCTCTACATATGCACTGTTACTGTAAAAATGACACTGGCAGGGAAGGGGTTAACTTTATTGGAGAGGGAGGGGTTAAGTGTGTCCCTAAGGGCGTGTTTCTAACTGTGCAGGGATGTGGCTTTACATGTAACAGTAGAGATCTACGGTCCTACATAGCAGGACCGTTAGATCTCTGCTGTTACACAGGGAAGAATGACAGGCAGCTTTGTTTACATTAGCTGCCTGCCTTTCTCCCTTCACAGCGGACGATCGCGAGTGACCGGCGGACATCGGGTCCGCCGGTCACACGCGCGGACTTGTTAGGGAACGAGCCAGGGTGGGAGGGCGCCTCCGGGGGCGTGCGCTCACCCCCTATTGGCTCACAGGCTAGTGACGTACCGGTACGTCACTTTGCCTGGCCGGGGCTGACCGCCGCAGTATATGTACTTGCGGCGATCGGCAAGCGGTTAAGAAATGTTGGCATTCTGCCTTTCATTCTTATAAGGGAACTTAGCAAAGTTGGAGGTGCCCATCTTCATATGGCTCTAAATCTCACAGCTTAGAAACTTATACTGTGGGAATCACAAGACCCCGGCAGAATCACAAGACCCCGGTGGACATTTTGATGTATAGTATGTCTATAAAACTGAAGACACAGTTACAGGTTATAAAACGGCCTTGAAATTTGAGATGGTTTGAGTGCAGTTTCAATGAATGTCAATGGACGGCATGAGTGAGAAACAAAGGGTCATAGTGTAAAAACTATTAGGGCTATGGCTTAGATGTGGACATGTTAAGTGGCAGCGGGGATAGGCAAACGTTTTGATGTAACATTTGTGTAAGTGGCCTTAAAAATGAGGGAGTGGCGGCAGTTTAGAAATTGTGGCAAGATTTCTTCGCTCCCCCCTCTAACTATTTTCAGGCCCCACTCTAATTTTGAACATTCCGCCATTCCTTCTATGCGGCCAATTTCGCCAAATTTCACCACAAAAACGGCAATATTTTGCAAACCATTCAGCGAAACCTTCCAAAAAGTAATAGCAACGTGATTGGGAACGATCCACTCGTTTCCGTATATTACTTGTCTACGTAGTGTAAAATCTGTGGGAGGAGTTAGGGCGCCAAATTTTCCCATAGGCTTTCTTCATAATGAGAATAATATATATGTGAAAGAATCGTAGGTGTTCTTGCCATAGGCAAGACCACTTAATAAAATTCCCTGCATTGCTGCCTCTATCTATGGCACTGATTTATAATAGTGCACTGACTACGCTAGTTTTTTCTGCCACCTGCCTTTAATTTAGTCAAATGTTGTTTAAAAGTGAATGACGCTCTGGGTAAATCTAAGATGGAAAAGGACCTGGGGGTACTGGTGGACAACAGGCTTGGCAGTGGCATGCAATGCCAAGCCACTGCAAGTAAAGCCAACAGAATACTGGCATGCATAAAAAGGGGATTCACTCCAGAAATAAAGAGATTATTCTCCAACTCTACAAGACTCTGGTCCGGCCACATCTAGAGTATTCCTTCCAGTTCTGGGCACCGGTCCTCAGGAAGGATGTGCTGGAACTGGAAAGAGTCCAGAGAAGGGAAACAAAAATAATTAGGGGAATGGAGGACATCCGCTATGAGGAAAGACTACAAGCACTGAATTTATTCTCTCTGGAGAAGATACGCTTGAAAGGGGATATGATCTCAATATACAAATACTGTACTGGTGATGACCCTAGAGTAAGTAACAAACTTTTCAGAGAAAGGGAATACAATAAGACACAGGGCCACTAGAGGAAAAACGGTTTAACCTTAAAATACGTAGGAGGTTCTTTACTGTCAGAGCAGTAAGGATGTGGAACTCTCTTCCACAAGCGGTGGTATCAGCAGGGCACATCGATAGTAGGGCTGAAACAACGAATCGACTAAATCGATAATAATCGATAATGAAAATCGTTGTCAATGACTTTCAATATCGATTAATTACTACGCTGATTAGTCGGTCTGCGTACAGGACTTTCCTCCCTGTCTGTCAGTGCTGTCCTCTCTGTACAAGCTGCTGTGTGCATACACTCACTGTGTTTCAGAGCGTCGCTCAGCACCCACGTGACCGCCCCCTCTCTCCTCCTTTCCTCTCCGCCGCCTTACTGATATCAGTGAGGGATTCTTAGCCCTGCAGTCAATCAGATCGAGGGAGGAGAGAGAGGAGAGCGAGCAGAGAAGCAGCAGCGGATCACGCGAGTCCCGAGCTTCACTAGAATATACAGTATTAAATAAAGAGCGCCAAAAGCCTAAGGAATATATGCTTATCCGGATAAAATACCGTATTTTCCGGCGTATAAGACGACCCCCCCCCCTAATTTTCATCTACCGGTAATACTTATACTTAGGTTACCTTGGAGATATTATACTCGGCGTATAAGACGACCCCCCATTTTTGGGGGATTTTTTTGAGGTTCAAAAGTAGTCTTATACGCCAGAAAATACAGTAGTTAATATTCCTTATAAGGTGCAATATTATAATAGAAAAATAAGTGAATAAAAACGTCAGCCAGAGATATGCAAAGGTTATGAAAAATTATAATGGTACAATTTCACTAATAAAATGGGACTTCACTCCATAATAGGGAGCATAGAAAGACTCACTATATGTGCTATAAGGACATTTTATATTCACTTATTTTTCTATTATTATAATGCACCTTATAAGGAATAATATAATAGAAAAATAAGTGAATAAAAACGTCCTTATAGCACATATAGTGGGTCTTTCTATGCTCCCTAATATTATGGAGCAAAGCCTCATTTTATTAGTGAAATTGTACTATTATAATTTTTCACATCCTTTTTATAACTCTGGTTGACATTTTCATTCACTTATTTTTCTATTATAATCTTGCACCTTATAAGAAATATTAACTATTTTATCCAGATAAGCATATATTTCTTAGGCTTTTGGCTCTGCATTGATTCTTTGTTTAATTTTGGTTTGTGGTTAGTGAAAGGCACTTTATGTAAGCTGCCATTAGGATTAAACAATTCCCTGCAATATATTGTTTATTGTGGATTGCACTGATTTATTGTTATCATATTATACAGTATATAGCGGCTTAATTAATTATAGAAATAGTGCCCCATCATTGGTGTTCCCTGGAGGAATAGTGCCCCATCATTGGTGTTCCCGGGAGAAATTAGTGCCCCGTCATTGGTGTTCCCAGGAGGAATGGTGCCCCATCATTGGTGCTCCTGGGAGAAATAGTGCCCCATCATTGGTGTTCCCGGGAGAAATAGTGCCCCATCTTTGGTGTTCCCGGGAGAAATAGTGCCCCATCATTGGTGTTCCCAGGAGGAATGGTGCCCCATCATTGGTGCTCCCGGGAGGAATAGTGCCCCATCGGTGCTCCCGGGAGGAATAGTGCCCCATCATTGGTGTTCCCGGGAGAAATAGTGCCCCATCATTGGTGTTCCCGGGAGAAATAGTGCCCCATCATTGGTGTTCCCGGGGAAATAGTGCCCCCATCATTGGTATCAATGGGAGGAATAGTGCCCTTTCATCGGTGTTGTCCGGGGGGAACAGTGCCCCATCATTGGTGTTGCCGGGGGGAACAATGCCCTATCATTGGTTTTGCCGGGGGGAACAGTGCACCATCATTGGTGTTGCCGGGGGGAACAGTGCCCCATCATTGGTGTTGCCGCGGGGGGGGGGGGGGGCAGTGCCCCATCATTGGTGTGCCCTGGGGGAAAAATGGAATATTGAGTTTTTCTTAATGATTTTATTCGATTAATCGAAACAATAACCGGCCAACAAATCTATTATGAAAATAATCATTTAGTTGCAGCCCTAATCGATAGTTTCAAAAAATGATTAGACAGTCACCTTAAAGACCACAACATACAGGGTTATACAAAGTACGGTTAACATTAAACACACACGCACATCATAGGTTGAACCGAATGGACTGATGTCTTTTTTCAACCTCCCTAACTATGTAACTATGCATGCAGTTCTCTAGCCCCCCTTTATATTTACCTAAACCCAATTTCAATCCAGTGATGTCTGCGAAGTCCCTCATTGGCTCAATGAGAGCAGCAGTAGCCAATGGCTCACACTGCTGCCAATTACAGCCAATGACAAGAGAGTTGGGGGGGCAGGGCCAAGTCCAGATGTGTGTTATTAGACACAGACCGCGAGGCTCGGGAGCGACCCTGCATGATTGCCCCTATAGCAAGTGGCTTGCTATAAGAGCACATGGTGGGGGGGGGGGGAGCCAGGGGTGCCTGCGGGGACCCCAGAAGAGGAGGATCGAGGCTGCTCTGTGCAAAATGATTGCACAGAGTAGGTAAGTATAACATGATTTTTTTTTTTTAACAAAAAAAAAAAAAATAGAATCAGTTTAATGTCAATATAAATTGAGAACAAGGTTAAAAATATATCAATGAGAGCAAGGTTAAAAATATATCAATCAAACTATCAAAAATGTATTTGAAAGATTACAAGGTATATTCATAGTTATGATGGCTACATACATAACAATCAATAAGTTTACTGTGCCACCCTGCTTTTAGATTTAGAAGTGTGTCGTGCAGGGGTGTAACTAAACAAGACATTCCTTTTATACACCGTCATAGTCAGGTAGATTCAGACAGCATAATAGTTGGTAAATCTGAAGGGCATTGCACAGAGATTGCACAACTAGTATGTGATATGTGTGTTTGGTCAGCTTTACAATAAAATGTCCCAGTGTATGCATTTTCATACCACTTACATATTTTTTGAATGCATTTTATGTGAGCACTACGTTCTGTATACCTTTTTTATCTTCCAGTTCTCGGAGTTTACCATAATTCCTACTAGACCCTTCAATGTAATTTTAAAGTGTTCCTATACACAGAACAGTAAAGTCTGTCTATGCAGTAAAGCATGCTTGTTATACTCCCTGTGGAGCCTAAGGGGTTAATCATCTGTATTGTGTAAAAAGGCCGTTTGATCTTGTAGGCACAGATCCTCTTCTTCCACTGACTCCAGAACATGTCTGGATAAGATGGAGCCTTTGGCGTCAGGCTGCACATGCTCAGTTTAGTGTGTGCTGCTAGACAGAGTATTTGTTTGTTTTCTTTCTTGGGAGGTGCATGTGATCAGCACAGGGCCAATCAGCACTCTCCAGACAGAAGCTCAGGGGTCCTGCATCCTGATAGGACAGCTCAGTGCAGTATGAAAACTCCTCCTATAAGCTTAACCCAGAACTGATAGAAGTCACAAGACTGCTATATATTGCTGATGAGAAAAGATATTTAGCAGTTTCAATTTACTAAACTAATTGCATTTCCATGTTCTGTGTACTGTGGGAGACCAGATATGGTGAATGCAGGCTCCTGGGTTTAGGAACACTTTAAGGCCACAATTTCAAATTTCACAATCAAGGAATGGGTACTAATTGTCTTCTATTCTATAAAACCCCATTATAAGTTTTTTTTTTTTTTTTTTTTTTTTTTTTTTTTTTTTTTCATAATTTACTTGCCACACAGGTAAATCATGTAATGGACACCTAAATGACCCAAATGGATTTACTAACCAGCCCAACAAGGATAATACTATAATACTATAAAACTATTTTCTAAATCTTCAATAATGGTGCCTTTTGTAAGTCATTTAAGCAGCTTTTTTACAACTATACAACTACCCCCCAGCGCTATCCAGCTGCGACCTTCTTCTTTTCTGGCAGCACTTGGCCCAGTGTCGCCATGTTTTGCTGTGATGTCATCGAAAGACTGCAGGCCGTTCCCGGTTCAGCCAGTGCACCTCCAGATGATGCGATGATAGGTCCACCCCCTCCTTTCCTGAATGAAAGGCTATGCCTCATGGGATATATATTGTAAATATGCCAGGTGGCAAAGGGAGCACAGTGGATGTCATTCATCTAGGTGATTGATGTGCAGGAGGGATGTGGCTGGTCAATTTCCAAAAAAAAAAAAGAAATTAAGAAAATAAAAAAAAGCTCCCTATTCATCTAGTAAGACCTGAGGAGGGGTGAAGGTGAAGTTTTGGAGGGTGAAGATCTGCTTTAAGCAAAACTTACAGTACAGTATGTACTGTGTATTTGTATTTTAGTTTTTTGCCTTTTCTTTAGCAGACAAAGAGAAAATAATTATGACAAGAGTAGAGGTGGGGCTGGACATGTTTGTTGATAGCTAATATAGAATGTGTTTGGGCATACTGTACATTAAAATTTCCAGTGGATATTTGTTTCACCAACATGTGAAGATTTTATTTTCTTGTGACCTCCAACAAATATCCAAAAGGTTTTCCTTTTTATTCCAGTAGTAGACCTATTTATGATCAGAAACCTAAGGCTATAAGCAATGCAAAACGGGAATATACCTAGGATATGTTACTAAATACAAAAAATTTTGAACTGTCAAGAAAATGACCAGTGACCTAATTTTACTTTGCTGTCCTGATGACCCTCATTTTTTTTTCTGTCTTCTAATTAGCTTAATGATGGAGGGAAGGCTGCTAAAGCAAATATCGGAATTGGTGATGTAGTTCTTACTATTGATGGCATAAGCACCGATGGAATGACTCATTTAGAGGCACAAAACAAGATCAAGGCATGCACTGGATCATTGAGTTTGACTTTGCAAAAGTGAGTATTAACTTAACCTTATTTCACTATAGTATGCAACATAAATTAAGGCGTGACGTGGGATAATGAAACCCACAAGGCCCTTTACAAATATCAGCTGAAAATATTGCATAAAGTAGTATGCATTTGACTGGAATACACCCAGAAGAGCGTAAAAAAAATCTCCAGCTAGTATTCTTCGAAGTAAATACTTATGTTCCATACATACTTTATATATTCCATAAGTGTCTATGTAGTATAGTGCTGATAGTGGTCCTGAGTGATCACAGCCTCACATTCTAGTGAAGTGAGCAGGAAACATTACTGTATTTTATCTGCCCTGTAGATGCTGTAATATATGACATATGTGTCTGTGCAGTTTAGTGGTCAAATCACAATGACCAATCACAGCCTAGCATGGAGTGATCCAGAACCATTACTGCTAATTATGTGTAGTTTACATGCCATATGTTTCTGTACTGTACATTGTTCCCAATACTCCTAACCAATCAGACTTGTAGTCCCAACCAATCATATACTTACTGTGTATCAATGTGATTATCGTACTAGTATTTCCCAATCTTCTTTGAATAATGTAGTGGGTAACTAAAATTGATAGATTTCTAGTTTAGTCACCAAAGTGTTCTTTTTTTTTTTTTTTAAAACTGACCTAAAGAAAACATTACATGTGTATATAAGATGCAAAGATCTGTACAAATGGGTAAAAGATTCAGGAGTCCATTAAAATATATATTCTGAAGTAGAGGGAAGATTCATTGATAAATTAATTTATACATAAGTAGACAAATGTATTTCTACTCATTCAAAGGCCACGTGCCTTTGTGAGAAAGAAATCCCCTGTTACAATGTAATGTGCTTATAAAATAAGCTTTGTTTTAAATCTCTAACATTTTGCACGTTGCTAACCTCACCTGAACTGAAACATTCCTTCCCCAATCTAGACTGAATTTACTTAGACCAGGCAGTTATATTGCATGTTATTTATAGACCTTATGGCTATGTCACATCACCACAGGGTAAGCTTAGTCTGAGAAACGGGTGCCCCCATGTCATCGTAAAGCAAATATCAAGATATTTGGTCCTTGGCCCTAGTTACAGCATTGGACCATTTACTTATGCTTCTATAAATATAAAATAAAGAGCTAAAGTTGCGCCAGAACCTTTTTTTGTGCAGTCCGTGATGAACTACATCCATCTGATTCTGCTGAGCATCTATAATAAATTCTTTCATTTATTTCTTCAACCACATCATGGAATTCCTTTTAGAGTAAGAGGCTGCTTCCCACATGGTTTCCTTTCCCTTTACTATTTTTGTATTCTTTCCTTTTTATAGTCTACTGAACTACTTTTTACTGCAGTGTTGACAATAGATTGTGTTATCTATTCAGTTTCCTTTTACTTGTCTTTTCTTTCCTTGGTTAATTGTATCAGCAGTCTGTGTATAGCCTGGTACACACTAGCAGTTTTTTTTTTTTTTTTGGTCAACCCAGCGGGCTGAATAAAAAAAAACAAAAAAAAAAACAAAGGAGCTTGGGAGGAGATCCTGTACTAATAATCTGATGTTAGTCCAGCGATCTCGCTGAGCTATTGTGTTCTGACGGGGGGATGCCACAAGAGAACACCTATGGACATGAGCTCTTGTATAGATTATGAAAATTTCAAAAGGTGACCACAACTAATGCTTGCTGTAAGGCTCCATGCACACAGGGCGTCATAAAAACGAGCTCCAAAGCTGTTTATTAACGCCGGGAAAAAGCAGCTGTAAAAACGTGCTTTCAGTAGCTTTTTCCATTAGCGTTATTGCACGTTTTGGCCACAGTAGCTTTTAGCAGCGTTTTTTCTGCCTCCATTCAAAATCAATGGTTCCCTATGGTTCCCTATCCATTCAAAATCCATACCAGGCCCTTATCCGAGCATGCAGCCCGGCAGGCCAGGAAAGGGGAGGGGACGAGCGAGCGGCCCCACCCCCCCTGGACCATACCAGACCACACGCCCTCAACATGGGGGGTGTGGGTGCTTTGGGGCAGGGGGGGCTCTGCACCCCCCCACCTCAAAGCACCTTGCCCCCATGTTGATGAGGACAAGGGCCTCATCCCCACAACCCTGGCCGGTGGTTGTGGGGGTCTGCGGGCAGGGGGCTCATCGGAATCTGGAAGCCCCCCTAGATCCCGGACCCCCTCCCTATGTGAATGGGTATGGGGTACACTGTACCCCTACCCATTCACCCCATAAAAGGCAGTGTGTGTAAATAACGACAGGAGACGTTTTGGAAAGTTTATTAAAAATCTTCATCGGTCTTCTCCCTCTCCGGTCTTCTGCTCTTTTGCTGTCCTCTCTTCTTGTCTTCTCCTCTCCGTTCTTCTGCTCTTTTGCTGTCCGCTCTTGTTGTCTTCTCCTCTTCGGTCTTCTGGTCTTTTGCTGTCGGCTCTTCTTCTTCCTCCGGTCCTCCTCCAACGACGCCTCCGGTGATTATGCCGGTCTCTGCAGCTTATTATATAGCCATTAGGGGCGTGGCCGCCAGATGACGTCATCGGGAGACCCTGCCCCCTTATGTCACAGATGACGTAATCTGTGACATAAGGGGGTGGGGTCTCCCGATGACGTCATCTGGCGGCCACGCCCCTAATGGCTATATAATAAGCTGCAGAGACCGGAGACCGGCATAATCACCAGAGACGTCGTCGGAGGAGGACCGGAGAAAGAAGAGCCGACACCAGAAGACCAGAAGACTGAAGAGGAGAAGACAACAAGAGCGGACAGCAAAAGAGCAGAAGACCGGAGAGGAGAAGACAAGAAGAGAGGACAGCAAAAGAGCAGAAGAACAGATGAAGATTTTTAATAAACTTTCCAAAACGTCTCCTGTCGTTATTTACACACACTGCATTTACATAGGGAGGGGGTCCGGGATCTGGGGGGCCCCCTTGTTAAAGGGGGCTTCCAGATTCTGATGAGCCCCCTGCCCGCAAACCCCCACAACCACCGGCCAGGGTTGTGGGGATGAGGCCCTTGTCGTCATCAACATGGGGGCAAGGTGCTTTGAGGTGGGGGGTGCAGAGCTCCCCCTGCCCCAAAGCACCAACACCCCCCATGTTGAGAGCATGTGGCCTAGTATGGTCCAGGGGGGGTGGGGTCGCTCGCTCGTCCCCTCCCCTTTCCTGGCCTGCCGGGCTACATGCTCGGATAAGGGTCTGGTATGGATTTTGGGGGGGACCCCACGCCGTATTTTTCGGCGTGGGGCTACCCTCAAATTCCATACCGGACCCGAAGGGCCTGGTTTGGAACCTGGGGGGAACCCCACGCCGTTTTTTTCCCCATTTTGGCGTGCAGTTCCCCCTCATGATTCTCACAGCGCAAGTCGCATCATCCTGATCCGACTTGCGGTGCGACTTCCATTCAAATCAATAGGCTCCCATAGGGAACCATTGATTTTGAATGGAAGAAAAAAATGTATAACGTGGCTTAAGGCACGTTAAGCAACGTTATGCAGCCTTTAGCAGCGTCAGACGTTTTTACAGCTTGACGCTGCAGCTCCAGAACGCACAGTTCCTGGGTTTTTTTTGGAGCTGTAAAACACCTATGCCACTTGGAGCTCCTAAAAGCTCTATGTGTGCATGAGGCCATAGAATAATATGGATGGGCATTCTGCAGCTGCAAAAAAAATGTCTGACGCTGCTAACAGCAGCTCCAAAAACGTCCAGTGTGCATGAGGCCTGAAGCTTTTGTGATTTGTCCCCAATGTCTGTTATTTTCAACAAGGAAAACAGTTTTTTGTTTGTTCCTTCCTTCCAACCTGCACCTGAAAAAAAATTACTTAAATTAAACAAGCAAAATTGTGTTTGCTGATCCTTTATAAAAAAACACCCTGTATGTTAAAGGTTTCTCTACTTTACATTATATCACATATTCCAAAACTGATTTATCAGTATGAGGCCCCGTTCACATTTGAGCATCTCTACTTGCTGGATGTGGAATTATATCTGAATACCAGCGGACAGTGCTTTGTACAGGTCCAGCTGCTGCAAATGTCTGCATCTACCTGTACATCCAACCACAGGAATCCAGTGGATTCTTTCCAAGCTGGAACATTTTTGTAGACCTTAGAATACATCATGCTTGCTGTGTGTTTATATTTGCAAACTTGTTCATCACATATTAATTGTGTCTTCAAAAAAAGTTGTTTCTTATTTCTATTTTTTTTTTTTTTTTTACCCTTTATGTCAACTATATTCCTAGTATATAATCTAAAGTTATTTCAATAGTTTCATTACATTAATAAAATGTAAAGCAGACCCTGAAAATGCTGTGCCATTGATCTTGTGATTCTGCAATAAAAGGTGTATTCAATTTTAGAACTAAATTGTGACTTATAACATCTGGCACCAAAAATAGCCATGCAAGTCATCTCCCTGACCCTTATTCCTACTACTGTAACTCTACAATCTGTGCCTTGCAGATGCATGTTTTTCACTTCTGTAAGATGCCCTATACGCAACAAACATGGCAAAGAAGCTCATGCTCCTTTTGAACTTCAAACAAAAACCGCTCTTCTTGCATGGCACATGATTTTAAGTGTTCACAAGCTACACCAGTGTGAATGCAAGCTTATGCTCATCATGCACATGGCACTTGTCATGCTTTTGCTCCCAAAACAATCAAAAGGATCACAGCAACCTACAGCTAGTGTCAAGCGGTTTATTGTTTGAAACTGTTTACTGTAAATTGCTTTGATTCATTTGCTTGTTTTTGCAATCGAAGCTTGCTTGAAAGTGGTTGAAATTGCTTCATGTATGGCAACCCTAACACTAAAAGCAGAAATGTAAGGGGAAGTTCCACTTCTTGGCATCCCCCCCCTCCTCTTTAAGTATTGTCACTTTTTGGGGCAGATTGAGTTTGACAGACTGCAAGCATCTGAGCTACATGAGTTTCCATTGCCCTCTTCCCACAGCTAAATGCCACAGCCACATGCATCAGGATATAATGATCAGTTTGCATGGGGTTAAAAAGTGCTGGATTTACATTTTTTTTTAAGCTAAATGGAGCTAGGTTTTAAAAATGAATATTAGTGTCCACTTCATTGGGCTTATATAAACTAAAAGAATTCACTTTGTAAACACACCCTTGGGTAAACTTTTGTTTATATTAAAAATGATAGAAAATTATTTGAAAGATGTGTTCTATATAGTGAACCAAAGGTGTCTGTGAAACGGCCATAAGAAAAATAGCGATGATGCTGTTTTTAGAGAAGTCCTATTTCATTCCTCAGCCAGTCACCAAAACAGGAAGTGAGGATAAAAACTGTAACAAAGCCCCAGATGGCAATAAAACCGTAAAACTTTAGAGGGCTTCTAACCTTTCCCCTTTCTGTAAAAAAAAAAAAATATATATATATATATATATATATATATATATATATATATATATATATATATATATATATATATATATATATATATATATATATGCATTTCAAAAAATGTATTTATTTTAATAATTCAATTCAAAAAGTGAAACTCGTATATTGAATAGATTCACATAGTGATTTATTTCATTTCTTTTAATTTTGACAAATATGGCTTTCAGGTAGTGAAAACCAAAAATTCAGTATCTGAGAAAATTAGAATATTGTAAAAAAGTTCAATAATGTAGACCCATGGTGTCACATTCTAATCAGCTAATTAACTCCAAACACCTGTAAAGGTTTCCTGAGCCTTTCGTTCTGGTTCAGTAGGTTACACAATCATGGGGAAGACTGCTCAGTCCTTGACACCCTCCACACTTGCTAAAGAAGCTGCCTGTTCAGAGTGCTGTATCCAAACCTACTCATGGAAAGTTGAGTGTAAGGAAAAGTGTGGTAGAAAAAGGTGCACAAGAAGCTGCAGCCTTGAGAGCACTGTGAAGCTAAGGCCTTTCAAGAATTTGGAGGAGATTCACAAGGAGTGGACTACGGCTGGTGTCAGTGCTTCAAGTGCCACCACACACAGACGTATCCAGGATGTAGGCTACAACATCAGAAGCATCTTATCTGGGCTGTTGCTCAGTTGTCGAAAGTCCTCTTTTCGAGTTAAAGTGAAATTTTGCAAATCCTTTGGAAATCAAAGTCCTAGAGTCTGGAGGAAGAGTGGAGAGACACAGAATCCAAATTGTATGGGGTCCAATGTGAAGTTTCCACAGTCCATGATAATTTGGGGAGCCATATCATCTGCTGGTGTTATCATAGGTAAAAAGGCGCTGGTAATCTTAATATATCACGTGTTATAAAAATTAATAGGTGATTTAAAGTGTAATATATGTGATTAAAAATTGCTACAAATATATATATGATCTACTATTGGTGCAATTAGCAAAGAAAAGTGCATACCAGTGCAATTTCAATTCAGAAGTGTTTGTGCTTCTCAAAGTAAATTAATCCACAAAGGTGTGGATCAGTGAACCAATAAATAGATATATAAAGAATTCCATACAAAAATCACATAAGAATATATAAAAATATAAATATATAAATGTGCTCCAAGTAGTGTTTAAAAGTCCAGGCAATAGCATGCAATCAAAATTGTGCTTGGTGGATTCTTATTAATCCCTTCAGACTGCCTGAGGACGCTCGTTAAGCGAAATGCATTGTGGTCAATGCTAACCCGGAAGTAACACACAGAGGCATTCGGAACAGAGGCTGGGATACACATCCACCGCTGCAATACAAAGAAAGGGGGAAAGGAGATACAGGGTGCTGCAGATCCCCGGAGAATATCTTCCTAAGACCCAAAAAAACGATTTTGTACTGCCGAATTGCCCAGTGCCAGGAGGGCACAACAAATAGTAAGAGGCTAATTGTCACCTTATAGTGTATGTTTTTTGGAGAATAAAACAGTATTTCACTATTGGAGGCTATTTGTTCTTCTATATCTTTATGTGTATGGGGGGACTACATGGTCCAACTCGAGTAATATAGGAGCCAGAGATCCAAGCAATCGAGGAGAGGTCTGATCCACCCAATAAAGGGATCACAGGCGTTGGGGGTCCTTGTGACCTGCTGCTAGCTGGTAAGAGGCCACGGTTGTCACATCCCAGCACCTGGAGCACTGTGAATGGATTAATAAGAATTCACCAAGCACAATTTTGATTGCATGCTATTGCTTGGACTTTTAAACACTACTTGGAGCACATTTATATATTTATACTTTTTTATATATTCTTATGTGATTTTTTTATATATCCTTATGTGATTTTTGTATGGAATTCTTTATATATTTATTTATTGGTTCACTGATCCACACCTTTGTGGATTAATTTACTTTGAGAAGCACAAGCACTTCTTAATTGACGGTTGTCACATCCCAGCACCTGGAGCACTGTGAAGGGATTAATAAGAATCCACCAAGCACAATTTTGATTGCATGCTATTGCCTGGACTTTTAAACACTACTTGGAGCACATTTATATATTTATATTTTTATATATTCTTATGTGATTTTTGTATGGAATTCTTTATATATCTATTTATTGGTTCACTGATCCACACCTTTGTGGATTAATTTACTTTGAGAAGCACAAACACTTCTGAATTGAAATTGCACTGGTATGCACTTTTCTTTGCTAATTGCACCAATAGTAGATCATATATATATTTGTAGCAATTTTTAATCACATATATTACACTTTAAATCACCTATTAATTTATATAACACGTGATATATTAAGATTACCAGCGCCTTTTTACCTATGATATATACCTATTTATTGTTTTATTACAATTAAAAGGGCAGCAGGTTCAACAATCTTTTATTTAAAGGGCCAGGCGCCTTCTCTTTTCTTTTTATCTGCTGGTGTTAGTCCACGTGTTTTATCAAGTCCAGTCAGCACAGCCCTCTACCACGAAATTCTAGAGGACTTCATGCTTCCCTCTGCTGACCAGCTTTACGAGATGCTGATTTCATTTTCCAGCAGGATTTGGCACCTGCCCACACTGCCAAAAGTACCAACAATACCTGGTTTAATGATCCTAGTATCGCTATGCTTGATTGGCCAGCAAATTTGCCTGACCAAAACCCCATAGAAAATATGTGGGGTATTGTCAAAAAGAAGAGACACCAGACCCAACAATGCAGACGAGCTGAAGGCCGCTATGAAAGCCACCTGGACTTCCATAACACCTCAGCAGTGCCACAGGCTCATCGCCTCCATGCCACGCTGCTTTGATGCAATTATTTTTGCAAAAGGAGCCCTGACCAAGTATTGAGTGCATAATATACTGTACATGGACATACTTTTCAGTAAGCCAACATGTCTGTATTAAAAATCCTTTTTTTATTGTCCTTATGCAATATTCTCATTTCCTGAGATGCTGAATTTCGGGTTTTAACTAGCCTTTAGCCATAATCATCCAAATTAAAATAAATAAATGCGGGAAATATATCACTCTGTGTAAAAAATCTATATAATAAATTTCACTTTTTACATTTAATTACTGAAATAAACTTTTTGATGATATTCTAATTTTTTGAGATGCACCTGTAGTGTATGTTCTAAGATGCACAAGTTTTTTCTCACATATAAAAACTTTTGCCTATGACATTTAAAAGTTTGATTCATAAAGGAATCCTTTTTCTCGAGTACCACTTCCTAGGTGCAGTAACCCAAAGGGGCTATTCAAATTCTTATTGTACTAGTCTGACTTAAGCAAAGTGAATTCTAATTGCCTGCTATGGGTTCCCGCACTTAAAGGGGAACTTCACCCAAAATTGAAAGTTCTGCTTGTTTGCATCCTCACCAGGTACCTACCCCCCCCTCCCGCTTTTCCCCCACAGCCTTCTGTGACACATCACAGGTCCCAGAAGACTGCAGGATCAGTCACAAAGTGCAGTGCATCAGGAAACTGGATGTGAAGCTGCAAGGTTTCACTGCTGGTTTCCCTTAGGTAAAGTTTTGGTTCCTTGACCTGAAGCCGATTGAAGAACTGGCTCGGGTTAGGACAGCGCTGGATTCTTGGACAGGTAAGTGTCCTTATATTAAAAGTCAGCAACTATGGTATTTAAAGCTTCCAACCTTTAATTTTTTTTTTTTTTTTGGGGGGGGGGGGGGGCTGCAACTCCTCTTTAGGTATAAGGAGCATAATATGCTCTTTAGGCATAAAGGGCATAACACTCGATTTTATATACTCTTCATTTTTTTTTTTTTTTTTTTTTAATTTTTTTGAAAAAGGTAAAAAATACTTATGGTTTGACCTGCGCGGTACTAAGCAGTAAAGCAGACATGGATAAACTGGTCATAGAAGAAATGGGTCTTCAGAAGTATTCATTGAAGCAGTACAATTTTTCTTTTTGTTTTGTCACTGATGTTAAAAAAAATTAATTTTTGTTAACATCTTCCAGACATGCTATGAATTACAAATTGTTAATTTTTTTGACATTATGTCAGTAGCATAGCTGGATACGCAGGGGACATGTTGTCATCCATATAAGCAATGTGTCCTGGTCTATTTTTAACCCTGTGATTTAGTATATTTCAGCACCTTGCAGTAGTAACCTTATCCAGCCAACAGATATTTGTGAAGTCTTGCGTGTGTGACATAGGGTTATGATAGTGTACAGTATGTACACTGTCTGTCTGGCACTATGTGTGTTTGTTTTTTTTTTTAACCTCCAATGCCTGTGTTTTTACCAATAAAACACATAAGTGTAATCCACTGTTGGTGGTTACAAAATATGGTCAGTAGCATTTTAGTCAGACAGGAAGAGTTACTGTAACTACTGTAAAGGATGACTGTACTTGTTGAATAATCAGCTATACACTTTTTAACCAAAGCTTCAATATTGGGCAATTCCCTTCCTACCCAGGCCAATCTTCAGCTTTCAGCACTGTCACACTTTGAATGCCAATTTCGTGGTCATGCATTACAGTACCCATATGAAATTTTAATCCTTTTTTTTTCACACAAATAGAGCTTTCCTTTGCTGGTCTTACACCAGCACTTTTTTTTTTGCTAAATAAAAAACAGACAGAACATTTAATAAAAAAAAAATAAAAAAAAAGTATTTTTCTACATTTTGCTTTTATAATTTTGCAAATCTTTCTTCATAAATTTAGGCCAAACTGTATTCTACTATATTTCTTTGGTGAAAATACCCAAAATCTGTGTGAAAAAAATCTGTGTATGTTATTTAGTGTGTAGGAAGCTTAGAGTCCATAAACTATGGTGTATATATATATATGAAAATCAATCAATCCCAATGTACCCCATGCCATTTGGCCTATGTCATTTCTTGAGGCCCAACATTTTTTTTTTTTTTTTTCTTCTTACTTTTTTTTTTTTTTTGTAACACACTGTGGATGTAGCAATACAGTGTTACCATAGTAACACTGTACTACTCTGGGGAAGTGATCAGGATTTTTTTTTTTGTTACCATACTGATTGCCTATACCAATGAATTTAATTGGTATTGCCAACCATTTTTAATGAATGAAACTGATTGGCCTCAGCTAATCACATGGCACAGATGGGCTGTGATTGGCACGGTCTATACCATGTGATCACTGTAACCAATCAGATTTAGCAACACATTTGTACACAATGGATGGCATGAAAGCAAGTGATCCATTGTTTATAACTGTCGTGATCTGCTGTGATTGGCCACAGCGAACACATGGTACCGGCAGCGGGTCAGTACAGTGATGTGTCATCAGCGGTGTCCAATAGACACTTCTGGTGACAGAGCGGGGCCGCACTCCGTAAAGACGTCATATGACTTCCACCTGGTACGACGAAAGTCCCGCTCGGTCGTCATTTTGCTATAGGTTGGATGGGAAGTGATTAAACCTGTGGAAGAGAGACAGTTGTCACATTTAGATAAATTCCCCAACAGGTGTCATTGCCATTGCCACTATCCGCTTTACAAGCTGCTGATATCTTGTGCCTGTGAAAAATATCAGTGGCTAAATCGCTACTGTTTCTTTTGTCATCACGGGCACAGAAGGAGATTTGGGGAAAAAAAAGTATTTTTTTTTTTGTTTGTGTTTAATCAAGGATTGAGTGTTCTCAAGGCTATGCAATCACTATTTAGGGTGCCCGCTTAGGAGCTTGTTAAAGGCCTAAACTCTGGTCAATAAATGCATCCCAAGATTAAAAGGAGATGAGACCTGCAGAACCTAAGTGCTGGTTCACACTATAGCAATGTTAGACATCGCATGTCATTCGCACTGCACTGCTATGCAAATCACATGCGATGTGAATTCAGCCATACAGAATAAATGGCTGAATTTGCATCGCATTCGGACCCTTTTTTTTGGTCCGCACCAGAATCGGATCGCATGGGTGTTCGCACCTATGCGATCTGATTCCTGTCCGAACTGACAGTTCGCACTGCGATTATATATGCTAACTGATCTGGGGGTGTCATTAACTTTGTATTTACACTCCCAGCAGTTCGCATATGGCAGTGTTAACTGGTGCGGGAAGCTGTAGTGGATTTGCAGGGTTCCCCTCGTCGCACCAATGTGAACTGAGCCTAAAACTCCCTTCATTAGCTAAGAATGGATTGGTCGCTAGTTCACCAACATGTTTGCATATTCAGTCTGCTCTTACGTCGTCTTAAAGTAAACAAGACAAAACTTTTTCCTCTATCATTCATTGATGGACGCAGTTCTCTCTGATTCATATCAGTAGGGTAATACTGCCCCCTACAGGAGTAGGACACTAGGAAGGGTACATCCTCTCTTTTCCTGCATAGGGTGCCAGTTTTGATCTGCCTAGTCAGGAGTAAGGACCTAGTTCCTTGCTGGGAGCTTTGGTCCTGGCATAGAAGTAATTTTTTTAGGTAGATTTTTTTTTTAGCTAGTCTTTTTTTTCTCCGGATCGTTTTTCCTGCCAGATCTTCCAGCAATTATGCCAGGTTGGGCGACAGACTGGACCCCCATATCCAGTGGTCACCCCAGTTTGGCCATCGAGCACATGCAGGCCTTAGCTCCGCGCTGGATCTGGCGCGACATGGTCCTGCTGGACTGGGAACTGGCCCCTCGAGGTAAACGTCTCACCAGGACGCACATGACAGGGTCTAGGCTGATGTTGCAGTGTTCCTATTTGGCCGACAGCCCCCCTACTCCGGTGGCGTGGGGTCCTGTCATGAGATGGCGCCCGCCTGTGTTCCCGGTATGGTGAGTAAACGTTCCCCCCCCCCCTCCCTGGCAGGTTTTGGGGCGGACGCGGGCCCTGTCTCTGGAATAGTCGGACTCTCACACTCCAGGGTTCCCTCTGTCTTGTTGTGACCTCCCCCTACCCCCTCCCACGTGGGGGAATGTTTGGGCCTACCTGAGGTGGAGGACTAGTGTGCAGGCCGCATGGGGGGCCGGGGGAGTGCGCTGTCCGCGGCACTCAACCGATCCTGCAGGGGGGGCCCTTGGTGGGGTGTTCTGCTATGGATGGGCGTTTGTGGGGTCCCCTGTGGGCTCTGATTACCGCGATTCTCGGGCCTTTATTTTTGTAGCCTCTGTCTGCTTCTATGGGAGCGGCCATCTTGGTACACCTGTTTTCGGCCATTTTGCCGTAGATTTTTTGCTGTGGAGGCCGGTGGGAGTGCCTGGAGGACAGTGTGTCATGGGGGTGGTCTCTCCCTCTCTGTGGGGGTCTGTTAGTGGGCGCCTGACCTCCGGGGGGCGCTGTGGAGCCGCTTTAAGAAAAAAAGTAATTTTCTTTTACATCCTCTGACAGTCGCCGCCCACTCATACAGTCTTCACTTATGGGTAGTGACCTCCTTATCCACAGGAGTAAGCTAGGCAGAAGATTTTGTTAGAAACATTCACAAAAAGCTTTGCATAGACACACCTATAGGGGGCTGTCCCTCTGGTCCAATACCCCCCTGCTAGCAGCATTCCCAATTCAGTTTGTCTTTTGCCTAGTCAGAAGTAGGCAGGCTTCCCTTAGCTGGGGCTACAGTCTCAGCATTTTTCTTCTGTTTTCTTAATTTTTTATTTCTGTGAAGTGTGTTTTCTTTACACTGATAGCTTTTTATTTGTTCCTGCGCTTAGTTAGTCAGGCTTCAGGAGGCTACAGCGTTTGCGGAGCTGGGAATCGGACTGGTTATCCTAGAGCCTTACAGAATCCCAGCCTGCCATTGAGCGTTTAGCAGGCTATGCCTACTCCCAGGCCTCGCAAACGACTTGTCCCTGTCCTCAGGGACATAGCCCGTGGAGTGGCTACTTCGCTAGGATGTCTCAACTGTGGTACGCCGCATGTTGCTAGCGTCCAGTTTGGCTGACGGCACCCCCAGACGTCACACAGCGGCACCCACGCTTTCACTGGATCGGGGAGTACCATGCTACCCCTCTGTCCATATCTGTCGGTGGTGTTTGTGGGGCCTCAGTTATGGGGATGGCAGTCTGTTTGGAGTCTGTGATATCCCCCTTATGTCTGTAGGTATGGTTCACGTGTGTCCCTCCAGGTCCCTGCGGAGGCGCTATTGCGGTCATGCCGCGGTGTGGGGGGTTTGCCGGGGTCCCGGAGTCCCTTGGGTAGTGCTTGTGCAACGTTGGGGTACAGATGTGTGTGGGGGCCGCAGCGGTGTAAAAACCGCGGGGCCACCATTTTGGGTGTGGACAGGCTGTTTGGCTTCATGTGAGGGCAGCAGTCTTTTTTCCCTGTAGTGAATTGGTGCCCTTTTCGGGCGCCATCTTTAGTCTGGCAATGTTTTGTTCCCATGTGCTCGGCGGCCATTTTCCCGGAGCCTCCCTATAGACTTGCATTGGCAACCATTTTCCCTTCGCTCAGTAACATGATCGGCCTCTAGCGGCGTGACATAATTTCCTCTCTCCAAGCATTAAGATCGAGCTGGCAGCGCGGTTTGTATGGGGACACTTCCGGGGGGCTTTTCTGCTGTTTTTTCTGGAAAAAATATCCTTGCTGGCAGTTTTTATTAGTTTCAGTGTTAGTAGCACAGGCTGCCTAATTGCGGTGGGAACCGCCGCAATTGCTGATTTAAAGGGCCAGCGCCTTAAAAGTGTGTTTTTATTGAGTCCCAGGACAGCAAATTCCCCCCAGCTCTGGTGGAGGGTTCAGGTACTCCTCTGCGATGGGCTCCCTTACTGCTGCACTTGCGACTTTAGCATCTAAAGTGGATTTGTTGATGTCTGAGCGAGCTTCTAAGAAAAGGCCCAGGCTTTCTCAGTCGTCTGATTCAGAGCTAGATATGGTTGCCATGGACCGTGTACCCCCTGAGGGGTCTCAGTCCTCTCAGTCGGAAGGGTAGGTGGAGGAGGAGGACTCCCCTCTCCGGGTCGGCCAGGGAACGCGCTGCAATGTCTGGGCTCATTAGTTCTGTCAAAGATACGCTACATTTGGAGGATGAGCCCCACCTGCCGGGTAAGCGGTCTTCCTTTGGGACCCGCAGAACCCAGAAGTTGGTTCAGGTATTTCCCTGTCCCGCTGAGTTTCACGAAACAGTGAACAAGCAATGGCGCAATTTAAAGCGCAATTTTGTGGTGCCTAAGGGGTTCCAGTACCGTTATCCTTTTGCGTCTCCGACGGGAGTCGCGCTGGTCTGTGGCCCCTAAGGTGGACCACACGGTATCCAGGTTAAACAAGTCCACTCTGATGCCAACAGAGGATTCTCTGGTGTTTAGGACCCGGCGGACAGACGGGTGGAATCTCTTACCCGCCCCTCCTATATGGTGGCGGGTTCCTTGCTGAAACCCGTGTTCGCCTCAGTTATGGTCTCTTTGGCTGTGGTGGAGTGGACTAAGGTGCTCAGGTGCACCCTTGTGGCTGGTTCTGCCCCTCCTGCTACTCTGGAGATGGTAGACCAAATTATTCAGGCTGTTTTATACCTGTGACACGGCCTTGGATGAGGCCCCTTTAGTCTCACGCTTATCTGCAGTCGCAGTGATAATCTGCCACATTGTATGGTTGAAAAGCTGGTCGGCTGACCAGACTTCCAGGAAGACAGTATCTGACACCCTTTATGCAGGGAATCGCCTTTTTTGGGGACTCCCTGGACGATTTGGTTAAGGGGGTCACTGGGGGTAAAAGCACGCTGCTGCCCCAGGTGTCCAAGGGTACGTTTTTCCACGGTAATCGGGCCCTTCCTTAAAACCTAACCAGGGGTCCTTTCGTGCCTTTAAGGCACAAGACAAGGGCAAATCCTTCAAGGCCTCTGGTGGCCAGAAGAAGCCTTGGGCAGGCAAGTCAAAAGCCGCCCACTCTAACACGGCGACCCAGTCTGCCTCAACCTGATGGGGCACCCTCCCGCTTTTCAGGTGTGGGGGGACGTCTGCACTGTTTTCCCGAACCTTGGCTGGCCAAAATTCAGGACAGGTGGGTTTAGGAACTCATTCGGTCGGGGTACAAGATCGAATTTCGATCACGCCCAGCAGACAGATTCTTTCCCTCAAATCTTCATTTGACCCCAGTTCGTTTCCAAGATCTCCTACGGGCGGTTCAGGATCTCCTCGCCCAGGGGGTGATAGTCCCGGTGCCACATCGGGACAGATTTCGGGGGTTTTTACTCGAATCTGTTCCCGGTGCCCAGAAACGAGGGCAAAGTGCGTCCAATTCTGGACTTAAAGTTTCTGAACCCCTTTGCGGGTTTGAAAGTTCCGCATGGAATCCATTCGATCGGTGGTGGCCTCCCTGAGCCCGGGAGATTTCCTGGCGATCATCGACCTCAAGGATGAGTATTTACACATCCCCATTTTCTAGGGTCATCAGAGGTACCTCCGATTCGCTATCACGGAGGAGCACTATCACGGAGGAGCACTATCAGTTCGTGGCGTTGCCTTTCGGTCTCGCTTCGGCTCCAAGGGTGTTTACCAAAGTGTTGGCTCTGGGCCTGGCCCTGTTGCGGGCACAGGGGATTGCAATCCTGGGTATCTGGACGATCTCCTATTAAGGTCGAGTTCCAGTGCCACTCTGTTGCGCGATCTGTCAACCACGGTTCAGATGCTTCAGGAGTTCGGGTGGACCATCAATTTTCAGAAGTCAACATTGTCTCCTTCTGTTCGACTCCCTTTTGGTTCTGGACTCCGCCCAAGCAAAAGTCTTCCTGCCGGAGGACAAACTCCAGACTCTACAGAACGAGGTCAGGTCCCTCAGGGACAAGAACTCCTCGTCCATCAGGACCTGCATGCGGTCCCTGGGGTTGATGGTGTCTGCCTTCGAGGCGATACCATTAGCGTAATTCCACACACGATCTCTGTAAGCGGAGATTCTGGCCAGGTGGGACAGGCATCCTTTCCTTGGAAAGGAGGATCTCCTTGAGCCCCCAAGTCAGAACGGATCTTCTGTGGTGGCTCCGGTCTCCAGCTCTGACGGAAGGGAAATCCTTCCGGACGTTGTTATGGACGGTGATCACCACGGATGCCAGCCTGTCGGGCTGGGTTGGTGTTCTGGGCAATTTGTCTGCCCAGGGCACTTGGTCAGCGGAGGAATCCTCTCTGCCGATAAATGTGTTGGAACTGAGAGCGATCAAACTATGTTTGCTCTGTTGGTTGGATAGTCTTCAGGGCCACCCTGTGCGGGTGCAGACTGACAACACCACTGCTGTGGCGTACATCAATCACCAAGGGGGCACCAGGAGTGCCCGGGCGGCCAAGGAAGTGGCCAAGATCCTGTCTTGGGCCGAGATGCGGGTCTCGGCGCTTTCGGCAGTTCACATTCCGGGTGTGGAAAACTGGCAGGCCGACTATCTTGAGTCGCCAGACCCTGGACCAGGGGGAATGGTCCCTACACCCGGAGGTGTTTGAGATGCTGTGTGCACGATGGGGATCCCCTAACGTGGATCTGTTCCCATCTCGGCTAAACAACAAGGTGGGAAGGTTCGTGGCAAGAACATGCGATCCTTTGGCAGCCACCTTGTCGGAGTTGGCTGTTCCAGGTTCCTTCGCAGGTTGGTCTCGGAACCAGACTGGCCGGGCATGCAAATGGTCGTCGAGCCTCCCTGGCGGCTCCCCTTTGACGGCGTGGCTGTCGGCGTGAAAGCCAGGTCTTGAGAGATCGGGATCTCTCGTCGGCGGTCATTCCTACCTTGCTTAAGGCTAGGAAGGCCTCGTCCGGTAAGCTTTATTATCGTACCTGGAAGGCTTTCTTCGCCCGGTGCGAATCGCAGGGTTTCCATCCTCGCTCCTTTTTGGTGGCGAGGGTGTTAGCCTTCCTGCAATCCGGTGTGGACCAACATCTTGCGCTGACCACTATTAAGGGTCAGTTATCTGCGCTGGCCATTCTTTTACAGCACCCCTTGGCGTCAAATTCCTTGATCCGCACTTTTATTCAAGGGGTACGTCGTCTGGCTCCCCCTCGGAGGGCGCCCTTACCCCCTTGGGACTTGAATTTAGTTCTGTCAGTTTTGCAACATCCTCCCTTTGAGAACATCTGGGAGATTCCTCTGCCGACACTATCACGAAAAGTCGCCTTTCTGGTGGCGATCACATCTGCTTGCAGAGTGTCGGAGTTGGCGGCCCTATCTTGCCGCTCCCCCTACCTGGTTGTTCATAGGGATAAGTTGGTCTTGCGACCTCATCAATCCTACCGAAGGTGGTATCTGAAGTCCATCTCAATGAGGACATTGCCTTACCTTCGCTGTGTGCGAATCCTAAGCATCCTAAGGAGTTTGCCTTGCATTCTTTGGATGTTGTCAGGGCGATCAGGGTTTACCTGTCGTCTACCGAATCCTTCAGAAAGTCGGATTCTCTTTTTGTCCTTCCTGAGGGACCTCGGAAGGGTATGGCTGCATCTGCGGCAACCATTTCTAAATGGATCAGACAGACGATTGTACAGGCTTATTCGCTTAGGGAACGGGTTCCGCCCTTCCCTGTCACGGCGCACTCTACCAGAGCAGTGAGTGCTTCTTGGGCCTTCCACCACCAGGCGTCGATGTCCCAGGTGTGCAAAACGGCGACCTGGTCGTCCGTGCACACCTTTACAAAATTTTACAAACTTGATGTTTTGGCATCGGTTGATGCCTCCTTTGGCTGCAAAATTTTGAGTGCGGCAGTGCCTTAGGGGAGACATGGCGTTTTTAGCCTGTCCCCTCCTGTTGGGGTGTTTTCCCCCCTTGGTCATTTGCTTTCCTGGCCCTTGGTCATTTGCTTTCCTGGCCCTTGGTCATTTGCTTTCCTGGGTTTGTTCACTCCTTTTGAGCTTTCCTGTTACCCATTGTGTTACCTTTCTGGTTCAGATAAGGTTCTTTTCTCTGATCTGGGTGCTGCATTGCCTTTGTGACGGTCGGGTTTCCCACCCCTCAAGTCTACACTGCTTTGGGAGGTCCCATAAGTGAAGACTGTATGAGTGGGCGGCGACTGTCAGAGGACGTAAGAGAAAATATAATTTTTTGTAAGAACTTACCGTAAAAAAATTTTCTCTGAGTCCTCTGACAGTCGCCGCCCCTCTTTTTGGGGTTCATGGACTATCTACTGCTTGCTACCAAACGGAATTGGGAATGCTGCTAGCCGGGGGGTATTGGACCAGAGGTACAGCCCCCTAATAGGAGTGTCTATGCAAAGCTTTTTGTGAATGTTTCTAACAAAATCTTCTGCCTAGCTTATTCCTGTGGATAAGAGGTCAATGCCCATAAGTAAAAGTGGATATTTCTGCGCTAATATAATTATAAAAAATTAGTATTGTAGGGTGAGCTGCTGCACAAAGGAATCACAGAAAAAACCCATAGTGGAAATTAAACGAAAATGTGCTGCGCTAGAAAATAGTGAATAATGAAATCACCAAAAAAATACAAAAAATATATAATACAGAAAATATATATATCACTCTGTATGTGTGTCAGGATAAGGTAACCTGAAATTAATCAGTATTCCTTAAAAATGTGAATTTCACCAATGTATATCAATAATCACATAAATCATAAATCATCCAGTGTAAAATATAATAAAGTGAAAAATTAGGATAATAATTAAATTAAATCCCAATAAAGTCCATGCAAAAATTAGGAGAAAATCCAAGAAGGTGTGCCACAAGATCCCAAAGAGTGCATCCACGCAATTCCTTGTAAGAATATAATAGACACCAACGTGTAAATCACCCAGGGAAAATCAGATGGCTGCTTACCAGAACGGGTAGGTCTCTCAAGCTAATGAGTAGACCACAGAAAGCTTAAGTGTAATGCCAAGGATGGCCACAGGATGTCTCCTTTAAACTCTCAATGGCGATGTCCACATAGTGGGAAACAAATTACGACAGGGACATAGTGTAACTCCGTATACAAGGCATTTATTTAAAAGTAAAAAGCAGATAAAACCACTCACATTTGCGATGTGAATTCAAGGCATCTAAAGGTTACAGGTACGCTGGAAACGAACGAACATCTCCCTCGCTGTTAGTATCTAGGTAGCCGGCTTGAGCATGTAAATTACATGCTCAAGCCGGCTACCTAGATACTAACAGCGAGGGAGATGTTCGTTCGTTTCCAGCGTACCTGTAACCTTTAGATGCCTTGAATTCACATCGCAAATGTGAGTGGTTTTATCTGCTTTTTACTTTTAAATAAATGCCTTGTATACGGAGTTACACTATGTCCCTGTCGTAATTTGTTTCCCACTATGTGGACATCGCCATTGAGAGTTTAAAGGAGACATCCTGTGGCCATCCTTGGCATTACACTTAAGCTTTCTGTGGTCTACTCATTAGCTTGAGAGACCTACCCGTTCTGGTAAGCAGCCATCTGATTTTCCCTGGGTGATTTACACGTTGGTGTCTATTATATTCTTACAAGGAATTGCGTGGATGCACTCTTTGGGATCTTGTGGCACACCTTCTTGGATTTTCTCCTAATTTTTGCATGGACTTTATTGGGATTTAATTTAATTATTATCCTAATTTTTCACTTTATTATATTTTACACTGGATGATTTATGATTTATGTGATTATTGATATACATTGGTGAAATTCACATTTTTAAGGAATACTGATTAATTTCAGGTTACCTTATCCTGACACACATACAGAGTGATATATATATTTTCTGTATTATATATTTTTTGTATTTTTTTGGTGATTTCATTATTCACTATTTTCTAGCGCAGCACATTTTCGTTTAATGCCCATAAGTGAAGACTGTATGAGTGGGCGGCGACTGTCAGAGGACTCGGAGAAAAGAATTTTACAAAAAATTATATTTTTGTCTTTTTTTTTTTTTTTTCTTTTTAAAGTTTCTGGTGGGTTCCTCAGGTTCAGTATGGACCCTGCAGACCATTTGTTCCCACCTGACCCCCTCCAGGAGGCGGCAGGGCCTTCTAGATCTCCACTGTCCGTCGATGCCTTTTCGGCAATTCGGGAAGCATTTGGGCCCGGGTGAAGGTTGTAGGTGCGCTGAGACATTTCTCCGCCTACCCCTGCCTCATCTGATGTCTCTGAGTCTGAGTTTGGCTCAGCCGCCGCAGACGTGGGGCCTCCCTGCCGAGTCTGTTATGTCGAACCCTGTCTCCTCGGATGATGAAGATGATGTTTCTACCTCCCCTGCTGTGACAGGCGCTGGTAGATGCACTGGCTGTTTCGGTGCGTGACACCCTGCGATTTGGGGGTCACAGCGGCGGCTGCGCCTGGGACGCAGGTGACTCACATGCCATCTGGAGCTGCTCTTTTTGCTGGCTGCTCATGTAGGAGGGGACCGTCCTGAGACATTCCCCTGGGGTGTCTAAGCGGCCATTAGACGTTGCTCTTTTGGGGAGTCTCTGGAACAGAGGACTGTTCAGCCTTTGGGCATACGGTCTCTAGCTGAATAGGACTACCCTTGTTCCAGTGGAGGAATCCCCGTCTTGTAAGCTGGGGGGATAGGATGGCGCGGGCTGTGGCCTGCGATCTGTACTCCCTGGCGTAGTCTGCACTGGGAACAGTGTATGTTTTCTCTTGCCGCACAGACTCTGCCTGATGGGCAGAGTTCCACCGCCGTGACTTGGTGTGGGGCATGTCCCTCTTGCCCTGGGAGAGCTGTCAGACCAGCTGGTGCAGGGGCTGCAATTTGTTTGCGATGCCGCATTGGTTGAGGCTCCCTTGTATGGGTCACCTTGTCATTTTCGGCGGTGGTTATCCAGCGTCTACTACACCGTAGTGTTGGTCTTCGATCAAACCTTAATGGATCTCCCTGTTCAGGGGGATTGCCTGTTGGCGCTGCCCTGGATGACATTATATAAGGGTCTCGGGGAAGAGTGTTTTCTTCCACAGGCTAACAAGGGTAAGGGCTTTTGTCGCAGTTGGGGTTCTTCCCTTTCGGCTCGCAAACAGTTTCTTCGTCCCTTGGGGACGGTCGATGTGGCGAAGTCCTTCCAGGCTTCTGCTTGTGGTTCCAAACGACCCTGGTCTGGAGAACATGAGATTGTTTGTTTGTTTTTTTCCAGACCTGCGGACTAGGCCTACTCAGCCTGAAGGTGCTTCTTCACCCATCTAGGAGGTGGGGGGGAGGTCCTTGCCGGTCGAGGACCTGCGGCTGGCCCGGATCCCAGGCTGCTGGGTTCAGGAGGTCATGCGGTCCAGTTGCAAGATCGAGTCCCGATCCGTTTATTTTTTCCCTTCCAATATACGTCTGTCCCCAGATCGCTTACTAGTGCTCTGTGGGGCAGTTCAGGCTCTGGTTCAACAAGCTGGACCAACTGGTCCTTTTTGATGGTTCCGTGCAAATCAAAAATTCAAGTTGGTATCGGTTTGCACGGCGGTGGCTTCCCTGCATCAGGGGGATTCCTGGCCTCCATAAACATCAAGCTGCTTACCTTCACATTCTGTTTTGTTCGGGACACCTATGGGTTCTCCGTTTTTTTTTTTGCTGCGGTGAAGGATCTCTATCGGTTTGTGGCATTGCCCTTGTGGCAGCAGGGCGTATCGGTCTAGGGTTCCTGCCCGATCTGCTTCTCCGTGTGGAGTCTCCTACGGTGCTGACAAATGGATTTGGAAGTCACCATGAGAACTCTGGAGGAGTTCAGGTGGGTTCTGAACGTTCAGAAGTCATCCATGGTCCCTTCCATGAGACTGGGCCATCTGGGCCTGACTTTGGACTCGCCCTCAGTCAGAGTGGTTTCTCCCTCCAGGGAAAAGACTTTTGGAACTTCAGACTGCGGTTCATGTCCCGCACATGATCGTCCCTTCGGACCTGTATGCGAGTTCTGGGACTGATGGTGCCGTCTTTTGAGACGGGCCCCCCTTTCGCTCAATCCCTCTCTGGGGTTCCCCCAGAAGGAGATCCTTCTCGAGTGGAACTAGAATCCAAAGGCAAAGAAAACAATGAAAGGGCGCACCGACCTAGCGCATTATCCTCAATAACAGGCTTTATTTATGTAACATTTAAAAATGGCTACTCACAGACATAGATGAAAATATATCATATCGAGCTCAGTTGCTCAAATGTCCGGAATAGTCCATGTGATCGTCCATAACCGATGAGATGACGGCTGACGCATTTCAAGACTTAGCCTCTTCCTCAGAGCCACCAGTCCGTTATGGGCAGCAAGACCTTAGCCATCTGAGAAGCCAGGTGTGAGTCCCGTGAGGAGTGTGGTCGGGGGGCTTGGATTCCAAGCGCAGGAGAAGGGTGTTTTTCACCTTATTGTTTTTTGGAACTAGAATCCACCTGTCTGGGTGGGAAGGAGTCCTCAGCACCCAGGACTGCTTTGGGAGTATGGTCCCTGGAAAATCCAGGTTACCGATCAATGTCCTGGGGCTGAGAGGGATCGGGCACCTGCAGCTGCCCAGTGCACGTTCAATCGACTACACCACGCCTGTGGCTTAGGTCATTCACCAAGGGGGCACCAAGGGTGTCCTTGCAGCCTTGGATGTGTAAATTCTTCGTTGGGCAGTGCGCCTTGTTCCAGCTCTTCCACTGTTCCCTTTTCAGGTGTGGAAACCTTGGCGGGCGGATTGCCTCAGTCGACAGGCCTTGAATGCAGGGGAATGGTCCCTTCATCCGGAGGTGTTTCTGCAGTTGTGCCTTCGTTGGGGGCACTCCAGACGTGGACCTGTTTGGCGTCGCATCTACAGGATAGTGCTGCGGTTTGTGGCCCGCTCCTGGGACCTTCTGGCGGGTGCAATGGTGGCATCATGGGTTCTGTCATGGACAAGAACATTCGCAAGGTTCAACTTGAATGATGCCATGGAGTTTAGCATGGTCACCTGCGCACGGCTGCCGCCGGCATGGTCGTGTGTGTGCATGCTCACGGATGGGCCAAGGTCAGTCTTCTTTTCGGTCTTCCTTTCCTCCTCCCAAGATGCTGCCAAGAATTTTTCGCAGGATCGAGGTGGAAGGGATTCCGGTCTTTCTCGTGGCTCCAGGCGGGCCTCGCCAAGCTTGGTACACCGGCCTGGTCAGGCTGGCCGCAGGCGCTCCTTGGAGAATTCCTCTCAGGGAGGAGTTATTGTCTCCAGGGCCAATCTCCCGTCCGACTTTGTGGTTGCTGACTTTGTCGACCAGGCTGCTGAATGGTGGGGGTTTGTCTGCTTCAATGATTCCCACCCTGCTTGAAGCGTGGGAAGCGACTTCTAGGGTGATTTTTGTTCATCATACGAGACAGTCGTACATTGCGTGGGCTCCCCCTTGCTCTTACTCGGTGGCCCAGATCTTGGCTTCCTTCAATGGGGAGTTGATCACAAGTTGGCCTTGAGTACTGTCAAGGGTCGGGTTTCGGTTTTGGCAAATTTCTTCTGAAGGTCGTTGGCTGCCTGTGCCCTCGTGCGTGACTTCTTCCAGGGGGTGCGACACTTGGTGCTTCCAGAGCGACCTCCGTCACCCACTGGGGACCTTGATTTGATGCATTCGGTTATTTTAGACCCTCTGTTTGTGTGTATTCGAGGGTATCCCCTGCCTACCTTATTACAGAAGGTGGCCTTCTTGGTTGCTGTCACTCTGCGTGCAGGTCTTGGCACTGGCGACATTGTCCTGTCCTCCCTATATGTTGATCATGGGGCCAAGTGGTACTTCGTCCGAATCTGTCCTTCCGTCCGAAGGTGGTTTCTGGTGTTCACTTGCATGGGGACATTGTATTCCCATCTTGTGTCCTGAGCCCTCACATCCTAAGGAATGTGCATTGCTTACTCTGTTTAGAGTGCGGGCACTCCAGGTGTACTTGGCGAATACTTTTCGTGAGTCAGGCTCGGGCTCTGTACTTACGGAAGACCCGTGAACGGGACTGCCTGCGTCTGCTGCATCCATTCCTGGATGGATCGGACAGACGGTGGTGCAGGTTTATTCAATTAGGGGCCAGGTCCTACCTTCCCTGTTTCGGCGCGTTCTACTCGGGCGCCTAGTGCTTCCTGGGCTTTACGCCTTATGGGCATCTCCAGGTTGCAAGTCGCCTACCTGGTAGTCTGTTCACACCTTTACCATGTTTTATAAGGTGGATGTGCTGGCATCTGCAGATGCCTCTTTTCGGCTGCAAGGTTTTTTTTAATGGCTGCAGTTTGGAGGGCTTTTGGCCTTTCTTGAGGGTGTTTACTGTTGTTTTCAGGTGGGCCTCATCTTTTGTGCTGAGTCCTATGTGGCCTGGTCGGCTATGTTTGGCCTTGGGGACTTTGTTCTTTTCTGCTGTTCCAACCCCTCATTTTATGGCACTGCTTTGGGACCTCCCTACTGATATGAATCAGAGAAAACTGTGTCCGTCAATGAACGTTAGAGAACTGGATTTTTGACTTGCTGTAAAATCCTTTTCTCTTAAGTTCGTTGACGGACGCAGTACCCGCCCCTCTATTTTGAGTTGGGTTGGTGTTACTTTTCTGACACTGCTTTGATACAAAACTGGCATCCTATGCAGGAAGAGAGAGTGTACCCTCCGGGGCTGCCCATAGGCATAGCCAAAACTTTTTTCTGCCTAGTGTCCTACTCCTGTAGGGGGCAGTATTACCCTACTGATATGAATCAGAGAGAACTGCGTCGTCAATGAACTTAAGAGAAAAGTCAAAAATCCAGTTTTCCTCAAACTTCCTGTTTTGGCTATGGGAGAGGAAGTAAAGGGGAATATCCCCAGACAAACATGGGAAAAACTTTAAGGCTGGGTTTACACTGGTTCAATGCGGGAACCACAAAGATTCCTGTCCGGATCACAGCTGACTCGTAGACAGTTCACACCGCTCTCTGCGAACTGCTGCATATGTCAATATAAAGTTAATAACACCCCAAAATTGGTTTGCAGAATGTAGTGTGAACTGTGAAATCGGATAGGATTGTATCGCATAGGTTTGAACAGCCATGCGATCCGATTCAAGTGCAGACCAAAAAAAGGCTCCTGCACCATTTTGGTGCAAATGCAATGAAATTTCAGCCATACAAACTGTATGGCTTAAATCGCATGTGATTTACACAGCAATGGGATGAGTATTACTTGCAATGTCTGGCATCAAATCAGTGTGAACCCTGCCTAACAGGGGTTATAACACTCCTCTTACTCTATCCAAAATGAAAAAGTTGTCCCTTTTTTAGTTCTAGTTATCTAAAGATCCAGCTTTATTATTGCTCTAAACCTGATGTATAGTACAACCAAACAGTTACACCAAAGACCCAAATGAATTGTGTTTTTATATGGAAGAATCTCTTTACCTGTAATCTGGATACTTAATAAAAGATAATTTTTTACACATCCATACACAGTCTACTCTGTGACTCAGCAGAAGGAGAGAGACATCCCTTTTAAGGTGCACAATGTTATAATCTGACTGACCTTGACCTTCTTGTACCTGCTTGTTAGACAACTTGTGAACAACCTTGCTGAGGCTATCCGCACTGAGCTCATTCCCTTCTCTAATCAAATTGAATTATCTCCTGCCTCTAAAGTACCGTACACACGATAAGAAAATCGGAAGTAACATTTTGTCCAACAAACGATCTGACGATTTTCGCATTGTTAGTATGGTTGCTTTCGAGAGCCAATTACAAATTTTTGGACGACAAAAACTGGATGTGCAGGCTATAACATTTTTATCATACATGAACGTTTTCGTTTAATCGATACAGTTTTTTTCCAAAAAAATCGTAAGAGCAAGACTACTCATGCTCGGAAACGAAAGATATACATACAAACAATTCAACACATGACATCACTTCTGAAGTTGAATTCTGTCGTATGAGAATTTTCGTCAGAAAGTAAACTCTTTACTTTCCATATGAGACTAATATGCAACGAAAATCCATCCGATAATCTGATTGTGTGTACGAGGCTTCCCATTGCATGTCTGATTTTAGATTTTTGTTGGTATCTGACGGTTCCATAAAAAAAGTGGTGTTAGGTAATTGTACTAGCAGAACTAATGGGCTAATTTCTTTTTAAATGAATGATTGTAATGAGTAATGCTTTTTCATATTTGCTGGATTCATTTATAAAAACTATCTGCTTTTTAAATTGCCCTTAGTACTTCATGTGGGCTCCAAGGTTACAGAGTTATTTCTATACTAAATCCCAGAAAATCATGTTCACCTTCTCAACTGGAGAGGCTGTAAAGGTCAAAAATATGTGGAATTTAAAGGACTTGTTAGTAGGCATTTAGCATTATGCAGCTTGGTATATTTTTAGATATCAGTTGGTGAATGATGTAGAGGAACAATGTGAATTTGGCCTCCACTTATCTTCCCTTCCCAGAATAACACGTGTGGCTTTACACATATTGGAAGCTTTTATGGAATTCTAACTTTGTAACATGCTTCCACGTTCTGTTTGGAGAGATGCCCTCTAGGAACACAATATTTCTTTGATGTTGTTGCCCCCAAGCAACAAGTCAATAAGTATTAACGAGGTTGCTGTACTTTTATCTTACACCTATCTAACCACCTGCCCCCTGGATCCTGCTCCCTTGCACATGCTACGCTCACCCTCTGACTCTATCCTACGATCTCACATCTTCAAATCACATCCTTCAACCTCTCTTCTGGCACCTTCCCTAATTCTCTAAAACACGCGCTAGTCACTCCCATCCCTAAAAAGCCCTCACTGGACCCCACCAACCTTCGCAATCTACGCCCCATCTCCTTACTCCCCTTCTCTTCCCAACTCCTTGAACGATTGGTCTACAACCAACTGGGTGACTATCTGACTAAGAACAATCTTCTTGATCCCCTTCAGTCCGGATTTCGCGCTCAACATTATATTGAAACTGCCCTCCTTAAACTCACAAACGACCTACTAACAGCAAACACCAATGGACACTATTCTGTACTACTACTCCTGGACCTCTCCGCTGCCTTTGACACACCCCCTCCTCCTCAAAAAACTCCACTTCTTTGGCCTCCGTGACCGTACTCTTCACTGGTTCTCATCCTACCTATTCCAACACACCTTCAGTGCTACTTACAACTCTACTACCTCCTCTTTTCTTCCTTTCTCTGTCGGGGTCCCCCAAGGTTCTGTCCTTGGACCGCTCCTTTTCTCAATCTATACCTCCTCCCTGGGTCAGCTGATTGCCTCCCATGGCTTTCAAAATCATCTCTACACTGATGACACCCAAATCTATCTCTCCACCCCTCAGCTCACTCCCATCAGTCTCCTCACGGATCACCAGCTTACTAACAGACCTATCAGCCTGGATGTCACATCACTTCCTCAAACTCAACCTATCCAAAACCATGCTCATGATATTTCCTCCCCCACGGTCCTCCTCCCCCGATTTCTCTGTCAGCATCAACGGCACAACTATCAGCCCGTCCACCCATGCCAAGGTTCTAGGTATAATCTTGGACTCTGAACTATCCTTTCAGCCACACATCCAGTCCCTTTCCAAAGCTTTCCGCCTCAACCGATGCAACATCTCCAAGATACGTCCCTTCCTAACCAATGATACCACAAAGCTTCTAATCCACTCCCTGGTCATCTCTCGTCTCGATTACTGCAACTCCCTTCTCATTGGGTTACCTTTAAAAAGACTACCCCCCCCTTCAGTCCATCATGAACGCTGCTGCCAGGCTCATCCACCTTGCAAACCACTCTGTGTCTGGTACCCCTCTTTGCCAATCCCTCCATTGGCTGCCACCCAACCAACAAATTAAATTCAAGTTACTAACCATAACTTACAAAGCCATCCATAACTTGGCACCCAGCTACATCACTAATCTGGTCTCAAAATACTGACCAACTCGTTCTCTTCGTTCCTCCCAGGACCTCCTGCTCTCTAGCTCCCTTGTAACCACTTCCCATGTTCACCTCCAGGACTTCTCCCGAGCTTCTCCCATCCTCTGGAATGCTCTACCCCCATCTGTCCGACTATCTCCTACTTTGCGTACTTTCAGACGATCCCTGAAAACACAGCTCTTCAGAGAAACCTATCTGGCATCCACCTAACAACTGTACTGTTATTTTCTCCACCAGCCCATCCCCCACAGTTAATACCTCTTGTATGTCTTGACCCTCCCTCTTAGATTGTAAGCTCCAACGAGCAGGGCCCTCTGATTCCTACTGTATTAAAGTGTATTGTATTTGTACTGTCTACCCTCAAGTTGTAAAGCGCTGCGTAAACTGTCAGCGGCTATATAAATCCTATATAATAATAAAAATGTATACATGACCTTTTCAGTAAAAGGAAAAAAAATTGCAAATAACGCCTGTATTTTTGGGATAATGTTTAAAAATTTGGATTAACCTTGAACATGTCAGTCATTTACTGATAGTCTTGGGCAAGGTTTTAACCAGTGTGTGCAAAGTTGTGTTTTTTTTTCTTCCTTAAGCACCAATCCCCAAGATATTACCCTGAGCATCAATGCCAAGTTTTTTTTTTTTTCCCTAAGCACCAATCAAGCTAATCATTCAATAGCAGGTCAGGCAGCTTGACATTCCTTTCTGGTATGGGTGGTTGCTGCCACATATCCACTAACAACGGACATCTAGCGGATCGGATAGTAGTTGGGTATAAACTGACAGCCTGTCCATTTACATCCAACTGCCCATAGAGGAGCCAGACAAGAACCATCCATCCATCTGCTCAGTGGGGATCAGGGGACAGACCCCCTTCTGAGAAAGCTGATTGCAGACGGAGTCCGTCCCTTGTCAAAGGACCCTAACTAGCTATGCAATTTAGGTTTTAATAACCAACAATTCATAGGAACACTGCCCTTAACCTGGAAAGCAAAATGGGGAAAAGCCGTAAAACTGATGACTGAAACACATGGAAGGGGCCTTATAGATCAACATTCATTCGTTATGCTTCTGTACTTCTTTTCCTGACTAAATGCTATATTGAAATGTGCCAATGGATTTTGAAAAAGGCACACACGAGTCTGTTTTCTGGACAAAATAAATGATAATTTCTGTAGCAGCTCATTGGAGATTGCTAAATTTTGAATAATAGGTATGTTTTCACTCCCTAATTGCTACCCTAAAGCAAAGTCATGCATCTAAAGAGTAAGCCCACTTTTGTTGAGAAAAAAAAAAATCCCATTTGGGTTATCTGGGGGAACTTTGTTGCAAATTCCTACCTTAAGTTATTAGGAAATATCTGAATGTTTGCCTGTGTCCTTGTGCCCAGTGAATGTGAACGGGATTGGCTTTTTTCATTATTGATCAGCTGCTGCACTTTCAGGGTTCAAATGAGGTAAGTGTCAGGGTCTGAATCCTTTTAAATGTGAGGATGAAAGGATGCCTTAAAGCAGATTTGTAATCTTAGTGCAGACATTTTGGAAAATCAGTGGGCCAATCACACAAGCAGGAAATTACATTTCTGGGGGGCGTTCTGTTCACCATCTGTGTACAGAATGCCTGCAGGTTGCCATATTCCATTGAATTTTTATGAAATTACAGCTGTAGATTGAAAAAGAAAGGTAATTTTGAATAACGTTCTATTACAGTATGGCTAGTGTCACAATTGTATATATGCTATATTATTTTTTTTCCCATGAAAGTGGACTTCCCCTTTAAATTCTACCTAGTCGTCATAGATCTTTTTCACTTGTCATGGCCTTTAGCCTAAAGGTTAGTGGGGAAAGAAAATTCTGGAAAAAAAATGACGACACTAAAGGATTTCACTTTGCTGTGATTAAAAATGTGTGCCGTTTTCTGTCTTACTTCCCTATATGGTGTACTTGGTATACTCGATCCTAATGCTCATCAAGGATGACTTCATTTATTTTTGTTTAGCAAAGAAATAGGTTGAACATATCATTTCACTTAAAGTACATCCTAGAAGGGAAAGAAGGATTTTCAGAAGGTCAGATAAAGTACAAGTGGCCAGGCAGGAAGATAATACTTTAATCATCATTATTCTAATTTAGATTTACTTAGTTGTTTACCCAGCAGTTGACTAGGAGGTCTGTATCAATATATATACAAGTACAACTGACCAAAAAAAACGTTAATTTATGGTTACAATTATAATCGGTGTGGATACAAACACCTAGGTTTTCTGTTTTTAGAGTCTTGGGTGTCTACTAGGCATTGTTATCCTACATGTGATGACCACTTTGTTTGTTGGTTATTTAAACCAATCTATGCAAATAACACCCAGCTTTAACTTCAATTGGAGTATTGAAAATCACACATTAAATGATCCGATTTGTATCACACTCCAAAAAGTTTGCTTATATGTAAGGTTAGGAAAATGGTGCTCGTTTTTTTTTTTTTTTTTTTTTACCCTTTATTGCATGTGTTTGCTGTGGGAAGGCATGATTCTTCATCAAAGATCTTGATAGTATCCTTCTGCAGCAAAGCCGTTTATTTTAACCACTTAACTATACTGCGGCAGGCCAGCCGCTCTTCTCCAGATCACGTACCTAGTTTTAGGGATCGACCGATTATCGGCAAGGCCGATATATCTAGGGCCGATATTGACTTTTGCCAATATATCTGTGTCGGCCCTGGAACTGGCCGATATTGCCGATTATTCCAAATATTGCTCATTTGAGGGTAAAATTATGTCACATAGCATAATTCCGTTTACAAATGTTATTGAATATGCCACTCGCATATGTACAAATTAAAGATATAAGCAATGAAGTGATGTCATGACATCACTTCCGGGTAGTGGCGTCAGATTAAAAAAAAAAAAAATGACAGCATTCAAAACAGCCAAACTTGGCGTTTTGAATCCTTTTAAATGCAGAGGAGGGGTTTGGAGTCTTTTAGACTCCCAGATCCCTCCACAAGAGTACCTGTCAAGTGATAAAAATAATAATGTACAAAAATATCTGCCCATATAGGTCGGTAACGAAAAAAAACGATATCGGTCGATCACTACCTTGTTCCCAGCAGTGGGTACCGCAGACTCAATGTCCACTGGCACCTGACGATTACACAGGACACAGGTAGAACGGCAAAATGTGTATATGTATATGTAAATAAGGCAGATTGTCGTTCTGTCAGAAGGGTAGGCACAAATCCTGTGTTTCTGTGAGGCAGGAACATGGATCTCTGCCTTTCCCTAGTCAAAGCACCTCTCCCACAATAAGCAAGCACTCCGTAGGCTCACATTTAACCCTTTGATCACCCCTGATGTTAACCCTTTCCCTGCCAATGTCATTAGTACAGTGACAGTGCATATTTTTTTAGCACTGATTACTGTATTAGTATCACTGGTCCCCAAAAAAGTCAGGTGTCCAATTTGTCCACTGCAATATCGCAGTCCCGCTACAAGTCGCTGATCGCTGCTGTTACTAGTATAAAAAAAAAAAATGTAAAAATTAAAATATCCTATAGTTTGTAGACACTATATGTTTTGCTCAAAAAAATCAATATACGCTTATTGGGATTTTTTTTAATCAAAAATATCTAGCAGAATACATATTGGCCGAAATTAATGAAGACCTTTTCATTTTTTTTCATTTTTTTATTGGGTATGTTTTATAGCAGAAAGTAAAATTTTTTGATTTTTATTTTTCAAAATTTTTTGTTTATAGCACGAAAAATAAAAACCGCAGGGGTAATCAAATACCACCAAAAGAGAGCTCCATTTGTGAGAGGGGGAGGGAAGGACAAAACATTTTATTTGGGTACAATGTCACACAACCACATTCAGTAACCACATTCAGTTAAAGTAACACAGTGCCGTATTGCAAAAAATGGCCTGGTCAGGAAGGTGATAAAACCTTCTGGAGCTCAAGTGGTTAAACAAAACTTAAACAATGCCCATTGAAAATGTTAAACACATGAACATTTTTGTTTGTACAATAGATAGAGAAATAAGAATGTGCAAAGGTGAACAAACCTGCAAAGAAAGATAATTAAGTCTAAGACTGAAACATAAAGACATTGCACATTATCAGTCTTTAAATACGGTGACTGCATTTGTTTTCTTTTTACATAGCTCAGCTCCTCGCCATTTATTGTGCACTGTATCACTGAGGATAACGAGGGGGGATGCTATTTATTTATATTTAACTTTAAATGTTTGTTCTCTATTCTCTATCTATCTCATTCATCGACAGATGCAGCTCCCTATCTTCTTTAGACCATTGGGTTATGCTCCTCCCATCAGGAATAGGACACTAGGCAGGAAAGAGCTTTATAAGGGCTGTCCCTGCAGGCATAACCCACACACTCTGCTAAAGCATATAGTTTGTTTCTGCCTAGTTTAGGAATAGGACCTAGTTCCCTGCTGGAACTTCGGTCTTAGCTATTAATAGGGAAATTTGTTATTTTGTGATTTTTTTTTTATTTTCACTAGTTAGAGTTCCTGGAGAACTACAAGCAACAGCCGGCTGTGGTTTCGTAAGGTTATAGTCCAGAACCAGGCCTGGCCACGACAGAGCCCCGATGGATGGGGACGAGCCTGCGAATGGACAAATCTTGCTGGGACGCGATCGACCTGGAACGCCCTGAGTCGCAGCATACCCCCTAGCTGGCAGCACCCCCACCCTAGGTGGGAGGTGGTCTGTGTGGAGTGGTGCCCACCTGGTACCGTGGTATGGTAAGTAATACTGTTCCCCCCCCCCCACTCCTCTGGTGGTTTCGGGGTGGGCATGGGCCCTCTCCCTGGAATAGTCGGACCCTCGGGGCTCCCTCGGTTCCCCTGGCCTCTGGGATATTAGGCCTACCCCCTTCTTGTCTGTTTCCCTACTGCAGCATTTTTCTGTGGGGGTGGCTTTGTCCTAGTGGGGGTCTCGGGAGACCCCATGGCGCGCCATGGGGGCTGCCATTTTGCTGCAGATTCATGCTTTCTATTCTCCTATTGAAATGCATGGGCAGGCATTTTTTGTTAGTTCCCCATAGGCATGCATGGGGCAGCCATTTTCTTGTAGTCCACTATCGCTGGACAGGCAAATGGCTTGCAACACAAAATTCTAACAATGACCAAGGCTGTGATTCTATTTCCTGTGTCAGAACATTTTACTTTCTGTTTCACAGAACATGCTGGCAGTCTCCTGAGCGGTTTGGTAACATTTTCTGGGGTCCCCTTTAGGTTTTCTTCACTCACTCTGCTATTAGATTGTATTGGATTGGGACTAGGCATACCGCTAAGTTAGCGGTGGGATCGCGATTTATTGACTTTTAAAGTGACACTGCTTTTTTTTACATCTCAGTGTAATATAGCGTTCCAGGGTACTATTTCACCTACAGACCCCTAGGTGCTGCTGCGGAACCGGTCTGCGCTTAAAGCAGTCTTGGAAACCCTGGTTTCAAAGGTAGATTTTGTATGTAAAAGTGTTGCTAGCCGCAAACGTCCTTTGCCTTCGCCTCCCTCGGTAGTTTCCTCAGATTCTGAGGCAGATACTCTATGGCCACCGCAGACGCAACCCACCCTGAGGGGTCAATGTCTTCGTATTCTGATGGTGAAGAGGACCTGTCCTAGTCAGCCACCGCGTGGGAACACGCATTGGTGGAAGCACTAATAGTTTCTGTGCGGGAAATTGGCAGATGAATCTACAGTGTCGGGTTCGCAGGTGTCTTTTGGCTCCTGAAAATCGGGCAAGGTGTTTTTGTCCGGAGTTTTTTGACGATCTTGTCAATGAACAATTACGGCACATCAAGCACATGCTAGTGGTGCCTAAGCGCTTTAAACGCGGTTATCCTTCTGCAGATGCAGTTTCCGCTAGGGAGACCGTGCCACCAAAGGTGGATCACCCGGTTTCCAGGCTGAAAAAGTCTACTGTGGTTTCGGTGGAAGAATCCCCGGCTTTCACGGACCCAGTGGATAGATGAGTGGAGTCTCTGTCCCGCCATCTACACGTGCCAATGGGTTCCATATTGAAACCAATATTTGTGAATGTTATGGTGTCAGACGGTTACTGAATGGGTGAAGTTACTAAAAGGTAACTTGGAAGCTGAGTAGCTCCCCCCCAGCGGTGCTGGAACGAATGGGCCAGATGGCTCAAGCCCTGGTGTTCATGAGTGATGTGTCCCTGGATGCGGCTCCTTTAGTGGCCAGAGTGTCGGCAGTGGGGATTGCGATTAGACGCATGGTGTGGTTAAAAAGCTGGTCTGCGGACCAGGTTTCCAAAAAGGCTTTGACAGATTCTCACTTTATGGGGGAGAGGTTGTTTGGATCCTCTCTGGATGAGTTGATCAAATGCCTTATGAGTGGGAAGAGTACTCTTCTCCCTCAATCCTCTAAGGGCAAGGCGCCATGTCATAGACTGGGGCCTTCCTTCACTGCTCATAAGCGGCTTTTTCGTACCTCTGGGTCGCAAGAAAAAGGAAAGCCGTTCAGGTCTTCTGAGAGTTCCAAGAAGCCAAGGTCAGGTATATCAAAGACCGACCAGTCTGGATCTGCAGACAAATCCTTGTCTGCATGAAGGGGTGCCCTCAGCCGCTTCTGGGATTGGGGGGTGTCTTCGCTTCTCTCCAGGACCTTGGACTTCCTTGATTCAGGACAAATGGGTTCACAAACTGATACGATCAGGGTACAAGATCGAATTCCTGTCTCGTCCGTCGGACAGATTTCTACCGTCCAATCTGCGCCTATCTCCAGACAGGTTAAGGAATCTGAACTGCTTTGTGGGGGTTCAGAAGTTTCGCATGGAATCCATTTGAACGGTAGTGGCGTCACTACACCAGGGAGACTTTTTGGCCTCCATAGATATCAAGGACACATATCTTCACATCCCTATCTATGCTGGACACCAGCGGTTTCTTCACTTTGCCGTCACAGAAGAGCATTATCAATTTGTGGTGTTACCCTTTGGTCTCGCCTTCTCTCCCAAAGTGTTTACCAAAGTTCTTGCCCCGGTGTTGGCTTTGTTGCGCCAACGGGGGATTGCGGTACTGGGGTATCTTGACTATCTCCTATTGCGAGCAGACTCTCATTCAGCCCTGATGAGAGACCTGACAATCACTGTCAGCTCCCTGCAGGAGTTTAAGTGGAACATCAATTTAAAAAAATCTGCCCTGATATCTTCCTTGCGACTGGATTATCTGGGCCCGACTCTGGATTCAACTTTGGCGAGGGTTGTTCTTCCCCCTGGACAAGCTGCAGCAGTTGCAGGGGGCGATCCGGTTGTTGTTGGAAAACAATCTGTCCTCTCTGCGAACTTGCATGCGGGTCTTGTGTCTGATGGCATCAACCTTCGAGTCGGTTCCGTATGCTCAGTTCCATACCAGAGATTCTTGTCAAATGGAACAAGGATCCAAAGTCCTTGGACACTTTGATTCGGTTGAGCCATAACACGAGATCTGCTCTGTTATGGTGGCTTCATTCTCCAGCACTATGCTAGGGCAAGTCCTTCCTCCTGTTTTGAATGGTGGTAGTCAGACGCCAGCCTGTCGGGCTGGGTCGGGGTACTGGGGAAGCTCTGTGCCCAGGGAACCTGGACAGTAGAAGAGTCCAAACTGCCGATAAATGTTTTGGAGCTCCAGAGCTTTGTCTGAGCCACTGGACGACTCGTCTGCAAGATTGCCCGGTTCGGATTCAATCAGACAATGCCATGGCTGTGGCTTACATCAATCACCAAAGTGGGCACCAAGAGTGTCTTGGCGGCCAGGGAGGTGGCCGAGATTTTGGCCTAGGCAAAACCGTTTGTTCCAGCCCTCTCTGCTGTGCACATCCCAGGAGTGGAAAACTGGCAAGCGGATTACCTGAGTCTTCAGGTGTTGGATCGAGGGGAGTGGTCCCTACACCCGGAGGTGTTTCATCTTCTGTGTGTATGGTGGGGGACCCCCGAGGTCGATTGGTTTGCTTCTGGTCTCAACAAGAAGGTGCAGATGTTCGTAGCCAAGTCTCGAGATCCTCTGGCCGACACCACATACGCACTGGTCGCTCCTTTGGGTCGGTATCGGCTGATTTATGCCTTTCCTCCGCTGAAACTCCTACCGAGGCTTCTACGCAGGATAGAGGTTGAAGGGATCCCGGTCATTCTGGTGGCTCCAGACTGGCCTCACCGGTCTTGGTACGCAGACCTAGTAAGTTTGGTCACCAATGCTCCTTGGAGACTTCCTCTCAGGGAAGATCTGCTGTCTCAAGGTCCGATCTTCCATCCTGCTTTACAGTTGCTGGCTTTAACAGGATGGCTGTTGAAAGCCAGGTGTTGAGGGATAGAGGTCTTTCTGACTCTGTGATTCCTACGCTATTAAAGGCTAGGAAGTAGACTTCCAGGAAGATATATCATCGTACGTGGAAAATGTACATTTCATGGTGTGAATCGTAGAAGGTGCACCCTCGCTTGTTTTCAGTTGCTAGGGTTTTGGCCTTTCTGCAGAAAGGGGTTGAACAGCGGTTGGCTTTGGGCACTATCAAAGGCCAAGTGTCGGCTTTGGCTATATATTTTCAACGCCTGTTGGCTATGCATGCCTTGATTGTACCTTCATTCAGGGAGTGCGCCATATGGCCCCTCCGAGGCGGTCCCCGCTACCTCCGTGGGATCTAAATCTGGTATTATCTGTTCTTCAAAAGCCTCCTTTTGAGAACATTAAGGAGATTATTCTGCTTTTATTGTCACAGAAGGTTGCTTTTTTGGTGGCTATCACTTCTGTCCGCAGAGTATCTGAATTGGCGGCGTTGTCTTGCCGCTCGCCTTATTTCCACAGAAGTAAAGTGGTACTCCAACCAAATCAGTCTTTTCTTCCTAAGGTAGTTTCTGATTTTCATTTGAATGAAGACATTGTGCTGCCTTCACTCTGTCCCAAGCCCAAGCATCCCAAGGAAATTGCCTTGCATTCTTTGGATGTGGTTTGGGCAATCAGGGTTTACCTAGGGGCCACTGAGTCTTTTAGAAAATCAGATGCTGTTTTTGTCCTTACTGAGGGACCTGGTAAAGGATTGGCTGCGTCTGCTGCGGCCATTTCCAGATGGATCAGGCAGATGGTTGTTCAGGCTTATTCGCTGAAGGGTCAGATCCCTCCTTTCCCAGTGAAGGCACATTCTACTAGAGCGCTGAGTGCCTCTTGGGCTTTTCGCCATCAGGCGTCAGTGATGCAAGTTTGCAAGGCGGCGACTTGGTTGTCTATGCATACATTCACAAAATTCTACAAAGTTGATGTGTTGGCATCTTCGGATGCCTCTTTTGGCTGCAAGGTTTTGCAGACTGCTGTTTAAATCTTTTTTGTTCTCTTTGATGGTGGATGTTTTTTTTTTTTTTTTTTTTTTTTTAGGTAAGCTCCAGTTGTTCCTGGTTGAGCTCCAAATTTCCTGGTTGGCTACGTTTTAGTCTTTGGGGAGTTACGTTTTTCTTTCCGTTGTCTTCCCACCCCTCATACTGCTTTGCGTCTCTCGAACTATAACGAAAACTGAATTTTTTTCTCTGTTTGAGTGAAATGGGGTTTTTTTGTCTTCTAAACACTGCTTGCAACGAAACTAGATGCTGTGAGTGTGTTGGGTTATGCCTGCAGGAACAGCCCCCATAGGTGTGATAAAGCTTTTTCCTGCCTAGTGTCCTATTCCTGATGGAAGGAGCATAACCCAATGGTCTAAAGAAGATATGGAGCTGCGTCTGTCGATTTAACTTCAGAGAAATTGATTTTATGGTAAGTACAAAAATCCATTTTTTTCACTTGTGCATGAGGTGTATAACACATGTGTATATATTTGGAGTGTATTTTGTACACTTTATTCTGTATAAGTGACACCAGCATGCAGGAATATTTTTAGATGATTTTCTTTGGAAGTGTTTAAGGGTTCTATTATTTTGTCACTTTGATTTAACGTGGAGTTGAATTGGCAGCGCTGCATTTATATACAGTAGTTTCTAAATATGTAGCATTAGAGCCTACCTAAACTGTCCATTTACATTGGATGTAAGCAGGTAGACTTTAAAGCCAGGTACGGGATGACAGGAGACATTTGCCGGTTCAAAAAAAAAAACAGCAGACATCCGGCGTGTGTGTATGTCGGTCTGTCGGACGAGCATGGGGGGCCCCTTTTCAGAACGCAACAGCTTAGTGGGGGAGATCGCTGTACTTACTTTGCATAGTGAGTACCAGGCTTAAGACTACATAGTTGTTAGTAATTTTTTAATCAGGCAGATAACAAACCTGCTTCCAGTCAAGGCTCCCTTGAAAAGTATTTTCAGTCTCGACGCACCCCTGTGCAAGGCTTGGTCCACGTTACTGTGTGTGTCCTGTAACACGCACAAAATCGCCCCCATTCCTGACACACAGACAAATGCTCTGCTCTTTAGGGGTGCCATTCATTCCTAATGATACCCCACAGATTGGCAAACATAGGATGCTTTTGGTGCGGTGCAATTTAAAAAAAAAAAAAGAGTTCGGGGACTTCTTTCCCTGCATTTCTCCGGTAGGAAAGCCCATTGAAATGAAAAGTGATCTGAGCATGGATTGCATTTCAGAGGAGCAGCAGTCCTACCTGCTATCACAAATAAGCCCTACAAAAGCAGTTCTGTTGGTACAGGAATAGGGGAGGTTAGGATTAAAAGCAACACACACACACACACACACACACACATACATACATACACACACACACACACACACACACAGACACATGTATATATACACACATAAAAACACAGACAAACACATGTACACGTATACAGGCACACATGTACACATACACACAGACACATGTTCACACACACATGCACATACATATGCATGTACACACACATTTGCACACATACATACACACATACATACACACATGCATACACACACATGCATACATAAACACGTACACATGTACACAGACAGACACACAGGCACATGTATAAAACTTTTTAAAACATTCTAGCACAGCACCTTTCTTATTTATCTGGGTACTGCACTGTAGAGGGAAGCAGAGAGCACAGCACACTTCCCCTCCCTTTACTTTCACTTTTGAGGCTGACGGAGCTAACTAACATTGTCAATATACAGTTCGGCAGGGGATCGGGAGACCTGGCTCATCTGACAGCCCTTCTCCACCATGATCCCACGGCACACCTGAGGGCCTCTGGCTGCACTCCAGTGTGCCGTGGCACACTGGTTGAGAAAGGCTGATCTAAGGGAACCAATAAACATGAGATAATCTCGGCCTGCTGGCCATAAGCTGCTAGGAGAATAATCGGTCAGCCAGGTTAGAAAAGATCATTTTTTATTTATATTTACTTTAAAACTTTATCTTATTTCACTTAATCCTAAAATATTTGAAGTATCCACTGCATATAAGAATCAGATTAGAGAAATGTAACAGTAAGGCCTCTTTCACACGGAGCGGACCGTATGTCGATCCGCTTCGGCACTTTTTTTTTTTTTTACGCACACGGATGACACTTCAGTCATCCGGTCCGTATGTCTGCATATCATCCCATCCGTTTGCGGATGATATACGGACATAATGTATGTCTATGGGATTGCGGATGTCAGCAGATGACACCGCTGACATCCGATTTTGGGTCCTTTCCGTTTTTTAAACGGAAGAAAAATAGGGTTCTGTTCCATTCCAAAAAATGGAAAAGAACTGAAAGGACGCACATCGGATTTCAGCGGATGGTCATCCGCTGACATCCGCAATCCCATTGACATGTATGGATGGGGTGATATACGGAACGCCCGTGTGAAAGAGGCCTAAGTGTCTGTTCATTTACTTTTGTAAATTTCCCTCAGGTGTGTTTAAAAAAAAAAAAACTTGGGAAATTAAAGATAATTAGCTTCTGTTTTTGCTGTTTACTATGGTACTATAGCAAAAGAATGTTACTATAGCAAAATAATACAAGTCTATCAAGTCCCACTCTCCAAAGACATGCTGGTAGGTTAATTGGCTCCTATCTAAATTAGATTCATCCTGTTGTAGTCCCTATTTGGTGAACCTTGGAGATAAAGTGGTTCTTTGTCCCTGTCCATCATTCCTGCTCAAAGTGGTCTCTGACTTCCATTTGAATGGGGACATTGCATTGCCTTCCTTGTGTCCCAAGCCCACTCATCCCAAGGAATTTGCTTTGCATACCCTGGATGCGGTTTGGGAGATTCGGGTGTATCTGGCAGCCACGGAGTCCTTTTGGAGGTCAGACTTGCTTTTTGTGGTTACAAACAAACCAAGGAAAGGCTTGCCGCTTCTTCGGCTACCATCTCCAGATGGATCAGACAGACGGTGACTCAGGCCTATTCTATTAAAGGTCAGGTCCCTCCTTTCCCAGTCACGGTGCATTCTAATCGGTCGCTAAGTACTTTTTGGGCTTTCCGTCATCAGGCGTCAGCTTCTCAAGTTTGCTAGGCGGCCACTTGGTCCCTGGTGCATACCTTCACAAAGTTCTACAAAGTAGACACTTTGGCATCTGCGGATGCTTCTTTTGGCGCAAAGTGTTGCAGGCTGCTGTTTAAGAGGGGCTGTTCCCTTTTGAGGGGTGTTTTTTCCTTTACGTTTTTTTTTTTTCAGATGGAGCTCCTGTGACTCGGTTAAGGCTCCTGTGTCCTGGTTAGGGCTCTTAGGTTTAGCCCTGGGTTATTTTCCCCACCCCTCATTTTTCCTTTTTGGCACTGCTCTTGCGCATCCCAGTAGTTATGATTTATGGAGCGATGTGTTCATCAAAGAACGAAAGAGAAAACTGAATTTTTGTATTTAGCGTAAAATCAATTTCTCTGAGTTTGACGGACACAGCACCCACCCCTCAAAGGGGTTTTGATACTTTTAATACTGTTTGCTACTAAACTGAATACCTAGAGGGGGGGGGGGGGGGGTTGGGGGGTGGTGTTAAAAAAAAAAAAAACAGCGGAGGACAGCCGATGGGCATAGCCAAGTGTTTTTGTTCTGCCTAGTCCTACTCCTGGAGGCAATATAACCCAGTAGTTATGATTTATGGAGCGCTGTTTCCATCGATGAACTCGCAGAAATAGATTTTTTGGTACAAAAGTACAAAAATCCCATTTCATATCCTATATATCATACACAACAGCATGTTGGATTGCACTTTTCTTGTACAGTAGTAGTAAATGAAGGTGAACAGATAAAACTGACACCTTACCTAGTTACCTATTCCCCACATATATTAAATATGTGAATATTTTGCAGGATGTATAGCCACTATGTATTTTCTAATGAGGTAACTTGCAAAAAATATGATCTAGAAAATCATGTTGCTGTGGTACTGTGGAAATTACTTTACCTTGTACACCTACAACAGCTTTACTCTGCTTCCAATCTTCTAATCGCCTCACCAACTACCATATACCCTTTGTGTATATTCTTACTAGTGATTGACCGATATCGTTTTTTTTAATGCCGATACCGATATTTTGGTCATCGGATATCGGTATCGGCCCACATCTGCCGCTTTTTTTTTGGACATGTAAAAAAAGACATTTTTTTTTTTTTGTTTGTTTTTTTTCTTTTTCTAAAGGTACTCTTGTGGAAGGATCTGGGGGTCTAAAAGACCCCAAACCCCTTCTCGGCACCGAAAGTATTCAAAACGCCAAGTTTGGCTGTTATGAATGCTGTCACTTTTTTTAAATTCGGCGCCGAGTACCCGGAAGTGATGTGATGACATCACTTCCGGGTTTTTTACATGGAGACGCAGTACACTGGGTCTTCTCTTTGGCGGTGGTGGAGGTAGGCTGCCCGGGTCTCCCAGTGGGACGGGAGACCTGGGTGAGCCACAGAAGGTGGCGGGAGGGGGGACATCCCCTCCCGCTCCTTGTAATGCCAGCCGAGCGGCCTCTCAGCCGCATCGGTTGTCATTACAAGTCAGCTGACCGTCGGCTATGGATATCGGTACCGGGTCGATGCCTCTAGCTCAGGGGTCCTTAAACTACGGCCCGCGGCCCGCCAGGTTCCTGAACCTGGCCCGACGGCCGGGAAGTATCATTCACATTGTTTTTTTTTTTTCCCTGAATCACCTAATTAGAGCCAGAGGCTCTAATAGGCTTCAGAAATGGGTGGACCACGGGCGAAGAGCACTGCGCCCTAGCCCACCCATTTGTGTGACAATAGCGAATGAAAATTCACTATTTTCACATGGATCCTCCTCCTGGCTAATCGGGAAGCGGGTCCGAGACCCGCTTCCTGATTGTCCGAAAGGCAAATTCATGCCATTGGCCGAGGAGGAGGCGGGAGGACTCGAGGAGACGCCGCTGCTGCAGGTAAGTTCATTGACTGGTCTCTCTGAATTGAAGGGGGCATGGCACGCTGGTCTCTCTGCATTGAATAGGGGCATGCTGGTCTCCTGCATTGAAAGGGGGCACGCTGGTCTCTCTGCATTGAATGGGGGCATGCTGGTCTCTCTGCATTGAAGGGGGCACACTGGTCTCTCTGCATTGAAAGGGGGCACGATGGTCTCTCTGCATTGATGAAAGGGGGCACGCTGGTCTCTCTGCATTGACAGGGGGCACGCTGGTCTCTCTGCATTGAAGGGGGCACGATGGTCTCTTGCATTGAAGGGGGCATGATGGTCTCCTGCATTGAAGGGGGCACGATGGTCTCCTGCATTGAAGGGGGCACGATGGTCTCCTGCATTGAAGGGGGCACGATGGTCTCCTGCATTGAAGGGGGCACGATGGTCTCCTGCATTGAAAGGGGGCACGATGGTCTCTTGCATTGAAAGGGGGCACGATGGTCTCTTGCATTGAAAGGGGGCACGATGGTCTCTTGCATTGAAAGGGGGCACGATGGTCTCTTGCATTGAAAGGGGGCACGCTGGTCTCTCTGCATTGAAAGGGGGTACGATGGTCTCTCTGCATTGAAAGGGGGTACGATGGTCTCTCTGCATTGAATGGGGGCACGCTGGTCTCTCTCTGCATTGAAAGGGGGCACGCTGGTCTCTCTCTGCATTGAAAGGGGGCACGCTGGTCTCTCTCTCTGCATTGAAAGGGGGCACGCTGGTCTCTCTCTCTGCATTGAAAGGGGGCACGCTGGTCTCTCTCTCTGCATTGAAAGGGGGCACGCTGGTCTCTCTGCATTGAAAGGGGGCACGCTGGTCTCTCTGCATTGAAAGGGGGCACGCTGGTCTCTCTGCATTGAAAGGGGGCACACTGGCCTCTCTGCATTGAATTAGTTCATATTCTTTTTCAAACTATAGTCCGGCCCCCAACAGTGTCTGAGGGACCGTGAACTGGCCGCCTGTTTAAAAAGTTTGAGGACCCCTGCTCTAGCTGCAGGCATCACCCTGGTACAAGCACTTTCCCTAAATATCGGCAATATTGGTAAATCCAAAGGCCAATTCCGATATATCGGGGAAAGTGCATATTGGCCCCCGATATATCGGTGTTGCCGATAATTTGTGGATCCCTAATTCTTACAGTATATGCTTACTTAGGAAGCCAAGGGCATCTAAATGATGTGCGTGTGATGTGTGTGCATCTGTCTTTCTCAGCTAGGATTTGCTGGGCCTTGTTCTACAACGACATGCACACCACAACTTGTCTGGTTGTGAGTTGTTTTGTCTTTTTCATCAATAAGCCACACCTATCAAACTATACCTGGTTGGCCACACCAATGCTGAAAACGCTCTCTCGTTCTTTATTGTCTTTATGGAGGCAAACCAAAGAGAGAGTGGGGGAATGAGTTGTTTCACCTGTGGGTATCATTTCAGCTAATGGGCTCTGTTTAAAAAATAAAAATAAAAAAAAGTGCCACCAACTGACAGGAAAGAATAAATATGAAATAATTTAAGCAATATTTCATAGGTGTCTGGCTACATAAGAAATATATATTTGTAGTTATCAATATAAAAAAAAAAAAAAACTTTCATTTGCTGTTGTAAATCTATGTGTATAAAAAATAAAATCTCATAGTGGGTGGAAAAAAGGGACAACATGTGTTTGTGAAATATTTGCAGCCTAGATTCCCACTGTGGACATGGTTTGTTATTTCAGACATAGAGGGAAATGCCTAGAAAATGAAAAACAAAATGTGATTCAAAATGAGTCGTTGGCTGGCAATGCATTAGTTGTGACCAGCTTTATTCTCATCCTTTCCTAATAAGGCAGTGTGCTCCAATGTTTGGAATTCTTTATGATAAATTGAATGGCATATTTGTACAAGGAGATTTTCTTTGCAAAGTGGGTATGTTCAAAAAGTAATCAGTCCTATGTGAATTTTTCAGCATAGGCTGTGCTTAATCAGCCAGTATGAATATTATAGTGTACATGGGCTACTTTAGCAGATTTCTCTATAAGTCTCAAGACTACAACATATATATATATATATATATATATATATATATATATATATATATATATATATATATATATATATATATATATAATATAATTATTTTTTTTTTTTTACCTTCATGCATTTACAGCATTAACCGGTTGCCGACCGCCGCACAACTATATACTGCGGCGGTCAGCCCCGGCCAGGCAGAGTGACGTATGGGTACGTCACTCGCCTGTCACTGACTTGAGAGCCAATTGCGGGCGCGCGCCCGCCGAGGTTCGCGCCCGCCGCGGCTCGTTCACTGACATGTCCGCCGGTCACACTACGATCGCTCCGGTGAAGGGAGAAAGGCGGAGCGGCTTATGTAAACAAGCCGCCCGTCATTCTCCCTGGTACTATTCTCCACTGTACTATGTAGGACCGTTGATCTTTGTTTTTACACCAATAGCCATGTCCCTATACAGTTAGAATCACGCCCCTAGGACACACTTAACCCCTCCCTCTCCAATACAGTTAACCCCTTCCCTGCCAGTGTCATTTTTGCAGTAACAGTGCATATGTATAGCACTGATTACTGCAGTAATGTCACTGGTAACCCCAAAAGTGTCAAAAATGTCAGTCAAGGGTCCGATCTGTCCGCCGCAATGTCGCAGTACCGCCATTACGCGTTAAAAAAAACCCAGCAAAAATGACAAAAATATTTCCCTTTGTTAGTAAACGCGATAACTTTTGCGCAAACCAATCAAAATACGCTTTTTGCGATTTTCTTTTTTTTTACCAAACATATGTAGCATAAAACAAATTGGCCGAAAATGTTAAAAAATTTTGGGGGGAATTTCATATAAAAAATGTGAAAAATATTGTTGTTTTTGCAAAATTGACGCTTTTTTTTGTTTATAGCGCATGATCAAAAAATCGCACAGGTGATCAAATACCACCAAAAGAAAGCTCTGTTTGTGGGAAAAAAAGGACGTCAAATTCGTTTAGGTACAGCGTCGCACGACCGCGCAATTGTCCGTTAAAGTCACGCAGTAAAAAATCGCAAAAAACCCCCTGGTCTTTTAGCAGCCAAATCCTCCGGGGCTTAAGTGGTTAAGATAAAGTCCCAGTACTAAAGTTTACTATGATCTCCAATTTGCATAACTATCCCATTATCACACTGAGCTGGGTTTTAAGACTGTGGACTTCAGCCTTTCGCTTGTCATTATGACTTGTGCGAGGTGTGCAAAAATGGAATGCAGCTGTTTCAGTGTCTGCGTGTCTAAAATGCGTGTGTGTTACAAGAAGTATACTTTCCTTAAAGCACATCTAGATCCTAGTATACAAGTTTACCATGTCTCGCTGCCTGATAAAAGCTTCCACTAAGCTGGAGGCAGGAGTAGCATGAGTAGCATGAGACAGAGTCAATGGTTGACCAGTCAGTGCCCCAGTTTTACAGGGAACCTTCACCTGGCCAAATCTGAAAGCTTCAAGTTAAGCAGAGGGGCACTGGTACAATGAAGGAGCCTTGTCTAACCAGCAGCTTGTATAAGAGTTCCGCTTTTTTAGTAGGCATCATAAAGCGTGATGGGTAATACCTTAGGCAGCCAAAGGCTGTGGTTTTGCAGCACATAATGGGTTTTCTAAAAAGAGAGGGCATCAGTTTTTTTTTTTTTTTTTTTTTTTTTTTTTTCAGAATGTCTATATCTACTTTGCATGGAGCTGAGCACAGCAGGGTGGAGGGTTGAATCAATCTTCTGATATATTCAACGGTATACAATCTGAACATCAGCCATATAACTCTTGTAAATGGGAATTAAAGTGTATCTAAAACCAAGAGCGAAAATGTGATTTACAGTATATATGGCCCCTTACCCATTCTTAGGCCTCATGCACACTTGATGTTTCTTCTGCAGCTCCTCGTAGCCTCTGGCTTATTTTTTTTTTCTGCCTCTACGTTGGGGATAGAAAGTTCGGGCACCCCAGGTAAAAATTTGTGTTAATGTGCATAAAGAAGCCAAGGAAAGATGGAAAAATCTCCAAAAGGCATCAAATTACAGATTAGACATTCTTATAATATGTCAACAAAAGTTAGATTTTATTTCCATCATTGACACTTTCAAAATTACAGAAAACAAAAAAATGGCATCTGCAAAAGTTTGGGCACCCTGCAGAATTTATAGCATACACTGCCCCCTTTGCAAGGCTGAGACCTGCCAGTGTCATGGATTGTTCTCAATCATCGTCTGGGAAGACCAGGTGATGTCAATCTCATCGGTTTTAAATGCCCAGACTCATCTGACCTTGCCCCAACAATCGGCACCATGGGATCTTCTAAGCAGTTGTCTAGAAAACGTCATTGCGTATGTTGCAATGTGCCTCCGCGCACTGGGCAGGTTCTGAGGCCTTCTTAGACCGTCTCCCTCAGCCTCCTTACAGTGTGCTTTACTCGCCGTGGCCACACTGGAGTCTGCTCTGCATGCTGTGCACAGTTGGTCGGGGCAGTGAGTGATCTTCTAGTTCTATCAAAGACCAGTCATCGACACTGTGCACGTGTAACACAGCCGCCGCGGCCACCCACAGCTGCCCAGTGCCAGCCAGCCACCCAGTCCCACACACCCACAGGCCTACCAGCCAGCCACAGGACCTGCCTGACTGTACCTGCCAGCCACCCACTGGCCCTGGGCCTGTACCTGCCAGCCACCCACCACACAGGGTGCCAGCCAGCCACTCGCCACAGGGTGCCAGCCAGCCACTCGCCACAGGGTGCCAGCCAGCCACCCGCCACAGGGTGCCAGCCAGCCACCCGCCACAGGGTGCCAGCCAGCCACCCGCCACAGGGTGCCAGCCAGCCACCCGCCACAGGGTGCCAGCCAGCCACCCGCCACAGGGTGCCAGCCATCCACCCACCCACCACAGGGTGCCAGCCATCCACCCACCCACCACAGGGTGCCAGCCACCCACCACAGGGTGCCAGCCACTCATCACCACAGGGTGCCAGCCAGCCATTTTGTTTAAGCCTATATTACTGTCTTTTCAAGTTTCAATGGAGATGCATTGAGACAGAAAAATTGTATGGTCTGGGACTATTTCTCTTCTCCATCTCCAGGAAAATCAGCAGCACTGTGCAATACTTGCAAAAACAATGTAAGCATGAGATCAATAACTGAAAAAAACTAAAATATGTCAATGCAAAACTGTTAGAAGATAGCTAAACAGCGAATTGGAGTCACTGGACTACTGCTGCAGTAGTGCGCCACTCACTGCTGCATTAATTTTAAATCACTACTGCAGTAGTGATTAAAATGATTGCAGTGACTGAGTGCCCTACTGCAGCGGTAGTCCACTGACTCCACTCCAGTCCAATCCACTGTGTAGCTGTTGTGTTTCCTAGCTTTTTTCGCACAGTTTTGCAGTGACTGCAGTAGTTGCAGTGAGTGCCATACTGCAGAGGTAGTCCCCTGACTCCAGTCCAATCCACTGTGTAGCTGTTGTGTTGTCTAGCTTTTTTTCTAGCAGTTTTGCAGTGACTGCCGTAGTTGCAGTGAGTGCCATACTGCAGAGGTAGTCCACTGACTCCAATCCAATCCACTGTCTAGCTGTTGTCTAGCTTTTTTTTTTTTCTAGCAGTTTTGCACTGACTGCACTGCAGTAGTGAATTAAAATTATTGCAGTGAGTGATTGCACTACTGCAGCAGTTTATTATGCATTAATGCACAATTAGAATGATTTGAAACTAAATGTCCCTGCAATTGAAGTTTTCCTATCAGTTCTCATGCAGTTAAGGTGTGAAGAATGAGCCCTTAATGTTTACATTGTTAATAAATAAAGTTTTACATGTTCAGTAACAGATTTGTGTCGAAATTTGTGTTTTGCAAAATTTTAAATGTGCAAAAATATCGGCCGATACAGATATGCGATGGGCAAAATATCAGTATCGGCAACGTAAAACCGATATTGGTCGATCACTAGTCAGAATAAATTGTTCTGGCCAATTAAATGAATTACCCCCCAAGAGCTTGATGCGATAAACAGGTTACCTTTACAGGTGTCAAGTGTTTTTACTTCAAAAACACTGCTGCCAGGAGGAAAGGTGTCTAGGAGAGAGAGCAAAATGCCTGAGGCCTTAGATGTGTTGGCTGCATTAGGTTATTTTCAATTAGTGATCCTGCCAGTAACGCGCTTGTCCAAGGGTGACAACGCTCACTCCCCGGACTGTATCTTAGAAGCAGCATCACCTTAGGAAGGGAATAATGTTACTACAAAGAAATGCCTCCTCCTCTCCTTTTCTTCATAACATGTGTTCTGTCATCCAAGGAGAGAACTGGGAATAATGCTAACTGATAAAAACTAGCTGTCTGATAGGACACAGCTATTGAAGAGGAGTGGACCAACATTCCACAGGCCACAATCCACAACCTGATCAACTCTATGCGAAGGAGATGTGTTGCACTGCGTGAAGCGAATTGTGGTTACACCAGATACTGATACTGATACTTTTAGAGTGCCTTTTATTGTGGCCAGCCTAAGGCTGGCCATACACTATACAATTTTCTTATTCAATTTCCTTTAGATTTACCTTAAACTATGTAGTGCAAGGGCCTGCCTGACTGCATACAAATTGAAAGTGTTTAGGTTTGACCCTATATTACATGGTTTTGGTAAATCTAAAGGAAAGTTGAACAAGAAAATTGTATAGTGTATGGCCAGCCTTAGGCACACCTGTGCAATAATCATGCTGTCCAATCAGCATCTTGATATGCCACACCTGTGAGGTGGATGGATTATCTCGGCAAAGGTGCTCACTAACCTAGATTTAGCCAGATTTGTGAACAATATTTGAGAGAAATAGGCCTTTTATGTACATAGAAAAGGTCTTAGATCTTTGAGTTCAGCTCATGAAAAATGGGGGCAAGAACAAAAGTGTTGCGTTTTATAATTTTGTGCAGTGTATATTGCCCTGAATTAAGAAAGAAATTTGATTTTCTATTTGATTGGACATGTTTTTTAGCAGAAAGTAAAAATGTTGTTCTTATTTCAAAATTGTTGGTCTTCTTTTTTTGTTTTATAGCGCAAAAAATAATAAATGCAGTGGTGACCACCAAAAGAAAGCTCTATTTGTGGGAAAACAAATTACATACATTTTATTTGGGTACAACGTTGCATGACCGTGCAATTGTCAGGTAAATTAACACAGTGCCGTATCACAAAAAGTGGCCTGGTCATGAAGGAGGGTAAATCTTCCGGAGGTCAAGTGGTTAATAGACTTCTACTGCCTTATTATTCTATTTCTAGGGCACAGTCTCTGAAAGCTATTGCTTTCTGAGGCAAGCAGGTGACACATTTTAATCTGACAATACACTGTTTTGAGATTTGTCTGATTCCTGGTGGCCCTGTCGGCCTCCTCCTGTCGGACATCCCTTGGACGTAAAATTGTCAAGCTAACAGCAGCTGCAGCTGCATCTGGGCAGATGCAGCTGCTGTTCAGGTATTTTGACTTTGGCAGGGCAGGCTGTCAACATACAGAAACCACAGGGGGGGGGGGGTTAATCCATCTGTCGGGTCTAGCGTAAATAAAGGGTTCTCTGTATAGCCTGTTTCAGGCTGCATAGGAAATCACCTGCTACCTAAGGGCATGCCTCTGTCATAGTGAGAAAAAAAAGGAAATTTCATTTTTTTGGTATTTTTTCCTTTATAGAGCAAAAAATAAAAACCGCAGAGGTGATCAAATACCACCAAAAGAAATCTATTTGTGGGGGAAAAAAAAGGACAGAAATTTTGTTTGGGTACAACATTGCATGACTGCACAATTACCAGTTAAAGTCATGCAGTGCCAAACTGCAAAAAATGGCCTCGTCATTTAGGGGGGTAAAACCTTCCGTCTTAAAACCTGAATTACGGAATTTACACTTACTCTAATTCAGAGTTTTTAGTAGATGCTGGACAAGTAAATCCCAAAGTGTTTTTGCATTTTGTAACTCTCAGGTTGAAAATCTCTGCACTTGAGGTCCCCAGTCTCCTCCTAAACTTAAACTGATGCAGTGATTTAAAGCCTAACTGCAGATGTAATTTAACTTTAAATATTTCAGACCAAGATGGTTCTCATAAACAATTTCCTTCAGTAATACATGTGGCTGTTGTCAGTGCTGTATAAACTGTATGTAGCATTAGCTAAAACTAGAGTGACAAATCATCTGGTGCAGCTGATATATATTAGACAATTGGCTTCAAACTTCAGTTTGTTCAATTAAGCTTTGAAAACAAAACCTGGAAGCTGATTGGTTTTCTTTGCAGAGCAACACCAGATTTTGCACACTCCAGTTTAGTAAATCAACCCCATAGTGTGCTGTGTTTTAGCAGCAGTACTGGAAATTCCTGTCCTGATCCTGGAACAAAATCAAGTCAGGCGGAGGGTTTCTCAGCTATTCACAAAGTTTTCTATTTTATGAATGTGAGGTGAGGAGGTGGGCAGATAACATCATGATCTCTACATTAGCCAGAGGAAGCCTTGTATTTATTCATAAAATGCAAAGCTTCCTAATTTTTTATTTTTTTTCCTGGGAACAAGAATGGAAGTCCTAATGCTGCTGAAACGCAAGGTTGTATAGTATACTATATGTAGATGATGGTATGTAAAGTTCTTAACAACACTGACAGTGGCCACACGTATTGGTAAGGGAAATCATTTGCTTGGACCAGCTTGGTTCAAACAAAACAAGACAACAAAAGCAATTTTAAAGTAGTTCTAAAGGCTTAAGGTTTTTTTTACCTTAATGCATGGCGTCTGCTACTGTTAATCAAAGCAGGTGAGTCCCTATGGCAGCTTCATCTAAGTTTACTTGTATGGCTCCACACTATATGAGGCGCTACACCCCTGTGAACGAACCCTAATTGTTACGCTACACAGAAGTTTATTATCCTTTTATCTACGGTTTCTAGACAGATCTCTCTGGGGCAGTAAATTCACAAATCTGTCTAGCCAGAAACATAATATTTTTTTTGTAAATGTCATATTTTCTTGCATTTACAGCAACATGCATCTTTTCATAGCTTGCAGCAAAGTTTGCAATGAACCTTGCCTAAATTAGTACTTGTTCTGTGTATTGCCAGCTCTGCATTACAGTTTAGATTAATCACTTGTTGTACCTTTGCATTGGGCCTAAATATGTAGCTTATGAAGGACAGATCCTGCATTCACAGCCTGTATAATGCCAGTATTCCCCTGACTAAGAGTTTTGCCTCAGGTACAGCATTTTATTTGGCTTGAAATTGTATTGGCCCTTGCTGGAGTTTTTTTTTTTTCTGTTAGCTATTCTGTTGACATTTTTTCTGTAAAGGCCCGTACACACACGCAGATCGTCGTCATACAAACGTCGGCGGACAAAAGATCTGCCGATTGTATGCGTGTTAGTATGGTGCCTCCGACAGATGTCTGCACACAATCTGCGGACAAGAGTCTTTCTTGCAAACATGAAAATTTTTGTCTGCAGACACCAGAACGGACGATTGTTTGCCTGTCAGTACAGAAATCAGCCGACAGACCGCAGATTTGCAAGACTGGGCATGCTCAGAAAATAAAAAACACAGGGAAAGTTAACCATTACATGACATCACTTCTGCAGTCAGCTGAAGTCTGCGGACAAAATTCTTGTGCTGTCCTTGTGCTGTCTTTGCACTTTTCAACAGACACCGACATCCCGGGGAGAAAAGACGAACATTTGTATGACGACGATCTGCGTGTGTGTACGGGGCTTAAGGCTGACCATAGTTTATGCAATTTTCTTTCGGTTGAAGGAAAAACAAAAATCGCTGGATTCCCCTATCAACACAGTGTTGATGGGAAATCCCTCCCGCTGTGCTATTGTATTCTGAAAGAACACAACGATCACTGTTGTCAGAATACAATGATCCCTGGTGTCTGAATACAATGATCAGTACTGTATACTATATATAGCCGCCAGCAGTGATCATACGAAAAACCTGAAAGGCTGGTTGTACTGAAGTGGATCGGTAGATCCACTTCAGTACATCCAGCCTGCCCATAAATCTTTTGAAATTTCGATCCGTCTGTGGCCGGCTTTACACCCAAACATAAAAGTAACAACCAAATCTCTCAAAGTTGCTATAAATTGTGCTGTGAATTGACCATTATACACAGATACCCTTAGGGCCCCATTCACATGGGCACATCATGTGAACGTGTGCGTTTACATGCGACCTGCATAGGACAGCCCGTGAACCTGAATGGGTTGCTGTGCATGTAATAAGTGCGCCAAAGAAGCTCCTTCCCCTTTTCGGGTGTTGAGTGTCGCGCTTAGTTTTTTTTATTTTTTATTTTAATAAAAACTGCCTTTGGTGGCTGCGTTTGTTAATGGCACCACTACTAACTTCCAGGTATATTTTTGGGTGGCGATGTTAGTGTCCATCTATTGGTTGTTTATAGTATTCAGATTTATTGCGGCAACATGTTTGGAGGTGGACTTTTAAGGACCCTTGTCTGACCTACATAATTTGGTATATAGGGGGCCAAAAGCCTATGAGGAGGTACCAGGTCCGGCATGTGCTACATGGCGGGTTTGGATGGCTGCTCGACGTCGCTTTTTGTGAACGAACCAATGGTCGCTTGCACAGCCACTATGGGGTAACTTATTCCAACCGCATTTTTATACTATTCCAGACCCTCAGATTTGGGCATGTTATGAAATCAGGACTCTAATGGACATTATGTCCCCGGGTGCTCTTATGTCATTTTCCTAGCTCTCTAGAAAGTTTTGCCTGCCTGCCGAAATGCAGTTTTGCTATTTTCAATTACAGCATGTTGCCAGAACTCAGTGTCCCCAGTTGCCTCTCCTCCAGGCTGATCCTATTGAGGAGCTGTCAGCCCCAGGAGACCTGCAAAAGCCCCTTTCGTCCTTCTATGGAGTTCTTTTGGGGGGTCAATTCCATTTAAAGTTGAACGTCTGTGGGAACTATAGAAAACAGAACTCCCTTAAGTGGATAGAGACGACTGGAGGATTGTTTGGAGCAAGGCCGAGGTGTGTTTTCTTCCAGAGATAAGGTAATTTAGGTAAAATTTCTACATAGGGTATAATATACCCCTCTGAGACTTCACCAAATCTATTCAGATCATGACCCTAGCTGCCTCCGATGTCTACTACACCCGGTTCATATCTTCATATCTTCATATGTTCTGGGATTGCCCTATAATAGAATCCTATTGGTCTAGAGTTTTTTTCTGAGATTAATCTAAGGTTTTAGCTTTTTCTCACACATTGTTAGGTATTCATGAGGATAGCCAACACTCCCACAACTCGAGTTATTGATCTCCTATTTATTGTTATTTGCCAAAAAGGAATGGTCCTCATCGACCCCTCCAAGATAATCCTCTTGGAAAGATATGGTGGATGCGGCCCTACCCATGTATAAAATCACTTATATTAATAGGGGTTGCCCTTGGAAGTACGTTAAAGTATGGTCCCCCTGGACCTCTGGTTGAGGTGTCAGTTGTTACATTATGTAGATGTTTTTTTGGGGTGCACTGGACAGGGTGAAGGGTTGGGTAATCTCATCTTCATTTCCCACCCTCCCCTGCTCCCCCTTGTCCTACCCCTCTTCGATATAATTCAACCTTACTGCCGGATATGAAACAATGGTTGTTGCATTATTTACACTGTCTATACCCTTGGTAACATTATTGGGTTTTCAATTCAATTGTACTTTTCCTATATGTGTATCATTCGCTGGATGTGTCAGGCATTGTATAATGTCAATGTGTATCCTTTTATATTGCTCTACAATAGTTCAAATAAAGCACTCTTATTATGTCTAAAAAAACAAAAAAAACAATGGCACCACAAAGGCAACACACCTTTATTGCACGTCCCCGGAATGAACAGATGTGAGTGTAGACTAAAGAAAACTAAGGACGATGTATGAAAAAACAGAGGCTTTGTTTATGACCTAACCTTTGCTTTTTTTTCTTTTGTAGAGCTGCAGCTGCTCCAAAGACCAATCAAAGTCCTGCACAAGTTGTAAGTTCCTCAAAAAAACCCATTTGGCATGTAATTTGTTTACTGATATTTTAATATGTAAAATATATTTGGATTGTATACAGTAATTCCAAATGCTGGCATGCATGGTTTCTGTAAGGAAATCACTAAACAGATGTTTTTTATTGCATAGTGCAAATTATTTTTCTCGGAGACAAATTTCTCGTTCTTTAAATAACATGCTTTGCTGACATTTAGTCAGCTGAAATCTAAGTAATTATAAATCATTGCTTTTTATTGGACCTATTTACTGTAGGGGTCAATGTTTGATAATACGTAAATCAATTTTTTTGTTGCTTTTATTGCTGAACCTAGTAGTCTAATGGAGTGTTTGTACATCTAACTATGGTCTGGCTAAAGTCCAGTTTCTGTGATTGTATTTTAAAAAGCTAATGTTCGGAATGGCATGGCTTGCATAGACGTGCTGAGCAGTTAACAAAGACTGATTTGTGTTTGTTGCTGCACAACAGATGTTGCTAAGGGTGGAGCAGAGGACTTTTATCAGAATAAAGTCAACTCTAGACAAGTGTAAAAAGACACTAGTAAAACAACAAACATATAGATGTAGGTTTTATTAAAACCTACATCTGTGGGCTCCATACTACTAACTAACCATTACACCTAAAGCTATTCTATCCAACAGCAAGCACAATAAAGCTATTGAAAATTGGATTGTCACTATGATGGCATCCACATTGGCCAATAGATACTCAGGGGAAGTTTAGAAACCATGATCTAAAGGCAGAGCCGGACAGATGCTAATCTTTAGGGTGCCCTGAAGACTGGAAATGTTTTTCAGTGACTGGGAGCTGAAGGTAGTTTCAGTAATGACTATTATTAAAACAGTACACATGATAGTGCTGCTCAGCAAGTCTGTGCAAAGCTGGGAATTCTTTAAAGCTGACGTTTAGATATGAATTTTTTTGCTTGATTATATTGGTTCAGCTTGACCCAATGTAAGTATGTACTGTATATCTCATACCTGAGGGTTCCCTTAGGAATCTGCAAATCAACATAGTAGTGGCTGCTAGTACAGTGATATCAGCAGTCTTCTGAGTCCAGTGCTGAGCGGCAGCACTTCTGCATAGTAACATCAGGTGGATCACTTGCTTGGCACTACCATCATTTAAAGGACTCCTTGTATTTTTTTTTTTTTTTCAATAGAAACAAATAATTTTCTGTTTGAACAAGATGGAGGTGCAGGTGGTGAAGTTGTCATCTCTACCTTGTCCAATCAAAGAACATCTTGTATTCATTGAGAAAAAATACAAGGCGTTCTGTGAATGGCGGCAGTCCCGAACGAGCAACCCCTGTAGTTACTATGTAGAAGGGCAGCTGCTCTGCATTGGCCTAATATAAGGTGATTTGCAGCTTCTAAAGGGATTGCTTAGGTATGAGATATACAGTTGTGCTCATAAGTTTACATACCCTGGCAGAATTTATAATTTCTTGGCCATTTTTCAGAGAATATGAATAATAACACAAAAACATTTCTTTTACTCATGGTTAGTGTTTGGCTGAAGCCATTTATTATCAATCACTGGGTGATTTTGGCCTGATAACATGCACACAAATGAATGGCTATTAAAGGTAACCATCCTCACCTGTAATCTGTTTGCTTGTAATTAGTGTGTGTGTGTATAAAAGGTCAATGGGTTTCTGGACTCCTGATAGACCCTTGCATCTTTCATCCAGTGCTGCACTGACGTTTCTGGATTCTGAGTCACGGGGAAAGCAAAAGAATTGTCAAAGGATCTATGGGAAAAGGTAGTTGAACTGTATAAAACAGGAAAGGGATAAAAAAAGATATCCAAGGAATTGAGAATGCAAATCAGCAGTGTTCAAACGCTAATCAAGAAGTGGAAAATGAGGGGTTCTGTTGAAACCAAACCACGGTCAGGTAGCCAACTAAAATTTCAGCCACAACTGCCAGGAAAATTGTTCAGGATGCAAAGGAAAACCCACAAATAACTTCAGGTGAAATACAGCACTCTCTGAAAACATGTGGTGTGGCTGTTTCAAGATGCACAATAAGGAGGCACTTGAAGAAAGATGAGCTGCATGGTTAAGTTGCCAGAAGAAAGCCATTACTACACAAATGCCACAAAGTATCCCACTTACAATACACCAAACAGCACAGAGACAAGCATCAAACCTGGCAAGAAGTCATTTGGAGTGATGAGACCAAAATTGAGCTTTACACCATTCCTACTGTGAAACATGGAGGTGGATCGCTGATGTTTTGGGGATGTGTGCGCTACAAAGGCACAGGAAATTTGGTCAGAATTGATGGCAAGATGAATGCAGTATGTTATCAAAAAATACTGGAGGAAAATTTGCATTCATCAGCCCAGGATCTGCGCATGGGACATGCTTGGACATTCTAACATGACAATGATCCTAAACACAAGGCCAAGTTGACCTGTCATTGGTTACAGCAGAATAAAGTGAAGGTTCTGGAGCGGCCATCTCAGTCTCCTGACCTCAATATCATTGAGCCACTCCGGGGAGATTTCAAACGTGCAGTTCATGCCCAAGAATTTACAGGAACTGGAGGCTTTTTGCCAGGAAGAATGGGCAGCTTTACTATCTGAGAAAATAAAGAGCCTCATCCACAATTACCACAAAAGACTTCAAGCTGTTAAAGGGGGCAATACACTGTATTAAGAACTGGGGTATGTAAACTTTTGATCATGGTCATTTGGGTAGTTTCTGTTGTCATTCTGATTTAAAAAGAGTAAACACAGTTGATTGATAATAAATGGCTTCAGCCAAACACGAACCAAGAGTGAAAGAAACGTTTTTGAGTTATCATTCATATTCTCTGAAAAATGGTCAAGAAATCATACATTCTGCCAGGGTATGTAAACTTATGAGCACAACTGTATGCAAACTTGCATTGGTCCAAGCTAGAACACTGTATGAGATTTACTGTACCAAAACTAGAGCATGCAAAATTTGATGCAGCTCTGCACAGAAACCAAACAGCTTCTAGGTTTTATTGTTAAAGCTTAATTGAACAAGCTGAATTTAGAAGCTGGTTGGCTACTATGCACAGCTACACCAAATTCTGAGTGCTCCAGTTCTCATAAATCCTCCCCACTGTAACTATGCAATAAAACTCATAACCAAACTTCAGCTTTAACCTTGCCAGTAATAGATGGTTACTTTCAGTATTCTGGGCTTTCCAGATGTTACAATGAACATGTTTGATTGCATAGATGTGGTAGACCTCAGTGCACCATCTGCTTTAAGCTGGCTATACACGCTAGAAATTCATGTCTATTACTGCTGAATCAGCTGAAAGCTGTGAGTGGTATTGTCGGCCCCACCCGGCTTGACAAAAGTTGATTTTAAAATCAAAGGTGCCAGATGGAAATGTTTTGGCTAAACAGTGACTGCACCAATCAGATGCAGTCATTGTTCAGGTATTCAGATAGCTATGGGTTTTGCAGTCTAAATCATGTAGCCTGCGCTGTACATTATCTATCCATGCTGTTTAGCAAGAATGGGGAAAGTTTATTAATTTGGTTGAATGAGAAAAATCTAAGCGTGTATGGCTAGCCTTACTACAGTTGGGTTTATAATATTATATTCTTATTAGATTAGAGATTGCTCTGGGGCTATTGACTCATTTTAATTAGTTACCATCAGATGGTGCATTAAAATTCGAGACATCTGTGCATTTAAGAATATGCTGTGCTGAGTTTCTTGCATGTGGTTGGTGTGTGTTTTTTGTTTTTACACATAGGAAGCACCTAAAGAAATAATAAAGCCTGTGCCCATTGCAACTCCCATTACACCCGCTGCACCCAAAGTCACCACTTCAGCCAATATGATCTACAACAAAGCACCTAGACCATTTGGAGCCCCATCCTCTTCTAAGCCTGCTTCAATCCCATCACCATCCTCTGCCTTTTCCCCAGCATCTGCAACCCAGTCCTCTCCACAGCCCTCCGCTTTATCCCTGCTGTCTGCGGTCAATCCACCTCCCCCCACCACATCCGGAGTGCATGCCAGTTATAAATCTGCCACAGATGGCCAATCACCTGCTTTGAGTGCAACTAAAGCTGCAGTTAATGTCCCACGGCAGCCTGCCAGTTACAATTCAGCTGTCAACCAGTATGCTAATGAGGCTGCAAAAGATGGGGCTGATGTGCAGAGAAGAGGACAAATGGAAAACCTGGGTGAAAAACCACAAAATGGGTAGGTAGATATGGCACGCTTTGTTATTTGTGCATGAGACATGTTTTTCTTTTAAGCAGACTTGATATATTGGAATTGTGTACAGTTTTATGTTCCTCTACAGAGTGATTTCAAATGCTCTAATGACTTTTTTTTTTTTTTTTTTTTTAATGTTTTATCTTTTAACATGGAAATGTAGTTTATTCATTCCTAATGGTGAGGACAATTTACCTGTTGCTGGAGACACACTTTTGGTCCAAGATCGTGGTCAAAGATATCTATTGAGACAGTGTACATCACATTCAAAATGGAAAGCAAGTGATAGACTGACAGCTATGCCTTTTCCCTTTTTTAATAGGCTGAGTAGGAGGCAACTGATTATCAGAGTTTATCTTTCAGCCCACTCATAAAAATGCAGACATTGTACACCCAAGCTTCCAGATTAACATATGACAATATAAGCTGTTATTGAAGAATTCAGACATGTCTTGGTCCAATCTCTGGCCATTATCCCTGTTCACTTCTTATGGCTAGTTTTCTACATACCTCCTATTTTATTTTTGTTAATTGTGTACTTCCTAAATATAAACTCGAGTCAGATAATGAAAATTTGCATTCATTTCTGAACTGGGGTCAAAATTTGTCCACTTTGCGTCTTTGATTTTTATCCTGACACTCGTGTTGTATGACTGGCTTCCCAGTTCTCTAAATTCACAAAACTGCTGGCATCTTCTTTTCTCAGTGAATGAATATGAGGCTGTGAAAATACAGGCAATGTGTTCCAGAGTACAGTTCTCTGTAAGACCGCATTCACACTAGTCCGACTTGGACCGCGACTTGTCAGGCTGACAAGTCGCGGTCCGTCACACTCCCATTGTGCGGTACAGGAGCCGTTCTAATAGGAGCGACGCAAGTCGCTCGACTTAGAAAAAGGGTCCTGTACTACTTCGGGGGGACCTGGAGGCGACTTGCATACACATTAATTTTATGAAGTCCGTGCAAGTCGCGCTGAAGTCGCGCTGCACGCGACTTCACAGGTCGCCCCCTAAGCCGGAGCAGCGTAGTGTGATCCGGCACTAAGGGGAAAAAAATAGCAGAGAATTGTTTGATAATGGGCGCACTTGAAGTGGTTACAGTAGTAATAGACAGCAAAGTTTTAGTATTTTTTTTTCTGAATAATACAACTCATTTTAAAGTGGAGTTCCACCCATTTTAGTCACTTTAGATGTATGTAATCCCCTTTAAAATGACTTTTACCATTGGAAAGTTTTTTTTGCTAGTAAATACCTTATTTTCTGCTTTATTTATCCTCTTCTCACTTCCGGGTCCGGTCGGCGATTACGTAATTCGGCGATTCGCAGTGTGTGCTGGGATGTATCTCAGGGCATGACATCTCGCATTTATTACACAGGAGATGAGCTGTTCTGCTCTGCCCCGCCTCCTCTCAGTGAGCGAGGACTGAAAGCATTATATCCTCACTGAGCTCACTGAGAGGAGGCGGGGCGGAGCACGGCCTCAATACACTACATACATACAGCTCACTGAGAGGAGGCAGGGCGGAGGCGGGGCAGAGCACGCAGTGCAGCTTATCTCCTGTGTAATAATGCGAGATTTCATATACATCCCAGCACACACTGCGAATTTCCGAATGACGTAATCGCCGATCGGACCCGGAAGAAAAGAGTATAAAATAAGGTATTTACTAGCAAAAAAAAAAAACAAAAAACTTTCCATTGGTAAAAGTCGTTTTAAAGGGGATTACATAGATCTATGTAATCCAATTTATTAAAAATGGGTGGAACTCCACTTTAACATCCAAAGCTGAACCATAATAAGCAGCCAATCAGAATTGTTTTCATTTCAGAATGTTGCCAATTTAATACTTTGCAGTTTGCACAGGAAGGGAATCACTGTGCTGCTAACCATCGATTGTGTTCTTCCTCCCTAGCCCTTCTAAATTGTTTAATCCCATCACTCTAGGTGCAGACTACAGTCTGTACCGAGCAGCAGCTTTTTTCATAGGAAGTGTACACTAGTGTACACTTGTCCTTTGTACTGCGGTAACAAACATATCCCCCTCGCTCATTTATGCAACAGGAGGGATGGGGGAGAGGAAAAAAAAATACATACTCTATATACATACTCTATATTAACCTACAGTGCAACAAGTCTATCCCCTAAATCTTTAACCTTTTGTTAGGACATACCGTGCCAATTGCTAATCTGCCTGCACTGTACAGACAGGGTTAATTATAACAAACATAGCTGCTTAACCCCCTCATAAACAGGACTATATGCAATTTTTTCTTACTAATGAGTCCAGAATCGAGCAAGTGAACATCGACTATTTGTAGTCCTTATGTTGCTAGCATTAGTAAATATATAGGAAAGTATACATTTATTTTTTTAAACTTTTTTTTATTTTTATTTTTCAATTTCTTTAGCTGTTGTCTGGTTTCCAGGCCTAGGTAAATGATGAAAAATGTGTTTTTCATTTCCTCATAAATCTCAGGAGTCTTCAGAAGAGGAGGAGGGGTTTTCTCAGCTAAGCACACCCTCCTGTCTGAATTCCTAAGCTAAGGGCAGATGGATTCCAAGAAGTACATTTTACATGAATAATCTGCCCCTACTCAATATGGCACAGACAGAAAATGTTGGGGGGCTCAAAGTAATTCCTAAGCAAACAAAAAAAGCATAGAGAAATGGATGGATGGGTGCGCTTGCTTTGAATATTACAAATGGATGAAATAGCTTTTTTGGTTTATGGTAGATGCAGTGTAGGTTCCACTTTCACTATATGGCAACCAGCTTCTATGGTTTAATCTTTATTTATTTGTAATTTAGTTAATGTATTTGTCAAATTACTGAAATCAGAAGAGGTGTGAAAACTGCAGTGTTGGAACATTTGGAAATGTGACAAGAGGCTTTAGTAATTATTACACTCAGTCTTCTTAGACAGTTTGGTGATATCATGTGTGGTGCTTGGCAAGGAAAACACTAAAAAGTTCTACTTTATGTAGCTTGTGGTTGAACAACAATGGATTTTCATGAATTGAATGAGACATTAAAAGTTCATTAAAAGGCTAGGTTCTCATCTATGTGCTGTGGTAAAGCATGTGCGTTGCAATAAGGCAGTCCATTAATTGAATGGGCTGTCTACCTCACAAAGTATTGCATGTGCACACCACAACACATGGCATTTAACATGCATTGGCAAAGTATGTTGGGAATGAATGGCACCACAGTGCACCAGCTAGGAAAAACACATTTATAATATTGCATACGTTCCCACAGTGCACTGATGTAAACTGAGCTAAAATAGGGAATTATTGTGTACTTCCCATAGATATGTGGCAAAGGTCTGTGTGTGTATTTACTACAGTTGAAGCCGTTTTGGACTGAGTGGCAGACTACCTTTGCTTTTTTTGCTGATTTCCAGGGACCTCTGAGGTTTGTTTTTCTTGGGAATGCAATAGCTTTCTTGAGGAGTTGAAGTAATATTCAACCACCAGCATTTTTGGCCTAAAACATTAAGCACAATAAAATAACATTTCCCCACTAAACGAAAGTATTTGTTAAAGTGGTTTTCTTTTAAAGCCTAAACATTTTAAATACATTCCACGCATTAAGGTAAAAAATGTTTAGGCATCAGCACCCCCCCCCCTTTACTTACCTGACACCTCATTTGATCCTGTTTGCAGATATTCTCTCTCCTCACTTCCTTGTCCAGCTTGCTTTTCTGAGGCAGCGTGAGCCATTGGCTCTTGCTGCTGTCAAAGCCAGGGAAGAGGGAGGGGGGTTGGGCAGGGCCAAATACCGCTGTCTGTGTCTATAAATGCAGACACCGAGGCTCAGGAGCAAGCCCACATGAGTACCCCTAAAGAAAGTGACATGAGTGCTGACGGAGGCATTGCACAGAGCAGGCAAGTATAAATCTGCACTTGCAGTTTACAACTTTCAAAGCTACTGGCTCCTGCTTTCTTAGTGCAGGTTCCCTGAGCTTCCAGTCTTCACAGGAAAACATTAACAGTGAACTGTGCAGTCTTGGGCTAATCTGTTATCTTGGGGAAGGAGCAGGGGGTGCCTTGCCATCATAGGCTACTGGGCTTTGTTTCTATTGATGCACACAGTGTAGGAAGATGCACCTCTTGTCTCTTCATGCATGCTGAACCTGGGGCAGTGGTCATGGCACCAGCTTAAACGGGAACATAGGTAAGGAATAAAAGATAAAGAAGCTGCATACCGTAAGTGATTAAATTAGCAGCAGAATATGCCTAAACACTGAGGGTTTACTATAATTTTAAATACTGCCATTCTTTGTGAAAGTCATTGGTTTTGGTTTGGGAAATTACATTCATTCCAATATCTAATGTTAAAAGCAATTTCACTTTTACAAATTTGTCTGTTTGAGAAAAGGGTTCCATCCTCCTTTTTTGTCACTGTGGTCAAAAATAAATGTTGATTTAACCACGCTAATGATTAAAAAAAAAAAGGATGAACATATTGTACATAGAACTAAAAATGAAACATTTTAAAATAAATTCTACTAGTATATAGCTAGCTCTAGTTTCTATATCTCCCTTTTTAGTACATCCTAAAGCTTTAAAGTGGTAGTAAACTACACTTGGTCACTTTTACCTACAGGTAAGCTGATAATAAAGCTTACTTGTAGGCATAATAAATATCTCCTAAACATGCTCAAACAGCCAGAGCTTGTGAACCTGGACGCAAGACCGAGTGAAGATGGAAGCCCTGGCAGCATTGACAGCACACTGCTAGAGGGATCCATTTTACAGGCAATTCTGCCATAATGTGCTAGTATGTAAAGCATTTTTTTTTTTTTTTTTTTTTTTAAGACTTAAAGTGTAAATTTAGCCAGAAAATGAAAGTGACATTAAACCTTTTTTTTTTAATTACAAACATGACATACTTACCTGCTCTGTACAATGCTTTTACACAGAGCAGCCCCGCCTATTCTCTTCTGGGGTCCCCTGCCGATGCTCCAGGCTCCTCCTTTTCGGGGAGTGCCCAACACAGAAAGCCGCATTCCGTGTGGGCTCGATCCCAAGACTCCCTGACTGCGTCTATTGACACAGAATGTGCATCTCGGCCCCACCCCCCGATTCCTCATCACAAAATTTGATTAACAGCAGCAGGAGCCAATGGCTCTGCTATCAATCTGCCTAATGAAGAGGGAGACATTGGCGGGAGCCGCTGCTCTACCTGCACATTGCTGGATTGGATCGGGCTCGGGTAAGAAAAAAGGGGGGGGTGAGGGGGAAGTCCTGCAGCACAGAAGGTTCTTTGCTTTAATGCATAGAATGCTCCATGTGGGCTCCTTTTGCAGGTAGAACTATGTAAAACATTATAAATAAAGTGCCTATACTGTTTTGAATCAAGTAATAAACTTCCTCACCCTTCTCTGCACATGCTCAGTTGCCCTATATTTTTCAGCACTGTGCTAAATTTCTAGAGGCCTAAATATATACTGCTGTTCAGGGGCTCTGGGCTTCAGCAAAATTTCAGCCTTCAGCAAAGAGAAACAGAAGACAATTTACAGCAGGCACTCATTTTGGTAGCATAATTAATGTGGAATGTATGTACTTGGCTAAAGAACATTTTATTAACCGCTTGCCGACCGCCGCAAGTAAATTTACTGCGGCGGTCAGCCCCTGCCAGGCAGAGTGACGTTAATTAACGTCACTAGCCTGGGAGGGTCTGGGGAGCGAGCGTGCGCCCGCGGAGGCGCGCTCCCGCACCCCCCCCGCGCGTGTGACTGGCGGACCCGATGTCCGCCGGTCACTCGGCGATCATCGGGGGAGAGGGAGAAAGTCAGGCGGCTTGTGTAAACAAGCCACCTGTCATTCTTCTCGGTGTAAAAACACTGATCAGACGGATCTACTATGTAGATCCGTTGATCAGTGTCCTTACACCTCAAGCCACAGCCAATCACAGTAAAAAAGCACGCCCCTAGGGACACACACAGCCCCTCCTTCCCAAATAAAGTTAACCCCTTCACTACCAGTGTATTTTTACAGTAACAGTGCATATATATAGCACTGATTAGTGTAGAAATGTCACTGGTAACCCCAAAAGTGTCAAAAATGTCAGTCAAGGGTCCGATCTGTCCGCCGCAATTTTCGCAGTACCGCAAAAAAGATCGCAGCCATTACGCGTTAAAAAAAAAAAACAACAAAAATGACAAAAATCTTTCCCTTTGTTAGTAAACGCGATAACTTTTGCGCAAACCAATAAAAATACGCTTTTTGCGAATTTTTTTTTTTTTTTTTTTACCAAACATAGGTAGGATAAAACAAATTGGCCGAAAATGTTAAAAAATTTAGATTTTTACATTTTTTTGGGGGGGGAATTTCATATAAAAAAATGTGAAAAATATTGTTATTTTTGCAAAATTTACGCTCTTTTTTTTGTTTATAGCGCAAAAAGTAAAAAGTGCACAGGTGATCAAATACCACCAAAAGAAAGCTCTGTTTGTGGGAAAAAAAGGACGTCAAATTCGTTTAGGTACAGCGTTGCACGACCGCGCAATTGTCCGTTAAAGTCACGCAGTGCCGAATCGCAAAATACCCCCTGGTCGTTTAGCAGGAAAATCCTCCGGGGCTTAAGTGTTTAAGTTGTTATGGGTAAAGTTCAGCTTTACCTACCACTTGCAAACAGTGGAAAATGTTGTTTCATGTTTGCAGTCTACAAGTCTACTATGAAAATGTGATCACAACTTACACCATATTATTTTAAAATATTAATTTAAAGATTGCTAATACTGTTCTTAGCCTGAAAAATGAAAACCAGTACAAACACTATATCTCAGTAAGCTACAAGATATAAAATTTTTGTTCTTGTTTAGTTATCTTTAAAGAAAGAATCCTCCTTTTAAAATATTGATATGGCATTTTTACGGCATATTTATATGGCCTATATTTTTAAGAGCCATTTCAAATATTTTTTTGTCATTTCAGTCTGCAGCTAGTTATGTTCCAACTGTCAAAGTCCCTGTGACAACTGCAACTAGATGCTGCTGTGTATAAATCTCCCAGAAATGTCTGTGTCACTGCTTTCCCCTGCAGTTTAGCTCTGATTACAACCCTGGGATAGATCAAGTGATTATAGCAAACAGACCCACCCACTTTGCACTCAGAAACGAAGAAAGAATTATAAAAAAGAACTCTAGAGGGTGCATTTAATGTTCTGAGATATGTAAGAAAATAAACATCCAATAAAAGCTCAACAGTGTTAAATAAAGTGGACGTGTAAAAAAAAAAAGTGAAAAAGCAAAAAAATAAAAAAACACGGAATACTCTGATACAGGAGACAACAAAGTGATTTAAAAAAGAGAGTCTGTGAGAGCATTCCAACTCTGCTTTTTAGATGCTCAAACTGTGCTTAAGGGGTTAAGGTCTCACAAAAACCAATTTGTCTTCTCCTCCAAGCCAGTGAGGGATATGCAGCCACAATTTTTAAAAATAAGACCTAAAATGCAATCTCATAGTGTAAATCTGTATGGTCTATTTTATTAAAAGGTAAAGAATGCACACTTGCAATGTAAAAGTAGCTGACAGGCTACCTAGGCATGTATCATGGTATGGGGTTCCTTTGGGCTAGACAAATCAGAACCCGGCTGTCAATCAATCTGCATGCGTGAAGACATCACCTTGTAGGCCCACCCTACGTGTTTAGTCATGGTGACGTCGTCAGGGAATGGGCTTGAACGCAGTGAGTTATTTTCTTTTCATAAGGTTTCCATGTATGACAACATTTGTCTAAGCATGGAATCCAGGAAGCAACTGAAGAAATGACAAAAAAAAAAAAAAAGGAAATATTTACTTTTTTAATTTTCTTATCTATTTACTAATGCTAGCAGCATAAAGAATACAAAAAAAAAGTTAATGTTCATTGAGAGTTCCATTTTCAGTTTCATTGAGAAGTTCAATTTTAACCTGCCAGCATTAAACATGGCTATGTATTAAAATACTTTCTGTATTAAGCGTGTCAAATAGTACACAATTCACCCAATTCAGAGGGAGCACTAAATTAGTTTATGACTCGCATAAGCATGTCTTTTTCTCTGTAGTGAAAAAAGGCCAAGTAAATGTAAGTAAGCCTGTTGATGTGAACAGCATGGTCTCCGATTCACGGCTGGACACTGATATCTGAAAGCCAATTGTAATCTTATTTTCCTGGCTCAGGAAGACCTTTGCTTCCAATTCAGTATAACATGTTTATGTGGCTCATATGATATTCGCTACTGGCAGTACCTAGTCTCCGTTTCCCTTTCCCATTTACAGCTTGTGTTTAATAAAAACTGTCTACACCACAGTCCTGAGGAATGGAGCGGTTTTTTTGGGTATTTAATTTTCCTATGCCAGTGGATTTAAACTATTTCCATAGAAGGTAAAACTCAGAAAACCCTACAATTTATGCCAGACAGAACATTTACCGAATGACCTATTTCTTTTTTTTTTTTTTTTTTTTATTGATGTGAATTTTAGTATCATTGGAGCATTTTAAAACATTCTTTGCATCTGCATTTTTACATTCCTGTCTTACCATTTCTACATTTCTTCCTTCCTCTTACAGGGAACAACAGTGGCAAAGTTAGTATTCAGTTGAAATTAATGAATTGTGTGCAACAACTGCATGTTTGAAGCGGCCTTTTAGCTTCAGCTTGAATTAGTAAAAGCTATTGTTTAAGAATTTTATTGGATGAATCATGTTTGGAGCACTTTCCTGGGTTTGATAATTTTGGGATACAGCAATACAAAATGTTCATTGCTTTAAAATTAAATTTCAATTCTTACACCCATGCAGTGGTAAAGGTTTACTAATTACAAAACAGCCTGATATTTGGCAACAACAGGAAGGTTTGGGATGCTGCTGCAAATCATACCTGCAGTAGTTTGCTCCCCTTTCCTCCATTCACAGTCTTTTTAGAGTAAATAGGAACACCGTGCTTGAAATGTTACAGGACAATTGTCACTCTATGGGATGCAGAAGTTCTATAGCCTTTTATAAAGTATTGCAGATATGAGGAATGGAAAACCTTTATTAATAATTGTAGTTAGTTGCATCAAGTCAACATTGTTCAGATCATATATCTGTAGCTGAGAAGGAAGCATAACATAGACAAAATTAAAGCTGTTAAAAAGGCTCAAGGTTTTTTAACTTCATGCTTGTGCAGCAGAGCCCCCAGCCATCCCTAAGACATACCTGAGCCCCATTTCCATCCAGTGATGTGTACACAAGCCTCAGCTTTCCTGGGTCTCTCCCTCCTTATTGGCTGAGACAGCAGCAGTAGCAGTTGGCTCTAGCTACTGTCAATCACAGCCATTAGGCTAAGGCAAGAGCGTTAAGATAAAGTGTTCTGGGTGTAGCAGCCTCCCCAGCACCCCCTAATACTTACCTGAGCCCCATCTTTATCCAGCGATGTCCACGAGTCCCTCGGCCATCCAAGACTCTCCCTTCTAAATGGCTGAGACACAGCAGCGGCGCCATTGGCTCCCACGGCTGTCAAATAAAATGGTTAGCCAATCAGGAGAGAAAGGGAGCGGGGCTGAACGGCATCTCCGTGTCTGAATCGATACACGGAGCTGCAGCTAGGCTCTGGTGCCTGCATAGCTAGATGTTTGCTGTGGGGGCACTCAACAGGAGGGAGGGACCAGGAGCTCAAGCCAGGAACCCGAGAAGAGGAGGATCTGGGCTATTCTGTACAAAACCAACTGCACAGAGGAGGTAAGTATGACGTGTTTGTTTTAATAGAAAAAAAATAACAAGACTTTACAATAAGCTAAAAACCCAGTGTAGAGTATTTAAGAAATCTAGTCTATCTGTGGTATTTGCCAAATAAAGAGTTGCCAATAGTGGTGTACTTATGAGATATTAACTCTAGAGGTAGTGGGAGAGAGCTGGATTTTCAGCTCCTTTTCCTTTCTTCAATTTTAATTATTTAGCCCTATGAATTACTGAATAGCATTAGTAACTCGCAGACTGATTTTTCTTTCTGGCTCAGGTTGTTCTTTTTTGTAACAATTAACTTTCATTGTTTCATTTGTATTTGATATTTTATCCTTGAAATACATGCATGCATAACATGTAAGTAGAAGTTCCCAGTATGTTTTTGGACTGAGGCGGAAGGAAATTATGCAGCTTATTTTTGTATTGTTCGGCTCCATTTATAAAGCAGGTGTATGGCCTTGCTATGCCCATAATGCCTTATATAAGTCATTGATGTGCTTTAAAAAAAAGCTTGATGTTCTGCTTGCTGTGGGATGCCAAAGTCAGAAAAATACTATTAACATGAATTTGTGTAAGAAAAAAAGCAGAGTAGAATCTTGTCATGTGACATCTTAGTCATGTGACTATCATTTTTTCTCTTTTGTTCATTGACTGACACAGCTCCTGATCTTCATAACCATTGGGTTATACTGCCCCCTACAGGAGTAGGACACTAGGCAGGAAAAGAATCTGGCTACGACTATGGGCAGTCCCAGGGGGTATACTTCCTCCCTCTGCTATAGGTTTTTATTATGCCTAGTGAGGAGTAAGGACCTAGTTCCTTGCTGGGGTCTCTGCTCCGGGCAATTTTTTTCTTTTAAGATGGAACTTTTTTCTCCTGATTTTTCCTGTGAGATCTACAATCAACTGCTGGACTGGGCGACGGGCTGGATAATCTAGATCCAGTGACAAAGGAAGAGGTGCTGCGCCAGATTAGAACATAAATAGTGAATGACCCTATAATAACTCTTGTCTTGGTCTCGGCCTGAGTCGCAGCGTTCCTCCTGACCTACCGCCCCCCCATTTTGATGGCGAGGGGTTCTGTCTGGAGCGGTGCCCACCTGGTTCCTGGTAGGGTGAGTAGCTGTCCCCCCCCTCTCCCCCTTGAGGGTTTTGGGGTGGACGTGGGCCCCTCCTTGGGATAGTTGGACTCTTGGGTTCCCCTTCTTCCCATCAGGCACCCCCCTTTCATCTGTCTCCCATCCTAACACCTCCACCCCCCCCCCCCCACAAATGCTGGGGCTGTGTGGGTGGTCTTGTCCAGGTGGTGGCAGGGTGCTATGCTGGCGATGGGGGACAGGGGGGCGCCACCGGATCATCGGCTGGTTGTACCTGGTGGGGGCCCCCTATCCTGCCTGTCCTTGTAGCCTAGGCATCTTTCCTGGGTCCCTGGAGGCCTTGTGGTGCCGCACAGGGCTGCCATTTTGCTGTAGCCGGTGTGTTTTCTATGCACGGTGGCCATGTTTGTGTAGTCCGGTGGCCATTTTGCAGTGGTTTGCCATTGAAAAAAGCAGCGGCCATGACAGTGGAGCCCTGTGGGTGGAAATTTCGGCAGTGGGAGTCCCTCCTCATCCCCTGGTGCTGACTTCCGGATCTTTTAACTTCCTGATTGCCACACTTGGAGTGCAGATTGTCCTGGTGGCTGCAGGTGCCTGTTTCTGCTGGGTGATGAGTCTGATGGGGTTCTCTTCCTCTCTGCTGAGGATCGCTTGGTGGTGCTGCCAGCCCGGTGGGGGTTTTCCCTGTGCAGTGTTTACACTTTTTGTGGGGTTCCCCCTGGTGACTCATGGACTCCTTAGAGCACATCTCCCCCCTGATCCCCTCTCTGAGGCTGCGGGACCCTGGGTCCCAACCATCCATGGATGCACTGACTGTGGTCCTAGAGTCCTTTGTGTCCCAGGTGGAGGTGGCTTTCAAACGACGGGTTAGCAAAAAGCGCCCCCCGCCTTCCCCTGCCTCATCTGTCCTATCAGATCCTGAATCTGATTCGGCCACTGCAGACGTGGGTCACCCTGCTGGGTCTGAAACCATGTGCCAGGAATCCTCAGATAGGGAGGATGATTCCTCCACATCTGCAACCGTGCATGAAAAGGCGCTGGTAGAAACACTGATTGTATCTGTGCGTGAGACCTTGAAGATTGAGGACGCATTAAGAAGTGGACTGTTCCACCGGTGGTTGACCTTCCGGTTTCTATATTGATCACGGTAACCATGATTCCGGTTGAAGAGTCCCCGACTTTTAAGGATCCAGCTCACAAGAAGGCGGAGGCTGTGGCCCGCAATATGTATACTCTAGCTGGTTCTGAGGCCGGTATTCACCATTGCCCTGGTGTCACAAACTTTGACCGAGTGAGCTAAGCTTTTACGCCGTGACCTGGAGGGAGAACAGCTCCCCTCTGCCTTTGCTGAGCTGGCGGACCAGTTGGTCCAGGGGCTGTGATTTTCTCTGTGATTTGTCTCTGGATGTGGCTCCCCTAGTGGCTTGGCTCTCTGTTTCGGCAGTAGTTCTTCGGTGTGTCCTTTGGCTCAAATGCTGGTCTGCGGCCCAGACTTCTAAAAAGGCCTTGACTGATCTTCCTTTTCAAGGAGATTGCCTGTTTGGAGCTACCCTGGATGACATCTTTAAAGGTCTCACAGGGGGGAAGAGTACCTTTCTCCCGCTGGCTACGAAGGGCAAGGAAACTCATAGACGTGGGCCCTCCTTGGCTCATAAGAAATGTTTTCCTCCCTCAGGGTCGACTGACAAGGGCTCGAAGGTGGGCCCTCACACTTATCGGGAGTGGGGAGCCGTCTTTGCTGGTTCCCAGACCCGTGGACTCCCCTGGTACAAGACAAGTTGGTCCACAAAGTAATTCGGTCCGGCTAAGATTGAGTTTCTCTCTTGTCCCCCTTTTCAAGGGGTGATTGTCCCCGTTCCAACTTCGGAACATTTTCAGGGTTTTTAATCAAACCTGTTTACAGTTTCCAGGAAGGAAGGAAAAGTGCGTCCGATCCTGGACGTCAAGGCGCTGAACTGCTTTGCGCGGGTGCAGAAGTTCAGGATGGAGTCCATTCACACGGTGGTGGCATCCCTGCGTCAAGGGGATTTTCTTGCCTCTATCGACATCAAGGATGCTTACCTTCACATTCCAATATGTGGCGGTCACCAGCGCTTCCTCTGCTTTGCCGTGGGAGAGGAGCATTATCAGTTGGTGGCGTTACCCTTTGGTCTCGCCTCTGCTCCTCGGGTCTTCGTAAAAGTGTTAGCCCCGGTGCTAGCTTTGTTACGCCAATGGGGGATCGCGGAACTGGGCTTCTTGGAAGACCTTCTTTCTGCGAGCGGAGTCTCAGACTGTTATGGTGGACAACCTGGAAATCACCATACAAACTCTGCGGGAGTTTGGCTGGATTCTAAATTTTCAGAAGTCTGCTTTGGTTCCATCCACTGGACTGTCTGGGTCTGGCTCTGGAATCGGCCTGTCCAGCAGATGGTCATCCCTCCAGACTTGCATTCTGATGCTGGGCCTGATGGTGTTTACCTTCGAGGTGGTTCCGTTTGCACAGTTCCATATGAGGTCCCTGTAATGGGAGTCGTGTCCCTGGCCAAATGGGACACGAATCCGCAGTCTCTGGACAATCAGATGTAGCTGAGCTAGGGAACCAAGGAGTCCTTGATACTGTTTGGTGGCTTTGTTCCTCTTCACTTCATCTGGGAAAATCATTCCTCCCCTTGTATTGTCCGGCTGGAGAGGCATCCTCGACAAACATTCTGCTCAGGGGATCTGGACACTGGAAGAGTCCAGACTACCGATCAATGTATTGGAACTCCGAGCGATCAGACTGTCTCTGGACCATTGGATGGATCGTCTTCAGGGATGTCCAGTGTGCATTCAATCGGACAATGTCACGGCCGTGGCTTATGTCAATCACCAAGGGGGTACAAGAAGTGTCCTTGCAGCTCTGGAGGTAGCCGGCATTCTATGTTTGGCAGAACGGTTCGTCCCAGCCCTCTTCGGCGTACACATTCCTGGGGTGGAATACTGGCAGGCAGATTACCTCAATTGGCAGGCGTTGGAGCAAAGGGAGTGGTCCCTTCATCCAGATATGTTTCATCAGTTGTGTCTCCAGTGGGGCATTCCCGAGGTGGATCTGTTGACGTCTTGGCTCAACAAAAAGTTGCAGAGGTTTGTGGATCAATCACGGGATCCTCTGGCAGACGCCACTGACGCACTGGTGGCCCGTGGGGTCAGTATTACTGATTTAAGCCTTCCCTTCTCTCAAGCTTCTGCCAAGACTTCTACGCAGGATCGAGGCAGAAGGGATTCCAGTCATCTTAGTGGCTCCAGACTGGGCTTGGTACCCCGATCTGGTGTGGCTGGTCGTCGACGTTCTTTGGAGGCTTCCTCTCAGGGAGGATCTGCTGTCCTAAGGACTAATCCTCCATCCTGCTTTACAGTCGCCGGATTTTGGCTGTTGAACGCCAGGCGCTGAAGGATAAGAAGTTTATCCAAGTCAGTGATTCCTACGATGTTAAAAGCTAAGAAACCTACTTCTAGGAAGATCTACCATTGTACGTGGAAGAAGTACGTTGCGTGGTGCGAGTCTCTTGACGTTCATCCTCGCTCCTTCTCGGTGGCTCGGATCTTGCCCTTCCTTCAATGGGGGGGTTGAACAGAAATTGGCCTTAAGTACCATCAAGGACCAGGTGTCTGCTTTGGCGGTCTTCTAACAACCCTTGGCCACACACTCCCTGGTGATTCCCTTTCTTCAGGGTGTTTGACATTTGGCTCCTCCAGTGTGGTCTCTGTTGCCGCCTTGGGATCTCAGTTTGGTGCTTTCGGTCCTCCAGAAGCCTCCCTTTGAGAATCTTCGGGAGATTCCCTTGCTTATGTTGTCTCAGAAGGTGGCTTTTTTGATGGCTATTACCTCTGCGCGCAGGGTGTCGGAATTGGTGGCGTTATTTTGGTGATTTACAGAGATAAGGTGGTTCTTTGCCCCTGCTGGCCGTTCCTCCCAAAGGTTGTCTCTTATTTTAATTTAAATGAAGACATTGTGTTGCCTTCCCTGTGTCCCAGGCCTAAACATCCAAAGGAAATTGCCTTGCATGCCTTGCATGTGGTCCTGGCAATTGGGGTGTACTTAGCAGCTAAGTAGTCTTTTAGGAAGTCAGATTCACGATTTGTGCTCACGGATGGGCCTCAGAAAGGGTTGTCCACTTCCTCTGTGACCATTTCCAGATGGATCTGACCATTTCCAGATGGATCAGACACGGTTATTCAGGCCTATTCCATCAGGGGTCAGGTTCCTCCTTCCCCCCTATCAAGACGCACTCTACTCGGGCGCTTAGTGCCTCCTGGGCCTTCCGTCATCAGGCCTCAGTGACACAGGTTTGCAAGGCGGCCACCTGGTCGTCTTTTTGCACTTTCACAAAGTTTTATAAAGTGGATGTGTTGGGCATCTGCAGAAGCTTCTTTTGGCCGCAAGGTTTTGCAGGCTGCTGTTTAAAGGACCTTTTCCTCTTTTGAGGGTGTATTGTTTTTTTCAGGTGGGCTCCTATTGTTTTCTGTTGCCTGGTTGGCTACTATTTAGCCTTGGGAATTTTTTGGCTGTTCCCACCCTTCATGCTCACTGCTTTGGGATGTCCCAATGGTCTTGAAGATCAGAGCTGTGTCCGTCAATGAACGAAAGAGAAAATGGGATTTTTGACTTACTGTAAAATCTGTTTTCTCTGATGTTCATTTACGGACACAGCACCAACCATTCTGTGGAGTTATTCTTCTGACACTGCTTGTAACTAAACTGAATACCTATAGTAGAGAGAGGGAGTATACCCACTATGACTGCCCATAAGTGTAGCCAGAAAGTAAAAAATCCCATTATTGCAATCATGGAAGGCTCCACGCTGCACCCTTAATTTTTTGACCACATTGTGATGTAACACTGTTGAGAGAGTTGATAGTGGTATCTGCACTTCTCTATAAAAAGCCCCCTTAGTGTCACCTACTCTATGAACACATAGCAAATAATAAAATAATATATTTTAGGATGTATGTTAGTAAAATATGTGAGAAAGAGGAGACTATTGTAATTAAAAAAAAAAAAAAAGAAGTCTGTGTACGTATGCGTTTTGTTTGCATCAGTATTGCTTTTGTTCCCAAACAAATCCGTAAAAAGGCAAAAGCTTGAAGCAGCTTGGGTCAAAAGCATCCGTGAAAGAACTCAGAATGATCTCAAGTTGCAAGCTTAATAAACTTGCCTAAGATTTGTACCATTCTGTTTTGTTTTTAGTATGCTGTAATAGCACCACCTGCTGGTTAAATATCATAAGACAGAACCAGTATCCTGCTATAGAAGTATTACATGAAACTTTAGTGCATTTCCAGAGCACACACACTTAAAATTATAATGCTTATCGTAACCACTTCCCGCAAATGGACGTACCCTTATGTCCTCGGATTTCAGTGGTTCTACCAGGGTCATGGCTGCAGCTAAAGTCATTACCTGGTATTTTTTTTTTTTTTACAGCTGGCGATTTGCTATATTGTAAAAATGATCTGAGCAGCAATGCTGCCTTGTGCCATGTCCCCTCCCACTGCCTTCCTGGGCTGTTCCACCAGGGAGCATGGGACTGAAACCGGTGGTCGGGATGGCACACCATAGAGATGGAGGAACTTCCATCCCCTGTCTCTATGGTATATGAATTTGTAAATGACAATGAGTTTGTCACTTTTGGTTTCAGTTTGTTGTTTACAAGCAGTTACCGGCTTCTTAAGCATCTGAATAAAAATGTAATATTTTCAGCTTACCAATATGTAGCTGTGGAGGCTGCATTCATTTTTTGGGCTTTTTTTTTTTTTCCAAGTACGTTTTTTGCATTTGCAGAAAAATACCTTTTGTACCAAGCAGTCATCCAGTGTCCTTTTTCTGTGCAACAAACTGAAATCGCAAAAAAAAAAAAAAAAAAAAAAAATGTATCAGCTACTCCAGTTATCTTCTATAAACAGAACACCATCCCTATATTTTCATCCCTATATTTTATGGCAATGAGGAGAGGGGGAGGAGTATGAAGTCCTGATCGGGAGAGCAGCATAGGGTGACAACACCGGCTCTTTCACAGATACTGTGCATTGAATGAGTGCTCTCACCCTAGAAACAAAATTTGTATTTACAGGATCAGCAGGCAAAATAGGGGTAAAAGCCTAACCAAAAAACAAGAAAATTGATGCAGCACTTAATGCCAAGCTCCATTATTTGCACCCTTTTCTTAGGTTTAGATACACTTCAAAAATAATTTTATAGGAAAACCCCCACGTTTTGCATGCTTGTTGTACTGTGTATAAATTGTAGCGTTAACATGTATATACATGAGGTACACCCTCTACATAGATGAGATCTTATTTTTTTAGGTCCCTTACACTTGACTCATGGGGGGTTAATTTAAAGGCACTTGGGCTGTTCACTTTGCAGGAGGATTTTCACTTTTACGTTAGCTTAGTGAATGCAATGAAAATTCACTTTGCAAAGATTTCTTAATCCCATGCAATAAAAATGGAAAAAAATGAATTGTTTGCACACAAGCTAAAGGAAAAGCTCCTTGAAAAGTGAACAGCCCATAGGCTTGCACTGAGCAAATGCATTAAAGCACTTTGTGCAGGACTGCTAGCAGATTGAGCATGGGTTAGGTGTGAGGCATTTTAGCTGCATTTCTGTAATCTGAAAATGCATTTTTTATTTGGATTGATTTTGCATTGTTCAGATTATGCGCAGAGCATGCTGAATGCTATGTGACTGAAGGTTTTCCCTTTAACTAGTGAATATGTCCCCAAGGTTGCAGCTGGCTGAATATGGGTAAACATACATTTGGCCTGATATCTGAATACATCATTAAACACATTTTGATGACTATTTGGGAACTTAGTAGCTGATGCCGAGGCTAAAGACCTAAACTGTTGAAAATGTTTCCTTTTGAAGGAATCCTAAATATGTCTTTCTGTACATGTTTCCAGTATTTGGGTGAGAAACCTGCCTTTTCTCATGTCTTTCTTTCTCTCTCTCTCTCTCTTTGTTTTCTTTTTCCTTGTTCCTATTTTTTACTTTGTCTTTTCTATCTAAAGGAAGCCTCCACCAAAACGGTATGAAACCAGGCTATGTCTCAAATGCATACTAATATTTCCCCTTTTTATTATAAAATTATAGACAAAGCAAGGCATGCATAGATTTTTTTAACCAGCTTGTTTGGACCCAAAGCTGGATTAAATTACACTAACAATGCAAGAGTATTTATCAAAGATTGTCCCTTAGGCTCCGTTCACATCTAGGCGTTTTTGGGGAGTTTTTCTGCTCTAGGATCAGCTCTCAAAACGCCCAACAAGACAAATCCTATTCATTTCAATGGCCCCTGTTCACAAAACGCCCAACGCTCAAAAAAGTACATGAGCTTCTTTTTGGGCAGATTACAGGCGTTTTCCATTGGTTTCTATTCAATCTAAAAACGCCTGCACAAAAAAAGCCTGTAAAAACGCCTGAAAATCGTGGTAAAATCGCGGTAAAAATCACGGTAAAATCGCGGTAAAAACCGCGCAAAAACTCTACGCTCAGGTGTGAATGTAGCCTAAACAATAATGACTTTATATGAAATTATAACTGAAATAATGAAATTATAACTGTATTTCAGCTGTACTTTCCAACATAACTGCTATATTACATGTTTATAAATGTTTTTTTACTGTACATGCGATTAAAAGAATTGAAGATCAGTTTGCAAATTTGTTATTTTAGAAGTATATCTAATTAGAGCCAGGTTATAGGATATTATGTCACAACAGTGAAAATAGCTTTTTATCCTCCAGCCTATGTTAGAGTACATGTGCCATCTAGTGGCCACATAGGGCATTATCCTTTTATTATACGCTTACTGCTTATATGCCCCAGTGTCTTCCAAAAATGTCTACATTACATTTCGCTATTACATCTTTACAAACAGAGTTTTCTAGGAAATATTGAATAGTATAAATGCAATGCAAACATTTATTAAAAGATATTGGGATGGTTCAGACAGTTTCTAGAGTACAGTTCTCCCTATGGATTTATAACCACACTTGTGTGTGTATGTACAGCATCTCACAAAAGTGAGTACACCCCTCACATTTTTATAAAAATATTTTATTATATCTTTTCACGTGACAACACTGAAGAAATGACACTTTGCTACAATGTAAAGTAGTGAGTGTACAGCTTGTATAGCAGTGTATATTTGCTGTCCCCTCAAAATAACTCAACACACAGCTGGCAACAAAAGTGAGTACCCCCCTAAGTGGAAATGTCCAAATTGGGCCCAAAGTGTCAATATTTTGTGTGGCCACAATTATTTTCCAGCACTGCCTTAACTTTCTTAGGCATGGAGTTTACCAGAACTTCACAGGTTGCCACTGGTGTCCTCTTCTACTCCTTCATGACAACATCACGGAGCTGGTGGATGTTGGAGACCTTGCGGTCCTCCACCTTCCTTTTTGAGGATGCCCCACAGATGCTCAATAGGGTTTGGGTCTGGAGACATGCTTGGCCAGTCCACCTTTATCCTCAGCTTCTTTAGCAAGGCAGTGGTCATCTTGGAGGTGTGTTTGGGGGTCTTATCATGTTGGAATACTGCCCTGCGGCCCACTCTCTGAAGGGAGGGATCATGCTCTGCTTCAGTATGTCACAGTACATGTTGGCATTCATGGTTCCCTCAATGAACTGTAGCTCCCCAGTGGCGGCAGCACTCATGCTGCCCCAGACCATGACACTGCCACCACCATGCTTGACTGTAGACAGGACACACTTGTCTTTGTACTCCTCACCTGGTTGCTGCCACATATGCTTGACACCATCTGAACCAAATAAGTTTATCTTGGTCTCCTCAGACCACAGGACACGGTTCCAGTAATCCATGTCATTAGTGTACTTGTCTTCAGCAAACTATTTGCGAGATTTTTTGTGCATACTTCTTATAAGAGGCTTCCTTCTGGGACGACAGCCATGCAGACTAATTTGATGCAGTGTGCGGCGTATGGTCTAAGCACTGACAGGCTGACCCCCCCACCCTTTTAACCTTTGCAGGAATGCGGACAACACTCATACGTCTATTTTCAAAAGACAATCTCTGGATATGATGCTGAGCACGTGCACTCAACTTCTTTGGTCAACCATGGCGAGGCTTGTTCTGAATGGAACCTGTCCTGTTAAACCCACTGTATGGTCTTGGCCACCGCGATGCAGCTCAGTTTCAGTGTCTTGGCAATCTTATAGTCTAGGCCAGTGGTTCTCAACTCTGGTCCTAGGGACCCACTAACAGGCCAGGTTTGCAAGATAACTAAATGACATCACAGGTGATCTCATTTGCTGTTCAGTGATTGCAGTATTCTAGTCTGCATCTCCCCAAAGTAATACTTTGGGGAGTTAGTGGATCCCAGGGACCGGAGTTGAGAACCACTGGTCTAGGCCATCTTTAGGTAGAGCAACAATTCTTTTTTCATATCCTCAGAGTTCTTTGACATGAGGTGCCATGTTGAACTTCCAGTGACCAGTATGAGAGAGTGAGAGCGATAACCCCAAAATAACACACCTGAGACCTTGTAACACTAACGAGTCACATGACACCGGCGAGGGAAAATGGCTAATTGGGCCCAATTTGGACATTTTCACTTAGGGGTGTACTCACTTTTGTTGCCAGCGGTTTAGACATTATTGGCTGTGTGTTGAGTTATTTTGAGGAGACAGCAAATTCACACTGTTATACATGCTATACACTCACTACTTTACTTTGTAGCAAATTGTCATTTCTTCAGTGTTGTCACATGAAAAGATATAATAAAATTATTTACAAAATGTGAGGGGTGTACTCACTTTTGTGAGATACTGTATGTATGTATGTCAGTAACAATCCATGTCACAACATGTCAGTAACAATCCATACAAACGAAGAAACCAAAACAAATTAGTCCAGAAATAACTATAAATAATATTAATATAATAATTATATAATATATATAATAAAATGGAATGACACCGGGAAAAAGTATTGAACACGATAAATGAAATGTATTAATTTAATTTACTTTATTTATTTAGATTTTCTGTTGAATTCAAGTCAGGTGATTGGCTGGGCTATTCTAGCAGCTTTATTTTCTTTCTTTTAAACCAGCTGGGAGTGTCCTTGACTTTGTGTTTGGGATCATTATCTTGCTGAAATGTCCACCCTCATTTCATCTTTATCATTCTGGTAGATGGCAGCAGATTTTTATTAAGAATGTCTTGGTACATTTTTTCCATTTATCCGTCCTTTAATGATATGAAGTTTGCCAGTACTGAATGCTGAAAAACAGCCCCACGCCATGATGATCCCACCTCCAAACTTCACTGTTGGTATGGTGTTTTGGGGAAATCAAGCCTCCCACATCCGGTCAGCTGACCGGATGTTGGTCGGAAAGGAGTCGCCACAGATGCAGATGGGAAGAGCGTAACCATGGAAATATGACGCCGAATGGCCTTGGCGTGGACTCATCTCTGCCCATCGGGATATGCAGCCTGGTTATTATTTCAGTTCAATTTGCTATCAGATCCTTTTTGATTTTCCTCATACTGTGGAGGTGTTAATTGTGGTATGTATCCTTTTGTCCTTGTTTAACCCACTATATTTATATTCATGCACTCCTCTTTTATTCCCTTTCACTATGAGACGGATATGTATACCACTTTGGTTCCTACATTTCACTGCCTCCTCACTCTCTCTTCCATTCTATTTTTCCTCATGGGTTAGGTCACTTCTCTACCACTTTTTCATTTGTCTCCCCATTCGGAGACATGCAGTTTGGTTTCACCGCTTTCTTTGCACCCTTCTTAATCTGGATGCTGGCAATTTTTCCAGATTCTCTCATTTATTTCTCAACAGATCTGGTGGTGGTTTTGAAATTAATTAGTTTCCTTACTTTGAAAGGAATACCTAATAAAATCAAGCAATATATATTTATAGATTCTATTGATTCCAGTACATCTGCCATATCATCAACCACCTACCGGCTCTCCACTTCTTTGCTGTTTTTTCCCCCCATGTGCTGGATGATGTCTATGCCTCAGCCCCGGGTCAGGCATTTCTCGGATCAGCCTTCGTTTCCATTTTCCCTAATTGGAATATTTCTGGATACGTGACACTATCTCAGGTAGTGCCCATTCCATTATAAATGTATTCCCCTTTCTTTCCCCCCCCCCCCTTTTTTTTGTTTTCTTTTTTTTTTCTCTTCAACATTTTGGTATAATTGAGATTCTTTATTTATTTTTAGATACTCTGTTTTTCTCCAAGCTCCTGAGGAGTGGACGGAGGTCCACGAAACGCGTGGGGGCTTTTTATATGATACTCATTTGGAAACACATATGCCTGGTTGCAAAACTCATTTAAAGTCCCGCATTTCTTCCTCTTTTACAATACACATTTAGGGATGGAGGCAACCAGACATACATTTCGTGGCAGATCTCTTCCCCCCTTCTTTTTCGCATGGTGTTTTGGGGGTGCTGTGCAGTGCCACCACTTGACCTCAAAACATGGTGTGTTTTATGGCAACCAAAGTGTTCAGTTTTTTGATCTCATCTGACCAGACTATATTCTCCCAGTAGCACACAGGCTTGTCTAAATGTTGTGCAGCAAACTTGTACCACTTAAAGCGGAGTTCCACTCAAAAGTGGAACTTCTGCTTATCTGTCTCCTCCCCCGCTCCGGTGTCACATTTGGCACCTTTCGGGGGAGCGGGTACCCTGTCCCCACTTCCGTTGGACCTCGCAGCGACGAAGTACATCAGAAGTTCGGCCCCTTCCTCCTAATTCCTCTGCTTCCAGGCCAGTAACCGAGTGCAGCGCGCTTTGCACAGTAGGGACCCGGCCGGGTACCCTTACCGGCAATGGCGGCGGGAGTATCCGACAGCCGATGGAAACATCAGCTGCGGTGCCAACATCGCTGGATTCCAGGACAGGTAAGTGTCCTACTATTAAAAGTCAGCAGCTACAGTATGTGTAGCTACTGACTTTTTTAATTTTTGGAGGGGGAGGCCAGAACACCGCTTTAAAGACCAGACCTATTTCTGACACTTGTTGTTTACAAGTTAAAATCAGTATTTTTTGCTAAAAAATTATTTGGAACCCCCAAACAATAAATATATATATATATATATATATATATATATATATATATATATATATATATATATATATATATATGTGTGTATATATATATATATATATATATATATATATATATGGCAGAGTATTTCAATTGGCAACGATTCAGACTCTAAAGTGAACGTCCTTCCTCATACAGAAAAACATCTAAATCTCTATACAAATACAAAGGCTTATATATGCTCACTATCAGTTAAGAATCCACAGGTCATCAATCATTAATTCACACAGGTATCTCCAATTAATCATTAAGAAGACTGAGATGAGATTACAAAGATTGGATCCTTCCCTTTGTATAATTAGTCATATCCAGTATTTTCTGTCCTAATAGTAAAAGAATGGAAAAGTATTTATCAATAAAATAGCTCCACAAAACATGCATTTCAATTGTTGAAACAACACAATTAATCTTGTATTTTGGTATTGGATATAGTTGTCACTGTTGAAGGTGTAAAACACATATGCAGGTATATAGAAGACCAAAAGACAAATTATTTATAAAAATAAATATAAATCGAGTTCCGAATTTAACCCCTTCGGTTGCAAGGTATCTAAGAAATGTATCCACTGGACTTTACGTTTCCTGATTTGTAGTTCACGGTTTCCCCCCCTTCTATTCCTATGTATGCCATCTATAATTATAAACCTCAATTGGGACACTGAGTGTCTTGTCCAAAAATGTCTCGCCAATGGCAACTGAATGAATTTATCCTTAATTGAGTATTTGTCGGGCAATCTTTAACTTTTTGAGTAGTTTCACCATCATAATACAAGCCACAAGGGCATTTAATAATATATATAACATATGAAGACTGACATGTAAAATGATCCTTAATTTTTATGTCATATCCCTTTATGTGGATGTGAGAAGTTTTTCCCTTTTTATCATTGAGTTGCATTGGATGCAGCTCAAGCATGGATATGAACCTGTATTTTTTGGTCCTAAAAATGTCATAATGGGACTGGGTTCAACATACTGGTCAGTCTTCACTAGCCTATCCCATAAGGTTCTGCCTTTTCTATATGATGGTAGTGGGGGTACATGAAATTCCGGGATATTGGGTTAATTTTCTCCCAATATGGACCAGTGTTTTCTGACAATTTTCTGTATTTTAGTGGAGAATGGGGGAAACTGTGACACAAATGGGATCCTCTTCTGGGGACTTCGTGAGTTTTTAAATGTCATTTGTTGTTTCTGTTCCTTATTGATTACCTCCAAGGGGTATCCCCTTTGCGTCAACTTTTCACCCATCTCTTTCAATCCTGTTACACACATTTGCGGGTCAGTTACTATTCTTTTAACTCGTGTAAGTTGACTTCTAGGGATAGATCTAAAAACACCAGTTGGATGAAAACTATGATAATGTAAAAGTTGATTTTTATCTGTCGGTTTAGTATATAGAGCACTAATGATATGTGTATCCTCCAAAGTTAACATTGTATCCAACAATGCAATATTTTCGGGGCTATAGGTCATACTAAACCCAAGCCCAGGTATCAAGTGGTTAATATAATCATTGAACAGCGATAAGGAACCGTCTCCTCCCCACACTGCAAACACATCGTCCATAAATCTAAACCAGCACTTACAGTGCTTCATAAATTGTATGCTACCGTAAATAAAAGGGGTTTCCACCATATCCATGAATGCGTTGGCGTATGGGGTGCTACATTGGAACCCATCGCTGCCCCTCTAAGTTACATAAAGTGCTGTTCTTTAAACAAAAATAAATTTTCTTCCAATACCACCTTCAACAGATCCAACAAAAACAAAACCTGATCAATATTGTATAAACGTGAGTGTTTTAGCATACGATAACATGCCTCAATCCCCAATTCATGTGGAATGATAGTGTATAAGCTACCTACGTCCCATGTTACTAGAAGGGAGTCTGGCACAACATTAACCCCGCGTATCTTAGACAAAAAATCACTAGTATCTCGGATGTATGATCTAGTCTTAATAATTAATGGTGTTAAACATTTATCCAAATATTTTGCCAGGGGTGTTGTGACAGACTCCATCCCAGAAACAATGGGACGTCCTGGTGGATTTAAAGGTTTTTATGTATTTTCTGCAATATATAAATTACCGGGGTAACTGGATATTCATTAATCAAATAGTTTTGTGTCATTGTCGATAATACCTGCTTGAACAGCTGATGCTAACATCTTTTTAATTTTAAATTTAATAATATATTATTATAATATATATAAAATCTCTTTTTCTTAGCAGAGACCCTAGAGAATTAAATGTAGATCGTTGCAATACTTTGTCACACCGTATTTGCACAGTGGTCTTACAAACACAATTTTTTTAAAAGAATACATTTTAAAACTAAGAGAACAGTAAAGTTAGCCCAATTTTCTTCTATAATGTAAAAAGATAATGTTACACCGAGTAAATAGATACCCAACATGTCATGCTTCAAAATTGCGCACACTTGTGGAATGGTAACAAACATTGGTACTTAAAAATCTCCATAGGCGGTGCTTTAAAAATTTCTACAGGTTACCAGTTTAGAGTTACAGAGGAGGTCCAGGGCTGGAAATATTGCTCTCACTCTAACGATCGCAGCGATATCTCACATGTATATCTCAGAAGACGGTGTGATAGGGTGTATTCACCACTCTGGACCACAGATACCATTACAATACCGCCTTCCAGCTACTTCCTATATACATTGATGGTACAATCTCCTTTAGATCTCTCGACAGATATGTAGTACAAGGGCCTGTCTGATTTGATACAAATTGAATGGATCGTTCAGGTGTGTCTTTCTATTCGATAGTTCTGGTAAATCTAAAGGAAATTGTACAGACATTGTACAATCAGATTGCATAGTGTATGGCCATCTTTATACAAGTACATAGGAGGGAGTGGATAGGGAAACTCAGTTTTCAGGCCTTTTTCACATCTGCACGTAGCAAAGACTCACGTTTCCACATTTGTTTGTTTTGTGTGTTTTGGAGCGTTTTCACTTGTCATTCATTCACTTAAATTGGCTGCCCTACATGCAACAATCACCCCAGAGACGCTCCAGAACTATTTTTGGAGCGGCACATGGTGTATTATCGCAATTTCCGCACTTGGGGAGCCTTTAATATGTAATGACAACACAAACACAATGCAAATTTCTCAAACACATTGTAAAGCGCACATTTTCTGTGCGATGTGCCATGTGTTTGGAAACACACAGATGTGAATGGAGCCTCATTGTTCTTGTGTAAACGCACCAATTTTACTTTCAGGCCCCACTCACACTTAGAGTAGTGGGAGTGCATGCTTTTTGGCTCGTTTTTCCAGTGACACACATAAGGCAGCCCATTGATTTACCCGGCAAAGTAGCTCATTGGACATTTTTGTAAGTTTTTTTACTGCATTTGTCACCTGTTTTTTCATATGACAAAATGTGTGTTTGCTTCTATGTTTGGTGTGCCCTTAACAACTAATGACACTGAAAGCACAACTAGTTCATTTTAGGTGTATAAATGTTTTATGCAGGAGGTGACCAGCGCTATGGAGTTTATAATAAATACAAAAAAAGGGACCTAAGGTGTAAGCTGCCAACAACCAACCCTGAAAGGGTTAAAAGTGATAAAATTATAAAGAAGGTTGAGACCGGCGCTACCTTTAAAGTGCTAATGTGCCAAATAAATAAATAAATAGAGTAATAAGTAAAGTGCTGAAGTGTATTATTTATTTAAAGTGCTCATATTCTGAGTGATAACGGGTTGGGTATTGCAATATTTATCATAAGTGCTAGTGCCAGAAAAAAACTTGAAAAAAGAAACCAAACCCGGTGCTTTTATTCAAAATAATAATGTGTATTACAGTGATAAAGCGTGGAAGTTTACATAAATGACATATACATAAACGGTGCTTATTTTATTGGAAAAAATAACTGTAAATAATCCCTGTTATTATTACGTGCTGTGATCATAAAGTGATGTGAAACTTTCCATATATATGCAAGAAAATGAATAAATTAAATAAATTAGTAAGTCCTCTTTAGTAGAGAAATGAAAAAACAGGTGTTGAACAAAGAAAAAGTAGGGCACGGGTTGCAAACACCACTATAGCCACTAGGTGTCGCACCCGGCCAATATACCACCTGTGTATCGATAGGGACCAATATGGAATCCTGGGGTTCCCTCAACACGGTCTCTCCTCGTCCGGAGTACCTCAGGATATAAAAGAGAGAGAGAGGGGGACCCCTTGGTGCGATGTATAGTGCCAATCTTTTAAATGGCGAGGTAGTAACTCACGGTTAGGCTGTCCTCGATCAGTAAAGAGAAGCCGGGAAGCTTCCGCGTTCCACGGCCCAAGCTCCAAATACCGGAAGTGACGTAGTGACGTAAGACTCCACCCAGGGGTGGAGTCTTACGTCACTACGTCACTTCCGGTATTTGGAGCTTGGGCCGTGGAACGCGGAAGCTTCCCGGCTTCTCTTTACTGATCGAGGACAGCCTAACCGTGAGTTACTACCTCGCCATTTAAAAGATTGGCACTATACATCGCACCAAGGGGTCCCCCTCTCTCTCTCTTTTATATCCTGAGGTACTCCGGACGAGGAGAGACCGTGTTGAGGGAACCCCAGGATTCCATATTGGTCCCTATCGATACACAGGTGGTATATTGGCCGGGTGCGACACCTAGTGGCTATAGTGGTGTTTGCAACCCGTGCCCTACTTTTTCTTTGTTCAACACCTGTTTTTTCATTTCTCTACTAAAGAGGACTTACTAATTTATTTAATTTATTCATTTTCTTGCATATATATGGAAAGTTTCACATCACTTTATGATCACAGCACGTAATAATAACAGGGATTATTTACAGTTATTTTTTCCAATAAAATAAGCACCGTTTATGTATATGTCATTTATGTAAACTTCCACGCTTTATCACTGTAATACACATTATTATTTTGAATAAAAGCACCGGGTTTGGTTTCTTTTTTCAAGTTTTTTTCTGGCACTAGCACTTATGATAAATATTGCAATACCCAACCCGTTATCACTCAGAATATGAGCACTTTAAATAAATAATACACTTCAGCACTTTACTTATTACTCTATTTATTTATTTATTTGGCACATTAGCACTTTAAAGGTAGCGCCGGTCTCAACCTTCTTTATAATTTTATCAGGTGTATAAATGTGTCCGTACACTATACCATTTGATTGTACAATCTCCTTTAGATTTTCCAGAACTATATAATAGGAGGAGGACACCTCATCTATCCAGTCACTCTGTATCCAATCAGGCAGGCTCTTGCACTACATCAGAGGTGTCCCATGGGCTTCATGTTGTCCCAGTGAGTTTAGCATGCATCCTGAGCCTGTCTGAAGGGACACTTAGGAAGGCAGGTAAATGCACGCATGGAGGAAGGTCGGGGGTGCTGTGAAAACGTATACTCCTTCCTGGGTCTTACCGGCTGGCTGTCCTGTTGGTATACCAGGAAGTTTCTGAAGTGATCTGCAAATATAGCCATAGATAGGGTAGGCCTTGTCTTCAAAATCCCCAATAAAATTGTGTTTTTGTGCAACAGAAGTACATTGGTACATGGGGAGCTGGATTTTAGAAAAACAAAAAGCGTGAACTTAGCCTTAAGGTTTTTTTTTTTTTTTTTTTTTCCTAGCCCTCCTCGGAAACACATTATGGACACGAACATAGACTTCTACCATACTACGATTTTTAGCGATGCTAGCAAACAGCGCCTCATAGACCAAACTGAAGACTGGCATCCACGCACCGGTACTACTCAGTCACGTTCTTTCCGGATTCTTGCTCAGATGACTGGCACTGAAAACCGTAAGTAAAGGCAGCATTCTGGTTGTTAGTAGGGTTCTCAATGTGTGTTCAATGTATGTGCATGTTTTTAGCCTCAGATTCCAGAAAACTAGAGTCCATCCTTTTTCTCATAAGGCCTCATGTACCATAGGACGCAAAAAAAGACCCTTTTATAGACGTTTTACTTTTTTTTTTTCAGCCTCTAAATTCTCCTCTATGTTAAGTGGGGTACACACAATAAGAAAATCAGGAGAACGATCAGCCAGTTTTCCTCGATGTTTCACAGCAAGTCGGAACTGAGGATAGAAATAATGTACGAAAATTCAGTTTATTTTGGTTATTTGTTGTTTCTGATCATACGCAGTCTTTCGTATCTGATATTTCTCATACGAAAATTGTGCGAAAATGATACACAAATACTCATACGAAGATTGTTTGTTCTGCTCATGTACGAGAAACATTTGGGAGTTTGTCCCTTTGGAAATTTTTGCTTGAAAGGTCGTGTACACGTTATATGAAAACCATACGATCATGCCTCATATAGGATTTTACTCCTGATTTTCTCATAATGTGTATTGGTCTTTAACCTATGTGGCTATGCACAGATACGCATTTATAGACTGATTAGAGGAGCATTTAGAGGCTTAAAAAAGAATAAAATACCCATACCACCAGTGTGTTCAGGATTGGAGCACTTGGCCGGAAAAAGTGCAAGACGTGCCTAAACGCTAGGCGTGTTCAGTTCCTGAGCAATAATTCATTTCAATGGCAAGAATAAATTAATATTAGAGACGCACCAAAATTTTGACTGCCAAAACATATGGGTCGAAAATGGTGTTATTGGCATTTTGTCGATAAGAAAAAAAAAATGGTGCCGCTTATGGTGCCGAAAATGCATGCAATTTTGCTGCAAATTTGCGGTGATTTTTTTGCGACTTTACTGTGCTTAGGCTCCATTTACATATAGGCGTTTGGAATCACAACACACTACACTGTCGCCCAAAAGAAGCTCCTGCTCTTTAAGTGACAAGCTTCATGCGCTTTTGCAGCACGATTTACTGGCGCCCTGCAATTGGGGTGCCATTAACAAATAATGCTATCGCAATCGCATCCCCCGTTTTGCTGTGATCCTGAAATCGCAGGCAAAATGATTTCGCCAGTGATTCCAAACACCTAGGTGTGAATTAAGCCTAATGCTTTGTTTTTCATAGGTTGTGTGACTCTAAAATAAACGTAAAAAACGTAACACGGGTGCATTATTAATGCGTTCTTGCTGTATTTTCAATGCATTTCATCGGGGAGGTGCGTTTTTTTTTAAACTGACCAAAAATGAAGCAAGCAAGATTTTTTTTTTTTTTTTTTTTTTTTTAGTTTCAATAGATTTTTATTAAAGTAAAAAAAAAATACAAGCATGTATAAACACATAGCCGTAGATCCATATACATAGGATAAGAACTTTACATAAAATAACAGAAATAGTCACAGTAGGTCATTTGCGGCATAACAGGGTTATCAGGACTTCTATACAGAACATCAACACTATGCAATAAGATTCTATCAATAGCTTAACAGCCAGCGATGGATACTTTGCTACCGAATATAGACATCTAAAATGGCTATACAGTAAATGACTCAACTGTCGCCGTGCAGTTGAATGATAGTATAACATATAATCCAAAAACCAAATATAGGAACTACCGCTCTTACCTATTTCCTCAGGGCGGGTCTATCTGAGTGCAATTAAATGCCCAAAGCCCTCACCCCTAACGGGTGCAAACTGTGAGGGATTGGACCAGACTTACACCACACAGTTGTATAAGTGTCGCCACTACCTATACAAGAGACCTCGGGCCAAGGAGTTATGAAGTGGAGTTTAATTAGGGTTTGGGGGATGGGAGGATAAGGGGGAAGTAGTGGAAGGGGGGGAGGGGGGCACTTCCAATATACTTGGGTAAAATTCACATTTACATGTATATTATCACATTTATCAGAGTAGCTATATTATGTTAGAGGAATGATTTAACCAGACCTGCCATTGTTTCAGAAAGGTGGCCGCTCTGCAGTTCTTAAACGCCAACAGTTTTTCCATCTCACATTGAGTGGACACCCTGTTTTTAATTGCTGTCAAGTGGGGAGAGGAGGTATCTCGCCACCTAGCAGCAATTGTAATTCTTGTTGCAAATAGAATATGAGCCAGAACTTTTCTGGAGCTAGGAGGAAAGTCCTCTAGACCCAGGCTGAAAAGTGCGAGGGCCGGGGAAGGGGGGAGGTTGGTTCCCAACAATAAAGATGCCCAAGTGAAGACCTCTTTCCATAATGGTTGAACCACTGGGCAGCTCCAGAAGACATGTAGCAAATTTCCTCTTTCCTGACATTCACGCCAGCAAAGGGGAGAGCACTTTGGGTCGATGGCATTAAGTCTAGTAGGTGTCATATAGTATCTATGTAGAAGTTTCTGTGAGTTGTCCCAGTGGTCCACACATGCCGAGGATGCATAATTGGTTTTAAAAGCCCTCAGCCATTGTGCGACCGAGAAAGATTGTTGTAAGGCATCCTCCCATCTCAGAATGGTAGGGGATTTACGGAAAGGGTGGTGGTAATTGTAAAAGCGATAGCAGACCGAGATCCCCCTCGCCTGGGAATTGCCTTTATTTAACCACTTAAGCCCCGGAGGATTTGGCTGCTAAACGACCAGAGGGTATTTTGCGATTCGGCACTGCGTGAATTTAACGGACAATTGCGCGGTCATGCGACGCTGTACCTAAACGAATTTGGCGTCCTTTTTTTCCCACAAACAGAGCTTTCTTTTGGCGGTATTTGATCACCTGTGCGATTTTTTGATCACGCGCTATAAACAAAAAAAGAGCGTAAATTTTGCAAAAATAGCAATATTTTTCCCTTTTTTTATATGAAATTCCCCCCAAAAAAATGTAAAAATCAAAATTTTTTTAATATTTTCGGCCAATTTGTTTTATGCTACCTATGTTTGGTAAAAAAAATCGCAAAAAGCGTATTTTGATTGGTTTGCGCAAAAGTTATTGCGTTTACTAACAAAGGGAAAGATTTTTGTCATTTTTGTTGTTTTTTTTTTTAACGCGTAATGGCGATCTGCGATTTTTTTTGCGGTACTGCGACATTGCGGCGGACAGATCGGACCCTTGACTGACATTTTTGACACTTTTGGGGTTACCAGTGACATTTCTACAGTAATCAGTGCTATATATATGCACTGTTACTGTAAAAATACACTGGTAGTGAAGGGGTTAACTTTATTTGAGAGGGAGGGGCTGTGTGTGTCCCTAGGGGCGTGATTCTAACTGTGATTGGCTGTGGCTTCAACTGTATGCAGAGTGATCAATGGATCTACATAGTAGATCCATGTGATCATCTCTCATACAGAGAGGAGAATGACAGGCAGCTTGTTTACACAAGCTGCCTGACTTTCTCCCTCTCCCCCGCCGATCGCAGAGTGGCCGGCGGCGATCGGGTCCGCCGGTCACACGCGCGGGGGGGTCCGTGACCACGCGGGAGCGGGAGCGCGCCTCCGGCGGCGCGCGCTCGCTCCCTAAACCCTCACAGGCGAGCGACGTAGACCTACGTCACTTTGCCTGTGAGGGGCTGACCGCCGCCGTAGATAGTCGTGCGGCGGTCGGCAAGTGGTTAAGAGATAGTGCCATAGTTTTTTCGGGAACAGGGTATTCAGGGATTTGTGGGAGCATATCAAAAGCAGCTATCTGATGTTCGGTCAGCAGGTCACTAGCAGATTCGGGGTGGGTAGGGCTGCCAGGAAATCGGAAGCCACGCTTTCTCCAATTGAGGGTCGATACACCTGGAATCAGGAGATCATGGGCTGCTAGAGGGGTGGGAATATGCACACATTCTTCTTCAGTAAAATCCGTTTTCATAATTCTTGTCCATGCCAAAATGGTGGCTTGAACCGTAGGGAAGGCAGGAATGTTCACATTGTGGCGTTTGGTGGCCGCACACAGTAAGGCATATAGATCATGACCTGGGGTGAATTTACGTTCTATATGGTTCCATAAATTATCCTCTTGTGCCAATAACCAGTATCGCGTCTGCGATAGTAAAGTTGCATTGTAATAGGCTTGGGCGTTTGGAAGACCTACTCCACCTAATCTACGGGATTTGTATAATGTAGACATGGCTATTCTAGGAGGTTTGCCGTTCCAAATGAACTTTCTTAATGACGAGGCTAGTTTATTAAAAAAGATTTGTGGCACAGGGATCGGAAGGGTCCTGAAATAGTACAAAAGCTTTGGGAGAACCTGCATTCTATATGCAGCGATCCTTCCTAACCAGGAGAGGTGTACTTTTCCAATGTGGGAGAACTCTTCTCCTATTTTAGACAAGAGGGGTAGGAAATTGCACTCATATAGTCTAGATATCGGAGATGTAAGTTGGATACCCAAATATGTGATGAAGGTGCTTCCCAATTACATGGAAAAACTGATTTAAGCTTACATACTTCGGAAGCCGGGATTGAGATCGGAAGAGCAAAACATTTGCTTGTGTTGACCTTATAGTAAGATACATTTCCAAACCATCGAATAAGGGATTGAAGCTCTTTTAGAGATGCAAGGGGAGATGTCATAGTGATAATTATGTCATCTGCAAATAGTCCTAGTTTATGTTCCGTCTGACCTATTTTAATGCCTTGGAGGTTGAGGTTGCTCCTAATTGCTTCCGCCAGTGGTTCAATTACTAGGGAAAAAATTATCGGGGATAACGGGCAACCTTGGCGAGTGCCGTTTGAGAGATCAAAAGAGTCGGATAGGATTCCATCCGTTAATACTTTCGCCGAAGGGTTAGAATACAATGCCATGATTGCAGAGTGGATGAAGCCTCTGAATCCGAAAGTAGTCAAGGTTTTGTCAAGAAATCCCCAATGGACCCTGTCAAAGGCTTTCTCCGCGTCCAGAGCTAAGAAAACCGTTGGAGTTCCTGACCCTTCAGCAGCAGTCAGTAGATTTATCATACGTCGAGTACCGTCAGGGGCCTGCCGGCCCTTCACGAACCCGACTTGATCTAGACCCAAAAGATATGATGTGCAGTATAGGAGTCTATTTGCCAATAATTTTGCATAAATTTTTAGATCAACATTGAGTAAAGATATAGGCCTAAAGTTTAGGGGGGAGTCTGTCGATTTCCCTGGTTTGGGTATAGTGACTACTGTCGCCTGTAACATTTCTTTTGGGAATTTGCCTATTTTGGGAGCGTCATTGAATAGTCGAACTAAGTGTGGGGTGAGGATGGGGGCCAGTAACTGGTAGTATTCCGAGGAGAATCCATCAGTGCCCGGGGATTTATGTAGAGGAAGAAATCTTATGACCTCTAGAACTTCTTCTGGGGAAATAGGGGCGTTCAGTGTTTGTAAAGAGTCTTCGTCGATGGAGGGAAGTTTCAGGGCATGTAGAAAGGAGTCAATGTCATTAGGTGTTGGCTTGTATGTGTCAGGGTCGTCTCTCAGATTGTATAAGGAGCTGTAGTAGTCTTTAAAGACGTTAGCCACTTCTTTCGGATTACAAAAGGTTGCGCCCGTCTTGTGATGTTTAATGAGTGAGATGTGTGATTTTACACGTTGCTTTTTAAGTTGAGAAGCTAAGAGTTTGCCTGCTCTATTGCTTTGTGAGTACCAAGACATTTTTAATCTCTTAAAGTAGGTGTCGTAATCACATAAAAAATACCCTTCTAAGTCATTTCTAAGGTCTGTGAGTCGTTTTAGGATATCTGTTTGTGGAGATGCATCTTTTTTGTGTTGCTGTTCCAGCTGAGCTATTTGGGATTGTAGGTGGGTTATGTGAGCAGTTTTCCTCTTCCGATCTCTAGCCTTCTGTTGGATTAATAAACCCCTAGCTACCGCTTTATGCGCGCACCACGTGATTTCAGGGGACGTAGACCCATTATCATTAAGATTGAAATACTCCGCAACTTTCACTTTAAGTTCCTCACTATATTCCGGATGGGCCAGGACAAAGGTGTCGTTACGCCATACCGGAGCACAGTTTCTGACCGGACCATCCACCACATCTATCGTGACCGGGGCATGATCCGACCACGTGATGGAGTGGATGTCCGCTCTAGGAATCTTTTGTAAAAGAAATTTGTCAGTCAAAAACATATCCATCCTGGAATAGCTATTATGCACTGCAGAATAAAAGGAGTAGTCCCTTTCAGAGGTGCGGAGAGAGCGCCAGGGATCATATAGCCTCTCCTCAACACAGAGGGGGCCCATGTTAGGTCTACGTCTCCGTCCCGCTGAAGAGCAGTCCATGTCTACATTCATGACAGCGTTGAAGTCCCCACAAAATATCAAATTTCCCTTAGCCAGTTTCCTCGCCCATGCGATGGTTTTCCGCACAAATTTCATGGGATGTTTGTTTGGAGCGTAGATATTTACTATAGTGTAGAGTTTACCATTCACCTCAGCAATCAATAGCAGGGTTCTACCTATAGAGTCTTCTTCCGAGGCAATTAGCTTAAAAGAAACAGTATCTCTAATTGCTATCAAAACCCTGTTTCTTTTAGCAGTATGATTCACAGAAAAAACATGTGGGAATTTCCGATGGGAGCAGTTCGGGGCTTTGCCCTTCGCAAAGTGGGTTTCCTGGACACAAATGATGTCGCATTTGTGTTCCAAAGCCGTTTTCCAGAGAGATTTACGCTTGAAGGGGCTGTTGAGTCCTCTAACATTTAGTGACATTAGTCTAATGGACATGGCGGTGGAAGAAGATGCTGGCATAGATAACCTTGGAAGTGCCGGGGAGGGTGAGGGAAGGGGAAACCATCAAGGGGGTAAGGAGACCAAGACCAGGTCCAGTGTGAAAAAGCGTATTCGAGGAAGCTGTTCTAGACCTGGGAGGTTCAATGAAGAAAGACTGCAAGAGCCCAAAAAGGGGCCAAACCAAAAGAAAAATAAAAGGGAACAAAAAAGGAAAAGTTCCAACAAGTATGCGGGTCATCCCGCACCGGTTCCAAGGGAGGGAACAAAACCAGTGAACCGCACAGCGGGCGTGCAGTGACCCTGCCAGAACATAGGTGTGGTCCAGTGGGCGACTCCGGAAGCAAGACGTAAAAGCCAGTAGAAGTCACCGGAGGGTGAATATGGGTGGTTATGTACCCCATATAAGGGGTTCTCATTTAGCTGCAGTATGGGAAGTGGTTGGTCTGCTTGAAGGACTACGCTGAGGTAGAGGTGGCGGGTTGTCTTCGCGGGGAAGGTAGCCCCACTGTCGGAGGAGTTCCAACCCCTTAGGGAGGGAGGAGATGGTGTGAGATACATTATTGACAGTCACTGTGATCTTGGCTGGGAAGCCCCATTTATAAAGGACTTTATGATTTCTGAGAATTTTTGTGATAGGCACCAAGGTGTGTCTAGCCGCCAGGGTAGCTTGAGACAGATCCGTGAATAGGGAGATGCCCGCGAACGGGTCTGGGAGAGCTGGGTGTTGTCTTGAAAAACGCATAAGCTGGTCTTTTACGTGGTAAAAATGTATGCGAGCTATCACATCTCTAGGGACCGCTTCTGGTATGTAGGACGGTTTGGGCAGTCTATGCGCTCTGTCAATGATGAGGTCCGATGGAGTCAGGGAGGGAAGTGCAGTTTGCATAAGGTGTTGCAAGTAAGAAGATGGCTCTGCAGGCTTAACAGATTCCGGGATCCCCCTGAATTTCACGTTGTTCCTGCGGGACCTGTCCTCTATGTCCGCCACTTTCAATTTCAGTTGTTTAAGCTCCTCCTCTAACTCAAAGTGTGCATCCACCAGATCGTTATGCGCTGCTGTAAAGTCTCCCATTTTGCGTTCTGTGTAATCTACTCTGTCCCCCAGCTTATCAATCTGTCTGTTAGTGCTTTTCATGAAGGCATTCATGTCCTGCTGAAGTGCCCCCCTGAGAGTTCTCATCATCTCCTTCATGGCCGTGTCAGTGATAGCTTGGCCAGTTGTGGGGTATGAGTCTAGCTGCTGCCCATACGAGATGGTCTGCTCCATAGCCTCCCCCTCCTCAAGGAAGGAATCCTCCTGATCTTGCTCTTCCCCATCCTCTGTCAGCTTTCTACGCTGTTTTAGAGGGCTTGTGAAAGGGGATGGACGATCCTGCTGTGGCAGGATGTGATTATCTCCTACCTCCTCCGATGTCTGTGAGGTCCGATCGGCAGCTGTGTTCGCCGAGGTGCTAGCGCGGGACCAGGCGCCGGCGCCATCTTGGGAGGAACGGCCTGTGGCTGGAGAGAAGAATTCGGTCAGTTTCTTCGGCCGATCCTTTTGCTTTCTCTTGCCTGCTTGAGACATCTTGTCCTCCGGAGTCTCGGGAAGGGATGTGGCAGGTTGAAGGAGCTGAAAGTACGCTGTGTGCTGCTTAGTTTAGCCCGCTGACACAGAGCGATGGAATCACACGGCCATCCGCTCTGGCTGCCGGCTCCGCCCCCCAGCAAGCAAGATTTTTAACACCACAAGGGGAGCGCAACGGACCAGTGTGAAGACATACATAGAATTTAAAGGGATACATTTTTGTTGAGCTTTTCTTGCGCTAAAAAGTGCCGATAATGTCTGGCAATAAATTTATATTCATTTAAATTCATGATCTTTATTAAAAAGTCGAATATAATACAATTATATATAAAAATATAAATAATTTTCGGTTTCAGCCAAGTGCATGCTGCATTTTCGGTTTCATTTTTGGCACCTAAATTTCCTTTCGGTGCACCTCTAATGAATATTCTTGCTAAGAGAATAAACAAACACCCAAACGCTTGATGTGTCTAAAAGCATTTGCAAAGCTACTTTTTTCTTACCTGGACCAAAGGCATATTTTCTTAAAAATGACCTACAGCATAGCATTGCATCACCTAGAATCTCAGAGAGTTCAGCTTGACTGAGCAAGCATCAGTGAATTGTGCAGGTGACCATTATGTATGGTTACATGTATGTAAGGTCATATTTTACTGTAAAGGGGGACTCCAGGCAAGCTGCCTAATACAATAGTTTGGAGGGAAAAAAAGGTTATATACAGTTTGTGTATGAATATATACTGTGTGTGTATATATTGTGTATATATTATGTGTGTGTGTGTATTTATGTATGTGTGTGTATGTATGCCAAAGAGATTGTATATCAGTAATTTCATTTTTGACATATACACAGCGCCGCCACAAAGCACAGCCCTGTATGGCATGGCGGTAGACTGTAGTATTCTCTGCTGCAGCCAAGTAACATTTTACAGGTTTTGGTTCTGCCCTAGCCTGTGCAGTAAAAGGAGAACCAGCAGACTGATGAACTCATCTCTGTCTGCTGTCTCCTCCTATCAGCATCCTCTGTTAGCACACTGCAGCATAACTGATTGGGTACAAGTGCTGCTTCTCCCTCTCCCAGTCTAAAGGGCTGCTCTACAAGGAATTGCAACATGCTAAACCAGGTAAAATGCAGTTACTTGTAATACAAAGAATAATGTATTAATGAATACAGATTTACATTTAGTGTCTCTTCTATCTGCCTGGACTTTAGCCAGTGAGATATAATAGACAGCAAGTAAACTCATTGTCCCTGAAGTTGATGTGTTGAAAGCAGAAAAAAAGGGGCATCCCAATTTGTTGTGCTTGAGTGCAGACCTGTCAAGGTGCCCATACTGACACGGGTCCACAGTCCTATGCGCCTACAATGGGCATGTGAGCATCAGAACTGGACCACAGAGCAATGGAGGAAAGTGGCCTGGTCTGATCACATGTTTTACATCATGTGGATGACCAGGTGTGTGTGCTTCGCTTACCCAAGGAAGAGATGACATTAGGATGCAGTATGGGAAGAAGGCAAGCTGGTAGACGCGGTATGATGCTTTGGGAAATCTTGGGTCCTGGCATCATGTGAATGCTTATTTACATGCACCACCTAACTAAAGACTGTTGCTGACAAGGTATACCCCTGCACAGAAACAGTCTTCCCTGATGGCAGGGCCTCTTTCGGCAGGATAATGTATCATGACACATTACAAAATGGTTCAAGAATGGTTTGAGGAACAAAAAAATGAGTTTGAGGTGTTGACTTGGCCTCCAAATTCTCCAGACACCAGTCCTATGGGACTTGTTTTTTCCAGGATGGGATCTGCTGGAAAAAAACAAGTCTGATCCATGGAGGCCCCACTTTACAACTTACAGGATCTGGTACTGACTGCTCGGTATTGGATATCACAGCATACCTTCAGAGGTCTCATGTCCATGCTTTGATGGGTCAGGGCTGTTTTGGTGGCAAAAGGGGAACCTTTGGCAAGTGTGGCCTCACTTCTGCTGCAGAAGTAGAATTTTATTTTCTATCTGTTGACTTTAAAGCATGTATAATACAGATATAGGATGTCCTATGAACCAAGTGTTTTTGTTTTGAATTAATTTTGGCATTTATCTTTGTATCACTGTCTAGGTTCTCACCTGTTTTGTTTTTTTAAGCTTGATTTTAGCTGCAACTTAACTGGTACCTCCATATATTTTCTTCTTTTCAATTACAGTGAAGGAACCAGAGCCTGAAAATGAGAAAAAGTAAGTGTTCTTTTTTCACTCGTTGTGTACCTTTTTGTTTTTTTTTTGTTTTTTTGTAATGAAGATGGAAAAAATACTTTTAAAAAATAGCTTCTTCTTCTCGTGAGCGCCCTATGGATTTGTTGTTTGGAATGTTTAAGTAAGCGGTATATCCTTTTTCCCTATGTTTTCTAACATCTTTAACCGGATTCTAGATTTTTTTTTTCACTTGAACTAACATAGCCAGTAGTTGTCATAAACATTTTAAGGATTTAACAAATTGATTGGCACGGACGTTTTATGACTTTACCTTGTGCTTGCCATCAATGTTATTATGTGTAGTTACTGTCTTTTGGTTTGGTGGTAATAACTCATTTTAGAGTGCATTTTTTTTCGTGTCAGTCTCCTTGCTGAGTGTTTTTCAGCGGCTTCAGAAAATGGCATGCAATCATAATAGCAAAAATCCCTGCATGTGACTTTGCAATAGCTATGGTATTTTTATTTCTTGTCAGATTTCCTTTTCTTATTTTTTTTTTTTTCTATCCTTTCTGTCTTTTGTAGGGAAAAGATTCCTGTGCAAATAATTAGTCCAAAATATACAAAATTGCGTGACTGGCACCATGGTGTCTCAGCCCGTGTTCTAAATGTGCAGTGATTCACTTCTCGTCATTTTTTTTCTTTTCTATTCGTTCTTTGCTGCTTGAAATTGACAGTGCTGTATTATAACAAGTCAGATGTATGCCACTGTTAATTTGTGCAACATTTTTAGGTTCCAAGAAAAGCACACTTTAGAGGGTGCAAAAATTCAGCAGCATAATGCATGATAGTTTTGCAAATTGCTTCAGTTAAGGATTTATTCTGTGAACTAGCATATTTGAGGGTAAGATTGGTAAAGTGAAAAAAGACTGTTTATATGAAGGTGTAAGTTGAAGGGAAACTCTAGGACATTTGAATTTTCTTGTTTTGGGTGAAGTGTCAAAGAAATGTTTGCAGAATATCTGTGTCATTTCTCGTAGTGTATTCTCCACAGGAATATTTGAGAAATGTATTCCCAAGTGGGAAACTAAGAAGGTAGATGGGAAGATCATCCTGTCTGGACTGGACAGCAGCAACTACTCTGTGAAAATAGCCCAATCAACTCCATACAAAAAATGTTTGGCCATACCTGTCACCAAGTTGGGAAATTCAAACTGAGCATAAAGTAAAAATGTGTAATTCAGTTGCATTTAGTGGGAATGGCACACAGTATAAAATGAACGAATTGATCCAGAGATACAGGTAGCTGAATTTGCATGCTGCAGGCAATAAGTTAAATACATATAAGGGGGCAGTTTTACCTGTCAAAAGATTAGTGTTTTTTTTGCAGAGCAACAAATGGAGACCTGTAAGGAAACTTAACTTGATACTTGATATTGCAAGAGGCTGTTCAATTAAAAATAAGCACATTTATGATTGAATACATAGCTTCATTAATTTGTGCTTTTTCTGCCAGCCTGGAGATTAGCTGTAAGCTTAACTTTTGCACCTTCCTGTTGGACAGTGGGGCTATGTATCACATTTAGTGACTTACAGGAAGCTTAACAGAAGACAGGATCAAGCTCAACTTTTTCTGGAAAACCTGAGATTTGTATAATTCAGCTGAATAGATCTGTGTATCTACTGATCATTTCACAGAAGACAACATCTTCCTATTTTTGCCATCAATGCTCAGTTTGGATTGTCCAAGTTTTTGTGACAGATTTAAGTTGGACTGTCCAGGGGAGACCCTGATTTAAATAAGTTAAGGGTACAGCCCCTCTTTCCTGCCATTAAGTTGCTCTGCTAGTTCTCCAGGTTTGAGCTCCATGGAACTGAAGTTTTTTGTCCCTCAATATCACTGTGACTAGGGAAATATGCTACGCATACTCTTACAGACAAAACTCATGTTTTTGAAAATGAGTGCTTTCAGCTGTCAGAATATAAACATATAGGCATTTGTAGTTAGAATATACTGATGAAGTTGGAGAATGTCAAATATGTCTTGCAACCTGCAGTATGTTGCAAACAAGTACCCATCTAATATTCTAGATCAGTGATGGCGAACCTTGGTGCCCCAGATGTTTTGGAACAAAATTTTCCATGATGCTTAACTTCACTGCAGAGTGCATGAGCATCATGGGAAATGTAGTTCCAAAACATTTGGAGTGCCAAGGTTCACCATCACTGTTCTAGATGTACAAAACAAACACGATCTTCACTTAAATTGTTGGACTCTTGTCATGTAAGGCTGGTATACACCATCATCCCCAAATTCGTATCCCAAATAGTTATAGCTTGTATAGCTTATAATTTATGAACACCAAATTATTTTTAAATACCGTACATTAAGGGGCTAGTTCAGACTAGAATGCAGTTCGGGAAATGTGTTTGTGTTTCCTGCACCTTGTTCCAAATGTACTGCACTTACGATCTGCAGAGGGTGTTAGTGTTAATAACACCCCAGTAGTACAGCACAGTAGTACCATGCAATCCAGTTGCTGTGCGTTTTTTTTTTTTTTTTTTTAGTGCATGCACTACTTTTGGTGCAGTCTGGCGCAATTTCAGCCCATTGAAATGAATAGGCTGAAATTGCACTACATGTAAATCTCACAAAAACGCAGAATACGTTTCTGTGCGATTTTATGGTGTGTTCTGACCCTAAAAGTCCTGAAGTATGCAGATTTTGAAGTTTTATGCTAGAAAAGTACAAGTAGTAAATTGAGTGAAATAATTTAAAACCATATTAAAAAATAGATACATGTTGCAGTAAATATAATTTCTAGAGAGTTATTTAAAAAAAAAAAAGATTGCTTTCTCTGCACCAATACACACTATACTTTTGTGGTGCTATTTGAACATTGTTTTGGCCTGATAAGTGAGAATGTACGCATTTATTCTGCAACCGAAAAGTTAAGCTGTTTAGTATATAAGTGTAGAGGCTTATATATCGCACAACAGTGAAACAACTGCATTACCAAATAGTGTTTTGTTCCTCATGTATTGTCATTGAGGTGGAAAAATGCATTGTGCTATATACATTTTTGTTACATTTGTACATACTTTCATCACTATATATCACATACTGAATCTTTGACTTGTAAAGGGTATATACTTTAATCATTTAAAAATAATTCTGGTGCTACTGAACTATTTTAATACTTTCCAAAGTATGGTACATTTTTAAGTGCGTGCCTTTCTACACTTTTTATGATGAGCATGTGTAATATTTTTTATTTTTTTTTCTGAACTTTGCTTTCTTAAAATAAAACCTCATTAGCAGCTCTTTTATGTAATATAATGTATCATATGATTTTTTTTTCTGACTATGCAATAAAGCGTATTTCCTTGTATTGTGTGTGTGATTGCTGAGCAGTTCTTTGCAGTTTATGTTTTTATGCTTATGTATGGACGTATACATTCTATCGAGCACTATCCTTTGTTTCATTATTATGTTTATTAAAGTTGTCAATGGAGTATTACACTTAGATTTTTCCAATCCCCATTTGAACCTCTTAGTATAGGAACTGTTAATGAAAGTTAACATGCAAGTTACAGATGTTCAGTCCCCATTCACACCAGTGATTAGTGCAAATTCCAGCAGCAAGAATCAGAGGACATCTGTCTCTAAATGCAGCTAACTTCTGGATGTCCAAACAGTGACAAACAGGCATGGTGGCCATCTGCTTGTCATTGCTTTGTATAGGCTGAGCTATTGTCCTTCTGAATGCAGAGGTCCACTGATTCTTGTGGGCGAAATTCACACTACAGCCCTTATTGCAAGTGTTAAAGGAGCCACAATGGTTGCACTCAGTATAACAGAACTTCCTTCCCAGTGTTTGTTTTATCCTTTTTGTAGCATGTAGGTCCATGTGTTAGGATTCCTGTTGTGCATAAAGAGTTATTTTGAAGGAACGTGCAGGCTTGCGAGTACCTAGCTGTCCATGGTCAAGATTAGAACTATGTAGAGTTGGAAGGTCAGTTCAGTGACACAGAGTTTGATATCCTGTAGTTAGCTTACTGTTGCCTTCCACCCACCCTTCCAACCCTTTTTCCTGGAAAGGAATGGACAGAAAATTGTGAGTAGGCCTCTAACGATGCACCGAGGATTAAAATATTTCATAAAAAGAGCAGAAAAGATTTTAACCCCCCCCCCCCCCCCCGCCATTGCTTTAAAAAAGGACATGACGGACATCCTGGAAACTATGTTGTGCTTATCCCATGACTGCTTACAGTTTGTAATAAAAGTATCTTCAGGTGGCTGCACAAAATGTCTAATATAAGAACTCTCTTTGTGCCCAGGGAAATTAAAATTGCTAATGGAGAGATCAGGTAACTATCAAACTGTTCTTAACCCCATTTTGACCAATTAGATGGTCATTAACCAAACTCTAATATTTCATATGATTCCAATGCATCATATGGATCACATTTTACTTATCACCACCATTTTGCTTGGAAAGTTATTCACTAAACACTAGTACACACTTTGCTGTGAATAGTGACATGGTCATCCAACTTTAACAAGAATTTCATATGTTTGCCAACTGTCCTGAAATCCCACTTTGGGCGAAGTGTCAGTCAAAATTGGATATTTGTAGTAGCACTTGTGTGCACATTAGGGGCTGGCTAATGTGCATGGGAGCATAGCCCAATCTACCGAAGTTTCATATTTGGGATGTTGGCAACTATGTCTTTTTCTCACTTGTGCACTCTCTATTTCCATTTCACATTGTCCAGATGTGGTTCAACGTTAAAGAAAAATATGGCCATTTATTTCTGTTTTATCCTCCAACATCATTCATTCTCTTGTGTTCATATCTTTTTTTTTTCACATGCATTTTCCTAATCCTACAATAAAAGCCATTTTACTCACTCCTACTGTATATATGTCATATTTGCTGTGAGATTTTGACAATTACAGCAATTTTCTGCTAGTAGCGTCAAAATGTCAAATGGCTACCTATTGTGCATTACCCCAAAATATATTAAATTGCATGCATTATTAGTTTATCACGCATAGCTCTTATTTTCCCAGCTTCTTAAAATCCTGATGACATCTAGAGTATGGGAAGTTTCATATTTTTAAAGTGTAAAAAAAAAAAAACACAATGAAACCTTAGAAAAATAAAAAAATAAAAAGTCAAAAGCAGGATATTTTCTTTCTGTTGGAGTTTTTTTTTTTTTTTTATGCAACATAGTAAAAGTAATACGGTATGTTGAAAAAAATGAGGATTGATAAGATATCATACATTATCAATGTAATACAGCAAGTTTATAACAAAGGGTTGACATATATGTATATTACCAAAAACTATATATTAATAAAAGACAAATACATTTTATGGGATCTTATAATGCCATTAATTACAGGAAAAATTTAACACACATTGTTTAAATGTCTAATGGTTGAAAGAGAATCTCTGAATAAACCAAGGATCCTATTTTTCATCATAGAATTTCGTAGAAATATACTTCACTCCCACCAAATTACATCCCTCAAAATGCTTCAGGGGATGCCCTATACCAGACTTCTTTTCCCACATTTTTTGGGAATGTGATAAGGTTTCCCACATTTGGCATCAATTGGGAAATTTTACTTCCAAAATCTCTGATAATCAGATTTGTCTTTCATTGACCAACTGCCTATTATTTAAGACCATCCCAGAGTTATCCATTTCACATATGAGACTATTCCACACTATAAGTGTTGCTATACTTTAGCTAATAGCATCACATTGGAAGTCCTCCTCTGTTCCTATTATACAATTGAAAGCGAGAATAAATACAATAAACCTCTGTTGGAGAGTTTTTAGCCAAGTTTACATAAAGGTCTTGTTTAGACTTGCGGTTGGCTCAACAGCGCATTTTTGCCACCCACTAATGCTCCCCCTTAAGCTGCAACAAGAAGTAAACTGGTATGTTTTCATGCCGCAGCTGTGATGTTTTGCTTTACGCCTGCGGAAAAGTTTGCCTGACTTGTAGCGGACCAAATGCTGCACATTCAAGTCAATGGGGAAGTGCCACAAATGCTCCGCAATCATGTTCAATGCCCGCAGTTGCAGCAGGGTTGTCACTAAAAATGGGGTTAAAGTCTCATGGCTTCCTCACTGCCTGCCAGTAGCCTCTAGAGCACGTTTCTGAGCATGGATCAGACTTCAAAGGGAAGGGAGATTTAGATGCACGTTTAGGTTTGTGGCACTACCCCATTGACTTGAATGTGTAGCGCTACAAGTTGGGTAAACTTTGCTGCATGTGCAAAGTATCGCAGCCATGGCATGTGAACACCCCAGTACGCTGCCTATTGCAGTTTAAAGTGTCTCTCCAGTCATTTTTTCATCTTTCCATCTATTAAATCCCTTGTTGTTTTAACTTTGAATAATTAACATTTTTTTTCTGCCAGTAAATACCTTATACGACCCACTTCCTCTTTCTTATGTGGTAATTAGCCTAAGCTAATGGCACCATGCATGGATCTCTCTGTCACTCTCATGAGAGTTTGTCAGGAAGGGAGGGAGTGGGTGAGTCATAGGAAAGCCAAGGAGAGCTGCAGAGCTGGAGGGGGGCTGGATGATGGCAGGGAGATAACTGGAGACTTCAGAGATCCATGTGTATTCATCCAGAGAGGAGAAATGTGCAAGCAAGTAGTGGTGTGAGTGTGTGTGTCTGTCTATATATATATATATATATATATATATATATATATATATATATATATATATATATGTATATGTGTGTGTGTGTGTCTGTGTAAATCCAGGAAGTGAACAGGCAGCAGCTTCAGCTGCCCACAGTTAAAATGGCTGCAGCCAGACTTCGTAAAGGGAGATTTCTGCAGCATTTTTGGCAAGTACAGAATCACAGTATATATAAAATAATATGCAACATGGTTGGGATGCTTCAGAATGGCAAAGATGTTTTTATTACAAATTTATGTGAGCAGACTGCAGTTCCTCTTTAAGATAGAATGGTTGGCGGGCTACAAAAATGTGGCTCAGCTGTGCAATATTTCTGCCCTTCAAACGCAAGTCTAAACGATGCCCTAATGTTAAAGTGGTTCTAAAGGCTCAAGGTTTTTTACCTTTATGCATTCTATGCATGAAGGTAAAAAACATTCTCTGTGCAGCAGCCCCAGCAACACGTATGGTAGCTCCATCGAGATCCAGCTATCTGTAGGAGAACCTCTGCTCTCCGGGGACTCTCCCTCCTTATTGGCTAAGACAACAGCCAGTAAGCCAATGAGAACAGAGCAGTGGTGGCCTGAGCTGCAGCTCTGTGTGTGACTGGCTCAGGAGCACCTATTGCAAGCTGCTTGCCCCATTTGATCCAGCGATGTGCACAAAAACAGCGGCTCCGGCCGCTATCTCTCTCCTCATTAGACAGCTCCTGCTGCTGTTAATCAAATCCTGTAACACAGGAGCAGGGGGTGGGGCCCAGTCCCGCTGTCTGTGTCAATAGACGCAGAAGGGGGACTCGGGAGCGATCCCGCATAGGTGCTTTCCATGGGGGCACCTGATGAAGAGGAGGATCCTAGAGCGCTGGCTAGGCACCCCAGAAGAAAAGGATTGGAGCTTCTCTGTGCAAAACCATTGCACAGAGCAGGTAATGCAGGCATGTTGTTTTAATTAAAAAAAAAAAAAAATGTTTACAACCACTTTAAAGGAGTTATTCCTCATCTTGATATCTCTAATACATCCAGTGTCATTCAAGTTTCTTCCTTTGCAATTTCAAAGCAACAAAGGCGCTTGCGTGTTAGTGCCTTTTTTCCTATGAAAAAAAAAAATCTTAGATTTTTCTACAGGCTTTGCATGGCTTTCCTTTTGCAGGCTAGAGATAGGTGCCTATGTTTGCAGAATGGGAGCAGAGGATGCATACTGGAATGCAGCTCATTCTAGACCTGCTGTAAAACACAAATTCACCATAGATCTACTGCCAAGGTAACTGGCACATCCTAACTTGATCTAAGCATCAAACCTTTAAAAACCCCAGTCAGGAAAGTGTTAAAAAGCTTACAACCCCCTGAGTTTGTAAAAGATCAGGGTGTCTCAGAACAGTTTTCTGTCTCTCCATCTCTCAATATTTCTATCTGCATCTTCTTGATCTCTCACAAGAGAAAAAGGTTAGGAAAATGCCCCAATGGGTACACCTTTTCCTGTGAGAAATTCTCTAATTTCTCTCATTTCCTAATGCATCTCCAGGACAGGAAATGCAGGGACTGGAAGAAAGGCAGATCTCCCCAGCACGACAAAGGTAGCTGAAAATTACCTAATAGGTTTAACCCCAAAGAATATCAAACATGCATAATCTCCAACATATATAAATAACACTCTAAAAGTGATAAAACGTGAAGTGTTTAAAATAATTGACAATGCATAATCTCCAGAAAAATATATAAATGACACTCTAAAAGTAATAAAAAGTGAAGTGTTCAAATATTGTAAAAAAAAGTCCATATATTAAATAATGCCACTTTAAATATGTATTAGTCCTTATAGTGATCCAAATATAAAGTGCTCAGGTGCTAATATACAACAAAGTGCTCCGAAGTGATAGGTGACCCTCTCGGTTCCCCACTCACCAGCTTGCCAATGTTTAGAAGCCTTGAAAATATTGCACAAAAGCCCTTGGCACCAGGATTCTTAGATAAAACTCTCCATACAACTCTCAATATAAGTACATGGGTCCGCTTGCGCATCCACCATTTAAATAAAAAAGAAGCCGTACATAGTGAAGTATGTATAAGCTATTTAATTTCATCACATAGCCAAAAACATACTTACAATGTTACAAGATCATATAGGTATATACACCGAGCCTCGTGTTCGCAGCGCTCGGCGTGCGTTCCACGAGCAGGAAGTTGCTGACCGGAAGTGACGTGCCGCTGTGTTCGTAACCGGAAATACGTCAACGCGTTTCGCCGTCAACCACGGCGTTTTCAAAGACATCACTTCCTGTTTACAGATGCTTTTTATATCCTTAGCTGACCAATCGTCATATCCGGATTTCAATACATTAAACTAAAAATATTGTTTGAAACCTTATAAACTGTGTATCAGAATTGGTATATTGGCACTACCATCCGATACCATATATTGATTTTGAAATTTTGTTTCCTTAAATTTAATTAATAGCGGTAAAGAACGTCCGGGCATCACTTCCTGTTTACACTTGTAGCTAATATAATGGGATACAATTTTATTATATAACCTCACTGTAAATTATACATAAATTATACATTATACATAAATTATAAACAAATCTCATGGACTAATAGATAACAAATTTATTATGGTTAACAAAAATATGTAAAATCAATTTAAATTATTATTTGATAAAAACAGGATTTTATGTGGAGGAAAAATCGATAGAATAATTATTATTAGATAAAAATGGGTAATATTAAATATATAGAAATCTATCATACTTATTTAATAAGATTTTTAGTCAGTGACTCAGATACATACGAACAATTAAAAGGGAACCCCACCAACAAATATAAAGCAAAATTATTAAAATTGATAAAGTGGGCAAGTAAAGAAGGCATTATAAACAAAAAAGAAAGTAGATACCTGGTGCCCGATGCACCTAGGGTACCAGTTATATACCATTTGCCAAAAATCCACAAAAATAGGGAACACCCACGGGTAGGCCCATCGTAAGTGGGGTGGATTCCCTCCTATCACGTCTAGGAGAATACCTTGATTGTTTCTTCCAGCCCTTAGCGCAAGAAGGTTTGGCATATTTACGTGACAGCAAGCATTTAATGGAAATTATAAAAGATATAGAGGTAGAGGAGAATGACATTCTAGTGGGAGTAGATGTCAATTCCCTCTACACTAATATTAAACAAGAACATGCCCTAAGAGCGGCCAAATGGGATTTAGACCAAACAGAAATTAAAACAAAGCAAAAAGAATTTTTACTTCAAGGATTGGACCTCGCAATGAGCCATAACTTTTTTTGGCACGAGAAAAAGTTTTTTAGACAAAAAAAGGGAGTGGCCATGGGAGCCAAGTACGCTCCCTCCATAGCTAACATTTTTATGCGTAAATGGGAAAGCGAACAAATTTTTAAAAATAGACCAAAAGAACTTATTACATATAAGAGATACATAGACTATATTTTTATTGTATGGAGAGGTACACAGGACTCTTTAAATCAGTTTTTAACCTATATGAATAGTAATCAGTATGATATCTCTTTTTCCCATATGTATAGTCTTGATAATATTAATTTTTTAGATTTGTGTATTTTTAATAATTTTAACAGACTTTTTACAAAGACTTATTTTAAAGAAGTCGATGCCAATGGCTATATTCCCGTGGGCAGCTGCCACCACCCCAGATGTCTGAACACAATTCCAAACAGCCAATTAATGAGAATAAGGAGGAATTGTAATAGAGAAAGTGACTATGATGTACAGGCTGATGTAATTATTAAAAAATTCCAAGAAAATGGATATAAGACAAGAGATCTTTTAACAGTTAAAAATAAAATTAGAAATATTGAACGCAAAGATTTATTTAATAAAAAGGATAAGAAAAAAGGAAAAGATTTTAGTCTTGCTTTTTTAACTAGTTTTACAAGACAACATTCCCAAATGGAAAGAATTTTTAAAAGGCACTGGCACCTTCTATTAAAAGATAATGTTCTAAAGACCCTTCTACCTCCCAAACCCCAGTTCATTTACACTAAACCAAAAACCTTAAGGTTACAGTTGGCCCATAATGTGGTCAACCCTCCCACCAAAACCTGCACTTTTTTAGATCAGGTGGGTTTTTTCAGCTGTGGTAGGTGCATGATTTGCAGGACTTCCAAATATAGGAAAAGAAAAAGTAGTGATTTTAAATCTTTTTTTAATGGAAAAACATACCAAATAAATAAATTTATTACCTGCGCATCTACCCACATAACCTACCTCCTCATGTCCCTGTGGGTTACAATATGTGGGAAGGACCACTAGGGAACTGAGTGTGAGACTTAGAGAACATGTTTTAAATATAAAAAAAGGTTTTAAAAATCACAGCCTCTCCCATCACTTTAAGTTAGTCCATCAAAGTAATCCTGCTTTTTTAACCTTTTGTGGTATTGATAAAATTGAACCCCATTGGAGAGGAGGGAATTTAAAAAAAGCTGTCTCATAGAATGAAACACAATGGATCCATCGGTTGGAGACACTGAAACCGAAAGGGTTAAATGTAGATGTAGATGTAAATTGCTTTTTATCCAACTGGTGACCTATAAAGTTCTTTTTTAATATTTAATAATTTAATATGCCCTCCGTTCTCTCCCCTCTCATCCATATAGAAAAAATACCCCTCCTTTATTTATTAATTCCCCTCAGAGATAACTTAACATTTTATTCCTATTTTTAGTCGTATTTAGTTGTATTTGGTCAATAAATAAAATATATTTAACAGTCTATTGATATAGTTTTATAATTATATTTACAAACAAAGATTAATATTAATTGTAATTTTAAAATTTTAATATTGTATGTGTAATATTGTTGACATCTATCTAATAATTATTCTATCGATTTTATATTTTCTCCATAAAAAATTTTATTAAATAAGTATGATAGATTTCTATATATTTAATATTACCCATTTTTATCTAATAATAATTATTCTATCGATTTTTTTTTTTTTTTCCTCCACATAAAATCCTGTTTTTATCAAATAATAATTTAAATTGATTTTACATATTTTTGTTAACAATAATAAATTTGTTATCTATTAGTCCATGAGATTTGTTTATAATTTATGTATAATGTATAATTTACAGTGAGGTTATATAATATTGTATCCCATTATATTAGCTACAAGTGTAAACAGGAAGTGATGCCCGGACGTTCTTTACCGCTATTAATTAATTAAATTTAAGGAAACAAAATTTCAAAATCAATATATGGTATCGGATGGTAGTGCCAATATACCAATTCTGATACACAGTTTATAAGGTTTCAAACAATATTTTTAGTTCAAGGTATTGAAATCCGGATATGACAATTGGTCAGCTAAGGATATAAAAAGCATCCGTAAACAGGAAGTGATGTCTTTGAAAACGCCGTGGTTGACGGCGAAACGTGTTGACGTATTTCCGGTTACGAACACAGCGGCACGTCGCTTCCGGTCAGCAACTTCCTGCTCGTGGAACGCACGCCGAGCGCTGCGAACACGAGGCTCGGTGTATATACCTATATGATCTTGTAACATTGTAAGTATGTTTTTGGCTATGTGATGAAATTAAATAGCTTATACATACTTCACTATGTACGGCTTCTTTTTTATTTAAATGGTGGATGCGCAAGCGGACCCATGTACTTATATTGAGAGTTGTATGGAGAGTTTTATCTAAGAATCCTGGTGCCAAGGGCTTTTGTGCAATATTTTCAAGGCTTCTAAACATTGGCAAGCTGGTGAGTGGGGAACCGAGAGGGTCACCTATCACTTCGGAGCACTTTGTTGTATATTAGCACCTGAGCACTTTATATTTGGATCACTATAAGGACTAATACATATTTAAAGTGGCATTATTTAATATATGGACTTTTTTTTACAATATTTGAACACTTCACTTTTTATTACTTTTAGAGTGTCATTTATATATTTTTCTGGAGATTATGCATTGTCAATTATTTTAAACACTTCACGTTTTATCACTTTTAGAGTGTTATTTATATATGTTGGAGATTATGCATGGTGAATTATATATTTATTGTTGTCACTAATTGCTAGCGCTGCTTAATTTTGTGTTTGATATTTTACCTAAGATTTACTTAGTGTTGCAGCAGCTGCATTTATTTTTACTTATTCACACACATTTATTTTTTTCATCCATATAGCGCGGATTTAAATTAGTTTTTTTATACTATCAAAGAATATATTTATTAGAAAACATTAAAATTATGTCACATGACATGGAGTACACATCAATGCATTAAAAACATTTTAACAATGCACGAAACATGTAAAACATATGACCTCCAAAGGGGCCAATCCTGGCACCCTCCCTGAATCGAATACATTTTAATGTTTTCTAATAAATGTATTCTTTTGATATCTTAACAACTCTGAATAGAGTCTCAGATTTATGCTAGTAAAGTCCTCTTAAAACAGGACGGGGTCCTGTTTTTTTTTTTCTTGTATGCACGTTTGGATGTGGCATAATCAGTGGGAAATATATTTTTAACAGTAATATACAAGGTGCTGCCTTTACAGTTCCTGGTAGTGTTTACAAATTCTTACAGATCAGCCTGTGCTGTATCCTCTCACTCTGTCACTTGCTAAAAGTTAGTGTTGCGTGCAGTCTTATGAATGGGGGATTGGAGACTTGGTAATGCCTATAACAGATTTATGATATAATCTCAGCCCAAGCAAAGTCCCTTGACTGGTGATCAATGACCGTTGTTTACTGTAGTTAAAAGAAAAGGAGATTTTTATGTTGCTTTTTATTGTGACATTTCAGCAGATTGCTTGTACATTACCAAGTGGCCAACTTTATTGAATTCTGATTAGTTAATTTATACAATGCAGGTATCTAACATTTTGTATTAAAAGAATGCATCTTCATTTGAAAGGGATATAGCTAATCAAATGCCATCCAACAAAAGTTAAATATCAGGTTGGGTACACTTTACTATATAGAATGCTGTGTTCTTTAAAATCTTACTTTGAAATAAAGTACCGTCTCTCACTTTTCAGATGTGAAGCTGCATCAGCAATGTATAATTCCCTGCAAGCTCTCGCTGCTTTTAAGTTTAATTGGTTTTGGTCCGGTAAAGTTTTAAGCTTGAAGCAAAAAGCTTGAAGCAAAACTAATCCTTTTGGCTCTGCTAGTAGCAAAGTCACATCAAGTTTCTAAAAATGGGCACTGTCTGATTGGTCATTTTTCATTCAGTGATATATTGTCTGCCAGACAAAACGGTTCCAACAAGCTCAACTTCTCTGTTAAATTTTGTTCAAGCATGTCCGCAGGTCTTCCTATTCAAACTGAAGGTCAAGTGTTTCCTGAAAGTACAGCCATGTGTTCAATGGGTACCCAAACAGAGGATATGCCTTCTACAGATGAAACTTCACAAATTCCTCCATTGCTAAGGTCTAATGGGATTTTTTATAATCACTAATGCACATGCCGGAGAGTGTTTCACTGATTTCACAGAGTGTGACAACATAGCACTTCTGCTCTTGTATAGCTCACCACCTGCAAATATATAGCTTCCTTCTCATATTTTTTGTAGGGGAATAACTGGCTAATTTCAGCTAGAATGTTCCTTTGCACATCATTTGAAAACCAATGTTAAATTCAAATATGTTCTAGAATAGCATAATTAAATGTTGTACCTTTCCCTTTCTTCCATTGCTACTAGCTAAGCGATTAATTATATATATTTTTTTTTCTAAAGAATCATTATGCTATTGTACTCCTGCTATGGGGGGTCTATCCTATGTTTTGTGCTAAAAGTTAGTTTATATGGAGAAATGCACTTCCAGATAGCGGTACTCTGAGTGCATATAGGTTGTAGAAAAGTGCCACATCCTAATATCTAAGCTAGAATTTGCAATAAAAAAAAAAATGGGCTTTGTCGGCACAGAAGTATAATAAAAAATAAACATTTTATTGTTGTACATTTTAAAAACAGAAAACGCCTATAGGGCCACAATATGCCAGCAGTTATGTGATTGGTAAAAGACATAACCAAAACATAATACATAATTACATGAACACACAAGTAAAAATAATTATCTGTAGTGTGATCCACATCAAAAGAATCCTTCAGAGGGAGCAGATGGATAGAACTGGCCTCTGAAGAGATCTGTAGGTGTGGTCATTGCAGGTACATAAGATTAGTATAGTTGGAGTTAGAACACTCAACATGTTTTGCATATGTGCTTCATCTGGAGTTTGAGTTCATCACTCTGTACTCTGCTTGTAAACCGTATAAAACGGACAAGGGGGGTGAGACCAAAGGTGCCGGAAGGAGCATAAGGTAGCTAGGAATCGTACAGCGCTGATTCCTGTCAGTAAGGAGAGGGCAGATTCAACTTTTTGCCAATAGCCCAGGTGTATAAGATGAAGTAATTAAGATTGCTTCAAAACGGTATCAAAAGTCGGCTCCTCCTAGTCCTGTTCACCCCCAAGGATGGGGAATCGCCACCATTTAAAATGTACAACAATAAAATGTTTGTTTTTTATTATACTCCTGTGCCGACAAAGTCCATGTTTTTTTTTATTGCAAATTCTAACTTGTGCTTAAAGTTGGCTGTCATTTTTAAATGAAACCGCTAACTAAAAATGGAAAAAAATATATTAAAACTGTGCTAAAACAAAAATAAAGGTTTGCTATAACAGTGGTCCTCAACCCTGGCCTACAGGGCCCACTAACAGGCCAGGTTTGCAAGATAACTGAAATAAATCCCAGGTGATATAATTTGCTGCTCAGTGATTGCAGTACTCTAGTCTGCATCTCCCCAAAGTAATACTTAAAATCTGGCCTGTTAGTGGGCCCTGAGGACCGGGGTTGAGGACCACTGTGCTATAATACCCCAATCCCATGTGACACTGTTAGTGCCTCTAAAAAAAAGGCTGCTCAGGCATAAAGGTGGGGAGAGAGTCCTTAGCCCGATGTAAGTTCTAACACTGATTGTTTAGTGCCTACATAGGGTTTTTGCTTTTCGCACTCGCTGTTGGGGAAGCGAAGGGAAGATAAATAGAAGATACGTTTGGCTTTAAAATCCAACACCAGGTGCCATCCTTTCCATACACTTGAGGCTGAGCTTTGGGAATTGCAAAGATAGTGGGCTGAGACACAACAGAAATGTTTTTCTTTTTTTTTTTCTGTTATACCTGTCTTGTGGATGCTGGAGCATTCCAAGTAGATTAGGGAGGGTAAAAGGAGCAAATTTAGTTCAATCTTAATTTATTCGTATTTTATAGAGTTCAGAAAAGGCAAAGAAAAAACAGCACAATGTGTGGTAAAAATAAAACCACCACATAGCAAAGACTTTGTCAAATGAGTACAGCACGGGAATAAACCTGAAACTCGTTACAAGACATAGGAGGAGATTTATTAGAACTGGTGCACACCAACCAATCAGCTTCTAACTTCAGCTTGTTCAATTAAGATTTAAAAATAAAACCTGGATGCTGATTGGTTACTATGCACAGCTGCACCAGATTCTGTGTGCACCAGTTTTAGTTAATCCCCCCACAGTCAGGATAATGAACATCACCATTGAATGAATACTATCTAAACAAAAGAATTCCCAAGCTCCTAGTAGTAATAATACAGGTCTCAAGGTCTCGTATATCATATGAAAAAGAAGGGAAAAACGGTCAGCACAGGATCCTAAAGGGGGGAAAAAAAGGGAGCAAATTTAAAGAGGAACTATATAAGCCATCAATCCAGCAATGCCAACCTTAGCCTCTGTATGAGCCAAAAAGTACTGCTACTATAGTACTACAGCTAGACCCAGTTTGCATTCTTGTTGAGTTGGCTTTGGGCTCCTGTGGTGCTGTCATTGGTAACTTATACAGGAGTCTTCGGTGACTTTTTGGCCATAAGAGAATTGTATTTAATCCTTTGTATCCTCTGTTCTAAGCTTCTGCTTTTTATGTGTATATAGAAGTGTTACAGGCCCTATTTGGTGCACTGTATATTTTTGTTTATTTCAGATTCATTTTGATTCCAAGTGATAGACTATGATATTCATTATAATTTTATTGGTCCATTTAAACAGGTGACCATTTAAAGGACAGTGTGAGTGCATTCATTTCTGTTGTAGAAAGTAATGCCAGTTAAACAAAACAATTCTGTCAGAAATTCCACATGAGCTACATCCTTTCGTAGTAGAGCTAGAGACTGAACTTTTTTTTTTTTCATTTCAGATAGAGCAAGGGAGGAGTATAACTGCTGTCAGTTATTTTGCCATCTGTGTCCCATTGGGATAATTTTCCTTCCCTTTTTTGTCCCATAGCCAAAACAGGAAGTGAGAGTAAATCCCTTTGAAGAAAACCCAGGGTGTCGCCAGGGTCACCAAAGCTACTGTCCCCATTGGAAGGTTTTCAATTTATTACTCTTCTGCTGTCAACCCAAAATTTGGGATTTTCTTTTACTTTCAATGATAACAATAAACAGGACAACGAATGGGGGCACAGACAACAATAAAAATCTGTCAGATGTTCTAATCCCTCTCCACTCTGTCCAAAACGAAAAAAAAGAAAAAAAATTTAGCCTTTAGTTACTTTTACAGTCGGCGGGAGGGGTCGCCCGTGCGATCAGGAAGCCTGGCACTGAAGGGAGCAGTTCCATTGGCCGATCCAAGAGCTGATGAGAGACTGGAATGTCCCTGATAATCTCTCTATGGTCTAGTATTTCATCGTATATCTCATGCTTTCAAGGGTAGAGGAGAAGTCCTGTCATAATTTATTGCTATTACAAGGGATGTTTATATTTCTTGTGACAGCAATAAAAGTAATCAAAATATTTTTTTTTTCAGGGACATTGTAAAAATAAAAAAAATCTCACCATACCTGTGCGGTATTGCCACGAACATTTTTAGCAAGAGCAATAACTCTAGCTCTAGACCTATTTTGAAATGCTAAACTGGTAATCTGTAAAAGATTTTAAACCATTGTTATGGAGATTTTTAAATATCGTAGTTTGTTGCTGTTCAACGCACGTGCACAATAATAGTGTGACATATTGGGTATCTATCTTTTTTTTTTTTTTTTTTCATTAAAATTCAATAAAGAGTACCCCCCGAAAAAAAAATGCGTTTGCAAAACCGCTGCGCAAATACCGTGTGACATAAAAACAATTGCAACAACCACCATTTTATTATCTAGGCCCTCTGCTAAAAAATGTTTGGGATTTCTAAGTAATTTTCCAGCAAAAATAGTGTCAGAAAGGGCCTGCTCTTCTTCAAATGGGTAACCCCTGAAACTTCTTAAAGTGGGTAATCCCTGAAACCTGACTGAAACCTTAAATACCGTATTTATCGGCGTATAACACGCACTTTTTTCCCCTGAAAATAGAGGGCAAATGATGTGTGCGTGTTATACGCCGATATAGTGTTAAGAACCCATAGGACATACCCCATAGCAGCGCAATGTAAGGCGAGTGGATGTCATCTTTAACAGCGCAGTCCTCCGGCAGCCTTCCTCTGCTGCAGGAGAACATGTTACACATTCTAAGGCGAGTGGATGTACGGTAACGGCTCGCATTCCAGGCCTCCGGCAGCCTTCCTCTGCTACGGGGAATAGGTCACAGCAGACGAATTCCCGTGGCCGTCAGAGCGTAACCCTGGTAACGCTCTGCACGGCTCGCGAGAGTTTGCAGACTCGTAATAGTTTCACTGCTAACGAGGAGAGAATTGACTGATTGACTGAACTTGTCCCGGTCAGGTACAAGTAGTTTTCATGCCATTTTAAAGCATATGTGACAACAAGTACTGCACTAGTATTAGTTTTCATGCCATTTTAAAGTATATGTGACAACAAGTACTGCATGAGTATTGCACACAAATACAGACACTGCCTTACTGCCTTGCAGTGTTTCTTTACTCCTCCCTGGCAGACTTCTTTTGATACTCTGGTCCACTTTAAAATCAGTGCACACTGCTGCCTTTAGGGGGCCTGTTAGCTAGTGTGTCTTTTTTTCCTGAAATTTCACTCTTAAAATGAGGTGCGTGTTATACACCGGTGCGTGTTATACGCCGATAAATACGGTACCTTGTTATTATTGAGGAGTTTATAAAAAATGTTGCCTCTATTGAGCCAACACACATCTAACTTTAAAGAAATCCATCACCTAACCAAAACCTGTGTTGTGTGTGTGTGTGTGTGTGTGTTTTTTTTTTTTTTAAGCATACTGTGATCTGTATAAAGAAAATATAAACTGCCATGTATAAATGATCACACTGCAGGTCAGATCCAGAACCCACAGAATGTGTTGGTCCTCCAAAAACTTGTCCTGATTTTGCAAACATAAATACACCAGATGGACCAACCATGGATCCTCGTTCTCCATATAATCCCCATGACAGGTAAATTATTTTTTTTTTGTGGTCAGCCTGTGAGATATGAATTGTTCACCTGTGTTCTAAAGAAAATTACAAACACATGCCACAAATGGTAACCTCTGCATAGTGTGTTTCAAAATAACCACTGACCTTGTTGTTTTGTATTAACCATGTAAAATGTGTAAAGTACAGCTTTTTAACCTTCTTGCTAAATACATTACATGGCACAGGATGCTGTGATTGGCCCAGGTACCATGTGATAGCTGGTAGCCAATCACTGCATCACAATAGTAAACAATGGAAGCCATTCATGATTGTTTGCCTACATGGTATTCATGTGATCACAATGATTGGTCATAGCAATCATATGATACCCCGGCTGCTCACAGCGCCATTATCTACTGTGTCCACTGGACACAGCAGTCATGGGGTCGTGCCTCTGTGCACCCCATGTGCACCGCATTGTACAGCTTCCCACTCACAGTAAAAGTACTGTGGACAGGGGGCAAGTGATTAAATTCATATCTGCTGCGTGAATTAAATTAGGCTAAGTGCTTCTTTGCTATTCAAGAGAAGCCCTGTATTTGTATCAAAGAATTAAACCTGAAATGTAAGTTCCACATTAATGTTGCCTGCAGTTTTATATTACCTTTAACTGCAGCAGAAAATGTGACTAGGGCATTTATTTATTTATTTATTTATTCTGGGGCCTGTAATTTCTTTACTCATAGCTAAACCTTAGGAACTACCATTCCACTATCCAATGAAACTGCCTTAGGCCTCATTCACATTGTCGCCAAACGGGTGGTAAAAATAGGTGGTTGATCTACGCTTTTATCACCTCCTGACTGCCTACCTACACATTTTTCATGGCAGACACTTAAATCCATCAGTGCTTCATGGTGTGGCAATTTAACTCTGCAAGTTGAGTTAGTAAAGCATTCCGCTTGCCAAACATTCCTCATTGATATAATATAGGCCTGTACCATAACTGCTTCCATGCTGCTTGGCACACTTTAGCGGCACAGAATTGCCGCTAAATTAAAAATCCATGTTGTAATTGGGGGGCCTTAATGAGGTGGCATTATCTTCACCTGAACATGCCACTTTGAAGGTGGCATTAGCGGACTACGAGGGCACTTTCTTTCTCTAAAGTTTTTTAACAGCAAAGTAATCACAAATTTCACCCATGGGTCAAATAAAATTTGATCACATAATATAGGAATACAAAAGGTTCAAGCATGAAAAAAGTAAGTGCATTGAGGTACAAGGTATGGAAGTTAAGATAAGAAAGGAGAAGATGTAAACAAGAGAGAAAGGAGTAGAGAAATGTTGGGGAGGGGAGTAAAAGGCAAAGGAGCAGCAGGAAATACCGCAGAGGCCATCAGGGCACCTAGTTCTAATGTTCCAGTAGTTGTGTGGTATGTTGAGGGAGCGGGGAGTAGTCAATCTATGGCTGACAAATTGAAAGAAATTTCTCAGAATAAAGATGTATTAAGGTCTGTTTCCTATCTAACAAAATAGAGAGGAGTTTGGTTATACATTTCCCAAGATAGCAGAATATCCAGGAAACCACACCCTTCATCAGGGAGTTAGACTTGCATACGTATTCAAAAGCTTTCAAGGACAGAGTGAGGCTCAATATATAGGTGAAGAGTCTACGACAAGGGTTTTTAAACTATGGCCCTCCAGCTGTTCAGAAACTACAATTCCCATCACGCCTAGTCATGTCTGTGAATATCAGAGTTTTACAATGCCTCATGGAATGTGTAGTTCCACAACAGCTGGAGGTCCGTAGTTTGAGGTGGCGTATTTGAAGTAACAAAATAGTTTGTTATTGCGGAGATCTTGTTAAAAGTAACAAGCTTCATGCGTATTTAGAAAGGAGTGTATTGTGACAAAGCCATGTGAGATCCACCTGCTTCTTTGTGGTAGTAGATATTAAGTACATTTTTGTTTCGTACAACATTTTTCTATTCAATAAATGTTTGGTGGAACCCCATATAAATTTTAACTCCTGGAGCTAAAAAAGTGCATAAAATGTGGGATGGTATAGGTAAGACTCTAAAGTAAAGATAAGAGTAATTTAGGGAGTAAGAACCTTTTAATTGTGTCGATATGGCCAAACAATGAGATGTAAATGTAGTCCCAGGAAGTTTTTTTATTTAATATATTTTTTTTTGTTTTCGTAAAGAAATAAACGTACACATCAAAAAAATTAAAAAATTATATTAAGTTCAGTACAGACAGCATTTCAATAGTATTTCAATGACTCTATGTATCGTTGATACTGTACCAACTTAGATTTCGAAACAGCCGAAATATAAAAAGAAAAATAGGGAAAAGAGGAGAAAAAAAGGGGGGAAAAAATTAAATGAAAGATATCTTACATTTAATTTACCCCCCCCCCTTTTTTTTTTTTAAAGTGCTGGCCATAGGTGGTGGGTCCAAAGTAACCATACTTTAAAAAAAAACATTAGTTCTATTAGTTCCTGTGTGCCTATCGATCAACAGAGAATGGATTTTGCTCAAGAAGGTGCTTAAATCAACGTCTGTAACACAAATCCATCATTCTTATGTAATCACAATTGCCGTATAAGCTAGAGTGGTTTTAAATTAATACCATCCACTCCATATTGCTGTATGTCTATCCAAATTTCTTTAAGGCTACATTCACACCTGAGCGTAGCGTTTTTCGCGCGTTTTTTACCGCGATTTTACCGCGATTTTTGCGGCGTTTTTTACAGCGATTTTACCGCGATTTTTACCGCGATTTTTGTGCAGGCGTTTTTAGATTGAATAGAGATCAATGGAAAACGCCTGTAATCTGCCCAAAAAGAAGCTCATGTACTTTTTTGAGCTTTGGGCGTTTTGTATACAGCTTCAAAACGCTCAGATGTGAACAGGGGCCATTGAAATGAATAGGATTTGTCTTGTTGGGCGTTTTGAGAGCTGATCCTGGAGCAGAAAAACGCCCCAAAAACGCCCCAAAACGCCTACATGTGAACGGAGCCTTAGAGATATACAAAAATTCTTCCAGCAGACATGCATCATCTACTCTCTTTATCCATTGTTTCAATGTTGGGCCTGCTATTTCACCCCACATAGCTGGAATTAAGGCCTTTGCAGCATTCAAAAGGTGTGGGGCAATTGATCTCCTATATATATATATATATATATATATATATATATATATATATATATATATGTATGTATATGGTGGATCTCTGGTACAATGAAATAGTATTGTCCACGGGTCCATCTGTAATGTACAGTTAGTTATTTTATCTATATATTCGACCACCTGTAGCCAGAATAAACAAATCTTCAGACAGTCCCACCAAATGTGGGCATGCGAAGCAGATTTCCCACATTTCCTCCAACATAACGATGACTTAGGGGGGAACATTTTTTGCAGTTTAAGTGCCATATAGTACCATCTAGCTAGTAATTTATAATTAATTTATGTCATTGTTGATGAAATTGAAGTGCTACACGCTAATAACAAAATGTTATCTTTCTGTATATCAGTCAATGGATGTTGTAAATCCAATTGCCATTTATCAAGGTAATCTGGGTAAGACAGTGACCGAATCCCTATTAAGGCTTTATAGAATTTAGATATTCCGTGGGAGGGGGTCATTTATTTTGTAATATTACCTCAAATGGATTTAAATCTACCAAACCTTTTAAGGGTTGGGGTAGGGCTCGTATAAACCCAGCGAGTTGATTATATCTCCATTGACCTAAATACTTGATTGATTGTTTTTTTTAAATCTCCGTGAGGGGTTTAAGGGAACCTGCTGTATTACTTAAAGGAGAAACAAAGGTCCCTTCTAGGACCATTGATCAAATCCCTGATCAATCGTACCTGGAGGGAAAAAATTATGTTTAAGTAGAGGCATCAATGGGGAATTGTATTGCCACTTAAACCTTTTATGTAGCATATCCCATATAGCTAATGTAGAAATACTTCTAGAAGCTCTCGGAAGCCAAGGGATAACTGCTAAATCCACCTTTCTCATCTGTGACTCCACTTGTACCCACAATTTTGTATTTTCTGCATATTTCCAGTATTTAATCTGATTCAGGACTATAGCATGGTAATATGTTTTTATATCAGGATAGGCAAGGCCTCCATTATGAGGATATCAAGTCCCAGGAAGTTAATAGGTGTTAAATGAGAGGGGAAATTTAGGTTTTGAAAAAGGGTTCCGAAGTTGCAGCAAGTGCAATATCAAGATATGTAATAGGGCGAGACCATTGAAACTGAAACTGGGTCTGTAGAGATTGCTTGGTCAATGGTAAGGTGACATTCAATGCTTTTGAATATTTGACATGAAGGCCTGAATTAGAGGTAAATCATATAAGAAGAAAAAGGAAATAGGGGATGTGCAGTAAAGGGGATGTTCAATATAATAAAATATTGTTTGCAAACAGAGCAGTATTATGTTGGATGCCTGCTATTTCTATGCCCTAGAAGTTTGTGTTGGACCTGATATGTGTGGCCAGAGTTTCTAGCCCAAGGATAAATAGTAGGGTATTCCAAAGGGCCATTAAGGGCACTTTCATTGGATAGGGTGGGTGGTAGCTAAATGAGGTTAGCCATAAGTCTGGGAAAGTCAGGCCCCACTAACAAAGCTAAATGACTACTAAAGTGAATCATGTTTATAATTAAAGGCAGAACTGTATTTCAAGTAGTAAAGGTTCACTTTAAGTGTTTTTGTATTTTTAATGAATAACTGTCACAAGTGCAATCACGATTTTTTAGTAGAAATAATTGCAAAACTGTCACTAATAGGTAAAACTGTTTTAGTTCCTTTGAGCTAAAGGCAGCCTGATTTGTACTACACAGGCAACTGATCTTGCTTGTTAAATCCCCCTCCCAATGATAAAATCCTTGCTTCTAAATTTTTATGCACATGTTGAACTTTATTAAAAGTTCTTTTAACAGCTCCTTTGAAATTAATTCTGTTCTGCCTCTCCAATCTAAGCACTGCAGATGTGTTCTCTATGACTGAATTGTTGCAAGATAGCTGTAATTTACAGTTTCAGTAGAATTAGCAGACAGTGATTTGTTCCAAATTACATCTTGCAGATCATAGAAAGCTTTAATCCAAAACATCTGCAGATCGTCCTAGATAAATATCAGATAGGTTAGTATGTCTGTCTAGCTCCAGCAATTACTTGCATTCAGAACAAAAACTAAAGACACACTAGACCTGATGACAACCAATGATTCCCTCAGTTTGGATGGATTTCCTCTCACTTTGTTTTGGCTATAGGAAGGAAAAACCTGAAAGGGGGTTACATTCCTCCCTTACTCTTACCAAAATTGACAAGTTTTAATTCTAATTTAGGATCTTGCACTGCTCTCTTTAGTGAACTCTATAGGAAACATCAGGTATCGATGAGCCCTGGCAGTGTTAGCATGCATTGAAAAAAGATTGGGCAGATATACATCCATCGCAAAGGTAAATCACGACGGGAGCCCCTGAGGACTTCTCTGAGACCCTAGTGTTCCTCAGAACCCCAATTGAGCAACCCTGCCTTTTTAGAATAATCGTATTGTAGTCACAAGTTTTACAAAATACAAATGTTTTCACTACAATTATACAATCCTTTTATGAAGGAGAGCCAGTTGTACTGCCTGAAAGTGAAAGCCCATAACTACTACAGTAGGTGTCCAGCAAATTAAAAATTTGCATATGACATTTTTTTAATTTCATTTGAATACATTTAAGGGAAGATGATTTTATATTTTTTAGCCATCATTGTTGCATAATTAGATCCCGTCATTAAATTCAACGCTTAAAAAAACATATGTTCTTTAAAAAGTTGCATTTCTTTCTTTAAAAAAACGAAAGTTGAAAAGGATTAAAAGAGGTGCATGGAAGCCAGCCAGCCCCAGTCTAATGTACTCACCCTCCAGTCTGCCACCAACCAAGTAGACCTGTCTCATGATATAAATAAAGAACAGGGGTTTAGTTGACACGCATTTGCAAACGCATGTGTAAGCTGCAGGGCCACTACACGGCACCCTGTGTTACCTGCAGTCCTAACACTTTCTAATTTGAATGTCTCCACAATGGAAGCACATGGCTGCTAATGGATGGATGGGAGACAGGTGGGAGGGAGCAGCCCAAACCTCCCCCAACCCACCCCCATCCATGACTGGTCTAGTATATCAAAACTCTAATAGCGATGTTGTAGTGATGGTACAAACTGAAAAGGACCAGCTGAGAAGCATACACATCCATCCCCTTGGCGGATGCAGTGTAAAACACAGATTGGGACTTTATATGAGGCATTGGCCTGTAAAGCACAGTGCCTCCATCCCTAATTTCATAAAATATTTGGGACTTTACATGAGACAAGCAGGTCATGCTATTGGTCTCCATCCCTGTATATGAACAAAATGGGGTTGGAGACGCTGGGCATTACCTGCTGGTATCTCACTTAAAGTCCCACGTAGCCTACATTGTTCATTTCTTTCTTTAGAAGTTTTCCCTTGAACATTTTGCTTTGTTTAAAGCTTTTATTCAAACAAAATATAATTTTACAGTACATTACAATGTTAAAGTACTGTGACCTAGATCTCTACACAATTATACTGAAGTGTAGCAATCTTCTGTTATTTGTTAAATTAGAGATACAAGGTTGGATTTATTTTCCCTTGAATGAACTTTTATTCTCCGTAAAGAATTGAAATGTTATCATAGTGTTTGGTTCTAAATATGTATGTAGGTATGTATTAATATATATACAGTGGCGAAAATAATTATTCAATCCCCTGCAGATTTTGTAAGTTTGCCCACTTACAAAGAAATGAAGGTTCTATCATTTTTATCATAGGTATATTTATTTATTTTTTTTAAGAATTGTATTGAGTTTTACAGAAAGGTAACAAAAACCACAATAAAGAAAACAACAACATATGTGAAATGTAAAACAGATTTCCCATACTTGAGTAGGAACAGAGCTTAATAGTGGATTACTTCTGATTCTTTGAACTGTAGTTTTCAGTCGTGTACAGAAGGCCTGAAGTCTTATAGAGGAAGAATGAGGTAAAGAGGGAAGAACTTTCAGTAAGCGTTATCATAGGTGTATTTTACATGATAGAGTCAGAAATTTAAGAAAAAACACATGATATAAATTGCGTTTTATTTCAGTGAGTAAAATAAGTATTTGATCCCCCAAGCAAAATATGACTTGGTACTTGGTGGAGGTAAGACGTTTCTTGTAGTTGGTTATCAGGTTTGCGCACATCTTAGGAGAGATTTGGTCCACTCTTCTTTACAGATCTTCTCTAAATCCATAAGGTGCCTTGGCTGTTGCTTGGCAATTCGAAGTTTAAGCTCCTTCCATACATTTTCTAAAGGATTAAGGTCTGGAGACTGGCTAGGCCACTCCATGACCTTAATGTGCTTCTTCTTCGGCCAGTCCTTTGTTACCTTGGCGGTATGTTTTGGGTCATTGTCATGCTGTGGAAGACCCATCCACCACCCATCTCCAGTGTTCTGGCTGAGGGAAGAAGATTTTATAATACGTGGCCCCGTCTATTGGCTCCTTAAAATGGCAAAGTCGGCCTGTACCTTTAGCAGAGAAACAGCCACAAGGCATAATGTTTCCACCTCTGTGCTTGTCTGTAGGGATAGTGTTGTTCGAGTCATAGCCAACATTTTTCGTTCTTTCAAACACGGCGAGATGAGTTAATGCCTAAGAGCTAAATTTTGGTCTCATCTGTCCACTGCACTTTCTCCCAATCCTGCCCTGAATTATTTAAATTTTCATTGGCAAACTTTAGATGGACCTGTACATGTACCTTCTTTAAGAGAGGGACCTTGCGGGCGCTGCAGGATTTCAGTCCATGGTGGCGTATTGTGTTACCAGTGGATTGTTTTATTATTGTGGTACCAACTGCCTTGAGATCATGTAGTTCTGGGCTGATCCCTCACTTTTCTCATGATCATCCTTGCCCTTGGGGCGAAATCTGACATGGGGCGAAATCTGACATGGAGCTCAAGATCAAGGGCAATTGATGTTAAGTTAATTCCAACTCAATACATCACTTTCATTACTTATCCATGACTTTAATAAGCTGTGTCAACAAAAAAGAGAATGTTAGATGGTAGTATGTTAACTGAGAAAAGAAAAAGGAAAAAAAAAATAGTAATAGCCATCAAAAGAAGCATCAAAGAACAGATGACTTTTATACACATAATGAGTTGTCGTTAGGAGCACCTTCTTAAATTGACAGGACTAATCTGTGTACCACATGAGCACATACTGTAGTCAGTCTGTGGGAGCCAGAACTATTGTTGGTTGGTAGGGGATCAAATACTTATTTTACTCACTGAACTGCAACTGAATTCATAACATGGTGGCCATCCCTTGGGCCATGGGTGGGCATCCCTGGGCTCATGAGTGGGCATCCCTGGTGGTTCTAGTTGCCACCCCCCCTCCTGAGGGTCTGCACTGGTAATCAATGATCTGATTACCAGTGCAGACCCCCCCTGTCAGGAGAACCGCAGATCGGCTCTCCTCTACTCGTGCCGATCAACGGCACTTCCTGTGTACTATGTGACCAGCTGTGATTAAACACAGCTGGTCACATGGTAAAGAGCCTACGTCAATATAATATGTGTTTCCTCCAGTATGTATATGTATGTATGTATGTGTGTATATATATATATGTGTATATATATATATATATATATATATATATATATATATATATATATATATATATATATATATATGAGAGAGAGAATTATTATTATTATACAGGTTTTATATAGCGCCAACAGTTTGCGCAGCAGTTAAGAATCCCTATTAGAACTACAGCTGCTTCTGGTGAAGTGCACTTATTGTACTCACAAACATAACTTAGTCTGAATCCCTATTTAGTCTAACTAGCTTGTGACATTAAACAGCAAAACCCACCAATTAAGAAATGGCAATGAAAATGACCGAGTATCAATAAATTAATTTATTATAGTAGAACATTTTCTTGGCATATGTTATCAGTTGCTAGTATAAAAAGCTGCTTTATATACAGTAGTGTGAATTTCTGTATGCTCTGTTAAAATTTGAAAAATAAGAACGTATTTTTGTATTGAATTAATGGTTGTCGATCATGAAATCAATTTTGAAGCTGAATTCATTATTTAATGCTTACACTATCAACAATATTTAAGTTGTTCCTCGGGACAAAATTAAGTCCTTTTCCTATGTTCACACAAGAAGGCTGTTCAGTGATTTACAGTTGGCTTCCTTGGGAAAAGCAGATAAGTATGTGAACAGTGATCAGCCGTCTGAATACAACTAAATAGGCTGGTATAGGTCCTCTAACAACCAGTTCACCTCAGCAGTGCTGATTTCAGAAACTGAGTTGGCTACTAATGACATCCCATTCTCCATGTCTGGGTGGCCATAGATTGAAATAGTTTTTAGACGCAACAGGTGAAGAGACTTCCCAGTGGGACTAGCCACACGCTTCCTCTTGATTCAGGTGACAGATGGATTTGGCACACAAGGGGGAAGCTAATTTCTCTGTAGGAAACAAAACCATTAGATATGCATTGCGGATATTTTCCATCATATTGCTAAGTGTCTTCATATTTGTTGTTTCTAAAAAAAAAAATTCTCTTTCGTTCATTGACTGACACAGCTCCTGATCTTCTTAACCATTCGGTTATACTGCCCCCTACAGGAGTAGGACACTAAGCAGAAAAAAAGTCTGGCTACGCCTATGGGCCTTCCTAGGGGGTATGCTCCCTCTCTCTACTATAGGTACTCAGTTTTTTTTTCTGCCTAATCAGGAATCTTGTTTCCAGTGAGATCTACAATTAAATGCCGGACTGGGTGACAAGCTGGATAATTTGGATCCAGCGGTCACCCCAGTCTAGCCAGGGAGCGCGTGCACACCTCAGATCTGAGTTAGGTCGGCCACAACGTAGCCCCAGCAGACGGCAGCTGGCCTGCGAGTTAAATGCCTCGCAAGGTCACATACGACCGGGATTCGGCCGGAGTCGCAGTGTTCCTCCTGGTCAACAGCCCCCCCCCCCCATTTAGATGGAAAGGAGCAGTGCCCATCTGGTTCCTGGTATGATAAGTGACTGTCCCCTTTCTCCCCCTGGATGGTTTTGGGGTGGTCGTGGGCTCCTCCATAGGACAGTTGGACCCCTGGGTTCCCCTCCTTCCCGTTGGGCACCCCCCTGGTGGTCCCTGTGGGCCATATCACCCCTCCATCCACCCTCCCTCCTTTACTGATGCTGGGGCTATGGGGTGGCCTGGTCCACCGCCTGGGGTCGGCTGTGGTGGGGGGCTGTACCTGGTGGGGCTCCTGCCAGGGCCCCCCCCCTTCCTGCCTTACCCATTTTCTGAGGCCTAGGGATCCCTCTTGGGTCCCTGGGAGCCTTATGGTACCACCATTTTGCTGTAGCCTGTGCACTCTTGGCATGGCAGCCATGTTTGTGTAGTCTGGTGGCCAGTTTGCGGTGGTTTGCCATTGAAAATAGCGGTGGCCATGAAGGTTGAGCCCTGTGGGTGACAATTTTGGTGGTGGGAGCCTCTCCTCATCCCCTGGTGTGGACTCCTGGATCTTTTCACTTCCTGATCGCTGTACTTGCAGTGCAGATTATCCTAGTGGCTGCAGGTCCCCTTTTCTGCTGGGTGGTGAGTCTAGTGGGGTCCTCTCCCTCTCTGCTGCTGAGGATCGATTAGGTGGTCTGTTACTGGCGACCAAGTGGTGCTGCTGGAGCAGTGGGGGTGTCCTTTAGCAGTGTTTTTTACACCTTTTTCTTGTGGAGTCCCCCTATTGACTCATGGAGTGGAGTTTTTAGAGCACATTTCCCCACCTGATCCCCTCTCAGAGGCTGCGGGGCCCTCTGGGTCCCAACCATCCATCGATGCACTTATGGCGGTCCTGGGGTCCTTTTGTGTCCCGGGTGGAGGTGGCTTTTGGGCTACGGGCTCCCTGCCTCATCTGTCTCATCAGATCCCTGAATCTATTTTGGCTGCCGCGGACGTGGGTCACCCTGCTGGGTCTGCGACCACGCATCCTGAATCCTCAGATAGTGAGGAGGTTTCCTCCACTCCTGCAACTATGCATGAAAAGGCACTGGTGGAGGCACTGATTGTATCTGTGCTTGAGACTTACAGTTGGAGAAATCAGTTGCGGCTGCGATGGAGGCGTAGGTTCCCTTTGGCACTCACAAGCCATCCAGAACGGCAAAGGTGTTCCCTTTCCCCTCCTATTTTGACAGTATTGTCACTAAAGAGTGGAGACGACCAAAGATTCCCCTTGGGTTCCCTAAGCGAGTTGCTAGGCAATACCTCTATACGGAGTCCCTTCTAAAAAAAGTGGACTGTTCCACCGGTGGTGGACACTCAGGTCTCCAGATTGAACAAAGCAACTATGATTTCAGTTGTAGAGTCCCCAGCCTTTAAGGACTGGCTGACAGGAAGTCAGAGGCTGTGGCCCGCAATATGTAAACCCTGGCTCGTTCGGTACTGAGGCCGATATTCACCATTGCCCTGGTGTCGCAGACTGTGACTAAGTGGGCTAAGATTTTACGCTGTGACCTGAAGGGAGAGCAGCTTCCCCTTTCCCTTGCTGAGCTGGCAGACCAGCTGGTCCAGGGGCTGCAGTTTATATGTGATGCCTCTTTGGATTCGGCTCCCCTAGTGGCTCGGCTCTCTGTTTTTGCAGTGGTCCTTCGGCGTATCTTTTGGCTCAAATGCTGGTCTGCGGACCAGACTTCTAAAAAGGCCTTGACTGATCTTTCCTTTCAAAGAGATCGCCTGTCTGTTGCTACCCTGGATGACATCATTAAATGTCTCACAGGGGTAAAGAGTACCTTTTTTCCGCAGGCTACTAAGGGCAAGGACCCTCGTCATAGACGTTGGACCTCCTCAGCTCATAAGAAGCTTCGTCCCTCAGGGTCGACTGACAAGGGATCGGAGCCCTTCAGGCCTCCTCTAGAAGATCCATTCGAACTTGGTCTGGAAAGTCAAGTGCAGGCCTCTCCAGACCTGCGGACAAGGCCCCCTGCGCTCTCACCCATATCTGGGATAGGGGGGCGTCTTCGCTGGTTCCTGGACCCATGGACTCCCCTGGTACAAGAACAGGTGGGTCCACGAGGTCACTTGATCCATCTACAAAATGGAGTTTTGTTCCTACTGTCCGGTAAGGTTCTTCCTTCCAACATGTGGCTGTCCCCGGTCCGCTTACAGGCTCTTTTTGGGGTGGTGCAAGACCTTTTACATTAAAGGGTGCTGGTCATGGTTCCAACTTCGGAACCATTTCAGGAGTTTTACCCAAACCTGTTTACAATCCCCAGGAAGGAAGGCAAGGTGCATCAAATTCTGGACCTCAAGGCGCTGAACTGCTTTGTGCGGGTGCATAAATTCAGAATGGAGTCTGTTCACACAGTGGTGGCTTCCCTGCAGGGGGATTTTCTTGCCTCAATCAACATCAAGGATGCTTACCTTCACATTCTGATATGTGTCTGTCTCCAGTGCTTCCTCCGCTTTGCCATGGGAGAGGGGCATTATTAGTTTGTGGCGTTACCCTTTGGTCTCGCCTCTGCTCCTCGGGTCTTCGTGAAAGTGTTGGCCATGGTGTTAGCATTGTTATGCCAATGGTAGATCGTGGTACAGGGCTACTTAGATGTCCTTCTGCGAGCAGAGTCTCCTACTGCTCTGGTGGAAAACCTTGAAATCCTTATGAGTTTGAGGGAGTTTGGCTGAATTCTGAATTTTTAGAAGTCGGCTCTGTTTCAGTCCACAAAGCTGGACTATCTGGGTCTGACACTGGACTCAGCCTTAGCCAGAGTGCTCCTTCCTCTGGACAAACTCCAGTAACCACAGGCTTCAATTTGTCTGCTGCTGTCCAGCCGATGGTCATCCCTCTGGACTTGCATGTGGGTGCTGTGCCTGATGGAGTCTATCTTCATGGCGGTTCTGCTTGCACAGTTCCATAACGGGGAAGGAAAGAGTCCCTGATAGGGTGGCTTCGTTCTTCGGCGATTCGGCTTGGCAAATCCTTCCTACCCTTGTTTTGGCAGTGGTCACCATGGATGCCAGCCTGTCTGGCTGAGGAGGCATCCTCGGCAAAAATTCTGCCGAGTCCAGACTACGGATCAATGTCTTTGAACTCCGAGCGATCAGACTGCCTGGAACATTGTACCAATCGTCTTCTGGGATGTGCAGTGCGCATTCAATCGGACAATGCCATGGCCGTAGCTTATGTCAATCACCAAGGGGGAAAAAGAAGTGTCTTTGCAGCTCTGGAGGTAGCCAGCATTCTAAGGTGGGCAGAACAATTCGTTCCGGCCTTCTCCGCCGTACACATTCCCGAGGTAGAAAACTGGCAGGCGGATCACCTCAGGCGGCAGACGTTGAACCAAGGGGAGTGGTCCCTTCATCCGGAGATGTTTCATCAGTTGTCTCCCCAATGGGGCATCCCTGAGGTGTATCTGTTGGCTTCCCCGCTCAACTGAAAGGTGCAGAGGTTTGTGGCTCGGTCATGGGATCTTATGGCGGATGCCACAGATGCATTGATGGCCCCATGGGGTCAGTATCGTCTGTTTTACACCTTCCCTCCAGTCGAGTTTCTGCCAAGACTTCTATGCAGGATTGAGGCAGAAGGGGTTCCAGTCATCTGAGTGGCTCCTGACTGGCCTCCCTGGGCTTAGTACTACAATCTTCCATCCTGCTTTACTGTTGCTGGCTTTGACAGCTTGGTTGTTGAATGCCAGGGGCTAATGGATAGAGGATTGTCTGAGTTGGTGTTTCCAATGCTGTTAAAAGCTAGGAAACCTACTTCTAGGAAGTTCTACCATCGTCTTGGGGTTCATCCTCGCTCTTTTTAAGTGGCTCGGCTCTTGACCTTCCTTCAACAGGGGGTTCAGCAGAAACCGGCCTTGTGAGTACTATCAAGGGTCAGGTGTTGGCCTTAACAGTCTTCTTTCAATGGCCCTTGACCACATACTCCCTAGTGGGTACTTTTCTACAGGGAATGAGGTACTCGACCCCTCCAGTACGGTCTCTGTTGCCGCCTTGGGACCTCGATTCGGTCCTCCAGAAGCCCTCCTTTTGAGAATCTTCCAGAGATTCCCCTGCTTACGCAATCCCAGAAGGTGGCCTTTTTGGTGGCTTTCATCTCTGCGCGCAGGGTGTTGGAATTGGTGGCGTTATCCTTTTATTCACCTTACTGGTGGTTCACAGTGATAAGGTGGTTCTTCGCCCCTGTCCGTCGTTCCTTCCTCAGGTTGTCTTTGATTTTCATTTGAATGAAGACATTGTGTTGCCTTCCCTGTGTCCCAGGCCAACACATCCGAAGGAAATTGCTTTGCATGCCTGGACCGGGCAATTAGGGTGTACCTGGCAGCTACGGAGTCTTTTAGGAAGCTAGACTCGCTATTTGTGCTCACGGGATGGGCTTTGGAAAGGGTTGTCCATTTCCTCTGCGACAATTTCCAGATGGATAAGACAGACGGTTATTCAGGCCTTTACCATTAGTGGTCAGGTTCCTCCTTCCCCTGTCAAGACACACTCTACTCTACTTAGTGCCTCCTGGGCCTTCTGTCATCCAGCGTCAGTGACGCAGGTTTGCAAGGCGGCCATCTGGTTGTCGGTGCACACTTTTACAAAGTTCTATAAAGTGGATGTGTTGGCATCTGCGGATGCTTTGGCCACAAGATTTTGCAGGCTGCTGTTTAGGGGACCTGGTTCTCTCTGAGGGTGTATTGTTTTTTTCAGATGAGCTCCAGTTGTTTTAGTTGAGCTCCTGTTTACCTGGTTGGCTATAGTTAGCCTTGGGAGTTTCTTTTCTCTGTTCCCACCCCTCATGTTTAACACTGCTTTGGGACGTCCCAATGGTTAAGAATAGCGATGGGCCGAACACCCTTCTGTTCGGTTCCCACCAGAACATCTCGAACAGGGAAAAAGTTCTAGCGAACATGCAAACTCTGTTAAAGTCTATAGGACACGAACATGAAAAATCAAAAGTCCTCATTTTAAAGGCTTATATGCAAGTTATTGCCATAAAAAGTGTATGGGGACCCGGGTATTGCCCTGGGGGACATGCATCAATGCAAAGAATTTTTTTTAAACTATAATTTTTAAGGGAGCAGTGTTTTTATTTATGCTTAAAGTGAAACAATAAAAATGAGAAATTCCTTTTAAATATCGTGTCGGGGGGTTCCCTAATGTGCCTGCAAAGTGGAGCATATGTGCGATGTATGGATCTTGCTGCAGCAATACTGGCATTTCTAAAGGAAAAAATGTAATTCAAACTTGCTCATGGCTGTAATGTTTTGTCGGCTCCCGGCAATACAGATAAAGAAACATGAAAAAAACAGCGTAGGGTCCCCCTCCCAGTCCATACCAGGCCCTTCAGGTCTGGTATGGATTTTAAAGGGTATTCCACGCCAACATTTTTTTAAAAAATGGCATGGCCGCCCCCCCCCCCCCAAAATATATACTGAACACTTATCTGAGCATGCGGGCCAGGATGCATACCAGGCCGCTTGCCCTCAACATGGAGAGAGTGCTTTGGGGGTCCTAATTACCTGCCCAATCTCTATTGTCACACACTATACACGATTGCCATGTAAGCAGCAGACTTATATAGTGTGGGGCGTGGACATTATTGGCTAAATGCCTTTGGCCAATGATGGCTGTGACAGGACATTGTGATGTGATTGGCCAAAGCATACAGGTCAGGTGCATGCTTTGTCAAATCACAAGCACTTAATGCACTGCAGTCACGCAGTGCATTATGGAGCGCTTATCGGCGGGCAAACTTGCCGCCGAGCGCCCCGGGTGTTCATGTGTTCAGCAAACACACGAACACTCGTTCAAATCAAAGTTAGGTTCGACTTGAACATCAAGCCCATCTCTAGTTAAGAAGATCAGGAGCTGTCTGTTAAACGAAACAGAAAATGGGATTTTTGACTTACCGTAAAATCCATATCTCTGATGTACATCGACGGACACAGCACCCACCTCTCTGTGGACTTGTAATTCTTCTGACACTGCTTGTAGCAAAACTGAGTACCTGTAGCAGAGAGAGGGATTATACCTCCTGGAACTGCCTGTAGGAATAGCCAGACTTTTTTTCTGCCTAGTGTCCTACTCCTTTAGGGGGGCAGTATAACCCAATGGTTAAGAAGATCAGGAGCTGTATCCGTCAATGAACATCAGAGAAATTGATTTTACGTTAAGTCAAAAATCCCTTTTTTTTTCTGTACCTCTACAAGGCAAGTAGTTACAATCAATGTCCAAGCTTGATAAATGGCTTGCACTTATTGGGTCTTGTATGACCAAACTTAGAAATGTTAATCATTAAGCATTCTTCTTCTGAGAGTGAAAGGGTTGACTTTTTCCTGCTTTAAAAACAAGTATGGTAATTTTCTTTGAGAATTTTATGTGAGCTTTCTCTTTTGGCTTTCTTACTTCTCATTCTTTCTTTTTCATTAGAAAGGCTTTGTTTGAGAATCCTTTGGAGAGTCTGCCAAAATGTGCACCCTTTCCACCTGCAACTATAAGGACCCTAAATGTCAGTAGTCAAGTAGCTACAATATCTAAAACTGCATCAGTTTACATGAGGTTAGCATTTTTAATGTGAATTTTCCACATAATGTTGAACGTTTTATCCAATTTTGTATGCTTCTAATACACCGCTTAATGTGGTATTCTTACCCCTCTTGGCCTCACAATGATTTGTTTACACATTGGTACCTTTTTACTCTACTGATGCCCAATTATTGATTTGGGTAGATCACAACAAAAATCTGTTTAAAGTATGTTTCCACCTTTGCAGTCACATGTGAAAAAAAAACACTATATATTTACAATGTGTGTTCCCATTCAAAAAGCATACCTAAAAATAATTACAGCAATCTTTTTAGTAGTTCCTTTGTGGCAGGCTTTTGAAAGGTGCACAACTTGGAACTACATATTAGTAGGAGAAGTGTGAAAAAACACAACAAATTTAAGGTTTATTGATGCAGTGGGCTAAACGGGTAACAATGTGGTCTGTAGCAGATGATGGTAGATGCTATAACTGGCTAACCTGCACCTAGAAGTTTTTCATCTGTAATAGTTTGAACACTACAACTACTAAATTTGGCTAGTAAAGTTCAGTATGTGGTAATAGGGATGCTTGTTCAGTAATGAACATGGTCATTACCTATTATGTAAAGTTGACATGTATTTAAATATTTCTAATGCTTAAAAACTGAAGGTCTGCTACAATAGTGCCTTGTACCATACCGGAGAATACCTTTCTGGAGAATGAAAAAGGTGCAAACAATGGTCTTAAGGAAAAATGCAGCGTTGCTACTCAGACATTTGAAGATCTGTCACCATCAGGGGTTACCTCTCCATCACTTACAGAGCAGCCTGTTATTATGGCTTCTGCCTCTTCACAAACATTCAGGTATTTTACATACAGTAATTCAGTCTTTGCAGCTACAATGTCATTTTTTTTTTTTTTCCTGTTTACAAAAATGTGGGAATAGTGATACTCTTCTTAATGCCCTCTTGTGGACCTTGTGATGGAAGCACAGAGAGCTGGGCAGTAAACTTCTTTCCGTGTCTGTATGGTGATGCTCTCTGCATTGCCTTGCAAGAAGACAAGGAAACACTAGTGGGGTCTACTTGTATCTAGGACGCATGAACACTAGAGCTGCAAAATCAAAAACTTTTGTGCAAGTCAAGAACAACTACGCATTATAAATTCAAATGACCTCTAGACAAATTGAAATGCACAGTGACCACACCATGTAGTGAAAACATAAAGAAATATTAAACTTACAGTCAGAGACTAACAAGAATAACAAAATCTACAGTTGAGGATGTACTGTAAATGCACTGAAAGACATGCCCATAAGGCAACTATCAGACCCCAAATACAAATCATGCAGATCCTTCCCATCTTACTAATATTTATATACATATTTGTTATATACTTATTTGTTTTGTTATATTTGTTCCAGCTCTTCATTCTATCTATGTAGCCCGGACATTTTGGGGCTTTATGTAATGTAATAATATGTATTTATGATTGCTGTACCACATTTTATTCTTACATTTCCTATTGTTGTCAACATAAACCCAATAAAATTATATTTGTTACCTTTTACATGGTTTGGAAGTGTGAAAATAATTTCCTTTGTTAGTATATGTGGCACATTTAAACCCCCAGGCCTGATGCTTGGACTGCACCCTTTCTGTGTGTAGACCAGCACATGCCTCCACTCCCTACATACAATTTTTGTTCTTTTTGGGGGAGGTGCCAATAGACGATTATTTAAATAACCACTGTGTCCCCCACCACAATTCCTTACTAATATTTATATACAAAGCTAAGTCATGTATAAACAAGACAGCCCCCCTCTGAAGTTTAAACAAATATGCACCATATTGGAGAGAGACTAGGTCCCAAAAAAGAAAAACCACAAAAGTGAATATAATGTGAATATACAACATAAAAAACAGTATAATAAAAAAAAATACACAGAATTAATATTACTAATCTTGTAACTATCGGCGGAGAAAAAAAGGAATAACAATTTATGAATACAAATAACTGCCCAAGTTATTTGTATTGTACATTGCTGTCATATACCTCTATTAGATTGCATGTTTTTTGGTGTGTTTTCTGAAAGAACACCAAAGGCTCTGCATGCTGCATCTTTGGTGAGCTTTCAGAAAATGCATGTTCTAATTGAAGTCTAGGGGACAAGGTAACCCCCATGAAAACAGTGGGAACACTGGGCCGTAAGACTATTCTCAATTTTATATTCAATTTTGGCTTAATACAATTCTGGACTAAATTTTCTAGTGTGGCTGTCTTGTTACCTTACATATTATTTAACACATCAGGAAGGCTAGATTTTCCTACAAATTAACCATGATCAATGTGATATCAAAATCAGCAATATAGGTGGTCAGGATCAGGCTGTTTACACTTCCACATAACATGGGTAAGGTATTTATACTTTTCAGATACTTTACAAAGCTGAGTGGTCAATCTAGAGTATATTGTTAAATGGTTTATTTTCATGAAGGTCATCATTACCCACTCATATATATCAGCTTGCAATGTCCTATATTTTCTTTGCAAGAGATCGGAGGGTACTTTAAAAATCTATACCTCATCTATACTACAGTCCCAACCAAGCTGGACATTTACAGCTGGAGGGCCACCATTTTGACACCCATCATTTGTTAATTGAGCATCTAGTATGAATGCAGCCAATTCCCTCTGAATACTAGTTCATGTCAGACGTCCCAACGGTGGGTATACTATGTCTAAGGTTTGGGATATTGCACTTATAGGGGTATTCCTATTGAAATTCAATAACTTGCATATACCAATACTTATTTGCAGAAAAAACATGTGATAATCATAGTAGTCAAATATGGGATGTTTTCTGATTTTTTTTTTTTTTTTTTTTTTTTAATAGCTGGTAAAGTATTTAAAAAATAAAATTCAAATGGTTGCGCCACAATTCAGATAGAACAGTAAGAATAATTATTTGGTATTGCCACAGTTTAATTGCATTCATTTTCTAGTCTTGTTCAGTAACATCACCTTTCAGTGTTTATTCTTTTGTTTCATGCTCTTTCCTTTTGGTTAGGCATGTGAGCGCAGGCACATCTGCAGAACAATTTCCTGTCATTCAAGAATCATCATTATATACACAATCTTCTTTGACTCAGGCAAGGTACAAATCAACAGTGTTTTTTTCCGGTTGCAACAAAAGCTAAACATTCATGATGTAAGCTCATGTAGTAAATGGCTGACTCTACATAAAGCTAGAGCCAATGAATTGCATGAATGGATGAATGGCAGATTTTTTTGACTCTCAATTCGTTTAGTGTTGGTTACACATGTGATCAGTTGTGATCAATGCTGTTTATTTCCTATAGCTAGTTGTCCAGGCTTGCTGGTAAAGGAATATTGAAATATAAATTTTTTTATTGATTTGTGTATTGAAGATATGTGCTTTAGGGCTGTTATTTTTTTGTTGATCAGGTGTGGACACTTTACTACATACATACTTGGTTTGCATTAGTAACTAACAAGTAGTGAAGCAGGAAAATGTAGGACAGCAAGCCCCATCGGTATGCATGGGAGAACATGTTAATCCATGACAATTAATGTTTCTCATTTTCAGACTGCACTGTATAACTGACCCAGGGAGGTTGACCTTCGGAAGATTTAACCCCACACCCCCCCCCCCCCACCCACCTTCATGACAAGGCCATTTTTTTTGCAATACGGCATTACTGATCTACTTTAACTGACAATTGCGCGGTCAAGAAATAAAATGTATGTAATTTGTTTTTCCACAAATAGCGCTTTCTTTTGCTGGTATTTGATCACTGCGTTTTTGTTTAAGACTGACATTTTTGGGGGGGAATAAAAACATTTTTACTTCCTGCTATAAAACATATCCAATAATAAAAAAAAAAAATAAATCTAATTTCTTCATAAATTTAGGCCAGGTTAGGTTTTTGGTAAAAAAAAAAAAAAAAAAATTCCCAATAAACGCATATTAAAGAGGTTGTAAACCCGTACAAAGTTTTTTTTTTTTGGTAACCTGTAAGAGAAACACAATGAGCTAGTATGCATCGCATACTAGCTCGTTATGCAATACTTACCTTAGAACGAGCCCCCGCCGTGCAGCCCGCTTACCTGTATGACGGGCGACATGTCCAGTCGCCCGTCTTCCGGGTTCGCGGCATCCGGCCATCTGATTGGCCGAAGCCGAAGTGACGTCACTCCCGCGCACGCGCGCGGGAGCCAACAGTCACGGCACGGGACTCTGAAGAAACGGCACCAGCGGCCGTTCCTTCAGAGCACATGTGCCAGTGACGTCACTGGATGCATGTAAGGTAAATATCTCCTAAACGGTACATGTTTAGGAGATATTTACAGTACCTATAGGTAAGCCTTATCATAGGCTTACCTATAGGTAAAAGTGTCCGAAGAGGGTTTACTTCCTCTTTAATTGGTTTACGCAAACCTTATAGCATCTACAAACTATGGGATATATTCATAGAATGTTTATTTTATACTGTTAATGGAGACAATCAGCGACTTATAGCGGGACTGCGATATTGCGGCGGACAATCGGTCACTGACACTTTTGACACTTTGCAGGAACCAGTGACACTAATACAGTGATCAGTGCTAAAAGTATACCCTTTCACTGTACTAATGATACTGGATGGGAATGGGGTTAATCATCTAGACACTCAAAGGGTTAACTGTGTGCCTAGCCAGTGTTTTTTTATGTACTGTGTTAGGTGCTTTTATTAAGGCAAGGGATGGATTTTGTTCCCTGCTTTGCAGGAACACACAATCCATTCCTTTCCCCCTGTTAGAACTGAGATCTGCCTTGTTTACGTAGGCAGATCTCAGTTCTGTGTGTACTATTGGCGATCTTGGGAGTAATTACAGCAGAAGCAGCATACCGGCGGCTGCCATCTAGCTGCAAGTAAAGCTGCTATGGGGCAGACGGCAAGTGGTTTAACAGGTCCTCTTTTAAATCCTAAGTTCACTTTTTTTTTTTTTACCCTATGTACCAATATACCATTAATGCCTTACCTCCGCCTTTAGCGCCTTTTATAGCAAAGTCCCTTATAATTTCCTGGTATCTGTCCTGCAGGATGGGAAAGCTGTTAGGCCCCTTTCACATGGGGTGGATCCGATTTGACAGACTCCACTTGCTCAGCGGGGATCATTCTGCTGATCCCATTGAGCAGGCGGAAGACAGGTCCGTCTCCACTCACTGTGCAGAGATGGACCTGTCAAAGTCCCACTGTCCTCTATGGGGAGATTGGAGGAAAACGTACAGCCTGTCCGTTTTCATCCAATCTGACCCGCTGGACGGATGGCGAAAGTAGCGCCATATGTCTGTTTTAAGCAAATCTTTTCGGATTTGAAGCCAGGCAAGTGTCAACGGACATTTCCCCTGACATCTGCCTCCCCATAGAGGACAATGAGTGGCCTGATCGAGCCAGCTTGAAAAACGGACAGATGGATCCGATCGTGTTAAAGGGGCCTTAGAGTGAGGATGTTTTTTAGCAGCTGACCTCATTAAAACACACAATGCACCTGCCCAGGAGATTACACCCTCCCATCTCTGTAGTTACATGCTCTCCAGTGCAGTCATTTTAATGTCCTTCTCGGTTGATGGATCGCTTTCTATCTTTCCTTCTCCCTGCATAGATCATTCATTGTGTGATCACATAACACCTTTTGTGAAGCAGATCTGTAGTATTAAAAACAGAAGTGTGTTTCTGGATGCCTGTAAAGCTCACCATACATTGTACAATTTCCTGTAGATCTACCATCAAATATGTAGTGCAAGGACCTGCCTAATTGGATATAGAGTGATTGGATAGATATGTATGTCCTCTAAAGGATATTGTACACAGATTGTAAAATGTACTACAAATGCCACAAAACGTGCAATAAAAACTATGCAAACTGCAACTCACCACAATGCCTCATGAGCTACTTTTCTGCATGTAGGGCAGCCAGTTAGAAACAATGGGTTGTCCTATGAGTATTGCAGGAAAAAACATGCCACTATGCTAGTTGTGAATGGGCCCTCACTGTGTTTACAGCCTCCCCCCTCCCTGCTCACTGAGCTGGATTACAAGAACAATGACAGCTGAGTGTCACCCCCCCCCCCCCCCATGTACTTGCATAAATCTGCCCATATACTATGGCCACTCAGTACAATTTCCTATAGATATGCCAAAACTTTGGAACAGGAGAACCCACCTAAACAGTATATTCAATTTGTAACAAATCAGGCAGGCCCTTGTACTACTTAGTTGTTAGTACCTGAAAGGTAAAACCTCTATTCTGTAATGCAGTGCACGATGGGGTTAAAGTTTCTTGAATTGGCACATAATGCTACAGGAAGCCAGGGCTCAGAATGCATTTTTTACTATTTTGAACAGAGAGGTGCAGATTCAAAGCTGCCATGAACTGGGTAAGTGAGAATCATGACATAAATAAATTGGGCAGAAAAGATATTAGAAAAGGCTTCTATTTACTATGAAAAGTGACATTCTGCCTGAAAAGGTGAACCTAGCCTTTAAAATGTACTATAAATGAGGCCCAATTATTTTTTTTTTTTATATAAATGCATATGTCCAGCAGATGTTTCAGAATAGAAACACAGGAGTGCCTACTGCTAATTGTTTTTGAAAGTCCAGACTCTTGGGTTACTATTTTCTGAATCAATAACTGAGAACCAGGAAGCCAGTGAAGTAAGTGTTCTGATGTCTTTGACTTTCTAATTAGTACAGTACTTTTAAAAATAAGTTGTCAGGCATCAAAGATTAGATGTAAGTTAGTGGATAAATACATTTTACTGCAATGGTTCACACCCATGCAGGTGCAGCCATGGAAACATGCAAAGGAACATGCACATTCAAAAAGAAAAAAAAAGGGAAAAGCCTCCAGGTGTACCATATGGCCTAATGAACACTGGGCATTTTTTCCAACTCTTCTGAATGCCTTTATCTTGTCAGGAGAAAAATAGCATCAAAAATACACCTAAAACTTTTTGTAAACTTGTTTAGACTCGTTTAGGCACATTAAGTGCTTGGCCAGTGAATACGAGGCCTTAAGATTCTATGACCTTGCCACTACTGTCAGGTTAAAGTGACTGAGAGCCAAGTACATAGACTCCCAGCCACTAGTCAGTGAATTTGGCTGTGATTGTCTTACAAAGCATTGCTACCTAAGCATGGGTTTACCATAAACAGTTGCTTCAATTTTGACTTTATCTGTCAAAAGGCAGACTGCTTCTTTGTGCCAAAGAATTTTGTGAATTTAATCAATTTATCACTTAAAGCCTTCTGACTAGAATCACTGTGGTCTCAAAGGCACAAAATAGTCATGGCAAGGGGTGGGCTCAGGTGTGTTGGAAATGTAGTACCATCCCACCTGAGCTATCCCTACAGGAAGCCCACCAAGCAAAGGCAGTGCGGCATTTAATGCCCTGCAGCTGCACATACACACGCTGCCTATGATTGGCAGTGTGCAGTGACGGCTTCCTGACAGGATTGCTCAGGCAGGTTGGGACTACGATCCGAACACACCTGAACCCATCCCTAGTCTTGACTATGAATGGGTTAGAAAATCAAGAAAGATAGATTACTATGGTAACAGGATTTGGACGGTAATAGTATTAAGTTTGTCATCTTTTCTCAATTTAATGTCCAATGTACTTAACTTTTTTTTTTTTTTTTTATCTAATTACTTTTCTTGTATCAGTGTGCATGTAAAGAAAAACATAATAGAAAACCCTCTGGACAGACTACCAAAAGCTGCCCCCTGCCCTCCCCCAGTTCATGTTACTGTTCCAGTTCAAAATTCCAAGAGCAAATCCAGTGCAGTGGCTGCAGTGACTGCTATTGTGGGTGCACAGGCCAGGTATTGAAACGCTTGTGATCTGCTTGCACGTGACCTGCAACACTTGTACCTAAGCACCTTTTTAAAACACATTGTTTTGCAGTGTCTAATTATATATTTAATACTATTTGATAGATAAATGAGAACTTTTACTAAACCACAATTAAATACACACAGATAAACATATTTGTCACAATTATGTGGTTTTATATCTTCAGTATGTGCACCATACACTCAGAAATATTATCGGCTTGATTTTGGGGGGGGGTGTAAAAAAAACCTCGACTATTTGTATTTGTTGTCTTGCATAAAGAAAATGTCAACTCCTTTTATTTCTACTCCTCATTTTCTTGCTTTCTTAGACTGTCTGGTCCCTTTGTCTATCGCTCTCTCTTGGATGCTCTTCTTATAGAACCTATCATTAAACCACCTTTTCCAAATTCAAAGCCAGCAAGAAGGTCCACTGGTGTGCTTACCAGTGAACAATCTGTGAGGTGAGATACTATTATGGTAAATAATCTATAGCCTAACCGCTTTGATGTCGGTGTGCTTTGGTGAAAAAATACATTTTACCATTTAGATAAGGGGCATCACAATGGTACTCCACATTGCTATTCCTGTGTTTGTGTTTTTTTTTTTGGGGGGGGGGGGGCATGGATCCAAACCTAAATATGTGGTGCAACACTAATTATTATAGTTCCTACAAAACTCTATGGGAATCTGCTACGCAAGTACAATCTAGAGACACTGAAGATTTGTGACATAGGTTGTAAACAAGCTCTTAGAGGCTGCAATCATCGAATGAAGGTGAGTATGCATCTTGGCAGCATGTGTTCAATTAGGTCAGGAAAGTGGAGCAAAAAGGAAAGTGTGCTTTTGTTTTGAGTGCACTTATCCTTTAACAGAAAAATGTGAAATTTACAGATGAGCTGTCTATCTTTTACCCTACTGAACATTTTGACTTGCAGTTTTCACTGAAAGTTCTGTTTTATCTGTTTTATTTCTTCATATGCTCTGTTTTATATGGCTTTGTTTTTGATGGTTTACAAACAGCATATCATATATTTGACCACCTTTATTAGAACTCATGTTCTTGCAGTGTTCATAATATTTTGTTGCTAGATTTTGTGTGATTTTAGAGTTTTGCATGCATCATTTTCTATGGTAATGCATTTGTATGCTTTCGGTGTATGCATTTTTAATATTCATAAATGACTTGACTATGCGATTACTTTCCTGGTATGTTAAATCAAGAGGCAAAACTTTTTTGTTTGGATAGAATGGCGAGGGGTTTAACACCTGTCAGGACTTTATTGCTCACTATCAGGTTGATTTATTAAAGGCAACTAGACTGCACTTTTGCAAGGGCAGTTGCGCCAGAGCTTAGTAAATGAGGCAGAGCTCTGCTGACATCTATCATCCAACCATGGCAAAGCAAAAATTCTGTTTTTTTTTTTTATTATTTTAATTCCCTTGCATGTGATTTGGGTGTTCTTTGTAAAGTTAGGCTTTACCTAATTTACTAAACTATGGAGCAACTGCACTTGCAAAAGTGCATAGTCTATTTCCCTTTAGTAAATGAATGACCCTATGTCTCTGCTGCGATGATTCGTTCCCACTATTTGTTCTAGTGATGACTGCCACGGTAGCTGAAAGTGAGGGTAAGTTTTGAGTTCTCACAAGAACCAGAACAGGAATAGAGGAAATTTTTCAGAGGTGACTCTTTTTGGGGGGGGGGGGGGTTCTAATTTTAAGAGATTTCCTCTTACTTCCTGTTGTGTCTGCAGGACAAATTGTCGCAGTACATTTCCTTAAAGTGACACAGATGTGTCATTGCCTGAGAGCACTGATTGGGAGGCGGTCGGCAGACCTTTTGCATTCATGCGCCATCAACAAAAAGCTGCTGAATGGCCGGATTCAGTTGGACCGGCTGCAGTACACATGGGCCGAATGTCCGCCGGTTTCCATTGAACCACCCAATGTCATCCGACATTCGGCCTGTGTGTACTATGCTTAAGAACAGTCTTAATATGTACAGTACCTTTTAAAGGAGAAGTTCACTTTTAGAAAAAAATAAAAAATAAATACACATTTTTTTTTGCAGGTAAAAAAATGTGCATTTATTTTTTGAGCCTGTAAAGCATTGCACCAGCGATCACCAGATCACTGGTGCCATGCAAGACTCCAGCAAATCTCCCAGTACATCCTGTACAGGCAAGAAGATCCAATCTGACGGGAAGAGCTCCACAGCACCTTGGTAGTTAAGTAAAAACAAAAAGTTGACAGCTGCAAAATTCACAGGACACTGTAAATAAGTGACGCGGCCACGTTTTTTTTTAAATTGTGACAGCTAGTGGGGGGGGGGGAATATCCCTGCTAGCTGAGATCGGGGAGGTGCGAGAGGCGGTAAATTTGTAACATGTTACACCCTGAATATGGGTGTTACATGTTATGAATGGTGAACTTATCCTTTTACTAGTTTTTACTATAGTCAATAGAGAAACATTTGGTCTCTTAATAAATTGACGTGGTAATTCGCCCAAAACAGTTTTTAGTGGATATGGTTGGTTTCAATCAATCGCTAGCTTCTCTGAGAACCCAGCAGACAGATCTTTGTTATGGATCCTGCTTGAGACCACTTTTGCTTGGATATGACTAATTTTGCTTGCGCTCATGTCAAAGTGATACTATGACTATGTACACTGAGTCAGTAACTTTAAGGTCTTGAATGGAATTATTAAAACTGAAATGTAATTTCTGTTTTTATTGTTTTACCTCATATAGTGATTCATTATTAACCCATGTATATCTTTTATCTTATTTACAGTGATCCACTGGAAACTAAACCAGTTGCTGCCTATTCTGCTGAACCAGCTAAGAATATGCCAAGTTCATACAAGTCTGGACCAGCTGCATACAAACCCAGTGGTCCTGCAAGCAATGCCAAGCCAGCAGGCTGGCAACCAGGTAAATATGTCTATGTAATATTTTACAAGTGGCATTGAAAGTGTGATTCTCTTCAAATATGGTCAGAGGTGAAATTTATCTTCATTCAGTTTTAATTCTGCATCTGTCTGTCCTCCCTTACATGCTTAGGCTGTCTAGATAATTCTGGAGGTCATTGTTCTAGTTCTGTAAAGAATCCCTAGGTTTGTAGAACAGTAATGCTGAGCACATCAGAACTAGGGGTTTTTACTAGTGCTAGATTACTTTCAACAACCAGACAATTTGATAGCCAAATATTACCTAGCTATGTGTAATGTGCAGCTGTCTCTCAGAACTGAAATTCAATCTACCTACACCCGCTCAATTATTTGTGATTGATACGAAATAGTTGTTTTCATAAAAAAAATATATATTTTATTGCAGTCCAAAATATCATGCAATTAAAATTTTTTTACTGATCTAAATGCAGTCTATTGTTTTCAATATACCTGTACATAAATGTGTGTAAAAATGTGCTGCATATATAGATGAGTGCAAAAAAAAAGAAATTTGCAAAATGGTCACTTCAAGAGGTAAACGCATTAAATTTTGGCCAGGAATACTGATGTTCTAACATCAGTACCATGTGCAAGGACCCTTACTGTGTGGTGTCACTGGGCAGTTTGCATTTCTGTGACATTTCCCTACAGTAGATAGTGACTGGAAAGTTCTGAATTCTGAATACAGGATGACATATTTTAAAATGTAGAGGTTACCTTGCCCGTAGTTTTACATTACTATTTTTACAGTATGCACGCAGCATGTACGTGAACATTTTTTTAAACTTGGAAGTGTGAATAAAAATGCCTACTGTATAATTAAAATATTGTGTTTTCTCTTGCACTGCTTTTACATTATGATTGCTGTTAGTGTGCAATAATTCTGTTTGCCTCTAGGTGGTACCATGTTACTTTGAAATGGTTCTGTCTGAAACATTTTTCTTATTGAGAATCAAATCCTGCAAAAAACTGTATCGATAAATCAAAAAAGGGGCACTCGATCCATTACTGGTTTATCATAGCTACCTTTTGGCAAAGACATGATAGGTAGATGAGAATAGGTCTTATTCTCAGGTTTAATGATTTCTGAAATGTTCTTTCATTATATATGTATACTATGTTGTTGAGCTGGCTAGCTTTACAAGCTTTTTTTCTTAATCGTACATTACAGGACATAACTCGGGTATATTGGGATACGCTGCTGCCTTCAGGAGATTGGACAATAACAAAACAAAGCTGAAAGGACAGCCCAGTATATCCTCTCCCATTCGCAGTATGCCTGGGTTTTTTGCTAGTGTTTTAGGAAAATGGACATCTTCTCGCCTTGTCCATGTACCTATGGTGCAAAGTCTTTAGTCAGCTATAGAGTGCCTTAGAGGTCCAAGGATTTGTTGCACCCACTCATGGATGCCTCGCCCTGAAGAATCCTGGGGGTGAATGCCAGCTGGAGGGGTGAAGAGGTGTTAGGATGGGGTATGTCTCCTGTAACCTGCCTGCATCTCTGACCTGATTAGTGGGGACCATAAGGCTTTTCTCTTATGGAAGCGTTGGTGGGATTATTTTGCTCACTTGCTGAGCCTCCTAATGAGTTGACTCCGGAGTTCTAGCTGGTAATGCTGCAGAAATTTTGTTTCAGATCTGATGCTGGCTAAGACACCTTTGGTTGCTGACCAGTACCAGGAGGGCATCTCTGTGCCAGATTTCATTCTTGGCTGGGTGCTCTTACTGTGTCTCTGTGGCTCCTTTCCTGAGGGTCACACATGCATGTGCTATTTCTAAAGTACACATTGACTGGTACAACCTTTCCCACCACCCCTTCAATCCACCTGCACCTCTGATCCTTTAAGACTGTACTTGGGCTACCCTACTGCCTCCAACGACGAGTCACAGGGGGCATTAACCCTTCCTGCTTCTGTGGTATTATTGTGAGTACCCCTTGTAGGAATCCCTCACATGTATTCTTAGTATAGGGGTTCACAATTGCAAGGGCAACATTCCTATGATCCTTGCCAGCATACGTTCCTCTGATAATTCCTGGGGGGTCCTCAGTATACCTTGTAAAAGATCTGATAGGTACAGTACAGAGATGCGCGTGCACACACACACACACACACACTGTATATAAAAAAAACTCAGAAGTTTATCAGAGAAAATGGCGTGAACAAAAGATTGAACATATGAACAAATAACATCCTTATGGTTCAATAGGATTACTGTATAAAGTAACTAGCAAATACATTAACGCTTAATACAGTATGAGGCTATACAATTAATTATTAGATAGCTTAAGATTTTCAATGCCATATGATTCATGTTGAAAAAACATTAAATTGCTATTGTTGTAGCCAAAACATTTTATGTAGAGTAGGAGTTCTCAGGTGAGCGATGTAAAGTATAAGAGGTTGTAAGGAAAAGCGGAAGCGTGAAATGCAGAGCAAGGTATGAAATATAGAATTTTAAGGGAATCGCAAAGCCATTAGAGAAGTAAAAGACATAATGTGTTATCAGCCCTCAGATGCTGATTTCGGAACGGTTTTCAGAGTCAAGCAATAACTGTAGAGGAATGTCCGACCATGTTGTATTGGTTAGAGTATTTAAATGCAACCCATGCTCTCCACATTTTATTAACTTTTTCTATGTTGTCATGTGCTATGGCCCTTGTCTCTTCCATAGTATAGAGGTTTTCCATAGCTCTGAGCCATTCTATAAGTGTTGGAGCTTGTGTTGACTTCTAGTGTCTTGAAATCAAAGATTTAGCTGCAGTAAATATTTGTCTGGTTAAGCAGTTTTTATATTTTTTAAGTGAGCAATTGGAGACATGCAACAGACATCATGCTGCGGATAGATCAATTGTAGTTTCTGTTATTTGCTTTGTCAAATTTATAACATCCTGCCAGAAATTTTGAATAATTGGGCATTCCCACCAAATGTGTATCATTATGCCCTTCTCTTAGCGTCAGGGTACCATTGCTGTATTTTTTCTTGTGTGTTGTACCAATGTGTGAGAAGTTTGATTGAGGTCTCTTGCAAACATGTGTTGATAGAACATTCATGGGCAAATATACAAGCCTGTAACCATTGTTTATCAGTGAATGTGATGTTCAGAGCTTTTTCCCAGAGTGATTTATATCTGTTAGATGCCTTAATGTCATGTCGGCGGATTGCAACCATGAATATATCAGGGAAATGGTTCTACCAATCCTAGAGCCTTCCAGGCATATTTTATCCAGTGGGGTTAAGTTCCTGCTGAAGTTTGGGTATTTGAATGTGGCATGTATATAGCTGTGAAGCGGTCGATTATCTCCAAAATGTCAAATCCGGATTGCCCTGTTCCCCTTTTAATGTGTTGTGAAGTTTCAGTTTGCCCTAATGCATGCAATGTGTAACCAGAAGAGGTTTAGGGGCCTGGGTTAGGGCTAGTGTTGTCAGGCCCGGTGTGAAGTCTGGATTTTCACCTATCAGTGTCAGTGGACCTGGTGATGAGGATATTGCTGTATTTCGCATGACTTTCTGGAATATCTTTAGCGTAGCCCCAATTAAAGGATGATTTTTCAGTGCAGGTGGGCAGGATTCCCAGAGAATCCAGGGTGAGTGGGTCACTGGCGTTATGTCTATTTTATTTTCCAAAATGACCCAGTCTTTGTCATTAAAGTTGCAATTCCAATCTATGATTCTAGTGATATGGGATGCGTAGTAGTAGTTTTTGAAATTGGGGAAGCCCATTCCCCCTGTTTGTTTGTCATGAGTGAGGATGCGTGGTTGATGCGTGAGGTCCATAAGAATTTCATTAGCTTTGCTTGTAAGGTGTGGAAGAATCTAGTTGGGATAGATATTGGTATGGTTTGGAACAGGTAAAGGATCCTAGGTAGGATTGTCCTCTTTATTATTGCCGCTCTGCCGAACTATGAACAATATTTCAGTGTCTAGCTGTCCAAATCTTTGTTTATGTTTTGGAGCAAAGGGATGAAGTTTGTGGAATACGTGCAATTTGTGCTGGTATCGTGTAAAGTTTCAGTTTTGAGGGTAAGCTTGAGCGCCTCGGATTTTTTGTAGTTGATTTTGAAATTTGACACGTAGCTGTAATGCTTGAACTCATTGCAAAGGTTAGGCATAGCGATATGAGGTTGTGTGATCAAAAACCACGAGTCATCCGCGTAAGCGGCGACTTGTACATGCTGTTGCCTACCCGAAATCCATGTATTGATATTGAGTTGTTTATTGTTCTGATCAGAGGTTCCAGTGTTATAATGAATAGTAAAGGTAATAATGAGCAACCCTGCCTCGTGCCATTATGAATGTGTACGGAGTAAAAAAGGGTGCCATTGATTTTCAATTTTGTCTTGGGATTTTGATAGAGTGGCTATCCAGGTGTTCATATTTGGATTTAGACCAATGTGAGTGCATGTTACAAATAGGAAGTCCCAGGAAACATGATCAAAAGCTTTTTCAGCATCAGTGGATAAAAGCATACTTTCAAAATTATCAGTGCGTGCCCTGTGGATCAGATTAAAAAGCCTTGGTCACATTGTCCCTAGGCTCTCTGCCCGGCATGAACCCCACCTGTTCATGGTGGTCCTATTATTTTGTGTAGTAGTGGGCATAACCTATTGGCTAGCATTTTGGCAAACCGCTTAAGGTCAAGGTTAAATAACGAAAATGGTCTGTAGCTGTTGCACTGGTCTGTAGCTGTTGCTCTCTGATTTGTCTTTTAATAGGTTTAGGAATTAAGGTAATATGAGCCTTTAAAAATTCTTCTGGTATTGGTTGGGGATCTTTTAGATGATTAAGAGTTTTCAAAAGATGGGGTGTCAGGAGAGTGGTGTATGTTTTGTAGTAATGGGTGGTAAAGCTGTCTTATCCTGGGCTTTTCCAAGGGTTGAGCGAGTTGATGGCAGTGAAAAGTTCTGGTTCAGTGAACGGGAGCTCTCGTTGTTGGTTGTCATTTTTTCAGAGAGTGGGTGGGGTGCTATTAGATAAATAGTCTTGTATTACATTCAGGCTAGAGCCTACTAAATCTGCAGGTTGATGAGATTGTGGTAAATTATATACAAGAAAACCTTGGATTGCGAGCATAATTCGTTCCGGAAACGTGCTTGTAATCCAAAGCGCTCTTATATCAAAGCGAATTTCCCCATAAGAAATAATGGAAACTCAGATGATTCGTTCCACATCCATTTATTCATAAGTCCTTCAGTTTATAGTCCATATAAAAAGATTATAGCATTGCGATAGGTTGTGTAACCATAAAATGTCCATCCAAAAATAGCTGCTTCCATAAGGGGATTAGAAGCAAAATCCAGCAGGAGCTACAGAGTATCAAAGAGAAGAGAGGCGCCTCTAAGTGTGGCAATATTATTCCATTTAATGAAGGTACAACATTTAGCAACTCACATGGTTGATGAATAAAACAGGCACATCTAAGTATGCAGGCATCATGGGTAAAGCTGTCCACATAGACTATCTTCTGCACCGCCGGCTGCCAGTTTGTAATCCTGACCGGGAAGACCACCCTGCAGTAAAGCGATCTAAAAGCGAGGGGGGCAGCATGGAAGGGATGACGTAGATGTCGGTGCGGAGGATGGTCTATGTGGACAGCTATACCCCGGATACCTGCATCCTTAGATGTGCCTGTTCCGATCATCAACCATGTGAGTTGCTAAATGTTGTACCTTCATTAAATTTAACCATATTGCTACACTTAGACGCCTCTCTTCTCTTTTATACTTCGCTGTGACTTGAGGCTACTTGTATATCAAGACATCGCTTGTATATCAAGTCAAAATTTATTAGAAAATTTTGCTTGTCTTGCAAAGCGCTCTTAGTGCCGTTTCACACTTCCGCGTGTGCGGCGATCGCATGTAATATCGGAGCGCACTGCTCCTTCATTACATGCGATCGGATGTGCAGTGCGAATTCAGCCATACACTTTGTATGGCTAAATTCGCACTGCACCCGCACAAAAGTCGCACATGAGGCATTTTTTCAGCCGCATCAGGATCGGATCGCACAGTGGTTCACACTTGTGCGATCCGATCCTGTGCGTACTGTCAGATCGCACTGCGATATGCGATCAAACTGGGGGTGTCGTTAACATTTCATTGACACCCCCAGCGTATCGCATATGGCAGTGTGAACTGCCAGATGTGCGTTTGCAATGCGGGAACAGGCTGCGAATTCACAGCCTTCCCGCATCGCACAAGTGTGACCCGGCACTCAAACCAAGTTACACTCAAACCAAGGTTTTACTGTATATATGTATACAGTAATAGTTATGAAATGTCTGAGCTATTTTGGTGGTGTCATGGGTCAGTTGTCCATTCATAGTTTTTATTTGATGAATATTGGTATTTAGGTGGGAGTCCTTTAGAGCCCGTTCCAGAAATTTACTAGATTTATCGCTATGTTCGTAATAGAACCCTTTTTGCTTTTAAGTCTAGCAGTGTTTGCAAAGCTTTATGTAGGTTTTGCAATTCAGTAGATGTATGGATTAGTAAAGATTGTTTATGTTGATTTTCGAGAATTCTAATTTTATGCACAAGGTCATTGACCTCTTTTTTTTGTTTCCTTTTTTCTTTCGGCCCTCATACTAATCAATTTCCCACTAACCACACATTTGTGTGCCAGCCATATTGTCATAGGGGTAAGTTCTAAGTTTGTCTGCTACGTTTGCCGCAAAATACGACTGTAAAACTTCTGCTAATCTATGTTGTCTTATGCTATTGGTCAATATAGATGGGTTCAGTCTCCAATTGCCTCTTTTATTGTGGAGTAAAGGTGGACGTAGGGATAGTGATGTGGGAGCGTGGTCTGAGGAAGTTCTTATACCTATTTGGGCACCTGACCTAAGTGGTAGATCCCTTTGGGTAACAAAAATGTTATCAATTCTGGTATATTTGTTATGTAGTAAAGAGAAATGTGTGTAATCCCCATCTGTGGGATTGATTGTTCTCCATGTGTCAACTAGTGTGAGTTCTGCATCTTTGCTTTTCTTTACTGTTCTGTGGTGGAAGAGCTTTTAAAGAAATATGTTCTCGCCATAGTATGAACCCAGTTTTAATGAAAAAGGAATGCCTACCAGATGGCGGTCCTCTGAGTGCATGTGTATTGTAAAGAAATGCCACATCCTAACATTAGAGCTGAAAAAATTGATAAGAAAACTTGGACTTTATCGGCACAAATGTTTAAAAAAATTGACATTTATTATTGTAAAGTTTAAAAACATAGCCTGTATGGCAACAATATGCCGGCAATTCTGTAAATGACAAAAAGCAACAAAAAAAAAGAAAAAGCAAACGGAGCACAAATAATTAATATAAGGTCCTATAAATCAGTGGTCCTCAACCCTGGTCCTCAGGGCCCACTAACAGGCCAGGTTTGCAAGATAACTGAAATACATCCCAGCTGATATAGTTTGCTGCTCAATGATTGCAGTACTCTAGTCTGCATCTCCCCAAGGTAATACCTAAAATCTGGCCTGTTAGTGGGCACTGAGGACCGGAGTTGAGGACCACTGCTATAAATGGTTTGCAAAGTGATGTGTTCGAATCAGACAAGGAAAAGAAGGTGATGTTTAGTTCAGAAAAGGTAAAAGCATCCATAAGTCAGGTCTTGCCTAGCACCGACTCCTGTTGGTCCTAATCACCCCCCCGTGGATGGGGAATCACCACCATACTGGGGGTCTGTGAATCAGCCCCATTTGTATGGGTCCTGGGAGGTGCCTCTTCCACATTGTGGTGACATCAAACGCCCCAGCCGGTCCACTGCGCATATGGGGTGGCTGCTCCGCACATGCGTGAGATTGCCCCCATCATCACACAGAACGAAGCCACTAACCTCGAGCGTCAGGGAAGTGGGGCGTGTGCAAGGGGCTGAGAACAGCTGCTCAAAGCAACAATACCTAAGACGCCGCAGACCTAGTTCGGCCCAGGCTTTCCGGCCGCACATTGTTCCAAAGATTGGGGTCTCCCATAGCACGGCACCATCCGTTGAGGTCTGTTGGGACAATATATAGGAACTAAATAGTTTTTAGATGTCTCGACAACATTACAAATTTGTACATACAAACGAACATACAGATTACATAAGCTCTGTCAGGCTTCCCCAGCATGTACACAAGGGTTATTAGCCAGACGTAGAAATGATAAAAAAAAAAATTTCTCTATCGTTCATTGACAGACGCAGCTCTCTCTGATTCATATCAGTAGGGTAATACTGCCCCCTACAGGAGTAGGACACTAGGCAGAAAAAAGTTCTGGCTACGCCATTGGGCAATCCCGGAGGGTACACCCTCTCTCTTCCTGCATAGGATGCCAGTTTTTTTTTTAATCTTTTTATTAAATTTTTTTTATAACCAACAAGTCATACAAAACAATAATCATAATATCAAAATCTATGATCTGGAGTAAATAAAGAGAAAAAAAAAAAAAGAGGGAAAGTATAATTTCTCAATATCTTATATTAATATAGGCTGGTCCGATTTGATTAGTTTTTGTTTTTTTGCTATTACTATAAGGGGTAGGTATTTCCGTGTATATCCTAGAATTATTAGTCCGTCACCACTATATACCTCTATATAGATAAATAAGGCCTTCGTGTAAACAGAGAATAAGTCCATTAATCAATTTAAGGAAAAGAGTGTTTGTTTTGTTCAGATCTACGGATCACTTATTTTTAATTTTCCCAGAGTTTGTTCTATTTCTGCCTTTTTAAATACCAGTCCGTGTATCTAAAAGGTTACATAAAATGTATTTCCTGACAGACTCCATGGCAGCATACGTATCGGGTTTGGCCCCGCCTCCAAACCTACCCATAGGACCTCACTCCCATAAATCTTTGCTCCTGTTCAGCACACGTGTTCTTTTTTTGTCCTCCAAAGGATTACCTGATATCCTACCTGAAGATGGATTCCGGGTGATGGATGGCTCTACCAGTCGGGTATGGAGCTCTCCAATAAGCCCCAGCTGCTGCGGGGTATGGAGTAGGGGCGAAGATGTAGCAGCCTTGGCCAAAAAGCCCAGCTGCTGCGGGTGGCCGGTACCCTTGAAGAGATAAGTCCGGTGTGCATCCATCCCTGGTGGTCTGCGGTTCGTGAGTACACTCCATGGCAGCTATTTTATATGCTTATATTGCCTTGTTTATATATGTGTCTCTTACCTGGTCTTTCCTGCCTTCCCTGGTGGCTAGTGGTCCGGGGCCGGTCAGCGGTTCACTTCCTGACCGGCCGCCGGTGCGGTACGCTACTGCGCATGTGCGGCGCCTCGAGAACGAGGCTTGGCTCTCGCGCGTGCGCAGTAGGAGCGCGGCGCATGCGCAGTGAGTTGGCGTCGGTGGCGATCGCTGATGACGTCACCAGGCGCCATATTTAAACCCCAGAACTGTCAGCAGTGTTGTGTTTATACACACTGCTGATACTGGGTGTTCTATACTCCGCATCTGATCGGTTTTTGGACGCCTGCTGTTCGCTGCCGCTCTGCCTGCTAACCTCTGGTTCTTGGTGAGTACTGGCCCCAGTTTGGGAGCGCCCCCCCCCCCCCCTCCTCTTTTGCTGGTTTTCTGACATTGCTGTCCGGCTCATTCTTGTAGGTCAGCATCAGAATGGAAGCTACTTTGCCCTCCGGTGGTCAGCCCGCCCCTAACAGGTATTTGGGGCTTCTTGGTGGGGCTGTGGGTTATAGGGGGTGGGGGTAGGAACTCAAGTGTTCCTAGCTTCCTGTCTGTTTTTTCTGTTTTTTTCTCTTGTTCACAGCCCTCCTCGTTCAGAGACTAGGCACTCTTCTCAAAGAAGTGAAAGGCGCTCGAGCTCTCGCCACCGGCACTCTACAGGAAAGTCCCGTTCGGGCTCACATCATCAAAAATCATCTACTTCAGCCAGCCACGCACGGAGACCTGACAAAGCAGGTTGCAGAGGCTGTGGCGCTAGTGTCCCGGAGAGGAAGCTTTTCTGTGATAGATGTTTCTCCCAGGCTGCGGGAGAAAGGGATACTTCCGATCAGCGCATTGAGGCTTTGGTCAAGAGAGTGGTTAAGGACTCTTTGGCAGAGTTGGGTGTCAGTCGTTCTCAAGACACTGCAACGGCTTCCCCAAGCCCCTCCCCTGTAGCACTACAGGTACAGGAAGATTTCGAGTCGGCCCACACAAGCCATCAGTCGATGCTCTTGTCAGGTAGCGACTCTGAAGATGAGGATCCCTGCTTGGGTTTTGAATATACCTTGGTGCCTTCCCTGGTTAAAGCGGTCAGAGAGACCTTAAATTGGGAAGAGTCAGCTGTTCCCCCTCCCAAGCAGAAGAAGTACTTTAAACAGCTCAATAAGGAGCGTGTTAATTTTCCCTTCCTGGGAGAGTTGGGTGAAATCATCTTGGAGGAGTGGAAAAAGGTGGAACGAAAGAATTCCTTAGTATCCAAGATGGCTAAACTTTACCCCTTCAAAGAGGATGATGTGAAACATCTTGAGTCTCCTCCCCTAGTTGACGCAGCAGTCATGAGACTGGTCAAGCACGTGACCCTTCCCTTAGAGGATACGGTCTCATTTAAAGACCCGTTGGACCGAAGGATGGACTCTGATTTGAAGAGAATCTACCTTACAGCAGGTATGGCCTGTAAGCCAGTCCTGGCTTTAGCTGCTCTATCCAAAGCCATGGAGTCTTGGGCTGATGTGGTAGACGAATCGGTCAGATCGGTTTCGGAGGAGGTGGCCAGAAGCGCTCCAATCCAGGAGCTTAGGCTGGGCGCGTCGTTCCTTGGGGAGGCTTCCATAGACTTGATCCGTCTATTGGCAAGAGTTATGCTGTCCTCGGTCACAGCTAAGAGAGCTCTTTGGCTCCGCCCTTGGGTGGCGGATCCGGCATCAAAGCAAGTTTGGTGCCGTATTCCCTTTGAGGGGTCCTCCCTTTTCGGGAATAAACTTGACGAGGCCATAACCCGGGCTACAGGCGGTAAGTCTGGGTTTCTTCCCCAGGATCGGCGCCAGTTCAACGTCAAGAAAGGACAGCCTACCAGAAAATTTGTGCCTGACCGGGCCAGGGAAGCTCGTTCTTATAGACCTGGTCGGGAGTTCAACCGGAACTGGAGATCCAGACAGTCTTCCAGGAAGACGACAAAGAACGTCTCCTCTGGGGACCGTGAGCCCACTAAGTCCTTTTGAAGGTGGGCCCGCTCAGACATGTCGGGTGGGTGCGCGTCTACGCTCCTTCCGACATGTCTGGGCGGCTTCGATTCAGGACCCCTGGGCCGTCAGGACGGTGTCTTCAGGCCACAAGTGGGTCTTCAAGGAGAGGCCAGGCTCAAGGTTCCTGCCTACTGCCATACCATGCCTAGAAGAAAGGCGTCAGATTTTGTTTTCTTACGTCGAAGCTCTCATTGCTCAAGGGGCTGTCATCTCCGTTCCAGAGTCCGAGCGAGGCCAAGGAATATATTCTCCGCTCTTTCTGGTCCAAAAGAAGAACGGATCATGGAGACCAGTAATAGATTTGACCTTCTTGAACAAATTCATAAAAAAAGAAAGGTTCAAAATGGAGACCCTGTTGTCCATACAGCAGTCAGTCCAGCCGGCAGATTGGATGGTGTCAATCGACTTGAAAGACGCCTACTTTCATGTCCCTGTGGACGAAGATTTTCAAAGGTTTCTCCGGTTCGAAGTGGGAGGATTACATCTTCAGTTTATCTGTCTCCCATTCGGGCTCTCAACATCTCCACGGACCTTTTCAAAAATCTTATTGGCCGTGGTAGCCCTACTGAGATTGAAAGGTATCCGTCTTCACCACTATTTGGACGATCTACTCCTGTTGTCCCAAGACAGAGACCAACTATTAGTTCATCTGGAGCAGGTCGTGTCCACTCTCCAGAAGTTTGGTTGGTTACTCAACAAGGAGAAGAGTCACCTGATTCCAACTCAGTCCCTGATCTACTTGGGCGCTCTGTTCGACACAGAGAAGGCGACTATCTCTCTTCCAGAGGAAAAGATAGGGACTCTTCGAGACAGGATTCGCTTTGCCCTCTCATCCTCTCATCTTCAGGCACGTCAATGCCTGAAGGTGATCGGGACTATGGTCGCAGTAGTCCCCATGGTGAAGTGGGCCCTGTGGAGGATGAGACCCTTTCAGAAGGGATTCCTTCAGCAATGGGATACGTGGCATCTGGATCAACGCATCTTCTTAACCCCTTCAATGAGAGCGAGTCTCCCCTGGTGGTTATGCAGAGACCACCTGCTGAACTGCCACTCTCTGAAGCCAGCTCCGTGGGTAGTGGTTACCTCGGACGCCAGCAACATAGGCTGGGGTGCCCACTGTCTGTCGGAGGTGGCACAGGGCAGGTGGGAGTTTTCCACTCGAGGAATAGTATCCAACATACTAGAACTCCGAGCAGCATTCCAAGCTCTTCGAGCATTTGCTCACCTGACAAAAGACCAACCTGTCATGCTGCGCCTGGACAACACCTCAGCAGTGGCATACATCAGGAAACAAGGGGGTACACGCAGCTGGTCCCTATTGAGGGAAGTGGAGCCGATTATGTCCTGGGCACAGAAAAATCTCTCGAATCTTTCAGCGGTTTATGTTCCAGGAGTCCAGAATGTCAAAGCAGACTTCTTGTCCAGAGTGGATCTGGACAACAACGAATGGTCCCTTCACAAGGAAACGTTCAACTGGATCCTAACATTGGGGCTTTCTCCAGAGGTAGACCTCTTCGCCTCCCCCTGCAATCACAAACTGCCGAAGTACTACTCAAGATTCAGAGATCCACAAGCATCAGGGATAGATGCACTCTCGGATCAGTGGAGATTCCACAGGGCATACGCCTTCCCACCAATTCCGATTGTGTTGCAGTTCCTTCGGAGACTCAGGTCGGAGCCAGTGGAGGTAGTGGCGGTGATTCCCTTCTGGCCGAACAGGCCATGGTTTCCCCTTCTGACGCTACTCAGTGTCCAAGACCCAATCCCGCTACCCTTCAGACCGGATCTGTTGTCCCAGGGGTCTGTACTCCATCCGTGCCCAGACCGTTTACATCTCAGGGTCTGGATGTTGAGAGGAGGAGGTTACAGGCTTTAGGCTGTCCAGAAACGGCAATCTCGACATTACTTAGTGCTAGAAGAAGCTCAACGAACAGGGTGTATCAGAGAATCTGGGAAAAATTTTCTGCACAACTGAATACAAGGCCTGATCCTCAATCTTCAATTAAGATCCAGGATGTATTGAGCTTTCTCCAATCAGGACTGGATTTGCCTCTATCAGTGAGTTCGCTCAGAGTCCAGGTCTCGGCTATTTCCGCTTTTACAGGGATCTCCTGGGCCACTCATGCCCTAATTCGTCAGTTCTTCCAAGGGGCAGTGAGAATCAGACCTCAGAGAAAACCCAGGTTTCCCAAGTGGGATCTGCCACTAGTTCTGGATTTCCTGGCGAGTCAGATTCAAGACATGTCTGATTCTTTGACCATAAGAGAGCTTACACTGATAACAGTGTTTCTGGTAGCTATAACCTCAGCAAAAAGAGTGTCGGAAATTGGGTCCTTTGGGACACAAGAGCCTTTCTTAACCTTTTTTCCTGACAGAGTGGTGCTCATCCCCATGCTGGATGCGAGACCAAAAAGGACCTCTGTCTTCCATGAAAACATAGAAACAGTATTACCAACCTTTAGACAGGAAGAGGAAGAATCTTCGGTTCATCCGCTGGATGTTGGAGAGTGTATTAAGAAATATTTAAATGCCACTTCCTCTTTCAGAAAATCAGAACATCTTTTCGTTACCTTTTATGGAAAAAACAAAGGTTCAAGAGCCTCGACGAGATCCATTTCCTCTTGGATCATCCAGACCATCCAGTGGGCTTATAGGGCTAAGGGCTTGACCCCTCCAGCAGTAGTTACAGCTCATTCGACGCGGAGCATCTCTACCTCCTGGGCAGTATCCAGACATGTGGCTCCTGAAGTCATTTGCAGAGCAGCGTCGTGGTCCTCTATTAACACTTTCTTATCCCATTACTGTGTTGAGCCAGCGGCTCTTTCTTCTGTGAATTTTGGTTTGCAAGTCCTGTCTGTTTGACAAAATGCATTAAAACTTTTCTGTTCAGCACCTGCCCACCCTGTGTGTACGGCGAGTTATTTCCCGATACGTATGCTGCCATGGAGTCTGTCAGGAAAACGGAAAATTTATATCAAATACTTACCGTAATTTTCCTTTCCTGATGGACTCCATGGCAGCAGGAGTTCCCTCCCGGATTTCTGTGGAGGATAGTTACAGAACACGTGTGCTGAACAGGAGCAAAGATTTATGGGAGTGAGGTCCTATGGGTAGGTTTGGAGGCGGGGCCAAACCCGATACGTATGCTGCCATGGAGTCCATCAGGAAAGGAAAATTACGGTAAGTATTTGATATAAATTTTCCGTTATCCGCTTCTGCTAGTTCTTGCTCTATAAAGGGTTGCCATTTGTAAAAGAACATTTTTGTAGAAGTATAATGTTGCAAGACTGTATCCATACGTTCCTTATACAATAATAACCGAAGCTCCCTTTTAAGAGCAGATGGAGTAGGAGGGCTAGGCTGGATCCATGATTTTAAAATGGTCCTCTTAGCCGCCAAAAAACATAAATGTGTCCACATGGGAACAGTAGGCAGTAAGTTTGTCTGAGCAATGTTGTTTGGCAAGTTATTCCAAATTGCATAAGGTGCGGAGATTTCCGTAGACAGGTTTTCATTACCATATTGGCATAGTGCGCCACTGTATCCCAAAATGGGATCACTCTAGAACAGTGCCAAAATCTGTGAGCCAATGTGGGCCTCATTGATGAACAAAGAGGACATGCAGCTTTAGTTTTATCTTTGGTAAAGAGGGCTGGAATTTAGGCTTTATGGATAAATTTGAATTGGGTCTCTCTCCATATTTCGTTCACCGTAAGTGTCCTGATATGCCTATAGCCCTGAAGTATCAGGTGTGAACTCAATTCCAGGGAAATCTATATGCCATTTTTCAAAGATTCTATCTGTGGAGGGAGGAAGCAATTCCTCTTGTAATTATTTAAATAATGTTGATATTGAATAAGACCTCTGTTGTATTAGAGTGTCAATCATTGTATGTTGAAAGCCCTCTAGCAGGCTTGGAGCGCATGAGGATATATACGAAGTTGCTTGATGATAGGCCAGAAAGTGGGATTTAGGGAGATCATATTCTGCAGCAAGATCCTGAAAAGATTTAAATTTAAGTCTGGAAGTCCCATTTTCCATTTGTCTCAGAGAGTATGCTCTCACCAAGCCCTTAGATTTCCAGTATTCAAAGGCTAGATGGTCCCTTGCCTGAGGAAACATTGGGTTTCCAACCAGTGGTAAATGCTTTGAAATACCTAGTGGTACATGTAGTTTCTTACGAGTTTCCCTCCAGGCTATAAAGGTATCTCTTAGCAAAACATGTTGTTGTATAGTTTTTGGAAGAGATGAAAATTTGCTATGCAGGATGCCCGCCAAACTCAAAGGATAAGCTATTTGTTCCTCCAAAGCATTATTAGTATAGTAGTTGGCCTCCACAAGCCAATCCAGCCCATATCTCAACAAACATGCAAGATTATACAGTCTGACATCTGGAAGACCCAGCCCCCCTACATTCTTTGGGAGATGCAACTTATCTAGCGAAATTCGTGAGCGTTTGCCTTGCCATATACATTTTGAAAAAGCTTTGTTTAAAGTTTGAACGTCTTTGTGTTTCAATAGAAGCGGTATAGTTTGTAACTGGTATAGTAGGCATGGGAAGCTGATCATCTTAATCAAGTGGCATCTCCCAAAGAATGACAGGGGTAATTTATGCCACATGCGCAGTTTCTTTATCTTTTCAAACAATGGGGTGAAGTTTAATAAATACAATGACGATAGATCTCTGCCAATTTTAATTCCTAAGTATGTAATATATGACTGTATAAGAGGAAAAGGACAGGATGTATCCCAGTGGAGTATAGTAGGAGTAGTAAGTGGAAGAACCTCACTTATAGTTTATTTTAAGACCTGTACGTTTTTCAAAGTCATTGAGAGTACGTTGTATAGTTTTTAAATCGGCCTGAGGGTTAGATGTGAAAATCAACATATCATCTGCAAATAATGCCGTTCTTATTTCTTCGGTCCCTATTTGGATACCCTGTATTGGGGCTTGATCCAAAAAATATCTAGATAAGGGCTCCAAGGCAAGGTTAAAGAGAATCGGGGAAAGCGGGCATCCCTGTCTCGTACCCTTATTTAACCACTTGCCGACCGCCGCACGACTATCTACGTCGGCGGTCAGCCCCTCACAGGCAAAGTGACGTAGGGCTACGTCACTAGCTTGTGAGGGTCTAGGGAGCGAGCGCGCGCCCCCGGAGGCGCGCTCCCGCTCCCGAGTGGTCACGGACCCCCCCACGCGTGTGACCGGCGGACCCGATGTCCGCCGGCCACTCTGCGATCGGCGGGGGAGAGGGAGAAAGTCAGGCAGCTTGTGTAAACAAGCTGCCTGTCATTCTCCTCGCTGTATGAGAGCTGATCACATGGATCTACTATGTAGATCCGTTGATCACTCTGCATACAGCTGAAGCCCCAGCCAATCACAGTTAGAATCACGCCCCTAGGGACACACACAGCCCCTCCCTCTCAAATAAAGTTAACCCCTTCACTACCAGTGTATTTTTACAGTAACAGTGCATATGTATAGCACTGATTTACTGTAGAAATGTCACTGGTAACCCCAAAAGTGTCAAAAATGTCAGTCAAGGGTCCGATCTGTCCGCCGCAATGTCGCAGTACCGCAAAAAAAATCGCAGATCGCCGCCATTACGCGTTAAAAAAAAAAACAACAAAAATGACAAAAATCTTTCCCTTAGTAAACGCAATAACTTTTGCGCAAACCAATCAAAATACGCTTTTTGCGATTTTTTTTTTTTACCAAACATAGGTAGCATAAAATAAATTGGCCGAAAATTTTAAAAAATTTTGATTTTTACATTTTTTTTTGGGGGAATTTCATATAAAAAAAAGGGAAAAATATTGCTATTTTTGCAAAATGGACGCTCTTTTTTTGTTTATAGCGCGTGATCAAAAAATCGCACAGGTGATCAAATACCGCCAAAAGAAAGCTCTGTTTGTGGGAAAAAAAGGACGCCAAATTCGTTTAGGTACAGCGTCGCACGACCGCGCAATTCTCCGTTAAAGTCACGCAGTGCCGAATCGCAAAATACCCCCTGGTCGGAATGGGGGTAAAATCTTCCGGGGCTTAAGTGGTTAAGAGTATAGAGGCAGACATCCCCGCTGAAGATACGATTCTGGTTGTTTGTTTGTCGTACATAGCTCGTAGAAATTCCAAGGCACATCCTGAGAAACCCAGTCTATTCAAACTCAGAAAAAGCCATTCCAGATTGATGTTATCAAAGGCTTTCTCTGCGTCAAGAGAGACTATAGCCATTGATTTCATCGGGTTTGCCTTTGCATGTTCCGTGGCTGCTATAACCTTTTGAATATTTAAGAGTAGCTGATCAGCCTTTAACAAAGCCTGATTGTGTCTCGTGAATGAGAGATGGTAAAATCACAGCTAGTCTAGTGGCCATCAACCTAGCCAGTATCTTCGCATCTATGTTCAATAACAAAATTGGACGATACGATCCAGGCTGTAAAGTATCTTTACCCTTTTTGGGGATAAGTTTAATATATGATTCATACCCTGTTGGAAGATAAGTGCCTTTCGTTCATTGAACAGAGATGTGAGGTAGGGTAGCAGTCTATCTGACTTTTTTTTTTTTAAATTCTTTTGTTTAGCCATCAGGTCCCGGGGCTTTTTCATTCGCTAATGTTTTAATAATGTTATTTATCTCGCTTTGGGATATCGGAGCATTAATCAGGCCTATTTGATCCTCCGAGAGAGAGGGGAGATTTATGGTATTTAATAATTTCACTGCTGCCTCCCAGTCTATAGAGCCTTCAGCATATAATTCTGTATAGTATTTCTCCAGTATAGCCGTAATGGCTGCGGGAGAATGAGTGAGTTGTCCTTGCGAATCGCAAGGTTATTTGCATAGTGGAATGGGGCCCCTTTGTTAGTCTAGACATTAACTTACTAGGTTTATTGCCGAACCGATGAAGTTTGGCCTCTAAATATGAGTGCTTTATTTGTTCCACCCTTTCTGCCCATAGGTCAAAATTTTATTTAGCATTATGCCACTGATTTATGTTTTCGGAGGTATTGAGCTGTGTCATGTTCTGTTGAGCTATGCATAGTTGTTCACTAAGTTGTGTATAAGTCGCCATTAGAGTCTTTTTATATCTTGTAGTATAGGATATAATATTGCCCCGCAGAACCGATTTACCCGCTTCCCATAATAATATGGGGTCAGTACAATCTTCCCCATTATGTAGTATATATTCAGCCCAAGAAGTTTGTAAAAAGCAAACAAACTTCTCTATCTGCCAGGTAGTTTGGAAATCTCCACATTCTAGGCAGATTCTGATTATATGTTAATGTTAGAGACATTGATATAGGGGCGTGGTCAGAAACTGCTATATCATATATACTTGATGATTTTATATATCGAACCAAGTTATGTGTACAAAATAGGTAGTCCAGCCCAGTCATGGAATTATGAGGATATGAAAATAAAGTATATTCCTTTTCAATAGGGTGGGTGAGACGCCAAAAATCGATTAACTTCTGGGAGTCCATCGTATCCCGAAGAAACGTAGTACATTCTTCATACGGGGTCTGGGCTAAAGGGGCGGGGGAAAGGGACCCAGTTTTACGTTCCTCTCGCGAGCACATAACTAAATTAAAATCTCCTCCTACTATACAGTATGTAGCTTGGTCCTGACAGAGCCATGCTGCTGTCTCCTCAAAAAACACCTTAGTGGGAGAGTTAGGAGCATATATATTTGAAATTTGAAGGGAGTGTTCCGGTAATTTGATTACAGCTGATACCTTCCTACCCAATAAGTCTGTATGTACTGAATGTATACTACAAGCCAGCGCCCTATTTATTAGAATTAAAACGCCTGCCTTTTGATGTATCGCAGGTGAACCTATCACTTCCCCCAGCCATAGCTTTTTCGTATAATGGAATGTGTCTTCACCTAGGTGTGTTTCTTGCAAAAGGGCTATATCGGCTTTTAATCGTTTCAGATGTCTAAGGATGCGCATTCATTTATTTGGGGAACGTAGTCCCTTCACGTTCCATGATATGATATTTAAGGGGGCCATCTTAACTGACAATAGGATTCAATATCCTTGTTCGTATATAGAATGCAATATGGATACCTCAATCGGGCATCTGCCATCTCTCTCAGATATTGTCTGTAAGGTGTGAGGAATGTCAAATAAGATATAACGTAAGCATGTAAGATAAGAAGAAAAAAAAAAAAAAGTTTTAATCTGCCTAGTCAGGAATAAGGACCTAGTTCCTTGCTGGGATCTTTTGGTCCTGGCATAGAAGTAATTTTTTTATGTAGATTTTTTTTAGCTAGTATTTTTTTTCTCCGGATCATTTTTTCCTGTGAGATCTTCTAGCAATTATGCCGGGCTGGGTGACAGACTGGACCCCCATATCAAGTGGTCAACCCAGTCTGGCCATCAAGCACGTGCAGGCCTTAGCCCCACGCTGGGTCGGCTGCGACATGGTCCCGCTGGACGGGGACTGGTCCCGCGAGTTAAACACCTCGCCAGGACGCACACTGATCTAGGCTCATGTGGCATCTATTTGGCTATTTGGCCGACAGCCCCCCTACTTCGTTGCATGAGGTCCTGTCATGAGATGGCGCCCGCCTGTGTTCCCGGTATGGTGAGTAAACGCCCCCCCCCCCCTTCCCTGGTGGATTTTAGGGTGGATGCAGGCCCTCTCTTTGGGATGGTTGGACCCTCAAACTCCAGTGTTCCCTCTGTCCTGTTGTGACCCCCCTCCTTTCCAACACCTCCCCCCTCCCACGCGGGGGACTGTTGGGCCTACCTGAAGCGGGGGCCTAGTGTGCAGGCCACATGGGGGGCCGGGGTAGTGCGCTGTCCGCGGTGCTCTACTGATCCTGCAGGGGGGGCCCATGGTGGTTTCTGCTGTGGATGGGCATTTGGGGGGTCCCCCTGTGGGCCCCGATTACCGTGTTTTGCGGGGCCACAATTTTGTTGTAGCCTCTGTCTGCTTCTATGGGAGCGGCCATCTTGGTACACCCGTTTTCGGCCATTTTGCGGTAAATTTTTTGCTGTGGAGGCCCGTGGGAGTGCCTGGAGGACAGTGTGTCATGAGGGTGGTCTCTCCCTCTCTGTGGGGGTCTGTTAGCACGCGCCTGACCTCCGGGGGGCGCTGTGGCGCCGCTTTAAAAAAAAAGGTTTTTTTTTAAGTTGCTGGCGGGTTCCTCAGGTTCAGTATGGACCCTGCAGGCCATTTGTTCCCACCTAACCCCCTCACGGAGGCCGCAGGGCCTCCCGGATCTCCACTGTCCGTTGATGCCTTTTCGGCAGTTCGGGAAGCATTTGGGCCCAGGTGAAGGGGGTAGGTGCGCTGAGACGTTTCTCCGCCTACCCCTGCTTCATCTGATGTCTCGGAGTCTGAGTCTGGCTCAGCCGCCGCAGACGTGGGGCCTCCCTGTCGGGTCTGTTACCTCGCACCTTGTCTCCTCGGATGATGAAGATGACATTTCTACCTCCACTGCCACGACAGGTGCTGTTGGATGCACTGGCTGTTTCAGTGCGTGACAGGTGGCTCACATGCCATCTGGGGCTACTCTTTTTGCTGGCTGCTCGTGTAGGAGGGGGCCATACTGAGACCTTCCCCTGGGGTGTCTAAGCGTCGGTTAGGCGTTGCCCTTTTAGGGAGTCTCTGGTACAGAGGACTGTTCCGCCTTTGGTGGACGTAAGGTCTCTAGCTGAATGAGACTACCGTTGTTCTAGTGGAGGTATCCCCATCTTGTAAGGACTTGGGGGATAGGATGGCATGGGCTGTGGCCTGTACTCCCTGGCGTAGTCTGCACTGGGAACAGTGTTCGTTTTCTCTTGCCACGCAGACTCTGCCTGATGGGCGGAGTTCCACCGCTGTGACTTGGTGTGGGGCATGTCCCTCTTGCCCTGGGGGAGCTGTTGGACCAGCTGGCGCAGGGGCTGCAATTTGTTTGTGATGCCGCGCTGGTCGAGGCTCCCTTGTATGGGTCTCCTTGTCGTTTTCGGCGGCGGTTGTCCAGGGTCTACTTGACCGGAGTGTTGGTCTTCGGAACAAACTTCTACGACAGTCTTAATGGATCTCCCTGTTCAGGGGGATCGCCTGTTGGCGCTGCCCTGGATGACATTATATAAGGGTCTCACATCGGGAAGAATGTTTTCTTCCACATGCTAAAAAGGGTAAGTGCCTTCATCGCAGTCGGGGTTCTTCCCTTTCGGCTCGCAAACGGTTTCTTCGTCCCTCAGGGACGGTCGATGTGGCGAAGTCCTTCCAGACTACCGTGTGTGGTTCCAAACTACCCTGGTCTGGAGAACATGAGATCTTTTTTTTCCAGACCTGTGGACTAGGCCTGCTCGGCCTGAAGGTGCTTCCTCGTCCATCTAGGGGGTGTGGGGGAGGTCCTTGCCGGTCGAGGACCTGCGGCTGGCCCAGATCCCAGGCAGCTGGGTTCAGGAAGTCATGCGGTCCAGTTGCAAGATCAAGTCACGATCCGTTTATTTCTGGTAAGGTTTTTTCCCTTCCAATGTACAGCTGTCCTCGGATCGCTTACTGCCGCTCTGTGAGGCGGTACAGACTCTGGTTCAACAAGCTGGACCAACTGGTCCTTTGATGGTTCCGTGCAGATCAAAAATTCAAGTTGGTATCAGTTTGCAAGGCAGTGGCCTCCCTGCATCAGGGGGATTCCTGGCCTCCATAGACATCAAGCTGCATACCTTCACATCCTGTTATGTTCTGGACACCTACGGGTTCTCAGTTTTTTTGTCATGGGGAAGGATCTCTTATCGGTTTGTGGCGTTGCCCTTGGGTCTCGCTTATGCTACTAGGGTCTTCACAAAGGTGTGGCTCTGGTCCTGGCGCTGTTGCGACAGCAGGGCGTATCACTCCAGGATTCCCGGCCGATCTGCTTCTCCGTGTGGAGTCTCCTACGGTGCTGACAAATGGATTTGGAAGTCACAATGAGAGGAGTTCAGGTGGGTTCTGAACGTTCAGAAGTCATCCATGGTCCCTTCCATGAGACTGGACTATCTGGGCCTGACTTTGGATTCGCCCTTAGTCAGGGTGTTTTCTCCCTCTGGGTAAAAGACTCTTGGAACTTCAGACTGAGGTTCATGTCCCGCACATGGTCGTCCCTTCGGACCTGTATGCAAGTTCTGGGACTGATAGTGCCGTCTTTCAAGACGGTCCCTTTCGCTCAATCCCTCTCGGGGATCCCCCAGAAGGCGATCCTTCTCGAATGGGACTAGGATCCAAACTCTCTGGACTTTCAGATCCGGCTGAGCTGGCTGACCAGAGAGTCTTGAGCTGGAATCCTCCCTTCCCTTTTTCCTGAACACTTATCACCGCTGATGCAAGCCTGTCTGGGTGGAAAGGAGTCCTCAGCAGGTTCTCTGCTTTGGGAGTATGGTCCCTGGAGGATCCAGGTTACCGATCAATGTCCTGGGGCTGAGAGCGATCCGGCTTTGCCTGGTTCACTGGATCAGGCACCTACAGCTGCCCTGTGCACGTTCAATCGACTATGCCGTGACTGGGGCTTATGTCATTCACCAAGTGGGCACCAAGGGTGTCCTTGCGGCCTTGGATGTGTCAATTCTTCGTTGGGCAGTGCGCTTTGTTCCAGCTCTTCTGCTGTTCCCTTTTTAGGTGGGGAAACCTTGGCGGGCGGATTGCCTCAGTCGACAGGCCTTGAATGCAGGGGAATGGCCCCTTCAACCGGAGATGTTTCTGCAGTTGTGCCTTCGTTGGAGACACTCCAGACATGAACCTGTTGGCGTCGCATCTACAGGATAGTGCTGCGTTTGTGGCCTGCTCCTGGGACCTTCTGGTGGGTGCAATAGTGGCATCATGGGCAAGAACATTCGCTAGGTTCAACTTGAACGATGCCGCAGAGTTTAGCATAGTCACCTGCTGCACGCGGCTGCCGCCGCCATGGTCGTGTGTGCGTGCTCACGGATTGACCAAGGTCAGTCTCAGCTGCGGCCTGCCTTTTCTCCTCCCAAGTTCCTGCCAAGAATTTTTCGCAGGATCGAGGAGGAAGGGATTCCGGTATTTCTCGTGGTTTCGGACGGGCCTCGCCGAGCTTGGTGTGCCGGCCTGGTCAGGCTGGCCGCAGACGCTCCTTGGAGAATTCCTCTCAAGGAGGAGTTATTGTCTCCAGGGCCCATCTCCCGTCCGACTTTGCGGTCGTTGACTTTGCAGACTTGGCTGTTTGGCTGTGAATGCCAGGCGCTGAAGGACTGGGGTTTGTCTGCTTCAGTGATTCCCACCCTGCTTGAAGCATGGGAAGCGACTTCTAGGGTGATTTTTGTTCATCATACGAGACAGTCGTATATTGTGTGGGCTCCCCCTCGCTCTTACTCGGTGGCCCAGGTTTTTGCTTTCTTCAATGGGGAGTTGATCACAAGTTGGCCTTGAGCACTGTCAAGGGTCGGGTTTCGGTTTTGGAAAAATTCTTCTGAAAGCTATTGGCCGCATGTGCCCTGGTGCATGACTTCTTCCAGGGGGTGCGACACTTGGTGCTTCCGATGCGACCTCCGTCACCCACTGGGGACCTTGATTTGGTGCAGTCGGTTTTTTTAGACCCTCTGTTGGCGAGTATTCGAGGGTATCCCCTGCCTACCTTATTAAAGAAGGTGGCCTTCTTGGTTGCGGTCACTCTGCATGCAGGTGTCGGCACTGGCGACATTGTCCTGTCATTCTTCCTATATGTTGATCATGGGGCCAAGTGGTACTTCGTCCGGATCCGTCCTTCCCTCCGAAGGTGGTTTCTGGTGTTCACTTGCACAGGGATATTGTATTCCCATCTTGTGTCCTGAGCCCTCACATCCTAATGAATGTGCACTGCTTACTCTGTTTAGAGTACACTCTCCAGGTGTACTTGGCGACTACTGAGTCTTTTCGTGAGTCAGGCTCGCTCTCTGTACTTACGGATGGCCCCTGAATGGGACTGCCTGCATCTGCTGCGTCTATTCCCGGGTGGATCGGACAGACGGTGGTGCAGGTTTATTCAATTAGGGGTCAGGTCCTACCTTTCCCTGTTTCGGCGCGTTCTACTCGGGCGCCTAGTTCTTCTTGGGCTTTTCGCCTTGTGGGCATCTGTGCTCCAGGTTCGAAGTCGGCTACCTGGTAGTCTGTTCACACCTGTACCACATTTTATAAGGTGGATGTGCTGGCATCTGCAGATGCCTCTTTTTGGCCGCAAGGTTTTTTTGCTGGCTGCGGTTTGGAGGGCTTTTGGCCTTCCTTGAGGGTGTTCACTGTTTTCAGGTGGGCCTCCTCTTTTGTGCTGATGAGTCCTATGTTGCATGGTCGGCTATGTTTGGCCTTGGGGACTTGTTCTTTTCTGCTGTTCCCACCCCTCATTTTGTGGCACTGCTTTGGGACGTCCCTACTGATATGAATCAGAGAGAACTGTGTCCCTCAATGAACGATAGAGAAAACTGGATTTTTTACTTACCGTAAAATCCTTTTCTCTTAAGTTCATTGACGGACGCAGTACCCGCCCCTCTTTTTTGAGTTTCCCTAAAGGAAATAATGAAGAAATTAGATGTTGCTAGAACATTTAAAACACTGCACTTCCCCTTCGTATTTAGCTACAAAGTGATACTGTGCCCTTGGAAACATAACTTTATGGGTGGAATGTATCCAGCTATTGCTGAATTTGGGGGGGGGGGTTGCTCATTTTGGCCAGAGAGTAAAAGACTGATTGGTCAGAAGTTCAGAAAGTACAAATGTGAGGTTTCTGAATCTGTAATACTGGATGTTTGTACTTTGGTATCCCAAGGAATCAGGTCATTAATATCATTTAATACCAAGTTCTCTTCTCCACGTGTAAGAATTTCATGTATACTGCCCATTGTTATTTCACCCATGTAATGTTACTGAGGGCAGCATCATATCCTATTCCATTGAATTACAGATTTCATTAATTTGAAACAAACTTGGAATAAGCATAGTATAATCATGTTAACTTATACAGAGAGCTGCTGTACTAAATACTAAAAACTCAAGACCGCTAAGAAATGAGTTGATAAAACTTAAAGCCCAACTCTGGGCAAAATGTAATCCTCCTCCCACCCCTCTCTAATCCATTAGCCAAGGCTTTTCTTTGTTTTTACTTGGTAAAGTAAGCTATACTTGGTAAAGTAAGCTTTACTCTCCTAAGTCCCCCATCCAGGTCCCTCACCACTGCGGTTTTTGAATGTGGGCAGTCTGGTCTCCTACTGTGTCCATGCAATGATTTCACTCTTTATTTTGATCCTGAGAGGGTGCTGCCACTTAACACTCAATAATGTGGATGCCCAACTAAAGACCTCGCTGGATGTAAGCAGAAGAGGAGACTGGGGATTGCAGTGCCACATGACCACAGCTTTGGATAAATGATTTGGGCATTTTCTTTTGATATACAGCAATAAGTTATCCTGGCAATGACCTTTGATTGCAATGCTTATAAAATCTATAGCATACTGGACATGTTTATAAAATACATTGGAACCGATCAATGGTTTTAGCTTGTTATTTACATAAATTGTAATCCTGTCACAAACGGTAGCAATTTAAACTGAATATGCAAAAAAAAAAATACATGGGCAAATGGGTAAAAAAAAAAAAAAAAAAGTAATAGTTTCAAAGATATAGGAAGCACCTAAGTTATATGTAAATCAAAATGTTTCTACAAAAGTGGAGTTTGTCCTACCCCCTAAAAATGTGTAAACTTCTCTGTTGGTCTTTTAATGAAATGGTTCACATCCATAACCGATAGGGAGGTTAAGTGGGTAAGGAAGGGGGTGGACCCCACCTTAAGCCACAGGGGACATGCATACCTAGATATTTCACTAGTGGCGTCCTCCTCACCAACCTTTTTAGATGGTTTTATCCTTATCTGAGTTGTATTAACCACTTCTGGACCAGAAGGATTTGCCCCCTTAATGACCAGGCCCTATTTTGCGATTCGCCACTGCATTACTGTAATGGACAATTGCGCAGTCGTGCAATGCTGTACCTAAATAAAATTGATGTCCTTTTTTTCCCCACAAATTGAGCTTTCTTTTGGTGGTATTTGATCACCTGTACGATTTTTATTTTTTGCGCTATAAACAAGAAAATAACGTCAATTCTGGAAAAAAAAAAAAAAAATCACTTTCTGCTATATAACATTCACAAAAAAAATGTAAAAATCAAAAATTTTTAACATATATTAGGCCAATTTGTTTTCTGCTACATATTTTTGGTAAAAAAAATAGCAATAAGCGTATTTTGATTTGCGCAAAAGTCATCACGACTAACTATGGGAAAGATGTAATTTTTATTGTTTTTTTTTTTTACTAGTAATGGCGGCAATCTGCGATTTTTAGCGGGACTGAGACATTGCGGCGGATGGATCGGACCCCTTACTGACATTTTTGACACTTTTGGGGGGACCAGTAACATTACTACAGTAATCAGTGCTAAAAATATGCACTGTTACTGTAATAATGACACTGGCAGGGAAGGGGTTAACATTGTGGGTGATCAAGAGGTTAAATGTGAGCCTAGGGGAGTGATTCTAACTGTGGGGGGGGGGGGGGGGGGCGTGGCTTGTGAAATGACCATGGAGACATGTGATCATATATAGAAGGATCACAGGGGCTATATGATCTTTCCAGGGAGAAGAACGCTCAGCTGTGTTTACAACAGATGACCGTTCTTCTCTCTCACTGGGGAGCGATCGCGGGTGTCAGGCGGCAATCGGAGCCGTGTGCCCCGTGCATCGGGGTACATCGTTTTACAACCGTGCAATTGTCCGTTAAAGTAACGCAGTGCCGAATCGCAAAATATGGCCTGGTCATTAAGGGGGGAAATCTTCTGGTCCAGAAGTGGTAATGGCTAGAATTATTACTATTTTGGCCAATGAACTGTCTTGGCCCCCAAGCGATTGACGCATCTAAGCGCTTTACACGCTCCATGTGTTTTATTCTGCCAAAACGCTGCTGCCAGGAGGAAAGGTGTATAGGATAGATGTCCAAATGTCTAGTGTGCTTGAGGCCTAATACAGATGGTGTGTTATTGGCCAGAACACCAGGGGAAAACAGAGGGGGAAAAATCTTAAAAAAACAAAACAAATGCAGCCACCACATTTATTGATTGGTAAGCTGCCACGTATTACATTTTTAGTTTTGGGTTTAATACCACTTTAAAGTGATTCTAAAGTCTTCATTCAAAAAAAAAAAAAGAGGTTGTACTTACCTTCTCTGTGCAAAGATATTGCACACAAAGCACCCTCTTCTGCTCTTCTGGCAGTCGCCCATCAGCGCTATCAGTTTCTCCCTGCTCAGGTTCCTCCTTAGCTAGGGAGGTGCCTGTTGGTTTGTGCTTCTTAGTGGGACTACGTGCCTTTATAGACACACATCGGTTGTGAACGGCATTCCCCGCTCCCTTCTTACAGAAATTTGACTGACAGCCGCAGGAGCCTTTGGCATTGTTGCCCTCAGATTCTCCTGTGAAAGCAGGAAGTGAGAGGAGTTGTATTGAAGCCAGAGGCAGCGCTGGAGCAGTGATAGAGGCCAGGTAAGTGTTTAGGACAGATAGCAAGGGTGTTTTTTTAATTAATGCGGAGAATGCATTAGGGTAAAAAATGTTTAACTTTAAAATGGGAAGGGCAGATTCATATATTATATTAAAATTGGTACCAACATCCTGACTTAATTAAAATAAGTAATAGCCCTAACCATAAACAAGCTATCGGACTTCGAAGGTATCGTACACTTAAACTTTTTGACTAAAACCATACAGTGTATATGTGTATGTGTGTGTGTGTGTGTATGTGTGTGTATATATATATATATATATATATATATATATATATATATATATATATATATATATATATATATATATAAAACAAAATTTTAAAAATGGAGCACATGTACAGTTAATCCATAAGGGACATAAATTATGCTATTCATGTTTGTATAGAATAGATACTATACATTTTTTTCCTATAGTCCCCAATACATGTTGCATGTGGCGAGAGTATGCAGCCAGTTCCTGGAGGATAAATGGCCCCCATGCTCGCCTGACCTAAATCCAATAGAACACCTCTGGGACATTGTTTTGGTCCATCCAACGCCGCCAGATTTCACCTCAGTCTGTTCAGGATCTCAGTGATGCCCTGATCCAGATCTGGGAGGAAATACCCCAGGACACCATCCGCCGTCTCATTAGGAGCATGCCCCGAGGTTGTCAAGCACGTAGGGGCCATACAATCTACTTAGTACCATTTGGAGTCGCTGCAATAAAATTTCAGCAAAATGGACTAGTCTGCTGCATCATTTTTCACTTTGTTTTTCGGGGTGTCTTTGAATTCAGCCATCTGTAGGTTGATAATTTTAATTTCCATCAAACGATGTGGCATTACTCTTGTCCCTAACAAATGACCCAGTCCATATCAGTATAGATTTGTGTGTGTGTGTGTGTGTGTTTATATATATATATATATATATATATATATATATATATATATATATATATATATATATATATATATATATATATATAATGTGTGTGTATATGTATATACTGTGTGTATATGTGTGTGTATATATATATATATATACTTTGTATGTCTAGCTTGCATTTGGTAATCTCCGTGCCAAAGGATGCATAAGTGTGTTTAAGTATCATAAATAAATAAGGCATTCCATTGACATAATTTGACCATGTGGTATTTGTTGGCTGTACGCTTTGTCTCAGCCACAGGGAAGTCCTGAGTGGGTGAGGTTGTCTTTCCCTGGCTGCTGTTTCTACCCTGTGCACTCCAGATGGTTTGAAGCATACATCAGTTATCCGAATTTCAGCACAATAATGTCATGACATCATGCTGCCTGTGTGGCAGTGCCATCCCTGGGAAAAGGAAGGGCTTAGGCCTGATGTTAGATGGGAAGGAGAGGGTATTTATAGAAAGGGAAATACTCTTCACAACAGAGTCCTCTGCTGACTGGCAGCCATTTCCACACATTTTATGACAACTTGAAGGGTATGTCTAATTTATATGATGCAGAAAATCTTCTCTTTTGAAACCTTTGGCGTGAAAGTTAGAATCAATATAGGTAACCACTTTAACAGCAGTGAATCTGCTGGGACTGTTGACCACACATATAGCATAGCATTGCCAGTAGCAGTCCCTGTGCTTTTGGATGCCTACACATGGGAGTCTTTTACAGGTAAATACCATGCCTAATATATGTTAAGTACACATATAATGGTATCGGAAGATTGTTGTTGACATTAACAGTCTGGTGACAATGTCTCTTTAATGTAAAGTCAAGTCACAAACTGCTGATATGTTCCACTTTTGTATTGCCCCAATAAAATTTTCTTTAGAGGTGGGTCTTTGTTTCCAAAGCATAGTGCAATTATCAAATTAGTGCTATTATTTAAACGCTAAGCCACCATTTACTTACAACGGCCAAATGCTAGCAATGCCAACTACTACAGTAAGCTGGAATTGTTCATTTTATTTATTTACTTTTCCAGAACTTCATTAGCTGTAGATGATCTTATCTGAATGGAGTTCAAAAATAACCTAATTTGGCATGAAGTTCAGCAAGTGGTTTTGCATGAGGGAAAGCAAGGAACATTTTCATCTTAGAAGCTGGGAGTTACAGAACTTCCTTTGTTTTTGCTCAAATGACAGAAGCATGACCATACTCACCAGAGCTGGCAGTCTAAAATTACACATTAGGGATAACGATTTTCTAACTTTCTTATAGATCTATATCACGGGGCTCACAAACTAGAGCATGGGTGTCCAACCTTTTGGCTTCTCTGGGCCACATTGAGTGTACAAAAATTTTCTCGGGCCGCATAAAAAATATATAATTTAGTTACGGTATATAAGTAATAAAATGCCGCCGCGCCCTTCCCGTGCTGCCATGACCCAGCCTGCACTAATTTAACACAACTAGAGGATGATGAAATGAAATAGAATCAGTATACAGAGGTTTACTTCTTCTGAGAGATATTAAAGGAACACTCTAACCACCATGACCACTTCAGTGATTTGAAGTGGTCATGGTGGTAGGATGTCAGAAACACTGCACATGCTGGGATACTTACAGTTATGTGTTGGGGGATAGTTGCACCCCTAGCACATATCACTTAGGTAGCCAGAAAATGTCATGTCCTCATTCATACATGTATGAACAAGGACATGACATATTATGACAAAACACAACTAGTTATTAAAAAAACATATTGCAACAAATTACACACGCTCATGCACATACCTTTTCTACTTATTTTGCAGACTGCTGGCGATTACTGCTGGCGGGTACTGCTAGTACGGTTACTGCTGGCGGATACTCCTAACGGTTAATGCTGGTGGGTAATGCTGGTGGGTACTGCTGGCAGTCACTGCTGGTGGGTAATTCTGGCAGTTACTGCTCGTGATTACTGATAGCGGATACTGCTGGCGGTTACTGCTGGCAGTTTCTGCTGGTGGGTAATGCTGGTAGGTACTGCTGGTGGGTAATTCTGGTAGTTACTGCTGGCAGGTAGTGCTGGTGGGTACTGCTGGCAGGTAGTGTTGGTGGGTAATGCTGGCGGTTACTGCTGGCGGGTACTGCTGGACCCACAGGCAATGGCCAACAGGATCCACAGGCCATGGCCAACAGGACCCACAAGCCATGGCCTGCTCCCAGCAGAACCCACAGGCAGTGGCCAGAAGGACCCACAGGCCGTGGCCAGCAGGACCCACAGGCCATGGCCCACTCCCAGCAGGACCCACAGGCCAATGGCCAGCAGGACCCACAGGCCAATGGCCAGCAGGACCCACAGGCCAATGGCCAGCAGGACCCACAGGCCAATGGCCAGCAGGACCCACAGGCCAATGGCCAGCAGGACCCACAGGCCAATGGCCAGCAGGACCCACAGGCCATGGCCGATGGCCAGCCGGACCCACAGGCCATGGCCAACTGCCAGCCGGGCCCACAGGCCATGGCCCGCTCCCAGCAGGACCCAAAGGCATTGGCCAGCTCCCAGCAGGCAATGGCCAGCAGGACCCAAAGGCAATGGCCAGCATTACCCACAGGTCATGGCCAATTGCCAGTAGGACCCACAGGCCATGGCCAGCAGGACCCACAGGGCATGGCCAGTACCAGATAGAATTGAAGGCTATTTACTATTTTAAGGTTACTGGGTGGGCAGGGCACTGGAGCAGGGTAAATGGGGTGTATGGGGAGGGGGGAGATGGGATGTGGGGGTCAGGGTCTCTCACCTCAGTGATGCAGATTGCAGCTCCTTGAACAGCCTCCTGGGGGGGTGATGACATCTTTAAGTAGCAGCCAGCATCAAGTCCGAGCCAGTCACACGTGTCCCCTTGCAGGCTGCCATGCCCTGCCTCTGCCTGCCTCCAGTCCAAAGACACCCGAGAGTTAATAAAAGTATGCTGTTCTCTGGGTTTTTTAAGGTTTCACCGCTGCAGACCCAGCTGGTCACGACATGCATGATCCGTCGCCACGCCCCCCGCCTCTTCCTGCCTCAAGACTCTGTCTCCGGGAGTTGTAGTTTCCTGCTTCCTGGTGCTCTAGTCTCTCCACCAACTGCCTCCAGGAATTTTAGCACCGCCCGGACTACAACTCCCGGAATGCAGTGCAGCAGCAACGCAGCCAATCGGCGGCCGCGGCGGCCGACTTCCTCGAAAAAAAAAAATGTCAACAGAGCGGCCGTGATAGCGGCCGTTTTGAATATACTGTATGTTAGCGGGAGACTGTCTGGAGTTCCGCGGCAGGTGGGCCGCATTGCCTGCGGCACCGGGCCGCAGGTTGGACATGCCTGAACTAGAGCAAGAACTAGTCGATCAAATAGCAATGTGTGTGTAATCCATTTTAAGGATTGCTTGTGAATGAAAAATGATCCTTCTATTTCTAAATACCTTTATCTTTGTGTGTGTGTGTTTTTTGCTTGAAGATACACCAGGAGCAGGTTTACGATTTCTATACAGTTGGGCTACAGATGCTTAATACATATCGATATTTAAAAGTTCATTATACTTTTTAAAATTTTTTTTTTTTTTTTTTTCAAATTCGTTTTTTATTAAAGGTAAGAAAGAGTACAAGTAATATACATACGTTCAAACATAGCTGTGTTGAAGCGTACAGAACCAAAATACATTAGGCAAGTGAGAAAGATGATTACAGTGCAGCAATATAACAATGCCAGACAGTAAAAAAAAAATAAAATAAACATCAGATCTACTTTCGTCATTAAAGGGCATTTAAAAGCAGTACGGTCCTCAGAAGCGTTCAAAGACTACAGTAGATCCACACTCAGTATGGAACATCTCACAGCAGAGCAATGCTAGATAATGAGTAATGTAAACAAGGAGATAACTGAAAATAAACTATTCTCACTAAGAAACCCAAAAAAGAGAGGGCTTACAACATTTTGGGAAAAGACATGGATCACATAAGGGGAGGACAAGGGGGTCAAGAGGTGAGGGAAGGAGTATCCAGGAAAGGGGGACTAGGAAGGTCAGGGCAAGGGTCAGGGGGAGACAGTAGGAGCCAGCAGGCAAAGCCAGCCGGGCGCCTACCACAGAGCAGCAAGGGGAAAGAGGGGGGGGAGAGCAGGCAGAAATAGAGAGGGAAAGAGGTCCGATGGATCCCGTGCGAGGTGTCGGCCGCATAGATCAGGTGGGTCAGATATCGGCCCCCTGCAGCGCCCTGCCGTCATCCGACAGGACAAACTCATTCCAGCAGCCCCACGTAGCCGTATAGAGTTCCCTCCTGCCCTGCAAGGTCAGTACCAGGTCCTCAAAGTCGTTAATCTGCTTGATTCTAGACAACCAGAGCCGCGTGGACGGCGGAGCGGTGGACTTCCAGCATGCGCCTATGCAGGCCTTCGCCGCATTAAAGAGGTGGCGTGGAATCGATTTTTTGTAGCGGTCCGGTTGAAGAGAGGAGCAGTGGAGGAGAAAGAGCGCCGGGTCATCCCGGAGAACATAGTCGGTCATCTGCTGGGATACCTCTCTCACCTGTCTCCAAAAATCGCTCAACAAGGGGCAGCTCCAGAAAACATGGAGCATCGTCCCACGATCTTTCTGACACCGCCAACATCTGTCCGATGCCTCCGGGAAGAAACCCGCTACTCTCGTTGGAGTGTAGTACCAGTGTGTCAACACCTTATAGTTGACCTCCTGGAGGCGAGTACAGATTGAAGACTTCAGGGAGAAGCGGATAATATTCCGACGCTGAGACAGTGAGTCCTTTGCAACTTCTTCTCCCATTTCAGGATGCCAGGCAGAACAAAGTCATCTCTGGGTTCCGAGAGCAAAGCATAGATTTGAGATAAAGCGTGTGGAAGAGGGGGATGGCATGAAAAGAGGGCTTCCAATTTAGTCAGCGGCTTCTCGAAGGAGGAGCGAGGACCCAGATATCGGAAGAAATGCAGCAGCTGGAGAGCCTGCCAGCGTGAGAGCATGAAGGGACCGTTAGCCGCCGTCAGCTGTAAGAAAGGCCAGGCCACACCAGAGCCAAAGTGGGACACCCGGAAGCGTCCCGTCTCCAGCAAGGTGTGGAAACGTCCGGCCCCACAGCCCGATGGGAAGGCTCGGTTCCCCAGAATCGGGAACATATGTGAGGCCACCCTTCGGGAGGAGTCTAAGGCTAAGGCCGCAGCACAGACCCTGAGGGTCGGGCCGATCAAGGGGTGACGTCGGACCTCCATCGGTACCGAGCCGACATGCCACGGGGCGCCCGGGAGGTGTACAGGACATTGGGACATCTCAAGAGTTGTCCACAATTTCAGGGTAGAGTGTCTGCACCAGTCCACCTGTCTATTCAAATGGGTAGCTTGGTAGTACCGTCGGATATCAGGGGCCGCCACCCCACTGTAAGCCTTAGGCATCATGAGTATCTTCCCCCGAAGCCTGGGGCGACGGCCAGCCCAAATAAATCTGGTGAAAACCGCATTCACCTGTTTAAAGAAGGCCGCAGGGATCAACACCGGCAAGGCCTGAAACAGAAATAAATACTTCAGCAGGATAGACATTTTAAGGATACTGCAACGCCCAAACCAGGAGTGCAGGCCGGAGGACTACTTGTCCAGAAGAGCACGCGTGGCAGCTAGGAGAGGCGGAAAGTTCAGCCGGAACACATTAGCTGGGTCAGGCGGCAGAAGGGTCCCCAAGTACTTCAGGGCCGACAAAGTCCACTTAAAAGAAAAGCTGTGGCTAAGGGTGTCTAAAAGTCGGGCAGGTAGAGAGATCCCCATCGCCTCCGACTTAGTGTAGTTGATCTTGAGGTGCGACACTGCACCGTATAGTTCAAATTCGCGGAGCAGGTTAAGTAGGGAGAACAAGGGGTTGGTCAGGGAAAAAAGATAATCGGCGTAAGCTGTGACCTTATAGGAGGTGGAGCCCACTGAGAGTCCAGAGATATCATCAGCGTTGAGGTGGACCCTAGACAGGAAAGGCTCCAGGGAAAGGGCGAACAGTAAGGGCGAAAGGGGGCAACCCTGTCTGGTGCCATTGTATATGCCAAAGGGTCATGAGAATACTCCATTCGCCTTCACCATTGCGCGTGGGCACTTATAAACGCCTGCAATCCAGGCCAGCATGCGAGGGCCAACACCATAACGCTGCAGTACCCCCAACATGAAAGGCCAGCTCACCCGATCAAAAGCCTTCTCGGCGTCAGTATATAGTAGCACCGTGGGGGTGCCGGTGGTCTTGGCAAGGTGGATCAGGTTCAAGGCCCTGATGGTGTTATCTCTGGCTTCCCTGGAGGAGATAAACCCGACCTGGTCCAAGTGGGCCAGATCTGGGAGAAGTGGTTGCAGCCGAGACGCCACCATTTTGGTAAAAAGCTTAAGATCGGCATTTAATAAAGAGATCGGTCTGTAGCTCCCACAGGCCGCGGGGTCCTTCCCCTCCTTAGGGATCACGGAGATGTGTGCCAGTAAAGAGTCCGCGTGGAAGGAGGAAGATTTCGCTATCTCATTGAACACCTTGAGCATATGAGGGAAAAGATGGGCCTGTAGCAGCTGGTAATAAAGGATCGTCAGACCATCAGGTCCAGGGGCCTTACCTTTTTTCGTCCACTTCAGTAAAGTCCTCCCCTAAAGCCTCACGCTCCGGCGAAGGGAATCTAGGCAGAGCAACCAAGTCCAAGTAGGAAGTGACCGCAGCATCATGGGACCTATCATGGGGTAAATGATATAAGGACGAGTAAAAGTCCCCAAACCGCTGGGCGATCTCCCTAGGCATATGTAATTTATGGCCGCCAGCACCAGTCACGAAAGGGATGTACGCGGACAACCGCTGATCCCTAAGGGCCCTGGTCAACATGCGCCCACATTTATCGCCAGACTCGTATTGGAACCGCCTACAACGCTGTAAGGCCGCTTTAGCGCGGTATTTCAACAACTCTGCTACCTGGGACCGCAGTCCCGACAACTCAGTCCCTGTCGCAGCATCCATATGCCGCTTGTGCTGGTCCTCCAGGCGAGCGATATCCGCCAAAAGTCTGGTCAATTGTTTTTCCCTGTCTCTCTTGATGCGTGCGCCATGTGTAATCAGTACTCCCCGAATGACGGCCTTATGGGCCTCCCAGACCACCCCCGGGTCACTGTCTGGGGTGTTGTTTAGTTGGAAATAGGACTGGAGCTGTTGGGCGATGTCCTCCAGTACCACAGGGTCTTGTAGCAGACTCTCATTCAGTCTCCAATGCCAGTCTGACTCTCTGTTGGGTCCCCCAAGACTCACCTCCATAGTCACCGGGGCATGATCTGACCATGTGATGGAACCGATCTCTATACCAACCACCGAGGAAAGAAGGCGGTGGGGAACCAAGAAAAAATCGATACGGGAATAAACGTTGTGGGGATTAGAGTAGAACGAGTAATCACGCTCTCCAGCATGTAGGATGCGCCAAGCATCCACCAATTGAAGTTCCCTAAGCAGTTTGGTAACCTGCGTCCGGGTGCCCCGAGAGACAGAGGAAACCCCAGAAGACGTATCCACCAATGGGTCCAAGGGTAGATTCCAGTCGCCACCCACAATCCGCTTCCTTAAAATGTTTTTTTTCCTCTTACGTCCCCTGACAGTCGCCACCCACTTATACAGTCTTCACGATTGGGTATTGGCCCTTTCCGCAGGAGCAAGCTAGGCAGTAACTTTGTTAATACAAACAAACTTTAACATATAGACACACCTACAGGGGCTATCCCTCTGGCCAATATCCCACAGCCAGTACCACTCTAATCCAGTTTTCTTGCTGCCTAGCGTCAGGAGTAGGCTAGGTTTTCCCTGCTGGGACCTAGTGTCTCAGTTTTTTATTTTTGTTTTCTTTCTGAAAAGTGTTTTTTCTTTTAAGAGCTTTTATTTTTCTCACCTGCACTAGTTAGTCAGGAGGACTACAAGTGTCAGTAGCGGGGCCTCGCACTGGTTATTATAGAACCTTATGGAGTCCCAGCCTGCCATCGAGCGTTGCAGGTTATTGGTACGCCCAGGCCTCGCAATGACAGTCCCCCTGGAGACGGGGACGAGCCTGCGAAGTTCCTATCTTCGCTGGGATGTCTCAACTTCAGAATGCCAGGGTAATGCTAGCATCCTTCCTGGCTGATGGCACCCCCACTCAGGGTGGGAGGTCTCCCGTATTGGAGCGGTGCCCACATTCTCTGGACTGGTGAGTACGACTACCCCTCTGACCCTGGGACCATGTTGTGAGGGGGTGTTATGTGGGCCCAATCTGGGGATGGCAGTACATGTCAGTTTTCTGTAATATCCCCCTCCAGGCTGTGGGATATGGCCCCCTATGTTTTTCCCTTCCCTGCCCCTGCGGGGGCGCTCTCACGGTACTGACCGCCATGTGGGGGGGTGTGGGGGCTTCCTATGTCCCGGGGGTGCTCTGTGTAGTTCCCGGTGGGGGTCAGTGCAAGCGTTTTATGCTGTGATTGGCGCTGTTCGCACGGCCGCCATTTTGGGTGAGGGCAGGCTGTTTTGGCCTCATAGTAAGGTCAGCAGCCATTTTCTATCATCCTTTTGGCGCCGGTTGGGCGCCATCTTAAGTGTGGGCAAATGTCTTTTTATGGGCAGTGGCCATTTTCTCAGTGCTTTCTCTCCATAGACTTCTATCAGGCACCATTTTCTTGTGGCTCAAGGCTGGCTTTTGCCTCTAGGGGCGTGAGGTCACTTCCTTTACCTCAGCTTCTCGGCGGTGTGGCAAGTATAGAGACACTGTGGGGTAATTTTACTGTTTTCTCTGGCCTGTATTCCTCCTATCACTCATTTTTCAGGGTGACTTTAGCTGGGGAAGGGGTCTCCATCTGGGGTCCGCGGGAACACTGCTGTTTTAAAGGGCCAGCGTCATTATTTTTTCACTTTGCTATTATGGAGTCCCAGGATAGCAAATTCCCCACAGACCTGGTTGGTTGTTCAGGCACTCCTGAATCCGCTTCCATAGCCTCTTTATCTGCTGCACTTGCGACTTTAGCGTCAAAAGTGGATCTGCTGATGTCTGCCCTCTCAGTCTTCTGACTCAGAGTCTGAATTGGTTGCCATGGACAACGTCCCCCCTGAGGGGCCCCTGTCCTCTCAGTTGGATGTGGAGGAGGAGGACTTGTCCTCTGTGACCATACGAGACCGCGCTGCGGTGGACGCACTTATCAGCTCCGTTAAGGAGACTTTAAATCTAGATGATGAGCCCCCCCGTCGGGTAAGCGGGTTTCCTTCGGGACCCGCAAGGCCCAGAAGTCGGGTCAGGTTTTTCCTTGTCCCGAGGAGCTTCACAAAACAGTGAACGACCAATGGTGTCGCATTAAGCATACGCTTGTGATGCCTAAGAGATTTAAGTACCACTATCTATTTGCGGATTCGGTTGATTGTCGCTGAACTGTGGCTCCTGAGGTGGACCATACTGTTTCCAGACTTAATAAATCCACCTTGATGCCCGTGGAAGACTCCCTGGTGTTTAAGGACTCGGCGGAAAGACAGGTGGAGACTCTTTTCCGCCACATGTATTTGGTGGTGGGTTCCCTGACAAAGCCTTTTTTCGCTTCAGTGATGGTCTCTCAGGCTATTGCAGAATGGTCCAAGGTGCTTAGGCGCACTTTGGTAGCAGAGTCGGTCTCTTCGGCTGCACTGGATATGATGGATCAAATGGCCCAGGCCGTGATGTACCTGTGTGACGCAACTTTAGACAAGGCTCATTTGGTCGCACGGCTGTCTGTAGTCTGGATTGCAATCCACCGCATTATTTGGCTGAAAAGCTGGTCGGCCGACCACGCTTCTAAAAAGATGGTGTCTGATATCCCTTATGCGAGGAATCGCCTTTTTGGTGAAACTCTGGATGAGCTGATCAAAGGGCTTACTGGGGGTAAGAGCACTCTTTTGCCCCAAGTCTCAAGGGGGAATTCTCCCAGCGCCAGGCGGGGTCCATCTTTTTAAGACTAACCGGGGGTCCTTTTGTGCCTTCGGGGCACAGGAAAAAGGAAAGTCCTTCAGGGCCTCCGGTGGTCACAAGAAACCTTGGGCGGGTAAGTCCAAGACCGGTCAAGCTGGCTCGGCAACCCAGTCCACCTCTTCCTGAAGGGACGCCCTCACCCATATCAGGGGTGGGGGGACGTCTGCGTTGTTTTCCCGAGCCCTGGTTGTCCCAAGATTCAGGACAGGTGGGTTCACGAACTGATTCGTTCAGGGTACAAGATCGAGTTTCGATCTCGCCCTGCAGACAGATTCTTTCCATCAAATATCCATCTGACTCCTGATCGTTTTGAGGATCTCCAAAGGGCGGTGCAAGATCTTCTCGCCTAGGGGGTCATCGTGCCGGGACAGGTTTCGAGGGTTTTACTCCAATCTGTTCACGGTGCCCAGAAAAGAGGGCAAGGTGGGTCCGATTTTGGATCTAAAATTGCTGAACCGTTTTGTGTGGGTACAGAAGTTCCGAATGGAATCCATCCGGTCGGTGGTGGCGTCTCTCAGTCCAGGGGACTTCATGGCCTCCATCGACCTAAAACATGCGCATCTGCACATCCCTATTTACGAGGGTCATCAGCGGTATCTCCGCTTCGCAATCGCAGAGGAGCATTATCGGTTTGTGGCGTTGCCCTTCGGTCTCGCTTCGGCTCCAAGGGTGTTCACCAAGGTTTTGGCTCCTGTGTTGGCTCTGCTGCGGGTTCAGGGGGTTGCGGTCCTCGGTTATCTGGACGATCTCCTGTTATGGTCAAGCTCGAGTGCCACCCTGTTAGTCATTCGGGTGGACCATCAATTTTCAGAAGTCGGCTCTGTCCTCTTCGGTTCGTCTCCCCTACCTGGGGATGATCCTGGACTCCGCTCAGGCGAAGGTCTTTCTTCTGAAGGACAAACTCCAGACACTGCAGGACGAGATCAGGTCCCTCAGGGACGCCAATCTCTCCTCGCTTCGGACCTGTATGCGGTCCCTGGGTCTGATGGGGTCAGCCTTCGAGGCAGTCCCATTTGTGCAGTTTCAAATGAGAACAGAGATTCTTGCCAGGTGGGAGACATCCTCAGTCTTTGGACAGGAGGATTTCTCTAAGCCACCAAGTGAGATCGGATCTTTTGTGGTGGCTCCAGTCACCGACTCTGACACAAGGCAAGTCCTTCCGGCCATTATTGTGGACGGTGACCACCACGGATGCCAGCCTGTCAGGCTGGGGGTGGAGTTCTGGGCACGCTTTGTGCCCAGGGGACGTGGTCGGAGGGAGAGTCCTCCCTGCCGATAAATGTCTTGGAGGCCTGGGCGATCAAGCTCTGTTTGCTCCGTTGGTCGGCTCAAATTCAGGGCTGCCCGGTTCGAGTGCAGACGGACAATGCCACGGCGGTGGCTTACATCAATCATCAATGGGGCACCAGGAGTGCCCGGGCGGCCAAGGAAGTGGCCGAGATTCTGTCTTGGGCCGAGTCACATGTTCCGGTGATTTCGGCCGTCAGCATTCCAGGTGTGGAGAACTGGCAGGCGGACTATCTGAGTAGCCAGACCCTGGACCAGGGAGAATGGTCCCTACACCCTGAGGTGTTTCACCTTCTGTGTGTCCGGTGGGGGTCTCCCGGATGTGGATCTGTGTGCGTGCGTTCCGTCTCAACAAAAAGGTGGAAAGGTTCGTAGCTCGAACTCGCGATCCTCTGGTGGATGCATCGGACGCGTTAGTGGTGCCTTGGCATCGGTATCGGCTGATGTATGCCTTTCCCCCGATTCAAATGTTGTCCAGGTTCCTCCGCAGGTTGGCCTCGGAACGGATGCTGGTGACTCTGGTGGCTGCAGACTGGCCGCGTCAGTCTTGGTACGCAGACATCATGCAGATGGTTGTCGAGCCTCCCTGGCGGTTTACGCTAAGAGACGATCTTCTGTCTCAATGCTTTTGCGGCGTGGCTGTTGAAAGCGAAGTCTTGAGAGACAGGGGTCTCTCGTCTGTTGTCAGTCCTACCTTACTGAAGGCAAGGAAAGCTTCTTCTAGGAAGATTTATCATCCTACCTGGAGGGCATATTTTGCCTGGTGTGAGTCGCAAGGTTTTCATCCCCGCTCCTTTTCAGAGGCGAGGGTTTTGGCTTTCCTGCAGACTGGGGTGGATCAGCGCCTGGCGCTGACCACGATTAAGGGCCATTTGCCGGCTTTGGCCATTCTTTTTCAGTGTCCCTTGGTGACTAATTCCTTGATTCGCACCTTTATTCAGGGGGTGCGTCATCTGGCTCCCCCGAGGAAGGCTCCCTTGCCTCCCTGGGACCTGAATCTGGTTCTGTCCATTTTACAACGGCCTCCTTTTGAGAACATCACAGAGATCCCTCTGCCTGTGTTGTCACAGAATATTGCCTTTCTAGTGGTGACCACATCTGCTTGCAGAGTGTCTGAGTTGGTGGCTCTGTCTTGCCGCTCCCCCTATCTGATTGTTCATAAGGATAAAGTGGTCTTGCGACCAAATCAGTCTTTTCTTCCTAAGGTGGTTTCGGCTTTCCACCTCAATGAGGATATTGTGTTGCCTTCGCTTTGTGCGAAGCCCAAGCATCCAAAGTCTTCTTGCATTCCTTGGATGTGGTCCGGGCGATCAGAGTTTACCTTTCTGCCACGGAATCTTTCAGGAAGTCGGATTGCCTGTTTGTCCTTCCTGAGGGACCTCGGATGGGTACAGCGGCGTCTGCGGCAACCATTTCCAAATGGATCAGACATGCAATTTTTTTCTGTCTCTTTGTCATGGGGTTTGTTTTCCTGAGTTAGCTCCTGTTGAGCTTTGGTTGCCCCGTTGGTTCAGTACAGTTTTTTTTCTCTGAACTGGGTGCTGCGTTGCCTATTTGAAGGTTGCGTCTTCCCACCCCTCACATCTGCACTGCTTTGGGACGTCCCAATCGTGAAGACTGTATAAGTGGGCGGCGAGTGTCCAAGGACGTAAGAGAAAATAGAATTTTTCTAAGATCTTACCGTAAAATTCTTTTCTCAGAGTCCTCTGACAGTCGCCGCCCAACCCTCTCTTTGGGGTTGACGGTTTTTCATGGACTGCTTGCTACGAAACTGGATTAGAATGGTACTGGCTGTGGGATATTGGCCAGAGGGCCGGCCCTGTAGGTGTGTCTATATGTTAAAGTTTGTTTGTATTAACAAAGTTACTGCCTAGCTTGCTCCTGTGGAGAGGGCCAATACCCAATCATGAAGACTGTATAAGTGGGTGGCGACTGTCAGAGGACTCAGAGAAAATAATTTTACAGTAAGATCTTACAAAAATTCTATTTTTATCCCCGTTACCTTTTTTGCCCATTTATCCTCAAGAAATATGCTTCCATACCCTGTGAATCCAGCATTGATCTGTTGTGATCCGCAATTCCACAGCTGAACACCAGGACACTGTGTCATTTTCCTTTCCTACATTATTGGGAATCGGCTGTCTCCTTTTTTGCAGCCAGCCCCCCTAATGTGTACTAGGTCATGCTAAATGTGAATATTCCAGGAGACTGCAGGAGCACTGCTGACATCATTCTTGCCTAAGCAAAAATGGAGACATGGTGGCCCATATAGTAAAAAAAAAGTGATCAAGCACAAACAAAAATTGTGAGTGGCATTTTGCTGTGGGGTCCAGTTTGTTGTGAACCTTACCATTTCCGAAAAATGTTAATATATGATGTTAGTACAGACTCCCCTCCCACCAGAACACTCCGCCCAGGCAATTGACGGACCTTTTTTGGTCATGCCTCTTTGACAGGGGTTCTGTCAGACCGACTGCAGTACACACGGGTTAAATGTCGGCCGGTTTCTATTGAACATTGACATTTGGCATGTGTATACTAGGCTTTAACCTGATACATTGTGTGAATGCCACTAAATAACTTTGGGTGAATGTAATGTGAATTTCCCATCAAATGTTTGATAAATAGATCCCTAAGTCTTTGTAAATGGATCAACTGTAAGAAAAAAAGTAAATGGTGATACATAAAGCCTCATAGGTTTAATCAGGCAACATCTACAGCAGTGTATAGGAAATTCACAAACGCCTTCGTAAATGTATCAATCTAAGACCTGCCAAGTCTAGTCTTAATGACTACAGCCATACTTCTCCCACGTAATGGACGGAACACGGACCGCAGGAACCTTCTCCCTCTCACTTCTTCTCTCTAAACCACTCTGCTCCCTCTCTCTACCTCTCTGTCCTTCCTGACTCCTTTTGTCTTCTCTTATACTCCTACGGTGTTTTTGATGCTGACAAAGAGTCAGGTTTTACTCTTTGGGATCGGGTGGGTCGGGGTCTCCTACCCCGTGTCCTCATTCGGTTGGGTACAGACCCGACATTGTGTATTGGCCAGGCTTATTAATTTTTACAATTTTTTGTTTATGTTGTAAGGGAAATCAAGGTCTCTCAGATAAACTTGTAATGATGGGTTTGCTATGGTTACTCTCACATAATTTCCTTTTTAGGCGGGACACTAACTCTGAGACGCAGTATGCTCCCTTTAGGGGTGTCTTAGGGGTCGTGGCCACGCGTTTTGGGCCCCCCCCCCTTCGTTTTGTTTCCTCATGTTCTTATACTGTTCCATGACCTTATGCAAATTTTTCTACCCTCATTACCTTAAACCTGATCCGCTTACTACGGTTTGACCTGGTCGTATTCTAACCTACTGCTCACTTCTGATACCTGTTACCTGACCTTTGTTATCAGCTAGTATGTCTATTTGATTTTGCTGTACCATTACTGTTTTGTATTTAAAGTTGTTATACTTTAATAAAAACCATTGAAACAAGGAAACTCACAAACTTTATCCTTAGGGTATTGGAGAGTTGATTCAGGCTGCTGAAAGGATCACCAAAAATGCATCATCCAAACTTTAGAAAATACCAGTGATTACAGACTCCTGTTATTAGGAGAGCCTTCATGAAAGTGGAAACTAGTTCACTGCCCTTATTATATTGTTATTTGGAAGAATTTGAGAGCATGGTTTTTTATTTTTTTCTATCACTGTTAAGGTTTGGACCTTGAAGAGTGGACAGATCATATGACTTTCTGTTCGCTTTGCTACATAGTTTTACTGCAGAGCAGAAAATAAAAACTATGGAAGCACTCAGTCTAAAGTTTTTCATTCATTTCCAGATTATCGGGTTCAGCCTGTAGCTGTAGCATGCAAATGCTAAAATGACTGCACTATAGTGATTTTTAGCCATTTTGACAGTTTTTTCATAGTTTGTTGTTGTGGTAGGGGGGAAGCAGAGCTGGATTGGTTTCTGACCTGTTCAATGATAGTTGACCTGTAAACTGTATGCCCTGTTTTGCAGTATATTATAGGGGGTTATGCCAAAACATTAAAGTACTCTTATCAGATAGATTTAAAAATACATTAGCTTATTAAATGGATGAATCAATAAGTGATTTTTTTATTACTTTTGGAAAGAGGGAGGAAACTTTAGGACCTATTTCCATTTTTTTATGGTTTTTGTTTCCATTAAAGAGATTTAACACTACTTCCTATCCCATTGACACAATAAGAAGTAAGGAAATACTCCCAACAGGGATACAGATGAAGACCAAGCCTAACCGAGATCCTAATCCTTTCCCACTCTACTAATAAAACTGCATTTTTTGAAGACTTTACCCATGTTAGATGTATCCTTGCTTAAAATAAAGCTTTTTTCCCTGACAGAAACCCAGGCAGAATTATTCCTAAAGCAGTTCTAAAGCTATATATTTTTTCCTAAAATTAAAAACCTGTTATACTTGCCTGCTCTGGTAATGGTTTTGCACAGAGCGGCCCCAAACGTCCTCTTCTGGGGTACCCTCCCGGTGCTCTCCACTCCTTCTCTTCTCCAAGTGCCCCCAGAGCAAGCCACTTGCTATAGAGCACTCATGCAGGCATCCCCTGAGCTGGGATATGAGTCTATAGACACGCAGTACAATTTGGCCCACTCCTTCCTCCATAAGATTTGATTGACAGCAGCAGGAGCCAATGGCTTCCTCTGATAACAGCAAAGCCTGTGAGACCAGGAAGAAGGCAAAAGAGCTGCTGCAGACAAGACAGCGCTGGACTGAGAATGGACTCAGGGAAGGAGGGTGCTGGGGGATCGCTATTGAAAGGTTTTTCCTTAATTAAAGGAATGCATTATAGTAAAAAAGCTTTTGCCTTTAGAACCACTTTAATGCTTTAGAGTTCTACCTCTACTGCATACCTACTTACATTATAAATGCAAATCTACATATAAGAATATAAAAAGGCCCTAATTAAAGTCAGTGTGCTGCTTCAATGCATCTTATTTGCCAGCATAGGCGTGCGCAGCCTATTGCATTAGGGTGTGCACCCCAAAGCTCAAACACACATGCGTGTGTATATATATATATATATATATATATATATATATATATATATATAGAGCAGTGATGGCGAACCTTGGCATGAGACGGTCAGAGACTGCAGACATGATACAGGAGATGGTCAGAGACTGCAGACATGATACAGTAGATGGTCAGAGACTGCAGACATGATACAATAGATGGTCAGAGACTGCAGACATGATACAGGAGATGGTCAGAGACTGCAGACATGATACAGGAGATGGTCAGAGACTGCAGACATGATACAGGAGATGGTCAGAGACTGCAGACATGATACAGGAGATGGTCAGAGACTGCAGACATGATACAGGAGATGGTCAGAGACTGCAGACGTGATAAAATAGATGGTCAGAGACTGCAGACGTGATACAGGAGATGGTCAGAGACTGCAGACGTGATACAGGAGATGGTCAGAGACTGCAGATGTGATACAGGAGATGGTCAGAGACTGCAGACATGATACAGGAGATGGTCAGAGACTGCAGACGTGATACAATAGATGGTCAGAGACTGCAGCCGTGATACAGGAGATGGTCAGAGACTGCAGACGTGATACAGGAGATGGTCAGAGACTGCAGACATGATACAAGAGATGGTCAGAGACTGCAGACATGATACAGTAGATGGTCAGAGACTGCAGACATGATACAGGAGATGGTCAGAGACTGCAGACATGATACAGGAGATGGTCAGAGACTGCAGACATGATACAGGAGATGGTCAGAGACTGCAGACATGATACAGGAGATGGTCAGAGACTGCAGACATGATACAGGAGATGGTCAGAGACTGCGGACATGATACAAGAGATGGTCAGAGACTGAAGACATGATACAGGAGATGGTCAGAGACTGCAGACATGATACAGGAGATGGTCAGAGACTGCAGACATGATACAGGAGATGGTCAGAGACTGAAGACATGATACAGGAGATGGTCAGAGACTGAAGACATGATACAGGAGATGGTCAGAGACTGCAGACATGATACAGGAGATGGTCAGAGACTGAGGACACGATAGAAGATAGAAGAGCACTAGGGGGACCGGAGAGCACAGGGGAAGCAGAGAGCACTGGAGGAGGTGAAGGGCACGGTGGGCGGGGGGGACAGGAGAGAATTAAGAGGGGGTTTGCAAAGCATTGTAGGGGGGTTGGAAGGTGCAGGGGGTGGAGAGCACTGGGGGGGGCGAGCAGGGAAAACCAGGGGGGTGGAGAGCACTGGGGGGGACAGGGAGCACTTGGGGGGCGGGCAGGGAAAACCAGGGGGGTGGAGAGCACTGGGGGGGGGACAGGGAGCATAGGGGGGAGGGAGATAAAAAGCACTGTGGGGAGCTGAAGAGCATGGGGGGGGGCTAAAGTACAGGGGGTCTAGTGCACTGGGGGGGGGGGGTAAGAGCACTGAGGGGGGGATAAGAACACTGGAGGGGGGGGGTTAAGAGAGCACTGGGGGGCCAGCAAAGGAAGTTGTATAGGAGGGGGATGGGACAGCTGCATATAGATGAATTGATCTTTCACCATTCTTCCTGCAGGAGGGAGAGGAGGGCAATCAGTTATTCAGCAGCTGCAGGAAGGATAGGGAAGGATGAATTCCTCTATATGCAGCTTCCCCATCCTCCTCCTATTCAACACAGAGCACACACACTTGGGCAATGGGCACTCACCTTCTTCTCGCTGAGGCTCCGCCCCTTCTTCCAGTCGAGGCTCCGCCCCCTCCTTCCCGCCGAGGCTCCGCCCCTTTCTTCCCATCGCGGCTCTGCCCCCTTCATCCCGCCGCGTCTCCGCCCCCCGCTTGCAGCACGGATTGAAGGAGCTGCCACTGCAGCTGCCTTCACACTGCCATACAGGATCTCTCAGAGGACGCTGGTTGATACCCCCCAGTGCGCCCCCCTATTGGTACCCCACTGTGTGTGTGACACAGTCACTGTCATGTAGCTGCTTGCAGGGAGAAAGACCAGCTGTCAAAACTTAGCGGTGATGTCGGGGGTGGGCGGGATCAAGCAGCTGTCAAACACCAGCCAATGATTGGGCTGCTTAAGAAAGGGGCGGAGCCACATAAATGAAGCAGCCGCCCAGACCCCATCCCATTGGCTGGTGTTTGATAGCTGTTCGGTCCCGCCCATCCCCGACATCACCCCTGAGTTTTGACAGCTGGTCTTTCTCCCTGCAAGCAGTAACATTACCTGACAGTGTCACACACATGGCAAGCCTCACTGTCTGCTGGAGCCAACAGCACAGCCGCCTCTCCACCGAGTATCTCACTACCCTCAGTGCCAAAGATGGAGATCTCGGGAGGCAGCCCTACACTAACAGACACAGGGTGATTAGGGTGTGCCCAGGCACACCCGGCACACCCCGTGCGCACACCTATGTTTGCCAGCCTATATGTGCCCCACCATAAATAGCCTCCCAATCAAGCATTGCAAACCTCTATACATGTATATATCATGCGTGCTTTGTTCAGCCATAGGTTTCCCTGATTTTTTGCTGTAATGCAGCTGTCAGATGAGGACATCATGATTCCTGCTCACCAAGATTAAACACAACTATCATTCATTTTTAATTTCTCTCTTTATTCTGATTTATTTTTTCTGTCCGTGACAACAAGCCACAGGAATGTATCCTGTCATAACTGATGCAAACATTGACTTCACCAAGAAAAGTCTATTGTGAGAATAATGCTGGCGGTATGTAAATGTCAGCCATTGAAATAACTTGCTTTCAGCACGAAACCCAATTTCATACAGTAAGAGGGTGGAGTAGAAAATAATAGAAAGTTAAATATTAAATGGTAAAGAGAAACATGATCTTTATTTGGAGAAGGTGCCGTTGGCTAATCTGTCCAGCACTGTAGAATACTGTGCATTAGTGCATTCCTGTTCCATTCTGAAAGAGTTGCCTTCTATAAGCCATCACCTGATTTTACCTCTTCCCTTCTTTATTCAACATGATGCCAGGCTGTTTTCTGAGCTTACTTAGCAGTGATTAATACATAAAGATATATTTTCTTCCGTTTATTAGATATTGCAGGCTATCAGACATCTTAATAAACTTGACACGCCATAAGTTCTGTTAGGGCTCTTTCATACGGGCGGTCCGATCAGATCCGCCTGTCAGTTTTTTAGGCGGATCTGATCGGATCCTCCATGCAGCTCTATGGGGCAGCGGGTGTCAGCGGAGGTCACCTCCGCTGACACCCGCTGCCATCCGCATCCGATCCTGTGCTGAAATCTGGACGGATGGAAACCCTATTTTTCCATCCGTTCAGTAATCGGAGCGGAGTGGATCTGATGAGAGCGGACAAGCGGTCCGCTCTCCTCCGATCCCCCATAGAGGGCAGCGGGTGCTGAGACACCTCCCTCTCCGCTCTGCAAGCGGAGACGGAGCTGTCATCCGCCCGGCTTAGCGGGGATCGCGGATCGATCCCCGCTGAGCAACACGGATCCGCCTGCGGAGGCGGACCGTGTGAAAGAGCCCTTACTGTTTTGCCTGTGCTTCGTCTATAAGCTGCTATGCATGCAATGCATGTTTGCTTACAAAACACTTGCTTCTGCTTTTGTGGCAATGTAGCTATTATTATATGTTAGAATAGCTTATGGTTTTATTGAAAACTAGATTTACACCTTAGTCAAGATTATAAATTAATCATTAGGATGCACAAATAAATGGAGCCCGGTGCATTTATTCAGGACCTTGGTTTTCATCTTGGCATTGCTGTAGTGCAGTGTGTCCCTGCTTTTTATATTTCTCTTTAGCTGGTCTTGTAAGCCAGGCATCCCTTCCTGGCAATAAAACCAGATCTGTGCAGATTGTAGCCAGATTAAGGAATTACTCCACTGTGATTGGAAAATCAACCGCAGCACAGTAATGAGGTTATACATGTGCTCCCCTGAAAAATATTCAGTGTTGGACTGGCAACATTGTAGAAAACAAGAAAGCTATAAGTAGACCCTAGGGCTGATCCTCGCTATTTTACTTTTATGATTACAGTTGGCTAATATCAAGCCTGAGTGAGCTTTTTTTTTTTTTTTGTATTTTGAGGTGATTTATCTAACAATTCTTTTAGCAATGTGTTTTCCAAACCATTGATTTTTGGGATTTCGCTTCCACTAAGTTTTGGAACTCATGTGAACCATTGCTAAAGCTGGAGAGGGCAAAATCAGGCTTACTTCTGCATAGAAACCAATCAGTTTACAGGTTTTATTGCCAAAGCTTAATTGAACAAGCTGAAGTTCGAAGCGGATTGGTTTCTATGCAGAAGTGAGCCTGATTTTGCTCACTCCAGCTTTAGTAAATAAACTCCTTTGTGTCTTTAGTTTATGTTTGCTTGAGTTATGCAGGCATTTCTAAAATATGACGCATAACAAAAGCACTTGTTTGAGACCATAACAAAAATTGTATGTACCAATGCACTATGAAAATAAACATTAAATTCTACTCAGAGCAGGTGCAAGCTAAGAAGGAAACTAGGCAGGAGATTAATACATGCTTGGAATATCTCCCTTACAGTAAGTGTATAGAGAGCCAAACTAAACTGAGCATATGGATCATTTCTCTCATAACGTTGGGTGCTTCGACATCCTTAAAGGTGCTTCGACATCCTTAAAGTATCAGTAACTATGAGCAATATACTTTATCATCCCACTGGTCCTCAACCTGACATATTAAAAACTTTTTTTTTTTTTTTGGTAGGAAATGTGTATGCGTGATATTCCAGCGATTGAGAATATCTGAGGCAATTTGATGTATGAATGCATTTTGATTTGTATATTTAGCTGTTTGGATAGGGTGACAGTCTTCATCTTCATAGATAACAGTGCAGTCAGTGGGTATTGTCACCCTAGGACAGGAATTGTGTTGTTGGCAATTTAACCAGGTGAAAATAAAGCCTGAAAAGGGAGACTAATTCAATCACTACATATAAAGACTGGAAACCTGCAGTAATATAATTTTTTTGTTTCGGGGTTTGTACATGGTTTATCCTGTACTAAAATAGTCATATCCGGACCTCGGTTTGGTTTATTAGATGCCCCACAGGTTCTATTTATCCAGCTTTTCTGCCTACTGTCATCATCTTTCCTCCAGACAAAATTAAATTTCAAACATTTGCAGTACAGTCATGGCCAAAAATATTGGCACCTCTGGCAATTCTGTTAGATGATGCACCACTTGTTGCAATTTCAAATGTTTAGTCATTCTCATGTTTGTTTCTTTTGTTTGTATTGGTATGACACAAAAAAAGTGAAACTGAAAAAGTGAGACTGTACAAAATGATAGTCACCCTGAAATTAATATTTAGTAGCACACTTGGAAACAACTGAAATCAACCGCTTCCTGTAACCATCAATGAGTTTCTTACACCTCTCTATTGGAATTTTGAACCACTCTTCTTTCGCCAACTGCTCTAGGTCTCCCGGATTGGAAGGGTTTGTTTTCCCAACTGTTTTGTCTACACAGGTGCTCTATGGCAGTGGTTCTCAACTCCGGCCCTCAGGACCTACTAACAGGTCAGATTTTAAGTATCACATTGGGGAGATACAGACTAGAATACTACAATCACTGAGCAGCAAAATAGTCACCTGTGATGTATTTCAGTTATCTTGCAAACCTGGCTTGTTAGTGGGTCCCGAGGCCCGCAGTTGAAAACCACTGCTCTATGGGATTTAGATCTATACTCATTGCTGGCCAGTTCAGTACTCTCCAGCACTTGCGCTACAACAAAAATTAAAATAAGTAAACTAGGTGAAGGCGCCTAGTGCTCAACTCCAAAACATCCTTAATAAATAATCTTTAATAAAACTGCTGCCCCTTTAAATGTGAATAACATATAAATCGTGAAAAAAAAATATATTAAAAGTATGGTGCTGTTTGCTAAAATGTACATTCGTAAAACTACAAATCTTCCAACAGGAAAAGTGATATGTGTCAATCTCCTATGGACTGTCTATCAATAAAAGTGTATATGATCTATGCGACACTACCTATAGGTGTAGCTATAAAGTGTCAACGTGCATTTATTTCATAAATGATCATATCACAATATAATTAATAAATACCAATGTACAAAACACTGTGCATAATAAAAGTGCTTGAGTGCATAAATAAATAAAAATGGTGACTACAAAGGTATAGAATTAAACAATTTCACATATAGATACATTTAAAATGGATGAAAATAGTCCATGAATTATAGATATACAAGTATGTGGTACGCCCAATACTGTGACTGAAGAGTTAAAACCTTTATCCACCTTGTGAGTCAATCCACACTTGAATGCTCACCAGATGGTCCCAGGCCACTAGGACCTATATCTCCTTTCCAGATCACTGGACATCAAATCTTTAGGGATAGCATTCTCTCCCCTTTCCAACCACCAAGATATAAAAATCGCCTTCCCAGATCACTAGATAACAGATCTCATAGATTTCTCTCTCCTCTCCAACAACTGACATACATGAAGGCAAAGAACATGGACAAATAATCGTGCAACTCCATTTTATTGAATTATCCAATAAAACAATCTAAATATTATGCTTACAAAAAGAAGTGCCCAGACTGGCACAGGTAAGAACCGCCAAAGTTTACAATTGCATCCCCTTCCGTCAAGCAGCTGACTCTCTCACCCTTGGCCTCAGCTCTCCGAGGTCACGGTGGAACGCACCCCGACCACGACCTTGGAATACTGAGGCAAAGGGTGAGAGAGTCAGCTGCTTGACGGAGGTGGATGCAATTGTAAACTTTGGCGGTCCTTACCTGTGGCGGTCTGGGCACTTCTTTTTGTATGCATAATATTTAGATTGTTTTATTAACCCATTCAATAAGACAAAGTTGCACGATTATTTGTCCATGTTATTTGCCTTCATGTATTTTGGTTGTTGGAGAGGAGAGAGAAATCCGTGAGATCTGTTATCTAGTGATCTGGGAAGACGATTTTTATATCTTGGTGATTGGAAAGGGGAGAGAACGTTATCCCTAAAGATTTGATATCCAGTGATCTGGAAAGGCGATATAGGTCCCAGTGGCCTGGTATCATCTGGTGAGCATCAAGTATGGATTGTCTCACGAGGTGGATAAAGGTTTTAACTCTTCAGTCACAGTGTTGGGCAGACCACATACCTGTATATCTATAGTTCATGGACTATTTTCACTTTTACTTATCAAAAAGTAGGTACCTACAGGAAAGGCCATTGTCAGTACAGTGAGAATAACAAAGGCATACCATCTGAGAACATGCATAACATCATGGTGTTTTCAGGAGAAATAAGAAAGATGTGTTTTACCACTTTAAGACCGGAAGATTTTGCTGCTCAATGACCAGGCCACTTTTTTCAACTTGGCACTGCGTGACTTTAACTGACAATTGCGCGGTTATGCAATGCTGTACCCAAACAAAATTTACGTCCTTTTTTCCCACAAACAGAGCATTCTTTTGGTGGTATTACCTCTGCGCTTTTTTTTTTTTTTTTTTTGTGATATTAATTAAAGAGCGAAAATTTTGCGAAAAATTTACATTTTCTACTTTGGCTATTAAAAAATATCCAATATATTAAATTTTTGTCATATATTTAGGCCAAAATGTATTTAACTACATGTCTTTGACAAAAAAATTCTCAATGAGCGTATTTTTATCCACTTTAAGACCGGAAGATTTTACCCCCTTTCTGACCAGGCTATATTTTGCGATTCGGCACTGCGTTATTTTAACGGACAATTGCGCGGTCGTGCGACGCTGTACCCAAATGACATTTTCGTCCTTTTTTCCCCACAAATAGAGCTTTCTTTTGGTGGTATTTGATCACCTGTGGGAATTTTTTAATTTTTGAAAAAAAGAGCAACAATTTTGAAAACAAAAAAAATATATATTTTTTCACATTCTCATATATAACATTCCCCAAAAAAATTTTAAAAATCAAAATTTTTTAACATTTTAGTCCAAGTTGTTTTCTGCTACATATTTTTGGTAAAAAAAATCACAATAAGCATATTTTGATTGGTTTCCGCAAAAGCTATCACGTTTACTAACTATGGAAAAGATTTGTAATTTTTTCTTTTTTTTTTTTACTAGTAATGGCAGCAATCTTTTTTTTTTTTTTTTTTGCGGGTCTGTGACATTGCGTCGGACAGATCGAACCCCTAACTGACATTTTTTACACTTTTGGGGGGACCAGTGACATTACTACAGTAATCCGTGCTAAAAATATGTACTGTTACTGTAATAATGACACTGGGCAGGGAAGGGGCTAACACTGTTGGTGATCAAGGTGCTTACTGACATGTGTGGGGGGAGGGGGTTCTGTAACAGAGACAGAGATCGCAGGTTCAGCTATCCTGAATCCTGTGATCTCTTCCTTTCTGTCACAGAGAAGATTTTCTCACACTTTCCCCGATGATTGGGGAAGAGAGACGGTGATCGCCGCCTTTCCTCCTCCGGCCCGACTCCCGCAGTGTCTGAACACAGCGGGAGCGAGCCTAGGAGTCCAGTGACATAGGTCTACGTCGCTGGACCCAGGGCTGCCACTGTGCCGCAGTAGCAGCATAGTGAGCAGTCGTAAAGTGGTTAAGGATTAAAGGATTATACAGGTTTTCTTTTGGTCATTAATTTTTTTTAGGAAGTTGTATAATTTTCTGAAAGAAATGGGCATGATTTTATTCAAGTTTAGATAGCTGGGAAGGGTTTAAACCTCTGTCAGGTTTATATTTGGATCCCATTTAGAATATTTTCCCTCACTTACTTTCCTGGTTGCCATGGTAACTTGGACAGGAGGCGAGAAAGAAATTTTCCCATGACAAACAGAAAACCTGGCAGAGCCTCTAATATATCCTTTTCTTACTATAAAAATTAGATAAATGCTGTCTGTATCCCTGCTGGGTCTTTTTTCTTTTCAGTCCTGTCTTTGTTCAGGGAAAACAAACGCAGTAAAAATTTCACAAAGGTTCTAATAACCCTTATTCAGTTTTGACTTAAATTTGTAAGGAGAGAGTGGTGACCTTCTACCCAGTGTTAATCCTGCGAGCAAAAATGGGTAGTATAATTTTAAGTAATGCGGCGGGCACAGCACTCTCTCACAAGTGTAAAGCAGAATAAAACAAAAAAGTGCCGCGCAAAACAAATGAGGAAAATAAATCCAGAAAATGTGTGCAATAAATACAAAGTGCAATAGTGCCAAATATTACAAATGTGAACAAATAAAAAATATAGATTAAAAGTAATATTCACAATAATGGCTACTGTATAATATTTTCAGTTGCATTTATATTCACTCATTTTGGTGTGCACGATTTATTATCCTTATTATATGTGCACAATTTGCACCTTATTTTCATTATTGTGAATAATACTTTTAATCTATATTTTTGATTTGTTCACATTTGTAATATTTGGCACTATTGCACTTTGTATTTATTGCACACATTTTCTGGATTTATTTATTTACCTTCTAACCACAGCTTTCTGTAAATCCTCCATGCTGTGTAATTATAACATGACTGATTACAGTTAGAGCTATGCAATATTTATTCTTAAGTGTATTACAGCACCTTAACTGTCTAACTATTTTTTTCAGCACCTTCTACTGGACGAATCACAAATCCGCCTTCTACGAGAACACCTGCATCAGATAATAAACTGTTTGCACCACCTCCTATGGATGATCAGGACACATTGTTTCAGAGGGCAGAGCATATTCCTGCTGGGACACGGACCCCAATGTGTGCCATCTGCAATCTAGTCATTAGGTAGGCAATCTAGATTTAAGTGTTTTGATACAAAGGTATCAAATGTATTTACCAGTGCTCTAGATAACTAGTACTTGAGTTTGAACAATCATTTAGGTCAGTGTTTCCCAACATGTTTTCAGTCAATGCACTCTTTAAAATTTTGCACAATGTCAAGGCATGATCAAAGGGTAACTGTGCTTAGCCAGTGTACTGTATGTGCTGCTTTTACTAAGGGAAGTAATAGATTACATAGGCAGAGCTCCATTCTGTTTTGTCTGCCCAATGATCGTCAGATACCAGCAGACATCTATTGCCCAGCACCCACAGATCGGCTGCTGTGGCCCAGTGGTGCGGGCGGAAGTGCAGAATCCCATATATATACGTGATCCTGCACAGGAGAGCTGCCCTGTATATCTCCTATAGGGCGGCCCTCAAGTGGGTATTATATTGAGAAATTTCATGGATTTGTTTGTAAAAATAGATATAAGTGCACATAGCGCCGGTGTCCTTATATATAACATAAAGTGCATTAACAAGCATTACCACACCACACTGGAGAGTTTAATGTTTAGGTAACAGCAGTGAATCTCTGCTGTTTTTTTTGGTGCATCGTCCACATTATTATTTGTCCTACATTTTGCTATCCTTTGTTAAAAATTAAGTTTAATATTTTCGTTTGCTTGCATTAGATAAAGCATGCGTTTCCTTTTCCTCTGATGACATTTTAAAGACCACAGCTGGTGGTTTAATGTAATTTCAGTTCATGCCCTTGCTGGCAGGAATACCTTGAATTAAAGCAGGCACTTATCAAGTGACAGACTACAACACCTGTTTTGAAGCCAAAATTCATCCAGGACAGGGATGCCTTACCTAACAGAATACAAAGCCAGACATGATTCCGAAGATAACATACCTTGCTATGTTAGCCCTATTAATTATTGATTTTTTTCCTTTAAATTTGTTAAATATTTAACAAGTTCCCCATAGCATTTAGTAAGGCAAGCATCTTTCAAGTCAGTCCATAATTTCCTGGCTGCAAAATGAAACCCATGAGTAGTATCATTAGTAATGAAACCGAATCTACCAAATATTAGATGTTGAGCAATGAATGCTTTCAGCCATAGTAAATGAATATAAGCCAAATAAAACTTCTACTTGTGGTACAGTTTATCAAACGTTTTAAGCAGCAAAGGTTTTAATTGCAAGGGAAGACTTTATGGGTCACTGTGTCTCAAAATCTAATCAGTGGTTTAGGCTTCTCGTATTATAAAACGGGATTTATGAAATTCCTCTTTTAGTGAATGTTGTAATGAGATTGTTCATAAAAGAACCTGCACAGTAACTGCTGTTTGTTTCTCCATGAGGGAGGATTCAATACTGGTTGTATTATGGTTCTTTGAAGTCACTAGTTTTTCTGAGCCCTGATGAAAGGGAAGTAGTGTTGCTCCGAAAATGTGTTGGCTTTTTATGTTTTAATTTTATCCAATTTTGATCTGGCACTCCTTTTTATATTTTTATGGTTGAATCTACTGTTGGGTGCCCATCAAGGGAAGCCTTGCTGTGTGGGAGCTGCCTCACCAGAGCTATTGAGCTTGTTTGAAGTTTTAATTCATCTGACTGCACTTGAAAATCTAAACGTTCCTAGAAATATATGATCAAAGAATAAAGTTTAATTTTATTACATCAGCATTGTAATATAAATACAAACAATGAGTATTTTGTGCTAATCAAATACACGTGTCAAACACAAGGTCCAAGGGCCAAATCTGGCCCGCAAGGCCATTTCATGTGGCCTGCGCACCAAGGGCTTTTCTTCAGCCAGAATGCTACCTCCGGTTCTTGCCCCCCCGCTCCCTGCTCCCCATTTACCACTGTTACAAGGACAGCTTTCCACTCAGTGCCTCACAGATCCCTGTCTGCCCTGCATTCACGGCAGGGACAAGTGAGATGCAGGTGCCGTGTGGGATGGGGCACCACATGGTAAGCTTGTACTGTGATCCCCACCTGTGCCTGGGTGCACAGATGCCAACCAATGATCTCCCTGCAAGTGGGAGAGAGAGGCCGAATTACCTACTCTTCCTGGAGGTACTAGAACAGGGTTGGGTAGGTGAAACGAGAGGAAGCTTTTTGGGGGGTGGAAGATGAGGGCTGTGGAGAGAGATGTGTGCCGGGATGGGGGAGAGTTGTGCAGAGGTCAGAGCTTAAGATGGATAGAAGCGAGATGTGGTCAGCCAGTCAAAGAGAGCTGAACCCTGCACACTGTGCATAGCATACCCCAAAACCCTGCACTTTGTAGTATTAAGCCAAAAAAAGAAATCTGCGCTAATACAGTTTCAACACATAACCTTAAAATCACATATAAAGTCCATAAAAAAAATGTGGTATATCCCACACCAAAGAATGCAATCTCATTTTTGGGGAGTGATCTTCCAATAAAGCACCAAATACCACCACCAATGTGAAAAATGCCAACTCACCGTCACTCCAGTGACTCTAACTGAATAAAGGTCAGCAAGCACTTTGAGATATTTGATGAGCCATCCAAAACAATCATGGTCTCACCATCACATGTCAGAGGTATGCCAGAATTGACGATGCCCATAGGTGCCTTATGGGCGTTGTCATGTCCGGCCCGGACTTCCTGGTGGTGGAACACATGCTTATCCCGGGAGGGAGAAGCAGCGGCTTTTAAACAAAAGGCTGTATACATTTGTGCCAAGGCAGGGCACAGTTATATGTATGTGCAAAACATTATTTTTTGTAATCTTTAATTCTGGTGCAATAAAATTTCTACATTATAATATTTTCTGCGGTTTATGTTGGTGAAATCCTTTGGAAAGAGAGTAACTGATTTAGGATGATATTGGAAGATCTGATGGTAATACTGTGATTGTTTCGTATGGACCATCAAATATCCCAAAGCGCTTGCTGACCTTTTTTCTGTTAGCGGTCACTGGAGCAATGGTAAGTGGGCATTTCTCACATTGGTGGTGGTATTTGGTGCTTTGTTGGAAGATCACTCCTCAAAAATAGGGTCACATTCTATGGTGTGGAAGATGCCATGTTTTATTTATGGACTTTCTGTAGTTGATTCTAAGGTTCTGTGTTAAAATTGAATTAGCGCTGATTCTTCTTTTGGGGGGGGGGGGGGTTTAATAGTATTTTATTATAAGGAGGACCGCTTTATTGGTTTACTTCACAGGGGAACAGGCGCCTTTTGTTTGTTTATGTAGTATACTCCAGAACTCCCAAAACTGCACCCCTGAACTCTGTACTTTGTGCATTGGCACCTCTAAATTCTGCCATCTGTGCATAGTGCACCCCTGAACTCTGCACTTTGTGCATAGGTCACCACTAAACTCTGCGCTCTGTGCCTAGCGCACCCCTGAACTCTGCACAATGTGCATAGTGCACCCCTGAACTCTGCACATATTGCACTCCTCCTATTTGTTGCCCCTTTAAGATCCTCCAACTGTTTGGCCACGCCCACTGTTCAGTGTATTTTAGCGGAGGATTGTGGTTGAGTTCCTGTGCCTATTCTCAGGGAAAAAAATAGATAGATGGATAGATAGATTTTTATAGTCTTGCAAATACAACCAGTCCTTTGAGGGCAACCATAATGCTGATGTGGCCTGCCATAAAATTGAGTTTGACACCCCTGTCCAATAAAATCTTACTTGCCATCTCTTTCCATAACTTCCTGGATTCCATGTATTATTTTCAGCTTCTCCTTTGCTGTTTACCTTCAATTTATAAGGACTATATTTCCCATGGTACCTTGCTGCCTGCAAGCTGTGATTCCTCTACTGACTTCCTGACCTGAAACTCCTCCCAGCACCTCTGTAAAGGCAAGCTCTGTGAAATGTGTGACACAGCAAGCCTTTTCACAGGGCATAATAAATGTGTCAGAATTCAAGTAAATATAAAATCCAATATGGTAATGAATATATGAGTTTACATCTCTACAATAGATGTGCTTTAGCTGTAATAAATAACAGATCAATATATGTATATACAGTATACACTGGTGAATTTCCTTCAACTGCAAACGTATGTCCGACATCTTGCATAACAACATCTTGCATATCACTAGCTGTTTAGGTGGACAGCAATGGGGCATATAGATAGATAGATAGATCTAATCTATCTTTTTTTATCCAAATGGTCTCAGTGTGTTTATAGTGTCCCAAGTTCATTGTATTAGGAGTCCATTGTGGGTTATTATGTAATATATATATGCTACCCTTACATATGTAAGGGTGGGTGACATAAAGCATGATGACTCTAATTAATTATGCATTCCACATAATCCCTTATTCACCTGCAGTTGAACTTTGTATGTGGACCAGAGAATGTCAGAATTGTAATCATTAAAGAGTCATCATTGTGCAGGGATTTTGTTGCTGAAGGGTTTCTTTCCCTTGTATCCCAAGTTACATCAGGTATACCTTCCATAGCATTTCCACGCTCTCAAGGTTCCATTTTGTAGGTAGCATTGCCGGTCTTTTTAATACAGATAGAAACTCAATCCTTTCTGGAACAGGGAAGCTTGTCTTCTTTAGTGTCAGTCTTTTGTTAATGAGTCCGTTAAATTAGCCTGTGCTGACACTTGGAGAAGAGAACATTTTGTTGTACATAAGGGCTGCTATTGTTGCACCTCTACATAGCTGAGAGTATACCTGTGGATAAAGGTGCTTACACAGAGCATGGAGGATATCAAGTTAGGTCAGTGTTTGCTTTACTCACTCTGCCTCAGGGATTTCCAGTAGAATTAGTTATTGAGATTTACAATAGTCTATAAAATCCAACCTAAGATTTCTTTATTAGTTTTGAATATTTCTACATATTTTACTGCGGCAAAGATATCCCACACCAAGGACTTCAAAAAAGTACTTTATGTAAGAATAGCTTTTATTTTCTCATAAACAGCAGCACAGCATACAATGTGAAAAAAATGCAATATTTTCACCAACACTAGCTATTTCTTAAGCTAAACAAGTTATAGGAATCCTATCTGGAATTCGTATTTACATTTTATTGAAAAAAAAAACAGTGTTTATTGCAAATTCAAAATTAAGTTTTTTATAAAATGTATGAAAATGTACAAATTCTAATATGTAATCTGTATGATTTTGCTTTAAAATACATTTAGTCCAAAGCAAGTGAAAAGTATTACATTTAACTGGAAGGAATGGTATGTGTGGTGCTCATAACCAGTGAGATGTTCCATGTCATTTTTTTACCTGTTCTGGACAAATGACAGCTGCTTATTAAACAATTTGTAATCTAGCACTCTACAAACGACACCCAATGTTTGTGCTAAATAATTGATTTAAAATGCCACTGTGCATACTGGAATGCAATTTCTAATTTACATCAAGCATTTCAACTCATTAGTACAGTGAACTTAAAGCAGAACTTCACTCCAAAGGGGAAGTTCCGCTTGTCTGCGTCCTCCCCTCCTCCACTGCCGCTCTTGGTACTTTTTTAGGAGGGGGGGGGGGGGCGGTTCAGGTACCCGGTCTTGACAGGTTTTGGCTGTGAACAAGCAGTGTGTCGTGTGAAACGTTAACCTGTCCCCTGTCTGTCTGGACTGATGATGATTGAAGGAACTTCATAATCTTATCTCAGCTGTGGAGTGTGGCCGTATCTCTCTGGTATCTTTGTGGTGAGCCGGGGCGAGTGCCTGCAACGTATATGTTGTATTTTCCCCTTTTGGCCTGAGCGGTGTATGTATGTTTGTTGGACTTTGCTTTCACTTCCTGGTCAGATCACTATGGTGCTCTACGAGCATGTTCAGCCCCTCCTCCTCCCCCACAACCTTGTGGGACACACACAGGTCCCAGAAGACTGCAGGACCATTCGCAATGCGTGGCGTGGCGCGGCTCGTGCATGAGCAGTAGGAAACCGACTATAAAGCAAGAAGGCTTTACTGCCGGTTTCCCTAAGATGCCAGTTTCTGCATCCAAAGCCAATTGAAGAATCGGCTCCGGTTTGGACATCGCTGTAATTGTGATCGGTTTTCACCACTGTAACTTTGTAGAAAATCAGAAGGTGAGAAGCTGCAGCAGGGAGATTGTTTATGTTAAGCATTTGTTTGCATGAGTACATTTTTGACATTTCTCAATATACAGCAGAAGAAAAATGTTTCAGAAAAGCTTTGCCTTTTATCATTCCAGAGCAGGCTTTAAGCAATTTTTTCTTAGGCTAAGATGTCATCTGTGTGCAGCATTCAGGTAGAAACATTTCTTCTCTCTCCCAATAATCAAAATGTATTTCTCTATCGTCCATCGACAGACGCAGCCTCATCTCCATGAGCTGAGTGGGTTATGCTGCCACCTGCAGGAGTAGTCTAGGCAGTACGTTAGTTCGAAACTTTTAACATGTACACGCCTATGGGGCTGTCCCTCCAGGCCACAGCCTAGAGAAGGAGTAGGACCTAGGTTTCCTGCTGGGACCCGGTATTGGTTTTTCTTATTCTTTTCAGGATATTTATTTTTATTTCTCTTTACTCACTAGCTAGTGTTCAGGGAAGATTTTCCTGGTGATCTACAAGCAACGATGCCGGCTGGGGCTTCGCACTGGATAATCTAGAATCCTTATGGTCCCCCCAGTCTGGCCTATGAGCGTGAGCAGGTTATAGTCGCAACCTAGACCTAGCCACGACAGTGCCCCTTTTCTGGATGGGGGCGAGCCTGCGAGCGGATGCCTCGCTGGGACGCGAAGACCTGGAACACCCTGAGTCGCAGTACCCCTCAGCTGGCAGCACCCCCACTTCGGGTGGGAGGCAGTCTGCCTCGAGCAGAGCCCTCCTGTTCCATGGTATGGTAAGTAAATGTGCCCCCCTTGCCCTGTTCCTATGGTGGCTGCATGTCTTGAGTGCCTGCCGCCCTGGTGGGGGGGGGGGGGGGGGGGTGTGACATGGTACCTTGGGCTTGCTGGTCCCTTTTGTGGTTCCTGAGGCCTTCATGTGTCGGTTCCTGGCCGCATGGTTCGCCGTGGGCGCCACCATCTTAAGTGTTTGCAATGTGAATTTCTCCCCATAGTCTTGTATGGGGCAGCCATTTTCCCTAAAGCTTCCTATTGATTTGTATGGACATTCATTTTTGTGTAGCCCCTGTGCTATGCTGAGCAGTGTGACCTTTCTCAGGCAACATCACTTCCTGTGCCTTTTTTTCCTGCTGCTACCCGAGGTCACTTCCTGTTTTTCTCTCTATGCTGCTGGAAGAATCAGGAAGACAGTGTGTCTGAGGTGGTATGGTACATGGGGGTACCTGTGGGCATATTCCTTTACATTCTGCTGTCAGTTTAAAGGGGTTCCCTGCAGACCGCTGCGATTGGTGGTGGGTACCGCGATCGGCGCTCTTAAAGCGACTACTTCGTTTTTTGCTACTTGCAATATGGAGTCCCAAACTGTGCAATCACCCTCAGACCCACTCTGTGCGACTCCCGGACAGTCCAGATCGCAGTCGCTGGCCGCGATTTCAGCAGGCCTGGAAAGCCTGGCGACTAAAGTTGATTTAGTCATGAAAAAGGTTGATAGCCGAAAACGACCGCTGCCCTCTCTGTCTATGGAGGTGTCCTCTAAATCAGAGACTGATGTGGTCTACCTGAGGGGTTGCTGTCCTCGCAGTCAGATGGTAAAGAGGACCTGTCCTCTTTGGCTGCAGCGCGGAAACGTGCTTTGGTGAAAGCACTGATTATTTCAGTACAGGATACTTTAAAATTGGCTGATGAGCCCACGACGGCAGGGATGTTGGTGGCCTTTGGCTCTCAGAAGTCTCTAAAGACTGACAGGGTTTCCCTTGTCCCGAAACCCTTCACAATATTGTGACTGACCAATGGCGGCGCGTTAAGCACGTGTTAGTGGTGCCAAAACGCTTTCAACGCTGGTGTCCTCTTGCTAAAAAGGTTTCCAAACATTGGACGGTGCCGCCTAAGGTGGACCATCCTGTTTCCAGATTAAACAAATCTACCCTTGTACCTGTGAAGGATTCCCCAGTCTTCACAGATCCAGTGGACGGGCGAGTGGAATCCCTTTCCCGCTATCTTCATGTGCTGGCAGGTTCCATTTTGAAACCGGTTTTTGTGTCTGTGTTAGTCCCACAGACGATGACGGAATGGATTAGGGGTTTGCGGGAATCTTTGGACCCCGAGACTGTTCCTCCCGAACTGTTGGACCCAGGTGATCCAAGCTCTGGTGTTCCTGTGTGATGCGTCTATGGATGCGGCTCCCCTGGTGGCCAGGGTTTTGGCCGTGGGCATTGTTTTAAGGCACATGGTTTCACTGAAGAGCTGGTCGGCTGACCAAGCTTCTAAGAAAGCCGTAGCTGATCTCCTCTTTCTGGGAGAGCGTTTGTTTGACGACTCATTGGGTGAGTTGATCAAGGGCCTGACTGGCGGGAAGAGTACTCTTCTTCCTCAATCCTCCAAGGGTAATATGCCCCGTACTAAGTGGGGTCCCTCTCTTTCTGCTCATAAGCATTTTTTTCCCTGTGAAGGCGCATTCTACTAGAGCGCTGAGTGCCTCTTGGGCTTTTCGCCATCAGGCCTCTGTTGTACAAGTTTGTAAGGCAGCGACTTGGTCGTCTGTGCACACCTTTACCAAATTTTACAAGGTGGATTTTTTGGCTTCTTCGGATGCCTCTTTTGGCTGCAAGGTTTTGCAGGCTGCTGTTTCATAAGAGAATGTTTTTTTGTTATTCTTTTAGGGATCTTTTACCTGGGTGAGCTCCTGTTATTTGGTTGAGCTCCATGTTGCCCGGTTGGCTACGTTTAGCCTCTTGGAGTTGACGTTACTATCTGGTTGCGTTTTTCCAACCCATCATGCCTTTACTGCTTTGGGATGTCTTACTCCGCTCATGGAGCTGTTGTGTCTGTCGATGGACGATAGAGAAAATAAGATTTTTGTAAGATCTTACCGTAAAATCTATTTCTCTGATGTCCATCGACAGACGCAGCCCCGCCCCTCTGATGGGGATGGGTTTTTTTTTCTTCTCTGCTTGCAACTAAACTGATGTGCTGGGATGTGGCGGGTTACGCCTGGAGGGACAGCCCGTGGGCATGTACATGTAAAGTTTTGTACTAACGTACTGCCTAGACTAAACCAGCAGGTGGCAGCATAACCCACTCAGCTCATGGAGATGAGGCTGCATCTGTCGATGGACATCAGAGAAATAGATTTTACGGTAAGATCTTACAAAAATCTTATTTTTACAGCAATAGTTTCATTATTCATAAAATTCAACCTTTTTTTTTTTTCTTCAGAAGCAGCCTTTAACCACTTCAGCCCCGGAGGATTTTCCTGCTCTAAGACCAGAGCCCTTTTTTCAACTTGGCATTGACAATTGCGCAGTCATGCAATGCTGTACCCAAACGAAATGTACGTCCTTTTTTTCCCCACAAACAGAGCTTTCTTTTGATGGTATTTGATCTCCTCTGCGCTTTTTATTTTTTGCGATATTAATAAAAAAAGAGCGAACATTTTGAGAAAAAATGATATTTTCAACTTTCTTTTAAAAAATATCCAATATACTCAATTTATGTCATATTTTTTGGCCAAAATGTATTTAGCTACATGTCTTTGACAAAAAAAATCTCAATGAGCATATTTTTATTGGTTTGCACAAAGTTAGAGCATCTACAAACTATGGTGTAAATACTGAAATTTACGCAGCTTTAATTTCTGACTGCCTATCTCATTTCATGAAGTGCTAAAATGGCAGGGCAGTACAACCCCCCCCCCCCCCCCCCCAAATTACCACTTTTTGGAAAGTAGACATCCTAAGGAATGTCCTGAGAGGCATGTTGAGCTCATTGAATATTTCATTTTTTTGTCACAGGTGTTTGAAAAATGACTATTAAAAACATTTTTTTTTTTACAAAGTTGACATTGAAATGATATATTGCTCACACATGCCATGGGTATGTGTGTAATTACACCCCAAAATATATTCTGCTGCTTCTGAGTACAGGGATACCATATATGTGAGACTTTTTGGGAGCCTAGCTGTGTACGGGACCCCGAAAACCAATCCCCACCATCAGAATTTCAAAGGGTGTACATTTTTCATTGCATTTTCTCACTACCTATAACGGTTTAGGAGGCCCTGAAATGTCAAGATACCACAAACCCCCCCCCCCCCCCAAATGACCCCATTTTGGAAAAGTAGACACCCCAAGCTATTTTCTAAGAGGTATGGTGAGTCCATGGAATATTTCATATTTTGCCACAAGTTTGGGGAAAATTACAATGTTTTTTTATTTTTTTATTTTTTTTTTAACACAAAGTTGTCACTAAAAGATACATTTCTCACACATGACATAGGTATAATATATGGAATGACACCCCAAAATACATTCTGCTGCTTCCCCTGAGTACAGGGATACCACATGTGTGAGACTTTTTGGGAGCCTAGCTGTGTACATGACCCCGAAAACCAATTAACATTCTCAGGTTTTCTAATGGCGTAAATTGTGCATTTCACCTCTGCACAGTTTCGGAGGCCCTAAAATTCCTAGATAGCACAAAACCCCCCAAATGACCCCATTTTGGAAAGTAGACACCCCAAGATATTTGCTGAGAGGCATGGTGAGTCCATGGAATATTTTATATTTTGCCACAAGTTCCGGGAAATATATTATTATTTTTTTTTTTTTTTACACAAAGTTGTCACTAAATGATATATTGCTCACACATGCCATGGGTATATGTGAGATGACACCCCAAAATACATTCTGCTGCTTCTGAGTACAGGGATACCCCATGTGTGAGACTTTAATTGTTGTGCATATAAATTTGATTGATCCACAATAGATCCGAAAAGATCTTCCGTGAAGAACAGCTCAAAGTTCAGGGGCGTAAAACCAGCTGTCTCCACGTGGATTCCAGGTTGGGCAGTGAATGGGGGAAGTACTGGCGCTGTAGAATCAGTGGGTTGCCAATTGGAATATGCCAGTGCATCAGGGAGGGCACTATGGGCTCTACGGGCCTGTCTTCGAATACACGGTGGCTGCGGGCCACTACTCGTGCTAGCCACCGCACCAGCTTCAACTGCACTTATGGGACTCACCACATCACCAACTGTTACTGCAGTGCTGGTTGTACTAGGTCCAGGGTGTACTGGGCCGCTGGCGCTTGCCAGGCCGCTAGAAGGATGAGCGGCACTAGTACCGACACTCTGCTCCATACAAGCACCCTGCTATTCCTGCATCTCAACAACTCCAGAATGGGGTCGGGTACTCCTGGGTCTAACAGGGACCCATCTGTCGTCTGAGCTATCTGTCAGGGAACCGCCGCTGTCATCAGGTTCATATACTGACCCTGATTCTGACAGTGAGGCTTCCTCATCGCTTTCATTTGACATGGTCAGTATACTGTAAGCCTCTGCACTACTGTACCAACGTTTGGACATTTTGGTAACTAAATTTACCGGTACAGTAGTGTGACTCACAGGTAATAAAAGCACCTGGTTGTCAAGGACTATTTCATCCGCTACCAAAAAAAAACTCCTAATGCTAGCAGGGATCAGGCCTGACTCTGCTAACACAGCAGTTTTGTGTGTTGTGTTTTTTGTAAGTGATAGTAATCTATTGATTACTACACTTGCCTGGGTGGGGTGGGCTGGGGTTAAACGCAGGTGCTGGCAGGAATCAGTGCTGATCGTGCAAACACCGCGTTTTGGGAACCCTAAACTATGGGGATGCTAGTATAGTTCTGATCAGATCAGATATTGATCTGTTCAAACACTATACTAGTAATGGAAGTGTGTGTGTGTGTGTGTGTGTGTGTGTGTGGTAATCAAGGGGTTATTTCTAACTATGCGCCGGGGATCTGCGCTGTTTTCGACTGTCGCTAACACTAGCTAATGTCACCTGTGTCACTAATCCTAATGATCAGAAAAAAAACTGTACACTATAAAAGTGACACTGTGACAGGGCAATGAAGGGGTTAACTGGGGGTGATCAGGGGGTTAAATCTTTATTGGGGGGGTGACGGGGACCCTAAACCTCCTTGGGACAGAAACTAACTCGCTAGCGCTAACTCAAGTCACAATCAAACTAATAGAAAATACAATAAAACACTATATTACGTGTGTATTAGTGTGCAATGTGACAGGGGGGAAGGGGTTAACTGGATGTGATCAGGGGGTTAAATCTTTATTGGGAGGGGGTGGCGGGTATCCTAAGTATAAAAGGAACGGCGGCAAGCGCTAAACCTGGTCACAAGTCACACTTATACGGGTATATAGAAAATGATATATACTGTATACAGTGTGTGTTGTGACAGGGTGTGTAAAGGTGATCAGGGGGTTAAATCTTTATTAGGGGTGGGTGGCGGGGACCCTAAACCTCCTTGGGTTAAGTGGGGGTGATCAGGGGGGATCAGGAGGGATCAGGGGAATAAATCTTTATCGGGGGGTGGCGGGTATCCTAAGGATAAAAGAAACGACCGCAAGAGCTAAACCTGGTCACAAGTCACACTTATACGGGTATATAGGAAAATGCTATATACTGTATACAGTGTGTGTTGTGACAGGGGGTGTAGGGTTGATCAGGGGGGATCAGGGGGTTAAATCTTTATTGGGGGTGGGTGGCGGGGACCCTAAACCTCCTTGGGACCGAAACCAAGTCACTAGTGCTAACTCAAGTCACAATCACACTAATAGAAAATACAGTAAAACACTATATTACTTGTTTGTTAGTGTGCGATGTGACAGGGGGAAGGGGTTAACTGGGGGTGATCAGGGGGTAATCAGGGGGTTAAATCTTTATTGGGGGGGGTGGCGGGTATTTTAAGTGTAAAAGGAACTCGCTACACCTGGTCACAAATCACACTTATACAGGTATATAGGAAAATGCTATATACAGCATACAGTGTGTTGGGACAGGGGGTGCAGGGGTTAACTGGGGGGGCGATCGGGGGTGAAATGTGCCTATCTAAGTGTGTGTATGTGTGCTTGGTGCAATACTCAGTTAGATGTGCTCTCTCCTCTCGATGAATCCAAAAAGGATCATGGGAGGGGAGAGCAGGTCTGTTCTGAGCCTGTTTACCTTACACAGGCTCAGCATAGAATCTGATTGGGCAGGACCGATCAACAGGTCCAGACCAAAAATCATTGTTCTGGACCTGATGACTGATCGGTTCTGAACCCAATCAAGCCATCAGCGGCGGCAGGGGCGCCCCAGAGCGGCGGGAATGAGTGACGTAGCCCTACGTCGGTTTGCCTGTAGGGGGCTGACTGCCGCAGTAAATAGTCGTGCGGCGGTCGGCAAGTGGTTAAGTGATTTTGCCTAGGTGGACATGATATCTATTTGCTGCATGCCTTGAAGCAGCATTTCCTCAGTCTCCCCTTCCTCATTAGACTGCAAAATTATAACTTTGGAGCAGCTCACAGTGGTCTTCATCCTGCTTGGGTCTGTCCTTGAGGTCTAGGGATCCCTCCTAGGTCCCTGGGGGCCTTGTGGTGCCAAGCAGGGCCACCATTTTGCTGTAGCCTGTGTTTCTATGCATGGTGGCTAGGTTTGTTTAGTCCGGTGGCCATTTTGCAGTGGTTTGTCATTGAAAATAGCGGCAGCCATGACGATTTCGGCAGTGGGAGCCCCTCCTCATCCCCTGGTGCTGACTCCTGGATCTTTTCACTTCCTGATCGCCGCTGTGCAGATGCCTGTTTCTGCTGGGTGGTGAGTCTGGTGGGGTTCTCTCCCTCTCTGAGGATTGCTTGGTGCCTGGCGACTGGGTGGTGCTGCCAGTGCAGTAGAGGTTTTCCCTTTGCAGTGGGTCCTCCTGGTGACTCATGGAGTCTTTAGTGTACATCTCCCCACCTGATTCCTTCTCTGAGGTTGCAAGGCCCTCCAGATCCCAACCATCCATCGATTGCACTGACGGCGGACCTGGAGTCCTTTGTGTCTCGAGTGGAGGTGGCTTTCGAGCGACGAGCTAGCAAAAAGTGCCCCCCGCCTTCCCCTGTTTCATCAGATCCTAAATCTGATTTGGCTGCCGGGGACGTGGGTCACCCTGTTGGGTCTTCAACCATGCACCTGGAATCCTCTGATAGTGAGGATCATTCCTCCACATCTGCACTGGCGCACGAAAAAGGAGCTGGTGGAAGCACTGATTTTATCTGTGCGTGAGACCTTGAAGATGAAGAACGTAGCTGCGACGAAGGCGCAGGTTCCCTTTGGCACTCTCAAGCCATCCAGAGTTGCAAAGGTGTTTCCTTTCCACGCCTATTTTAACAAAATTGTCGCTAAAGAGTGGGGACGACCAAAGCGTCCCCTTGGGGTCCCAAAGCGATTTTTTTTAGGCGTTACCCCCTATGAGGAGTCCCTTATTAAGAAGTGAACTGTTCCACCGGTGGTGGACCCTCCAGGTTCCAGATTGAACAAGGCAACCATGATTCCAGTTAGAGTCCTCAGCCTTTAAGAATCCGGCTGACAGGAAGACGGAGGCTGTGGTCGCAATATGCACACTCTGGCTGGTTCGGCACTGAGGCTGGTATTCACCATTGGCCTGGTGTTGCAAACTCTGACCGTGTGGGCTAAGCTTTTACGCTGTGACCTGGAGAAAGAATAGCTTCCCCCTGCCTTTGCTGAGCTGGCGGATGCCATGTGTGATGCCTCCTTGGATGCAGCTCCCCTAGTGGCTCAGCTCTTCGTTTCGCCAGTGGGCCTTTGGCGTGTCTTTTGGCTCAACTGCTGGTCTGCAGACCAGACTTCTAAAAAGGCCTTGACTGAGCTTCCCTTTCAAGGAGATCGTCTGTTTGGAGCTACCCTGGATGACATCATTAAAGGTCTCACAGGGGGGAAGAGTACCTTTCTTCCACAGGCTACTAAGGGCAAGGAACCTCCTCATAGACGTGGGCCCTCCGCTAATATGACGTTTTTTCATCCCTCGACTGACAAGGGCTCGTAGCCTTTCAGGGCCTCCTCTGGAGGATCCAATTGAACCTGGTCTGGCAAGCTGAGAGCAGGATTTTCCAGACCTGCAGACAAGGTTCCTTCAGCATGAAGGTGTGCTCTCACCCAAATCGGGGGTGGGGGGACTCTTCGCTGGTTCCCGGACCCGTGGATTTCCCTGGTACAAGAAAAGTGGATCCACAAAGTAATTCGGCCTGGCTACAAGTTTGGGTTTTGCTCTTGTCCTTCCAAGTTCTTTCCTTCCAATTTGCACCTGTCCCTGGACCACTTATAGAGTCTGTATTTGGGGTGGTACAAGACCTGTTGCTTCAAGGGGTGATTGTCCCGGTTTCGACTCTGGAATATTTTTAGGGTTTTTACTCAAACCTGTTAACAGTTCCCAGGAAGAAAGGCAAGGTGCGTCCAATCCTGAACCTCAAGGCGTTGAACTGCTTTGTGCGGCTGCAGAAGTTCAGAATGGAGTTTTTTCGCACGGTGGTGGCATCCCTTGCCTCTATCCACATTAAGGATACTTAACTTCACATTTCAATATGTGCCGGCCACTAGCTCTTCCTCCGCTTTGCTGTGGGAGAGGAGCATTCTCATTTGTGGCGTTAAACTTTGGTCTCGCCTCTGCTCCTGGGGTCTTCACAAAAGTGTTAGCCCTGGTGCTAGCTTTGTTACGCCAAAGGGGGATCGCGATACTGGGCTACTTGGATGACCTCCTACTGCGAGCGGTGTCTCCTGCTCTGGTGGACAACCTGGAAATCACCATACGAACTCTGACAGAGTTTGGCTGAATTCTGAATTGTGTGAGTTTTTGAGTTCATCCTCGCTCTTTCTCGGTGGCTCGGATCTTGACCTTCCTTCAACTGGGGGTTGAACAGAAATTGGCCTTGAGTACCATCAAGTGCCAGGTGTCGGCTTTGGCAGTCTTCTTCTAATGACCCTTGGCCACACACTCCCTGGTGCATACCTTTCTTTAGGGTGTCCGACATTTGGTTCCTCCAGTGCGGTCTCTGTTGCTGCCTTGGGACCTCAATTTGGTGCTTTCGGTCCTCCAGAAGCCTCCCTTTGAAAATCTTCAGGAAATTTCCTTGCTTACATTGTCTCTGATTTTCATTTGAATGAAGACATTGTGTTGCCTTCCCTGTGTCCCAGGCCTAAACATCCAAAGGAAATTGCCTGGCATGCCTTGGATGTGGTCCGGGCAATTAGGGTGTACTTGGCAGCTACGGAGTCTTTTAGAAAGTCAGACTCCCTATTTGGGCTCACGGATGGGCCTCAGAAAGAGTTGTCTGCGACCATTTCTAGATGGATCAAACAGACGGTTATTCGGGCCTATTCTATCAGGGGTAAGGTTCCTCCTTTTTCTGTCAAGGCGCACTCTACTCGGGCGCCTAGTGCTTCCTGAGCCTTCCGTCATCATGCGTCAGTAACGCAGGTTTGTAAGGCGGCCACCTGGTTGTCGGTGCACACTTTCACAAAGTTTTATAAAGTGGATGTGTTGCCATCTATGGATGCCTCTTTTGGCCACAAGGTTTTGCAGGCTCCTGTCTAGAGGACCTAATCCTCTGAGTGTGTATTGTTTTTTTCAGGTGGGCTCCAGTTGTTTTGGTTGAGCTCCTGTTGCCTGGTTGGCTACTGTTTTTAGCCTTGGGAATTATTTTGCTGTTCCCACTCCTCATATTTAACACTGCTTTAGTTATGAAGATCATGAGCTGTGTCAGTCAGTGAACGAAAGAGAAAATGGGATTTTTGACTTGCCGTAAAATCCATTTCCCTGATGTTCATTGACACAGCACCCACCCCTCTGTGGAGTTGTAATTCTTTTGACACTGCTTGTAACTAAACTGAATACCTATAGCAGAGAGAGAGGGAGTATACCCCCTGGGACTGCCCATAGGCGTAGCCAGATTATTTTTCTGCCTAGTGTCTTACCCCTGTAGGGGGCAGTGTAACTCAATGGTTAAGAGGATCAGGAGCTGTGTCCATCAAGGAACATCAGAGAAATGGATTTTATGGTAAGTCGAAAATCAGATGTTTAAAAAAAAATCTGGCGCATTTAAGGCTCCAGTACCCGGAAGAGATGTTATGTCCTGGCTGGTCGCTCGGATCTCCCTGTGGAATAGGAGACCCAGGCGAGCCACAGAAGGCGGAAGGAGGGGGTCGCCCCTCCCACTCCTTGTAATGACAATCGAGCTGCTGCTCAGCCGCATCGGTTGTCATTACAAAAAAGCTGACCGTTGGCTCTAAAAAACGGTACCGGAGTGAAGGCCTGTAGCTGTGGTACAACCGCTTGAAGCAATATCGGTCATATCTGCAAGTTTGTGGCAGATACCAATACTTTAAAAAAAGTGAATATCGGCCTCCGATAATCGGTAATCAGCCCCACCAATAGTCGGTCGATCCCTAGTATGCTGCGTTCAGCTATTTTTGCAATTATTACAGGTGGTAATTGAATGGTACTTTGTGTTATATTTATAGAATCTGAGTTATCCCCAGAGGTGTTCCTGTTAAAGCTGAAGATTAGCTTAAAAAATGTTTTTCCTACAGCTATAGTAATCTAACTTACATGTAATGAAGTATGTCCTACATTATGTAGGCTGCTGGATTCTGTAGAATCCTTCTGTGCAATGATGGTAGGTCCTCTTTTGTTGCTAAACTTCTACCACTGAGGAAGTTAATGGTTTCGGGTCTCTGGGCTGAACTAAATAGAGGAAGCACCTGCCCTCTCCTCCCCCCTCATCCATTGAGGGAAGCCTGTGCATGGATTACACTGCGTGTAAGGGCTCTTTCATGACAGCTCCGTCTCTGCTTGCAGAGCGGAGAGGGAGGTGTCTCAGCACCCGCTGCCCTCTATGGGGGATCGGAGGAGAGCGGACCGCTTGTCCGCTCTCATCAGATCCGCTCCGATTACTGATTTCAGCACAGGATCGGATGCGGATGGCAGCGGGTGTCAGCGGAGGTGTCTCCGCTGACACCCGCTGCCCCATAGAGCTGCATGGAGGATCCGATCAGATCCGCCTAAAAAACTGACAGGCGGATCTGATCGGACCGCCCGTGTGAAAGAGCCCTAACACAATCTGTGAATTAGGGAGAAAATCTTATATTTCATTAGACTCTCCCCTACTCTGACAGGAAGATGACCTGTCATCACTGCACAGATTTCTACAGGATCCAGCAGCCTGTATGATGTGGTACATATTTCATTGCAGGTAAATTGGGTCATTAAGGCTGTAAGGAAAATCGTTTTAGCTAAACTTTAGCTTTAAACCTACACAGTACTTATGTGTGTATTTAAAGTGGTTTTAAATACCAAAGGCGGACAAAACTGTATTTTTTCACAGTAAGGGCTCTTTCACACAAGCGATCCGATCAGATCCGCCTGTCAGTTTTTTTGGCGGATCTGATCGGATCCTCCATGCAGCTCTATGAGACACCTCCGCTGACACCTGCTGCCATCCGTATCCGATCCTGTCCGTGAAATCTGGACGGATGGAAACCCTATTTTTCCATCCGTTCAGGGATCGGATTGGATGAGAGCGGACAGGCGGTCCGCTCTCATCCGATCCCCCATAGAGAGCAGCGGGAGCTGTGACACCTCCCTCTCCGCACTGCAAGCGGAGACGGAGCTGTCATCCGCCGGCTCAGCGGGGATTGGCGGATCGATCCCCGCTGAGCAGCACGGATCCGCCTACGGAGGCGGACCGTGTGAAAGAGCCCTAAGTGTATGCATACTATGCAATTTCTAGGTTGCCAGGTTTTTTTTTTTATTTCCTAATTTGGAGATCACAGTACTCCCCTGATAATTTTCACAAAACTTTCATTCCAGATTGATGTGGCCATCTTTGTACATTCACTATCCAGAGTCAGATGCTGGTTCAAAGATGACACAATCATGTATATCTGATTGCTATGCAGATCTTGGTCATGTAAAAAAATAAAATAAAAACACAGATTAGCCCCTGCTGCAACCTCTTTTAACTTATGTGACTTTCTAAAAAGTTAGTGTTGCTGATCATTACTGGAGTTGAGATTGAGGAAATGCTTCCCCTTGCCAGCCGCAGAGTGATAACATCATCTCGGCCTAGGCAAAGTCATTAAGCAGAACTTAAGTACTGCTTTTTAGTGATAAAAGTTTGAGCTTTTCTGAAAATTGATGCTGCCACTGCACATTGTCAGAATGTATTCATGCAGACCTGTAAAGTTACAATAAGGTCAACTTTAACATGAAAAATATATCTGATGCTAGGTCTTTAAGATCACGTTCCAAATAAATACAATAAAAAGAAAAAAAGATTTGTAAGTGCGGCTGCTTAACACAAAATGCAACTATTTCTGTAATTATTTACAAGATGATCAAAGATTACGTTCCTTTTAGACAATATTGTTTGTAAGAATGATTTTGCAGATGCAGTGCCTCTGAAATATTAGAAAATCCCTTTCTAAGTTTGTTTTCATGACTCACCGCCAATTTTTACTCCTCATTACTTTCTGCTTGAGTTTTCTCCATACCCTGCAGGCTCAGTGTGCAGCAATTTCATCTGCTACCTACTTTCTTTCTACCAGGGGACCATTTTTGTTGGCTTTGGGGAAATCGTGGCATCCAGAAGAATTCAACTGTGCTCACTGTAAGAAAAATATGGCGGAGATGGGCTTTGTCCAGGAGAAAGGTGCTCTCTATTGTGAAAGTTGTTATGAGAAGTTCTTTGCACCAGATTGTGCCCGTTGCCAAAGGAAGATTCTTGGTGTAAGTAATTTTAATTTGAAAATTTGTTCAGTGAAATTAGTATCAACGTGTCCTCAAAACAAAATATATAAAAGTTGTTCCCAATTTCTTTAATATGACTTTCATTTTGTTTAAAACAGAGATGCTCTGTCTATTTAAAGTGATAATTAAGCTTTGTTTTTCTCATTAAAAAAACAAACGTGTCAAACTTACTTGCTCTGTTTAATGGTTTAGCACAGAGCAGCCTAGATCCCCCTTGTCTGGGGTTACCCGCCAGCACTCCTCATCCCTCCCTCCTGCCGAGTACCCCATAGCAAGCAGCTTGCTATGGGGACACCCGAGCAGGCTCGCTCCCACGTCGCTGCTCTATGTTCATTCACACCCCGAAACATGACTTGACCCTGCCCCACATTCTCCTCATTGGCTCTCTGGCTGCATGCTGGTCCCAGTTTATTTATCCTTTTCAGCTCCTGTTACTGCTGTAGGATAGTTTTCTGAGTTTCTTATAGTTTAAAGCACAGTTGAACATTAAAAGTGGTTTGTGACTAAATGAAGGTTGCAGCAATTCTTTGAACACTGCTACAGCCAAAGGACCTTCGACATGTGGATTTCCAAAACAGAATGCACTTGTGCATAAGTACATTGCAATTGATGTATTACTACATATCGTTGTCATTGAAACACATTTCTAACTACAACCAAACATCCAGTGTTCATGGATGGATCTTTGCTCCCACCTTGATTATCACTTGTTTGAAGAGGAGTTGGGCGGGCGGGGGGATGTAAGAAATCAATAGCCACTACTTAACCATCACACACCGAAATTTCAAACCCATTGAAAAAGATCTGTGTGAGTACACACTGGTTATTCATGTTGAAAAGGGAAAAATAGGCTGTGTGTTTCCACTGTTGGGCATGTCTGGTAGAACATCTTAGGTCTTTTCAGCATAGAAATGCAATTGAAGACAAGCAAATCTATCACAACACATTTTTTTAGTTAAATATCTAGCCTGTCTATACAGTAGCTAACATTATGGTGACCATAAAAATAAAGAGCAGCTTTGAAATTGAATTTTCTCTTAGATTAATGGCATGATAATAAGGCAAGGTTCTGAGTTATCATGCAATAATTTACAAATAAATAGTTGTTTCTCTGTCGCTCATTGACAGACGCAGTCCTCTTGATTAATATCAAATTGGGTTATACTGCCCTCTACAGGAGTAGGACACTAGGCAGAAGGAAAACGTTCTAGCCACACCTTAGGGGTAGTCCCAGAGGGTATATCCTCTCTCTTTCTGCTACAGGATGTTAGTTTTTTCTGTCTAGCCAGGAGTAAGGACCCAAGTTCCTTGCTGGGATCTTTGGTCCTGGCAAGATTTTTTTTAGAAAAAAATTTTTTAGGCAGCTTTTTTTCTCCAGTTGTTCCTGTGAGATCTTCAAGCAATGATGCTGGAGCTGGGCAACGGGCTGGATGTTGAGATCCAGTGGTCACCCCAGTCAGCCTACGAGCGCGTGCAGGCCCTAGCTCCGCGCTGGGTCGGCCGCGACATAGTCCCACTGGACGGGGACTGACCCTGCGAGTTAAACGTCTCGCCGGGACGCCGACGACCAGTTGGAAACTGAGTCGCGGCGTCCGTATTGGTCAACAGCCCCCCACCTCGGTGGAGAGGGGTTCTGTCAGGAGTTGGCGCCCGCCTGTTCCGGTATGGTGAGTAAGATGTTCCCCCTCTCCCCCTGACGGGTTTGTGGGTGGACGCGGGCCCCTCCCTGGGATGATCGGACCCTCATGATCCTGGGTCCCCCCTCTATCCTATAACAGGTGCCACAGATCCCCCTTTTGAGAGTGATTTGGTGAATAAGAACCAGGAAGCTTGGTTTGGGAGCTGACTATTGGTAGTCACTGTATGAGTGGGCACTGTAAAGGGACCATGACTGAAGTCAGTGGCTGGCATTACTGTTAGGATGGCCATGTAAGAGGGTGATATATCCTACCTTATACATAAGGTTGCAATTGCCTGGACTACCGCCATCCGCCGCCGCCATCCTCCCGCAGGCCGCACAGGCCAATGCTTGCATTCCACAGGCCGCCGCCATCTTTCCACAGGGGCCGCCGCCATCCTCCCGCAGGTCGCGTGGGGCCGCCATCTTGGCGTAGCCTCGTGTCTCCGGCATGGGGGCGGCCATTTTGGAGATGATCAGCTACCTCGAGGAGTAGCATGGGAGGCGCCGGAAGGCGTGTAAAGGGGCGGAGCCGCCTCCTTTACCCAGGAAAACAATCAAAAAGACTTCCTGTCTGTAAGAGACAGCGCTGAGAGCAGGTGGATAGAAGCTTCTGTGCATCAGGTGGTGAGCCCTTGGGGTCTCTCTCTCTCTCTCTCTCTCTGTGGGGTCCAAAGCAGGTAACACTGAGGGGCGCTGTTGCGCCGGGGGGATTACAAAAAAAAAAAGTTTTTTTCTTTGCAATTATTTTTTGTTTGCTGGCAAGTGTCTGGGATTAATCATGGACCCTGCCACACATGTATCCCCACCTGATCCCCTCGAGGTGGCCGCAGGACCCTCCAGTGCCCCACTTGTGATTGATGCATTATCAGCAGTTTTGGAGTCTTTGGTATCCCGGGTGGAGGTAGCCTGTCAGGGACGGGGGTCAAGAAAGCGACCCCCGCCTACCCCTATTTCATCTGACACTTCAGATACGGATTCTGAGCTTGTCACTGCAGGCACAGGTCCCTCTTCTGGGGCTGCTGTCTCGGGTACGGTCTCCTCAGACAGCGAGGAGGACGTTTCTGCCTCCGCCATAGCACAAGAAGAAGCGTTGGTGGACGCAGGACCCTCCAGTGCCCCACTTGTGATTGATGCATTATCAGCAGTTTTGGAGTCTTTGGTATCCCGGGTGGAGGTAGCCTGTCTGGGACGGGGGTCAAGAAAGCGACCCCCGCCTACCCCTATTTCATCTGACACTTCAGATACGGATTCTGAGCTTGTCACTGCAGCTGCAGGTCCCTCTTCTGGGGCTGCTGTCTCGGGTACGGTCTCCTCAGACAGCGAGGAGGACGTTTCTGCCTCCGCCATAGCACAAGAAGTGTTGGTGGACGCATTAGTCATGTCTGTCCGAGAAACCTTAAGTCTTGAGGTTACACCGGCAGAGGTAGCTGACACTGAAATTCCCTTTGGGACCAGCAAGCCTACCAAAATGGCGAAGGTTTTTCCTTTGCCCAAATGTTTTGGTAATCTAATTAAAGAAGAATGGGATCGTCCGAAACGAACCCCTGCTATTTCCAAACGCATTGCTAGGTGCTATCCGTTTGAGGAATCCCTCCTTAAAAAATGTACGGAACCACCAGTGGTGGACCCACCAATTTCCAGACTAAACAAAGCCACTGTTATCCCGTTGGAGGACGCCCCGTCCTTTAGGGATCCGGTGGATCGAAAAGTGGAAGCGGAATCCCGCTCCAATTTTTCCCTGATAGCGTCAACATTTAGGCCAGTGGTGGCCATTGGTTTAGTCTCACAAACATTGACAGAATGGACCAAATTGTTACGCCGTGACATAAAGGGGAGAAGTATCCCCCCGGCAGTATCAGATTTGCTGGAGCAGATTATACAAGGGCTACAGTTCATCTGTGATGCCGCCCTGGACGCCACTCCCTTGCTAGGGCGTGCATCGGTTTCAGCAGTGGTCCTCAGACGCGTGTTGTGGTTAAAGTGCTGGTCGGCGGATCAAGGTTCCAAAAAAGCTTTGGCTAATCTCCCGTTTCAAGGTGATCACCTGTTTGGGGCCACCTTGGATGAGATTATAAAGGATCTCACTGGGGGCAAGAGCACTTTTTTGCCACAGACTGCTAAGGGTAAAGGACCTCGTAACAGGCGAGGACCTTCCTTTTCCGCTCATAAAAAGTTTGTTCCTTCCGCTGGGGCGGGCGATAAGGCAAAGCCCTCCAAAGCCCGTGCAGGGGGTTTCAAAGGGCGCTGGTCGGGTAAACAAAGGTCCGGCTCAGCCAAACCTGAAGATAAGACCAATACAGCCTGAAGGTGCGCCCCCACCAATCTCTGGGGTGGGGGGGACGTCTTCACCGGTTTCTGGATCCATGGCTTTCCAGAATCCCGGACAAAGGGGTTTGCAAGGTCATACGGTCGGGATACAAGATCGAGTTTCGATCACTTCAACCGGTGCGATTCTTCCCTTCAAACATTCGACTATCCCTGGATCGCTTAAAAGCTTTGCGGGGGGCAGTAATGGACTTGATGCAATAGGGAGTGGTAGTTCCCGTTCCTTGAGCAGAACGTTTTCTTCACTTTTCCCAAAGATCATTCCTAGTTCCCACCAGGAGCCGGAAGATTCAGTGAACGATTCGGATGTTACTGTCCGTCAACTGGCCTTTCCTTCAGACTTGCAGGAGGATCCTGGGACTGATGGTGGCCTTCTTAGAGGCAGTACCGTAAGCCCAGTCTCATGCCCGAACTCTCCGAAAGGAGATTCTTTTCTAATGGAATCGGAATCCCGATTCTCTGGACAATCGCATCCGGTTGAGCGAGCGGACCAGGGAGTCTCTGGTCTGGTGGCTTCGGTCTCCGATGCTCAGCCAGGGGAAGTCATTTCTTCCGATAGAATCCAGGTTACAGATAAATGTATTGGAACTGAGAGCGATCAGACTTTGTCTGATTTACTGGACCGGGCAGCCCGGTTCGGATCTAGTCGGACAATGCCACGGCCGTGGCTTAGGTCAATCACCAAGGGGTCACCTAGAGTGTCCTGGCGGCCATCGAAGTGGCCAGCATCCTTCGTTGGACGGAACGGTTTGTTCCGGCTCTCTCCGCGGTATTCACTCCGGGGGTGGAAAATCGGCAGGCAGATTATCTCAGCCGTCAGATTCTGGATCAAGGGGTATGGCCTCTTCATCCAGAGGTATTTCACCAGCTGTGCCTTCATTGGGGCACCCCGGAGGTGGATCTGTTGGCAGCTCGGCTCAACAGGAAGGTGCGGAGGTTTGTAGCCCGCTCCCGAGATCCTCGAGCGGACGCAGCAGACGCGCTGGTCGCCCCGTGGGGACAGTATCAGCTACTGTATGTCTTCCCTCCTCTCAAGTTGCTGCCAAAACTTCTTCGCAGGATAGAGGTGGAGGGAATTCCAGTTATCCTGGTAGCTCCGGACTGGCCTCGTCGACCCGGGTACGCCGACTTGATCAGACTGGTCACGGACGCTCCTTGGAGACTTCCTCTCAGGGGGGATCTGCGGTCTCAGGGACCGATCTTCCATCCTGCTTTACAATCGCTGGCTTTAACGGCCTGGCTATTGAGACTCAGGTGCTGAAGGACAAGGGATTGTCAACTTCAGTTATTCCTACTTTAATTAAAGCAAGGAAAGCGACTTCCAGAAAAGTCTATCATCGCACATGGAGGTCTTATATTGCGTGGTGTGAATCCTTTGGATTTCCTCCACGTACCTATTCGGTGACCCGAATCTTGGCTTTTCTGCAACAGGGGGTTGAGCAGAACCTGACCTTGAGTACTGTCAAGGGTCAGGTTTCAGCGTTAGCAATTTTCTTTCAGAAACCTTTGGCTACCCATTCCTTGGTGCGGAATTTCATCCAGGGGGTGCGGCACCTGGCTCCGCCAGTGCGCGCGCCCTTACCGCCCTGGGATCTTAATCTGGTGTTGTCGGTTCTTCAGAAACCTCCCTTTGAAAATATCAGGGAGATTCCCTTGCTTACATTATCCCAGAAGGTGGCCTTCTTGGTGGCCATTACTTCTGCACGCAGGGTGTCAGAACTGGCCGCATTATCCTGTCGTTCCCCATATCTGGTGGTTCATAGGGATAAGGTGGTTCTTCGTCCGAATCCATCCTTCCTTCCTAAGGTGGTTTCAGAGTTTCATCTGAATGAAGATATTGTGCTACCTTCCTTGTGTCCTAAGCCCAGTTATCCTCGGGAGTGTGCGTTACATTCCTTGGATGTGGTTCGGGCAATCAGGGTATACCTGAAAACTACGGACTCGTTTCGTAAAACGGATTCACTTTTTGTGATCACGGATGGCCCCAGAAATGGATCAGACAGACGGTGGTACAGGCTTATTCTATTAAGGGTTGGAATCCTCCGTTCCCTGTTAAGGCGCACTCCACTCGGGCGCTCAGTGGTTCCTGGGCCTTCCGCCATCAGGCGTCAGTGATCCAGGTTTGCAAGGCGGCTACCTGGTCGTCGGTTCATACCTTTACAAAATTTTATAAAGTTGATGTGATGGCATCGTCGGATGCCTCTTTTGGCCGCAAGGTTTTGCAGGCCGCAATTTGAGGAGACCGTTGGTCTACCTCGAGGGTTTTTTTCTGTTGGGTTTTCAGTTGAGTCTCATCCTTTTGTCTGATGAGCCTTTAAAACTTCTAGTTGGCACCGGTTGGGCCTTCTAGATTGGATTTTGATTTCTGGTATCCCACCCCTCATTTGTGGCACTGCTTTGGGACGTCCCAATTTGATATTAATCAAGAGGACTGCGTCTGTCAATGAGCGACAGAGAAAAATGGATTTTTGTAAAATATTACCGTAAAATCCTTTTCTCTTAAGCTCATTGACAGACGCAGTACCCGCCCCTCTACTTTTGAGTTGGGTTGGGTTAAATTCTCTGACACTGCTTTGTGACATAACTAACATCCTGTAGCAGAGAGAGAGAGAGGATATACCCTCTGGGACTGCCCCTAAGGTGTGGCCAGAACGTTTTCCTTCTGCCTAGTGTCCTACTCCTGTAGAGGGCAGTATAACCCAATTTGATATTAATCAAGAGGACTGCGTCTGTCAATGAGCTTAAGAGAAAAGGATTTTACAGTAAGATTTTACAAAAATCTATTTTTTTTTTTTTTTTTACCCCTTGCACGTAATTCGGTATTCTTTGCACGGTAAATTTTCTCCACCGTTACTGAGCTAAGGAAAATTCCCATTGCAGCCCATTTCCCCACACTAAATTATTCCCGTCCGAGACAAGTTTGTTTGTTCTGTGATAATACAATGGATATAAAAAGTCTACACCCCCCTGAAATGTCAGGTTTCTGTGATGTAAAAAAAAAATGAGACGAAGCTAAATTTTCAGAACTTTTTCCACCTTTAATGTGACCTATAAACTGTACAACCCACTTGAAAAACAAACAAATCTTTTAGGGGGTGGGGGGGTAAAAATAAAAACACTAAAATAATGTGAAACAAGTGGGGTTGTGAATGGCGCTACCGTATTACAAGAATATAGCAATAATGTGCTTTACTAGCGTGACCGCTAGGTGTCGCACCCTGCTATATGACCTGATATGTCTTAGTTGCAGGAGGGTACCGTGTATGGGTTCCGCTTTCCCTTCTGGCTTCCTTGTGGGTCTGTGTTCCTCAGAAAGAAAGAAGGAGACCCCTAGGTACCATATCCAAACAACATAACAGGAAAAAGTGTAGAGACTCACTTTTTCCTGTTATGTTGTTTGGATATGGTACCTAGGGGTCTCCTTCTGCGGTCACGCAGGTTGTTGCAACCCAAAATCATCACATTCATTCATCTATCTAATTTATCTTACACTAATTAATTTCAGCTTATATGCTTATTATCGTTTGCTCATAGCAGCACTTATTATTTAATTCTTATCTCTTCACTGAGCACCATCACCTCTGCTTTATAGTGAGGATGGCTACATGCTTCACTTGTTTGTTTTAATAAAATATCACCATTTTATTTCAGCCTTGTGTCTCTTTCTTTGCACTAGCACTTATGCACTTTATTACTGTAATATTCAAAGATACAAGGCATATATACATTTTATCTCAACTGATCTCTGTTTATCCTTTATAAGGCACTTTTTAAAAAATTGCACTTTACAAAATGTATTTATTTATTTACTCACGGCACATATAAGTGGTATCATTCCACACCACTACTCACGCTAGTAAAGCACATTATTGCTATATTCTTGTAATACGGTAGCGCCGTTCACAACCCCACTTGCACATATTTCATTTCCAACCCAATTCGTTGGGTTTGGTTGTTGGCAGCTTACACCGTGATTTTTTTCTGCATTCACCCCATAAATCCATAGCGCTGGTCACCTTTGTCTTAATTAACTAAAATAATGTGGTTGCAGAAGTGTGCACACCCTCTTATAACTGGGGATGTAGCTGTGTTCAGAATAAAGCAATCACATTCAAACTCATGTTAAATAGGAGTCAGTACATACCTGCCATCATTTAAAGTGCCTTGGATTTATCCCAAATAAAGTTCAGCTGTTCTAGTAGGTCTTTCCTGACATTTTCTTAGTTGTATCCTACAGCAAAAGCCATGGTCCACAGAAAGCTTCCAAAGTATCAAAAGGATCTCATTATTAAAATGTATGAGTCAGGAGAATGGTACAAACGAATTTCCAAGGCATTAGATATACTATGTGAAGACAACCACCATCAAGTGGAGAAAATATGGCACAACAGTGACATTACAAAGAACTGGACGTCCCTCCAAAATTGATGAAAAGATGAGAAGAAAACTGGTCAGGGAGGCTGCCAAAAGGCCTACAGCAACATTAAAGGAGCTGCAGGAATATCTGGCAAGCACTGGCTGTGTGGTACATGTGATAACAATCTCCCGTATTCTTCATATGTCTGGGCTATCAGGTAGAGTGGCAAGAGGAAAGCCTTTTCTTACCAAGAAAAACATCCAAGCCAGGCTAAATTTTGCAAAAACACATCTGAAGTCTCCCAAAAGCATGTGGGAAAATGTGTTATGGTTTGATGAAACCAAGGTTAAACTTTGTGGCCATAATCCCGAAAGATATGTTTGGTGCAAAAACAACACTGCACATCAACAAAATAACACCATACCCCCACAGTGAAGCATGGTGGTGGCAGCATCATGCTTTGGTCTGTTTTTCTTCAGCTGGAACTTTGCCTTAGTCAAAGTAGAGGGAATTATGAACATTTCCAAATACCAGTCAATATTGGCACAAAACCTTCAGGCTTCTGCTAGAAAGCTGAACCTAAAGAGGAACTTTATATTTTAGCATGACAACGACCAAAAGCATGCATCCAAATCAACAATGGAATGGCTTCACCAGAAGACGATTAAAGTTTTGGAATAGCCCAGCCAGAGCCCAGACCTGAATCTAATTTAAAATCTGTGGGGTGATCTGAAGAGGGCTGTGCACAGGAGATGCCCTTGCAATCTGACCGATTTGGAGTGTTTTTGCAAGTCAAAATGTACCATGCTGATAGACTCCTACCCAAAAAGACTGAGTGCTGTAATAAAATCAAAAGGTGCTTCAATAACGTATTTGTTTAAGGGTGTGCAAACTTATGCAACCATATTTTATTTTTTTATTTTTACTTCCCTCCACCTAAAATATTTCAGTTTGTTGTTCAACTGAGTTGTACAACTTATAGGTCACATTTAGGCTCCGTTCACATGTGGGCGTTTTTGGAGCGTTTTCTGCTCACTAATCAGCTCTCAAAACGCCCAACAAGACAAACCCCATTCATTGCAATGACCCCTGTTCACATCTGAGCGTTTTGATGCCCTAAGGAAAACGCCCAACGCTCAAAAAAGTACTTGAGCTTCTTTTTGGGCAGATCACAGGCGTTTTGTCCCATAGACCTCAATGTAAAGTGATATTTGGCGTTTCACAGGCGTTTTACAAGCGTTTAGTTGCTCCTGATCAGCTCAAACAGCACAACTCTCCACCCAGCTCTCCACCCAGCTCTCCACGAAGTTTAGGTGAACTGACTCTGCTATGCCAGGCTGACCAAACTCTTCCATGCCAAGGTGACCGTAACGAAGTTTAGGTGAACTGACTACTATGCCAGGGTGACCAAACTCTTCCATGCCAAGGTGACCGTAACGAAGTTTAGGTGAACTGACTCTGCTATGCCAGGCTGACCAAACTCTTCCATGCCAAGGTGACCGTAACGAAGTTTAGGTGAACTGACTACTATGCCAGGGTGACCAAACTCTTCCATGCCAAGGTGACCGTAACGAAGTTTAGGTGAACTGACTCTGCTATGCCAGGCTGACCAAACTCTTCCATGCCAAGGTGACCGTAACGAAGTTTAGGTGAACTGACTACAATGCCAGGGTGACCAAACTCTTCCATGCCAAGGTGACCGTAACGAAGTTTAGGTGAACTGACTCTGCTATGCCAGGCTGACCAAACTCTTCCATGCCAAGGTGACTGTAACGAAGTTTAGGTGAACTGACTCTACTATGCCAGGGTGACCAAACTCTTCCATGCCAAGGTGACCGTAATGTAGTTTAGGGCAAATTGACTCTGCTATGCCAAGGTGACCGTAATGTAGATATATATATGGAATCAAAAAACACCATTTTGAAGCCCTAAAACCCAATAAATGCCCCTAAAAAGTGCCTACAGTTTTGGATCATGCCCCAGGGACTATGAATCAGGCAAAAAAAAGTTCTTAAAAATTGTCGTTTTTGATAGAGAGCCAATTATTGAAAAAAATAAAAAAAATTAAAAAAAAAAGATTTCTTTGGATTTAGTTTTAATTTTAGTGTCTGGGGGGTCTAAAAATTGTACCTGTGAAGTTTTTAGCTCTGTAGCATGTCCAGAACCATAAAAAAAAAAAAAAAAGATCATGCAGAAGAGGAGGTCCCTGGGAGGTCCAATGCAGAGGAGGAGGTCCCTGGGAGGTTCCTTTGCAAATGTTGTAAAAAAAAAAAAACACTCTGCTTTTCCATTGGTCACCAAAAACACCTGTTAAAAACGCCCAAAAAAACGCCTGTAAAACGCTTGCAAAAACGCCTATAAAAACGCCTGAAAAACGATAAACAAACGCCTGAAAAACGCCAACGCCTACATGTGAACGGAGCCTAAGGGTGTAAAAAATTCCTAAATTATTTATTTTTGTCTCATTTATTTTACATAAACCTGACATTTTAACAGGGGTGTGTAGACTTTTTATATCCACTGTAGATACATTTGATGACCACACATGCATGCAAATGCAGTTGTGTGATCACATTACAGATTCTACCTATTCAGTATCCATGCAGTTTAGTAAATAAAAACAATTTAAAAAGAGAATCTGCAGTAGATCTTTAAGTCCTATGTTCCTACTTTGGCCCCTATGTCACTATAGGACTCTTTTTTTTTTTTTTTTTTTTTTTTTAATAACAGGATCAGAGAAAAGAACCACAGGGAGCTGCAGGGGTGCAGGAAGTTCCCTAGCGTGTGATCAGGTAGTAAACACGCAGCAGTTTACTAATGGGGTCATCCGACTGCTCTCTCCCCTATAAGCATGTTGTCCTTGTTAAATTGACACAACTGTGTAATAAAGAAGGGCCTGACTGGATTCCCCTTCCTTTTAAAGTTCTATGAAGGGTTGTAGGAGTGTAAAATAACACTGAGATTTTTTTTTTAATAAAACATGCTAAATAACAAGTCTTTTATATGTACCTACAATTCTTGAAGTGCATTTCCAATTTTACAGCCAAGTTGAGATACGACCTACTGTATATTTCTTGCATGTTCCCATTCCATTAAATAACCTAAAATAAATGTTTAACCACTTCTGGACCGGAAGGTTTTACCCCCTTAATGACCAGGCCATTCTTTGTGATATGGCACTGCTTTACTTTAACTGACAGTTGCACGGTTGTGCGACGCTGTACCCAAATAAAATTGATATTCTTTTTTTCCCCACAAATAGAGCTTTCTTTTGGTGATATTTGATCACCTGGGATTTTTATTTTTTGCGCTATAAACAAAAAAAAGAGCGATTTAATTCTGGAAAAAAATATATATATATATTTTTACTTTCTCCTATATAACATTCCCAATAAAAAAATGTAAATCAAATTGTTTCATCATTTTAGGCCAATTTGTATTCTGCTACATATTGGCTTGCGCAAATGTTATCGCGTCTACAAGCTAAGGGAAAGATTTTTGTCATTTTTTATTTATTTTTATACTAGTAATGGCGGTGATCAGCGATTTTTAGCGGGACTGCGACATTGGGGCGAACAGATCGGACCCCTAACTGACATTTTTGACACTTTTGCGGGGGACCAGTGACATTACTACAGTAATCAGTGCTAAAAATATGCACTGTTACTGTACTAATGACACTGGCAGGGAAGGGGTTAACACCAGGGGAGATCAAAGGGTTAAATGTGTACCCAGGGGGTGTTTTCTAACTGTGGGGGGGGGGTGGGCTTGCTGCATGAACACAGAGACCTGTTACTAAATAGGAGGAACACAGGATCCCTGTGTTCATACCTGACAGAACAGTGGTCTGCCGGGGAGTGATCATGGGTGCCTGGCGGCAATCACGGCTACCAGACCAGCTGATTGGCTCCCCCTGTAGCCATTAGCAGTTCCGCGAAGCGACTGACATGTACGTTGTTTTGTGGGCCAGAGCCAACCTGCTGCAGTAAAACTACGGTGGCTGGTCAGCAAGTGGTTAAAAATACTACTTACCTTTTTTACTTGCTTAAAGACCTACCTAGCTTTCCCCTTCTTTGTAAACATGAGGAAAGGGCTGTGGAGTTGTTTACCCAAATTAACTGTCTGTACTCTGCTGGAAGATCTTCCATATCAATTGTAAACTAGTTGTGCACACAGTCCTAACAAAGGGTTATGAATGCCAGGTCTTGGGCGGTATATTGTATTTTAATGTTCCCTCAGTTTGTCTCTCTATTTGCATTTTGAAATTGTTCAGATAGACTTGCAGTCCTGTGTTTAAATCTTCTCCAAAAAAAAAAAAATCAAAAGGTAATTATATCTATTTATTTTGTATCTATTTATTTTTATGTGTAGGTATGCTGTGTTAATGGAAATACTTCATAAACATATAGTGCAAAAGTGGAATTACACTTTGAATTCTAAGTGTAATATGTTATAACTATAAAAATCTACAGATTATTTAGCATTCAGGCATGTTTTCATAGCAACTGTAAACTATAGCAACTGCAGAAGACAACACAGACACTTAGGGCTATCTGCTTTCTCTGTGGAGACATTTGATCCACAAGTATCTGGTGCTTGTGTAATGATTTAGAAGATCTGTGTAGGCCAAAGTGCCTTATCTGCAAATCAACTGCTTAAATAATAGGGATTTAATTAGGTAGTTGTGTCTCCTGAGCGTGCTCCAAAACCTTTGCATACAGAATGGCCATGTAATTTTGTTCAATAGCATAAGGTATATTATATATTACATGATGTGAATCTATTAGCACTGCTCCTTAGTGCATACTTTTATATAATAGATATATGACAATTCAATGTGTCTGGTGTAGCTGGAAATGATCTTGGAGAAAGTATAAATGATGAAAAAAATAGGCCCACAACTCTTTTGCATAGATTGTGTGTTTTATAGATAAGTCAGATGAAATCTGCAAAGATTTGGCCAGTTCATATGCGACGTTAATCAACTGTCTGCTACTAATGTTTATTTGACGGCATATCCAGCCCAGCTGGAATAGTCATCTGTAAGAGTGCAGGAAACTTGTAACACTTCATCTTTCTTTCTACCAGTCTCAACACATTTCCTAACTATTTGACCAGCAACCCAAAGAGATTCATGTTTTTTTTAATGCAGGTCAAGATTTGCAGCAAAATCGCTGCAAATTAGTAAAGCTAAATAATGCATTAAAAGTTTGCTGGGTTTTTTTTTTTTTCAACATGCATTGTTTTATGGCCTTCATAATAGCTCTTATGGGTAAAATTAGTGTTGGCAAGCTACAGTGGTAATTCATTCAATCTTGAGCATTGCATAATGACTACTATATAAAAATAAATCTAAAAACTTATAACATAATAATAATGTCTTAGTTGCAGGTGTGATGCAGTGGAAGGATCAAGAGACCATAACCTACTGCAAAATCTTTTTTATGCTTCTATGTGAATTCAAACTTTTATTATTTTTCTAAGTGAGAACTGTAGGGACTAGAAAAAAAAAAAACAAGCAATCATACTCACCTAGGTGGATTTAGCATCGATCTGATTCTGCATCTGTCCCCCGCCACTTCTAAGACCAAGAACTGAGCGATTTAAACACTGCTGATTGCTCAGTTCTTAGTCTTCAGTGCACAGGGAAGCAGTGCCTGTTAGTCACTTAACTCTCTACTCTGCTCTGCCCTGCCCACCCAGCGCTCACTGGCGCACAGGGCTTTACAGAGAGCAGGAACATCTTGCTCATTCTCCCAGCAGCTCCAGGCATCTGAGTGGATCCCGAAATTTAAGTCAAGATCAATTCAGGGCCATGGCCGGCTAAGTGACCAGGCCATTTTTTGCAATGCGACACTGCGTTACTTTAATGAACAATTGCACGGTCGTGCAACACTGTACCCAAAAACATGAAATATAGCTTTTTTTTTTGGTGGTATTTGATCACCACTGTATTTTTTATTTTTTGCGCTGTAAACAAAAAAAAATCAATAATTTTACTTTCTGCTATAAAACCTATCCAATAAAAAAAAATGTAAAAAATCACATTTCTTCGTAAATGTAATCCAATATGTATCCTGCTACATTTTTGGTAAAAAAAAATCTCAATAAGCTTATATTGATCGGTTTACGCAAACGTTAGAGCGTCTACAAACTATATGGGATATATCTATGGAATTTTTATGTATTTTTTCATAGTAGTAACTGGCGACTTATAGCGGGACTGTGAAATTGCGACGGACTGTGGAACACTAACTGACGCTTATGACACTTTGTGGGAAAAAGTGAAAGGAATACAGCGATCAGTGCTAAAAATATGCACGGTCACAGAAGGGGTTAAACATCTAGGGTGAACAAAGGGTTAACTGTGCACCTAGCCAGTGTTTTTGTGTACACAGTGTGGTTGCTTTCACTAAGGGAAGAGATTGGTTTTAGTCTCTGCTTTGTAGAGACACAGGCTCGTCCCTTCCCCCCTGTCAAAACAGAGATAAGCCTTGTTTGCATAGGCGTATCTCAGTTCTCTGTGTTTTATGAATGATCAGCCGGTGCCTGAAGACATTGAGTCCCCGGGACCCACTGAACAGCTTCTGCTGTGAATTATCACCGCCCCCAGCTGCCGCCTGTAGCAGTAAGCATGCTATAGGGTGGTCAGCAAGTGGTTAAAGTAGAAAGATTCAGTGCAATTTTTTTTTTTTTTTTGCATTGATTTTATGGTATTCCAGAATTGTTATTGTGAGTTGGATAGCCATATGCTCAAAGCTGCAACTCCCCCAGTGTTTAAATATCTTGCATGCAAATTCATAAATAGGGCACAGAATAAGGGAGTATTTCCAATTCATTTCCTGCATTAAAGCTCCTGATTAGGACGATGAAAATCGCAAAATGTCCCCTATATTATTAAAGGTGATACATTTATTTACCTGTTCCTTTTGAGAGTACAATAAAATGCAGGACTACGAAATATAAGCAATAGAATACATTGGGGTTGAACCTCTGCTGATTTTCTTCAACCAGCCCTGTGCGAGCACAATTACGTTTTTTTTTCTTTTCAAGTGAATGGGTTTTCTTTGTTTTTACCACATTCACTAAGCGAGGAGAACAGTTCCTTACAAAGTGAACAGTCTATTTGCCTTAGTAAATCAACCCCATTGTGTCTGTGCTAAAACAATAAATAATGAGAAAAAAAGGGGAGGCAGGGGAGTCCTAGGCAGCCGAAACACTGCTGCAACTTCTCTGGATCTAGATGGCCCTTCGGTAAGTATTAGTGGGGGGGGGGGGGGGGCTGCTGCACACAGAAGGCTTTTTATCTTGATGCATAGAATGCATTCAATTGAAAAAAAGCTTTCTGCCTTTACAACCATTTTAGGTGGATAATGAGAGGATGAGTCAGTGGTTGGATGTCCAGCTTCAAACACTGGTGGTCCAGTTATCAAGCTATTAACCACTTGCTGAGTCAGCCTTTTTTTTGACATTTCCCACACATAAAGAAACTGAGCGCTGGTGAAACCAAATGTAGCAACAGCAGCTAGCACATAAAGGTGAATATATAACCCTCAGAAAGACATGTAAACAAAAAGTGCAACACTAAAAAATCTAAAATAATGAGTGTCCAAATCAGTGCTATAACAAAATATAAATATAGTGAAAACAATAGCCACATATCAAACTGTAATGAGACTAGTCCATCTGCTAAAGATCCAGTCAAAGAAATTGTAAGTCCTTGGAGAAGAGTATCATTAAAACACAATAATGATTATAGGGAGAATATCTTCTGGTTATGTAGGTTAAATGAAAAACCACCAGTCCACTTCTTATAGATAACGTCAACTCAAACAGTGCTCCCCTCCACCATGCCTATGCACTCACCAGATGTCTGGTGTATATACACCTTAAGTCCTATTCGACAGGTACTGTTGTTACCGCACCCGGGATCGTTCCCACAGTCAGAACCTGGTGTCCTTAACCCTCTCACATCCACTGCTATTCAGGATGAACAGGATAGCTGGCGGATCCACTCAGATCGTGCCCAGAGTTTTTCTGACCCTAGAGAATAAAATGGCGGTCGTTACCATATTTTATGTCATACTGTATTTGTGCAGCAGTTTTACTAATGCAATTTTTTGGGGAAAAAATATACTTTTTAATGAATAAAAGAAAAAAAACGTGAAGTTAGCCCAATTTTTTTTGTAAATTGTGAAAGATGATTATACATAGAGTAAATAGATATCCAACATGTCCTGCTTATGCTTTAAAATTGCACATGCTCGTGGAATGGCGACAAACTATGGTAGTTAAATCTCCATAGGAGACGATTGAGAAATTTAGAGTTGCAGAGGAGGTCTAGTGCTAAAATGATTGATGTAGCTTAAACATTTACAGTGATACCTCATGTGTGGTGCAAACATCGTTTATAGATGTGGGCTTGACCTATGTATGCATTCACTACTGCACGCGGGGACAAGGCGCTTTAAGAATTAAATTTTTACACTGTCTCTTTAGAAAAAAAAAATTATTCACTTAACATGTAAACATGCAAACACGTAAACATCCCTTGCGATAACAATACAGCATGACGGGTCCTCTTAAAGCCTTTTGCTTTAAGAAAAAAAAATGCAAAAATACAGCCAACACCGGATGGTTCCCGGGCTCACCGATCAGTAAGGTTAGTCCGGAAACCACTGGGAAGCGGCAGGAGGGGGGGATCTCTCCCACTGCCTAGAAAAGTCATCTCCTGGTTAATCGGCAGCTGGGTTCACTTTTATTTGAAAGTCGACCGCCTGTAGAAGAAAAAGGTACCTGGGTTATGGCATCTGGCTGCAGCTATAACCCTGATATTTAACGTTTCTTGTTTGATTTGATATATGATGTTTTGTGTGTGTGGGAAAATTAATCACTCAGGGAGTTCAGCTGTGATTGTAGCAAATTCTGAAGCATATCAAGGCTGTGAACTCAGAGCTGGTATGATATGACTAGGTGCTATTTGGCCTGAAACTGGTCAACCAGTTATATTTCTTTGTTTTGCTGTGATGTTCGCTTTGGATTTTTTTAATTGTACAATAAAGACATTGGTGTTTTATTGTTTTTTGGTCATCCATACAAGGTTTTTCCATGCATGTGCATTATGTAAAAATACTTGTATTAAGGTAACAGCAGAGATTAGTCACTATGTGGTAGTGAAAAAACAATGGTGCCTGGGTGTGGTGGCTCTATTGCTTTGCACTCTCAAACTGCTGGCAGAAAGTAGTAATTATGACATTTTTTATATGAAATGTGTTGACTAACGCTGCCCATGGATGGATAAAATTTCTAATAAAAATTCTTAAAAATTTGTCATTCGAAATGTAATTTGAAAGATTTCCTTTGCTTTTGGATTTGGGAAGGAATGGACTTTAGTGAACAGAAACCACATACAGTGTTTTTTACACTGAAATTTGTTAATTGAAGAATAATTTTCTATCCTGCTCCCTTGAATTTTTTTATTACTGTGCTCACAATCTAATGTTGATTTGACCCACTAATGATTAGAGAACTCTCTTAGAACATTTATTTCCTAAACCTTTTTTCTAAAATTCTATCCATCTATGGCCATTTTAAACTATTTTAAATAATTTTAAAAGTGTTGTTTTTTTTTTTTTTTGTCTTCAACATATACATATTTAAAAAAGCAAATGGAAGCTTAGTTTTAGCAGTTTGACCATTCAAAGAAACCTTTTTCCAAAGTGCAAATAGATACATAGTACTATAGTCCAAACTCTATATATGCAAAAGAAATGGTAATGTCTCTGCTAATATTGGGGATTTATAGCATAATATGTAATATAGTACTGCTATGTGTGCCACAGAGCTTACAGTCTAAGAGCAAAATATTACTGATGGCTTATGATTAGCATTGAAAGGTTACAACTCTGCATGCCAGCAACTTGACAACCACATCTTTATTGATCCAGAAAATTAATCTGCATTACCAGAAATAAACACGTTTTAAAAATGAAGAGTTAGCTGGGCTGTGGAGGCTTCAATTATTAATTAGATTCTCATGTAACTGGTTCTCAAAACTCAGCAATGAAAGCTGAGACGTTTGTCTGTAATATATAAAGTGTAAAATACTGTGATCCATCATTTATATTCAAATCATTTATTGATTAACGCCTATTTCTTCATTTAACTTTAATAGGAAGTTATCAATGCGCTGAAGCAAACTTGGCATGTCTCTTGCTTTGTTTGTGTGGCCTGCCATACTCCTATTCGAAATAGTGTTTTTCATTTGGAAGATGGAGATCCCTACTGTGAGAAAGGTGAGTGTGTCAAGTAGGTTTAAACCAAACACTCATTACACTTCACACTGAAGTCATGCAAACAGAGCTATTCACTCCAGGTGTGCCAGATTTTTTTATGCAACTCACCTTGAAAAAGATCAACTTTTACAAAACCAAAACTGATGTAGTCAAAAGAGGACAGGATCACATTATGGAATGCATATGTATTCCATAATCAGCCCCAGCACTGCCACATGGCACAGATTTCAGCAAAGGGACCACAGTGAACACATTGATACTTGCTGCACTTGGGCTAGGAGTGTTACCTTTTTAACTATCAGCATCTCTGCAACTACCTAGAAAGGGGTGGAGGAAAAAATAGTCAATTGAAGGACTTCCTAGCCCCACATAATTATGAGAGGTTTATTCCTTTAGCCCCTTACACTAGATGTGAGCATGTAAAAAGACATGTTCAGCTGATTTTTTTCAGTACAAGGCAAGCAATTAACCCCGCCCACCTTTGAGTTCCCCCATTGCTATAAAAGAACTCATGAGGACTCGTTCCCAAGCCATGATCTGTGTGTCCATTGACACACAGTGCAGCTTGGATCTGTACCTGCTCTCTCCTCACTGGCTGTGATTCACAGCAACAGGAGCCAATGGCTCCCACTACTGCTTCTGAGCCAGTGAGGAGGGAGCAGCGTTGCTGCTCTCATGCACAGCCTTAAGGTAAAAACCTTCTGCCTTTAGAACCACTTTAACTGAACTTCTTCAACCTTATATTATAAATGGTTTCAAGCTTCACTAAGCAACTCTGTATATTCACAATGATATATTTTCCAAACCAAAGACAACTTTCTTTTGTTTTAAAATCCTATCTCTGGGTACATGTTGAAAGTAAGCCTGTCACATATGTAAGCAATTTGGGCTGAGCATGTTATTAACAATTCTTAATCATAGATTACTTTTAGTGAAAACTACAACTCAAAAGAATCAGAAGATGCAGAAATATGGGCAGCTACATTAAATGCACATTTCAACAGTTCTTGTAAACTTTCGATTTTACCCTGCCCCTCCCACCTCTCAAGCCACCCTAATAGGATACAGTGGACAGTTTCAGTGACCAGTAGAGAGACTAGAAAGCCAGGCGGGGCAGGGTCTAAGTCAACTTTTACAGGAAAGGTAGAAATGTGCATGGAAATATCTGTTTATAGCTCTACCACTACCACTTGTTTTTTACATGCATTTTATACTCCGTGTAAACTTTCCATATGCATTTAAAATACAACTTAAATTTGCCCACGTTTACTGTAAATATTCTCAGAATGTTGATGCAAAGCATACTAATTCTAGAGAAAATAAGAATTTTATATATAGAATGTTTTGAGTGGTTCGTTAAACCAAATGCATTTCCTATTGCTTTTTTTTTTTTTTTGTAGTTCACATTAAATATAAATCATATATATTTATATCCACCTTGTAAAGAAGTGTTACAAACGCTAGACTCTGTAACTGATACTAGTTTAACATTTGAATTTATTCTGCTTCTGGTATAGTTCTGGAATAAATGTAAAAGATTTATTGTTCTGGGGGATAGTATGTTTCCCCCAGAGTCTCATAGGTCCTGGTATAAACTTATTTTTGTTTTTAGTTCAGCCATCGAGACAAAGCAGTGCATGTTTTCAATACACATATGGGATTCCAGGTTATGAAAACAATTATTTTATTCTAGCTATAAAACACATGCTTGTGTGTCTCATTATGGCAATGTACTCTTTAGATAAGGATCTCATAACTACAAATATGTGGAAGCCAAGTAAAAGTGAGCTTGAATACTAGTCCTAGCATAAAAAGGTTCAACATTACCTCACTGCTTGGCATTGAAGCTCATCTTTATGATTTACTTCCTTTTACTTCCTGTGTCCTTTATTACAGTAGAACTTTCTTACTCAAAACCAAACCTTGAACTTTCTATCTGGTTTGGTAAAGATATCCATGTTCTAATATATTTATATTTTGTTTAGATTATTATTCCCTTTTTGGTACAATGTGTCATGGATGTGAGTTCCCTATTGAAGCTGGAGACCGATTCCTGGAGGCACTGGGACACACCTGGCACAACACCTGCTTTGTGTGTTCGGTAAGTACTAAAACAATATAAAAAAATTTAGACTGCAATGTATGTCTTTTATATGCCTAAAAATAATAAATTCGGTGTACCTGAGAAAATTATCCTGATAGGTATTAAAGAATAAATTCACTTTTGGGAACATGGTACATGTTGCACCCATTTTTAGGGTGGGATATGTAACATGTTCCCACTCCTGCATCCACTGCCTGCTCCTCTGCCTCTAGTCAGAGCTGGGGGGGGGGGGGAAATCATCTTCCCCCGCTTGCTGTCACTATTTTAAAGAAATTGCCTGCCCTGCCGCATCATTCATTCACAAAGTTGCTGTGAATGGCCAGTTACAAGTACCATTAGCCTTTGTGGCTGACGGCTTGTAGTTTCAATGAACTACCATGGCGCTATTGGGCGTTCTGGTAGTTCATTCTCTTTTTCCATCAGTGTGTATCTGCCTGCCCGTATGAGCAGACGAACACACTGACAAGTCTGCAGGAGTCCTGCATGGAACCCCCAATCTGCTGATTGTGGGTGCAATGCTTTACAGGCTCCAAGTAAAAAAATAATAAATGCACATTTATTTTACCTGCAAAATTATGTGCTTTTAATATTTTTTTAAAGGTGAACTTTTCCTTTAAAGAGTGTTATGGAAATGTCAACATTATTTATGTAACAATGTGATTCTAACCAGAGATTCTTCAGTTCCACATTGCCCATTGCATTACTGCAGTTAATAAATAATTTTGAGTCATATGGAGTGTTGTAATCTGTTCTATGCTATTTATCATGTTGCTTATTTGAAGAATTCAGGAAGAAAAGTTAGTCATCCCATGCTTTTTTTTTTTCTTTGCTTTCATATTGTATGAGCTATTTAAATGTTTTTTTTTTTTCTGATTTATACATCAGTGGGAAGATGCTGTTTGTTCTACTGTGGTTTTTAAAATTCTGAAGTTTCTATAAATTAAAGCTGATCGCAATGTTGTAGGGAAGGTTAAATAGCTGGTTTGGACCAAGCTGGTTCAAACAAAATATTACCTTCCCTTCTGAATGTGCCCACTCTGTGCACTGCACTGTATAAAATGTATGTAGTATCAGCTACATATAGTATTCAGCGCTGTATGTCAGCAGCGGGATGAGAACTTCTGGCCTCACTCCCGAAACAAAATTGAGTCAGGCTGAGCAGTGCTCAGGCATTCACAGGAAGCTTTATATTATCTGAATGAATTCATTGCTTCCTCTAAAGTTGGAAATCATGACATGTGCCCCTCTCTCCCCCTCAGCCAGTCAGAGGAAAATTTGTACTCATTCATAGAATACAATGCTCCCCTGAATGGCAAAGTGCCGCTCATCCCAACTCTGGACAGGAAGTTCCCATCCTGCTGCTGGAACACAGCGCTGAATACTATATGTAGCTGAAGCTACATACAGTTTATACAGTGCACAGAGTGGGCACATCTTGGAAGTGAAGGTAATCCTTTATTTGAACCAGCTTGGTCCAAACAAACTATTTATTCTTCACTAAAACACAGAGATCAGATTTAGTTTATATAAATTTTAAAAACCACAGTAGACCTTTTTGTTCCTTTTTTTTTTTTTTAATTCATTCAGATTTTTTTTTTTCTTGTAGGTATGCTGTGAAAGCTTGGAGGGACAAACCTTTTTTGCAAAGAAAGATAAACCACTATGCAAGAAGCATGCTCATGCTGTGAATTTCTGAAGTTTTTTTAATCCAATCTTTTCATTGAAGATAAATGTTCCATGATATGTTAATAGCAACATAATTGTCAAAATTTTATTCCAGTTTATATAACGTATTAAAAAATAACAGGAGTACATATTCTAAACAATTGAGTGGGGTTGCAAAAATAGGTTTAATACAATACAATCCTTACTAAAAATGGCTTGTGCTATTCTACAGTACCTGTGCACATTGGCCAACTTCAGCCAGTAGAAAAAAATACCTTCAGACAGTCGGGAAAGAAGTGATATTACTGTATCCAGACAGATGTTTTAAGAATTAACGTTACCTTCAACAGTCTGATTTTTATCCTGAGGTAATCTCTAGGGATTGTTAGAGAGCTGCGAAGTTAGAGAAGCACCACTGCAGAGTTTACAAGCCTCTTTGCACAGATACTGTTAGATGTGATCGCAAATAAAATTACATTTTTATTTAAAATTTCTTCATATGTGGACATTTGTCTATCTATCTATCTATCTATCTATCTATCTATCTATCTATCTATCTATCTATCTATCTATCTATCTATCTATCTATCTATCTATCTATCTATCTATCTATCTATCTATCTATCTATCCATCCATCCATCCATCCTTATTTTACTGAGAGTCTGTTTTAAAGTCATAAATATAACAGCATTTTTAGAAGAGGGAATATTCGTTTTTATTCTGAGCAGTGTTGATTCATGCCACTTCCTTGCATGTTTGTAATTCTGCTGAACCCCAAAAACATAAAAGCCTGTAAAATATTAACAAAATTTGCCAAAAAATATTTGATTTTGGAAATAATTGAAATAATGAATGTCGATGGGATTTTTCTATAACTTGTAAATGTGATTATTAGATTTTTAGAAGCCTCCATCTAAGTTGATAACCAAATTGCATAATTACAGTACACAGAAAAGTTGGGTTATTTTACTCCTTTGCAGATTTTTATTACTTTGCAGAGGTAAAATTCCTATGATATTTATTTTTAAAATAGTTTTGTATAAAGCAAGGACATTTATTCTGTAGCATGCTTTACATCAAACAGGTGATGTTAATATCATTTTTTAGAAAAAGGCAATGTATTGTAAGAATCACTAAATGGAAACATTAGTAAAACATTAGTGAAGTTCATGAACACTTGTAAGTCTGCTCATTTTATATATAAATGAGCACATTTAAAATTGTGCATGACCCTTAGTCTGTGTCATACCTCTCCCACTATTACAACAGTGTAATATTATGGTATTCTCTGGCTAAGAGTGTTCATGTGTACCTAAAAAACAACCTGAGCTTAAAAAGCTTACCAGGTCACAATTTTGCTCATGATCAATCATCGTGGAGCAAAATTGTTCATGCTTTTACAATACTGGCAACTCTGTAGTTTTAGAGGTCACAGGTACAATGACTGTAGAACATTCTGCGTTTTTTTTAAATTGAACTAACTATACCGTTCAAAGTTCAATTCAGCTAAAGAATATAACCAAACACACAAACACTTCTGGCAAAGGCCATTTGTACTAGTTTGCTGATCTAGTTCTTTTTTGAATGCTCAAACCAGATATCCATTGTGCAGTCAGAAAACAATGGGGAAACTGGCACAAAAAGCCCCTTGGTGTTGATTTGTTAAAGGAGTAGAGGATAATCACAATGAAACTTTTTACACTTCAGTCATCCAATTATGTGCTAAGCAAAGTTTTAATCAGTAAAAAACGTATACTCCAGTTAATCAACCCCACTGAGTAGGGCAGTGAACTACGGAGGATATATTTGTATTTTATACATTTTAGAGTATGCCAAAAAGTATGTATCAACCAAATTTAAAAAAAGAAAAACATTTTATAGCTAAACATTTAACACAGCTTGGCGAAAGCTGGAACCTTAAAGTGTTAACATTAGAAATATGTGTATGAAAAACAAACTACACAGACAAACAGAAGCTTGAAAAGAAATAGCAGGCTTTACGTAATGGAAAGCTTACATATGAAATAATCTAACTGCCCATGTTGCATGATTTTGTTATATGTATACTTAATGCTGGTATTGGTCTCCCAGCTGATATTTTGACATGTATATAGAAAGTCAAAGATAAAATGTGCATATTCATAATGAACACAACAAAGTGTGGGTAGTCGCAAATGTTTGCTACATGGGTCTGCAACTCTGCACTATACTTTATATATGTACGTACTTGCAGGTCTGTCATTTTGAGGAAATATATTCTTGTACTTTGTGTTTTAGAACATTCCTAGTTTATTTGTTTCCTGAATGTACTTCTTGGGGAAAGAACGTTTAGATGTATTTGAAGGGCTCAGCCTGCATTACATGCTGCACCTGCTTGTGTCTCTAGTGATGTTATCATGCTTGGTGCAGTGTTTTAAGGGAATATTAAATTGTGGTACATAATTTATTACTGTTTGAGCCATCTCATTTTTTTTTTTAACATCGCAGACTCACAGTTTACCAAGGCCTTGCAAAGAGACATTGACACCTGGAATATACACACCACCATTTTTCTCATCTCTCCAGCCACTCTGTCTGCTGCCTGACAGTGCGTGTGACCTCTTTCACCTGATGTTCAGACCTAGAGGCCAGTCACTAGCACTATAACATGACAATGACTGCAACATCACCACTCTTGTTCAGCAGAGGTAGGGATGTTACTAAAGTGGTGAATATAAAGTGGTTGGGAGTAGAATTTGCACAACAGTTGTCACTTTGTCCTGAATAAGCAAGGTCAAGAGGTCAAGGCAAGGCCAAGAGGTCAAGGCAGAATATGGTCTGTCCAGTGAGCATCTTTAGAAACTACAGCATGTTTTGTAATAGAGACAAAATGGTTGTTGGGATAATGACCATGCTTCGTTAACTTTTTTTGTTTTGCACTACTGTAGAAATCATTATATATCTTGTTAAAATAAATATGAAAAATCTCTGATAATAAGAAACAACTATAAATCAAAGGTACCAAGCCTTGGAGACTTTACACAATTAACTGCATTGCCAAGGTAGGTACACGTACACGGTTGACTGGAACAACATCAGAGGTAGCAAAGAGCCACCTGTGCCTCCTGAATCACTGGTTTTAAGGACTATTCATACCTGTAATAATAACACACACTTCCTTGCTTTCTCTCAATAAAAATTAATTGAAATAGGTATTTTTTTTTTAATCTCACTATACTTTCACTTCAGGAATTAAAATTGCTATTACCTGGGGACGTGTAGAACGCTCCTAACAATTTTGACAGGCTTACTACATAGTATTAACTAGTGCTTTTTTTTTTTTTTTTTTTTTACAGTAAGTGTTGATGTATTAACCAATTTTGACAAGGAAATAGTGCATATATACAGTAGTATTTTTTTTCTCTCTGGCATCGTATGCAACTTACTGCAGTACTCTAAACAAGATACAAACTAAGGTTAAACCAGATGCATGTAATCTAATCCTAGATTAGATCACATGTTCTATGTTTTGCTCGCTAAATCTGGCCATAGATGGAATAAAATTCAGGCATTTCAGCAGGGACTGGCTGAATTTTGATCAATGTATGGCTGTGCTTGTTAAATGTCAGTCCTTAGATCAACTTCTGTCAATCGGGATTGTTAGAAAACGTTTGTCGACGTGATGTTTGCTGCAGCTGCCGGTCAGTGTATTCTGACAGATGGAGTCCCGCTGTCCAAATACAGCGACCCAGTGGGGAGGATTCCCTATCTACCTCATTTGTGTGGATGGGGGATTCTTTTTTTGCAACCTAAAACTAAACAGTAAATAGTAATACACACAGCTCTTGCAATGCTATTTCTTGGAAATTTGATTTTTTTTTTTTTTCGTGTTCAAAACCACTTTAATGTGGGATGATTTTCTTGATAATTAAAGTAGTTGTAAAGCCTTAAGGTGTTTTACCTTAATGCATTCCATGTATTAAGGTGTAAAACCACCTGCAGCTCCCCTCCCCCCTTTTTCTTACCTGATCCGATCCAGTGATGTCCCTCTCCTCGTTGGACAGATTGATAGCAGCAGGAGCCAATGGCTCAAAAGCTGTGACATGGGAGCTTTGGGCAGGGCCAAGTCCCATTGTCTGCGTCTATGGACGCAGCAGTGGGACTGGGAAGCGAGCTCACTCGGATGCCCCCATGAAAAGCGGCTTTCCATGGGGGCACCCGATGAGGGGGAGAGATCTGGAGTGTCAGCGGGGACCCCAGAAGAAGAGGATCTGCGCTACTTTGTGCAAGACCATTGCACAGAGCAGGTAGGTATAGACATATTTTTTTTTTTTTAAAGTGAACGTTTACAACCACTTTAAGTATACATACAGTATCTCACAAGAATACACCCCTCACATTTTTGTAAATATTTTATTGTATTTTTTCATGTGACAACACTGAAGAAATTACACTTTGCTTCAATGTAAAGTAGTGAGTGTACAACTTATATAACCGTGTAAATTTGGTGTCCCCCTCAAAATAACTCAACACACAGCCATTAATGTCTAAACCGCTGGCAACAAAAGTGAGTACACCCCTAAGTGAAAATGTCTGAATTGGTCCCAAAGTGTCAATATTTTGTGTGGCCACCATCATTTTCCAGCACTGCCTTAACCCTCTTGGGCATGGAGTTCACCAGAGCTTCACAGGTTGCCACTGGAGTCCTCTCCCACTCCTCCATGACAACATCACAGAGCTGGTGGATGTTAGAGACCTTGAACTCCACGGCCTTCCATTTTAGGATTCCCCACAGAGGCTCAATAGGGTTTAGGTCTGGAGACATGCTTGGCCAGTCCATTATCTCTACCCTCAGCTTCTTTAGCAAGGCAGTGGTCGTCTTGGAGTTGTGTTTGGGGTCCTTATGCCACCGCACACGCTTGACACCATCTGAATCAAATAAGTTTATCTTAATCTCATCAGACCACTGGACATGACATGTTATACAAGCTGTACACTCACTACTTTACATTGTAGCAAAGTGTAATTTCTTTAGTGTTGTCACATGAAAAGATATAATAATTACAAAAATGTAAGGGGTGTGCTCACTTTTGTGAGATACTGTACTTACATACTATGCACTAGAAAGCATATGTTTTGGTGCTACATTTTGACGCAAAATGTGTACTTTGAGGTAAAATACATCTAAACAGACCCTTTTGGCTAAAAATTAGATCTAAACCTAAAAGATAATTTTCAAGTATTTTGAAACTGCAACTGTTATTCCGAAATTACCTCTTGATCCTTCCATAAACTATCCTTTGCAAACTTATAGTTATACAGTTAGGGTTTAGATCTACTTTATTGCTGAATTTAATTGACCAACGCATTTCATACAAAATATGAAATCTGTGCACTTCACCTAGCTCTGCACTCCTCCTGAGACAGATACTAAGAGGTGGGATTGATATGTAGAATGCAGCATAAGAAGAGAATGGGAGGAGTGAGACTTGAAGGTGCGCAGGAACAATACCAAGAAGCAATAGCAAAGATCTTGTAATTTATTTGGTTACCCTTTAAGTGCATATTGTTGTACAGGTCTGAATACTGTGTACCTCTGCCTGGCTTTCTATGTGAATTTAAAGATATGCATCATATCTTCATTATATGTCATCGGTACTAACACTTAAAGCTGAACTCTAGGCTGATATAAAAGAAATAAAAATAATGCAGCTCTGGTGTCATGTATTGATTTAATATTATTTTAAATCATTTATGTAAGCAGTGCAAGTACCTAAAATTGAACTGCTTTAAGCTTCTTGCGATCCTGTACAGCAGGGCAGGAGTGTGAAAGAAGGTATCAGCTCAAGAAGCCAGTCAGTTGATTAACTGACGAGGAGCATGTTGATAAGAAGAGATGGCTGAGTAACAGAAATATGAACTCATCACTATGCTTCTTCTGTTACTGTCCAGTCATGGACTGGGTTGAGTCCAGGATGACCTAGGCTTTAAGTGTAATTTAACCCCCCAAAAAAACCTCTGTGTATATTTCTTTAACCACTTTGGAAAAAACTAAGATTAGTGACTTCATGTGACGTCCACTCAGAGTAACCGTACTCCTCTCCGGCTGTCATTTGTCTATAGGCCGGGTGGGAGGTAGCTATAATTGTGTACTATGCCTATATGCAGAAGCATGTCATCAATATGCTTCTTACTTGCAAATACTTGGTTGATCCTGCAGCTTCCATCAGTGTCCCCTACCAACTTTGTGATGTTTGGACAGCGATCTCCCCCACTTTGCTATTGTGTTCTGACTGGGGGACCGCCTCCTGCCAAAACACACTGTGATTGCTGATCTGATGGCAATTGGGTGCTGGTTTTCCAGCATTCTCATTCAACAGAAGCCGGTTGTGACATTTTGGTTTCTACTCGAATGGCTGTACGGGGCTTTAGTTCTCCTCTTGAAGCCACCCATGTGACCCTTTGTCAGTTGTGTGGCGGCTCCAACTGATCAATAGATCCCTCTCCTCTCTGATCTTGTAGATGCTGCATAACACACACTGTGAGCTGCCTCACAAGCCTCTGGAATGTAATGTAATGTGGGGCAGCTAGCCGAGAAGAGGAATCCCCATTAATCCTCACTGATGGATCCACCCTACAATTGACACATGGCAGCATCAGAGAGAATTGATGGAGGATTCCTCTCCATGGCTAGCTGCCCCATATTAATCACATTCCAGAAGCTTGTGAGGCGGTTGTGGAATGTGTGTAAGGCAGCATCTCCTACAGCAAGCTGTGTTACAAACACAGCAGCAGTGTGCTCCAGGATCTTTTTTTGTTTTTACAGTATGTCATTAACTAATCTACCCTGTGTGGCCACAGGAGAACAAAGTAATCTTCCTGCAATGATGTCTGCAGGCTGGATCATGCTTGCTTTATCGACTGAGCTCTCACTATGGAGCAGAGCAAGTGGATTGTGTCACGTGACCGCAGGATGAAGAAGTATTGCAATGTGACCTAGAGACTATTGCTTTTATTGTCCTATTCCCAGGTGAAAAGGGAAAAGTATACAATAGCCTTATTGGGTTATGGAATTTAGGTTAAGGAATTTGGTTTAATTTTTCTTTGTATCCGAATGAGAAAATCTAAATGCAGAAAAATGTACAGCGGGATAAATCTCTGAACTGAAAGTGCAGGAAAAGCTGATTAAAAAAAAAAAAAATGTTTTTGATCTTTTAATGGGCTGTTTGTATTTATCTTGATATTTTTAGCTGGAGTTCTGCTTTAACTTTTTCATGATTGACCCTGCAGCAAGTAGTACATTTTAGTGTCTCCGTTAAGTTTGCACCTCAATCTAATATACGATCTTAAAATTGCAGTTTTGGAGGACCACTAAAGTCATAGTGATGAGTACTGTTGTCATGCTAATATTTCATATACCAGTGCATAAAATCTAGAAAAGGTACAAACACAGTACATCTTTATTTCCACATAAAGTAATGATCATTTTCAATGGAGATAAAGAAATATATTTTTGAAAGTCTTTACACTGTTTCATCTAAAATCATGCAATATCCATTATTTTTTATTTTCACATTTTTCTGTATTTTTTTTTTATTAAAAAAAATTGGATTATGTTATTGTCTTTCCAGAATTTGTAAAACAGGGTTTTATTTTGCACATTGTCATTAAAGCTTTGATATCCTTTAGTAGTTGTATTTTTAGTGTGGTGTTTTGTTTCTCTTAACGTTTGAAGGACATCTGCAGTTTTTAACCACATAACGACCGCCCACCGCAGATATACAACCGCTGCTGGGCAAAGTAACGTAGGGGTACATCACTTGCTCGGCCACCTGTAGGGGGCGAGCGCGTGCCGCCGGAGGCGCGCTCCCGCCCCCGCTCGTTCACAGGCATTACTGCGCGAGTTACCGGCGCAGGAGAGGGAGAAAGGCAAACACAGCCATCTGTCATTCTCCCTGATGTAAGTGCAGACTATACGATCCTGCTATGTAGGATCGTATGTCTCTGTGGTTACATCACAAGCCACGCCCCCCCCACAGTTAGAATCACGCCCCTAGGGACACACTTAACCCCTTGATCACCAAGTTAACCCCTTCTCTGCTAGTGTCATTTTGACAGTAACAGTGCATATTTATAGCACTGATTACTGTAGTAATGTCACTGGTACTCCCAAAAGTGTCAAAAATGTCAGTCAGGGGTCTGATCTGTCCACCGCAATGTCAGTCCCGAAAAAAAAAACGTAGATCACCGCCATTACTAGTAAAAAAAAAAAAAACACAATAAAAAGGACATAAATCTTTCCCGTAGTTAGTAAACGCAATAACTTTTGCGCAAACCAATCAAAATACGCTTATTGCGATTTTTTTTTTTTTACTAAACATATGTAGCAGAAAACAGATTGGCCTAAAATGTTAAATTTTGATTTTTACATTTTTTTTTTTTTTTGAGAATTTCACATAAAAATGTGAAAAATATTGTTATTTTTTCAAAATTGTTGCTCTTTTTGTTTATAGCACAAAAAATAAAAATCACACAGGTGCTCAAATACCACCAAAAGAAAGCTCTATTTGTGGGGAAAAAAGGATGTCAATTTTGTTTGGGTACAGCGTCGCACGACCGCGCAATTGTCCGTTAAAGTCACGCAGTGCCAAATCGCAAAATAGGGCCTGGCCTTTGAGCAGCCAAATCTTCCGGGGTTAAAGTGTTCTTTAAAGGGTAGCTAAGTACTGAAAGAGGATGAGTTAATTTTACCTCTAAAAGGACCAAATCTTCAGGGTTCTAAAATCTCTAGTCATAGAGTAGGTTTTTTTTTTTTGTTTTTCAACCAGTGGGCTAAACAACAAAAGCAAACAGATTGGCCACACAAGGATGGTCACGCACTAACTGAAATTAGGCCGGTCCTTGATGAACCGGCTGAAATGCAATCGATCTATAGCCAGATAAAGACATTATGTGCATGTGGCAGACTTCATCTAGCCACTCAGGAAGTTGAGTAGAAAGAAAGAAGAGAAAAGTGTCCTAACAGGTGTTCACTGAGCAGTGGCTTGGAGAGGTTCTTGTGAATGCTATTTGCCCATTACATACTCTTCCTGTGCTTCTTACATAGAATACTGACACTGATATTGCTTTTATCTTATTGTACTGTACAGGACACGGGCAACTTATGTATACACCATGGGTTATAGACTCGTACCGTCAGGTGATTAGATCGTAGCAAAGCTTTTGAAGACATCCTTGTCCTTACTAACCAGTTGTCTCACCTATAATTCCACTTTATTCTGTGAGTCCTTAGTTCTTTTCCTAGTGTCTGAAGTTCCTTCCCAGAGGAAACCAGCTTCACTAGTTTATTTTTTTTTTCTTTTCTTTATTATTTTATCTTTCAATTCCTTAACCACTTGACCACTGCTCACTTTGCTGCTACTGCGGCAAAGTGGCTTGTTAAGGTCTGGCAACGTAGACCTACGTCACCAGACTCTCCCCTCTCTCGGTTGTATTCAGACACAGCGGGAGTCGGGCCAGGGGAGGAGATGCGGTGATCACCGCGATCGTCGGGGATCGAATGAGGAAATCCGCCCGCTTGTGTAAACAAAGCGGGCGGATCCCCTATGTGACAGACAGTGACAGATTACAGGATTCAGCATAGCTGAACCGGTGATCTGTGTCTCTGTCACACAACCCCCTCCCCCCACACACATCAGTAGCATGAGGCATACATTTAACCCCTTGTTTACCAATAAAGTTGACCCCTTCCCTGCCGTTGTCATTATTACAGTAACAGTGCATATTTAAAGCACTGATTACTGTAGTAATGTCACTGGTACCCCCTAAAAGTGTCAAAACCCCCAGTTAGGGGTCCGATCTGTCCGCCGCAATATCGCAGTCCGGCAAAAAAATCTCAGATCGCCGCCATTACTAGTAAAAAAAAATAAACAATAAAAATGACAAATCTTTCTCGTAGTTAGTAAACGCAATAACTTTTGCGCAAACCAATCAAAATACGCTTATTGTGATTTTTTTTTTTTTACCAAAAATATGTAGCAGAAAACAAATTGGCCTAAAATGTTAAAAAATTTTGATTTATAAATTTTTTTTGGGAATGTTCTATATCAGAATGTAAAAAATATTGTTTTTTTTTTCAAAATTGTCGCTCTTTTTTTCAAAAATTAAAAATCGCACAGGTGATCAAGTACCACCAAAAGAAAGCTCTATTTTTGGGGAAAAAAAGAACATGAATTTAATTTGGGTACAGCATCGCACGACTGCGCAATTGTCCGATAAAATAAAGCAGTGCCGATCCACAAAATATAGCCTGGTCAGGAATGGGGTAAAATCTTCCGGTCTTAAAGCGGTTAAAAATATGCTCATTGAGAATTTTTTTGTCAAAGACATGTAGCTAAATACATTTTGGCCAAAATATAAGACACAAATTGAATATATTGGATATTTTTTAACTGTCAAAGTAGAAAATGTCAATTTTTTCACAAAATTTTCGCTTTTTTTATTAATATCGCAAAAAATGAAAAGCGCAGAGGTGATCGAATACCACCAAAAGAAAGCTCTATTTGTTGGAAAAAAAGAATATAAATTTCGTTTGGGTACAGGGTTGCATGACCGCGCAATTGTCAGTTAAAGTCGCGCAGTGCCAAGTTGCAAAAAGTGGCCTGGACGTTAAGCAGTAAAATCCTCCGGTGGTAAAGTGGTTAATCAACCCTCACTGTATTCTACCGTCTACACAGAAGCAGTGTGTCTGGATCGATGCAACCTCAATAAAACCTTGGTATCTGTACCCAGACCCAATGCTGTAGGAAAAGCCTTTAATGTTGGTTTGAGCACTGAGTCTTGCGTGGGGCACAAACCTTGGCAATATGTGGAGTTAGCCACAGAGTGGTATACAGGTCCACTGCTGTGGTCCATCGCTATGGAACGAATTCCCTGAAGATTCCTTCAGGGGTATGCTCGTCGTGACCGGTGAAACCTGGACCTTGTATACAGTTCAGCATCATGGACAGGTAAATCAGGATCACCTTGTATCTCTGTGTAAAAATTGCCTGTTTGGAGGGTATTAATTTCAGTATAAACTTTTCAAACTTGCCACTAAGATTTATTCACTCAGAGCTCAGTCTCTGGAGCATAACTAGGTATAAAATTACACCAGTGGTTGTATACTTTAATGACCCTTCCACCTAGAGCCCTTATAATGTACTCAGGCACTTCCTCAGACTCTCTTGCCACAATGATTCATTGCAGGATGATCTATATATGGGCTATCTGGTACTCCTAGATGTGTAGGGATCTGCTGTCCTCTACTCTCTGGATTTGTAAATGCCTGTAAATATATTTGGTATGCACTTCCTTCCACTGGTTGTTGACTTTAAAGTGAAGAGAGAGACTCTCAGCCACATGTCCTGTCCATGCTGCTAAATCCTGAACCAGCAAAGATTACAATAAATTACTAGACTACTGAAGTGCAGCATGATAGGCTGACTCTAAGGTTCCAGTGCCACACCACTGTTGACCTCTGATCTTGTCTCCAGGCCTCCAACACAAAAACAGACATGGCATCATCCTCAGGGGCCTCTGCAACTGGACTTTGCTACAACATTCATCTGGCGGTATCTCTATTAATAAATATATATATATACCTGGGTGAATGTGCACAATTCCACTAGGACATCTTTCGGGCCCTTTGTTGATAATATTTGTTTTTTTGCATTGGATGTATGTACTGTTATCTCTTGTATAAAGCTTTTAATATTTCTGGTATATTAGTATATATACTGGTGTGCATCTTTATGGGTATAGTCCATTTTATATGCTGGTTGCAGTAGTTTTTTCTGTTCCCAATTACTTTGTTTAGGTTACTGGTTACTTTGCCAGGAAGCCAATTCCATCTGTTCACAGAGACCCTGTCCTGGATGGAGGCACTGCCAACATTATTATCAAACCCACTTTTCTGCTTAGTGAAGGTTCTGGTTCTCTTTTTTTAACCTACAGGTTAAGGGCAATATCCTGTTTGGGGAGAGACATTTTTCATAACCCCCCCGCCAAAAGATGGCTACACCCGCTTACCCTATATACTACTCTACTCCATCCGTACCCCACAGTGGAATATCTTGGTATAACATGGGTTTCAGCATCTGCTTCTAGCTTTATTTCAGGCATGCAACAAGCGGCCTACTTGACAAAAGCAGAAGTTTTAGCCATCTTTGTCCAAAGCTCGAAAACTCCCCTCTCTGCTATTCCCGTATCTCAACTGGAGTTGGGCCTTGATATGCCAGTCCTTGAGGAAGCTGAATCCAAGGGAAATGGAGGGGATGTGGAGGGCAGTGATGGAGGAAGCTGCAAAAGATTTATTTTATATTGCATCTATATTGAAGTGGGAACTTTGCGCATAATGCTTGCTAACATTGAAAAGGGTAACGCCACTTTTGTAGGGAAAAAAAATAGCAAATAATAAAGTATATACAATTAGGACATATTGTAATGTTGATGTTATTGAAAATTACCTTTCCTATTCAATCTGCAGCACTGTAATTTTCTGTAAAATACAGGGCAATATGGAAACCTGGAGGGGTTCTGTTGGTGTACAGAACACCCCCTGCAAATGCAATTTTCCTGCTTGTGTGATTGGTTTATTGATTTTTACAGAAGTCTGACTTAAGATACAAGTGGGCATCTCCTGCAACAAAAATTTAATTTTTGGTGAGATGTTCACAAAGGAAAATCACAGCTAAGAGGATGCAGGCCTGTCTCTTTCCTTATTAGAACCCTGCAAGTACAGCAACTGCTTGAAAATGATACAGTATACTCACTCCCTTTCACATTAATTTTTGCACATGGATATAAACCGCTCTTTTTTTTTTAAATAATAAAAGGTATTAAAAAAGTTTGTTAAAATCCTTGCACTGTACATAGAGTTACTCCACTTTAAACCCTACTCCAGTTTAAAACCTAAGTTCAGCCATTCCTTTCATGAGGCTTGACCCATAAAGGCCACCAAGCCCTCCCCAAAGCCACTTTGCAATGAAAGGGTGACATCACTGCTAAGAGGAGGGTGTCTGTTTCAGTTTCAAAAGGGTACAAGATAGAGTTTAAAACTTTACCACTCACTGATTTATTTTTTCAAATCAACCAAAAACTGTGCAAAGACAGTCAGATTTGCAAAAGGCCCTAAACGACCTCTTGTCCCAAGGAGTCTGTACAAGTACCACCACAGGACAAGTTCAAGGGAGTCTACTCAAACCTGTTCATGGTACCAAATCCCAATGGGGTATATTCATTCTATCCTGAAATTCCTCCTAATTCAAAAAGTTAGCATAGAATCTGCAAGCTCAGCTTGCCTTTCTGAGACAAGGGGAACACATGGCATCTAAGATGCCTGTCTGCATGTTCCTTTTTATTCACCTCATCAGGAACTCTCCAAGAGAACTTAAGGTTAGCATGGAAAAACAGGCTCTTCCTTGTTCTGGTTAAGCTCTAATAGGGTGGAAATCTTTCTTACCTTATATTTGGAAAGTGGGTGCAGTTGGAGAATGTCACCACAGTTGCATATCAATCCTCAAAGGAGAATGAGGAGCCTTGAAGGAAGCAAACCAGATTCTCTAATGACCAGAAACACATTGTCAAGCGATTTCTGTGGCCCACTTCCCAAGAGTGGACAACTTGCAGGCTGATTATCTCAGCCGCCACCGATTGGACCAAGGAAATTGGTCTCTTCCTCCAGATGTGTTTAAATCTGATATGCCAAAGATGGGGGAGTCTGGATTTGGACATGTTAACCTCCAGATACAACAAGTTACCAGAACTAGGGGTCCTGTAGCTCTGGGCTTGGCTGCCCTAGTTATCGCCTGGTCTCCATTCAGGCTTATTTACGCCTTCCCCCTGCTGCTGATTCTGCCTGGCCTGCTCCACAAAATAGAGCAAGAGAGAAAACCTCTGATTCTATAAACCCCAAACGTGCCTAGAGGAACCTGGTACACAGACATACTCTGACTTCTGGCAGATGATCCCTGGCCTCTTCTCACAGGCCAGATCTCCTATCTCATGGTGCTGTATTTCATTCTATTCCCATCCCTGATTTTAAAGTCATAGCTGTTGTAACTCAGGACCTAAGGAATAGAGGAATTTCTGAGTCTGTGATTTCTACCTTGCTGAAAGTGAGAGAGGCCATTTCCAGGAAGATTTTGTATCTTTCCTGGATATCTTTGCCTGGTGTGAGCACAGTCAATTCAGTCCCAGAGATGACTCTGTGCCTGGCATTCTGGCCTTCCTCCCTCCAAACAAGTCTTGGCCAGAATATTTCTCTTATCACCCTGAAAGAGCAGATGTCAGACTTTATTTATTGCCAAAGGATTTTGGCTTTTCACTCCCTTGTGAAAACCTTTACTTAAGGTGTTCCTGTACTGGGCCTCCCTCGCAGCACCTGCGCTTCCCTGGGACCCTAATTTGGTTCTCTCTGCCCTGCAGAAACCCTCATTTGAACCCATGAGGAATATTCCTGTAAAGATCTTTGCCAGCCTTTTTGTTAGCCAATAGTTTCCTTATATTTCACAACAAAGTTTATTACGCCTAAACCATCCTTATTTTTAAAGGTGTTTTTAGCATTCCATCAGCATTTTATCCTTGTGCTCTGTTCCTAAGCATCCAAAAGATATCTATCAAGCCTTCCTAATTGTGGACAAGCTATTGTTTTCATTAGGCAAACCGATTCCTTGCTTTGTTCTTTCTTTGGGACCTTGCAAGTGCATTGCATGGTGGATCAGGAGTTTGATTACAAAAGCTTCTCAAATGAAAAACCTGTGCCTTTGCGCACCTCCTCCAACAAAGGGCGTTGTGATAAAAAGTGCTCTTCTAATCTCGTATACATTATATCGCCATATGTTTTAACCTAAAAATAAACCAATAAAGATGTGCATGCAATAAAGTAAAAAATATGTTATCCAAAGGAAAAGTCTGTGCATAAATCACAAACATGGTCTGTACACTTCACAATGCTAATCCAGTCCACCTTGCCACAGGTGAAGGCTTATGGGAGGGACATGGCTCGCAATACATGAAAAATCAAATTGTGCAGCAATACAGCCACTGTGTGTGTAGAATTCGACTGATTATCTTCACAACCTTCCTATAAGAGCCACACATATAAGGAGAGAAAAAGAAAGAGCCCCACCCTCCAAATAATGTGAAATCCATAGATATAATTTTTTAGAACGGTTAAAAGTACTTACATAGCATTAAACAACATTGGCACAGAACAAACTGCAATCTGTGAACTTACACATACATGGAGACATAATGGGCTCTAACTCTGCCCTACACATTTCATCAAAAAAAGACCTCATCAGGGGCTTGGAGAGAGTGCCGACATGCCACACATTAAATACTCCATTGCTATGGAGGATTAGTGAGAAACACAAATGAAAAGCCCTAAGTAATCCCAAAAAGCCAATGATGACCAAGATCTTACAAAGCACCAAGTTGTCAAAAAAGAGTACAACCCCCCTTTCAAAAGCACCATTGAAATATATAAAAACATGTTATGCTTATACTTTTTAATGTTACACTTACCCTCCACTGTCAATGAGGATCTTAAAAAGCCATATAATAAAATTACATGACAAAATAGTAATATATAAAATTACTAATAAGATATAAAAAATTATATTTGAATACCATAAACTGAGTAAGAATTGCATTACTAAGAGAGGAAATATATTTATGAAATAAAACTAGATTCTCTTTTCCAAAAAAATAACCACATCAAAGAAAGAAGGAAGAAACAAGTTGTATAAACGGGATCAACTATCTTTAATAAAGGCATTCACGCCCCATTTTATATTCATCCTATATGAGCAGAAAATGCATAAATCATATATTTACTTAGTTTCTAATTTGGATATCTCCCTTTTTATTGAACTACTCCTCCAATGTGGTACAAACGTATACATACCCGTGAAGAGGGTCTCAGTGAGAGCTTTATTGGGAAACTTTGCGTAATGCTTTGAGACAGTGTCCCCTGAAACCTTCTATTTCCCTTGTTTAACCAAATATAAAGGGCTTGGGTAGTTCTCCCCACATATTGCAGGCCACAAGGGCACTGCAAAAGGTGTACCAAATTATGTGTGTCTCAAGTGATTGAATATGATCTAGTGACTTTTATTCCTCAGATAATTAAGCTGACATACAGTGCACTTACAAGAAAGTGAAACCATTCAAACTCTGAAAAGTAGGCCTAGTTGGCCACAACATTAGGAGCGATTTAGTCTCTTATTACTAAACAGAGAAGTGTTATTTGCCATAATTCATTCACAGAAATCGGATATATCATGCCACTGTATTTTGTGTTTTTCTAAAAGAAAAGAAAAAAAAGACCTCTATGTACCTATTCTATGCAGCGCTGTGGTGTAGTCCCATAATCTTCCCCCTTTCTTTGGCCTCCACTGGGAATGATCCTTGGAAGGGGATTATATTTCTCTGCTGATGCGTGCTCTATATTAGCAGAGCACATCTGCAGTATAAGTCTGTGTTGGTGGCACCTGATTGGTGTTGTGCCAGTCACATTGCTAAAAAAAAAATCAGACTAGCAATTCCAATCAAATTAAGTTAAGTTATGAAGATCAAACAATTATTTTACAGCATCTTATGAATCTTTATTGAACATCAAATGTGTATTAACCGGTTCTAGGCCACCCGCCGCAGTTTTACTGCGGCAGGCAGCCCCTCCTGCGCGAATTGACGTAGGACTACGTCGGTCGTGTGCTTTCCGTCCCTGCGATGGTCTGATTCGGTTCAGAACCAATCAGTCATCAGGTCCAGGCCAATGATTTTTGGCCTGGACCTGGTGAATGATTCTGACCAATGCCAGACTGTCCTGTGCCTGTGTTTTGTAAACACAGGCACAGAAAATAATGCTCTCTCCCCTCATGAAGCCCTTTTCGGTTCCAGCTTGAGAAGAAAGAGCATCTAAGTACACCAATCACTACACTAACACCACTACACATAGGCACATTTAACCCCCCGATCACCCCCCAGTTAACCCTTTCATTCCCTGTCACAGTGCACACTATATACAGTATATAGTTTTTTTACTGGTTACTTTAATAGTGTGCCTTGTGACTTCAATTAGCGTTACAGACCGTTAGTTTCTGTCCCAAATAGGTTTAGGGTACCCGCCATCTCCCCCAATAAAGATTTAACCCCCATTTAACCCCTTCATTGCCCTGTCACAGTGTCACTTTTATAGTGTACAGATATTTTTTTTGATCACTATATTAGTGTCGCAGGTGACATCAGTTAGCGTTAACGCTAGTTAGCGTAAATCTAGGACCGCATCAGATCCCCGCCGCATATTTAGTAATCTAATTTACCCCTTTGATTGCCAGTGACACACATATACACACACTAAACACCTACATTACTAGTATAGTGTCTGAACGCATCAATAGCTTTGATCTGATCAGAACTATACTAGCGTCCCCAATAGTTTAGTGTTCCCAAAATGCAGCGTTATCAGGATCAGCCACGACACCTGCCAGCACCTGCATTTAGCCCCTCCGCCCAGCCCACCCCACCCAAGCAAGTGCAGTAATCAATAGATTACTGTCACTTCCAAAACACAACACATAAAACCACAGTGTTAACAGAGTCAGGCCTGATCTCTGCTAGCACTAGCAGTTTTTTTTCCTAGCGATTCAAACAATCCTCGACAACCAGGTGCTTTTTTACCTTTGAGTCACACTAGGTACCTGTAAATTTATTGGCCAAAATGTCATGTCAGAAGTACACTAGTGACGAGGCCTACAGGATACTGAGCATGACCAATGAGAGTGATGGGGAAGCCTCACGGTCAGAATCAGGCTCAGTGTATGAACCTGTAGATAGCAGCCGCACCCTGACAGATAGCTCTGACGACAGAGTAGTGGTCCCTGCTAAGGTCAGGCGTACCCGACCCCATTCTTCTGTTGCTGGGGTACAACAATTGCAGGGTCCTCGTATGCAGCAGTGTGTCGGTACCAGTGCCGCTCAACCTTCTGGTAAACTGGCAAGCACCAGCAGCCTAGTACATCCTGGTCGTAGTCAAACCAGCACTGCAGTATCACTTGGTGACGTGTCGAGTCCCATATGTGCAGTTCAAGCTGGTGCGGTGGCTAGCACAAGTAGTGTCCCGCAGCCACCAAGAATTCAAAGACAGGCCCGTAGAGCCCATAGTGTACTTCCTGATGCGCTGACAAAAACAATTTTGGAGCCCATCCCTTCTGCAGCGCCCATACTTCCCCCATTCACTGGTCAACCCGGAATTCAGGTTTTTCACTGAAGATCTGTACAGATCTATTGTGGACCAAAGCATCTTATATGCTTATCAATTCATCGCCGCACATCCAAAATCTGTCCCTTGCCAGAGAATTTGCATGGAAACATTTCACTGCTTCCAAATTTAAAACCTTTCTGGGCCTATCCCTCCTCATGGGCATTACTAAAAAGAGTTAGTTATGGTCCACTGATCCAATTCACCATATGCCCGTGTTCTCTGCTGCCATGGTCAGGACGAGATACGAGCAAATCCTGTGGTTCATGCACTTCAGTGACAATGAACTCTGCTGTCCTTGGGGTGACCCTGGATATGACCGGCTCCACAAAATTCAGCCCCTCATGAACCACTTCAACCAGAAGTTTGCAGCCTTGTATACGCCCCAACAATCTGTCTGCATAGTGATGATGAAATCTGGTGCGCTAAACAAGTGTAATGGTGTTCTTAAAGTGAAGAACACAAAATGTGCTTAAATCAAAAACCAACAATTGATGATGAATATGCAACAAACAAGTGCATGTATAAACCAAATACGTGTACAAATGATCTGAAACGGTCCTGTACAGTATGAGTGTATAAAGATATATAAGTGAAAAAATTCCAAATGAAATCATGTACAATCAAAAGTAAGGTAACCAGTGTCCGTGAAATTCTGAAATTGATATAAGTGAATAAAACAAAAGACAGTGCTTCAGGTGACAGCCAGAAAACCACTCTTTTTGTCTGATGTCCCACCACCTGGTGCAGGTTTGCTTCTTACCAGGAATCAAATATAAAAGGGCGTGAAGACAGCCATCTCCAGAATGAAAACCTCATGTGGGGGAGAGGGATAGGTGGATATCTTCCCACACCTCCAAAATGGGAGGTGGGTGAGCCTCTTACCAGATGGTCAAAGATTTTGGGCCTGTAGATATTCCCTTGCTGAGATTTACTCCTTCCTCTCTTCCTGGTACTTCTGGGGTGAATGGGCTGGTGATCCCTGATGGTCTTATGCTACTCTGGTCCTCAGTATTACACATCTGTGATCAGTGCTAGATGTCTGACCCTGGACACAATCTTTCCCAGAGGAGCAGCTGAATTGTTTGGTGAATTCTCTGCACACCTGAAGATGACACACCTCGCTCATCCAGAGGTACTATTACACTTGTTTAGCGCACCAAATTTCATCATCACAACATTATTTCCTTTATTAAGACCTATGGTTGCAGCTTCACAAAGCACATAATCAGCGCACCTTTTACACATTTGCAAGCTGTCTGCATTGATGAGTCCGTGATTACGTTTTCTGGCCAACTTGCTTTCAAACAGTTTCTCCCTAGCAAGCCGTCCAGATACGGGGTCAAGATATATAAGCTCTGTGACAGGGCAACAGGCTATACATGTAGTTTCCGTGTTTACGAGGGCAAAGATAGCACTGTGGAGCTCCCCAACTGCCCAGACTACATAGGGAGCAGCGGCAAGGTTGTTTGGGACTTGGTGTCACCCTTATTCAGAAAGGGTTACCATGTATACGTGGACAACTTCTACACAAGTGTGCCACTTTTAGTCATCTTTCTGAATTTGCAATTGGCGCATGTGGCACCCTGTGATCTAATCGCCAGGGCTTCCCCCAACGGTTGAACAGATTGCTTGCAGTGAAGTGGAGGGACACACGGAATGTTTTCTTTCTGTCCTCCATTAACGCAGATACGACAGTACAAATTCCAACGGCGACTGGTGTTAAAAAGCCCCTCTGTGTCCACGAATACAACCCTAACATGGGAGGGGTGGACTTCAACGACCAGATGATGGCGCCTTACCAGGCGCTGGTACAAAAAAGTGTCTGTTTATTTCAATTGATTCTGCTGAACGCTTATATGCTATACAAAGCGCCAGGACGAAGTGGATTCTTCCTAAAATTCCAGGAAGAGATCATCACAGCCCTTCTGTATCCAAGAGGTGCTGTGACCCAAATTCACAACCCAGATGCATTTAGACGGCTGCATGAGAGGCATTTTCCAAATGTCCTCACGAGTACCTCTACCCTAAGACACCCCCAAAGAAGATGTTGTGTCTGTCGAAAACGTGGATATATGCATGACACCCACCTTTATTTGTCCCTCCTGTCCTAGCCAGCCTGGTCTCTGCATCGGGGACTGTTTCCGTCGCTACCACACGCTAGTGGAATATTAGTATAGGGTACAGCAGGGCACAGTCTAGGGCACACTTACACAGGGTCTCAAAAGATGTTAGATGGTGATCGCATTTTGAGAGACCCTAACCTGGAACATTTTAACCACTTTAGCCCCGGAGGATTTGGCTGCTCAATGACCAGGCTCTATTGTGCGATTCGGCACTGCGTGACTTTAACGGACAATTGCGCGGTCATGCGACTTTGTCCCTAAACGAAATTGACGTCCTTTTTTTCCTACAAACAGAGCTTTCTTTTGGTGGTATTTGATCACCTGTGCGATTTTTATTTTTTGCGCTATAAACAAAAAAAAAAGAGCGAAAATTTTAAAAAAAATTATATTTTTCAATTTATTTTATATGAAATTTATAAAAAAAAATGTAAAAATCGAAATTTTTAACATTTTAGGCCAATTTGTTTTCTGCTACATATTTTTGGTAAAAAAAATCGCAATAAGTGTATTTTGATTGGTTTGCGCAAAAGTTATTGCGTTTACTAAATACGGGAAAGATTAATGTAATTTTTATTGTTTTTTTCTTTTTTTACTAGATCTGCGATTTTTTTTGTGGTACTGCGACATTGCGGCGGACAGATCGGACCCCTAACTGACATTTTTGGCACTTTTGGGGGTACCAGTGACATTACTACAGTAATCCGTGCTAAAAATATGCACTGTTGCTGTAAAAATGACACTGGTAGGGAAGGTTAACATTACTGGTGATCAGTGGGTTAAATGTGTCCCTAGGGGCGTGATTCTAACTGTCAGGGGGCGTGGCTTGTGAAGTAATCACAGAGACATGCGATCCTATATACTGTAGCAGGATCACATAGCCTCTGTGATGTTTTCATTGAGAATGACAGACTGCTGTGTTTATATCAGCGTCTGTCCTCCTCTCTCTGCTGCGGGAGATAGTGAGTGTCCGACGGCCATCGGAGCCGCTGGTCACACGCGCTGGCTCCCCAGCTAACGAGCGGGGGTGGGAGCGCCCCGCCGGCGGCGCGCGCTTGCCCCCTAGAGTCTCCTGTGCGAGCGACGTAACATAAGGTCGCTTTGCCCAGGAGCGGCTTCCTGCCGCAGTAAAACTGCGGCGGACGGTCATTATGTGGTTAAAGTTACAAAAACAAAAGTGTAAAAAAAAGTTAGAAAAAAATTAAATAAAAAAGCCAAAAATAGTTGTCGTTTTATTGAGTTAATTTTCTGTTCTTACTCTACTTTTCTACTCTTTCTATTTTTACTGTACTTTATATTATAGTGTTATACTGTAATTTTCTAATATTACTGTTTTTCATTGTTAACCCTTTTTTACTTTTCAGATACCAACATTCTATGCTATTATAATGTAATGTTTTATTTTTACTGTTTTATTGTTAACCATTGTTTGCCTTGCAGGTACGCCTATCAGCTGCCACACTAATTTATATATTCTGACAGCAACAGCATTTGCTCTCAGCATACAGTATATATGGAAATCTACGATGGCAGCGCTGTAGGAGGTGATTGCACCACCGCAGTTAAAAAAAAGAGCATACATGGCTTTCATCATGAATGCCCATCATTAAAAGTGGGTGGATGTTGGGAGGTCTAATGGTGGGCATACCACACATTTTCTGGCAGAGATTTCTTCATCCACATCGATCGATGTGAATGGAGGAATCTGTTAGGTTCTCTTTTTTCTTTCAGCCCACAGGCTGCATGAAAACAAAGAACCCTACAATATATGCCCAACAAGGACCAGCAACGTACTGGTACGTCGCTGGGCTTTGAGTGGTCATACCAGGATGATGCCTGCAGATTTAGGCATCATCTTGGTATAGTTTTTTTCAACCAGCAGTGGGCTTACATGTAAAAGTGATTCTAGTGGATGATTATCCACTAGACTGCTTTTACAAGCAATGGGATGAAACACCCCCCCCCCCCCCGCCGCCTTCCACGGTTTTCTTGGGCTATCCTGTCCCACCGGGTAACCCGAGAGTGCAGTCGGTGGTTCCATTATCTGACCATAGAGCTGATTGGAGATTAAAATGGCTCCAATTATCTCTATGATAATACCGAAACGATAAGATACCGGAAACTACGAGCATTTCATGACTTTGGTTTCGTCAGATATAAACAGCACCATTGGGAAAGCATCTTATCACACCAATCTTGGTGTGGTCAGATGCTTTAAGGGCAGAGGAGATATCTAGAGTCTAGTAGACCCCAATTTTTTTTTAAAAATAGTACCTGCCACTACAGATTGCTATCATAGGGGATATTTAAATTCCCTGTGATAACAATAAAAATGATAAAAAAAAATAGAAAGAGAAGGTGTCAAAATAACATAAAAAGCAAAATAAATATTGATTTAAAAAATAATTGAAGCACCCCTGTCCCCCCATGTTTGCGCGCAAAGGCGCACGCAAGCGCCGGTCTAGTGTCCTATGTAAACAGCAATTACGGCATGCATGTGAGGTATCACTGCGAATGTCAGGTCGAGGGCAGTGATTCTTGCAGTAGACATCCTCTGTAAGTCTAAAGTGGTAACCTGTAAAGAGTTTTAAAGGCTTTTAACAATGTATGTAGTTTGTTGCCGCTGCACGGGCGTGCACAATTTTAAAGCATGTCATGTTTGGTATGTATGTACTCGGCATAAGATCATCTTTGAAATGTTACCAAACAATTAGAAAATATATTGTGTATTTGTGCATTAAATTTTAAAAAAGTGTTTTTTTTTTCGCAACAATTGTGTTTGGAAAATCACTGCGCAAATACCGTGTGACAAAAAAAATGTCAACAGCCACCATTTTGTTCTGTAGGGCCTCTGCTTTAAAAAAATATATAATGTTTTTGGGGGTTCCAAGTAATTTTCGAGTAAAAAAAAAAAAAATCTTTTCATGTAAGAAAAAAGTCACAGAAAAGGCTTGGTCTGCAAGTGGTTAGAAGAGTGGGTGATGTGTGGCATAAGCTTCTAAGATTGAGCATAAAATGCTAGAACAGTTCAAACAACCCCCAAATTACCTCTTTTTGGAAAGTAGACAAGCTATTTGCTGAGAGGCATGTTGAGTACCTGGAGTATTTTATATTTTGCCACAATTTTCGGGAAAATTTAAATTTGTTTTTTTTTTTTTTTTTTACACAAAGATGTCCCTAAATGACATATTGCTCACACTTGCCATGTGTATATGTGAAATGACGCCCCAAAATACATTCTGCTGCTTCTCCTGAGTACAGGGATACTACATGTGTGAGACTTTTTGGGAGCCTAGCTGTTTATGGGACCCGAAAACCAATCACATCCTTCAGTTTTTCTAAGGGCTTAAATTGCTTATTTTTCTTCCTCACTACCTATCACATTTCGGAGGCCCTGAAATTTAGCACAAAACCCCCCCAAATTACCCCATTTTGCAAAGTAGACACTCCAAACTATTTGCTGAGAGGCATGATGAGTCCATGAAATATTTTGCCACAAATTTCGGGAAAATTATTTTATTTTTTATTTTTATTTTTTTACACAAAGTTGTCACTAAATTATATATTGCTCACACATGCCATGAATATATTTGAAATGACACCCCAAAATACATTCTGCTGCTTCTCCTGAGTACGGAGATACCACATGTGTGAGACTATTTGCAGCCTAGCCGTGTACAGGACCCCAAAAACCAATCACCGCCTTCAGGCTTTCTAATGGCGTAAATTGTCAATTTCACTCCTCACTACCTATCACAGTTTTGGAGGCCATGAAATGCCAAGATAGCACAACCCCCCCATGACCCCTTTTCGGAAAGTAGACACCCCAAGGTTTTTGCTAACATGCATGGTGAGTATTTTTCAGCTCTCATTTATTTTGCAAAATGAAGAAAAAAAAGGAAAATGCATTTTTTTTTTCTTTTTTCAATTTTCAAAACTTTGTGACAAAAAGTGAGATCTGCAAAACACTCAACATGCCTCTCAGAAAATAGCTAAGGGTGTCTACTTTACAAAAAAGGGTCATTTGGGGGGGTTGTGCTGTCTTGGCATTCCATAGCCTCCGAAAATGTGATAGGTAGTGAGAAGTGAAATCAACAATTTACGCCTTTAGAAAGCCTGAAGGCGGTGATTGGATTTCAGGGTCCTGTACACGGCTAGACTGCCAATAAGTCTCACACATGTGGTTTCCCTGTACTCAGGAGAAGCAACAGAATGTATTTTGGGGTGTAATTACACATATACCCATGGCATGCGTGAGCAATATATTATTTCAATAAAAAAAAAAAACATTTTTTAAATCATTTTTCAAACACCTGTGACAAAATTAAATATTCTATGGACTCAACATGCCTCTCAGGAAATTCCTTGGGATGTCTACTTTCTAAAAAGGGGTGCATATCTCACTCCCCTTAAGATACCCAGATGCCTCTCAATCTTTTGACTTTGAATGCTAAAGGCCTAAATCATCCGGCCAAACGTTACAGCTTATGGAAGGAGGCTGCCACAGCTAAGGCGGACATTGTGACTGTACAAGAGACACATTTCCGAAAGGATCACACACCACGTTGTACCCACACTAACCATACCCATGTCTTCCTAGCCTCAGCCCCTGTCAAAAAAAGAGGTGTTTTGATTGCGATTAGGGACTCTCCCGAGTGGTGGCCGATACAGACAGCAGATATCTGATTCTTATTTGTACTATTAATAATTGCTTGTATACTATTGTTACTGTATAAGCACCAAATGTTCGTCAGCTGAGATTTTTACGCAAGTTATGTTCTCAAATTGCCAAACTGAAAGTTGGAAATTTAATTCTCTGCGGCGACTTCAACTTGGTGGTGGACCATGTCATGGATTCTTCCTCCAGGGGGAAATCTAATTTACAGACCCTTACCAGCCTCCTCCATTCGGAGGACCTACATGATGTGTGGTGCTACCAACACGTTGAAGAACGTGACTATTCTTATTTTTCCCCTAGACACAATACATATACCAGAATTGATATGTTTTTAGTGGATAAAAAAACTCTACCAAATGTCACTGCTACCTCTATGTCTCCTATCACATGGTCTAACCACGTGGCTTTCCACATGTCGCTCACAGTAGGCCCTGTTTAGCCTTCATCCTATATCTGGAGGTGCAATAATTCCCTACTGTCCAATCCTGAAACCCTGGAAACCCTTAAATCCCAGTTGCTTGACTTCTTTCAGCACAAGGATACCCCGGAAGTAGACCCCTCCCTCTTATGGAATACTCACAAGGCGTTTGCAATGGGCACCCTAATACATCTAGGCTCCAAAATGAAGAAGATTTACTCAGCCAACCTTAATCGGCTGCTGACCGAAATTCACTCCCTAGAGGTTTTGAATAAAACTAAACCATCCCAGACCGTTTCCTCCAAGTTGACATTACTTAGAACTGACCTGCGCAGACTCCTATGTGAAAGACATGATAAAATGTTGGCACGCCTACGGTTAAAAATACTACTGCCTGCATAACAAAGCCGGGAAATTCCTTGCCTTCAGATTGAGAGATAGGAGAACTAAAACTAAACTTGACTCGCTCCTTCACCCCCATACTGGGACAAAACTGATGCATCCCCAAGAGATAGCGGACGCTTTTGCGGACTACTACAATTCCTTACACAACCTTAGCGACAATAAGCATACCCCACAACCTACAGAGGTCGACATTCAAAATTTCTTACAACGCCTGACTCTACCTACTATTTCTCCTGCCTCACTAGAATTCCTTAATAGCCCCATCTCCCCCCTAGAACTCCACCAGACTCTAAAATCAATCATGTTAAACAAATCTCCTGGCCCAGACTGCCTAACCAACGAATATTATTGCTCCCTAAAAGACCTGCTCGTTCCCTAGCTTATCCGTCTTTTTTCCACAGCCATAGACAAACAACAGTTCCCAAAAGAAATGTTACAGGCCCACATAACCACTCTTCCTAAACCCGGCAAAACTCCAACACCCCAGCTAATTTTCGGCCGATCTCCCTATTAAACATCGATGTGAAGATCTATGCAAAACTTTTAGCTAACAGGATATCTACTATTCTCCCGACTCTAATAGGCCCAGATCAGATGGGGTTCATTAAGGGTAGACAGGCTCCTTATGCTACCAGGAGACTGGTAAATCTTATACACCATGTGGAGTGCTCTCGAACGCCTTCTCTGCTCCTTTCTGTAGATGCAGAGAAGGTGTTTGACCGCATCCCTTGGGGCTACATGTGAGCAGTACATGCCAAGTTTGGTTTCTCAGGCCCTATAATGTCCTCCATACTGGCCTTATACGTCAGCTAAGGTCCTTTCTTCTGGCCTTCTATCCAAATCTTTCTCGATAACTAACGGTACCCGACAGGGTTGTCCCCTTTTGCCCCTAATCGTTAACCTCCTGATCAAACCCCTCACCCAATTCGTCCGCAAACATCTTCACGTATTGGATTTCAAATTTAAGCACTCACACCACTCTATCACCCTTTTTGCAGATGATGTAATCTTAAGCCTCACAAACCCTATCGTCTCTCTCCCAACTGCCAACCAAATACTCCAAACGTTCAGTACCATGTCGTATTACAAGGTGAATTTCACCAAATCCTTAATCCTGAACATGGGCCTACACCCAGCTACACGTTCACACTTAACGAATTTACTGCCCTATACTTGGACAGACCATAGTATTCCATACCTGGGAATTAATTTAACATTCCTACCTCTGACTTAATATCAGCAAACTTACAACCCCTTATTACCACCATCTCAGACGATACCCACAAATTCCACAGTCGAACTGTCCTGGGCCAGTAGGATCACTGCTTTCAACATAATGTGCCTTCCTAAAACTCTATGTTTTTCGCACACTTCCGGCCCACATACCTTCACACTTTCTAAATACTCTCTCCATGGCTCTGCGCACGTTTATTTGTCAAAAGAAACGGGCTAGGTGCAACTATGCCCACATTACAAGGTAAAAAACGGTGGAAGGTCTAGGTCTTCCTGACATCTCAGACTATTATCTTGCGTCTCAGCTTTCACCATTGAAACATTGGTTTTCTACACCCTCGACTCTCCCCTGGCTGACCATCGAATCAACCTTGTCCAAGTCCGAAGACCTACACCTCCTGCTGTTGGCTGACTTTTGGCAACCACTGAGTCTACACTCATTTCCCCTCCCTACCCAAGCCTCACTTAGAGCCTGGAGGGCACTTGTTAACCAACTTGATACTTCAGTAACATCTACCCCAATTGTGTTTGCCTTGAAAACTTTGGAGCTCCTATTGCCCTGCATATCTACAACTAGATTCTTATCAGCTGGTATTCTGCCCTACGAACCGAATTTGACCTACACAAAACTACAAGCTACACATATAATAGTGTTTTCAGCTTCCTTTCAAAGCACCCCCCATTCAGAAATTGCATCTACCTGCCTCCCTCTGCCAACTCCTCACATAGAGCCCTGCTCGGGACTGTTTTATTAAACCCGCCCGCACCCGCTGAATGTATGACCCAGACCGCCCGCGCCCGCAATGTTTGTGTTCCACGCCCGCCCGCACCCGCAATGTTAATGTTCCACTCGCACCCGCAATGTTTGTGTCCACTCCTGCCCGCACCCGCAATGTTTGTGTCCACTCCTGCGGTTTTGCCTTATACTCGCCATATAAGACTACCCCCTCTTCTAAAGCAACACCATTTCATAACATCAGTGGAGCCATCACGTCCCTATTAAATATTTTAGCCCACTGGATGTGCCCTAATATGTACTGTAGCTTCTGCTACATACAGAACTTCTCTATTATTAATAGTTTAGCCAGCTGGATGTGTATACAGTAAGCTTTGGCTACTTACAGAACGTCCCTGTGCTGTAATACTCTATGTACCACGCTGAGCCAATCACGGCAAGCAGTGTATTCTATTATTGCATACAAAGCCTGCTCGGATTGGCAAAGGTTGTATAAGCCCGCCTCTCTGACTCACCCAATCCGAGCAGGCTTTGTATGCATTAATAGAATACACCGCTTGCTATGATTGGTTCAGTACGGTACATACAGCACGGGGACGTTCTGTAAGTTACCAAAGGTACAGTATACACATCCAGCGGGTTAACATTTTTAATAGGGATGTTCTGTAACTAGCTGAAGCTACAGTACCTGGCGTATAAGACAACCCCCGGTTTTTGGGGTATATTTTTGTATTATACAAAAAGTCATCTTATACGCTGTAAAATATTGTTACACCAAATTGCACCGTTACCCGCGGGTCTCCACAAAATGTTTTGACCACCCACTCCCACCCGCAGCAGAGGTAAAGCCGACCGCTCCCGCAAGATTTGCATTGGGTCCCACGGGAGCCCAAACCCAATGCAGCCCTCTATCCTCACATCACCACGCTCTACTGACAAAAGCATCTCCTTTTTTTTTTTTATAACTTTCTTCATGGCAAGCTTACTTTCCTCAAAACTAAACCCATGCTCAAATGGGAAGAGGAATTTCAAAGGTCTTTCTCCAACACCCAATGGAAATTGGCAATATGCAGCACTTACCAGGCTTCAAGTTGTGTTACTCACTGGGAACAACCTTAGAAAATACTTATGATGTGGTATTTAACGCCATACTGCCTATCAAAATTCTATAAAAACCATAACCCATTATGCTGGAGAAATTGTGACCAAATTGGTAGTATATACCACACTTTATGGTCTTGCAAGAGCCTCACCAGTATTTGGAGAAAGATATTTGAGAGCCTCTCTGATACTACTGGCATAATCCGTGCCTCTGACCCGGCCTTAGCTCTCCTTTCCCTGGGCATTGACAACATCCACTCAAGTATGAGAACAGTGACAACACATATCCTGATAGCGGCCAAAACTGTCCTTGCAAGACATTGGAAACAATCCGAATCACCTTTCCATTCAGAAGTAATCCACCTTATCAACACACAATTTTCATACGAAAAGGCATATTCCTATTCTGTTTCTAGAAGTACGCAATTCTACATCTGCTGCATAGGTGTGCGCAGCCTATTGCATTAGGGTGTGCACCCCAAAGCTCAAACACACATGCATGCGTGTGTCTTCATATATATGACACCAGCACACTATCCTCCCTGCTGGTGCAGTGAAAGAGCAGTGCCTAAGCACTTCTCTTATGGCAGAGCCTATAGGAGGGGGATCTTTCCCCATATCCCTGCCTGCACACAGTGACAATGGCAATACGCACAAGGTGATTAGGGTCTGCCCAGGCACACTCAGCACACCCTGTGCGCACACCTATGATCTGCTGGCAACCCTGGATCAATAGTAAATACTACACTACACCTTCTGACACACATTAATACCAAGCCAATATACAACCACTCTAACATTTATGACTATACCACTGAAATTTTTCAGCTGGTTGTGTTCTAATTTACTTTACTGTTACAATATCTTGTTCCGATATATCCGGTTCATATCGCTTTAGATACTGTGTATGTACCTGTTTTAGCACTCCTACCTGTATTCCATGCTCAGATTGATACCTTCTGTTTACTGTTATTGTTTTTTCTTTTAAAAACTAATAAAAATATTGACACAAAAAAGTTGATAAACGCAACTATAACATGTACAGAAATATGCATAAATGCATGCAGTAATGATCATCAAAAATTCAGGCTACTGTATATGAAGTTCCCATATCTTGAGTCCATCAGCAATCTTTCTTTGATTACTCACTCTCACTTTTCTCTTTTGTGCACACCCTTCTCATTCTCTTTATTGTTATCCATGTCTCCCTATTCTGCACCTCCTTTCGTCTTTCTATTCTATGTTCTCCATGTCTCCCTCCTGCCCAATATGCTCTCACTTCATGTATGAAATACAGGGTCTTCTAGCTAGGCTTTCAGTACATGACTTACTTTATTTTTTGCTAGCACCGCATTGCAGTAGAGCCAGTTATCCTGTGAAACGAATGCTAATTACACATGTGCTGGAGTTTTGTTAGAATGATGGCCAGCTTCTGATACTTAGCTTGTGCTGGCTACAGTATGCTTTACACAAGTAGAGAAAGAGTATAAAATACTGCTGCTGCCGCCCACCATAGATAGCATTTGATATATGATTTTGTTCCCCTGCTCTGTCCCTTGTGCCCAGTGTTCCCCCCTCCTTTCTCACAACCACAGCCTGTTTAGGCTGATATATCCAACCCCAGAACAACCAAAAACAAATACCCTTGCACCCCCCCCAGCACTACAAGGGTTAAATGCATGTTATGTCCAGACATGCCAGAATAAGGAGAAATGCCTTATTTTGTGCTCTAGCAAGGTCCCTCTAGGGATGTGACTGGTCCCTAACAGCCTCATTTCTAAGCTACTCACAGTCACTCTCACCTCCACATAAAATTGCAGGGTTAATAGCCCTGCATTGTATGTGATGATGCTGAGGGACCACCAATGGACCTCAGTTTGGGAGAGAAGAGGGCTGCATGGGAGTCAGCCTAAGCTAATAGGGCAAGGCAGGCTTTATTGGGCGATTACCTAATACACACCTTTGAGGTGGATGAGGAAATACTCCCCACTAAGTCATTGTAATCTGACAGTGGGGATATAGCTTGCAGCGCTGGTTGAGCAGGGAAAATCCAGCAGGGGGGTTGTACAGAGGTCTGTACAACCACAGTTCCCATACATGGATCTAATTTGCCCATTCTCTGCTGAATTGGCTGAATTTCGATCCATGTGTGGCTGGATTAAAGTGGATGCAAACCCCATTCATGAAATTTGACATATGCACATATATCTGTAGTGTATACTTATCTCTCTTCAAAGCCCCAAGTTCTGTGTCTTTCTGCTGCTCGGTTTCTCTGTTATCAACATGATAACTTCTGACAAGTTCTCCGACACAGGAGATAAAAGCAACTGGAAGTTTGTGTCAGGGTGGGTACATAGAGATATAGATTAGCATCGAGCTGGTCTATTCACAGCACAGCTTTGCATGTTTCTTTGGTCCTCTGACTATATGGAGGGAGGGGGGGGGGGTGCCTTTCCTCCAATCAGCTGTCACACAGTGTATACCAAGACTCCACACCCAGTGCTGGAACAGGAAGAAAAAATTCTAACATGAAGTTCACTTTCTAAACAGTGTAGAAAGCTGAAGACAGCAGATATACAAATAAAACTTTTGTAGGAAAATGTGTTTCATCTCTGTGTATCATCTAAGGCTGTTCACTTTCCTAGGTATATGTGAGGGTTTACATCCACTTTAAGTAATATTGAGCACCTAGCATCTAACCCTTGCAGTGTGAGTGTGTGTGTGTGGGGGGGGGGGGGGCACTGTAAGGGCAGATTCTTTGTACTTTATTTCTTATTCCTGGAGTTGGACATTAACTACTTGCCGACCGCCCACAGTAATATTACTGCAGCAGTGCGGCTCCCCTGGGTCCAGTCATGTAGTACTACAGTACGTGACTGAAGGGGAAGGGGTTTCGGAGGTGCATGCGCGCCACCGGAGGCGCGCTCCTGCTGTGTTTAGACAACGGGAGGCGGGCCGCAGGAGGAGAGGTGGCGATTACCGCCTTCCTCCCCCGATCTTCCGGTAAACAGAGAGAAGACCCGCCTGCTTATGTAAACAAAGCAGGTGGATCTTCTGTGAGACAGTCAGGGACAGATCTGCAGTTTCAGCTATGCTGAAACTGCGATCTGTCTGTGCCTGTCACAGAACAACCCCCCCCCCCCCCCACACACACACACACACACACACAGTTAGTAAGCATATAGGCATACATTAACCCCTTTGATCACCCCTCGGGGTTAACCCCTTCACTGGGAATGGCATTATTACAGTAACAGTGCATATTTTTAGCACTGATTACTGTAGTAATGTCACTGGTATCCCCAGAAGTGTCACAAATGTCAGTTAGGGTTCCGATCTGCCCGCCGCAATGTCGCAGTCCAGCTAAAAATCGCAGATCGCCGCCATTAGTAGTAAAAAAAAACAATAAAAATGACATGAAAAAAAAGTGAAAGAAAGACGACACTAGTTGCGCACAAAAAAATTGAGAACAATCACTAACACCGTGAATGTAACTATACAATAAAATATAAGTGCTATAAGTGATAAATCAATATGACTACATGATGATCAGAAAATAGTCCATGATAAATCAAAAGCAACCAAAAAATGAACTAAAAAGTCCAAAACCATGATATAATAATGTGAAAAAAAGAAGTCCAAAATCAATATTGTAGTAATGGTGAAAAAGAGTCCAAACAACGATGTTGTGATAGTGATAGACCAGATGATCCTGTGAGATGTCCAGTGCTAATAGAATAGGGTGACACCCAAAAACTCCACCACCGATGTGATCCACACCCCTCAAATTAGCAACTCACCCTCATTTGTTGCCTACCACTCTCGTGGATAAGGCCAATAGCACCTATATAATAATCCAACTTGGCAATCCAGACAGCAGCCCTCGTAAAGCCCAGATGAATGGAAAGACTTACTCAGCTCAAATACATGTGAAAAAAGCATACGATAGAGGAGCCCCTCTGGTGCAATACCATTAAACTACTTTATTAAATGAACAAAACAACTTAAAATGCCCATACATGTAATGAACTTGCCAAGTAGGGATGATCTAACGGTTCGCGTCCACCATCGGTTCGACCCGAACATTGGGTGTTCGAGGTTCGGCCGAATTTAGAACTTTTTGCCCAAAAAGTTCGGAATTCGGGAACCAGAACCGCCCAAAATGCAATGCTTCAGGAAATGGGCTTTAAAAGCCCGTGATTGGACCAGAACCATTAGCAAAAGCCAATTGAGGGGGCAGGAGAATGCTAGGAATGTGATTGGAGTGACTAGGGGTTCCTAGACCAATCATTAGTGAATACGACACCCAGTATATAAGATCGCCCCCGCCATATTCCTAGCATTGTTATACTGGACATGGAAGAGAATGGAAGCAGTTCTGTTAATTTTACTTTAAAAGTGTCATTTAGCTATTTTTAGTGTGAGGAAAGGGATATCTAGTGTTGTTAGAGTGCTCCTTTACACTTAAGTTAGCTTCAAAAATTGAGTTTCTGTAGGGAAAGTGTTAAGTGTAAGGGGACCGTAGTGTAGTGTAGGGTTAACTGGCAGTGACTGCTATGGCAGGGTGACAAAACCCTTCCATAGCAGGGTGACCGCTATAGAGAAATGATCATTTCTCTGAATAGCTTTGTAACTGGAATATGGCTTCTCACCAGCCAAGCATTTTTTATGCTGCAGGGGCTGCCACTGCCAGTGCTTTTTTGAGGACATGTTTGATGTCAGACATGACATCTGAACATGTGTATAGGGGGTATATATAGACATATATGTCTGAATATATACCCCTAGACATATATAGGTGTGATAGTAGCAGAAATAAATGCTTGCGCTAATGAAATCATTTACAGGAATATATTTCTGCTACTATCACACCTATATATGTCTAGGGGTATATATTCAGACATATATGTCTATATATACCCCCTATACACATGTTCAGATGTTTTGCCTGCCTCAAAAGAACCCAAAAAAATGCCAAAAACGCTAGCATCAAAAAAAAAATGCCCAGGTGTGTTTTTGCTGGCATTTTTTGGGGGGTTTTGGAGGCAGGCAAAACATCTGAACATGTGTATAGGGGGTATATGTAGACATATATGTCTGAATATATACCCCTAGACATATATAGGTGTGATAGTAGCAGAAATAAATGCTTGCGCTAATGAAATCATTTACAGGAATATATTTCTGCTACTATCACACCTATATATGTCTAGGGGTATATATTCAGACATATATGTCTATATATACCCCCTATACACATGTTCAGATGTTTTGCCTGCCTCAAAAGAACCCAAAAAAACGCTAGCATCAAAAAAAAAAAATGCCCAGGTGTGTTTTTGCTGGCATTTTTGGGGGGGTTTTAGAGGCAGGCAAAACATCTGAACATGTGTATAGGGGGTATATATAGACATATATGTCTGAATATATACCCCTAGACATATATAGGTGTGATAGTAGCAGAAATAAATGCTTGCGCTAATGAAATCATTTACAGGAATATATTTCTGCTACTATCACACCTATATATGTCTAGGGGTATATATTCAGACATATATGTCTATATATACCCCCTATACACATGTTCAGATGTTTTGCCTGCCTCAAAAGAACCCAAAAAAATGCCAAAAAAACGCTAGCGTCAAAAAAAAAAATGCCCAGGTGTTTTTTTGCTGGCATTTTTTGGGGGGTTTTGGAGGCAGGCAAAACATCAGAACTTGTGCACAGTACCACTATACACATGTTCAGATGTTTTTTCTGACTGCAAAGAACCCCAAAAAATGCCTGCTATTAAACCGGGAGAGAAGATAACTACCTGTGTTTAAAGTGTTCTAATACAAACAATCCTTTTTTTTTTCTGGTTCTGGACATGCTACAGAGCTGAAACTTCACAGGTACACCTTTTAGACCCCCCCAGACACAAAATCACACAAAAAAAAGTTCTTAAAATTGTAATTTTTGATAAAAAAAAAAAAAAGAGATTTGGATTTCGTATCTGGGGGGTCTAAAAGGTGTGCATGTGAACTTTCAGCTCTGTAGCATGTCCAGAACCAGAAAAAAAAAAGATCGTTTGTATTAGAACACTTTCTTTCAGGATAGGTAGTTAGCTTCTCTCCCGGTTTAATAGAAGGCATTTTTTGGGGTTCTTTGCAGTCAGGAAAAACATCTGAACTTGTGTATAGTGGTACTGTGCATAAGTTCTGATGTTTTGCCTGCCTCCAAAAACCCCCAAAAAATGGCAGCAAAAACACACCTGGGCATTTTTTTTTGGACGCTAGCGTTTTTTTTGGCATTTTTTTGGGTTCTTTGCAGTCAGGAAAAACATCTGAACTTGTGTATAGTGGTACTGTGCACAAGTTCAGATGTTTTGCCTGCCTCCAAAAACCCCCAAAAAATGGCAGCAAAAACACACCTGGGCATTTTTTTTTGGACGCTAGCGTTTTTTTTGGCATTTTTTTGGGTTCTTTGCAGTCAGGAAAAACATCTGAACTTGTGTATAGTGGTACTGTGCACAAGTTCTGATGTTTTGCCTGCCTCCAAAAACTCCCAAAAAATGCCAGCAAAAACACACCTGGGCATTTTTTTTTTTTGACGCTAGCGTTTTTTTGGCATTTTTTTGGGTTATTTTGAGGCAGGCAAAACATCTGAACTTGTCTATAGTGGTGTATATACACACATACATATATTTATATACACACCTAGACATATATAGGTGTGATAGTAGCAGAAATATATGCTTGCGCTAATGAAATCATTTACACTAATATATTTCTGCTACTATCACACCGATATATGTCTAGGTGTGTATAAACATATAAGTATGTGTGTATATATACCACTATAGACAAGTTCAGATGTTTTGCCTGCCTCAAAAGAACCCAAAAAAATGCCAAAAAAAACGCTAGCGTCCAAAAAAAAATGCCCAGGTGTGTTTTTGCTGCCATTTTTTGGGGGGTTTTGGGGACAGGCAAAACATCTGAACTTGTGCACAGTACCACTATACACAAGTCCAGATGTTTTTCCTGACTGCAAAGAACCCAAAAAAATGCCAAAGAAAGGCTAGCGTCCAAAAAAAAATGCCCAGGTGTGTTTTTGCTGCCATTTTTTGGGGGTTTTTGGAGGCAGGCAAAACATCAGAACTTGTGCACAGTACCACTATACACAAGTTCAGATGTTTTTCCTGACTGCAAAGAACCCCAAAAAATGCCTGCTATTAAACCGGGAGAGAAGCTAACTACCTGTCCTGAAAGAAAGTGTTCTAATACAAACAATCTTTTTTTTTTCTGGTTCTTGACATGCTACAGAGCTGAAACTTCACATGTACACCTTTTAGATCCCCCATATCTGAAATCCAAAGTAAAAATCAAAAAATCTCTTTTTTTTTTCAATAATTGGCTTTTTTATCAAAAATGACAATTTTTAAGAACTTTTTTTTGTGTGATTTGGTGTCTGGGGGGTCTAAAAGGTGTACCTGTGAAGTTTCAGCTCTGTAGCATGTCCAGAACCAGAAAAAAAGATCATATAGGTGTTAAAGTTAAAGGAGGGTCCCGACCCACATCCCTGTTCTACTGAAAAATTATCTTTTTTTTTTTTTTCATGGTTCTGGACACGCTACAGAGCTGAAACTTCCCATGCACACCTTTTAGACCCCCCAGATACTAAATCCAAAGTCAAAATCAAAAAATCTTTTTTTTTTTAATTTTTTCAATAATTGGCTTTTTTTATCAAAAATGACAATTTTTAAGAACTTTTTTTGTGTGATTTGGTGTCTGGGGCGTCTAAAAGGTGTACCTGTGAAGTTTCAGCTCTGTAGCATGTCCAGGACCAGAAAAAAAGATCATATAGGTGTTAAAGTTAAAGGAGGGTCCCGACCCACATCCCTGTTCTACTGAAAAATTATCTTTTTTTTTTTCATGGTTCTGGACATGCTACAGAGCTGAAACTTCACATGCACACTGTTTAGACCCCCCAGATACTAAATCCAAAGTCAAAATCAAAAAATCTCTTTTTTTTTTTAAATTTTTTCAATAATTGGCTTTTTTTATCAAAAATGGCAATTTTTAAGAACTTTTTTTGTGTGATTAATAGTTAATGGGGCATGACCCAGAACCCTGGGCACTTTTTAGGGGTGTTTATTGGGTTTTAGGGCTTAAAAATTGTGTTTTTTTATTACCGAAGTTCGGGTCCCATTGATTTCAATGGGGTTCTGAAATCTGGGCCGAACTTTCAGGAAGTTCGGATGTTCTGGCCGAACCGAACTTTTCAAAAGTTTGATCATCCTTATTGCCAAGCACATATAGATGTCAATAGCACAAATGAGAGGGGTAGGAGAGCTCACTCTAGTCCCGGATGCTGCAGCGTTATGTACGTTATGTCCCCGGAGCCAGAAGAACGTCCCTGCTCACCTCAATCAATCCTTCAGTCTGCCATGTGGCCCTGCTCTGACGCGTTTCATCACTTCCTGACATAATTCTTTCCCGTAGTTCGTAGACTTGATAACTTTTGTGCAAACCAATCAAAATGTGCTTATTGCAATTTTTTACCAAACATCTGTAGCAGAAAACAAATTGGCCTAAAATGTTAAAAAATTTTGATTTTTAAATAATTTTTTTTGGTAATGTCTTATAGCAGAATGTGAAAAATATTGTTTTTTTCCACAATTGTCGCTTTTTTTTTGTTTATAGCGCAAAAAATAAAAATCGCACAGGTGATCAAATAGAAAGCTCTATTTGTGAAAAAAAAGGACATCAATTTTGTTTGGGTACAGCTTCGCACGACCGCGCAATTGTCCATTAAATTAATGCAGTGCCGAATCGCAAAATAGGGCCTGGCCATTAAGGGGGCAAATCCTTCCGGGGCTGAAGTGGTTAAAAGGTCACAGATTTTGGAAATGAACTCCAAGCATTTATATATTATGTGTTCATTTAAGAGGTCACCTTCCTGTAATCCTTGGGCGGTAACTCGAAAAATAGGAAAGTCAGGCCTCAAGAACCCATCTCTGTTGTTTTGAGCAATATTATCTGTGAGCATTTAACAGTGCTATGCTTCTCCTTTATTCCACAGACTGGGCATGGGCTTGCACAGACATTAATGCTTTATTGCATAGTCTTCAAGAACTGGCTGTGCCTTCTGGCAGGGGTGCTTGTAATGTAAAACTGATTGAGCAGAATTACAATTCCTTTAGCTAGTTAAACAGATCACATACATATTATAATTGTTTATTTAACTGTTTGCCAAAAATTATGCTTGAAATTGTTGTGGGGTATGTGTGGTTAATTGGTAGTGATCATTTTTATTGTATAAGGCATAATGTAAAAAGTAGCATAATCTTGTTATGAGTATACACTTGGTATTTATGTTATGAGTGAAATTTGCTTTTATTTTGAGGAGAGCTGTCAACAGCCATTTGTATCAGATTGACATTTATGTGGCAAATGTCTAAATTCTGTCAGTCTCTGGTGTCCTTGGAAATCAGAGGGCAGCATTACAATTAAGACTGCTGTCACTCATTACTTAAAAAAATGTAATCCTTTACAAGATTGATAGTCTAACAACTTAGCAGCATGTTTGCATCATAAATCTACAGTCAGCTCTGAAATACTAGATCTTAAAATTGCTTAAATACTTTCTTCTCAAATTTCCCCAAATAGGCAGCAACAGGGGTGTTCTGATACTTTATATATTTACTTATGAATAATAAGTCTGTAAAAGCTAAATATAGTTTAATTTTCGATTAGTAGCTAATTTTCTTCAACTCTGACAAAATCTTGTTTATATCAGAAACACATAGGTCTAATATATAGTGGTCTGGTGTTAATTAGGCAGAATTACCAGGAATAGTTGGCCTTGCAGAAATTTATCACCGGTACCCACATTACTGTTGGTAAAATAGGAGCAGCTTCAACTCATAAGCAACCTATTAACAAGGTGTCAAAAATTCCTATGAGAATTGCAACAGTAACCCCGTAACCGTGAACATGGCTAATGTGTACTGTATACTTCTGGCTCCGAACAGGAAAGTGTCTGCTGCACAAGTCTGCCCAAAATGTAGTAGTATAAACATTTCCAAACAGCAACATCTTTATTATTTCATGGTATATGCCTAGATAGATTTTGTTACCTTTGTTCTTAAAAAAAACAGTAAAGGTTATGTAACAATATCTAATAATTGTAATAAATACATATATATGAAAAGGTTTTAGAATATTATCAGTATAAATGACAAATTTAATATAAATGACATACATTTTTCTTTGACCTATGTTTGTTTTTGCTAGTGTTCCCATAGAAAGACACCTTAGTTTCATTTTGACATATTTTCCTTCAACCTAAGATACAGTATAATATGTTTTCTACCAGCTCTAGAGGCGTCCTTCACTCTCACATCCCAAATCAAACATTAATCCACAGTATATAGAGATTGTATCTCTAGAAGTAAGGGGACTTTACCCCCTTGACTCTCTCATCTTGCCACCCCACACTGGATAAGACTAAGTGATTTGGAGAAAGACTATCACACAGAATAGGTGTGGTCCGATATCCCTCAAATCTGACCCTGGTTCTTTCGGTGGGCTGTCCTCTGGCCGTGGTCTTGCCGCATTGTTTGAAGACAATAGCAACTAAATATAGACTGTTGTCGTACAAATTTGGTTCCCGGAAGAAGCAGAGTTCTGCGAAACATGTTGAACCACATCTACGAACATCATTGTCTACATAGATAATGGTGCAGTCTTATCTGTGAATGTGATTTTATTGTGTCAAAGTTTTTTAGAATATTTAGAACATAATACATTTTGGAATTTTATATAAAATCCTTGGTTGTATATGCTTACCTCAATGACATCATCTCTCCCTGAAAAGTTCTCTTACTTCTAGAGATACAATCTCTATATACTGTGGATTTTCCTTCAACTTAAGCCCCGTACACACGTACCGATTGTCGGCCGTAAATATTCGGCCGCCGACCGATCGGCCGGTTGTAGGCTTGTTAGTATGATGCTTCCGACAGCCGACAGCGCATTTTCGGCCGAACAGAATCTGTCGTGCAGACTTTAAAATTTTTGTTGGCCTTCACCAGAACGGCCGATTGTTCGCCAGTCAGTTCAGAATTCGGCCGACAAGCAGCAGATTTGCAAGACTGGGCATGCTCAGAAAAGAAAAAAGACACAGAAAGTTAACCATCACATGACATCACTTCTGCAGTTGGCTGTTGTTGGCCGCCAAAATTCGTGTGCAGTCTTTTGCACTTTTCAACCGACAGGACAGCCCTGGACAAAAGACGGCCGATCGTTCGGCCAACGATCGCTACGTGTGTACGGGGCTTTAATCTTAACATGACATTTAGGGGTTTCTTTAGTAAAACTGGAGAGTGCAAAACCTGGTGCAGCTGTGCATAGTAGCCACTCAGCTTCTAACAGCTTGTTCAACTAAAGTGGATGAAAACCTCATTCATGAAATCTGACCTCGGCACATATATCTGTAGTGTTTACTTATCTCTCTCCAAAGCTCTGATAGAAGAAGAATGGATGGGGTAAAATACCATCAAATTCTTTAGGAAAATCTGCTACCCAGAAAGTTGTCAATGGGAAAAAGATTTACTTTCCAACATGACAATGACCCAAAGCACACAGCAAAAAGGACCACTAGAGATGTCCCGAACTGTTCGCCGGCAGACAGTTCCCGGCAAACATCGCTTGTTCACGTCCGCCGCTGCGGGCGAACATATGCGATGTTCGGTCCGCCCCTATACTTCATCTTTGAGGCAAACTTTGACCCTGTAACTCACAGTCAGCAGACAAATTCCAGCCAATCAGCATACCCTCCCTCCCACACCCTCCCACCTCCTATAAAAAAGCAAGGGCAGCATCCATCTTAGATCATTCTGAAGCAGTGTGTTAGTGAGAGCAGGGAGAGTGCTGCTGCTGTTAAAAGGGACAGTTGTTAGTGTTCTCGGTCTTGTTACTCAGTGTTCTCGGTCCACTCCTGCTGTAAGGACAGCATCCTGACAGCTCCCCAAAAAGCCCTTTTTAGGGCTGGTATTACAGTAAATTGTTATATTTTTTTATATATATATATATATATATCTATTGTGCAGTTGCCTGCCCGCCGTGTGTGAGAGGCCACAGACCCACCACAGACTGTAATGTGTGCACACCACACTCATATCGGGTGGCACAGTACCTTGCAGTTTAAAAAATATTTTTTTTTTCCTCTGTCATAATTGCAGTTGCCTGCCGGCTGCCAGTTTGTGTCAGGTCCACAGAATGTACTGTGCCCACTGCAGTGCCCACCACTGATATATACGGTGGCACAGCAGCTTGCAAATTAAAAAAATATATATTTTTTATAATTGCAGTTGCCTGGCCTGCCAGTGAGTGTCAGGTCCACAGAGTGTACTGTGCCCACTGCAGTGCCCACCACTGATATATATACGGTGGCACAGCAGCTTGCAAATTAAAAAAATATATATTTTTTATAATTGCAGTTGCCTGGCCTGCCAGTGAGTGTCAGGTCCACAGAGTGTACTGTGCCCACTGCAGTGCCCACCACTGATATATACGGTGGCACAGCAGCTTGCAAATTAAAAAAAATATATATTTTTTATAATTGCAGTTGCCTGGCCTGCCAGTGAGTGTCAGGTACACATAGTGTACTGTGCCCACTGCAGTGCCCACCACTAATATATACGGTAGCACAGCATCTTGCAAATTAAAAAAATATATACTTTTTATAATTGCAGTTGCCTGGCCTGCCAGTGAGTGTCAGGTCCATAGAGTGTACTGTGCCCACTGCAGTGCCCACCACTGATATATACGGTGGCACAGCAGCTTTCAAATTAAAAAAATATATATTTTTTATAATTGCAGTTGCCTGGCCTGCCAGTGAGTGTCAGGTCCACAGAGTGTACTGTGCCCACTGCAGTGCCCACCACTGATATATATACGGTGGCACAGCAGCTTGCAAATTAAAAAAATATATATTTTTTATAATTGCAGTTGCCTGGCCTGCCAGTGAGTGTCAGGTCCACAGAGTGTACTGTGCCCACTGCAGTGCCCACCACTCATATATACGGTGGCACAGCAGCCTGCAAATTAAAAAAATATATAATTTTTATAATTGCAGTTGCCTGGCCTGCCAGTGAGTGTCAGGTCCACAGATTTTTTTTGATAAAAAAAAAAAAAAGAGATTTGGATTTCGTATCTGGGGGGTCTAAAAGGTGTGCATGTGAACTTTCAGCTCTGTAGCATGTCCAGAACCAGAAAAAAAAAAGATCGTTTGTATTAGAACACTTTCTTTCAGGATAGGTAGTTAGCTTCTCTCCCGGTTTAATAGAAGGCATTTTTTGGGGTTCTTTGCAGTCAGGAAAAACATCTGAACTTGTGTATAGTGGTACTGTGCATAAGTTCTGATGTTTTGCCTGCCTCCAAAAACCCCCAAAAAATGGCAGCAAAAACACACCTGGGCATTTTTTTTTGGACGCTAGCGTTTTTTTTGGCATTTTTTTGGGTTCTTTGCAGTCAGGAAAAACATCTGAACTTGTGTATAGTGGTACTGTGCACAAGTTCAGATGTTTTGCCTGCCTCCAAAAACCCCCAAAAAATGGCAGCAAAAACACACCTGGGCATTTTTTTTTGGACGCTAGCGTTTTTTTTGGCATTTTTTTGGGTTCTTTGCAGTCAGGAAAAACATCTGAACTTGTGTATAGTGGTACTGTGCACAAGTTCTGATGTTTTGCCTGCCTCCAAAAACTCCCAAAAAATGCCAGCAAAAACACACCTGGGCATTTTTTTTTTTTGACGCTAGCGTTTTTTTGGCATTTTTTTGGGTTATTTTGAGGCAGGCAAAACATCTGAACTTGTCTATAGTGGTGTATATACACACATACATATATTTATATACACACCTAGACATATATAGGTGTGATAGTAGCAGAAATATATGCTTGCGCTAATGAAATCATTTACACTAATATATTTCTGCTACTATCACACCGATATATGTCTAGGTGTGTATAAACATATAAGTATGTGTGTATATATACCACTATAGACAAGTTCAGATGTTTTGCCTGCCTCAAAAGAACCCAAAAAAATGCCAAAAAAAACGCTAGCGTCCAAAAAAAAATGCCCAGGTGTGTTTTTGCTGCCATTTTTTGGGGGGTTTTGGGGACAGGCAAAACATCTGAACTTGTGCACAGTACCACTATACACAAGTCCAGATGTTTTTCCTGACTGCAAAGAACCCAAAAAAATGCCAAAGAAAGGCTAGCGTCCAAAAAAAAATGCCCAGGTGTGTTTTTGCTGCCATTTTTTGGGGGTTTTTGGAGGCAGGCAAAACATCAGAACTTGTGCACAGTACCACTATACACAAGTTCAGATGTTTTTCCTGACTGCAAAGAACCCCAAAAAATGCCTGCTATTAAACCGGGAGAGAAGCTAACTACCTGTCCTGAAAGAAAGTGTTCTAATACAAACAATCTTTTTTTTTTCTGGTTCTTGACATGCTACAGAGCTGAAACTTCACATGTACACCTTTTAGATCCCCCATATCTGAAATCCAAAGTAAAAATCAAAAAATCTCTTTTTTTTTTCAATAATTGGCTTTTTTATCAAAAATGACAATTTTTAAGAACTTTTTTTTGTGTGATTTGGTGTCTGGGGGGTCTAAAAGGTGTACCTGTGAAGTTTCAGCTCTGTAGCATGTCCAGAACCAGAAAAAAAGATCATATAGGTGTTAAAGTTAAAGGAGGGTCCCGACCCACATCCCTGTTCTACTGAAAAATTATCTTTTTTTTTTTTTTCATGGTTCTGGACACGCTACAGAGCTGAAACTTCCCATGCACACCTTTTAGACCCCCCAGATACTAAATCCAAAGTCAAAATCAAAAAATCTTTTTTTTTTTAATTTTTTCAATAATTGGCTTTTTTTATCAAAAATGACAATTTTTAAGAACTTTTTTTGTGTGATTTGGTGTCTGGGGCGTCTAAAAGGTGTACCTGTGAAGTTTCAGCTCTGTAGCATGTCCAGGACCAGAAAAAAAGATCATATAGGTGTTAAAGTTAAAGGAGGGTCCCGACCCACATCCCTGTTCTACTGAAAAATTATCTTTTTTTTTTTCATGGTTCTGGACATGCTACAGAGCTGAAACTTCACATGCACACTGTTTAGACCCCCCAGATACTAAATCCAAAGTCAAAATCAAAAAATCTCTTTTTTTTTTTAAATTTTTTCAATAATTGGCTTTTTTTATCAAAAATGGCAATTTTTAAGAACTTTTTTTGTGTGATTAATAGTTAATGGGGCATGACCCAGAACCCTGGGCACTTTTTAGGGGTGTTTATTGGGTTTTAGGGCTTAAAAATTGTGTTTTTTTATTACCGAAGTTCGGGTCCCATTGATTTCAATGGGGTTCTGAAATCTGGGCCGAACTTTCAGGAAGTTCGGATGTTCTGGCCGAACCGAACTTTTCAAAAGTTTGATCATCCTTATTGCCAAGCACATATAGATGTCAATAGCACAAATGAGAGGGGTAGGAGAGCTCACTCTAGTCCCGGATGCTGCAGCGTTATGTACGTTATGTCCCCGGAGCCAGAAGAACGTCCCTGCTCACCTCAATCAATCCTTCAGTCTGCCATGTGGCCCTGCTCTGACGCGTTTCATCACTTCCTGACATAATTCTTTCCCGTAGTTCGTAGACTTGATAACTTTTGTGCAAACCAATCAAAATGTGCTTATTGCAATTTTTTACCAAACATCTGTAGCAGAAAACAAATTGGCCTAAAATGTTAAAAAATTTTGATTTTTAAATAATTTTTTTTGGTAATGTCTTATAGCAGAATGTGAAAAATATTGTTTTTTTCCACAATTGTCGCTTTTTTTTTGTTTATAGCGCAAAAAATAAAAATCGCACAGGTGATCAAATAGAAAGCTCTATTTGTGAAAAAAAAGGACATCAATTTTGTTTGGGTACAGCTTCGCACGACCGCGCAATTGTCCATTAAATTAATGCAGTGCCGAATCGCAAAATAGGGCCTGGCCATTAAGGGGGCAAATCCTTCCGGGGCTGAAGTGGTTAAAAGGTCACAGATTTTGGAAATGAACTCCAAGCATTTATATATTATGTGTTCATTTAAGAGGTCACCTTCCTGTAATCCTTGGGCGGTAACTCGAAAAATAGGAAAGTCAGGCCTCAAGAACCCATCTCTGTTGTTTTGAGCAATATTATCTGTGAGCATTTAACAGTGCTATGCTTCTCCTTTATTCCACAGACTGGGCATGGGCTTGCACAGACATTAATGCTTTATTGCATAGTCTTCAAGAACTGGCTGTGCCTTCTGGCAGGGGTGCTTGTAATGTAAAACTGATTGAGCAGAATTACAATTCCTTTAGCTAGTTAAACAGATCACATACATATTATAATTGTTTATTTAACTGTTTGCCAAAAATTATGCTTGAAATTGTTGTGGGGTATGTGTGGTTAATTGGTAGTGATCATTTTTATTGTATAAGGCATAATGTAAAAAGTAGCATAATCTTGTTATGAGTATACACTTGGTATTTATGTTATGAGTGAAATTTGCTTTTATTTTGAGGAGAGCTGTCAACAGCCATTTGTATCAGATTGACATTTATGTGGCAAATGTCTAAATTCTGTCAGTCTCTGGTGTCCTTGGAAATCAGAGGGCAGCATTACAATTAAGACTGCTGTCACTCATTACTTAAAAAAATGTAATCCTTTACAAGATTGATAGTCTAACAACTTAGCAGCATGTTTGCATCATAAATCTACAGTCAGCTCTGAAATACTAGATCTTAAAATTGCTTAAATACTTTCTTCTCAAATTTCCCCAAATAGGCAGCAACAGGGGTGTTCTGATACTTTATATATTTACTTATGAATAATAAGTCTGTAAAAGCTAAATATAGTTTAATTTTCGATTAGTAGCTAATTTTCTTCAACTCTGACAAAATCTTGTTTATATCAGAAACACATAGGTCTAATATATAGTGGTCTGGTGTTAATTAGGCAGAATTACCAGGAATAGTTGGCCTTGCAGAAATTTATCACCGGTACCCACATTACTGTTGGTAAAATAGGAGCAGCTTCAACTCATAAGCAACCTATTAACAAGGTGTCAAAAATTCCTATGAGAATTGCAACAGTAACCCCGTAACCGTGAACATGGCTAATGTGTACTGTATACTTCTGGCTCCGAACAGGAAAGTGTCTGCTGCACAAGTCTGCCCAAAATGTAGTAGTATAAACATTTCCAAACAGCAACATCTTTATTATTTCATGGTATATGCCTAGATAGATTTTGTTACCTTTGTTCTTAAAAAAAACAGTAAAGGTTATGTAACAATATCTAATAATTGTAATAAATACATATATATGAAAAGGTTTTAGAATATTATCAGTATAAATGACAAATTTAATATAAATGACATACATTTTTCTTTGACCTATGTTTGTTTTTGCTAGTGTTCCCATAGAAAGACACCTTAGTTTCATTTTGACATATTTTCCTTCAACCTAAGATACAGTATAATATGTTTTCTACCAGCTCTAGAGGCGTCCTTCACTCTCACATCCCAAATCAAACATTAATCCACAGTATATAGAGATTGTATCTCTAGAAGTAAGGGGACTTTACCCCCTTGACTCTCTCATCTTGCCACCCCACACTGGATAAGACTAAGTGATTTGGAGAAAGACTATCACACAGAATAGGTGTGGTCCGATATCCCTCAAATCTGACCCTGGTTCTTTCGGTGGGCTGTCCTCTGGCCGTGGTCTTGCCGCATTGTTTGAAGACAATAGCAACTAAATATAGACTGTTGTCGTACAAATTTGGTTCCCGGAAGAAGCAGAGTTCTGCGAAACATGTTGAACCACATCTACGAACATCATTGTCTACATAGATAATGGTGCAGTCTTATCTGTGAATGTGATTTTATTGTGTCAAAGTTTTTTAGAATATTTAGAACATAATACATTTTGGAATTTTATATAAAATCCTTGGTTGTATATGCTTACCTCAATGACATCATCTCTCCCTGAAAAGTTCTCTTACTTCTAGAGATACAATCTCTATATACTGTGGATTTTCCTTCAACTTAAGCCCCGTACACACGTACCGATTGTCGGCCGTAAATATTCGGCCGCCGACCGATCGGCCGGTTGTAGGCTTGTTAGTATGATGCTTCCGACAGCCGACAGCGCATTTTCGGCCGAACAGAATCTGTCGTGCAGACTTTAAAATTTTTGTTGGCCTTCACCAGAACGGCCGATTGTTCGCCAGTCAGTTCAGAATTCGGCCGACAAGCAGCAGATTTGCAAGACTGGGCATGCTCAGAAAAGAAAAAAGACACAGAAAGTTAACCATCACATGACATCACTTCTGCAGTTGGCTGTTGTTGGCCGCCAAAATTCGTGTGCAGTCTTTTGCACTTTTCAACCGACAGGACAGCCCTGGACAAAAGACGGCCGATCGTTCGGCCAACGATCGCTACGTGTGTACGGGGCTTTAATCTTAACATGACATTTAGGGGTTTCTTTAGTAAAACTGGAGAGTGCAAAACCTGGTGCAGCTGTGCATAGTAGCCACTCAGCTTCTAACAGCTTGTTCAACTAAAGTGGATGAAAACCTCATTCATGAAATCTGACCTCGGCACATATATCTGTAGTGTTTACTTATCTCTCTCCAAAGCTCTGATAGAAGAAGAATGGATGGGGTAAAATACCATCAAATTCTTTAGGAAAATCTGCTACCCAGAAAGTTGTCAATGGGAAAAAGATTTACTTTCCAACATGACAATGACCCAAAGCACACAGCAAAAAGGACCACTAGAGATGTCCCGAACTGTTCGCCGGCAGACAGTTCCCGGCAAACATCGCTTGTTCACGTCCGCCGCTGCGGGCGAACATATGCGATGTTCGGTCCGCCCCTATACTTCATCTTTGAGGCAAACTTTGACCCTGTAACTCACAGTCAGCAGACAAATTCCAGCCAATCAGCATACCCTCCCTCCCACACCCTCCCACCTCCTATAAAAAAGCAAGGGCAGCATCCATCTTAGATCATTCTGAAGCAGTGTGTTAGTGAGAGCAGGGAGAGTGCTGCTGCTGTTAAAAGGGACAGTTGTTAGTGTTCTCGGTCTTGTTACTCAGTGTTCTCGGTCCACTCCTGCTGTAAGGACAGCATCCTGACAGCTCCCCAAAAAGCCCTTTTTAGGGCTGGTATTACAGTAAATTGTTATATTTTTTTATATATATATATATATATATCTATTGTGCAGTTGCCTGCCCGCCGTGTGTGAGAGGCCACAGACCCACCACAGACTGTAATGTGTGCACACCACACTCATATCGGGTGGCACAGTACCTTGCAGTTTAAAAAATATTTTTTTTTTCCTCTGTCATAATTGCAGTTGCCTGCCGGCTGCCAGTTTGTGTCAGGTCCACAGAATGTACTGTGCCCACTGCAGTGCCCACCACTGATATATACGGTGGCACAGCAGCTTGCAAATTAAAAAAATATATATTTTTTATAATTGCAGTTGCCTGGCCTGCCAGTGAGTGTCAGGTCCACAGAGTGTACTGTGCCCACTGCAGTGCCCACCACTGATATATATACGGTGGCACAGCAGCTTGCAAATTAAAAAAATATATATTTTTTATAATTGCAGTTGCCTGGCCTGCCAGTGAGTGTCAGGTCCACAGAGTGTACTGTGCCCACTGCAGTGCCCACCACTGATATATACGGTGGCACAGCAGCTTGCAAATTAAAAAAAATATATATTTTTTATAATTGCAGTTGCCTGGCCTGCCAGTGAGTGTCAGGTACACATAGTGTACTGTGCCCACTGCAGTGCCCACCACTAATATATACGGTAGCACAGCATCTTGCAAATTAAAAAAATATATACTTTTTATAATTGCAGTTGCCTGGCCTGCCAGTGAGTGTCAGGTCCATAGAGTGTACTGTGCCCACTGCAGTGCCCACCACTGATATATACGGTGGCACAGCAGCTTTCAAATTAAAAAAATATATATTTTTTATAATTGCAGTTGCCTGGCCTGCCAGTGAGTGTCAGGTCCACAGAGTGTACTGTGCCCACTGCAGTGCCCACCACTGATATATATACGGTGGCACAGCAGCTTGCAAATTAAAAAAATATATATTTTTTATAATTGCAGTTGCCTGGCCTGCCAGTGAGTGTCAGGTCCACAGAGTGTACTGTGCCCACTGCAGTGCCCACCACTCATATATACGGTGGCACAGCAGCCTGCAAATTAAAAAAATATATAATTTTTATAATTGCAGTTGCCTGGCCTGCCAGTGAGTGTCAGGTCCACAGACTGTACTGTACCCACTGCCCAACACTCATATAGGGTGGCACAGCACCTTGCACGCATAGTACCACAAATCTAAAAAAAAATGACAGGCAGAGGCAGGCCACCCCGCAGGGGCCGTCGTGGTGCTGTGATTTCCTTTGGCCCTAGAATAATGCCCAGTGTTCAGAAGCCACGTACCCTGAACTCAAAAAATTCTGAGGACATAGTTGACTGGCTTACACAGGACACCCAATCTTCTACAGCTTCCGCTCGGAACCTTGATGCACCATCCTCCTCCAGCTCAGCTTCAGGCACCTCTCAATTTACCACTCGCCCACCCGCCCGCCGGCACCACCACCAACACTAGCACCACAGCCACTTCACTTGATCTGTCAGAGGAGTTATTTACACATCAGTTGGAAGAAATAAGTGATGCGCAACTATTAGTGCCAGAGGATGTAGGTAATGGGGATATGTCTCAGTCAGGCAGCATTATACACATGGACGTACATTGTGATGATGATGATGTTGTACCTGCTGCTGCTGCCTTTGCTGAGTTGTCAAGTGAAGCGGCTGATGATGACGATGTGTCCGTGGATGTCACCTGGGTGCCTGCTCGAAGAGAAGAAGAAGAGGGAGAAAGTTCAGATGGGGAGACAGAGAGGAGGAGGAGATGAGTTGGAAGCAGGGGGAGGTCATCGCATGGAGCTAGTGGCACAGTCAGACAGCATGTATCGGCCCCCAGGGTCATCCAGACAGCACGCCAATCAACGCAAGCTGTTGCCACCACCAGAATGCCGTCATTGCAAAGCTTAGCAGTGTGGCATTTTTTTTGTGTGTCTGCCTCTGATAACAGCGATGCCATTTGCAACCTGTGCCAAAAGATTGCCCCCTATCAACAACCCGCCACTCCGCCTCTCACCTTCAGCAGTTCCTGCTTATCTGCCCACAGTCAGGTGTCTGTCAAGGAAATGTTTGAGCGTAAGAAGCCAATGTCACAGAGTCACCCCCTTGCCCGGCGTCTGACAGCTGGCTTGTCGGAACTCTTAGCCCGCCAGCTTTTACCATACAAGCTGGTGGAGTCTGAGGCCTTCAAAAAATTTGTCGCTATTGGGACACCGCAGTGGAAGGTACCCGGCCGAAATTTTTTCTCACAAAAGGCAATCCCCAACCTGTACTCTATTGTGGAAAAGGAAGTCATGTCATGTCTGGCACACAGTGTTGGGGCAAGGGTCCATCTGACCACTGATACCTGGTCTGCAAAATACGGTCAGGGCAGGTAAATCACTTACACTGCGCATTGGGTAAACCTGCTGGCGGCTGCCAAGCATGGAATGCGTGGCTCTGCAGGGGAGTTGGTGACACCGCCACGACTTGCAGGCAGGCCTGCTGCCACCTCCTCTACTCCTCCTACTCCATCCTCTTTGCTAACCTCCTCGGCTGAGTCCTCTTCTGCTGTTGCGTCTTGCTCCACACCAACTGCACCCCCCAGCTCCCCAGGGGCTATTCCACATGCCGGATACGACAGTGTCACACCGTCTTGGGGTTGACTTGCCTGAAAGCAGAGAGTCACACCGGATCAGCACTACTGTCCGCCCTGAACGCACAGGTGGATCAGTGGCTGACCCCGCACCAACTGGAGATCGGCAAAGTGGTGTGTGACAACAGAAGCAATTTGTTGGCGGCATTGAATTTGGGCAAGTTGACACATGTGCCGTGCATGGCACGTGTTGAATCTGATTGTACAACGCTTTGTGCATAAGTACCCAGACTTACAGGACGTCCTCAAGCAGGCCAGGAAGGTGTGTGGCCATTTCAGGTGTTCCTACACGGCCATGGCGCACTTTTCAGATATTCAGCGGCGAAACAAAATGCCAGTGAGGCGCTTGATTTGCGACAGCCCAACACGTTGGAATTCAACACTCCTAATGTTCGACCGCCTGCTCCAACAAGAAAAAGCGGTCAACGAGTATTTGTATGACCGGGGTGCTAGGACAGCCTCTGTGGAGCTGGGTATTCTTTTTCCACGTTACTGGACGCTCATGCGCAATGCCTGTAGGCTCATGCGTCCTTTTGAGGAGGTGACAAACCTAGTCAGTCGCACCGAAGGCACCATCAGCGACATCATCCCATATGTTTTCTTCCTGGAGCGTGCCCTGCGAAGAGTGCTGGATCAGGCCATAGATGAGCATGAAGAGGAAGAGTTGTGGTCACCATCACCACCAGAAACAGCCTTATCATCGCTTGCTGGACCTGCGGCAACGCTGGAAGAGGAGTCTGAGGAAGAGAAGTCAGAGGAGGAATGTGGCTTTGAGGAGGAGGAACACCAACCACAGCAGGCATCCCAGGGTGCTCGTTGTCACCTATCTGGTACCCGTGGTGTTGTACGTGGCTGGGGGGAAGAACAGACCTTCAATGACATCAGTGAGGACGAGGAATTGGACATGAGTAGCTCGGCATCCAACCTTGTGCAAATGGGGTCTTTCATGCTGTCATGCCTGTTGAGAGACCCTCGTATAAAAAGGCTGAAGGAGAACGACCTGTACTGGGTGGCAAAGCTACTAGACCCCCGGTATAAGCAGAAAGTGTCTGATATGTTACCGAATTACCGGCATTCGCAAAGGATGCAGCAGTTACAAAACAAGTTAAAAAGTATGCTTTACACAGCGTATAAGGGTGATGTCATAGCACAACGGGAATCTAACAGGGGAAGAGGTGAAAGTAATCCTCCTCCTACCACGACCACGCCGGCAAGGACAGGATGCTTTACAGACGTGTTGTTGATGGAGGACATGCGGAGCTTTTTAAGTCCTACGCATCGCCACAGCCCTTCGGGGTCCACCCTCAAAGAATGACTCGACCGACAGGTAGCAGACTACCTTGCCTTAACTGCAGATATCGACACTCTGAGGAGCGATGAACCCCCTGACTACTGGGTGTGCAGGCTTGACCTGTGGCCTGAGCTATCCCAATTTGCGATAGAACTTCTGGCCTGCCCCGCTTCAAGTGTCCTGTCAGAAAGGACCTTCAGCGCAGCAGGAGGTATTGTCACTGAGAAGAGAAGTCGCCTAGGTCAAAAAAGTCTAGATTACCTCACCTTTATTAAGATGAATGAGGCATGGATCCCAAAGGGACTGACAGTGAGGGATGCATTTGACTAAAAAAGGCCTGATGAGATGCCTTGGGCTAAAAATGGTCCACACGCTGCTGTATTTAATCTCTGCATGCCGGATGACTTACGTGACTTCTCCGCCACCAACTATGGTTCAAGCCGGAATGTTTTAGTGCGCTTTCTGCCTGGAAAACCTCAATTTTTCCGGCCGCTGCTACAGCAGCAGCTGCAACAATACCTACTTTTTCAGGCATGTGTACACACCTAATTTTTCTGGCCTCTGGTGCTACACTGTGGCTGCAAAACACAAAAAAAAAAGGCACATACATGTGTCAATTCCCCTTCGTGATCGTCACCTTGTTGTGGTGAAGGGGCTTGCGTATCACAATGAAGCGATCACCTCTAGGAGTGTGTTGGCAATGTTGGCACACCCCAGATGATAAGGTCGTTGCTTCATTGTGAACAGACCAAAAGCGATCCGCTGGATAATTTTTCATAGAAAATACATTAATTTTCTTTATGATCATCTTGGGTGATCATTAAAGCCTACTAGGCCAACAATGGGCCCACACTGCAGAATCATTGTTTTCTGGGTCACATAATTGTCACTAAACTACCTCAGCACGACCATAGGCTTTGAAAAACCGCTATCGCCTGCAATCTCCCAAACGTGCGCATGAGCACAGTCATCACTACAGCAAGATTGACGCATAGAGGAATAAAATTTATGTCATGAGTGTGTAAACTATTGACAACTCTTTGCGGTTGTCTAAAATCTATTCGATACACGTCCCCTGATAGGGGACGAAACAGGGATTAAACTGATAAGAATAGTACTACTTAACACACCACTCATATAGGATGGCACAGTACATTGCACGGCGCACGCGCTGTGCCTAAAATTGGAAGTAAGAGGACAGATCAACCATCTTTTTCCATCTCCCGGTTCCTAAAATCTATTCCATACACCGGCCCCTGATAGGGGACGTAACGTAACAGGGATTAAACTAATAAGAACAGATTTTTTAATTAAAAAAAAAAGAGGACAGCCTCTGCAGAGCTAGATATTTTTTGGCCGCGTTACTGAATGCTCATGCACAATGGCTGTGGGCTCATGCGTCCTTTTGCGGAGGTGACAAACCTGGTCAGTCAAACCCAAGGCAACATCATCGACCTCATCCCATATGCGTTTTTTCTGGAGCGTGCCCTGCGAAGAGTGCTGGATCAGGCCATAGATGAGCATGAAGAGGAAGAGTTGTGGTCCCCATCACCACCAGAAGCAGCCTTGTCGTTGTCGATTGCTGGACCTGTGGCAACGCAGAGAGAGGAGTCTGAAGAAGAGAAGTCAGAGGAGGAAGGTGGCTTTGAGGAGGTGGAAGACCAACCACTGCAGGCATCCCAGGGGGCTTGTTGTCACCTTTCGGGGACCCTTGGTGTTGTACGTGGCTGGGTGGAGGAAGAGACCTTCAATGACGTCAGTGAGGACAAGGAACGGGACATGGCTAGCTTGGTATCCAACCTTGTGCAAATGGGGAATTTGCGGTTGTGCAAATGGACTGACTGACTGTTAAACGGGGAGTTTGGTCTGTCACTGTGAAGCGGGCGTAACCCTTACACTACCTGATTGATAAAACATCATACCTGATCGTATACACACACTGGATGTTTTAAAGCACGTTATTCCAAACAATTTAGGAATGTTAGGTGATTTATGCCCTTTATGGATTAAAACCCGACTCTGCGTCAACTACGTAATTTTCCATGGGAGTTTTGCCATTGATCCCCCTCCGGCATGCCACAGTCCAGGTGTTTGTCCCCTTGAAACAACTTTTCCATCACTATTGTGGCCAGAAAGAGTCCCTGTGGGTTTTAAAATTCGCCTGCCTATTAAAGTCTATGGCGGTTCGCCCGTTCGCAAACATTTGCGGAGGTTCGCGTTTGCCGTTCGCGAACGGCAAATTTTAGGTTCGCGACATCGCTAATGACCACACAGTGGTTGAAGAAGAAAAAGGTGAATGTCCTTGCATGGCCTAGTCAGAGCCCAGACTTAAACCCCATTGATAATCTGTGGAATGACTTGAAGACTGCAATCCACAAACAGCCACCCTCAAATTTAACTGAACTTGAGCAGTTCTGCAAAGAAGAGTGGGCAAATATTGCAAAGTCTAGATTTGAAAAATTAGTAGAGACATTTTCTAACAGACTAAAGGCTGTAATTAAAGTAAAATGTGGTTCTGACATAAGGGGGATCTCCTTTGTCCAACTTAGTGATTCTGTTTTTTACTTTTTTTTTACTTTTTCTGACATGTTGATGTTACAGTATACCTTTCACTTGGATGTTATAAGTTGCACTAGTAAATACAGCTGGTTAAAACAAAAATTGTGTCTGTCTTCATTTCAGGCTGCAAAGCAACACAATGGTGTTGATTACCTAAAACTTAAACGTGTAAAATATTGTGCTGCTCTGCATAGAAGCCAATCAGCTTCCAGGTTGTATTGTCAAAGCTTAATTGAACAAACTGAAGTTAGAAGCTGATTGGCTACGGTGCGCAGCTGCCCCAGATTTTTCACTCTCCAGTTTTAGTAAATCAACCCCAATGTGATTATTTTAAAGGTGGCTGATTATTTTCTATACCCTCTGTAAGCTATTACAAATCCCAGCATTTCCAGTCTAGAAGTGAGTGTTAACCCCAAATAAATTATTCCATTCTTACAATGCCAAGGGCTACATTGTGTTCCTTTTTGTCAGTTATTCAGATTACTTTTTGGCTTTTCTGATTCACTTGAAAGATTATTAAAATAGTATGGTTGTTGCCTGATCAATGACAACATATAAAATCTGATAGTGAAACCATTTAAGGTGTCTAGACCTTTTTCTGAGGTAAGTACCATTAATCACTATGTGCCTGCCCTATAGTCCAAAGATGGCTACAGCATGGACTTAAAATGCCGGGAGAAAATCCCATTCTTACATCCTGTCCTTGGGACTCCTCCAATCACAGTGTGTCCTTTACCATGTGATCAGCTGTCAGCCAATGACAGCTGATCACGGAGGTAAACAGAAGCCGGTTACTGGTTGTCAGCATGAAGAAAAGAAGCAAGCTGGCTTCTGAGGGACATTGGTCCCCTTAGTGAACACCAATATTGCAAATCAGTGCCCTCCAGTGCTGCTAATTAGTGCCCACCAGTGCCACCTATCAGTGCCAAACAGTGCTGCCAATCAGTGCTCATCGGTGCCTCCTGATCAGTGCCCACCAGTGCCACCTATCAGTGCCCTTCAGTGCTGCTCATCAGTGCCTCCTGATCAGTGCCCACCACTGCCGCCTATCAGTGCCACCTATCAGTGCCCCTCAGTGCCAACCATTAGTGCAGCCTCATGAGTGCCTCCTGACCAGTGCTGCCCCGTCAGTGCAGCCTATCAGTGCCACCTCATTAGTGCCCATCAGTGTAGAAGAAAAATTACCTGTTTGCAAAATTTTATAAAAAAATACGAAAAAAGTTTTGGGTTTTTTTTGTAAACATTTTCGGTTATTTTTTTGTTTGTTTAGCAAAAAATAAAAAAAAAAACAGTGGTGGTTAAATACCACCAAAAGCTCTATTTGTGTGAAAAAAAAAGATAAAAATGTCATTTGGGTACAGTGTTACATGACCACGCAATTGTCATTTAAAGTGTGAAAATTGGCCTGGACAGGAAGGGGGTATAAGTGCCCAATAAGCAAGTGGTTAAATTGCAGAATTAAAAGAGAGCTCCTGACAGTTACTTCTTTTTTGTGACGAATGATTCCGCCAGTGTAATTAGGTTTTTAAAATAAATCAGTGAGTTGTAATGCCTTTCCTGCTTTCTGTAGATAGATATGCATCTGTTGATGCCTACTGTTTCCCAGATTCCTCATGTTCTCCAGACATGCAGGCTTTAGCTAGCTTGCAAGAGCACTGGGGGTTCCTCTGCTGGGCCACATCTATATGTGAGTATTGTTTACTAAACATTTATCACTTTGAACAACTATGTGGCAGGATTACACAGCATTATGAGTTTTCTAATTACAAGAGAAGCTGTGAGAGTGAGAGATGTGATGTGAGAGATGTGAGAGACGAGTCACTGTAACAGTTGTGTAAGAGCCGGTTCACACTTCTGCGTGTGCCGGGTTCGCATGTCATGTCGGAGCGCACTGCTCCGACATGACATGCGATCAGCTGTGCGGTGCGAGTTTAGCCATACAGTTTGTATGGCTAAATTCGCACCGCACCCGCAGCAAAGACGCACAGGAGGCATTTTTGCTGCCGCATCAGGATCGGATCGCACAGCGGTTCACACTTGTGCGATCCGATCCTGTGCGAACTGCACGATCGCACTGCGATATGCGATCAAACTGGGGGTGTCGTTAAGATTACATTGACACCCCCAGCGGATCGCATATGGCAGTGTGAACTGCCGGGGGTGCGTGTGCGTGAACAGGCTGCGAATTCGCAGCCTTCCCGCATCGCAATAGTGTGAACCGAGCCTAAGTGGATTACAGCTTGGGCTACTGCACTTTGTAAACATTCTTTTTTCAACAGAAAAGCTAAGGATAGGTTGGAAAACCTGGGACAAGAGTTCCACTTTCTAGCTGTGTATGAAATTTCTAAAAATTCAAATGGATTTTTTCAAAAAATGAAATGTTAGAAATACTAGGTTTTAGTCCAGATCATAATAAGTAAAGAATGAAAGAAAATCTTTACCAAATCACTTTACACTTCCCCAACTAAGAACACTACAGTCTGCCTCTCTCTCTCCAGCCTACAATGGCTGATAAAGCTGGCCATACACGTATTATTCTTTTTTTTTTTTTTTTGTGATCAGCCAGTGGGCTGATTGAAAAATAACTGAACAGATTCCTCCATCTGCACAATTCAGGTGTCATTGCATTCTGACAGCGGGATTCCTGTGCCACCATCAGAATACACAATTGGCTGCAGTCCAACAGGCCTGTTGGAGAGCAGTTATTTCTAATGGGCCATACACACTATACAATTATACAAAAAGATTGCAGCGCTCAATGTATGTATATTTTGCACTTTTTTGCTAGCAGCTTTTCACTTGGATCATAATCGATGATTTACATTATTTTGTTTTTCACACTATACAATTTGTCTTTAGATTTTTTCCTTTAGATTTACCAAAACCATCCAAAAAGAGGTCAAACCTAAACACTTTCAATTTGTATGCAATCTGGTAGGCCCTTACAGTACATAGTTGAAGGTAAATCTAAAGGAAATCTAAAAACAAAAGTTGCATAGTGTGTATCCAGCTTTAGATTGACTGCTGTTGAATGGGATAATCAATAGATGGAACACAATTCAGCCCCTCCCTGCTATGGCCAGCTTAACAACAAATACAAATTAACACACCAAATATGTAAAACATGAAAAATATCAGATTATTTAGCCTTTTTCTGTTTCAAGTATTTTATTGAATAATGCAAGTGAGTAACAACGTTTGACATACAGAATAATGCGAGGTAGTGTAAACAAAGCTTGGTAACAGAGCATGACCAATTACTGTAACTACAGCAAATCGTGAGGGTTAGTAGACAAGGGGCAGTAAAATGGGTGGTCACGAGAGAGTAGTGATTGGCATCGCCAACCCATCGGCACCCCATATAGGGAGCACACTGTGCCTAGGTGGGGAGGCAAAACCAACCAATTGTTAAACTAAAAGGGAACAGCACCGAAGTCTACCGTAGCGTGTGGGAAGAGGCAGGGGGATGAGATGAACCTCACGGGTATCTACCAAACAAGAAAAACATGGGCTACAGTCAGCCAGAATGAGGGAACAAGTCGAACAGGTAACCTGTAAACTGTAGTTAAAGTGACAAGGTAGAACAAACTCAGACGTTGTAGGTGCTACAACATATGTATGCAGAAGGAAGGAAGCAGGGTGGGGGGGGGGGACAGGGAGAAGGGGGTAACAAGAGGGGACAAGGATAAAAGGGGGGAAGGGTAGATAGAGGGGGAAGGGGATGGATCGCCGGGGGGGGGGGCAGTACATAAGGAGTGTTTAGCCTTTTTCAACCAGTGTGCCCTGGGGTGCCTTGAGGTTTCTTCAGGGGGGCCTGGCAAAATGCCTAAAAATGTATCAAAATTGTATACAAACCAGCCGGTGGATCAAGCCTGCTTTTTAGTTACACAAAGCCACAGGTTTTCATTGTGCATTATTACGACTTTCTAGACACTGGCATCCTAACAATCAATGATGTCATCAGTTAGTAAGGAGGATGTCTGTTGCCAACACAGCATCCTTGTTTGACCCTCCTGTGACCCTCTCCCTCAGCACGGGGGTGACATTAGCTGACTGATGGAAAGAATTTGAGGGAAAAAAGAAACATTGGAATACTAGTCAGTACCAGTGTGCAAAAATGTTTTTGCTTTGGAAGAATAAATCACCTCTACTGTTGGGTGTCCTACATGTGGATGTTGCTGCATTCTGTAAAGCTATTAGAATAGTTTTTTACATTTTAGTATGGGGTGCCTCATGACATGCCCATACTTTTAAAGGGTGCCTTGAGACATGCTATAAGGCTACGGCCGAAACGCGTTCGAAATTTACCATATTGTACACTGCTGTCATGCTGGAATAAATCACAACAAAAAGGAAGCATTAGTGTGCCAGTTTTTCTTGTTACTTGAATGCCTTGAGATTGTCTATAATTTGAAAGGGTGCCTTGTCTGAAAAAAGGTTGAGAAACACCACTTTAACCTCCTTAGCGGTAATCCCGAGCGTGACTCGGGGTTGGTTTTTCATATCAGGAGCGGTAACCCCGAGTCACGCTCGGGGTGGATTGCAGAGAGCGCAGCGGTGTTCTCTTACCTTATCCTGGTGATCCAGCGATGATCTCTCATTGCTGTGACCGCCAGCCGAGAGTCCCGCCGCTCCTCCGTCCCTCCGTCGGTGTGATGACTTCCTACTTCCGTTCCCTGCAGCAATGCTGCATGGGAGCGGAACTAGGGAGGGAAATTCAAAAAAAAAAAAAACGTTGCACAAAACACATTTTATATTATATATATATATATATATATATATATATGCATATATATATATATATATATATATATATATATATATATATATGTATATATATATATATATATATGCATGTATATATATATATATATATATATATATATATATATGCGCATATATATATACACCGGTATATATATATATATATATATGCATATATATATATATATATATATGTATGCATATATATATGTATATATATATATATATATATATATATATATATATATATATATATGCACACACACATATATCTATATATAATATATAATGCATGAATTATAATCTAATCAATAATATAATTTTATTATATATTAAATAATAAAATAATATTATTGATTCGATTATAATTCACGTGTTTGTGTTTCAAATTTATCACATCTGGGATGTCTACTAGACTCTTGTTTTGGTCAGGTTTAAGTCAGTAATTACTAAGAATTGTAGGCCTATAATACATAACACCAAATTTCCATGAAAAGAATTGTACCGCTTTTGGTATGTAATTCCTGACATAATCATACCGCCAGGGAGGTTAAGGTAATCTTTACAAGTATTTGGATTAATGTTATAAATAGATCTGTACATGTTTAAGGCTTAATAACCTGTAAATAATGATGTGCTAAACCTCTTCTGCAGCCTATATTATTGACGATTGTAAATACCAGAACAAAGGAAAAAAATGAAGATTTTAGTGCTACGTTGGGTGAATACATTTCTTATAGAGGATCAAGTTCCAGATATTTTTTCCTGTCCAAAATTTACATTAGGTAGGTAGACTAGATGTAGAAAAAATTTTAATTTAGTAAGTATTTTCATCTGTCTGACAGTCTTTTCTTTAAATGTCATACTTAACATAGCTTAGAAACATTCTGAGCACAGAAACTAAGTCATAGCTTTAAACTTTAGTAAAATATTAAAAATTTAATTTTTTATCATGAAACATGTAATATATAGAAAATGCAACTGGAAACATTCTCTTTATTTAACGATGTGTGTTCATCTGTATGTGTTTCATAGATTAGACTCTGGGATATGGAGGAATCTAGAGGTGGTGTGCTGATTCCACATGTATTTACTATTTTGTGCTACTGAGACCTCCCCTTTATATTAGCAACACATTAAATAGTTCTTCTTTTAGTGAGTTTCAAGGAATTTTTCACTGCATTTTTACTTAGAAAATTACCCCTCCCACTGTGTGCAAAATGCATTTGGCCTTTGTTTTAACGTATACTCTAGTGCAGGGCTTCCCAAACTTTTTTGGGCCGAGACCCACTTATGAATACAGTTATTTTTCGGGACCCACTTGCTTGTAATTAAATATTTTAAAGCACTACAGAATTTGTTGACACTATAAAAATGCAAATAAAAATAATAATAATAATAATGCATATTTTAAAGGGAGGGGAATGTTAAATTAAAAATATCAATATACTACTTTTCAGTGTATTATTGAATACACTTGCCAGATGTTCTAAGTGAGGGGTCAGAGCGGAGTTGTAAGTAATCAGCACCCTCATAGACAGTATAAGGCAGGCAGAGGACAGAAATCAACCACCCCAGGACAGCGATCAGCAGGCTATATGGCACTCACCCTCCTTCCTCTCCCCCCAGTCCAAAGTGTAGGTGAAGCCCCTGTTTGCCCTCTCCAGGGCCCAGCACACCTCCCCCAGACTCTCCATGATGAGGAGCTCTATGCTGGTCTTGGTGTCCTGGCTCTTCTCCTTCAGATACTCTACTGGGGTCACAGAAGCTGCCATGAACTCCTGACACCGCCGGGCCACCTGGTCCTCCTATGACATTGAGGCTGCCGTCTCTGCCTGCTATAGCTGAGAGAATCCCACCGCCAGTCTAGCTACCAGTGCTGCCGCCAGCAGGACCGAGGAACTGGCTCTGCACCCCATAAACATATCCTACATAACAGTCCACATACGTACTCACTGATGCAAGTATCCTCCTCGCCGGAAATGCAGACCAGCCTCTGTAAACTGCGTGGACGGGGTCCTGAATCCATCATGATTTGACTGCTCTGGCTCTCTGTAATTTGCATGGGCTCGCACAACACAATTTAAGCGGGCCCGCTCTTAGTGATTTCCGGCTCAGCGCGACCCACTCAAACGCAGCTCACGACCCACCAGTGGGTCTAGACCCACAGTTTGGGAACTCCTGCTCTACTGAATCCTAAAGTGAGTTTAAACCCAAAACCAAATGTAATATATTTTTGCAAAATATTACAACATATTAGCTTACCAATCCTTAACCACTTGCCGACCGCCGCCCCACTATATACGGCGGCGGTCAGCCCCTCCCAGGCAAAGTGACATACCGGTACGTCACTAGCCTGGGAGCGAATAGGGGGCGAGCGCGCGGCGCCAGAGGCGCGCTCCCGCCCCCGCTCGTACCCGACGAAGCTGGCGCGTGTGACCGGCGGACGCGATGTCCGCTGGTCACTCGCGATCGTCGGGCAGAGAGGGAGAAAGGCAGGCGGCTACTGTAAACAAAGCCGCCTGTCATTCTCCCCTGTGTAAAAACAAAGATCACTCGGTCCTGCTATGTAGGACCATTGATCTGTGCTATTACACCACTAGCCACATCCAATGACAGTTAGAAACACGCCCCTAGGGACACACTTAACCCCTCCCCTCCCAGTGTCATTTTTACAGTAACAGTGCATATGTATAGCACTGATTACTGTAATAATGTCACTGGTACCCCCAAAAGTGTCAAAAAAGGCATTCAAGGGTCCGATCTGTCTGCCGCAATGTCGCAGTACCGCAAAAAAAATTGCAGATCTCTGCCATTACGTGTTAAAAAAAAAACAACAAAAATGACAAAAATCTTTCCCTTAGTAAACGCAATAACTTTTGCGCAAATCAATCAAAATACGCTTATTGTGATTTTTCTTTACCAAACATAGGTAGCAGAAAACAAATTGGCCAAAAATTAAAAAAAAATTTTGATTTTGACATTTTTTTGGGGGGGAATTTCATATAAAAAAATGTGAAAAATATTGTTATTGTCGCTCTATTTTTGTTTATAGCGCATGATCAAAAAATCGCACAGGTGATCAAATACCACCAAAAGAAAGCTCTGTTTGTGGAAAAAAAGGATGTCAAATTCATTTGGGTACAGCGTCGCACGACCGTGCAATTGTCCGTTAAAGTCTCGCAGTGCCGAATCGCAAAATACCCCCTGGTCAGGAAGGGGGTAAAATCTTCTGGGGTTTAAGTGGTTAAAGCCCAACTTCAGGACAAAAGAAGAACCCCCTTCCTCTATCTGATTGCTGGGTTAATAAAAACAAATCTGAATCCTAACGTTCACTTACCTTAAAGTGTAACTCCACTTTTGTTAAGAAAAAAACATCTATGTACAGTACATTGCAAGGATTTTAACAAACGTTGTTGCAAAAACCTACCTTTTTTTATTCTGAAGAAATCCCTATGTGTTTGTCTGTATCCATGTGGGAAAGTGAGTCTAATGGGAATGGTTTCATAATTATCAATCAGCTGTGCATCTGCAGGGCTCTAATGAGGAAAGCTGCTGAGCCTGTATCCCTTTAGCCATGAGTTTTGGATGTAGGAAATGAATTCTTTTGTTGCAGGGGATGCCTGAAATCTGACTTGTATCTTAGTCCAGACTTCCGGGAAAATTGGTGAGCCAATCACACAAGAAGGAATTTATCTATTTTTGTTGGGATTCGAGTTGGGATTTAAATGTGGTGGCTGTATCTGTTTTCTTCTTTTAGGCTTTTTTTCCCTTTATTTTCACCTGTTGATCTAGCCACCAGCTCTGTGATGTTGTCATGGAGGAGTGGGAGAACTTGGAGAAGACTCCAGTGGCAACCTGTGAAGCTCTGATGAACTCCATGCCCAAGAGAGTTACGGCAGTGCTGGAAAATAATGGTGGCCACACAAAATATTGACACTTTGGGCCCAATTTTAATCACTTTACCACCGGAGGATTTTGCTGTCTTATGTCCAGGCCACTTTTTGCGATTCGGCACTGTGCAAATTTAACTGACAATCGCGCGGTCATGCAACGCCATACCAAAACGAAATTTACGTCCTTTTTTTCCCACAAACAGAGCTTTCTTTTGGTGGTATTTGATCACCTGTGCAATTTTCATTTTTTGCGGTATTAATAAAAAAATAGCGACAATTTTGAAAAAATAACAATATTTTTCTACTTTGACAGTTAAAAAATATCCAATATATTCAATGTTTGTCATATATTTAGGCCAAAATGTATTTAGCTACATGTGTTTGACAAAAAAATTCTCAATGAGCGTATTTTTAACCGCTTCAAGACCGGAAGATTTTACCCCATTCGTGACCAGGCCATATTTTGCGATTCGGCACTGCTTTACTTTAACAGACAATTACGCGGCCGTGCGATGCTGTACCCAAATTAATTTATGTCCTTTTTTTCCCCACAAATAGAGCTTTCTTTTGGTGGTATTTGATCATCTGTGTGATTTTTACTTTTTGCGCTATAAACAAAAAAATGCGACAATTTTGAAAAAATAACAATATTTTTCAAATTTTTTTATATGAAATCCCCCCCCAAAAAATGTAAAAATCTACATTTTTTAACATTTTAGGCCAGTTTGTTTTCTGCTACATATTTTTGGTAAAAAAAATCGCAATAAGCGTATTTTGATTGGTTTGCGCAAAAGTTATCGCTGCTACTAACTACGGGAAATTTATGTCATTTTTATTGTTTTTTTTTTTTTTTAACTAGTAATGGCGGCGATCTGGCGGCGATCTGCAATTTCTTTTTGCCGGACTGCGACATTGCGGCGGACAGAGCGGACCGTTGACTGACATTTTTGACACTTTTGGGGGTACCAGTGACATTACTACAGTAATCAGTGCTATAAATATGCACTGTTACTGTAAAAATGACACTGGCAGGGAAGGGGTTAACTTTTATAGGTGTTCAAGGGGTTAATGTATGCCTGGTGCTTACTAACGTGTGTGGGGGGAGGGGACTATGTGACACAGGCACAGATCGCAGGTTCAGCTATGCTGAATCCTGCAATCTGACCCTGCCTGTCACTTAGGAGATCTGTAAACAAAGCGGGCGGATCTCCACACTCGATCCCCGACGATCGGGGAAGAGTCGCGGTGATCACCGCCGCTCCTCCCCTGGCCCGACTCCCGCTGTAACTGAATACAGGGGGAGCGAGCCTCCGGCGGCGTGCGCACGCCGCCCACAAGGGGAGGAGTCCAGCGATGTAGGTCTACGTCGCTGGACGATAACAAACCACTTTGCCGCAGTAGTACCCATGTGAGCGGTCGGCAAGTGGTTAACATTTCCACTTAGGGGTGTACTCACTTTTGTTGCCATTGGTTTAGACATTAATGGCTGTGTGTTGAATTATTTTTAGGGGACAGCAAATTCACGCCACATTTATACAAGCTGTATACTCACTACTTTACATTGTAGCAAAATGTTATTTCTTTATTGTTGTGACATGAAAAGATATAACAAAATATTTACACAAATGTGAGGGGTGTACTCACTTTTGTGAGATACTGTATATTTAAAAATTGTTCAGTCCTGATGTACTGATGGCCTATCTCATTTTTTGAGGCCCTAAAATGCTAGGACAGTGAAAATATCCCTCAATTTACTCCTTTTTGGAAAGTAGACAGTCCAAGGTATTTAGTAAAATGCATGGCAAGTTTTTTGAAGTTGAAATTTTTTTGTCACAATTTTTTTTAAAAAATAAGAAATTAAATAAAATTAGTTTTTCTTACATTTTTTTACATGCTGTCACCAGTGCAGAACAATGTCATCATATGGCTAGTGTGGCAGTAATACTGAGTTGTAACAGTATCCATAAAAAATAATAATAATAATAATTTGTATTTGATTTCTTAAACATTTCTTTATTTTTTTTATAATTTTTTAGCTTTTTTTTTACATACTTTCATCAGAGTAGTTCAGTGTCACCATAGTGACACTGTACTACTCTGAGGGCATGGGGATCAGAGAATTTTTTTTTGTACACTTATTGCTTATGTCATGTTCACTGTTATAAGCAATAGTGACTGTAACTGTCATGAATGGCTGTCCATTCATAACAGCTTGCTTTCTGTTGACATGCTGTGATTGGTTACAGCTAATCACATGGTACAGGGTGTTAATCAAGCAGTCGCAAATGGAAACCATTCATGACTGTTCATTTACATTGTAATCATCTGATCACTATGACTAATCATAGCGATCACATGATATCTCGGCCGCTCACAGTATATGTACTCAGAGGCGGCTCTAGACTTTTTGAGGCCTTAGGCAAAATTAAAATATGAGGCCCCCCTTGCGCGATAAAAAATTTCGACCATGTGTGTGCCCCTATTAATGCAGAGCAACCAGTGTGCGTGCCCCTATTAATGCAGAGCAACCAGTGTGCGTGCCCCTATTAATGCAGAGCAACCAGTGTGCGTGCCCCCATTAATGCAGAGCGACCATGTGCTATACAGAACGCCAATAACAAAAAAAGGCATTCCCCCAAAACTTGCCCTCATCCAATGCAGAGCGACCATTGTGCGTGCCCCCGTTAATGCAGAGTGACCATGTGTGTGCCCCTATTAATGCAGAGCGTGTCCCCATTAATGCAGAGCGACCATGTGCGTGCCCTCATTAATGCAGAGCGACCATGTGTGTGCCCCTATTAATGCAGAGCAACCAGTGTGCGTGCCCCCATTAATGCAGAGCGACCATGTGTTTGCCCCTATTAATGCAGAGCAACCAGTGTGCGTGTCCCCATTAATGCAGAGCGACCATGTGCGTGCCCCCATTAATGCAGAGCGACCATGTGTGTGCCCCTATTAATGCAGAGCAACCAGTGTGCGTGCCCCTATTAATGCAGAGCAACCAGTGTGCGTGCCCCCATTAATGCAGAGCGACCATGTGTGTGCCCCTATTAATGCAGAGCAACCAGTGTGCGTGCCCCCATTAATGCAGAGCGACCATGTGTGTGCCCCCAATAATGCAGTGACCAGTGTGTGTGCCCCCAATAATGCAGTGACCAGTGTGTGCCCCCAATAATGCAGATTGACCAGTGTGTGCCCCCAATAATGCAGATTGACCAGTGTGTGCCCCCCAATAATGCATTGACCAGTGTGTGCCCCCAATAATGCAGTGACCAGTGTGTGTGCCCCCAATAATGCAGTGACCAGTGTATGCCCCCAATAATGCAGTGACCAGTGTGTGTGCCCCCAATAATGCAGTGACCAGTGTATGCCCCCAATAATGCAGTGACCAGTGTGTGCCCCCAATAATGCAGATTGACCAGTGTGTGCCCCCAATAATGCAGTGACCAGTGTGTGTGCCCCCAATAATGCAGTGACCAGTGTGTGCCCCCAATAATGCAGATTGACCAGTGTGTGCCCCCAATAATGCAGTGACCAGTGTGTGCCCCCAATAATGCAGATTGACCAGTGTGTGCTCCCAATAATGCAGTGACCAGTGTGTTTGCCCCCAATAATGCAGTGACCAGTGTGTGTGCCCCCAATAATGCAGATTGACCAGTGTGTGCCCCCAATAATGCAGTGACCAGTGTGTGTGCCCCCAATAATGCAGTGACCAGTGTGTGTGCCCCCAATAATGCAGATTGACCAGTGTGTGCCCCCAATAATGCAGTGACCAGTGTGTGTGCCCCCAATAATGCAGTGACCAGAGTGTGTGCCCCCAATATTGCAGATTGACCAGTGTGTGCCCCCAATAATGCAGATTGACCAGTGTGTGCCCCTAATAATGCAGTGACCAGTGTGTGTGCCCCCAATAATGCAGTGACCAGTGTGTGCCCCTAATAATGCAGTGACCAGTGTGTGTGCCCCCAATAATGCAGTGACCAGTGTGTGTGCCCCCAATAATGCAGTGACGTGTGTGTGCCCCCAATAATGCAGTGACCAGTGTGTGTGCCCCCAATAATGCAGTGACCAGTGTGTGCCCCCAATAATGCAGATTGGACACCGGCTCCTATGATAGACGTCACCAGTGTTCTGTCTATCATAGGTAAGAGCCGGCCCAGGAGGCGGGACTTTGTAGGACATCCTCTCCGCCGGGTAAGAAGAACTTGTACTCGGCTTTTTGTAATCATGCAGCGGTAAACACAGCCACTCTGATCCTCCCGATCCTCTCCATTCTGCCCCCCGCTGAGACAGAAGGAAGCAGACCGCTTCGGCGGTCCAGATTTTAATCCGTGTGGGTCCGGAGTCCGCCTATTGAGGACCCCGGATCTATTCAATAAAAAAAAAAAAAAATGTTTGGGAAAGATCATGCGAGGCCCCTTTAACTGCGAGGCCTTCGGCGGCCGCCTTACCGGCCTAATTAGAGAGCCGCCTCTGTATGTACTGTTAGTGGGCGGCAAGTAGTTAACCTACCAGCATGTCTTTGGTGTGTGGAAGGAAACCGGAGTACCCGGAGGAAACCCATGCAGGCACAGAAAGAACATTCAAACTCCAGACAGGTAGTGTTATGTTTGGTATTCTTATTTTCTTGGTTGATTACTGTTCATTATACTTTATTTGCACTAAGATTTCGATTTTCAGGGCAAGCTTTGAGGTCTATCCCCTTCTACTCAGTCAAAGTGTTGATGCACAAACGTTAAGAGAATATCTGCAAAGACAACAATCTCTGAAAAGATATTTCCCTAAGATTTTTCTGAACCTTTGTGTATTAATACTGCTTGGACTGAGAAGGTAGACCTTCAAAAGCTTGTCCTGAAAATCTAACTATTAGTGCACATAAAAAAGTATTAGTGCAAGACTTAGGAAATAAGGGATACATACAAAAATAGAGGAGAAAAAAATAATCCTAATAGGTAAGTGAGCCCTAACAATTAACTTCTCTTTTGCACTCCCTTTTGTTTTACAAGTGCACTTTAAGGCCGCTTTCACACTTGTGCAACTTTGGACATCAGAGTTGCACGACACGTCGTTCCCTATGTTTTCCAATAATACCCATTCATATATGCGCAACTTAAGGTTGCAGCAACTTCAAAGAAGTTCATGCACTATTTTGGCACGACTTTCATGCAACTTGAGGGCCATTGACTTCAATGTTAACCCTCAGAAGTTGCATGAAAGTAATACCTGAATATTATACAATGCAAACTTAAAGTTGCAGCAACTTCAAAGTAGTTCATGCACTATTTTGGCACGACTTTCATGCAACTTGAGGGCCATTGACTTCAATATTAACCCTCAGAAGTTGCTTGAAAGTTATACCTGAATGTTATAAAATGCAACTTGTGTGCAACAGTTGTCCATTAAAACTGGTCAAAGCCAAAGTTGTATCTAAATTGCACCCATTCAAAGTTGCATCAAAGTTGCACCAAAGTTACACTCCAAAGTTGGCGCAACTTTGAAGTCATACAAGTGTGAAAGGGGCCTTGGGTCATACAAGTGTGAAAGGGGCCTTACTGTTACAACCAGTGGTATATTTAGGTTTTGTGCTGCCCTAGGCCTGACTAAACTTGTGCAACCCCTAATTTAAATATGGCCCACTCCTTCCTACCAAGGTTGCACCCCTTCCTGTTTAAGACTCCCCTGTCATCTGCAAACCACACTCCTTCCTTTTTAGGCTTCACCAACGCAGCGGCTGGTATGAATGGACCCTAAGCTGTGTTGAGAGGCTTTTGCTTGCTTCAAGTAGGTTTTCCATACTCGTGCAAGTCTATTGGAATGTAAAGAAAAAGGGGTTTCATAACCCCTTTTTCTAGATGGGATGGCGGCAGGCCTTTTTGAAAATAAATAGGTATCCTTTTAGTCATATCAGATAGGTTACTAGGCAGATTTAGTTGGGCTAGCCAGTGTATGGTCAGAATAAGCCCCAATCACTGTGGGGCTTATTCTGTAGCTAGGAAGAATAACATTTAAACTGGTATTTTCTTGTTTTCTCCCGCCTTTGAGCCTGCCCAGGGTCTATTTAAAGGGGGGCTCAGCTCCTGAAGCACACACTTACCTCAGGAAGAACGTCGTGTCAAGCTGAAAGTTTTGTTCCCCTCCCTCCCCTCCCCTTGGCTGTCGCGGCCAGTTTATACTTGTTGGGTCATCTTTGCGTGGTGCAAAGAGGGACTTTTTCTGGTGTTTTATCCCCTGTTATTGGGATGAGTATGTGTGGATAATTTGCTTTTTGATATGATAATTTGTTGGTAACCTGGATCTCAGTGATCGGGTTAAAGTTATTGAGTTTATGTTAACAAAATTTTAATACAAGTATTAAAACGGCCGCGGCCTTTATTTTTCCAAATGGTGTTGTCAGTCTCTTTTATTTTAGTTTAAGTTATTTAAATGTATAGAATAAGGTCCTGCCTGCTATCCCATGCAAAATCTGCATTAAGCAGAGGTAAATGCAGGTCAGAAGGAGGTCAAGTGCACCTGTCAATGAATTCTGAATGATCACTGAAACATCTCAAATTGTTGTCAGAACAAATGCTAGTGCTAAGTGATAACAAAAGCACTTCCAGTGGTGGAATTGCTCGTATTCACCTGCTAAAATACCCCTAAATGACATCACATTGGGCCAGCAGATAGGGTTGGGCTAAATCCATATTTGTGGATTATTGGACATACAATACTAATCTGACCACACATGTACTGCTCTCGGCTGCTGGTGGCACTTTTCCCAGGAGGAACACTGGTGATGGGGACCTGCCCAACTACAGTTCCATTTGCAGGTGGTAATGTGACATTCACAATCCAGTTTATTAGTGAAAGCATTAGGACTCAATCAGGCCAAAAATGACCCCAAAATATGTCAACACACAGACTGAAAGTTCTTTTACCTGTGAATGTTTAATTACAATACATTTTGCTAAATAAAACAGGATTACCTGGCATTAAGATGTTCCTATAGAGAAAAACATAAGACAAATCAGCAGGTTACAAAAACCATGAGCAAAAAAAGTTCCAGCTTTACTTCTGATCCAGAAGACTACAAAAGCCCGATATGCCGCAGAGAAGGGTAGGCAGAGAATTAGGCTGTAAGACCTGCTGCCAGTGCCACACTAGTATTGGCGGCCGCCAGTTATATTAAGTGCAGCCGCCGGTCAGTTTAAATGTCAGGCCAGTCATCGGCCGCCAGCCAGTATTATCATACTGGCAGCAGTGCCGCCACTTTATGGGGGCGCCAGACCGATTTGCCTCCTAGGCCCTGCTACCCAGCCCAGTCCAGACCATAAGACTGTCGCTACACTAAAAGTGTAGCGCAATCGGTGGGGACTCTTTTCATGCAGGAGCCGGGAGGAGGCTGTTTTTTTTCATGTGGGGGGCATCTTTTTTGTCGCCCCCCCTGAAAAGTACTGCCCTAGGCCTGGGCCTTGTTGGCCTAAGCCAAGATACAGCGTTGGTTACAACCTTCTTATTTACTTTGAGATACATGGAATAAAAGGAGTTTTCATGTGAGAACTCATTTTTTACTGTTCTGGGTTACTTTTCAATTTGCAAGTTGTGAAGCCAGAGATGAGATCAGACTGTTTTACATTTTGCGTTCCAGGACATATACCTATGCTTTTTAGTTGCTCCAAGTGATATTGTTTCCAGAACATTTGGCAGGGGATACTAATTACAGATGATATGTGACACCTTACAAAATGATTGCTGATGGTATGTTTTCTTGACACAAAAATTACCTCACTAAACAAGTTTTCATTATTTTGTATTCCCACTAGACATATACTGCAACATTCATACAAATGTGTATGTTTGTGTAGCTAAAATAATGCATAATCTGTAACAATTGTCAAAACCTTATTACAAATAGTATGAGGCCACAAAGGCTCCATTAAATCTAATACCAACATGCTGTATTATGCTTGATAAGGAAAATATGACAAGTACCAGAAATATCTAATTGTAAACCTTTCAGACAGGTCTGACCTTTTTTCTAGGTCATGGCATGGACTCCACTGACAAATACACACTTTCCCTTTCCTTTGCTGCCATACAATACATGCAAAAAAAGTCCAGATACAACTTTATTTCAATAAAACTCAGGGGCACAAACAAAAGAATACTCAAAGACGGATATTTACTAAAACTGGAGCACTCAGAATTCATGGTAGCCAATCAGCTTATAACTTCAGCTTGTTTAATTAAAAAATAAGGAAACTCCCCTCTAATGTTTGTACCTATAGGTAAGCCATAAAGCTTACCTATAGGTACTGTAAATATATCCTACACTTGCACCATTTAGAAGATAACTAATTAACTACTGTATACTGTGCCAATGACTTCATCGGCACATGCGCTCTGAAGCAACGGTCATTTCTTCAGAGCCCTGTACCGTGACAGGTGGCTTCCGCACATGTACAGGAGTGACTTGACGCGGCTCTGGTCAGTCACAAAGCCAGAGCCCGCAGACCAAGAAGGAAGATGGGTGAAGGTGGATGCGGCTTCCAGCAGGCACGACGAGGGCTTCGTTTGCAGGTAAGTGTCACATAATCGCATACTAGCACATTATACCTTTACTTTGCAGGTAAGAAAAAAAAAACTGAGTTTACTTCCTCTTTCAGATTTGACAATAAGGCCTCGTTCACACTGAACGTGACTGAAATCATGCGAGTTCATCGGAACTCGCACAATTTCAAACCTACATTTAAGTCCGACTTGGGGCGTGACTTCAAAGACACCTGTGCAGCTTCAATAAAAATTGCCTCCTTAGTCGCCAAAAGTAATGCAGGAACTACACTGCTCAAAAAAATTAAAGGAACACTTTGAAAACACAGCAGATCTCAATGGGGAGAAATATCATGCTGGAAATCTGTACTGATATGGACTGGGTATTGTGTTAGGAATGAAAGAATGCCACATCTTTTGGTGGAAATTAAAATTATCAACCTACAGAAGGCTGAATTCAAAGACACCCCAAAAATAAAAGTGAAAAAATGATGTGGCAGGCTAGTCCATTTTGCTAAAATTTCATTGCAGCAACTCAAAATGATACTTAGTCGGGACATGCTCCTGGGGTTATTTCCTCCCATATCTGGACCAGGGCATCACTGAGCTCCTGAACAGACTGAGGTGCAACCTGGCGGCATCGGATGGACCGAAACATAATGTCCCAAAGAGGTTCTATTGGATTTAGGTCAAGGGTAGGGACCATTCAATGGTATCAATTCCTTCACCCTCCAGGAACTGACTGCATACTCTCGCCACATGAGGCTGGGCATTGTCGTGCACCAGGAGGAACCTAGGACCCATTGCACCAGTTTAGGGTTTGACAATGGGTCCAAGGATTTCATTCCGATTCCTAATGGAAGTCAGGGTGCCTTTGTCTAGCCTGTAGAGGTTTCTGCATCCCTCCATGAATATGCCTCCGCAGACCATCACTGATCCACCATCAAATTGATCATGCAGAACGATGTTACAGGCAGCATAACATTCTCGAAAAAACAAAAATTGTGGGGGTGGCCCGAAATGGAGCACTCCCACGGAAAGCCAACTAAGGATACTCGAGCAAGAAATATAGTGTAAAAAATTTAAATTTTATTTAGGCACTTATGCCTGTGGAAAATACGAAAAAAGGACTCAATACAAGGCAATGGAGGAACACACTGCTTAGACACTGTTAAAAAACATACAATAAAAGGTGGCATGAAACACATGTAAAGAATGGGACTGGAGCATGTCAATAATTGAATGAGAAAAAAACCAATGGATTATCTGGAATTGCAGATACACCTAGGGTGAATTGGAAAATAACAACCAGATAGTGGTTTAAATAACTCATGTATGACCTAACATACCACCAGACATGTATCGAACATATGGTCGGTACACTTGCCAGGTGGTATGTAATGACCTCTATGGATGCATCCAATAGCACAATGAAAAAGCGTACTCCTGTGTAAAGTAATGAGAATAGATAGCTCACTTGTACTTAATAGACCTCACAGCATATCCATATAGGTGTATGCATGAGGCACAAAAAAAATTGTGCAGTCCTCTCAAAGGGAAGGTGTAAGCTTCAACTGCAAAAAAGGACAGAGGATATGTCACCGGGAGTTGATGGAGGAGTGTGCTAGTCGGCTGCTGGAGTCCAGTAAAGCTCCGGATCCACTGCTGCATGTACCGATGAAATGAAGATGTCCTCATACAGAAAACTGAGGTATAACCAACATGGGGAATGTTCCACTGGTATAACAGTAAAAGCAGCTTTACCTACAGATGTTGTGAGGGTATGCGGTCCGGCTGTGCTCTAAGCGGGATCCATGGAGGTATGAAGCTCCGTCCCAGTCCCGTTATGCTGTGCAGTCCGGTCCGCTGTCTTCTTTGGAGCGGCGTTCAACCCGGTTAACGGCTACCACGGCATAGAGGATCCAGTTGCTTCCTGGTATGAGTGAAGGACGTCACTTCCGGTAGGTACGATCCGCCGGGTGCCTGGTAAGGGGAACAGCCGCTGACAGTGACCAAAGAGATGGCAAGCAATATGGACTATGCTGCACAGGGGGACACAGTGTGTAGGATGCCACAACGCCAACTCTGACGCGTTTCACCGACGAACAGTCGGTTTCTTCAGAGCTCGTTCGTCGGTGAAACGCGTCAGCGTTGGCGTTGTGGCTCTGTGCAGCATAGTCCATATTGCTTGCCATCTCTTTGGTCACTGTCAGCGGCTGTTCCCCTTACCAGGCACCCGGCGGATCGTACCTACTGGAAGTGACGTCCTTCACTCATACCAGGAAGCAACTGGATCCTCTATGCCGTGGTAGCCGTTAACCGGGTTGAACGCCGCTCCAAAGAAGACAGCGGACCGGACTGCACAGCATAACGGGACTGGGACGGAGCTTCATACCTCCATGGATCCCGCTTAGAGCACAGCCGGACCGCATACCCTCACAACATCTGTAGGTAAAGCTGCTTTTACTGTTATACCAGTGGAACATTCCCCATGTTGGTTATACCTCAGTTTTCTGTATGAGGACATCTTCATTTCATCGGTACATGCAGCAGGGGATCCGGAGCTTTACTGGACTCCAGCAGCCGACTAGCACACTCCTCCATCAACTCCCGGTGACATATCCTCTGTCCTTTTTTGCAGTTGAAGCTTACACCTTCCCTTTGAGAGGACTGCACAATTTTTTTTGTGCCTCATGCATACACCTATATGGATATGCTGTGAGGTCTATTAAGTACAAGTGAGCTATCTATTCTCATTACTTTACACAGGAGTACGCTTTTTCATTGTGCTATTGGATGCATCCATAGAGGTCATTACATACCACCTGGCAAGTGTACCGACCATATGTTCGATACATGTCTGGTGGTATGTTAGGTCATACATGAGTTATTTAAACCACTATCTGGTTGTTATTTTCCAATTCACCCTAGGTGTATCTGCAATTCCAGATAATCCATTGGTTTTTTTCTCATTCAATTATTGACATGCTCCAGTCCCATTCTTTACATGTGTTTCATGCCACCTTTTATTGTATGTTTTTTAACAGTGTCTAAGCAGTGTGTTCCTCCATTGCCTTGTATTGAGTCCTTTTTTCGTATTTTCCACAGGCATAAGTGCCTAAATAAAATTTAAATTTTTTACACTATATTTCTTGCTCGAGTATCCTTAGTTGGCTTTCCGTGGGAGTGCTCCATTTCGGGCCACCCCCACAATTTTTGTTTTTTCGAATTTGTATACTTACCCAACGGTTACTCTATGCTTTTTCTCTAGCCCTCAAATTGTGTTACCATACACAATTGTGTAGCTAGGTATATTATTTGCTTCGGCACCTCTGAGGCCCATCACGGATTACCATATACCCTGTTTATTTCAGCATAACATTCTCTACAGCTTCTCCAGACCCTTTCACATCTGTCACATGTGCTCAGGATGAACCTGCTCTCATCTGTGAAAATCACAGGGGGGCCAGTGGTGGACCTGCCAATTCTTGTGTTCAATGGCAAATGCCAATTGAGCTCCACATTGCCAGGCAGTGAGCACAGGGCCCAGTAGAGGATGTCGGGCCCTCAGGCCACCCTCATGAAGTCTGTTTCTGATTGTTTGGTCAGAGACATTCACACCAGGGGCCTACTGGAGGTCATTTTGTAGGGTTCATCCTGTTCCTCCTTACACAAAGGAGCAGATACTGGTCCTGCTGATATGGGTAAGGACCTTCTATGGCCCTGTCCAGCTCTCCTAGAGTAACTGCCTGTCCCATGGAATCTCCTTCATGCTCTTGAGACTGTACTGGGAGACACAGCAAACCTTCTGACAATGGCACGTATAGACGTGCCATCCTCGTGGAGTTGGACTGCCTGTGCAACCTCTATAGGGTCCAGGTATCGCTTTATGCTGTCAGTAGTGACGGTATCCCTAGCAAAATGCAAAACTAGTGAAAAACAGTCAGAAATTAGTAGGGAAAAAAAAGTCAGTGGCTTCCACCTGTAAAACCATTCCTGTTTTGGAGGTTGTTTCTTTGTTGCCCAACGAGTGCACCTGTTGTTACTTTCATTAACACCAAAGCAGCTGAATTTGATTAACAGCTCCCTCTGCTACTTAACTGACCATATTAATATCTCAGGAGTTTAAATGACTTGATGCTATACTCTTACTAAAAAGTTTTCCTTAAATTTTTTTGAGCAGTGTACTTTTAGAAGGCTGCAATTTGACATGCAATTCGACCTGTCAAATTGCATGTCAAATTGTGCCGATGTGAACGAAGGCTAAAACCTGGAAGCCCATTGGTTTCTGTGCAGAGCTGCACCCGATTTTTACACGCTCCAGTTTTAGTAAATCCCCCCAAGTGTTTCAGGGGTTCAAAAATGCACTAGAAGTGCACTAGACCTTTAATGATATTACTTCCAGTGCAGATACAAGCACAGGTTTAGTCAGCAGGTGGTTTGGCAGCCATTGTTTTCAAAGAAGTCATGATTAAGGTGCATTTTTGGACCTCCAAAATGCATTGGCTTCTGTTGAGTTGTCCCCCTGATTTTTATTGGAATAAAGTCATATCTTGAACTTCCAGTTCCGGTGCCGCAGGGCAGAGTAGCTCTTTACTTCAGCTTGCGAATCTGTTTGAAAAACCACCCCCTACCTGCTGAGGTCCCGGACATCTGGCGACTCTTCTGCCTCATCCATGGAGCGATATCTTGAAAAGAACAGCGCGCGATCGCTCCCGGGCACCCAGCAAATTGAGGCTGGGGATGCGGCCTTGTCCCCTGCTGTGGCAGAGCTGCCTGCCAGGGAGATGAGTGGCAGTCCTGCCTCCACCCCTCCACCGCAGGGGGACTACAATACCCAACACATCGCACAGGCAGTGGCTGCAATACTGACCCCCACTATTACAGCCTTGGTGGAGAAGGCTATTAATGCTACCATGTTACTCATAAAAAAGGAGTTAGGAGATCATGTCTCCTGCCTAAATGAGGCTGAGAACAGAATCTCTAGTATTGACGATGAACTATACCAAGCCCAGGCTACTGAACAAAGGCAGGACAAACCAATCAATTTACACTGTAGAAACTAGAAGACCTAGAGAATAGATTCAGGCATAGCAATCTGTGCTTCGTGGGCATCCCTGAATTGTTGCAACCCTCAGACATTGCGAGCTTCTGTTCTAAGCGCATTCCAGAGGCCCTGGGTCTCACGGGCCCCTGCACAGTGGAGCGGGCTTACTGGCTGGGTTCTCTTTCATCTGAACGGACAACATCGTGCCCTATAATTGCCAAATTTCTCAATTACGCTGACAAAGCAACTATCCTACAGAAATACAGGCAATCCAGCCCTTTTCTTGTGGATGGCATTAAAGCCCTGATTTTTGCCAACTATTCAAGTGAAGTCTCCCAGAAGAGGAAAGCTTTTCAGCACATCTGCTCTGAGCTATACCAACGCCACATTAAATTCACCCTGGTGTTTCCCGCCATCCTCCATTTAAAGGCCCCCAACGATGAGCAACTCACCTTCCAAGACCCGTCTGCAGCGGAAACCTTCCAACACTCCCTTGCCTCTGACCAATCAAACACTCCTTCCTCCCGAGCTGCACCACTCGCACGTTCTTTGAACCAGCGCAGCCCGCTCAAGGACTCCCACAAACGCCTAAGATTCTCAGGCCCTACCTCCCGGTACAACCAGCGCTGACTCTCATACACAGCATTTAGTGCTATACTACTCTCAGGACTGTGATACGCTTACTTTAGCACCACCAGATAAGGGTTTTCTACTTCCAGGTGATGTCAATTGTTATGTTTTGTTTTCTCTGACTCATTGTTTATCTCCAACATATGCATCTACTGTTTATATACTCCTCTTTTTTCATGGCATCACTAGCCATTTTATCAGCTCCACCCAGCTGACTTGTCTGGGGCTGCTACACCACCTCTCCTGCTCTATGTGGAGGCTATCTGCACATAATGTGAGTTAGGGTCGCCTCCGGAGCTGGCCTAGGGTGTTGTCATGCGGAAAAAAGAGAAGTCCGTTTGTTGTTGTGTATGCTCTTTTGTTGTGATTATTTTGCCTATTTCCCTATCCCCCTATGCCCTTCCTCATTATGTCTGCCTCTTCTCTTCCTGTCTTATTCTCCAGACATGCCTCCCCCTACACGATCTCTCCCCTCCTATAAAGCTCACTACCAGCATTAAAATGCTTTTTACACTTCAACTTCTCATGCTCTCTTCTGCCCATATTCTCCCCTGCTGCTCCCTATATAAAAATAGTCTCTTGGAATATTAAGGGATTAAGATCCCCTATTAAACGGTTGAAGACCGATATAGCTCTTCTACAGGAATCCCACTTGACGTCTTCTGATTAGCACTGCATGAAAAAATTATGGGTAGAAACTGTCTTAGGGTCTGACGCTGTGGGTCGCAAGGTAGGGGTCCTGATATTAATTCACAAAAACCTCCCCTGTGAAACAATCACGGTTGATTCTGACGACCCAGGTTGTTTTCTCTTGATCCACATCCGGATATACAACAGGGACCTCGTCATCTCAATGTTTATGCCCACAACAACCCCCGAAAAAAGTTCTTCGCTGACCTTACGACTAAACTCCTGAAAAATCTGCATCTCCCCCATGTGGTAGGCGGAGATTTCAATTGGATACTCCATAATACTGACGACCGATTCTCCCTCAAACACCCCCCTTGCAATTCGGATACCACAGCCCCCTCACCTTTTAGTTCCACCATGGACTCTCTACGACCTATTGATGCATGGAGACTCTTCCACTCCACAATGTCTTTACCAGAATAGACTATATTTTTTTGCACTGACAATGTAATTCCTGCTATCACAGACACTGATATTGGTGTACCGGCCATTTCAGACCATTGTCACTTTCAATTATACCGATTCTTTTTTTTAATTTATATCTTTATTGGTGATTTTTTATATATATACATACATTTCAAACAAACATTGTCATGTTCTGACCAAACCCCACCCCCCTTACCTCCCCCACCCTCCTCCCCCCAATTAAACCGATGACTCAAAAAAAAAAAAAACGAAAATTTTTACACTTTTATGTGCACATTCCCAACATTTCTTCGTATGAAGATATTTTCCATACTATATTACCATACACCAGGAGGGGTATGGGGACCGTCCCCCCGCAGCCTGGACCCGGCTCCGCCCAGGGTAACCCTCTCTTAAACTCCCTTTAGGAAGAATTGGCTTCCAAGTATTGCACCCAGGGTCTCCATCTCAACTTAACTTGATCCTCTGAATTTCCCAATATGGCGGACAGCTCTTCCATCTTAAGAATCTCGTTGACCTTCCCACACCACAACTCGTAAGTTGGGATCACTGTCTGTTTCCAGAAAATAGGTATGCATGCACTTGCTGCATTCAACAGACGCAGAGTCAGGGACTTTCTGTAGCTCCGCACTGAGCTTCCTGTCAAATGCAGCAAGCACAACGCGGGGTCCTCTAGTATATCCACATTGGTTATATGTTTTATAGCCACTGCTATCTTATTCCAAAATGGCCGCACTCTTTTACATCCCCAAAAAATATGGACCATGTTTCCATCCTCCAATCCACACCGCCAGCATTTTCCTGAGACCGCCTCTTTTATTTTGTGTAATAGTGATGGGACTCTATACCATCTGGTTAGAATTTTATACCCTGTCTCTTGGATCTTACAATCTAGTGATGATTGATGAACTAATCTCAGGATCTTATTTATCTGCTCTTTTGACCACACGGTATTTAACTCCTGCTCCCATTTTTGGATAAACAGCAATTGTTGGTCTCCCTCGTCTTCTGACAGTTGTATATAGAACCTTGAGATCAGATGGCCCGTCGCTTTACCTGTTCTACACATATTTTCCAGGTCCGTTAGCTCTCGTGGTGCGTACCCTTCCCGCCAAACTGATCTAATATAATTATACAGCTGATAAAGGCTGAGATAATCTAACGATTCTCCTGCACCTGTCCTAAGTTCTTCTAGGGAGGGCATAGGCCCATTTTGCCATATGTCACATAGACGCCTTTTACCATCTTGAGCCCACCTACGGATTCTGGCATTTATACACCCCGGGGGAAAATCCGGGTTCCCCAAAATCGGTGTCATCGGAGATAGACCCGGGGCTACCCTCCAATGCGACTGAATTCTCTTAGTTTCTTTTATAGTCGCTCCCACTGTAGGATGTTTGAGAATAGCGTCTTTAGATTCGAACACCGACCATGGGGCTGGGGGGGTTAACTGTCCTGTTTCCTCATTCTCTAAATCCACCCATCGTTTGGTACGTTTATTGCAGTGCCAGTCTACCACCCTTACTAAATGTACCGCCCTGTAATATCTCAGGATATCTGAGAATCCAATCCCACCTCTTACTTTGGGTAAGGCCAACGTCTGCATCTTAATTCTAGGGGATTTGTTTGCCCAAATATAGGAGCGGAGTATGCCCTTAATTGATTGAAAAAATTCTTTTGGAACTGCTATTGGAATTGTCTGCATTAGATACAAGATACGGGGTAACACATTCATTTTAATAACGCTACTGCGCCCAAACCACGTCACTGCCAACAGCTGCCATATTCTGAGATCTGCTTTAATCTTTCCTACAAGCGGAAGGTAATTCTTTCTATAGAGATCCTCGGGATCTGCCGTTAACTGTATCCCTAAGTATTTGAGCGTATCTGAGGCCCATTGAAACGGAAACGCTATTCGAAGTGCTCTCTCTTCTTGGTCAGATAACGATATGTTGAGTGCCGCTGATTTAGTTACATTAATTTTATAGTTAGAGAACCCACTGTATGTTTTCAGGGCGTCTAGAATATTTGGTAGTGAAAGAGAAGGGTTAGTAGCAAAAAACAGCAGGTCGTCCGCAAACGCGGCCACCTTGTGTTGTTCCCCCCCGCTTTGGATTCCCGCTATATCAGGAGAACTCCGAATTCTACACAGTAGGGGTTCCAGGCACAACACGAATATAAGCGGAGATAAAGGGCACCCCTGCCGTGTGCCATTAGAGATAGGGAAGTAGCTTAACCTCCATTCATTTACCCTAACCGCAGCCGTAGGGACCGTATAAAGTGCCAGTATAAATTGCAGCATTTGCGGTCCCAGGCCTATATATGACAGGGTGGCCCGGATAAAATCCCACGCCACCCTGTCAAAGGCCTTTTCCGCATCTGCTGCAAAAAGAACCATCTTCTTTCGTGATGTACGTGCCAGATGTATTAGATCTATGGCTCGAATTGTATTATCCCGGGCCTCCCGGGTAGGAATAAAGCCCACTTGGTCAAAATGGACCAGGTCTGCCATATATGGTAAGAGCCGATTTGCTAATATTCTTGCGTATAGTTTCGTGTCTACATTTATCAAAGATATCGGGCGATAACTACCACAACACAGAGGGTCCTTCTCTTCTTTAAGTAATAAAGTAATATGCGCCCGTAGGGAATCCAACGGGAACGCCGCTCTTCTTCCCACTTCATTGAAATGTGGTAGTAGGGGGTTCTTTAAACGCTCCCCAAATTTCTTGTAGTAACTTAAAGTAAAGCCATCTGGGCCAGGTGCCTTATGTGCCTTGGTCTGTGAGATCGCAGCGGCCAGCTCTTCCCCCGATATCTCGCCTTCCAATGTCAATACTTGGTCTTCTGAAAGAGTACGCATGCCCGAGTCTCGTAAATACTCCTCTATCTGCTTCCCCTTTTCTGTACTTTTCTTACTCCCCATTTCCGGTAGGTTATATAGTGACCGATAGAAAGAGCAGAACTCTTCTGCTATGTCAGCTGAAGTGTGAACCTCCCCACCTTTTGTATTTCTAAGACGTAAAATTTGAGTTCGTCTTTTTGGGCCCCTCAATGCTCGTGCCAGCATCGCCCCTGGTTTATTTGCATATTCATACAGGTGTCTTTTCAACCATAACATATTTCGTACTGTCTTTTGAAAAAGTATCTGATTCAATTCCTCTCTTACCCGCATGAGAGGGATCAAGTGAGCTTCCGCAAGTGTTCTCTTGTGCTGCCTACTCAGCTGTTCAATTTTAGTTAGATATTCTTTAATTTTCGCCTCCCGCTCTCTTTTACGCTGTGCACCCAACTGTATCAGTACCCCTCTTATCACGCACTTATGCGCTTCCCAGACCGTGGAAGGTGAGAGGGACTCCGATGTATTTTCTATAAAGTAGTTGTGTAACGCCTCATCTATCTTCCCCTCCGTTTCGGGGGATTGTAATAAGGCCTCATTTATACGCCATGATCTTGGACTACAGTTTTTCGATTCCCATTCTATACTCACATACACCGGGAAATGGTCAGAGATTGAAAAATCTCCGATATCTGAGTCTGTCACTAACGGCAGGTCTGCCTGGGTAACCAGTATTCTGTCTATCCTACTATATGCCTTGTGGATTGGAGAATAGAAAGTGTAATTTCTCTCTCCCGGGTGCATCAACCTCCATGGATCGATGAGGCCCAGGAGGGAGATCTCTTTTTGCAGCCTTCGTAATTTAGCAAATGACATATATGAACTTCTTTTAGAGGTATCTAACAGAGGTTCTGGGGCATAGTTAAAATCACCTCCCATCACTAAGTGCCCTTCCCGGAATTCCAAGACAACCGGAATCATCTTCTGTAAAAACATTACATGCTCATAGTTGGGAAAATAGACATTTACGAGGGTTACCTCAACCCGTCCTATCCACCCCTTCACCAACACGAACCTACCCATTGGGTCAGCCAATTCTTCTTTTAGGGTCCACTTCACAGCACTTGATATTAAAGTGCTCACACCCTTTGATTAGGCAATAGGGGATGTAGCGTGGTAAACCCATGGAAAGTCTTTATTGTACAATTTTGGTACTGCATCTTTGCGGAAGTAGGTCTCCTGAATAAAAGCTATTTGTGTAGCATCTCATAAGTCTCCTACGCTTCTGTGGGGTTGATAGTCCCCTCACATTATAGGTCGTGATCTTACAACCTGCTGTCCCCCCCTGGGTCGCTCTACCTCCAGCCACCATTGTGGACGGTCCCCCGCCCCCCACGGCCACACAAGCTATGCAAGGCAAGATAAAGCAGGACACAAGAAAGAGAAAAAAATAAATAAAATTTTTAGCAAGAAAAGAAAAAAAAAACCCCTTCACCCACACAAGTATGTATATACTATTTAATTCCCACTACCCCTACCCCCCTCTAATGGTTATATAAACCCACGCAACCAGGCGCTATGTACTGGGGGGGCCGTGGTTCCCAAAACCCCGCGAGCAAGCCACTGTACCTGGACACTCTCCTTCAAGAACAAGAGAAGATAAAAAAAAAAAAAGAAAAAGCTAAGCTCCAAAAATTGGAGCTAAGAAAATGGGCTCTACTCCCTCTCACCCCTACCGTGGTGTAAGGATGTAGTCCCTATCCTCTCACTGACGGACAGTAAAATTATAGGTTTTAAGTGTCCAGCTAGAGGAGCTCTGCCTCGGTGGGCGATCTCCTCCTTTCACATAATGTCAATGTCCTACTCCCCCCCCCCCCCCGCCCCAGAGACCCCCTCTTACACCTCCCAATCTAACGGACCCTAAGTATGATAATGAACACACTCTAGGTTTGACTTTCCCAGCCTTTCCTCCTACAAAAGATGGCGCGGCCCTGTACGGCCAAGACGTCACCCCTCTCCCCTAGGGGAGCGGTTCTTTCAAGGCCCAAATGCGCCCCTGGGTTGGAGTCAAACTACCCCGAGCCAGGTCGCAGGTGAAGGGGACTTGATTGCTACATAGTCAGATACCCTGCTTGTACCTTCTACTCCTACCCCTCTATGGGTTCCCCTCCCCCCAACTCCCCTCCTGAGGGCCTCGGGGCCCACTCACCCCCCCTTCTACAAAACATTTACCCTCCCCTCTACTCATCTTAACCCTTCAGACTTGAGCTAGGTCCTGGGAAGATCTCTCTTACTCACTTCTAGTTGCTGTTAACCATAGCTATTCCCTGAGTCACTATACCCTCTGTATACACCCTAATAGTGATTTAAATTCAGTATTATTAGGTCTCACATATCTTCTTTTTTGTGTTTTAAGCGTGTCCCGCACAAAGTGAGGGAACACTCTCAAGTTACCTCTACCTCAGTGCCCCTTTCCCTCGTGACCCTTAAGATCGTGCCCCCGGCCCTCTGTGGCTGGCGGGGGCACGAACACAAGCATAAAAAAAAAAAAAAAAAAAACCCCTTGTGAAATTATAGTTGATCTCTATGGATACAAATATATAATATCTAATTTTCCTGTGAAGCGAAAAATCCAAAAACACACACCACAGTTCCCCCATAAGAAAAACACGATAAAATAAAACACATCACACAAAGTGTAACCCCCCCCCATCCCCTACGAGGGGGACTCAGATGGTAAGGACATATAAAAAATAACACAGAAAAAATACAAAAAAAAAAAAAAAAAAACGCCCATTTCTCAACACAGCAAATGTTCGGGTCGGGTGTGGGGATGCCAGGGACCTCCACACATCTTAACTTTCCCCCCTCCCAAAAAAAGAGGGAGAGGAGGAGATAGGGAGAACCCCAAAAACGAAACAAGGCATGGAAAAAACCGGGAAGAAAAAAAAAAACAGAAAAAGACCATGGAATAGGCCAGGAACCTGTATACAACACTTTTAGGTTCGTTACATTATTGTCTCCTTGTCCTGAGCGTCTGTTTTGCTCCCACACCTATCTACTCCAAATTTCACCCATGTTGTGTGGTTCAATTCATGTGGTAGTTCACAGAGTTTCCTAGGACATCTAACCAGTCACTCACATGGATTGGGGCACACCCCAAAAATGTAAAGAGCGCGGGAAGCTGATCTGGCCATTTCAATAAGAACGTTTCTCTGTCTTTTACCACTTTCAAATGGAAGGGGTGTCCCCAAAAATAGGTTGCTCCCACTTTTCTTATGACCTCTAGGAGGGGTTTAATTACGGCTCTCATCTTTAGGGTCCCCCGTGAAAGATCTGGCAACAATTTCAACTGAGAACCTTCACACTCGATCTGCCCTTTTGCCCATGCTTGTCTCATTATGTCTTCTTTAAGTGAAAACAGGTGAATCTTAATTAAGACATCTGGGATTAGATCTGTTCCCGGCCTTCGGGGCGCTTTAACCCTGTGCACTCTGTCAATTTCCATTTTTTCCATTTGGGGTCTCTCCAACAGACCATTCAAAATACCCACTACCGTGGTTCTGAGCTCTGGGCCCTTTACGGATTCCGGCAAGCCCCGCAGTCGAATATTATTCCTCCGGCCGCGGTTCTCACCATCATCCTGCTGCAGCCGCAACCAGGTGACTTGTTTTTGCAGCTGTGCTCGTGAACTTTCTAATTCAGAGATTCTGACTTCAAAATCACATTGTACTGACTCTGTATTCACCAATCTGCCTTCAATTTGATCAACTTTTTGTTTTAAACCACATATTTCCATTTTAATATCACTCATGATTGCTGCAGCCATATCTTGGATATCCTGTTTCGTCGGGATCAGCTTAATAAACTCACCCCACTCCGCTGTTGATGGTATTTGGGGCTGTTGCGGCATAGTAGGGGACTCTTTGGGCTCTTCATTCCTTTGTTCCTGCAATATATCCATTACTAAAGGCATCTTCCCACCAGAAGAGACCCCAGTAGATTGAGTGTTTGTAGCTTTGGGCCCTTTCTGCTGAACTGCCATTCCTGAGTTTGTTTGGCGTTTCTGTGATGCCTTGATCCCACCAGTACTTCGTGATGCCACTGTGTGTCTCAGAAAATAAGAGGTAATGTCTGTCCTTCTCTCTAGGGCTTGCTTCGGCTCCGGGCTGGCTGCTTGAGTCATATATACGGGGGAGACCAGCGACCTCCGCATCTACTGTCCCAGCTAGCACTCAACCCCGGCTCTCCTCCTCCTCAGCCCTTCAGCCTCACACCGACCCGCACGGTCTTTCACCCTATGCTGTACCTCTCTCACTCTGAGGCAGGGTCCCGCACTTTCAGCGTATGGCCGCCTGTTTCCTTGCCACCACCGCTGCTTTATGGCTCCCCGAGCCTGGATTTCCCCATTACCGTCCTCCGTGAGCCTCGGGCCCCGCTCTGCAACTAGCGGGGAAGGGGGGGGGGAGCTGACTCACTCACTGCACGGCGCTCTCCTCCACCACGCAGAGCTCCTCACTGCTCGGCCTCTCACGGCGCCATTGACGAACCACGCCCCCCCACTGGCCGACACGGCCACCTCAATTATACCAATTCGACATCAATGCATACCACCTGGTGCTTCCCAGCTTTTTTCTACAAAAATGCCGACTTCAAGTCATATATAACTCAAGCATGGGCGGAATTCAATGACACCAATGCCTTCTGGGACAAGGCAAAATCTTTTCTTAGAGGCAAAACAATCGCCTATGCAGTATCCCACAAGAGATCAACTCTAGCCAACTATAAACTTGCTAGCTCAAATCTATGAACAGCCCAGCGCTCATTTAGCAGTGATCCCTCCACTAGGAACAAAGACCACTGGCAAAAAGCAAAACACGATTTTGACACATGGGCACAGGAGCTAGAGCTAACTAAACGCTTACTCACAGATGCCATGTTTTTTAAACATGGTAACAAAGCAGGTAAGCTCCTGGCCAGGCTCTGTAAGGGCGAACACACCCCAACCCACATAACAGCTTTGAGAGACTCCTCAGGTACTATTCGTAGAACCCCAAAGGACGTTGCAAAGATTATGCAGCAATACTATTCCTCTCTATATGCTCCAGACCCCATCGATGTGACGGCTGTACAGTGCTTTTTAGACAAACTAGACCTACCCACGATTACCTCAGCCCAAAGGGATCTCCTTAATGCACCCATAGCTGCTACTGAACTATCCACCACGATCTCCCAATTAGCTCCGAACAAAGCACCCGGCCCAGACGGCTTCACAGGGGAATTTTTCAAAACCCTCCGTGAACCGTTAGAAACCACACTTCTGGATGTCTACAATAATATCTGGTCGGGAGGCCCATACTTACCGACAGGAAATCAAGCCACCATTAAACTACTAAGTGTAGCCCTGCCCCCTCGGGAGTGGCTGGTTGCTTGGGTATCCTCTTCACTTCTTGCACCCTGAGCCTGCTCCAACCCATCTGACACTATTAGTTCTGTCATTGTGAATAATTGAGACCACAAGTATTGCAGTGAATAATCAATTTACTGCTTTTGACTTTTTATGAAAAACAGGAATATGCAAACAGAATCAGAAATAACTCAGATGTCGCTAAAGGGATAGATCCTGAATTCCCAACCAAGGATTTAGGCCTTTTAGTTCAGCACTCAGGATCCAGAACGCAGGCCACACATACATATGCACAAACAAATGTGTATGTATGCTAGAGGATTGCGCTCAGCAAAAATAAACAACACTTAAAATAAGCTGAAGTAATTAGAGAGTGACCACAGATAAGAATGACTACACTTAGTAACTTGAATGCAAGTAAGCAATATATCAATATTGTAACAACTATCAGAGTGCACTCTGTATACTAACGGGGGCCCCCTTTATGATGAATTGCAAGAGTCTCCTGGATAGTGAGGCCTCACTTGTCTTCACCGGCAAGGAATTCCCAACAATCCAAGGAAAGTATTTGTAATCCAATAAGGGTAGAGATGATGAACTGTGTTCCACAAAGTAATCAATAGATGTAGTCCACAGAGAAGCAAATGTAATAAATCCTAATGCGTCACAATAGGTTGACAGCCTAGAACTGGATAGAGGGCTTGAGGCCTAGCCCTTCTCTTCGGTGTCCGCCACTAGGCCTCGGCCTAAGTTCCTGCGATCCGCAGCAGCTCTTCCTCTTCTTTCCAGCACGCTGTCCCCGAGGCAAGAGAGTGAAGTGGAGTCCCACCACCCCCTTTATATAGACACCCCCAGCAAGCTCCGCGCATCCTATTGCTCCCTGGGAGAAGGGTCTCTTTCTCCCAGCAATCTATGATCTTGCTCCTCCCGTACTACATCTCCCATAATGCCAAAGTCACTGTCCATGCAGAACTTTAATAACAATAACAGTTTGAACAACACCGGCTACATCAATAAAAAGGACAAAAACCCCTTTGAGCCAGGATCATACAGATCTATTTCACTACTCAATTTGGATGTCAAAATCCTCTCCAAAATTGTAGCCACCAGACTCACAGGTATTCTCCCTACTCTGATTCACCCAGCCCAGTCGGGTTTCGTGAAAGGTAGAATGGCAACTCTCAATATCCACAAAGTTTTACTGGTACTAGACTATGCCAAACAACACACAGATCAGGATATAGACATTATCACCTTGGACGCGGGGAAAGCCTTTGATAATGTGAATTTTCAATGGCTTTCTCTGGTCTTAACCAAATTGAACTTCTCTGGTCCCTTCATGCAGTTAGTGCATTCAATGTACATTAAACCCACTGCCAGATTGATGGTAGCAGGTATCCTTTCAGATGAATTTCACCTTTATAAGGGCACTAGACAGGGTTGCCCCTTGTCACCTCTACTATTCAATCTGGCTCTGGAACCCCTTTCCAGATTTCTACTCAGCCACGCCCCCCTCCATGGGATCCATATTGGCAGGCATGAACTACGCACTGCTCTTTTCGCGGACAATGTCCTCGTTTTTACTGCTAATCCGACAGAAGACATGCCTATCATAAAACAGGCCTTTGATGAATTCAAAACGTATTCTGGCCTTCGTATCAATTCGTATCAATTGTAGTAAGAGCGAGATACTTCCCCTAGGTGGCCCATCCATCCCCTCTTGGTCATCTCTCTCCCCATTCACTATAGCTAAGTCTCATATTACCTATTTGGGCATTAAAATTGTGAAACTTCCTTCTTCTCTGTATTCTTTAAACCACCCTCCTCTGTTCAAAAAAATTGGTAAAGAACTTAAAATCTGGATGGATCTCCCCCTTTCATTTCTGGGAAGGCACCATCTCTTTAAAATTGTCAGTTTTGCCCATCTATTGTACCCAATGCAAACTATCCCCTTGCTGTTGAAGCATATAGATATTCAATTGCTGAACAAAACTCTTACAAAATTTATATGGCACAGCAAACGACCACGTATAGCCTTAAAAAAACGTTATCTTCCCAGAAGTGAAGGGGGCATCAGCCTCCCCAACATTAGATTGTATAATCTGTCATCTCTGCTCAGTATAGGTCTCGACTGGATTTTCTCATCGTCACTTTACTCTAATTTACACCTAGAATCGGCTATGGCATACCCATATTCTTTAACTGCTCTTCTTCATTGCAAATTGACCACCATCCCAGATGACCTGAAACACAACTCCATACTAAGAGACACAGTTATCGCATGGAGGGAAATCCACAAAAGCCTTCATCTATCACCTTTTATCTCCAGGGAAACACCTATATAAGGGAATCCTAACTTCGCCCCTGGCTTGGATCACAGTGTATATAATGAATGGCGAGCGAAAGGTCTTACAAAATTCTCTTCTTTATGCCAAGAAGACACGGGTGCACCCCTCTCTTTCTCATCCATTGCACAAAAGTACTCGCTTCCGCTGCCTCACTCTTTTTACCTCTGGCAATGTACAGATTTCATATGTTCTTCGTGCACAGAAGGGCGCAAATGCTTTAAATTTTTCTGTGCATCAAAGGGAGAATGCACAGGAAGTTAAATACTCACTTGGCAGGGTCATCCTGGCAGGATCAACAGGTATTTTTCTATAATTGCAGCATTTTAAAGAGGCGAAGAATGGAGAAATGCTCATGTATATCAGATATCCACTGAAACCTTAAAAGGAGGCAAAACTCTTAAAGGCTGTAGTGAAGAAACAAGTTTCACATGTTAATAAGGAATTGGTGGAGCAGTTGGTACAGGGCTTAAAGTATGTATGAGATGAGATGCTGGATTCTTATGGCAAATCTGGGACTTCTATTTCAGCACATAAATTTTTTTTTTTTTGTTTGCGGGGAAATTTGGACAAGGAGGCTAAGGCTGGCCATACACTATACAATTTTCTTGTTCAACTTTCCTTTAGATTTACCAAAACCATGTAATATAGGGTCAAACCAAAACACTTTCAATTTGTATGCAGTCAGGCAGGCCCTTGCACTACATAGTTTAAGGTAAATCTAAAGGAAATTGAATAAGAAAATTGTATAGTGTATGGCCAGCCTAAGTCCTCCGGACTCTACCTCCACAGAGGATAAGTGCTCCTGGCAGTCCCAAGCCCTCCAAGCCATTATATAAACCCTGCTCCCCACCTATTCAGCTCAATGTTACATACTGTAGTTAGTCAGACTGAAATTAGACACAAGGCCATATAGTTCGAAGCACAAGTAAATAGAAAACCTAATATACACAATCCCATATCCACAGCTGATTCATAAGAAGGCAAAAAAACCCAAGCAAAAAAGTAACGTCTGAACCAATTTTCTCTAGTGAGGGGAAAAAAGTCCTTCCTGATCCTCAAGAAGGCAAAAAGATATTCCCTAGACATAGTTTTTGAGAGAGCCTACTCCACATTTTTACATCTCTTATTGCGAAGAAGGCTTTTGGTACGTGGAGGTTAAATCTCTTTTACTCCAGACATAAAGAGTGTCCCCTGGCCCTCTGTAATAACTCTACACTAGAGTTGGGCTGAACACCCCCTAGTTCAGTTCGCACCAAAACTCTCGAACATCGCAAACGTTTGGACCTGAACCCCATCGAAGTCTTTAGGATCCGAATTAGAAAAATCAAAAGTCCCTATTTTGAAGGCTTATATGCAAGTTATTAGCCATAAAAAGGGAATAATTTTTACAGGGGTAGTGATTTTAATGATGCCTAAAGTAAAAAAATCAAAGATCAAGTCAATCAAGTGGCACATCTGAACCGTGTAAAGAACCTGCTGCAGCAAAACTGATATTTATAAAGAAAAAAAAATGACATTTAAATTACCAGCAATACAAAAATGTAAAAAAAAAAAAAAAAAAACCATGTGGGGTCCCCTTCCAATCCATACTGGGCCCTTCGGGTCTCGTATACATTTTAAGGGGAACCCCACACCAAAATAAAAAAAAACAAAAACACCAAGATCTATACCAGACCCTTATCCAAGCATGCAGCCCAGCAGGTCAGGAAGGGGGCAAGAGAACCCCCTCCTGAACCATAGCAGGCCACATGCCCTCAACATGGGGGGGTGCTTTGGGGCAGGGGGGCACCCCAAAGCACATTGTTGCCAATCAAAGTCAGTCAGACAATGGGCTGGTCCGAGGCTCCATGCCTGAATGGACACATAAAGCTGGGCTTGGCATGGAAGGCCCCATAGCAGGCTTCTTGCTGTGGGGACATTCAACAGGAGGAAGGGGCCAGGAGCTCCAAAGAGGGCCCCTGGAAAGAGGAGGATTCAGGCTTCTCTGTGCAAAACCATTACACAGAGCAAGTAAGTATAACATGTTTGTTATTTTTAAAGCGGTTGTAAACCCTAAAAAATAAAAAAATAAAAACCTGCAAGACAAAGGCATAATGAGCTAGTATGCATTGCATACTAGCCAATTATGTATAACTTACCTTAGAACGAAGCCCCGACACGGACCCCCGGACATCGCTGCGGGCGCTGCCATGATCCCTCGCCGTCTCTTCCGGGTTCGGCGGCTCCGGCGCGGTGATTGGCCGGAAGAGACGGCTCCGGCGCGATGATTGGCCGGAGCCGCGATGACGTCACTCCCGCGCATGCACGCGGGAGGGATTTTCCGGCAAGCTCCCGGCAAACTAATTGAAGGTCCCCCCGGACCTTCAGAGCGCATGCGCCGCTCGCACGAGCGGCTGCATGCACTGTAAATATCTCCTAAACCATGCCGGTTTAGGAGATATTATTTGTACCTACAGGTAAGCCTTATTATAGGCTTACCTGTAGGTAAAAGTGTCAAAAAGCGGGATACTATCGCTTTAACTAAAAAAAATTAGTCTTTATTATCACAATAAATAAGGGGCGGGGCCATCTGGTGATGTCACCTGGTGGCACTGCCCCTTGTAACATCAACGACTAGTGCATGCTGGGTTGGTGATGTCACAAGGGGGCAGTGCCATCAGGTGACATCACCAGGTGGCCCAACTCCTTAACTATTTAAAAACTGTCAAACAGCACAGCAGGTATGGGGGAACATTGTTTTTTTTTTAATAAAGGAATTGTAAAAAAACTGCCTCCTGTCTTTATTTATTTTTGACACTGTTTTTTGGTGAATGGGTAGGGGTACAATATACCCAATACTCATTCACATAGGTGGGGGCAGGATCTGGGGGCCCCCTTGTTAATGGGGGCTTCTAGATTCTGATAAGCTCCCTGCCCGCAGACCCCCACAAATACTGCCTAGGTTTATCAGGAAGAGGCCCTTGTCCCCAGAGACCTCCCTTGCCCCCAACCCCTCCCCCCCCATATGTTGAGGGCATGTGGCCTGGTGTCAGGGAACTAGCCGGAGAATAAACACTCATAGACCTGACACATTAGCCAGTTCTCAACATGGCCGCGCCCGCATGAATACGCACACGCGTATTGCAAACGCACGTCCGCTAGGGCGAAGACGTGTGCATGCTGGCGCACAAAGTGGACGTCCAATCCCAGCACCCTCTGGCCTTTAAAAGGATATCTGTGGCACATGAACATTGCTGACTGGTCTTCAGCTTCCTGTTTCCTGCTTCCTGTGTTTGCTGCTGCTTCTGATCACCTGTTGTCAACCCGGCTTGTTCTTGGATTCCTCTTGTCTTGCTCCCAGCTCTGACCTCTGATTGTTCATGGATCTTCTCTTGTCATCTGCCCTGAGTATGACCCCGGCTTGCTTAACCACGACTCTGCTATCCGATCTGCTGACCACTGGCTTACTGACCTCTGCTTCTGTTCCCGACTACGCCTTCAGCTGTGCCTTGTCTGCTGTGATCTGCCTTGGTACCCACCTGCTGTACCCAGCCTGCAGAACCTGCTTCCAGTACTTACCTGTTGATCCTGCCAGCTGCACTCTCCATTACAAACTACTTCCTGCTGTGTGCAGTCTGCAACTTCCACAGCACTCCTGGGTCCTAGTGCTCACCTCCTCTGGTGTTCACCTGCAGAGAGATCTACCTACCACCAACCCTCATCTGGGGCACAGCTGGCAATCCCTGCTACTTTGGGCTTCGTGCTTCCTGTTACCACCTTCAGAGACACCAAGCACTCAGCCGCAAGGAGAGCCCTCTCAGCATTTCGGCTTCAGGACCAGGTACGTGACACTTGGTATAGTTCATGACCTGCCAGGCTGCATGCTCAGATAAGGGTCTTGTATGGATTTCTGTGAGGACCCCACACCATTTTTTTCTCACTTTTTTCTCTTGCCGGCAATGGGTTTTTTTTCATTCAGCTGTCAGAGTGAATGCTCGTTGACAGCTAATGACTCATCTGTTGTAAGGGCGCAGTAGCCCGCTTCCCGGCCTACTCCTTAACAACCATTACCTGGTGTGAGGCCAGGAAATGGCATCCCTGCAAATATATTATCAGGAGAATTCTAGCATTCCTGCAGGTAGGGGTAGATATAAAATTAGCCCTGAGCACTATTAAGGGTCAAATTTCAGCCCTGTCGCCTTTTTCCGAAAATCAATGGCTCTGCATTCCTTGGTTCAAACCTTGTTCCAAGGAAAGTTCCGTATGCTTCCACCAGTGAAGTCACCATTGTGTCGTTAGGATCTAAATTTGATGTTTGAGTCTTTTGGGCATATTCCTCTGGTTCTTCTGACCAGAAAACTGGTCTTTTTGATTGTGATAACTTTAGCCAGAAGAGTATCGGAACTAGCAGCTCTTTCTTGTAAAGAGCACACCCAGGTTTTTTGCCCAAGGTGGTGTTCGCTTTTCATTTGAATCAGGACATTATACTGCCTTCCTTTTTTCCAGATCCTCAAACAGGAGGAAAAGTTACTACATTCTCTTGATGTAGTACGTGCACTTAAGATCTATTTGGAAAGTAAAGGCACATTCTACAAGAAGAGTAGGTGCCTCTTGAGCAGTTCGCCGTCAAGCTTCTTTGGCTCAGATTTAAAAAGCTGTGACTTGGTCGTCAGTGCATATGTTCACTCGTTTCTATCGAGTGGATGATAGGACCCAGGAAGAGTTTGCATTTGGCCACAGTGTTTTGCAGGCAGCTGTGTAGATCTTTTGTTGTCTGATGGCGGTATTGATGGTGTCCCCCTCCCCTCGGGCGCATTGCTATAGGACATCCCATATATAATGAATATGGCTCTGTGTCCTGTGATGTACGATAAAGAAATATGGATTTTTTACTATGGCTTACCTGTAAAATCCATGAATTGGAGTACATCACGGGACACAGAGGGCCCTCCCCTCTTGTATGGGGCCTTTTTATTGCTTGCTACAAAACTGAGGTACTTCCTGTGTAGGAGGGGTTATATAGGGGGACTTCCTGTCTGATTGGTTGCCAGTGTCCATTAACCTGAAGGTGCCATATAACCCATATGTAATGAATATGGCTCTGTGTCCCGTGATGTTCTTCAAGAAATGGATTTTACAGGTAAGCTGTAGTAAAAAATCTATATTTTATAGTGAGAACAGGAAAACTTTTTAGTCAGATTGTCAGCTATAGATTTCTCTATATTTCCATCAATGTTTCTCTTTACCTATAAAGTATGTGGAAACATATCACAGAGAAAAATGTACAAACTGAACTGTTTACAAACAGAATCTCATGATCATCTATGATCTGCTTCTCACCGCTTCTAATTTATAACTCTCTGAAGAAAAGAAAAGTTCTTTGTGCCATTTTATTCCTTGTGTGTCAAGGAAACTCACCATCAAGGGCTGAATTAACTAATGGCATTAGCACAAATACGTGTTTCACAATTTGCAAAGGACCATTAAAACTGTCTGCAATATTTTAGAGTGTCTGGAAAGTGTTCTATATTTAAATAAACAGAAAATACGTCTTAAATGAAAGTCATTGATGAAATGGCATGTGTTTATTAAAATTAATGTTTTTTTCTTTTTAACTACTTGACCCACCATTGTATTTTTTATTTTTGCATTGTATTTTATAAATCTGCATTATGAAATTATATAAAATATTTAATTATATAATTTATGAAGTAACTTTTCTTTGAAACATATACCATATATACTCGAGTATAAGCTGACCCGAATATAAGCCGTGGCACCTAATTTTACCACAAAAAACGGTGAAAATGTATTGACTCGAGTATAAGCCTAGGGTGGGAAATGCAGCAGCTACTGGACCCAACTGGACCACCGCGAGACCCAAAACAGGGGCTGCGAGCATGGTGCAGGGGCTGCGGACATAGTACAGGAGATGCAGGGCTGTGGGCACGGTACAGGAGATGGTTCAGGCATGGTACAGGAGATAGTACAGGCATGGCACAGGAGATGGTACAGGCATGGCACAGGAGATGGTTCAGGCATGGCACAGGAGATGGTACAGGCATGGCACAGGAGATGGTTCAGGCATGGTACAGGAGATGGTACAGGCATGGCACAGTAGATGGTACAGGCATGGCACAGATGGTACAGGAGATGCAGTGCTGCGGGCATGGTACAGGAGAATGTCCTGTACAATGCCCACAGCACTGCATCTCCTGAGGAGATGCAGGGGCTACGGAGGAGTCTCGCTTACCTTTCCACGCATGCGCCGTCTGCCCGGGAATAGCCGAACGTGTATGGGCTTTCCTGAGCGGCGGTGGCGCTGATCGGGGAAAAGGTAAGTGAGACTGTGACCCGAGTATAAGCTGAGGGGGGCTTTTTCAGCATAAAAAAACATGCTGAAAAAAGTTGGCTTATACTCGAGTATATACGGTACTTAAGTAGCAGCATATACACTTATAAAAATAACAATTGGGGATATTTACTGGCACTATCCTGATGGGACAAGCCAGCTTGTTATTACCGTAGGTGAAATGGCCTTCTATTGTCCATTCCATGGCAATGTGTAACAGCACATTGTTACATAGTGACATCGTTGAGGTTGAATAAAGACAATAGTCCATCCAGTTCAACTTGTGTAGGTTTGTATGGCCGTAATCATCTCTCATACCCCTGAATGTTCTGATCCTTGAGATGTACGTCCAAGAGTCTTTTGAAAGTAGTCATACTTCCCGCAGAAACCACCTCTTGTGGTGGAGAATTCCACAATCGTGTAGCCCTAACAGTAAAGAACCCCCTGCGTTGCCTGAGGTTAAAACGCTTCTCCTCTAATCGCATTGTATGCCCTCGAGTCCTCATGCAATCCTTGCCACTGAATAGCTTTTTTTCTATGCTGAGATCACCATTGAGGTATTTATAAATTGATATCATGTCCCCTCTCAGGTGTCTCTTCTCCAGGGAGAATAAATCAAGCGATTGCAGACGCTCTTCATAATTAAGGTCCTCCAATCCCCTAATTAGTTTAGTTGCCCTTCTCTGGATTCTCTCCAGCTCCAACACTTCCCTCCTGAGGACTGGTGACCAGAACTGGACAGAATACTCCAGATGCGGTCGGACCAGAGTTCTATAAAGTAGTAGGATTATAGTTTTGTCTCTGGAATACATCCCTTTCTTTATGCATGCTAATATTCTGCCTGCTTTGGCAGCTGCCGCTTGACATTGCATGCTATTGCCTAGTCTATCCTCTACTAAGACTCCCAGATCTTTCTCCATTTTTGATTCCCCCAAAGGTTCCCCCCCTAAAGTGTATTGTGCTTTTATGTTTTTAGTCCCCAAGTGCAAAACCTTACACTTCTCCACATGAAGCCTCATTTGCCATGTCGTTGCCCACTCTGTTATTTTGTTTAGGTCATTCTGTAGGATATCTGCTTCATGCTGTGCAGTTATTGCCCTGCCCAATTTTGTGTCATCTGCAAAAACTGATATAGAACTACTGATCCCGTCCTCAATGCTGTTTATGAATAAATTGAACAGGGTTGGTCCCAGGACTGAGCCTTGGAGGACCCCACTTACCACCCCAGACCAGTCTGAGTATGTGCTATTTATTACCACCCTTTGGACACGCCCTTTTAGCCAGTTCCGTATCCAAGAGCAAACCTTGCGGTCGATACCTGCAGACCTTATTTTATAAATTAAGTGCTTTTGGGGAACTGTATCAAACGCCTTAGCGAAATCCAGGTACACCACATCTACTGGTCTCCCCCTATCTAGCTCACAGCTCACCTCCTTGTAGAATGTTAAGAGATTGGTTTGACAAGAACACGCATTTGTAATCCCGTGCTGATTACTGCTGATGATGTTGTTGTCTTTAGCAAACTCTAAGATATAGTCCCTTATCATCCCCTCCAGAAGTTTACCTACTATCGATGTCAGACTTTCAGGCCTATAATTTCCCGGGACATGCCTCTGGCCTTTTTTTAATATCGGTATCATGTTAGCTTTCCTCCAATCCCCCAGGTACATTTCCTGTCATAATACTGTCAGCAAAGATCAGTAGCAGTGGTCTAGATATAACCTTACTAAGTTCTTTGAGTACTCTCGGATGTACGCCATCCAGGCCTGGTGATTTGTTTGTGTTAATTTTATCCAGCCTTTTCCTGATTTCACCCTCTGTTAGCCATAGCGGCAAGTCCTGTGTATTACTACTAACCATACAGTGATGGTCAGTGTACCCCTCCTTTTCCTGTATTAGAAAAGCCAAGCCTGCTTTATAGGTTCTTCAGAGATTGATAATAACAGTGGCTGGCTAGTTTTTTTTTTTTTTTTGTGAGCATTTTATGAATGGGAGAAGAGTTAAATAGGTGTTTATACTACTTTTATCTGCACATAAAGTATCAATCATAAAACATTGCAATAATACCATTAGAATTTGTGCATAATTTATTTATATAGGATTCGCTGTCAGCACTACTAAGGCAGAGACCAGACAATTTCAGCTAACCGGTAGGAAAATAGATAATGTTTTTTTGTGGCCATACCGCATATGCCCAGGTCCATCACTGATTAAAGTGACCCTGTTACGCTGTCACCACAAGTCACTTTTTAACTAAGCAGTAATGATCGACCGATATTGTTTTTTTCAGTGCCGATACCGATACCGATATTTTGGTCATCGGATATCGGTATCAGCCGATATTGGCCGATATTTTCTGACATTTAAAATTTTTTTAGTTTTTTATTTTTTATTTGTCACAGGTACTGTTGTGGAGGGATCTGGGGGTCTAAAAGACCCCAAACCCCTCCTCTGTATTTAAAAGCATTCAAAACAGCCAAGTTTGGCTGTTTTGAATGCTGTCATTTTTGGAATCTGGCACCGAATACCCAGAAGTGATGTCAGGGCATCACTTCCGGGTTTTTACATCGAGACCCGATTAGAGCCAAATGCGGCTTTGATCGGGTCTTCTCTTCGGCGGCCATAGAGGTAGGATGCCCAGGTCTTCCGGTAGGACGGGGGACCTGGGCGAGCCGCGGAAGGCGGCGGGAGGGGGGATGTCCCCTCCCGCTCCTTGTAATGACAGCCGAGCGGCTTCTCAGCCACATCGCTTGTCATTACAAGACAGCCGACCATTGTCTAAGGACGCCGGTACCGGGTTGATGCCTCTAGCTTCAGGCATCACTCAAGTTCAGCACTTTAATGGAATATTGGCAATATCGGTAACCTCAGGGGCCGATTCCGATATATATCGGGGAAAGTGCATATCGCTCCCCGATATATCAGCTTTGCCGATAATCGGTCGATCCCTACTAAGCACACCCTGCAAACGAGCAGCTAAAATTACCTACCAATGCCTGTGTCTTTAAACTCCCATGCCTTGCTTCTCTCTGGTCATTGCAGGTAATTAACTGTTCCAGGTGTGTCAATTACCTGCTATTCCTCACAAACTATAGTTCCTCCCATTAGCATTCTTCCTGGCAGCACATGTGCATACAGCAAAGACTATTTGGCTCCTAGTGCTGACCTTTCCTGTACAGGAAAATACATGACATCAAGACAAAGTCAGTGCTCAGACTAGCTGCATTTTATAATATATTTTAGTTATTATATAACTGTAATGTTCTTTTTCATATCTGTCTAGAGTAGTGTTCATGGCCCGGACTTAACCCGATCTTTTCCCCTGATCCCAAACCCCATTGAATTCAATGGTGACCCGAACTTTTGAGCACTAAAATGGCTCTAAAACAAACATGGAAAGGGATAGATGGCTGCAAATGGCAGCAACATCATCTTAAGAGCATGGCAAGTGCTCTGCAAACAAATGTGGATAGGGAAATAACTTAAAATAACATAAAAAACATAAAAATAAAAAATAATAATCTTGAATTATGTAGGAGGAGGATGAGGCCCATATGGAGTAGGAGGTTGAGTTGGCGGTGGATATGGCGGTGGATATGGCGGTGTAGGTGGAAGTGGCGGTAGAGGAGGAGGACGAGGTAGCCAACACTGACTGGTTTTGGTTTTTAATTAAATTTTTTTTTAAATTAGAGTACACCCCAAAAGAGTAAGAAAGATCAAATACAACAATGGCTGGGTAAGGCCGGTATACATGTCTATTCTGCACAAGGTACGGACAAGTCCTGTGGGATCCATGCCTGGTTCATTTTAATGAACGTGATCTTGTCCACATTGGCTCTGGACAGGCGGCTGCGCTTGTCTGTGATAATGCCCCCAGCCATGCTAAATACACGTTCAGATAATACACTGGCTGCAGGGCAGGGCAGACAAGCACCTCCAAGGCGTAAAGGGCAAGCTCAGGCCATGTGCCCACCTTGGAGACCCAGAAGTTGAAGGGGGCAGACCCGTCATTCAGTATGTCTTGCCGTGTGCACACATACTGCTCCACCATGTTAGTGAAATGCTGCTTCTTGCTAAGACGTTCCATATTAGCTGGTGGTGCTGCTGCTTGTTGTGGCGTGCTGACATGTGGAAAGCTTTTCCACATTTCGGCCATACTAACCCTGCCTTATGAGGTGCTGGTGGTGCCCTGGCTGCGTTGGCGACCTCTTCCTCCTCCTCTTCCTTGGCCTTGTGCTTCCACTGTGCCCCCGCTGTCAGGTGGGAATGCCACCAGCAGCGCATCTACCAGTGTGTGCTTGTACTCACGCATCTTCCGATCACGCCAGTGAGGGAATTAAGGATGGTATGTTGTCCTTGTAAAGGGGATCCAGCAGGGTGGCCACCCAGTAATCAGCACAAGTTACAATGTGGGAAACTCGGCGGTCGTTGCAGAGACACTGCAGCATGTAATCGCTCATGTGTGCTAGGCTGCCCAGAGGCAACAAAAAGCTGTCCTCTGTGGGAGGTGTATCCTCTGTGTCCTCCGTATCCCCCCAGCCACGCACCAGTGATGGCCATGAGCTGGCCTGGGTGCCACCCTGCTGTGAACATGGTTCCATCTCCTCCTCCATCTCCTCATCCTCGTCATCCTCCAGAACTGTGCCCCTGCTGGACAATTGTGTCCCTGACGTTTGTGGATGCAGGAACCCACCCTCGGAGCCACTTGTGAATGACTGCCCTGAAAGCCTTGGAAATGATACCTCTTCCTCCTCCTCCTCCTCATCCTGTGCCACATCCTCTTCCCTCATCGCCCGAAGTGTTTTTTCAAGAAGGCATAGAAGTGGCATAATTAAGCTGAGAACTCCGTCATCGGCAATGGCCATGTTGGTGGAGTACTCGAAACAGCGCAACAAGGCACACAGGTCTTGCATGGAGGCCCAGTTATTGGTGGTGAAGTGGTGCTGTTCCGCAGAGCGACTCACGCGTGCGTGCTGCAGCTGAAACTCCGCTATGGCCTGCTGCTGCTCGCACAGTCTTGCTAGCATGTGCAAGGTGGAGTGGCGGTGAGTGGGAAGGCTGAAGTTACGTTGCAACACCGATAGCAGCAGGGTGAGAACGCCGAAAGTGCGCACAGACGGCCCGCACTTTCTGCAGCAGCTCTGACATATCGGGGTAATTTCTAAGGAACCTCTGCACCACCAAATTCAGCACATGCGCCAGGCAAGGGATGTGTGTCAAACCGGCTAGGCCCAGAGCTGCTACGAGATTTCGCCCATTATTGCACACCACCAGGCCGGGCTTGAGGCTCACTGGCAGAAACCACTCATCGGTCAGCTGTTGAATGCCCCATCCACAACTCCTGCGTGGTGTGTAGTTTTTCCCCCAAACAGGCAAGTTTTAAAACTGCCTGCTGTCTTTTACCCCTGGCTGTGCTGAAGTTGGTGGTGAAGGTGTTACGCTGACCAGAAGAGGAGGCGGTAGAGGATGAGGAAACGGAGTAGGAGGAGTTAGGAACAGGAGGCAAACTGAAGCGCCCTGCAATCCTCCGTGGTGGAAGGACATGCGCCAAACTGCTATCTGTCTCAGGCCCAGCCGCCACTGCATTTACCCAGTGTGCTGTTAGGGAGATATAACGTCCCTGACCGTACTTACTGGTCCACGTATCCGTAGTTAGGTGGACCTTGCCACAGATGGCGTTGCACAGTGCACACCTGATTTTGTCACCTACTTGGTTGTGCAGGGAAGGGATGGCTTGCCTGGGAAAGTAGTGGCGGCTGGGTACGACATACTGTGGGACAGCCACCGCCATAAGGCTATTAAAACTCTGCCTCTCCACCAGCCGGAATGACAGCATTTCAAAGGCCAGGAATTTTGAAATGCTGGCATTCAGGGCCAGGGATAGTGGGTGGGTAGGAGGGTACTTCCTCTTCCGCTCCAGTGTTTGGGAGATAGAAAGCTGAACGCTTCCACGGGACATTGTGGAGATGGTTGTTGGTGACCCAGGTGGTGGTGTTGCTGGTGGATCCTCTGTTTGCGGGGTGGCAGGTGCTACTGTTGCTACAGAGGTGGATGAAGAGGCCGAGACTGCAGCAGCAGAAGAGGAAGCAGGAGGAGCCAGAGACCTTTCTTAGTTTTTGAGGTGTGCACTCCACTGCAGCTCGTGCTTTGCACTTAGATGCCTGGTCATTCAGGTTGTGCTCAGGTTGAGAAGGTTTATGCCTCACTTCAGGCTCTGATTGCACAGCGTGCAAACCACTCGTGTCCTGTCATCATCACATTGTCTGAAGAACTGCCATGCTAGGGAACTCCTTTGAGCTGGCTTTGGTGGGCTCGGTCCCTTGCTGCATTGGGCAGTAGCAGGCATAGTGTCTAGGGCATGGCCGCTCCGCTTTTGCACCCTGCTCCATCTTCTGCTGTGCTGGTGGCTCTGTGCGACCACCGCCTCTTCCTCCAAATGACTCAGGTCACCTGCATGACGTTCATTCCATGTGGGGTCAAGGACCTCATCGTCCTCCACATCGTCTTCCAGCCAGTCTTCACCCCTGCCCTCCTTGTCGGTCTCCACAATTCGGAATTCCGCAGCAGTTGGCACCTGTGTTTTGTCATCATCCGAGACGTGCTGTGATGGTCCTCCCATGTACTCATCTTGAGACATAAGTGGTTGGGCATCGGTGCACTTAATCTCTTCCACTTCTGGGGCAGGGCTAGGTGGATGGCCCTGGGAAACCATGCTAACAGAGTCATCAAAAAGAAGAAGAGACTGCTGCATGACTTGGGGCTCAGACTGCTTGGCTGATTTGCAAGGGGGTGAGGTGAAAGATTGATAGACATCGGCTGCAGGTGCCAACTCTGACCTTTCAGCAGAAGACTGGTTGGGAGACAATGTGAAGGAACTGGAGGCACTGTCAGCAACCCAATCTACTATCGCCTGTACTTGTTCTGGCCTCAACATTTGTAGAGGCACATTAGGCCCTGCCAAATACTGCTGCAGGTTCTGTCGCCTACTCGCAGCTGAGAAAGGTGTTTCACCTGTGCGTGTAGCTGGCACAGATTGACCACGTCCTCTCCTTGCAACAGGAGCTCCACCAACAACACCACGACCCAGGCCACATCCCTTATTTGACCTTCTCCTCATATTTATTGAATTTTGGATCTTCCCCTAAATGGGTTTTTATTGATAAGCGGAATACAACAGCAGTATCCAAAGGGTGTATCTCACTGTAACATATGCAGACTAGGCCACAATTACATTTTTTCCCCTAAATGGGTTTTTATTGCAAAGCAGAATACAACAGCAGTATCCAAAGGGTGTATTTCACTGTACCATATGCAGACCAGGCTGCAAATTATTTTTTTCTCCTAAATGGGTTTTTATTGATAAGCAGAATACAACAGTATGCAAAGGGTGTATCTCACTGTAACATATGCAGACTAGGCTGCAATTACATTTTTTTCCCCTAAAAGGGTTTTTATGGATAAGCGGAATACAACAGCAGTATCCAAAGGGTGTATCTCACTGTAACATATGCAGACTAGGCCGCAATTACATTTTTTTCCCCTAAATGGGTTTTTATTGATAAGCGGAATACAGCAGCAGTATCCAAAGGGTGTATCTCACTGTACCATATGCAGACTAGGCTGCAATTTATTTTTTATCCCCTAAATGGGTTTTTATTGCAAAGCGGAATACAACAACAGTATGCACAGGATGTATCTCACTGTACCATGTGTACACTAGGCTGCAAATTATTTTTTTTCCCCTAAATGGGTTTTTATTGATAAGCGGAATACAACAGTATACAAAGGGTGTATCTCACTGTAACATATGCAGACTAGGCTGCAATTACATTTTTTTCCCCTAAATGGGTTTTTATTGCAAAGCGGAATACAACAACAGTATGCACAGGATGTATCTCACTGTAACATATGAATGAAAAACTGAAAAATAATTGTCCCCTTAATTGGTTCTTGTTGAATAGCAGGTTTTGAACTGCAGTGTCTAAACGCTGTAAGTCACAGTAAAATATGAAGGAAAAAATGTTTTTTTTTTTAAATCCAGATTAAGCAGACACATATGCACTGAGCTTGCATTACATGGCCGCTACATGCCACACGTCTAACAGGTTGGATACTGTTGTTGTTCTATTCCGCTATTGAACAAAAAAACCCATTTGAATGAAAAACAGAAAAATATTTTTTTTTTCCCTAAATACTGAAAAATAATTATTTTTGCCTTACATTGGTGCTTTTTGAAGAGCATATTAGAAAAAGCAGTGTCTAAACACTGTATGTCTAAGTGAAATATGAAGGAAAAAAGTTTTTTTCTTTTCTAAATGCAGATTAAAAAAAAATTCTCCCTCCTCCTCCTCACTGGGCTCAGGTCAGGGTAAAAAGATCGTGCACTGCACCCCCACACAATACAATCAATGTAGATCGCTGTCTGATTAAAGAGATTCTTCCTATTCTTTCCCTGAAAGCAATCTCCAGCCTGCCCCTACAATAATCTCCTATCTCTCCCTCAGGGCAAAAAGATTGTGCACTGCACCCCCACACAATCAAATCAATGTAGACCGCTGTCTGATTAAAGAAGATTCTTCCTATGCTTTCCCTCAAAGCAATCTCCAGCCTGACCCTACAATAATCTCCTATCTCTCCCTCCGGGCAAAAAGATTGTGCACTGCACCCCCACACAATAAAATCAATGTAGATTGCTGTCTGATTAAAGAAGATTCTTCCTATTCTTTCCCTGAACGCAATCTCCAGCCTGCCCCTACAATAATCTCCTATCTCTCCCTCAGCAGCAGCATCAGGAACCTCTCCGTAGTATAGTTATAGCAGAGTGACGCACGGCGCTATGTGACTCCAGCTTATATAGAGTCTGGGTCACATGCTGCACTGGCCAATCACAGCCAAGCCATTAGTAGGCATGGCTGTGATGGCTTCTAAGGGCACACTAGTTAAACTCTTGCTGATTGGCTGCCTTGCACCTGTTGAAACCACGCCAAGACATGAAATAACATTACCGAACAACGGACAGTATCCCGAACATACAGTGAAATGTTCGGGTCCGTGTCCGGGTACCAAATACCCAAAAGTCCGGTACGATCCCAAACAATACAGTCCGGGTTCGCTCAATCCTACCCATGAGCCATTGTAAAACTCTGACATTAATAGACATGACTAGGCATGAAGGGAATTGTAGTTCCTGAACAACCGGAGGGCCATAGTTTGAAAACCTCTGCTCTAGAGGAACCACATTCTAAAATGTAAAAAACGTATGTTAAAAAAAAAATAAAAAATGTAAAAACGATTCTAATAGCTTTACAGAATGCAACAACATCCACATGTAGGACACCCAGAGTTAGAGGTGATTTATTCTTCCAAAGCAAATACATTTTGCTCATTGGTACTCAAATGTTTCTCTTCTCCCTCAATTTCTCCCCATCGGTCAGCTAATGTACACCCCAGTGCTGAAGGAGAGGGGCACAGGAGGGTCAAACAAGGATCCCATAAAGGCTACAGACATCCTCCTTATTAAATGATGACGTCATTGGTTGTTGGGATGCCAGTGTCTAGAAAGTCATAATGGTTCATTATGAAAACCTGTGGCTTGTGTAACCTAAAGGCAGGCTTGATCCACTTGCTGGCTTGTATGCAGTTTTTAGGCATTTTACCAAGGATAAACCTCAAGGCACCCCAGAGTGCCTGGGCACCCTGGTTGAAAAAGGCTGGTCTAGAGTTCAGCTTTAAAGGGGACCTTTTACTCGCTTTACAGGTTTGAATAAATACATTTCTAGTATGTCACAATATACAGCAGCAGTATAGTTTTAAAAAAAATCTGTATCTGCTCCATTGCAGTGAATTTGCCTAGGTTGAGATGACGTCATCTGCTGCAAGCAGGAGGAAGCATTTCTTTAATCTCCTCTTACCCTGTGACCAGACTTTGTAGCAGTTCACCTGACAAGAGGCTGCAGCAGGGGCTGATTTGTGTCAGGCATTAGGACTTACATAATTCTGTCATCCTTTAGCCAGTATATGGGTCCAGGAAGTAAGTGATGACCCTGGGTGATGCCTGGACAAAGATGGATCTATCCCTCTTTGGAGGAAAGCAGATGAAAGCATTGTGAGAAGTGCTGTGACCTATGTGAGAAATAATAAAACCTGGAAGTGTTATATTTACACACTTAACCAGCAGGCACTTAACATGAAAAAATATATCTCAAAACTAAGCCCACTTTAAGGTCCTACGTTTAAAGTAAACATTTGTTAATTTCTATGACATTTTTAACTTTTATTATAAGGCATAGAGAAACATAAGTTTTATTAAATGTTATAATTAAATAGTTGATGCTGAAGGACAACATTATTTCTCAAGGATAGAATACATTTACCAGAATTGCTGTCTTTGCTTGGCAAACATATTTTCATTTTCCTATATGCTATGGTCAGACATGTTGCATGCATTGACTCATCTTTTTTATTTTGTAAAGTAAATGATAAGGTGTTTATGTGCATTTAATAAGGCAAAGGAACTTAATTTGTACGTGTACACTTGAACCATGCAGTTACCCTCCCACAAAAATTTAGCATTTTTAAAAATTCAAATTAAGGCAGGGGATATTTGTCTAGAATAACTAATGTAGCTGCTACCCCCAAAAGAGCTGCTGATGTCTGGGTTCCCATGTTCCTTCTGTTAGCAACCCATGTTGCACTCTGACACACTGGCTGATAGAAGAGTTATTTTTTGAGGCACATTAAAAAGAGGCAATAAACAATGAATATAATAGCGCAATTTACAAATGCCTAAATCATGTATAACAACCTGGATTTAAGGGCAAAGTTTATACCTCCTCGGCCCTGACTTAAGGCCCTAAAATATGGGAGATACACACAAGGGTGACCATCCTAATCACCCTCCCACTGGCCATTGGTAAATAGCTGTTGGCAACTGGCAATGGGGCCTAAAAACCTATGTTGGGGTGCTTTTAACAGAGGTTTGTTTAAACGAATTGAAAAAGATTAAGAGAGGTGCATGGAAGCCAGGCAGCCCCAGTCTGATGTACTCACCCTCCAGTCTGCCACCAACCAAGAAGACCTGTCTCATGATATAAGTAAAGAACAGGGTTTTAGTTGACACACATTTGCAAACGCATGTGTAAGCTGCAGGGCCACTACACGGCACCCTGTTTTACCTGCAGTCCTAACACTTTTAATTTGAGTGTCTCCACACTGGGAGCACATGGCTGCTAATGGATGGATAGGAGGCAGGGGGGAGGGAGCATTATATCATGAGACAGGTCTACTTGGTTGGTGGCAGACTGGAGGGTGAGTACATCAGACTGGGGCTGGCTGGCTTCCATGCACCTCTCTTAATCCTTTTCAATTCGTTTTTTCTGATACAGGGATGGAGACACTGGGCATACCTGCTGGTGTCCCACCTAAAGTCCCACATAGCCCACATTGTTTAACAGAGGTTTGTAATCCCTGTGATAAAAATAATTACTCCTCACAATCAATCTCTGGAGTTCCCAGAAAGGAAGGTGTTGCGCTGTCCCTTTAATGTACAGTAATATTAATGTATCAAAGATCTGTGGTAAAGGGCTCTCATCACTCTGGAGTCCGCCACATACATTCCTCCCTTTTCTGGGGTGTTTGGAACAGAGTCACTGGATACAAGAGCTAGGCTGACTCTTAAATGTAATGGTGGCAGTCTGGACAACAGCAACAGCAACCCTGGATGAAGCAACAAATGTCCTTAAAACAAACACACTCTTCCACAGTATGCTGGGCCTTCTGGTCACACAACAATGTAGATTTATACACCACAACTTTAGGGGATCCCACACAGGAAGGGAAACAATCATCTGGCTCAAGCCTTGTTGGCCTCACCACTGAACAGTCCTTGTCACACAAATACATAGCAGACACTACAGCAACAGGACACAGTCACAGCACCTGTGCTTCTTTTCCATTTCTCCGCATGTTCCCGGCAACTCATGGTGGCAAATAGTGCATAGAGGTTCTCTGTTATTCTCTGTCCCTTGCAGCCTCAGTCATCCATACCTCTCCTCCAGCCACCCAGACACAATCCTCCTGGGACTTGTAGTCTCACACAGTCTTTGTTTTTATTCAGGGCTGCTTCCAGAGAACTACACTCCCACCATGCACTGAAAGGGGACAGCTTTTCCTCCTTAGGTTGTGACTACAGCAAATAACAGGCCCTCCCTCTGCAGTCCAGCTATGGGTGGGGCTTAATGGTGTTGGCAGCCAGTCAGAATTCTCCTACCCACCCAGCCAATAAGAAGTCCTCCTTTGCTCATTGTTAGGGGCTGATCCTGCCCCTTAGCTGCACTGGCAGGCAATCATAGTTCTTGCAGAGACGGGCTTAGTGCATTCTCCAATACTGCAGCAACAGCCAATCTGGGGTACCCCTCAGAGGAGAGAAAAGTCCCTGTATAGTCTTTCTTCCCAGCATTGCTGGGAAGCTATTAAAGGCACCCCAGCTGGTGCTACTGTCATCTATGTATCATGGACTTTGGTAAGGTGGTCATACCTAACACATGTGCTATTTTTTAAGACTGTACATATTTTCATGCAATCTCTTCACGTCCAAATGTAGAAAAATGGACCCATAGATGTTAATTAGTAGAAAACTATTGTAAAATTTTTTAACATAAACAAACTTTCTGCTGGGCCTTGAGCAGCAGAATTTCCTGGGGTGGCATGCAAACATTCGCACATCATGTTGCTGACTCTCATTAACAAATTGTCATGTATAATATAGGCTTGCACACTGCCTCCCTGTCCTCCAGTGCTATTTGTCGGGGTCCATGTTGTTTACCTTGCTTAGTATGTTCATATTTGTTGATGGCATAGTATATCATGTATTAGCAGTTTTCATACTCTGTGTTTGTACAGCTAGAACTAAACTTCTGGCACAGAAAAGGGACAGTTCTCCATTATCTTCTAATTCATTGTTCTTGGCAGAGTGGGCAATGGGTCTCTTTCAGCGTCTCATTCTCTAGCTCCAGTATACCATGTGTAGTTATGATATCCAAATTCCTAGTATAATACTAAGGCTAGCTAAGAGACTGGAGTATAGGGTTGCTGCTCAAGACAGTTTGCCTAGTGGGCAGGACTAATAATCATGGCACTAGTTGAAGCTTGGAATGCACTAGGCATATACTGGTTGCTATTAAGGAGACTCAAAAGAGACTCATAAGATTCCCAATCTGTGATTGCATATCTAAAGACATCCACTGATTAGTGTGCAATAGATTTGTAGGTATTACCTGGAGATGCTCGAAAAACAGCAGAGTTCAGCTCATCCATGCAGTTATTTTGCTTAACTGACTCAAACAGGGTTCAAGAGTTCATAAACACATATGCATTTCGTAATCGTCTGCAGAAATGGCCAACCTTTATGGATGTTTCTTTCCCTAAAATAGCTATTCACTCAGGGAATTTCACAACTGTTGATGCTGGCTGAAGATACAGCTCTGAGGGCCAGAAGAAAGAACAGGACTACATGAAATGAAAAGAATCTTCTAACAATAAAATATAGCCTTTTAAGAGTATTCAATCCTGTAGGCGTTGCATCACTGCATGAGAATTCCTGATCAACCCTGCAACTAAGTTTCCTGTCTATAACCTCTCATCTGCACCTATCCCCCAAATCCTATAACCAGTGTTGCCAACCTCCTGCAGCATTTTTTACTGACAAAACATGGAAAATTTACTGACGGAGCACATTTTTTACTAACAACCTTAAAAATGACAGAACTCCTATTGAAAACTAAGACTATTGATATTTAAACAGTATAAACACAATATGGAAACACTGACAATACCCATAACAGGTAATTTGCATGGTTTATACTTACAAAGTAACACAGAATGACAAATTATAGGCCCCTGATATTTACAAATAGTTGTAAAAATCTCTGACTTTTACAAACTGTCTGTAAATTTGCTGACAATTGGCAACCATGTGTATAACCCCCATTTTGTACACCATGCACCCTCTTGTTCAGAAGAAGTGATTTAGTTGCACACTTGTTAAGGCTGTGAAATATTGCTAGGTAGGTCCAGCTGCAGGGACCAGGTTTCAAGAGCAGTCTTGTAAATACTTGATTCTACACCGCTGGAAACATACCTCCCAACTGTCCCCGATTTTAGCTGTTTGCTCAGTTGCCCATTCATGACAATGAGCCAGTGGGATTTGCAAATAAATGATCCCTTTAATTTTTATGTGAATTAGCCATTGGATTTGAATGTCAAAAAGAGTCCCAACTCATTCATATGCAGATTCTGCAGCTTATTCATGCGCGTGTGTGTGGTGTAGGGTAAGCAGTAACTCCTTTGGGGAAAAGCCAGGTTCTGGTCTGGCATTGGAGAGGAAGTGAAAGAACTGGTGTGAGAGTGCAAGCAAGCTGTAAACAAGGGGTGTGGGGGTGCAGGGGAGCTGTGTTTATGTAAGCTGTGGACAAGGGGTTCAGGGGTGCAGGTGAGCTTTGGATAAGGAAGCCAAATGGTGGAGGGGCTGTGGATGAGGGTGCAGAGTCAGGCAGTGGAAACGAGATGCAGAGGTCAGTAGTGAAACAATATTGGAGTTATTACTGACACCAATGCTGGGGATTATTACTGAACCCACTGACACTAATGCAGAGGGTTATTACTGCACCCACTGACACCAATGCTGCAGGTTATTACTGCATCCACTGACACCAATACTGAGGGTTAATATTGTGGCCAATTACACCAGTGCTAGCGGGTAATATTCAATAACATGATGGGGGCTTAAGTTATTCCCACTTTCATCTTCAGAATAGCTCTAGGTCCTGTTTTGTAAAAAACATAGCATCTGTCAGCTATATATAGAACAACTTAGTGTATAGCCCATGCTCTTTTTTTGGCTTTATTCCTAAGAAGAATCCAGCAGAAAGCCAGTAACTTCATTGTTGCTGAAGTCAAGGTCTCTGAGAAATTATTCCCATTCTGGTATCCTTGCGTGGTAAATAGTAATGCTTTGAGGTTTATCTACAAGAAAAGCTTTTACGTTTTCAAATTGAGAATATCAATCAGTTTTTTTAACCCTAACTAAAATTTAGTTTTCTACATTGTGTATCATAAACTATTGCCTTTGTTTTTGGCTGTTTGGAACTTCTTTTTGTCTACATGCATGTTCACCAGCAACTGATACATTTCTCAGGGTGGGCTTCCTGATGGTTCCAATAGTGAAAAATGTCTGTGCAATGTGCATCAGCACACCACTTGTATTCTTCAATGGGGGAGCATATGACATGTTGCCGATGCAGGAGCACAGTGACAGAGTGTTATTATCCTTTTAGCAAGAAGAGCCTGCACAAGGACCTTCATAGAGGATCACCAGGTATTATCTGAATATTGAAACATTTTAAAAATTACTTTTGAAATTACTTTGCCATGTTAAAAGAGATGTATGGGATTCTTTTTTTACCCATTCATACTTACCTAGGTGGATGCAGCATCAGTCCGATGCTGCATCTGTCTCCTCTACACTGAGAACTGAGCGATCAAACACCCCTGATCGCTCAGTTCTGACTGTCAGTAACAGCTCTCTGCTGAGCTCCCTTCTTTCTCGTTGGAGCGCTGGGGCGGGGAGCGGCCAGGTCCAGCTCTCAGCGAATCGCCTGTACTGACTTCTGTGACGTTAGCAGAGAGCGGACTTCAGTCACACTTCTGTGATCCAAAAGAGCTTCGGCTGTACATCTCCTTTAAAGCTTACATAAAATTAGATTTATATATACACACAACAATTTGTCACTGTCAAATTTAAATTGGAAACAGTGGCATGGAAAGTTATTTCCACAATAGCTTTTTATAATATAAAGGATTTGATGGACTAGCAAATATCTACCCATCCATGAATGCAGCTATTAACTATTTGACTGTTATCAAACATCATTTTCATATATAGTTATTATAAAAAGTATTGACCCCTTTGGAGTTTTTCATGTTTTTATAGAAACTTTATATTCAGTGGATTGTGTGGAGTCTGTTCACAAGGCTTGTACAGCAGGAGCCAGGCAGACAGATGCAGAATTAGGATCAGGTTCAAGGTCAGGAACAGGCAGAACTCGATAACGTTCTGGCAGTGGGGCAGCAAATCAGGAAGCAGAGATGTAGTCATAAATCCAAGCCGGGTTGGTAGAATAAGTGAGAAGCAGATATAACCGGCAGGGGTGATCCAAGAGACCTTTCAGACATAGCCGGTTAGGAACAAGGTTAGCAGACATGGATTAGAATCAGGAACACAGGAACCAAAGCTGAAGACAAACCAGCACTGGACCCAGGCAAACTCAGTTTAAATAGGCTGCTGGGTGCCAGAATCTGCGCATTCAAGTCCTTGCTCATCTTGGGCTTCTATGCTCATGACTCTGCACATGCACATGAAAATGAGCATCTTCTGAAATGGGAATGCGCATCTGCTGAACGGAAATGAGCATCTGCTGAACAGAAATGAACATCTACTGAATGGGAATGAGTATCTGCCGAACAGGAATGAGCACCTGCTGCACAAGAATGAGCACCTGCTGCACAAGATCCCCGACAGGGCTCCATAGAAGGGTACTTTGGTTCACATGTCATGTGAATCGGATGTGCTTCAAAACGCATTCAATTCACATACGTGTAAACCAATCCTTACTCATCTAAGGCTCATCATGTCTTCAATGTCTTTTAGAGCAATTTCATGTGTCAATTGGTGGATGCCCCAAAGAGAAAACATTCTCAACTAGACTCATAGAGTAATTATGTTCACTGTAAATCATGGGAAAATGAGACACCGGGGCAGGACAAGAACACTAAATTTCAAAATAGCCATCTTTACTGGGAGTATTTTAGTAACATGTTAAATAATAGCTTTAGCCAGTGCATTCCAATGAGCAACAACTATATAAAAAAAACAAAAAAAAAGAACTACAGGTAAACCTGGGTGGCTAAATTATAGTGTAAAACGGAATGTTAACAATAAAAACTTGTCCTTTAAAAATATAAGGCCAAAGGGTTACCATTGGCATTCTAACACTACAAGGAATGCAATAAGAAATGTAAGAGCGCGATCAGAGCAGCTAAAATAGACAATGAGAAACATATAGTAGAGGAGAGTAAAAAAATCCCCTAAATTTAAAAATATATTAATATAAAAATCCAAGGTCATAGCATATTGCCATCAAAAAAGATAATCAGGGGAAGTTGGTTACAAGTGACAGGGAGAAGGCAACTGTATTAAATATATTTTTTTCCTCAGTTTTATTTAGGAAAATGGGGGGGGGGGGGTAATAAACAAGACAGTATTAGTGATGCAACATTAAATGTACCCTTGTGGCTAACAGCCAGTGGGGAAAAGCTTGAAAAACTGAATTAACCACCAGAACCAGATGACTTACACCTGAGAGTCCTCAAAGAACTTAGCCATGTTATAGCCAGGACATTATTCCTAATCTTTAAGAACAGCTTATTGACTGGAATGGTATAAGCTGATTGGTAAAAAAGTAAAAAAGCTAACATGGTACCAATATTCAAAAAGGACATGCAGGACCAATTGCGCTTGACACATTGCATCCCAGTGAGACTTCCTCAAAAGCTAGGGATCAATAGGCAACTGAGAGCTTTAAATAGGTTCTTCTGAGGAAGTCCCACTGATACGCAGTTGTTGTTCGGTAACATCAACATACTACTGGGAGGAGTTTTGGGCAAAGTGAGTTTTTGGAAGAACTAAATGGCTGCAGTAGTTGCAGTAAGACCAGGCAGTGGAGTCAATGCAATGTTTCCATAACATGCGGTATTACAAGTTCTGTTTATGTGAGTATTATTTTTGAGGCCAATAAATTTTATTTTATATGAAGAGCATTAGATGATCCTTTTATATTTTTTTTTAGTAATTGCTGTATGTGGTAAAGGCTGCAGTATCAAGCAAGGAGATGTCTCCCTAAAAGGAGGATTTTGTGCATCAGCTGGCATTCCACAAGGAGAGCGTGATTGTAGGCTTGGCTATATCTTTACGATGTGTTTATCAATCTTCTCTCTCCCTTGCTCTCTCTTAATTACTGGCAGTGCGTGCATTTAGTGCACATGTGTGATGATCAAGGGTGACACTGAATGGAGTGCACTTGTTATGAACATTTATGATCGCTTTAATTTCTGTGGATACTTAAATGAACTTTTAAGAGCTTGTAACTGTGACGGGAGCCACTTTGGGCGGGGGGGCTCTTGGAACCCAGCATACCTTAGAGAGGTTGGGAAACTCCTGTTTCAGCTCTCCAGGCCCCTCTTATGTGTACGTTATCCTATGTCTTTTAGGGGCATAGGGTGACTGAGAAAATGAGGGACAAATACTTAATGGACACTGAGAATGTGGTTTGGATTACTTCAAATGGGACAGTAATATTTATCGACACTATCCCTCAAGAAATATATAAAGACTTCCTGTTTTTTTTTATTCTGAACTATACATGTTCATTGACAGAGCTGGTCACATTGATCTCTGTTTCATGTACTCCAATGTAGGACCCGGACAGTCTGTTACTGGTGGTCTCCTGCTATTGTCTGTGTATTAAGGTGTTATGTGTTTTCTGCTAAGCATGTCTTAGCTCATGTTAACAAAATCACTGTCAGCTATTAGTTGCTAGTGGGGAAGTAGTATACTGTTTGAGTTAGTTGTTCCTTAGGTATGTAAATTCAATTTCTGTATAAAATTTCATCTACATACAAAAATGTAAATCAGGCTCACCTGACATGGTGGGGTATATAATCTGTGTGAGTTTGTTCAATAAACAGTTCCAGTCTTACAGCTGAGCTAGTCCCGTCTTGTTCTTGGTTGCAATATGCGGCTATAATATCTGATATCTATGTTCAGATTGGAGGATGTGGTATACTGACAGAAGCACTCAAGTGGAGTGTGGGACAGTTACGTCACAATAACCACACATTATTGGAGCACATACATTTCTGACACTTTTGGATGGAGTCCCATTTGAAGTGGTTTTTTTTTTTTTACTAGTTTTGTATCATGAATATTATAGCAACTTATTTGATGTCATTGTTTTAGTTAAGAGATTTATTAGTATTTTTTTGGCGGAAACACCGTATATTCACATTTTGATTTCATCACTATAAGAAGTTAAGAAATGGAGCGCTACACTTGTTTATTATATAAATTCCTCAGGAAGGATGTGCTGGAATTGAAGAGAGTCCAGAGAAGGGCAAGAAAGTTAATAAGGGGGCTGGAGGACCTCAGTTATGAGGAATGACTACAAACGTAAAATGTATTCTTCCTGGAGAAGAGACACAAAAAATGAGATATGATCACATTATACAAATACCTAATGGGGAATCTAGCATAGAAACTACTCAGTCTTAGGTCTCTTAACCACTTGCCGACCGCCGCACGACTATCTACAGCGGCGGTCAGCCCCTCACAGGCAAAGTGACGTAGGTCTACGTCGCTCGCCTGTGAGGGTTTAGGGAGCGAGCGCGCGCCGCCGGAGGCGCGCTCCCGCTCCCGCGTGGTGACGGACCCCCCGCGCGTGTGACCGGCGGACCCGATCGCCGCCGGCCACTCTGCGATCGGCGGGGGAGAGGGAGAAAGTCAGGCAGCTTGTGTAAACAAGCTGCCTGTCATTCTCCTCTCTGTATGAGAGATGATCACATGGATCTACTATGTAGATCCATTGATCACTCTGCATACAGTTGAAGCCACAGCCAATCACAGTTAGAGTCACGCCCCTAGGGACACACACAGCCCCTCCCTCTCAAATAAAGTTAACCCCTTCACTACCAGTGTATTTTTACAGTAACAGTGCATATATATAGCACTGATTACTGTAGAAATGTCACTGGTAACCCCAAAAGTGTCAAAAATGTCAGTCAAGGGTCCGATCTGTCCGCCGCAATGTCGCAGTACCGCAAAAAAAATCGCAGATCGCCGCCATTACGCGTTAAAAAAAAAAACAACAAAAATGACAAAAATCTTTCCCTTTGTTAGTAAACGCAATAACTTTTGCGCAAACCAATCAAAATACGCTTTTTGCGATTTTTTTTACCAAACATAGGTAGCATAAAACAAATTGGCCGAAAATATTAAAAAATTTTGATTTTTACATTTTTTTTGGGGGAATTTCATATAAAAAAAAGGGAAAAATATTGCTATTTTTGCAAAATTTACGCTCTTTTTTTGTTTATAGCGCGTGATCAAAAAATCGCACAGGTGATCAAATACCGCCAAAAGAAAGCTCTGTTTGTGGGAAAAAAAGGACGCCAAATTCGTTTAGGTACAGCGTCGCACGACCGCGCAATTGTCCGTTAAAGTCACGCAGTGCCGAATCGCAAAATACCCTCTGGTCGTTTAGCAGCCAAATCCTCCGGGGCTTAAGTGGTTAAGAAGACATGCAGCTATTAATGAATATGGATTGGAAGCATTTTAACCTTAAACTGTGTAAGGGGTTCTTTACTGTTATAGGGGTAATGATGTGGAACACCCTCCCACAGTTGGTGATATCAGTGGGGCATGCCAATAGGTTAGTAAAACTTTTAGATGGGCTCTCAGCATTTGCAATATTTAGGGACTTGGGAAATGGTAGTGACACAAACACACACATTGAACTGGATGGACTGGTGTCTTTATTCAACCTTACCAACTATGTAAACACGTAAGTGTTGGATGCACATCATTGCTGTGGATCTGCTTGCTGATAGTAACAACATTGGACAATGCCTACACAATGGGGTGAGTTTATTAAAGGCAAATAGATTGTGAACTTTGCAAGTGCAGTTGCACTTATTTTTTCCCAGAGCTTAATGAATGTAGTAAAGCTCTGCTGATTTCCATCATCCAATCATGTGCAAGCAAATATGATTTTTTTGTTTTGTTTTGTTTTCCTTGCACCTGATTAAGAATTCTTTATAAAGTGAAGCTTTACTACAATCACCGAGCTTCAGAGCTTGTAGTCTCACCATTTGACAGGTTGACAGTGCAGAAGCACAACTGTGACACAGTTCTCATCTTATAATAGAAAGTGCCTCAACAAGGAACTTTGGTTAGTCGGTTATTATTTGAATTTTGTAAGGGGGGATGGGTGCGCTGATAGTGTGTTGAAGCTGCTCCCGGTATTCAGTGCTTTTGAATATAGGTAAATGTATATGTGGTGTGGGGTGCGCTAAACAACAAATAAATAATAAATATATAACATAATGTTTATTATGTATTCGGTCTGACCAGACTATCGAGGTTGAGCAACCCTCCCCACCCCCCCACACACACCTGTACTCAATCAGTGTCCACCATCAAGTGGATATAGGAGGAGTCCCCTGTAGTGCATTTGCACATCCTTCCCAGCAAGGAGTATTATCTCCAAGGGTTAGAAAGGCTGGGTTCATCTCTTTTTCATGGATAGTGTAGGACCCACTGATAATGGGGTACTTTTACGCAGTAGTGGGCTTGAGCACGATATGGCCATATGGTGGGACCAAACCCCCATTTTTATTTATGGATTGTCTTCAGATTTGGTAGTTATTTCTTTCGCATTTGCGCGCTATTCTTTTTTAATACACATGTCTTTTGGTTCATAGCTGCAGCAGCTTTAGAAATACATGGGTATGCTCCCCCAAATTTTTTGCCTGTTTATTATGTATTCGGTCTGACCAGACTATCGAGGTTGAGCAACCCTCCCCACCCCCCCACACACACCTGTACTCAATCAGTGTCCACCATCAAGTGGATATAGGAGGAGTCCCCTGTAGTGCATTTGCACATCTCTCCCAGCAAGGAGTATTATCTCCAAGGGTTAGAAAGGCTGGATTCATCTCTTTTTCATGGATAGTGTAGGACCCACTGATAATGGGGTACTTTGACGCAGTAGTGGGCTTGAGCACGATATGGCCATATGGTGGGACCAAACCCCCATTTTTATTTATGGATTGTCTTCAGATTTGGTAGTTATTTCTAATGTAACATTGTACCTAAATACATTTTGTTTCAATTTTTTTTTAGACAGATAGAGCTTTTGTTTGGTTGTATCCAATCAGCACTTAGTTTTCTATTTTTTGCTATATAAAGGAAAACAGAGCAAAAAATTCTGAACGTTTTTGTTATAAAACTTTGCAAATAAATAATTTTTCCTTGGAAAAAAAAAAAGAGCAAAGACCCCAAGGTATTTTCTGAAAGGCAAAGTGATTTTTTTTTTTTTGCAAATGTCATTTTTTGCCACAAAGATTTTTGAAAATGCAGGGACGAAATTGTTTTTACACAAAGTTCTCAATATGATATTTCTAACATAGCATAGGCATACTGAGAATTACATCCACAACACATTCTGCTGCTGCTGCTGCTTCTGAGTAGGACAATACCACATGTGTGAGACTTTTTCACAGCCTAGCAACTAGAGACCCAAAATTCAAGGAGCATCTTAAGCCTGTCTAGGTGCATAAACTACCCATTTAATTTTCTAACTACCTATCACATTTTTTTGGAGGTTCTGGAGCACTAGGGCAGTCTAAACACCCACAAAATGGGTGATTCCTTTCTATAAAACGTAATTTCATGTTGTCAATTTACTGAGATATTTTTCACACACAGTATGGGCACACTTAGAATTGCAACTCAAAGCACATTCTGCTTCTCCTCCTGAGTATGAGAATACTATATGTGTGAGACCTTTTCACTGTTTGGACTGATTATGTACCAGACATTGTATCTTGTGTATCACAAAAAGGAATCATTAGTATGGAAAACCAATGTAATGTAATGGTTGCCTATTTGGAAATGGTCAGGGAATATAATTTTGTGGATTGTTACCTATAGCAGTCCACATTCCTGTAAGCCAAGCAAGCCTAGCTTACTGGTTGCTGGCTGCCCTCAGGAATGCTATGTTTACTGGCCAGGAAGCACAAGAGGCTAAAGTGTTTCTGTGGTTCCAGGAGTGTGGGGTGTTTACAGAGCAGTTGTCCGCAGGTGATGGCTGGGACTGGTGTTTTGCAGGAATTTAATTAGTGGGACATGCAAATGGGACCATTTAGGTGACAGGCAGAGACAAGGTCAGCAAAAGAGGAAAAGGATTTGTCCAGGCAGCAGGCAGAAACATGGCCAATATACAGGCAGCAACCAGAGGCAACACTGCACTGGTGTGGTGATGGTTATCAACACTACTGCTGGTTCCACTGATCTGGTGACACTGGGACTTGTGTAGCAGCAATCAAGAACACTGTTTCAGACTAGGGATGATCTTACATTCGACTCAAACATTGGCTGTTCGCTCGTTCGTCCAATGATGAACAAATGTGCTTCTTCGCGGGAAATTTGAGCACTGCGCGCGCGGCACCCTGACCTCCATGCTTTGGCCAATCAAATCATCTCTGCCATGATTGGACAAAGGCAGGCTGCCTTTAGCCAATCTTGGCTCAGGGGCTAAGTACACACCCCACACTATATAAAGGCTGCTCGCACAGCAGCCACGTGTAGTGTGACTGTGTGGGCAAGATAGCAAGTAGTTGAGGCAGGAAGAGGATCGTGTTTAAGGCAGGGAGAGGACAGTCATTTGCAGTTTATCAGACAGTGCAGTGTATTCTAATTGGAGACATTGCTAGCAGTGAGTTAGGCAGGTAGAGGATCGTGTTTTTCAGGCAGGGAGAGGAGAGTCATTTGCAGTTTATCAGACAGTGCAGTGTAGTCTAATTAGAGACATTGCTAGCAGTGAGTTAGGCAGGGAGAGAGATTTGTGCTTTTACAAGTTAAGAGATCAAATAGTAAAGTATATTCAGTAGTGCAGTATATACCAGAGACCAGTGGCGTAACAAGAACCTTCAGGGCCCCGATGCAAGAAACCATAAAGGGCCCCCCGGACAGGGCCCTTCCCTCCCAGCCTGGTGGCGGAACGCCAGGGCCAGTCGCAAGTGCAATGTTTGTGCCCCCTTTCAATGCAGACTGACCACAGCGTGCCCCCTTTCAATGCAGAGTGACCACAGCGTGCCCCCTTTCAATGCAGAGTGACCACAGCGTGCCCCCTTTCAATGCAGACTGACAACAGCGTGCCCCCATCTATGCAGAGTGATTACAGCATGCCCTCTTTCAATGCAGACTGACCACAGCGTGCCCTCTTTCAATGCAGACTGACCACAGCGTGCCCCCTTTCAATGCAGATTGACCACAGCGTGCCCCTTTCAATGCAAACTGACCACAGCGTGCCCCCATCAATGCAGAGTGACCACTGCGTGCCCCCTTTCAATGCAGACTGAACACAGTGTGCCCCCTTTCAATGCAGAGTGACCAGTGCCCCCTTTCAATGCAGAGTGACCTCTGTGTGCCCCCTTTCAATGCAGACTGACCACTGCGTGCCCCCTTTCAATGCAGATTGACCACAGCTTGCCCCCTTTCAATGCAGACTGACCACAGCGTGCCCCCTTTCAATGCAGACTGACCACAGCGTGCCCCCTTTCAATGCAGACTGACCACTGCGTGCCCCCTTTCAATGCAAACTGACCACAGCGTGCCACCTTTCAATGCAGACTGACCACAGCGTGCCCCCTTTCAATGCAGACTGACCACAGCGTGCCCCCTTTCAATGCAGAGAGACCACAGCGTGCCCCCTTTCAATGCAGAGAGACCACAGCGTGCCCCCTTTCAATGCAGACTGACCACAGCGTGCCCCCTTTCAATGCAGACTGACCACAGCGTGCCCCCTTTCAATGCAGAAAGCCAGTGCACTTACCTGCAGCGGCGGCTTCTCCTCGAGTCCTCCCGCCTCCTCCTCGACCAATGGCATGTGTTTGCCTTTCGTCCAAGACCCAATCAGGAAGCGGGTCTTGGACCCGCTTCCTGATTGGTTAGGAGGAGGATCTGTGTGACAATAGTGAATTTTCATTCGCTATTGTCACACAAATGGGTGGGCCCGGGGCGCACTGCTCTGCGTCCTGGGTCCACCCTTTTCTGAAGCTCTTCTGTGACTCACACTGTCAGGACGGAGCCATTGGCTCCTTCTGACAGCTCCACTGGCATACACAGGCTCAGCGGCACGGGGGGGGGGGTCGGACGCAATGATTGTGCGGGCCGCAGGTTCCCCACCCCTGCATTAGGGGGTTAAAGCAGGCGGTGAGGAAGCAACATATTGCCTTTTCACCGCCTGTCAAATGCCTCTGAAAAGCGATATGAGTATGGATCGCTTTTCAGAGGAATAGCATTTTCTTGCTGGTACTATGAACAACCTGAAAAAAAAAATTACTTCCGATTGTACACATATATGGGGTCAGGATTAAAAGTAATGTGCACACACACACACATAAACGCACATGTACACACATACACACAATACTCATATATAAGCACATATACACACACACATACTCATAAATAAGCACATATACACACACACACACATACTCATATATAAGCACATACACACACACGTATATATAAAAGCATACACTTCCCAGTTGATGTGTCCCACAAAGCTGACAGGCATCTCCCAGCTGATACGCGTTACCCACACATAGCCCCCCTCATATAACAAGCCATCCACACACAGATAATAAGCACCCCACACACAGCACTCCACAGTTGACAAGCTCCCCACTCAGAGCATCCCCCCAGGATTGGTGCCTGCACACACAACCCCTCCCAGATGACAAGCACACCACACATTGCTTCCTAGATGATAAGTGTCCCCCACACAACTGGCATGTAAGCACACACACGTACATATATCCATACACATATAAACACACAAACATACATACATGCACACACATACATATATAGATGCACATATGCAGACACATATAAACACAGTCACACATGCATACACACACACATACATACATACACACACACACATACATACATACATACATAATGCACATACATACAGAAAGCCTTTTAAAAACGGCAGAGAGAGGACTGTACCTTCTTGTAACTTCCTGCCGGGTATGGCACTGTAGGGGGAGGCAGAGAGCACAGCACACACTGTGCTTTGCTTTCACTTTCCATTCCAATTTCCAATGTGATCACGATCAGCTCTTTCGGGAGGATCGGGGGAGCTCGGTCTCAGCTGCGGTTGCCGATCCTAGTCTCTATACATACAGGGGGCCCTCTCATGCCCCCTGCAGCATGGGGCCCGGTCGCCATGGCGACCCCTGTACGTCCGCCCCTGCTATAGACTATATACCATATATTGATCTCTATCTATATATAGGACAATTGATTAGATATCAGGTCATTAAGTATCTATCGATCAGTTCAGTATACCCTATATTGATCTCTATCTACATATGGGACAATTGATTAAATATCAGGCCATTCATTATCTATCGGTCATTTCAGTGTACCCTATATTGATCTCTACCTATATATAGGACAATTGATTAGATATGAGGCCATTCGGTATCTATCGGTCAGTTCAGTGTACCCTATATTGATCTCTATCTACATATAGGACAATTGATTAGATATCAAGCCATTCATTGTCTATCAGTCAGTTCAGTGTACTCTATATTGATCTCTATCTATATAGGACAATTGATTAGATATCAGGCCATTCAGTATCTATCGGTCAGTTCAGTGTACCCTATATTGATCTATTTCTACATATAGGACAATTGATTAGATATCAGGACATTCAGTATCTATTGATCAGTTCAATACATATCAGCAGTGCATTATATATATATTATATATTGATCAACTAGTGATAAAACCCCCTAAAATCCACATCATGTCCGAAAGGCCGACAAGTAGAGGCAGACACTCACAGGCCATGAAAAGAGGGCAAGCAGCCTCTGTGTCCACAGTGAAAAGTGGTGGTCACAGTCCTCATGGTGCATCCTCTGCAGACGGGGCAGACCCGTCCTTTTTTTCCGGTGCTGCCCGTCTTATTCAGCCACAACATGTATAAGAGTTGGTGGAGTGGATAAATAAGCCGTCCTCATCCTCCTCATCCTCTGACACCCATGCTCACACTAATTTGCCTTCCACCGCAGCTGCCAAAGCGGCCCGTTCCACAGGCTCCTTCTCCACAGCTACTCCTTCTGTTGCCCCACCATCATGCAGGGAGGAGTCACCTGAACTATTCGATCATAGTGTTAGTGACATGCTGCTGGAGGATATTCAGCAATTTGAATGCTGTGATGTTGGTTCCCAGGTTGATGAAAGGAATAACGTGCACCTAGAGAGAGGGGGGTGACAATGACGGACAAGAAACTAGCAGTTATGTTGCCACAGCTGCAGAATACTGCCAAGTTTGCTCCAGTGATGAGGGAGGGGATGATGAGGTCATTGACTGCACTTGGTAGAGATAAGGAGGAGGAGGAGGGGGAGGAGGAGGAATAGGGACAACTCCAATGAGGCAGAATGTGCTTTAGGGGCTGCCATAGGAGTATCCAACCTATTGCATCACAGCACAGAGCTCCACAGGTGCAAGGTGCTGTAAACTCCCCGCGGACTTCAAAAAGTTCATTAGTGTGGGCTTTTTTCAGCACATGTGTAGTAAACCGCAGCGTTGCTGTTTGCAACATCTGTCTGAAGCGGATCAAGCGTGGTCAGAACACCAGCCACTTGGGCTCCCCATTGGCAACAGTACCTGAAGTAGCATCAGATCAAAACAAGCATACATCACCTTGCTTCTCATCTGTGATCTCTAACCCTACTACACCTGATACCTTCTCAAATACCAGCATTGAGAGGGATGATGGTATAGCAATAAGTGCCACAGAGACTTGCACCCAATCTGCTAGCATTACACCACCACTTGATTTGAGCAGCAGGCAAATTTCCCTACCCCAGTTGCTGAACCGTAGAAAAAATACTGTCCCAGCCATCCACATGCTCAGCGTCTTAATGCTAGCTTGGCCAAATTGCTAGCATTACAATTGCTGTCTTTTCATCTGGTAGACTCTGCAGTGCTCCCTAAGCATTCAAGGGGCTACGCAAGCAGTCAGGCTAAAAGATGCCATGCCGTGCTTCAGTTGGTCTGTCTAGGGGATAGGAGCCACACCGGGGCAGAGATTCTGTCAGCTCTGCAGGGGCAGGCTCAGAGATGGTTGATGCCACGACAGCCTGAGCCAGGAACGGTTGTATGTGACAATGGCACCAACCTTCACTCCGCCCTCCGACAAGGACACTTGACACATGTTCCATGCTTGGCACATTTCCTGAATCTGGTGGTGCAGCGTTTCTTGACCAGATACCCGGGCTTCCAAGATCTTTTGAGGCAGGCCAGAAAAGTCAGTGCCATTTCTGGCATTCATACAATGCCAGTGCTCACTTATCTGACATTCAACCTGCCCACCAACCACCTCATTTGTGACATGCCCACCATAGGTGGAACTGAACATTGGCAATGCTGCAGCGGCTACACACGCAGCAGAGAGCCATCACTGAGTATCTATGTGAGTATGGCACAAGGACAGCTTCAGGGGAGCTTGCCTTTTTTTCGCCACGCCAGTGGCTTTTGATAAAGGATGCATGCACTGTCCTATCACCATTTGAGGAGGCCACAAGGTTAGTGAGCCGGGACGATGCATGCATCATTGACACTATCCATCTAGTCTACCTGCTGGAGCACACGCTTCGTGGAATCATTGACAGGGCACTTGAGGCAGAACAGCAGAAGAAAGAGGAGGACTTCCTTTCCTCACAAGGCCCCCGTTATGCAGATATCATTCCTGCAGGGCCACAAAACACACAGGAAGAAGAGGAGAAGGAAGAGGAGGATTGCGGCAGCATGGATGTAGAGGATAGCATTCAGCAGTCTTCAAGGGATGGTTTTAATTTCCCAGAAACCCCAGGAGTTGTACGTGGTTAGGGAGAGGTTGCTCCTGACAATGTCATCCTTAGTGACCCAGAGGACTCAGAAGTTCATGCCTCCTCCAACTTACATTGCATGGGCTCCCTGATTCTGCAAAGCCTGCGAAAGGACCCGAGGATTGGTGCTATCAAGGAGAGGGATAATTACTGGTTGGCAACCCTTCTTGATCCACGTTAAAAGGGTAAAGTTGCAGAGCTCATCCTGCCTTCACAGAGGGGGCAGAGGATGAAACATCTTGAGGAGGCCTTGAAAAAAAATGTGTACCACCTTTCCAGACGCTGGGAGGCTAACATTCTCTGGACTTGTTTCTGAGGCATCGTTCAGCCAAAGGAGGAGCGGTTGAGAAGGCGGCCGGCTGACCTATGCCTTTAAACAATTCTTTAGTCCTCAGCAGAACCCAGGGCTGTTAGGTTTAAGCAACCATCGGCAGCGTCTCCATCATATGGTGCATGATTATCTAGGGGCAAGAGCAGACTTGGAGACCTTTCCAAGTGAGCATCCACTGGGTTACTGGGTCTTGAGGATTGACCACTGGCCAGAACTTGCTCAATATGCAATAGAACTACTGGCCTGTCCTGCTTCCAGTGTGCATTCTGAATGGACGTTAAGTGCTGCTGGAGGTTTTGTGACGGACAAAAGAGTGCCTCTGTCCACAGACTCTGTTGACCAGCTGACTTATCAAAATAAATCAGTCCTGGATCAACAGCAGCTATCAATCCCCTGATGTTGATGTAACTGATTGCATTTGCTGGAGGTCTGCCATCCCTTGAAGACTGTATATGCTGCCTATCCTATTCCTCAATCTTGAGTCTGCTAGCTTCCAACAATGTTTTTGGTTTAGGTCACCACCAACCCCCAAGGCCTAATTTTTCTGTACTTGTATGACAGGTGCATACAATTTAAATTTCGTATGTCATTTTAAAAAGCAGGCCCTGTCCCTGTTCCCTGCGCCCAGTAAGAGTAACTGTGAAGGGTTACGGTGTTCAGGCACCACCAACAGCAAAGGCCCAATTTTTGGCACCTGTATGACAAGTACATGCGATTTCCAATTTGTATGGAATTCTTACCAGCAGATCCCATTCCTGCACCCAGCAAGAGTAACTGTGAGGGGTTTGTTATGGTGTTCAGGCACCAACAACAGCAAAGGCCCAATTTTTGTCACCTGTATGACATGCGATTTCAAATTTGTATGAAATTCTTACCAGCAGGTCTCCTTCCTGCGCCCAGCAAGAGTAACTGTGAGGGGTTATGGTGTTCAGGTACACGCCATTTCAAATTTCTATTAATTTTTACCAGCAGCTCCTGTTCCTGCGCCCAGCAAGAGTAACTGTGAGGGGTTACGGTGTTCAGGCACCACCAACACCAAAGGCCCAATTTCAGTTTCAGTTCCTGCCGATGCTAACCTTCCAGATCCAGCAGGTTTGCATAGCCGACACCCAACCTTGCCCAGGTCAGATGACAGCACAGTGCCCCCACTAGAGCACTGATAAGAACACCTCCAACACTTGATCTGTGCTAATTTCAAATTGGTATGGAATTTTTACCAGCAGGGCCCATTCCTGCGCCCAGCAAGAGTAACTTCGATGGGTTGCGGTGTTCAGGCACCATCAACAACCAAGGCCCAATTTTTTTCTGCACCTGTATGACAAGTACATGCGATTTCAAAATGTGTATGGAATTTTTAGCAGCAGGGCCTGTCCCTGTGCCCAGCAAGAGTAACTGTGATGGGTTGCGGTGTTCAGGCCCCACCAACAACCAAGGCCCAATTTTTATGCACCTGTATGCAGTGATGTATTTTGGTTTTGTGCTGCCATAGGCAAGACTAAAATTGGGCGCCCCCCTACCCTCCTATGAAAATTTGCCCCACCCCTTCCTGTTTAACGGATGCGACTCCCTTCAAAATTGAAGGACTACAAGTTCCAGCAAGAATCCCTGAGATCTCACGAGAGGGGGTGGGAGAGAGAGCGTGCGTGCGAGAGGAGGGGATGAGAGAGAGTACGAGAGGAGGGGAAGAGAGAGAGAGCACGCAAGAGAGAGAGAGATGAGAGAGTGGGAGACCTCCTAGCCCTGCCTGCAGTCCCTCCTGTGCCCCCCTGTCAGAAGGGTAGGTGTGTGTGATGCACCTACCTCCCACCCGTCCTCATCCTCTGGGCCCTTGGTTAGCCTGTTTTCCTGTTGATGTCCTAGCTGGGAGTGGAGAAGAGGTTTGAGAAGGAGTGCAGGCTCTGGCAGGCACCAGGGATCATGCCCCTGCTGCTGCTCAGGTCAGGCTGGTGCCGTGGCAGTGGAGGGACTTCTCCCTCCCGGGCTCTCGGTCCTCCAGGTTCGGGCAGCTGCCTGCTTGGTGTGTGAAGATGCCGCAGCTCAGCAGTTGCAGTGGCTGCTGTCAGCGGCGGATTGGCGGATTTCGCTCCATTGCCCTGCAACCCGCTGTCTTCAGACTGGTGAGACACTTTGGGCCCCACGAGCACTCAGCGCTGAGGAGGAGGAAGGTAAATCCTCCTCCACTTTGAATTATAGGCAGGGCTAGGGAGTCACAGCTACTGTATGACGTCACTGGTTGCTAGATGCCAGGCGGTTCAGGCAACTAGTGGTCAATAGAATCTCAGATGGAAGCCTTGTTGGCCTAGGCCAAAATACAGCGCTGCCTGTATGACAAGTACATGCGATTTCAAATTTGTATGGAATTTTTAGCAGCAGGGCCCGTTTCTGTGCCCAGCAAGAGTTACTGTGAGGGGTTGCGGTGTTCAGGCACCACCAACAACCAAGGCCCAATTTTTCTGCACCTGTATGACAAGTTCATGCAATTTCAATTTTGTATCTTATTTCTAATGGCTGGGCCTGTTCCTGTGCCCAGCAAGAGTAACTGCAAGGGGTTGCGGTGTTCAGGCACCACCAACATCCATGGCCCAATTTTTCTGCACCTGTATGACAAGTACATACGATTTGAAATTTGTATGTATATTTGTATATGACACTAGACATTAAGCCCGTTAAATTAACGGGCGCTAGAACATATGTGGTCAAACATTTGTAAAAACAGACTTGTTCCAGTAAGGCGTACTTTGCTACTAAAGTCAGTTTGCTTATAAATGTCCCTTTAATAGCATGTCTATGTTCTGCGATATTTTTTTTTTACAGTAATGCACCTACAGTCGCAGATTTCATTCAGGCGTGTTTTGCGTCTGCAGTCTTTCTATTTGCAAATGTCCCGTTCAAAACGTGTCTTTACTTTCCATTTTTTTGTAAGGTTTCACAATCACACTCGCAGATTTTCTGTAGGCGTACTTTGCTACTAAAGTCAGTTTGCTTATAAATGTCCCTTTAATAGCGTGTCTATGTTCTGCGTTTTTTTTTTTTTTTTCAGTAATGCACTTACAGTGGTAGATTTCAATCAGGCAATGTCCCTTTAACAGCGTTTCTACAGTCGCAGATTTGCTTTGCTGAGTGTGACAGGTTTTTTCCTCTGTTTAAATGATCCTTTTCCTGACAGCAACAGCTTTTTTCTTTTAAAAATTAATCATGGCTCTATTCGCTTTTTCACCACAATAATTACAGTCAAAGGGTTTGCCAAGTATAAGTTTCCTCATACAATGTCCTTTTAATATCTTTAGGTCTCTCTCTCATCAGCCTCCTTGTCCGACCTGTCACGCACTGTGCACTGCGTCCCTGTTGCTCTAGCAATCTAGCAATCCAATCTAGTGTCCCCATCGGAGTGCCTCCTTACATCAGTGTCCCCATCGGAGTGCTCCTTTACATTAGTGTCCCCATCGGAGTGCTCCCTTACATTAGTGTCCCCATCAGAGTGCCTCCTTACATAAGTGTCCCCATCGGAGTGCCTCCTTACATCAGTGTTACCATCGGAGTGCTCCCTTACATTAGTGTCCTCATCGGAGTGCCTCCTTACATCAGTGTCCCCACTGGAGAGTGCTCCCTTACATCAGTGTCCCCACTGGAGAGTGCTCCCTGACATCAGTGTCCCCACTGGAGAGTGATCCCTTACATCAGTGTCCCCACTGGAGAGTGCTCCCTTACATCAGTGTCTCCATTGGAGAGTGCTCCCTTACATCAGTGTCCCCATCGGAGGGCTCCCTTACATCAGTGTCCCCATCAGAGTGCTCCCTTACATCAGTGTCCCCTTAGGAGTGCTCCCTTACATCAGTGTCCCCATCGGAGTGCCTCCTTACATCAGTGTCCCCATCGGCATGCCTCCTTACATCAGTGTCCCCATCGGAGTGCCTCCTTACATCAGTGTCCCCATCGGAGTGCCTCCTTACATCAGTGTCCCTTTATGTGTCCGGGTCAGAGTACCCCTGTATGACCCCCGGTTAAAGTGACCCTGGTCAGAGTCCCCCTTTAAAAATGCGGTCAGAGTCCCCCTTAATAATGCGGTCGGAGTCACCCTTAAAAATGCGGTCGGAGTCCCCCTTAATAATGCGGTCGGAGTCCCCCTTAATAATGCGGGCGGAGTCCCCCTTTAATAATGCGGGCGGAGTCCCCCTTTAATAATGCGTTCAGAGTCCCCCTTCAATAATGCGATCGGAGTCCCCCTTTAATAATGCGGTCGGAATCCCCCTTTAATAATACGGGCGGTGTCCCCCTTTAATAATGCCATCGGAGTCCCCCTTAATAGTGCCGTCAGCGTCCACCTTTAATAATGCCGTCGGAGTCCCCCTTTAATAATGCAGTCGGAGTCCCCCTTTAATAATGCCGTTGGAGTCCCCCTTTAATAATGCGGGCGGAGTACCCCTTTAATAATGCCGTCTGAGTCCCCCTTTAATAATGCCATCAGAGTCCCCCTTTAATAATGCCGTCGGAGCCCCCCTTTAATAATGCGGGTGGAGTCCCCCTTTAATAATGCCCTCGGAGTCCCCCTTTAATATTGCCATTGGAGTCCCCCTTTAATAATGCCCTCGGAGTCCCCCTTTAATATTGCCGTCGGAGTCCCCCTTTAAAATTGCCATCGGAGTCCCCCTTTAATAATGCCGTCGGTGTCCCCCTTTAATGTGCCCCGATAAGAGCTGTGTTTGTGTTCTCTAATCAGACAATATTCCCATATATATATATATATATATATATATATATATATATATATATATATATTTATATATAATATACGCAGTACAAAATGTCAGTTTCCCAGAGTAATGAGATGCCTCCTACGCTCTCTCTCTCTACTTATCTACTATGTAACCCGATGGTGTACACAGAGCCTATGTGTGCTGCTGAGCAGATAACTTCTACTGTCTGATTGGTAGGTGGGAGTGGTTTATGCAAATTACCCACAGAACTGCAGCGCGGATCACATGCTGAAGTGCAATGCTGTATTTATTATTTTCTAATATATATATATATTGTGCAGAATGAAATGAAAGTCTTTAATATATATGTGCATTATGAAGTACATTGAATACAATATTTAAATGGCTTTTATTATTCATGACAGAATTCATCACCGTAATGTAAAAAGGCAGTTGTTATGGGCTGGCAGCAGTGACTGCCGGCAACTCACTCAGATGCGGCTGTGGGTTGCAAGCCACAGTTTAGGAAGTCTGGCCCTAACAGACTTAAGTAGGGTGGGGCAAAGTCTCTGCGCTCCCAACGGCTGTCCGTGGGGCACATGCGCAGTAGCGCAATCCCAGGGACACTGGACGCAGAGACACTTGGATTTTAATATTATAGATTATTTCCTTTACAGTAGTGCTGCAGCAGGCTACATACATCGTAGGGATGCGCTACTTTACTGGCAGATTAAGGGCACCCCCCAGGCACGAATGATATTTGAAGGAATTTTTAATTTTTATACTTTCACTTTAAGCCTCATTAAAATCAGTAAATCACTGCTCATTTAGAAACAATCATTTTTAAAAAAGAAAATTGCATTGCTACATGTTCCCCAGGTCAGTACCCAGACCCCCCATTCACTTTTTTTTGGGCAATAACTTGCATTTAAACCTTCTAAATGAGGCTGTTTGATTTATGATGATCGAGTCCCATAGACTTCAATGAAGTTAGTTTGTTTGAACAAACTTTTCCCCTGTTCGTGGTGTTCTGGTGGGGACCAAACAGGGGGATGTTCGGGTCATCACTATTGCTGACTTACACTGGTCTGCTGACACTGGGACTGATGTGGTGGTGATCAGGAAAACTTTTGCTGTCTGCACTGTCTGGTGGCAATCAGGAATATTGAGTTTACACCGGTCTGAGGACACTATGACTGGTGAGGTGATAATCAAAGACATTGTTGCTGGCTGCTCTATAGGACTCGTTCACACGTGAGGTTGGGAGGGGGGCATTAAAAACACAGCTTGACTGCCCCTCAAATGCTAGGGGAGTACACAAGTTACTTAGCAGCTGTGGCATGATTTATACCACATGTACACCCAGTGATCGTGACCTTTTAAGTGAATGGAGGTGCTTTTGCAGGGTCCAAAGGGTTAAAGCAGGCCGTGAGGAGGCGAAAATCTCAGGCAAGAATGAGGGAGCTATTCCTGGCTTGTTAGGAAGGTGCATGTTCTGGGGTTGTCATCTTGATCCTCTTTCCCTACCTAGTAAGTCATAGAATCAGAATAAGTCTGTGTGTCCTGACAGTTGATATGGACATGCTTCTTCCAGGACAACAACTCACCAAGCAGTGAAGGAAAGATAAGGATGAAAACCCTTAAGCATGCATCTTTAAAATTTGCTAGGAGCTTCCATATTTATATCCTGACAGAAATGTGAAGCTAGCCATAGACTTAATTTGTGGTTTGATGCATAGGCATGACACATGCAGGCATCCTCCGCATCTTTTGTAAAAAAGAAAAACAAATATCTTAATGACACAATAAACTTAAATGTAGACAAACAGCTACATACAAATTTGAAATACATAAGCAGAGATGTATAGTAACTAAGTAGAACTACTTCACTACTGTACTTAAGTACCGAAAGGCGGAATCTGTACTTTCCTGGAGTAGAATTTTTTTCTCCTACTTCCACTTTTACGTCACTACATTTTTTTGATGATTTCAATACTTCTTCTCCGATATTTTTTTTTTTTGTGCTGCATAGTTACTCGTTACAATTATACAAATGACCACTGCCAGAACAGTAAATGGCAGGTTTCATGAAGTTCAAAAAAATGTGTATAATGTCATGTGTAAATCAGCGCATACCAAAATAAATGCTACTGTATGTATAAATAAAATGGTCTACATATCTGCTGTTAAGAGGAAAGAGAACCTCCCCCAACCAAGGAGAGTCACAAGCGTACATAGACCTTTTTTCTGGTAAGAGGCTGATTTTGCTTTTTTCACTGGAAGTTGAGAGCGCAGGTTTTGCAGCTTTGTTTCACTGGAAGAGTCTATTTGGATATTATTTTGCACTTACCTTCATCCACCGGGTAAGGGGGAAATCCAGAAGGTGCACCTATTATTTGGAATAGCACCTGTTTGATTCCTGCACCTTTGAAAATATATTCATCTTGTTTTGTCACATATATATGGTATTATGGCATTATATATATATGGACTTTTTATTGACTTTGATTTCATACACTCTTCCTTTATTTCATTATTGGAATATATTGTTGTATATAACATTGGTTTATACTGTATATGATTTTGTGCACTATCTGTTTTTGTTTACAAAAGGTTACAGCCAAAGGAATTGTGATTGTCCTTTAGGTTAATCATTTGAAATAATAAAAAACAATATGATGTTCAAACTTTTGACTTCTTTCTTTAATAACTACATAACACAGTACTTGTACTTTTACTTTCAGTACTTGAGTAGCAAATTTTTATTAAAAACTACTGGTACTTTTACTTTCAGTACTTGAGAAGCAAAATTAAAAAAAAAAAATACTTGCAATACTTAAGTACAAAAAATGTTGAATACTTTAGTACTTCTACTCAAGTCACTTTTTGATAGAGCACTTCCACTTCTACTCAAGTCACTTTTTAAACGAGCACTTGTACTTTTACTCAAGTATGGGTTTCGAGTACTTTATACAAGTGTGTACATAAGTGATTGACGCAGTACAACTGATTCACTTCTGGTGCTGTTTCTCCATCTCATAGTTTGAGCACTGCTTAAAAGGAACTGCAATATTTTAAAACAAGACAAATTCATGTACTTACACTGCATGAGTTTAAAATTACATATAAATGAATGCAGAAATGCTTTTATATGTGTCCTTTTAATCTGCCCGGAGTTCAGCTTTAGGAAATAAGACCGTATGAATTCTAGATACACTGCAAAGTATGAACTTGTCTTGTAACTATACCACAATAACACAGTACAAGTCAGTTGCTAACAATGGGAGATGAACAGCTGTTCACACATTGGATAAATATATTGTTGCTATGGTTCAGCATCAAATAAACTGCTTGTGCTCAGATGAGGTTCATTATTTTAAATACGCAGTGTAGCATTATTCTTCACTAAGCTCTTTTGTCTATCTTTCACAGTTTGAAAAGAAAACAGTTGCACTGAAGTTCAACTCTATTAATATTTGATCAAGATTTTATTTAATTAGATGTTGCTAAGTAAGGTAAACATGGATATATATAGCTGGAATTAAGAACTTTATTTTAATACTAAGGGAATAAAAAGTAATTATATATACCTGGATTAGGTGTCTGATTTTAATTACTACTTAGATTATGTGATCAGAGTATATTAAGTGATTACTATACTAATATGCATGACAGAAATACAAAAAAAAAAACTGCATTGAGTATGCGTACATGCATAGTACAAAAGCTATCTGCTCAGAGAGGGTTAAATATAAAAATATTCTGCATTGTTAACCTGCATAATGGATACTATGACAGCACTTTTGTACATTGTACTTGTGAACTTTGTAAGGCGACTTTATCAGTTTAACCACTTGCCGACCGCCACACGACTATTTACTGCGGCGGTCAGCCCCTCACAGGCAAAGCGACGTAGGGCTACGTCGCTAGCCTGTGAGGCTCTATGGAGCGAGCGCGCCGCCGATGTCCGCCGGGCACTTGCGATTGTCTGTTACACCGTGAGAAAGGCAGGCAGCTAATGTAAACAAAGCCGCCTGTCATTCTCCCCTGTGTAAGAATATTGATCATACGGTTCTGCTATGTAGGACCGTTGATCTCTGTTCTTACACCAGTAGCCACATCCAATCACAGTTAGAAGCATGCCCCTAGGGACACACTTAACCCCTCCCTCTCAAAAAAAGTTAACCCCTTCACTGCCAGTGTCATTTTTACAGTAACAGTGCATATGTATAGCACTGATTACCGTAGCAATGTCACTGGTAACCCCAAAAGTGTCAAAAATGTCAGTCAAGGGTCCGATCTGTCCGCCCCAATGTCGCAGTCCTGCAAAAAAAAATCGCAGATCGCCGCCATTACTCGTTAAAAAAAAAAAAACAACAAAAATGACAAAAATCTTTCCCTTAGTAAACGCAATAACTTTTGCGCAAACCAATCAAAATACGCTTTTTGCAATTTTTTTTTTACCAAACATATGTAGCATAAAACAAATTGGCCTAAAATGTTAAAAAATTTTGATTTTTACATTTTTTTGGGGAATTACTTATAAAAAAATGTGAAAAATATTGTTATTTTTGCAAAATTGACGCTCTTTTTTTGTTTATAGCGCATGATCAAAAAATCACACAGGTGATCAAATACCACCAAAAGAAAGCTCTGTTTGTGGGAAAAAAAGGACATCAAATTTGTTTAGGTACAGTGTTGCATGACCGCGCAATTGTCCGTTAAAGTCACGCAGTGCCGAAACGCAAAATAGGCCATGGTCAGGAAGGGGGTAAAATCTTCCAGGGCTTAAGTGGTTAAAACAGAATTGCAAGGCAAATCTTTAAGACATCTGTGTGTGTTTGTGTGTATCTATCTATCTATCTATCTATCTATCTATATATATATTAGGGATTGACCGATTATCGGCAAGGCCGATATATCGAGGGCCGATATTGACTTTTGCCGATATATCTGTATCGGCCCTGGAACTGGCCAATATTGCCAATATTCCAAATATTGCTCATGCAAGAGTAAAATTATGTCACATAGCATAATTCCATTTACAAATGTTATTGAATATGCGGTCAAGCGGTCCGCTCTCATCCGATTCCCCCATAAAGATGCATAGGGCTCTGACACACTGAGTGGAGAGGGAGCTGTCACCTGCTTACTCAGCGGGTATCTGTGTATTGATCCCCCACTGAGCAGCATGGACCTGCCTACTGAGGCAGACCGTGTGAAAGAAGCCTTACAGTGTAAATTTGCTGTCCACTCAAAATAACCCAACACACAGCCATAAATGTCTAAACCCCTGTCAACAAAAGTGAGTACACTCCTAAGTGGAAGTGTCCAAACTGGGCCCAACTAGCCATTTTCCCTCCCTGGTGTCATGTGATTCGTTAGTGTTAGAAGGTCTCAGGTGTGAATGGGGACCAGGTGTGTTAAATTTGTTGTTATCGCTCCCACTCTCTCATACTGGTCACTGCAAGTTCAACATGGCAAAAAAAGAATTGTTGCTCTACATAAAGATGGCCTAGGCTATAAGAAGATTGCCAAGACCCTGAAACTGAGCTTCAGCACGGTGGCCAAGACCATACAGCAGTTTAACAGGACAGGTTCCACTCAGAACAGGCCTCGCCATGGTTGACCAAAGAAGTTGAGTGGATGTGCTTAGCATCATATCCAGAGGTTGCCTTTGGGAAATAGACGTATAAGTGCTGCCAGCATTGCTAAAGAGGTTGAAGGGGTGGGGGGTCTGCCTGTCAGTGCTCAGACCATATGCTGCATATGCATCAAATTGGTCTGCTTGGCTGTCGTCCCATAAGGAAGCCTCTTCTAAAGATGATGTATAAGAAAGCCCGCAAACAGTTTGCTGAAGACAAGCAGACTAAGTACATGGAATACTGGAACCATGTCCTGTGGCCGGATGAGACCAAGATAAACCTATTTGGTTCAGATGGTGTCAAGTGTGTGTGGCACCAACCAGGTGAGGCGTACAAAGACAAGTGTGTCTTGCCTAGAGTCAAGCATGGTATTGGGAGTGTCAAGGTCTGGGGCTGCATGAGTGCTGCCGGCACTGGGGAGCTACAGTTCATTGAGGGAACCATGAATGTTAACATGTACTGTGACATACTGAAGCAGAGCATGATCCCCTCCCTTCGAACACTGGGCCACAAGTCAGTATTCCTATATAACAACCCCAAACACACTTCCTAGATAACCACTTCCTTGCTAAAGAAGCTGAGGGTAAAGGTGATAGACTGGCCAAGCATGTCTCCAGACCTAAACCCTATTGAGCATCTGTGGGGCATCCTCAAACGGAAGGTGGAGGAGCGCAAGGTCTCTAACATCCACCAGCTCCGTGATGTCGTCATGGAGGAGTGGAAAAGGACTCCAGTGGCAACCTGTGAAGCTCTGGTGAACTCCATGCTCAAGAAGGTTAAGGCAATGCTGGAAAATAATGGTGGCCACACAAAATATTGACACGATGGGCCCAATTTGGACCTTTCCACTTAGGGTTGCGTTTGTTGCCAGCGGTTTAAACATTAATGGCTGTGTGTTGAGTTATTTTGAGGGGACAGCAAATTTACACTGTTATACAAGCTGTACACTCACTACTTTACATTGTAGCAAAGTGTAATTTCTTTAGTGTTGTCACGTGAAAAAAAAAAACTGTAATAAAATATTTACAAAAATGTGAGGGATGTACTCACTTTTGTGAGATACTGTATATACAGTATATATATATATATATATATATATATATATTTCAATGTGATCACATGGCCACTGTTCTCAGCTGCATAAGGGGCTTGAAGAGGTGGATATGGAGATTGCAGGGGGGTCCTGTCAGCAGGAGGCCAAGAAAAAGCAACAAGACATTGATCTTTCCAGAAAACTGACCACACTGGGAAGCCGAATGTGCTTCTATACCTAGCGTGGCCTGTTTGAAATAAGAAAACACAGTGACTTGCAGGATCATAAGGTATTTCACACAAAGGAAAAATACCAGTACATGGTACCACAGACACATATCAGGAATATGAAATATTTGGGTAACATACGCTTTAACCTGGGTAGGCTTGGGTGTAATGTTAAAAAGGGTCCAAACTTTTTATTCCTTTTCTTTACTGATGCATAAAAATATAAAAAAAAAAAACATTGGTATCACTGTCTTTGGTCACATCTCCATTTTAAATGGTTTCAGAACAATGCTGAATATTTGACAATGTTATTGTTTATACTAAATCAACATGTCACAGCCCTGTATGATGTATTTGCTTTGGTGCAGAGCACATTTGTGAGCAGGTTTATAACAATGCTATGGCTTTTGCTCGTGTGTGCCTGACACTACACCAAGACCATCCGAGCTATGCAATACTTAACGCTTGTAAATGTATTATGTAAAGGTATTTATTATAGGCAAAAATAAGGCTTCAGGGTGAAAACAAGACTCAAGAGTGCTGGTTCTTTTCTCAGCATGATATATATATCAAATAGGTCATGCAGTGTCTGATGTATGCCTAATGTTAACTCATTGCATTTACACACTGAAGTGCTAAAGACAGATGAGATCAGATTGTAGGCATAGCAGCCAAAGCTTGGAAGTTAAAACCATTACATTGTTAAATGCCCAGCCACAGTTCAGTTGTGTTATTTATCCACTTCTGGTGATTTCGCTGTCATAGAACACAGTATTGTATACTTAGCACAACAGTTTATTTATACAGTAATTTACGTTATGGCATTAGGGTGGAACACCCACCATGTCATGTTATAGTAAAAGAAAAGTAAATATATAATGCTGTCCACATACTGTATTTATATATGATCATTACAGTAGATAATCCAGTTGTGTTGATACTGAAGGTTCCTTACCTCTATCCACGTGTGCCCACATGGGACTCACATTTTAAAATGCGCTGAGAGCATTCATATAAACACAGCCATACCCCCGCAGATGTTTAAAGGGTAACTCCACTTTCGTGCTGATACCACTGCTTGTGGAAGAGAATTCCACATCCTTACTGCTCTGACAGTAAAGAATACCTTATGTATTTTAAGGTTAAACTGTTTTTCCTCTAGTTTTAGTGAGTGGCCACGCGTCTTATTGTATTCCCTTTCTCTGAAAAGTTTGCTCCCTGTGCTAGGGTCATCACCAGTACAGTATGTGTACATTGATATCATATCCCCTCTCAAGTATCTCTTCTCCAGAGAAAATAAGTTCAATGCTTGTAGTCTTTCCCTTATAGCTGATGTCCTCCATTCCCCTAATTATTTTTGTTGCCCTTCTCTGGACTCTCTCCAGTTCCAGCACATCCTTTCTGAGGACCGGTGCCAGAACTGGACGGAATACTCCAGATGTGGCCAGACCAGAGTCTTATAGAGTGGGAGAATAATCTCTTTATTTCTGGAGTGAATCCCCTTTTTTATACATGCCAGTATTTTGTTGGCTTTGTTTGCAGCGGCTTGGCATTGCATGCCACCGCCAAGCCTGTTGTCCACTAGTACCCCCAGGTCCTTTTCCATCTTAGATTCACCCAGAGGTTCCCCCCCCCTATAGAGTAGCTTTCGTGTTTCTGACACCCAAGTGCATTACTTTACATTTTTCAAAATTAAACCTCATCTGCCATGTAGTTGCCCACCCCATTATTTTGTTCAGGTCTGCTTGTAAGGTTTCCACATCCTGCATAGAAGATATTGGCATGCTTAGTTTAGTATCATCCGCAAATACCGAGATTGTGCTGGATATCCCCTCCTCTAGATCGTTTATGAATAAATTAAACAGTATTGACCCCAGGACAGAACCTTGAGGGACCCCACTTTCCACACTCACCCAATCCGAGTACTCCCCATTTATCACCACCCTATGGTCCATACCTACGTACCTTAGTTTGTACAGTAAGCGTTTGTGGGGGACTGTGTCAAATGCCTTTGCAAAGTCCAGATACACCACATCCACAGGCCTTCCTTTGTCTAGATGGCAACTCACTTCATCGTAGAAGGTTAATAGTTTGGTCTGGCAAGAACAATTCTTCAAGAAACCATGCTGATTACTACTAATAATTAGGGATGATCGAACTTTTGAAAATTTCGGTTCGACCAGAACACCCGAACTTCCCAAAAGTTCGGTTCGGATTCCAGAACCCCATTGAAATCAATGGTACCCGAACTTCTGGAATCAAAAAATAACAATTTTGAAGCCCTAAAACCCAATAAATGCTTCTAAAAAGTGCCTAGGGTTCTGGGTCATGCCCCAGGGACTATTTTTCACACAAAAAAAGTTCTTAAAAATTGTCGTTTTTGATAGAGAGCCAATTATTGAAAAAATTATTGAAAAAAAAATGAGATTTCTTTGGATTTAGTGTCTGGGGGTCTAAAAGGTGTACCTGTGAAATTTCAGCTCTGTAGCATGTCCAGAACCAGAAAAAAAAGATAATTTTTCTTAGAATTTTTAGTAGCGCAGGGATGGGGTTCCGCTCCTTTCACACCTGGGCGTTTTTGTTTCAGGCGTTTATTGGGCATTTTTTGTGCGTCTTTGGAGGCAGGCATGACATCTGAACTTCTGTATAGGGGTATATATACACACACACACATGTAGGTGTGAAAGGAGCGGAACCCCATCCCTGCGCTACTGAAATTATTTTTATAGTTACCCGGGATATATCTCGGCCCTTTTTTAAATATTGGTACCACGTTGACTTTTTTTCAATCAGCTGGCACCATACCTGCCTGTAGACTATCCATAAAGATCAAGAATAATGGCCTGGCTATCACCTGGCTGAGTTCCTTAAGTACCCTTGGGTGCAAGCCACCCAGTCCCGGTGATTTATTTATGTTAAGTTTCTCTAGTTTAGTTCTAAGTCTATCTTCTGTTAGCCAGGAGGGTACTTCCTGAGGTTTATTATTTAATTTATCATTACAAGCAGGGTTAGTGTAGCCCCCCCCCCCCGATTCTTTTGTGAAGACAGAAGAGAAGAAATTATTTAACACTTTCGCCTTCTCTCTGTCCTCTGTGGCCAGCTTCCCTTCGTCATCTTTTATGGGGCCAATGTGTTCTGGCCTCGCTTTCTTACTGTTTATATACTTAAAGAATTTCTTGGGGTGTTTTTTACTCTCTTCTGCTATATGTCTCTCGTGTTCTATTTTAGCCACCTTGATTTCGCCTTTACATTTCTTATTGCACTCTTTGTAATGCTTGAATGCTGCCAAGCAAGTCGTTCCGAGGTCGCCCCGAAGTAGTACAGGACCCTTTTTCTAAGTCGGAGCGACTTGTGTCGCTCCTATTAGAACGGGTCCTGTAGCAGTCAATGGACCGCGACTTGTCAGGCTGACAAGTCGCCTGACAAGTCGCGCTGGTGTGAATTGAGTCTTATTGACTTTTGTTTTTAATAGTTTACTAAAAGTTTAATAGTAAAGTAAACATGTAGAACGACACCCATTTCGGTCAATTTAGAGTTGGTATGGAAACCGTTGTATGTCTATGGGCACTCTACATCTTTTCCAGATTTTCACAGACAGCTCTTTTGGCAATAGGATTGTACTGGTTTACGTGTAATAATGAAGTATACACAATGTCGTCCATAGACATAAACCTGCATGATAAGTCAATTTAAGTACACATGTTTATGTAAGAAATATATTTGACTTCTATTCTATTCTATTTCTACATTCTGTTGACACCCGGTTTTTGTTTTTAGCTTTCTTCTGTAAACTAAAAAAAAAAAAGCAGTCAAATAACTAGAATTTATATAAGCCTACAAATAACTTTCCACCCAGGTGTAGTACTGACCTGGGACTGGTCTCGCTGTTTGGTCCCGGGGTCCATTCCCTAATAGGCCCACGACAGCTAGTCATACAGCATTTTCACAGTCACTCAAGTCAAAGATCAGGCCGTGAAAGTCTTTTTTGCAGTTTATTTGCTGAAATAACTGGGACAGAGTGAGGGTGAGCCTAGGGATACTCAAAAAAACTTTTAACAAAATGGTAATGGGTGACTCTTACTCCAATCTGCTCTTTCATGGTAAGAGCCATCCTCTTTAAAGTTAAGGGTGACTAGATTCTAAACAGAGACTTCTCAACAAGTAGTATAAGGCTGAAATTATTGTAGTAAGCTCTCCCAAATAGTGCAGACAAGTCTTTTTAGAACCCACATAGCAGGTACCCACTGTACCCTGTATAGTGTGTTGCCACCTTCAATACCATTCAGGCTCTGTTGTTGTTGCCTGTGACCTGGATCCTCAGATGAGCTTTCTGCATGCTTAAAGGAGGTCCCTGAGCCCAAGCCAGGAGCTGGGACCCCAAAGAGAAATCTTTTCAGCTGAAGGTAGTCTTCCAAGGCCCAGGCCCCATCCTATTTATAACCCTCTCAGTCCCCTGCTGGCCACTCACTCTCCTGACCAGGGACTGGCTGAAGAGGTATGAAATTGCAGCCCAAGGTCAAAACTTTTCCACCCACTATATCCCAGAGTCCAATGGGATGCAGGGGAAAGTAGCTGAGCCTGCACCAGCAGAACCTAGAACAGAAATTAAGAAATGATTATAGGGAGGCTAAAAACTAAATTTACCTAGCACTTGTAGCCTACTAAGGGGCACTACACAGGTAACAACTTTTTACATAACATTTTCAAGTTTGGGAAACATTTTGCTAATTAAAATTTTTGTTCATCCACACCAGAATCAGATCCTAGTAGTGTTCACAATGCAAATCGCACTGTGTTTTTCAAACCAATTGTGGGGTGTCATTAACATCACAAACACGCCGCAATTGGCTCGCATGGACGGTTGTGATTTAAATGTGGTGCCGAATCTGCAGCAAATTTGCTGTAAATCCGCACCGCATCTAATGTGAACCCAGACTGACCTTAAAAGCATCTCTCCCCTAGATAAAACTATACAATGCCACAGTGTGGAATCTTCTTTGTAAGGCTTATTGTGATTTTAACAAAACCTAAAGAGCACAAGTTATGTCATTGCTAGTAGGTGCTCAACAGATTAGAGAGCAAAATAAATTGGATAAAAGAAATGTAATCGTTATTTATTACTAATACATCAAGTCAAAATCAATTATTTTAAAGCTGAATGTGTTAAAAATAGACACACATGCTATTATTTGATAAATTTACAATGCATAATGGGAAGTAAATAAACTAGCAGATGATATTTGTTTTAGGCTCTCCTCAAATGATGTAAACATGCCATTCCCACCAGGTCTATCAGTCATACTTTTCTGTTATCAGTTTAAGTTTCAGACACTGTTATACTGCTATCTAAGATCTTAGCAAATCTCTTGAATTGCAAAGACTGGGACTCTCCCATGCTATACAACCAGTTTACTCAGCTGGAAGATATGTTATATTTAGGCCAGGCTCCTACAATACAAATTTACTTGCCATAATAGAGATAATTCTATTCCTAAAGGTGTGTTTAAACCCTAACAATGAGCTTCTCGTATTTGTTCCCTTTTTTCTATTTTTTTTAATTGGCTATTCAGCTAGTTTTAAAGTAAAAAGTAGCTCTCTGTTCAGTCTCTAGGATGACCCTCATGGTTCTTCTTTTCTGCCATATCATTTCATCAGATTTCCTGGTTGAAAGACGGCCATCGTTATTCAACCTAGAAAACAGAGGACATCCTGTGAGCTCAGGCATCATGGTACCACCTCTAAGGGAGCATCACTATGGTGTCCTGCACTCACAATGTATTATTATTGCAAAGAGCAGCACTGATGTAAAAATATCTGTGTCATTCTCTGTATAATTAAGGACTGTGAAGTAGCAGAGTAGGGTTGAAGGGGTAAAGTGGAACCTGCAAAGTGCAAACAAAAAACCAAATCCAGTTGAGACTATGTTCACACTGATCCGATACCAAAGTTGTGCGACTTCCGATCCAACTTTGCCCTGCGACTTCATGTCCGACTTCAATGCAACTTTAATGAATGGGATCCGACTTTGATCTGACTTTGACTACTAAAAACAATTCCTTTGCTTCTGGTATGAAGGAAACCTCACGCTGAATAAAAAAAAAAAAAAACGGAGTTGATCTCCCCCCCCCCCCCCAGATTTATACCAGGCCCTTTGAGTCTGGTATAGTTCTTGAGGGAAAACCCCATGCCAAAACTGAAAAAAAATAAAAATTGGCGTGGGGTCCCCCCTAGGACCATACCAGTTCCTTAGGTCTGGTGTGAATTTTAAGGAGGAAACCCCATGCTGAAATTTAAAAAATAAAAAGGGGGGGTCCTCCCCCCGAGACCATACTAGACCTTTCGGTCTAGTATAGATTTTGAGGTGGAACCCCATGCCAAAAAAACAAAAAAAAATTACCGGAGAGAGAAGACAGCGGGGAAAAAGACTGGAGGAAGAAGACAGCGGGGGTGAGAAGACCAGAGGAAAAATACATCACTGGAGGAAGAAGACACCTTGGAGCTATGACAGGGAACATTCTTCAATTAATAAAGGACTTGTCAAAAACCGTCTCTTTGCTTTTTGTAACACTACACTTTTTTTTTGGGTGAATGGGTAGGGGTACAATGTACCCCATACTCATTCACATAGGGGGACCCTGCCCACAGACCCCCACAACCGCTGCCCATGGTTGTCAGGAAGAGGCCCTTGTTACCATCAACATGGGGACAAGGTGCTTTGGTGTGGAGGGCACAGATCTCCGCCTGCCCAATGCACCCACCCTCCCATGTTGGGGTATGTGGCCTGGTATGGTCGAGAAGAGGGTGTTCTGACCTGCCAGGCTATGTGTGCGGATAAGGGTCTTGTATGGATTTTGGGTGGACTCCATGCCATTTTTTGTTTTTTTTTGCCTCAAAGCAGAAGTCGCATGCCACAAATCGGATCGGTTAAGATGATGATACTGACTTCTATTCAAATCAATAGGCTGAAATCATGCCCAAGTCAGACAAAGTAGTGCAGGAAGCATTTTTAAAGTCAGACCAGTTAACATGGCGCTCTTAGGGAACGCATGCGACCTGTGTTTTGGAAGTCAGACAAGTGTGAACCGGCCCTGAGGCTTGTTAGAAGTACAGATATTGTCCATTCTCTGAATAATTGAAGACTGTGAAGTAGCAGAGTGGAGGTAAAGAAGAGATAAACATGAACAGTCATCCTATTTGGCAATTTGGGTTTAGGAAAGAACTGTTTTTCTTGGATGTCTGGAGGTTGTTGGATCATGCTTAAACCTATCCAACCACCCTTCTATCTCTATGGCAGCCTTCGTGGCTGAAAAAGTTCAGCCAATAAAACTTTGTTGATAACTCAAATCGAGTTTTTTATTGTTAGCACAAATATGTGCATTTGCACAATAACTATCTGCTAGTAGTATAATTTTTGTATATTTTTATTGATCAAATTTCCTGACATCTAATAGCCATGTAATATGTACAGTATATTTTATTTAAAGCTGGCTTGAAAGCAGTGCCAGGAAAAAGTCGGCTAGCACCCAACATGAAGAAATCATGTTCCCAGTTCTGGCCACACAGCAACACTGTATGTTGTATGTGCAGGGCCGTTGATAAGCCAGTACAACTGGCCCTGTTGTACCCGGCCCCGTGTCCTCAGCTCAACATGGGGGCCCGGGCAGCTTAAGAGACAGTCTGATAGTCTTCAGGTAAATGCCTGCACCAGTGGCAGAGCTCCCAGAACGTCCAAGTCCCGTCTTTCAAAATGATTGGTTGCTGGGCCCATCTAGCATTCCAGCAACCAATCAGGTGCATGGAGACCCCGGCATGAGGAAGATGTAACTTTCTCGTCTTGAGCTGCTCCACCTTCACCTTTGCTGTACTTCCCACTGACAACGGAAGGGCTGGGAGTGTGAGGAGACATGCCATCTGGACTGGGACACTGCTAATGTAAGTGAGAAGAGCTCCTGACATAGCTGCACACAGGTCTATTTTAGAAGGAGAGGGAGGACAGGCCTCCCCAGAGCTATTTACACTGACTGCAACCACACCACCCACAGTACTTTTACTATGCCTGCAGTCTCTGGCTGTCTCCTGTATGAGGCCTGCACTCTCTGGCTGTCTCCTGTATGATGCCTGCACTCTCTGGCTGTCTCATGTATGAGGCCTGCACTCACTGGCTGTCTCCTGTATGATGCCTGCAGTCTCTGGCTGTCTCCTGTATGAGGTCTGCACTCTCTGGCTGTCTCCAGTATGATGCCTGCACTCTCTGGCTGTCTCCTGTATGATGCCTGCACTCTCTGGCTGTCTTCTGTATGATGCCTGCACTCTCTGGCTGTCTCCTGTATGATGCCTGCACTCTCTGGCTGTCTCCTGTATGACGCCTGCAGTCTCTGGCTGTCTCCTGTATGATGCCTGCAGTCTCTGGCTGTCTCCTGTATGATGCCTGCACTCTCTGGCTGTCTCCTGTATGACGCCTGCAGTCTCTGACTGTCTACTGTATGATGCCTGCAGTCTCTGGCTGTCTCCTGTATGATGCCTGCAGTCTCTGACTGTCTACTGTATGATGCCATCAGTCTCTGACTGTCTCCTGTAACATGTTTGCAGTCTCTGTTGCAGGAGAGAGCTCGGGGGGGGGGGGGGGGGGTGACACCATGGTTTACCACACCAGGTGACACCAACCCTAGTGAGGCCACTGCCCCCCGCTCTTCTGCTCTTACTAGCAGGGGTGTAATTGCCATTTTTGGGCCCCTCTCTGACCTCTGTGCTGGTGCGAGTGGAGGGACTTTTTCTAGATATTTCAAACGCATGTGTATTCCGGGCCTGATCCTTATGATGGCTCAATTTCAAGCCCCGGCTGCCTGCCGCCTATTTTATTCTCTTGCAGAGTGATCTTCCTCTGCTCAGCTCTGAGTTAGGCCCGAAACAGAGAGCGAGTGGCTGTGCGGCGGGCAGAAGAAGCTGATTGTCCGTTGTGAGTTTTATACTGCATTGCACTGCACACTTACTGCACATATTTACTATGGATGCCAATATGACATGGTGTGGTGATTGTACTGCGCTCTGCACATATTTACTATGAATGGCATGGCATAGCATGATAAATTATCACTTGAAGACAAACGTGCACTTTGTTTCAAGGTGGGGTCTGGGGAGGGGCCAGGGGTGGGGCTGAAGGGGGCCCCGTCAGGTAGGCTGTACGGGGCCCCATGATTTCTATCAGCGGCCCAGTGTATGTGATATACTAGTATTTGATACAGAGACTGGTTTAGGAGCATGGTTTTAGGTTACTGGCACTTTACTGCCATCCAGTATGGAAATAACACTGATTCAGCCAGACAGGAACTGAAGAGGTAAAACTGTCAGGAGGAGCTCAGGAGTATTTTGCTGACATAAACTATGGTGCTTGACCGCTTGCCGACCGCCGCACGACTATTTACTGTGGCGGTCAGCCCCTCACAGGCAAAGCGACGTAGGGCTACGTCGCTAGCCTGTGAGGCTCTAGGGAGCGAGCGCGTGCCCCCGAAGGCGCCCTCCCGCACGGTCGCGGACCCCCCCCCCCGCGCGTGTGCCCGGAGGACCCAATGTCCGCCGGGCACTCCCGATCTTCCGTTACACCGGAAGAAAGGCAGGCGGCTAATGTAAACAAAGCCGCCTGTCATTCTTCCCTGTGTAAGAATGGAGATCAGACGGTTCTACTATGTAGGACCGTTGATCTCTGCTCTTACACTAGTAGCCACAGCCAATCACAGTTAGAAACACGCCCCTAGGACACACTTAACCCCTCCCTCTCCAATACAGTTAACTCCTTCACTGCAAGTGCCATTTTTACAGTAACAGTGCATATGTATAGCACTGATTACTGCAGTAATGTCACTGGTAACCCCAAAAGTGTCAAAAATGTCAGTCAAGGGTCCGATCTGTCGGCCGCATTGTCGCAGTTCCGGAAAAAAAATCGCAGATCGCCGCCATGACTCGTTAAAAAAAAAACAACAAAAATGACAAAAATCTTTCCCTTTGTTAGTAAATGCGATAACGTTTGCGCAAACCAATCAAAATACGCTTTTTGCGATTTTTTTTTACCAAACATATGTAGCATAAAACAAATTGGCTGAAAATGTTAAAAAATTTAGATTTTTACTTTTTTTTTTTTGGGAATTTCATATAAAAAAATGTGAAAAATATTGTTATTTTTGCAAAATTTAGGCTCTTTTTTTGCTTATAGCGCATGATCAAAAAATCGCACAGGTGATCAAATACCACCAAAAGAAAGCTCTGTTTGTGGGGAAAAAAGGACATCAAATTCATTTAGGTACAGCGTCGCATGACTGCGCAATTGTCCATTAAAGTCACGCAGTGCCGAATCGCAAAATAGGCCCTGGTCAGGAAGGGGGTAAAATCTTCCGGGGCTTAAGTGGTTAAAATGTTTTAAAGGAGAATTCCAGGCATTTGCATGTTATACATGGTTACATTAGTCCAGCTTGGACCAATATAACTATGTATATGATATACCTGGTTAATGCCCCTAGAAGCAGGAAATCACTCTGAAGTAGACTATGCTACTTCAGGGATCTTCAGGTCAGACGCTTGGAAAAAGCATTCCCTGATTGGAAAAACATGGGAACGATGGCACACTATCCACCTTATCCTATCAGAGAACACTTCATTAGTAAAATCCAAAGCTCTCTCTGAATGGTGCCAGTGCTGAGCAGCCGACCTCCAGCATTTACAATGCATCAAGCCAGCCACTAAGCACAGGAGTGGTGTTTACTTCAGTGATTTCCAGTTCCCAGTGGCATTGGCCAAGTATGGTATATACAGTATATAGGTACATTGGTCCAAGCTGGACCAATGTAACTATGTATAACATGCCAATGCCAAGAAATATTCTTTACTCATTGCCAAAGGGTCTAGTGACACCACCTTCACTTATTGAACACTCAATGGTCATATCTTCTTCTTGAGGTTCATCATGGGTTCCTCCTATCTTGTACAGTCTGGCCTTATATCTTCTTTATATTGTAAACTCATAAGCCTGTAGCTAAATACTGGACTACAGAAATGTAGAGCTACCCTGCACTAGGGCCACTAGTTTAAAGTCCCAGGTTCTATTCCCACTAGTGTAGCAGCAACTTCGTACACTGGTCAGAAACATATTTCATAAGGGTTTAATTTTTTTAAAGTTATATTACAGCATTTACCTGGATGGGTTTAGGGAGCTGTGGGATACTCCACATTACTAACTGGAACAATGAGGACATTCATCTTTATAGTAACTCTGCTGAACAGTCCCTTAAACAGTGGGACATTAAGTGGACAGCACTGGGGCACCTATAGTAACGTCCCAGGCCAGGCAAGCTTTGTACTTTGAGCAGCAGGGGCGATAAAAGCAAACAGTCACTGAGATTCTATCTCCTTCTGGGTAAGTACCCATAGTGTCATTCCAGCTTAGAATATTACTTTCCAATTCCAGCAGACAGGCTCTTCCTGTTTATCCCCAAGGCAGGTCATCAGTGGCACTCTCCAGCCACCATCTGGACACACATTTCAAGAGATTGGCTGGGGTTACATACAAATTCATACTGCCTGTCCCGTCCCGTGGTTTTGCACTATTCCCTCTAGTAAGCAAAGGGAGCACTAAAGCCAGAAAAATATATGGATTTCTATGCAAAATGCTGAGGATCATTGGGTTTAAAGTCCTGGAAGTAAGCCATATTGTGGGTAGGGATGGGCGAACAGTTTGGCCCGAGCATGAGTTCAGGCCGAACATATGACAGTTCAGCCATTCGCCGAACACCCGAATTTGCAGGATATTCACCCCGTCGAACACCATACAATGCACTGAGCGCTGCAAAGTATAATCTACGCCCTGATTGGACAAAGCTTTGCCCAATCAGGGCACAGTGTAAGCTGGTTATTAAGCAGCTGGGCTGGCAAGCCAGCCATGGCGTCCTTAACAACCGATAAGTCATCAGCTGTCAATGGGTTTCCCCGCTGACAGATGAATAATAAAAAAAAAGTGACGGTAAAAAAAAAAAAAAAAAAAGGTCCTTTGGGTCTGGTATAAATTTGGAGGGGAACCCCACGCAAAAATTTAAAAAGAAGAAAGGCGTGGGCCTCCCCCCTAAAATCTGTACTAGACCGTAATACGGGCATGCAGCCTGGCAGGTCAAGAAAGGACCTTCTGAACCATACTAGGCCACATGCCCTCAACATGGGGGGTGGGTGCTCAATGGCCTCATCCCCACAACCCCACAATCGAATCTGGAAGCTCTCTTTAACAAGAGGGCCTCCAGATCCTGCCTCCTCACGTGAATGAGTATATAGCGTGCATAGTACCCCTACCTATTCACCAAAAAACTGTCAAAAAGTAATAAAAACAAGAGACAAGTTTTTGACAATTTCTTTATTAAAAAATAAAAAAAATAGTGTCCCTTGATGTAAATCCATCGTCAATCACCCCCACCGACCTGAAAAATGAAAAAAATAAAAAACGCTTCGCCTCCTGGGACGGCCTCCCGCCAAATGCCTCCTCTGGACTTTGACATTTCTTATATACTGTAGGTAAGGGTCAGGGCCACCTAGTTAAGTCACTGGGTGGAACCACCCCTGCTGACGTCACAAGTCCAGAATGCACCAGTCCGGTGGGTGGGCGTAATTGACGATGGATTTACATCGAGGGAAACTATTTTTTTATTTTCTATTTTTAACAAATAAATTGTCAAAAACTTTATTACTTTTTGACATTTTTTTGGTGAATGGGTAGGGGTTCTGTGTAACCGATACTCATTCATATGGGGGGGCTGGGATCTGGGGGCCCCCTTGTTAAAGAGGGCTTCCAGATTTCTATAAGCCCCCCACCCGCGGACCTCCATAACTACCAGCCACGGTTGTGGGGATGAGGCCCTTCTCCCCAGTAACATGGAGACAAGGTGCTCGAGACAAGGTTGGGTTTGAGGGCATGTGGCCTGGTATGGTTCAGGAGGGGGGAGCCAGTGCCAGTGCCAGCTGATTGGAAAAAAGCCAACGTGGTACCAATATTTAAAAAGGGGCCGAGATATATCCCGGGTAACTATAGGCCGGTCAGCCTAACATCAGTAGTCTGCAAAATTTTGGAGGGGATGATAAGGGACCACATACAAGACTTTAGTAATGAAAACGGTATTATAAGTAGTAATCAGCATGGATTCATGAAAAATCGTTCATGCCAAACCAATCTATTAACCTTCTACGATGAAGTGAGCTGCCACTTAGATAAAGGTAAGCCTGTGGATGTGGTGTATCTGGACTTTGCAAAGGCCTTTGACACCGTTCCCCACAAACGCTTACTGTACAAACTAAGGAAGGTAGGTATGGACCATAAGGTGAGTACCTGGATAGAGAACTTGCTCCAGGGGAGAGTCCAGAGGGTGGTGATTAATGGGGAGTACTCTGATTGGGCGGGTGTGGAAAGTGGGGTCCCCCAGGGTTCTGTCCTGGGACCAATCCTGTTTAATTTATTCATAAATGATCTAGAGGAGGGGATATCTAGTACAATCTCAGTATTTGCAGATGATACTAAATTAGGCATGCCAATATCTTCTATGCAGGATGTGGAAATCTTGCAAGCAGACCTGAACAAAATAACGGGGTGGGCAACTACATGGCAGATGAGATTTAATGTAGAAAAATGTAAAGTAATGCACTTGGGGGCCAGAAACCAGAAAGCAAGCTACTCACTAGGGGGGGAACCTCTGGGTGAGTCTAGGATGGAAAGGGACCTGGGGGTACTGGTAGACAACAGGCTTGGAAGTGGCATGCAATGCCAAGCCACTGCAAGCAAAGCCAACAGAATACTGGGTTGTATAAAAAAGGGGATTCACTCCAGAAATAAAGAGATTATTCTTCCACTCTACAAGACTCTGGTCCGGCCACATCTGGAGTATGCTGTCCAGTTCTGGGCACCGGTCCTCAGGAAGGATGTGCTGGAACTGGAGAAAGTCCAGAGAAGGGCAACAAAAATAATTAGGGGAATGGAGGACATCAGCTATGAGGAAAGACTACAAGCACTGAACTTATTCTCTCTGGAGAAGAGACGATTGAGGGGGGATATGATATCAATGTACAAATACTGTACTAGCGACCCTAGCATAAGGAACAAACTATTCAGAGAAAGGAGATACAATAAGACACGTGGCCACTCACTAAAACTTGAGGAAAGGCGGTTTAACCTTAAAGTGCGTAAGGGGTTCTTCACTGTAAGAGCGGTAAGGATGTGGAATTCTCTTCCGCAAGCAGTCGTATCAGCGGGGAGCATTGATAGTTTCAAAAAACTATTGGATGGACTCCTTAAAGACCACAACATACAGGGGTATACAATGTACGGTTAAAAGCAAACACACACACACATCATAGGTTGAACTGGATGGACTTGTGTCTTTTTTCAGCCTCACTAACTATGTAACTATGTAGCTGCTCGTTCGTCCCCACCCTTTCCTGACCTGCCAGGCTGCATGCCCAGCTAAGGGTCTGTTATGGATTCTGGGGGGGGGGGGGGGGGGGCATACCACGCCATTTTTTTTTTTTTTAGTTTGGCATGGATACCTGAGGGCCTGGTATAGAATGGGGGAGGGACCCCACGCCATTTTTTTCTTTCTTTTTTTTAAAGGCGGTTGCCGGCAGTCATTTTAAATGGGATTTTACTTTTTTTCTTTAGAAATGTCATTTTTGCTGCAGTATGTCTTATGCATGCTACAGATGCGCCACTTTACAGGCATATTAAGGGGCCCCCCAAGGCATTATATTTAAACTAATGTTTCATTTTTTTTGTTGCACTTTTTATTGTCGCAATTTAAGCATACTTAAAATCACTGCTGCTGAAAAAAATGATTGTTTAAAAAAAATAAATAATTATATAATTGATACATGTCCCCCAGGGCAGTACCCAGACCCCCATACCCCTTTTATGGCCAATTATTTGCATTTAAGCATTCAAAATTGGCATTTTTAATTTTTCCTGTTTGGCTCCCATAGACTTTAATGGGGTTCGCCGTTCGGGTTACAGCATTTCCCCTACACATACTGTAGCTGCTGATATTTAATATTAAGACACCGACTTGTCCTGGAATCCAGCGATGTCGGCCTTGCGGCCGATGTTTCCATCGGCTGTCGGATGCTGCCGCTGCCATTGCCGGTAAGGGAACCCGGAAGTGAAGGTTCCTTTTGTGAATGCTGCGTTTAGTTGCTGGCCTGGAAGCAGTGGAACGAGGAGGGAGGCGGAGGGGGCAGAACATATGACGTACCTCGCCGCGGCGAGGTCCGATGGAAGTGGGGATAGGGTACCTGTCAGAAACAGGTACCTGCTCCCCCCTTCCCCCCGAAAGGTGCCAAATGTGGCACCAGAGGGGGGGGAGGAGACAGTTAAGCTGAAGTTCCACATTTAAGGGGAACTCTGCTTTAATGGGGGCACAGGCAGCAACAAAAAAAAAAAAAAAAAAACTGACAAGCGTTCTAATCCTTCTCCGCTCTATCCAAAACAAAAAAAAAGTTTTCCCTTTAAATACACATACATTTGTATGTGTACTTCTGTCATATACTGTGTGTTCTTTTGTCAGATTGTATATGCATATTTCCTTAAGAAGTGGAAAATGTAAGCCATAGAAGAAGTTGCTGTTTCAAACATTTTTTTAAATCTAATAAATACAATTTTTTAATGTTTGATCCTGATATTAGAGTGTCAGTTTAATTGCTAGTGTACTGTATTTACCACATTTTATTTTATAGGTCTGTTCGAACTGGAATAATCCTCTTTTCTGTTTTCCTTGTTATGCTCATTTATTGTGGGACTTAGATGTTTGGTTACTCAACTAAGATTACATAGATTTGTATTATTTGTTTCAGCAATGTTTGCTTTAATGTGTTTGGGAACTAAAGTTCAGTATAGTTTTAAAGGTCTTAAGTGCTTAAAGGCACCTGAAAGTAGTAGGTAATATTGATTTTCTACCAATATAGTCAAACTATTTTTTAGTTATTCAACTGGCTAAGTTCATGAAAATAAAAAAGTTAATAGGCTGGCATGTTAATGTAAATGGTTTCTTATCTAAGAGCATTTATTGATTATCTTTATAAATTATATACTGATTTAGAGATTTAAAAGGAGAACTCCAGATACAGTAGCATTTATTAAAATCTATGGTATGCATTGAAAGCATAGCTCACCATCCTAGTTGTATATGTTGTGGATGTAACTATTACACATAATGTAATCTACACTCGCTGGTCACTTTATTAGGTACACCTCGCTAGTATTGGGTTGGACTCCCTTTTGCCTTCAGAACAGCCTTAATTCTTCATGGCATAGATTCAACAAGGTGTTGGAAACTTCCCGCAGAGATTTTGATTCATATTGACATCACATAGTTGCTGCAGATTGTTGGCTGCAAATTCATGATGCGAATCTCTCATTCCACTACATCCCAAAGGTGCTCTATTGGATTGAAAGGAGAACACACGCGCCACTCTAACTGCAGTATATGGAGATTTATTAGAGTAAACAAAATGAAAGGTACTCACAAAGGTAAATGTAAAAGAAGCATCATAAAAGCATCATGGTACATGCAGGCAATTGCTCCCGGTATCCTGATCAGGATGGCTCGAGCGGTCTCTTGGCAAAAGGCTGTAGCCGATGGAAAACGACACTTCCTAATCGCAGGGACACACCACTGCTGTCCTGTCGTCACTTCCGGGAAGCGTGATTGCGTAATGGCGCCGGTGACAATCTTCTGTTCTGTACGTAGCACACTCCTGAGCCCTGTACCCTGTACATAACGCACTTCTTATCTTTGCACTCTGTACATAGTGCACTCCTTAACACTGTCTGTGTGTGCTTGTGTGTGTGTATATATATATATATATATATAAATATATATATATGCACACACTATATTACCAAAAGTATTGGGACACCTGCCTTTACATGCACAGGAACATTACTGGCATCCCAGTTATAGTTCTTCAAGTCTTCTGGGAAGGTTGTCCACAAAGTGTAGGAGGGTGTCTAAGGGAATGTTTGACTATTCTTCCAGAAGCACATTTGTGAGGTCAAGCACTGATGTGGGTGAGAAGGCCTTACTCGCAGTCTGCACTCTAATTCATCCCAAAGGTGTTCTATCGGGTTGAGGTCAGGACTCTGCACAGACCAGTCAATTTCCTCCACCCTAAACTCTCTCATCTATGTCTTTATAAACCTTGCTAATCCAAATAACATCAATATTCGGTGTGACCAACCTTTGCATTCATTCTTCTAGGTACACTTGCACACAGTTTTTGAAGGAACTCAGGAAGTAGGTTGTTCCAAACATCTTGGAGAACTAATCACAGATCTTCTGTGGATGTAGACTGCCTCAAATCCTTCTGTCTCTTCATGTAAGAAGAGACAGACTGGAGGATTTGAGATGTGGGGCCAAACCATCACTTCCCGGACTCCTTGTTCTTCTTTACACTCAAGATAGTTTTTATTGACATTGCCTGTATGTTTGGGGTCATTGTGCTGCTGCAGAATTAATGCAGAACAAATTAGGGGCCAATTCAATGCCTCCCTGATGGTATGAAATGGAAATGCAGCCCCAAACTTGAAAGGAACCTCTACCATGCTTCACTGTTGCCTGCAGACACTCATTATTGTACTGCTCTCCAGTCCTTTGGCGAACAAACTACCTCCTGCTACGGCTAAAAATTTCAAATTTAGACTCATTAGTCCAGAGTACCTGCTACCATTTTCTGCATGTTTTAATGCAAAATTGAGTGGCTTAGGCTTGTTTCCACATTGGAGGTATGGTATTTTGGCAGCAATTCTTCTATGAAGACCACTTCTGGCCCGTCAGTAGATTGGTGTACCTGAATCCCACTGGTTTCCACCAGTTCTGTGCTGATGGCATTGCTGGGCATCTTCCAATGTAGAAATGAAGTAGGTGTGTGTCTTTCATCTGCTGCATTAGGTTTCCTTGGCCTACCATTGCATCTATGGTCCTCAGTGTTGCCTCATCAATGGTGTGAGAAACACAGGCAGATACCTATCTATCATACTGTAGCACCCTACAGGTAGGTGCTAGGTAAATCCATAGTGGGCCTTATCTGCCTAACAGCAGGGCCATGATTTATTTTTGGTCATAGTGTTATGGCTTTCAGGTGTGTCTGCTGAGGGGGGAGTCTCCCCATTGGCTCTGTGAAAGGTTTCTCATAGGGCAGTAGAGGAAACCCAATCAGGGACACATTCCGGCTTGTAACTACCCCAGAAGGCAGATTCTGCTGCAGAGGATTCTGGGAGTGGGTATAAGTTAGAGGGGAGTGCATGACTCAGCGTCTTTGGCGGGAAGCAGATTCCCAGGAGGGAGAGTACGGCTGTCTCTCCTCCTGTCAGAGGAAGCGGATGCCTCTGGGTGCTGCCTGATAATCCAGAAGGTGCTGAGTTGAGCTGAAGGGGATCCGGTGTGCCGAGAACCAGCGGAGAGAGAGAGGGATCCAGTCTTAGGAAAGCCTACAAAGGTCGTGAGTACTGAGGATTGCCTCTGGGGGTCTGCCTAGAGTCAGCGGGGACCACTCCGGAGAAGGTTCTGGGATCCAAGAGTCAGCTAGCGGTAAAGGGGGTGCCCAGTCGGAGGACCCTGAAGTGTTGGAGGGGGTACCTAGGTTGAGGACCCTGAAAGTTTTAAAGGGGGCGCCTGCAGTTTGGGCTCTGAAGAGTCATTGTACAGTGTGGAGTGTACAGGTTGAGAGTTGCAGCAGCACAGGAATTTACAAAGAGCTACCTCAAGCTAGTACAGAGCTGGAGGGAGCTGTTCAGTGACTTTTGAGCAAAGCAGTGTCATAAGTCAAGTATTCTACAGTCCTGGATCTTCTGAATTAAAGTCGAGGTTCCAGCACAGTTCTCAGTGATACAGTATATTTAAGCGTCAGGAAGCGTTGGCTAGCGTCGGCTGGCGTCATGACAGCGCTAACAGGCATTGTTCTAGAAGAGTCCCAAAATTGTACCTAGTTGAGCCAGAGGAGTATCCCACTCATTCCCTTCTCCCATCCCCTAACTACAATAAAACAAACAAACCAAAGATGCCGGACTGGTCCTTGTCTCAGTTCTCACACCTGTGTTGTGGTTAGCTCTTCATGATGTTTGGAACAATCTACCTGTCGAATTCCTTTAAAAACTGTGTGCAAATATACCAAGAGGAATTGATGCTGGTTTGAAGCCGAAGGAGAGTCACACCAAATATTGATTTGATTTAGATTTTTCTTCTGTTCGCTCACTTTGCATTTTTTAAATTGATAAAAATAAACAATTAAAATATGTATTTTTGAAAACATTCTTACCCATTTCTTCACACCTGCCTAAGACTTTTGCACAGTATATACTTGCATACATACACACGCATGTGCATTTGAGCTTTGGGGACCACACTATAATCCAATAGGCTATGAACAACCCCAAAAATCAGCAACTGCGACTAGTACAGCATACTTCTCATCCTAACTAAACTCAGGAAACATGCCACACTAATACAAATAAAGAATAATCCTGAAGGGAACCTAGTGGATCCATAAGGAGAGTCTAACACCATCTCCAAAAACATGAAAGAGTAAAGACCCTGGGAAAAAAAAAACTATGTATCACAGACATATAAAGAGGTCAAGAGTTGAGCAGTATGGATACTGCAATTTCAGTATACCACACAATAGGGAGAGCTACAAAATCTCATCATGCTCAATCAGAAATTATAGATGTGGAGCTAATCCACCCTGTCTCCCCCTCCCCAACTTTATCTAGTTTAGAAGGTTTTCTGGTTATTGATTATATGATATATTTTAACCCACACCCTAAGTGATGCACAGCAAATGAAAGCCCAACTCCAGGCTGGGCAAACCACTGCCTCTTTTCTTGGTTTCTCCCTCTCTTTGAGAAACTTCCCCCCACTACCAGGGTTTTTTTTTTTTTAATTGTGTGTGTGTTTTCTTTTCTTTTTTTCTGGGATATTCTATCCAGTTTTGTGATGTCATGTAAATTCTTCCTCTTTTTCTTCCAGTGGTAAGCAGCACTACATGCTGCAGAAAACAGCAACAATACAGGAGCATCCTTCTTTGCAGAACATTCCGGTGAGCCTATGATGGGGCACACCCAGGGGGTGGACCCACAGTCCCCTGGGCTCAAAGGAAGCACATTTATGCTGGAATACATAGCAGTAAAACTGTGGATGACAGAACCAAGAAATGGGTAGGGTAAAGTAAGGGTATTGCAGTGAAAGCTTCTTTTATTTTTTAACTTGTGCAGGGCAACACATTTTTATTTATTTTTTAATAAAGGCTAGAGTTGCATTGTAAATATAAAATCCTTCAATTTCCTGCAGAAACGGGTTTGTATATCATTAGTCAAATTTTTTATGTGATATAATGAAACACATAGTGTGGAAGTATATGTATATTATTACAAGGTAACATAAATATGTCCATACATTTATGCTCTGTGTGCATACATTATAATATTAATGAAGTCACGTGGCAGTGACGACACGCGTAGGGCAGCTGATCTACCGGAGGGAGCCAGCCATCCTTGTTTGTTGTGCCGTTTGCGGCTGTTTTAAATGTAAGTTGTTAGCGATTTTATATAATAATTTTTTTTTTTTAAAAACTATATCACACAATTGGAGCCTTCTCTCCCCTATACACTTGCCTATATGGATCTATATGGACCACGCACCAGCGTTAGGACCAAAGAAGGACACACCTGCCCTGGTGAGCGATCTGAGGAGACTGTGGTACAAGGAAGAGGACTCCCATATACAGACCTGCCTGTGAGCCGGATTACACGCTGTTACCTTACAGCTGTAAGGTAAGGAGATGCAGTCATAGGCACCAGGGATTCCTTGCCCCTTCCAGCTAATTCATTGTTGCAAGCGTGGGAGGTCCCTCACTGGAGATAAGACTACTGGAGGGTGCATTACTGCATCATCTGTGTTTCATATTCGCACACTGTATCACCCAGTGCAATTGCATATTGCAATATATCATCAGCCTGCAGGCTCACACCGTTGTTTATTTGAGATATTTTTTTGGTTATATTTTCGGAGTGTATACTCATTATAACTGCACTTTGCAATATATTTTTAGCCTGCTGCTTACATCTCTGTGTAATTGCATATTGCAACATATCATCAACTTGCAGGCTTACACCTTTGTTTCTCAGAGACAATTTTTGTGCTAATATTTTCGGAGTGTATATTCATTAGAACTGCACTTTGCAAAATATTTTCAGCCTGCTAGCTGACATCTCTGAGTAATTGTACATTGCAGCGTTGTTTATTTGTGACATTTTTGTACCAACATTTTCGGAGTATATATGTATTGGAACTGCACTTTGCAACATATTTTCAGCCTGCTGGCACACATTTCTGTGTAATTGTACATTGCAACATACCATTTACCTGCAAACTCACACTGTTGTTTTTTTTTTTAATGAGATTTTTTGTGCTAGTATTAGAAGTTTATTTATCGTCTAGGATACATGCATGTATTTATATTAAGGTTACTGTATACTCTATCTAGATCATCTATTGCATGATAAGTAATTTGGACCTACTCTCCCTACATGTAGAACCCAGTCATAGTACACCTATTTTCTACCAATTATCTGGAATAGCTCAGCACTACCTATCTTCTATTATAATATTAATAATAGTAGGGTCTTTAAAGTTTTGATAAATATCCAAGATTACAGTATTGCATAAAAATGTGATGGGGCTGCAACAGAACAAAATGCAACCATTTAGTATCTCTATAACATGGTTTAAAATTAATACTTATGGACAATTTATGATTCTATTATTCTCTCCCAAAGACATTTTCCTATTTATATTTACAATGGACTGTTTTAGATAAACAGCTGTATGATGTAGAATTATGTCTAATGTCTAAAACTATTGGTCAGTCATTCTTAGAGGCCAACAGCAGTATTAAAAAATGTCAAAGGTTTTTACCGTCTATATAAGTCCAATGCAATCTCATCTACTTAGCATCCTAATTTTATCCTGCTGTATGTAATGCACCTATTAACTATGTCTCTGGAATTTGTGAAAACATTTTTATAGATATGATTTCCTTATTAGACGAAGGACAATAAATAAATAATGAAACAAACAAAAAAACACACATGATCCAAAAATATCATGCAAAACCTGTTATTCATTATACCCTGAGACACAGTTAATCCATCATAAAATCATTCAGATCTTTTTCAATGCTTTCCAAATCATCTTCTTTCTGACATTGGAATTCTCTGAAATGTAATAAATTGTGGAACAAACAGCCCGTTTAAGAAATATCTGTTTTGTGATGTATTGTATTCAGTATCCTTTATTCTCAGAAACACTTGGGTTTAATGGAGAACAGCTTTATAGTCCCGTGAGATATAATGCATGGGCGCAGAATTTGAGCACATATCTAGTATTATTTATTGAATCAAAATAATTTGTTACAAATACACCAATCACAAGCACATGTTTAACATCCTATTAATTGCACATGTGATGAAAATCAAAGCTAACACTAGAGTAGTTCCAATTTCTGCTCTCACCATGTGTTATGTTTATATTTTTAGAAAATTTTTAATAGTCCTCTATAAAAATAAAAATTGTCTCTTGAATTTAATTTTATTTAAAAATGGACAGATATCAAAGAATACCTTGCATGAGTGTTTATCATTGACTTGCAGTCTTTGAATTTGTAGTGACATTAAATAGGATAGATCTTATTTTTCATTGCACGCATAGTGTTTTACTGAAAATTATTTGAAATGTAGAGCATTTTAGCACCATAAGTAGGCATAGTAAAGTAAGGTTGTCTGCAACTAAAAAAAATATAATATCCAATATCATTGTACACAGAAGTGGTTAGTATGAATAAAGGATTCGGAATGAGTAAAGATTGTTTACTAAGGTTGTGTTTTCACCCGACAAAGCCTTTCAAGTTAAAAAAAATCTGGCACTGGTCTGCTGCCAATAAATCCATAGTCATTTTTGTAATGTAATTCACATAAGAAAAAAAAATGTTTTTATACCAAATTTGATGATTAGTTACCTTGTGATTGGAAGGATATGTGGGGGCAGCTCCCCCAGGACTGGATTAACCATAAGACTGTGCCTATAGATAGCAGAAATAATGAGGAAGATTTTCTTTGTATATGTACAGGCCACACATTATTTTACTGTCTTCGGCAGAACCACAGTCATACAACTTTATGTCTAAAAGCGAAGCTGAGTGAACTTAAATTTTGATTTAAGATGTTCACAAAGACTGATGGAAAGGTTTAACAGAAGAGCCATTGACTTCAAAGAGTTTATTCACCCACTTTTTAAAGTTCAGGGAATAAGGAGAATAGGTTAAAAATTATTATAAGTGGGTTGTTAAAGCCGAATGAACAATCAACATGCAAATCCATTTTACTGTACAGCATTTTCAATTTTGTATCATAAGTTGTTTTTGACACTCAATAATTAATACGGCAAATGGCATCCTGGCCAATTTAAAGGGGACAGCATTGTCGTGTCCCATTACTTATTTACACCTCTGATAATAAGGATAAGAATTTGAGTTGGGCTGAAGTCATGGTATATGATGATTCAAGACTGTAAGGAACAACGTAAAAAAAAAAAAAAAAAACAGGACCTTATGGTCTAAATATATATGGCCAATGAAAGAAATCAAAAGATTTCACACTATATAGACTCCTTTCAAGTCCTAGGAGAGTTGTTTTTGATGTCTGTGCTTCCTCCAAGATTCTAGTCATGCCTTGGCATTATTTTACCAGATCAGGGGCGGACTGACCATTAGGGCACTCGGGCACTGCCCGAGGGCCCGAGGCCAGTACGGTGCCCCATGAGCCGGGACAGTCACACTCTCTAGGAAGGTGTCTGGCTACAGCTCAGTCCCAGGGTTTGTCAGCAGCAGTGTCATTGCTTCTAAATACATACACCGCCCGGCCGTGTATGTATTTAGAAGTTCTGTCTCCCCAGTCAGCAGTGTCATGCTAGTCTAGTTTTTTCGGTAATAGCCGTATGTATGATGGTCAAATTGACTTACATCCTGTCCATACCTGTTCAGCATCTGATTTTTAAACTACCTCTGACATCCATTATGGGACAATACATTTTACTATAGTGAAAAAGCGGCAGCACAGCTGGTTTGTGTAAAGGTTGTACATCTATTCCAATATTTTGAGTCAAGCCAGTGAAATTCAGATTAGCTTATGATGCAGCACTGTTGATATTTTGATATCTTTGTATTTTGTTTTATGTAACTCTGTATTGAGTACTTGTATATGCCAAATTCCAGCACTCTCTGTTCTGCTACATTGTGTGCTTATATGCCAAATTCTAGCACTCTTTGTTTTGCTACATTGTGTGCTTACATGCCAAGTTCTAGCACTCTCTGTTTTGTTACATTGTGTGCTTACTGTTGACCCTCTAGCTTTTTAATTGTTTCACCCCTGAGATAAACTGTGCTCCACCATAATGGCAGTCTCTGTCCATATATTGATATGTTCTTCTTTTTAGCAAATAGAGTAAAAACTTGCCAGTTATCTTGGGGGTGTACTATGTATTATCTATTGATGGACGCTCGGTGGAGCTGGATGTTCCCTTCATTATTAGTAAGCTGACACACTGACAATCAGTGGCTTAACCATTTCAGTACTCTCCTAATGAACTCCCCTTGAGTGCAGACACCTGTGTCTGCACGGCTGATCGTTTATGGACGATTACTTAAGTGCACATCCAGCCCCCCAGTAACTAGCTCTGATGAAACCAATTTAAGGTCGGTGAAACTAGTCAGCGGCAGCGTCAGATGGATTTCCTCAACTGAACCTACCTCCCTGGTACACTCCAGACCCCCAAACACCGGCTCAACCTCGGGCTTTCTTTGCATACTGCTCGCCATACCGGATTTGACGTGGGGCCGGCATACACAGACCCACACGTCGCTACTCTGAAGGAGGCTTGAGACACGCATTGAATGAAAGTCCCGACGGAGGACTGTAAGAGCCGGCGGGGTCATGTTACCCAGTATCGAGGTATGAACTTTGTTTTCACCTAGCCCGCACTCACCACGGTGCACGCCGCCCCTCCTGCCCAGCACGGATGAGTACATCTTGTTACATCTTATTACATCCCTGCATACTTCTGCGGCTCGGCATCTAATGACTCTGCGGACAGGCTGCATCACATTTATTTTCAATAGCGGTTTTCCCTGTAAGGGAGTGCACTTTCCACGGGCCGGCTGCACCCTCAAGTAACACCATCATTAATTGTACTTCCACCATCATTCCTGGAAATTTCCTTTTATCAAGTTACAATCATACAAGCCTATTACCGGATAACCAGACATTTTTTATTTATATTCCGCATTTTTCCCAAGTGGAGTTCACATTACTTTCCAGGCCTGTTGATCCTGCCATTGCATTCCAGTCTTATGTCTTTTCACTCACAGGATTATTATCTGCTGTGCCATTAACCACCTCAGGACCTGAGAATTGTTCCATCATTCATTCTACATGATAGGTTTGCTTCATGTGGTGCACCGCATGATTCCTTATATGTTCACGGTTCAGTTGATGTTTATCCACTGTTTCATGTGTTTTTAATTGATTTTATTATGTCTTGTTTTCACTCATGTGATATGTTCCTTCACCAGGCATAAGTGCCCAATAAACACAATTCTATTTTTTCACCAATTCTTTGTATCTCTGTCATTATCATTGTATATCTGGGGTACCTATATTAGATCACCCTTTCTTGTGAACTGGTTTAGGATCCACTTCTTTGGGTCCATCCAATTCACAACCCCTGATTTTTTCAGCAGTGTCATGCACACTCACTCTGTGCCTCCCTCAGTCACATTCCCCCCTCCTATCTTCAGTGCTGTGTGATGGCAGGAGAAACGTTTTTATGGGAACATGTGAAGGGTTAAGGTGACTAGTGGGGTTGAAATAGTAGGGGGGGGGGCGGTGTGTGTTGGAGCTAGCAGAGTTTTTTGACAGCTCAGTCTCCTCTCTAAGTGCAGAGATGGACCTGTCAGATCCCCGCTCTCCTCTATGGGAGATCGGATGAAAATGGACTGCCTGTCCTTTTTCATCTGATCCGATCCTCCAGACAGATAGAAAATAGGGTTTCCATCCATTTGGATTTCACTAACAGGATCGGAGCAGATAGCAGCGGGTGTCAGCAGACATGTCAACGCTGACACCCGCTCCATAGGGGTGCATGCAGCATCCGATCAGGTCCACCTGAAAAACTGACAGGGACCTGATCGGAAAGCCCGTGTGAAAGGAGCTAAAGTAGCACAGCCTTTCCATGACACTCAAAATTGAGCTCAGGTGCATCCTGTTTCCATTGATCATCCTTGAAATGATTTTACAACTTGATTGGAGTCCACCTGTGGTAAATTCAGTTTATTGGACATGATTTGGAAAGGCACACACCTGTCCATATAAGGTCCCACAGTTACCAGTGCATGTCAGAACACAAACCAAGCCATGAAGTACAAGGAATTGTCCGAAGACCTCAGAGACCGGATTGTATTGAGACACAGATCTGGGGAAGGGTACAGGAAAATTTCTGCAGCATTGAAGGTCCCAATGAGCACTAAATCATTCATAAATTGAAAAAGTTTGGACACACCAGGACTCTTCCTAGAGCAGGTGGCCCGGTAAAACTGAGTGATCGAGGTAGGTGACCAAGAACCCAATGGTCACTCTGACAGAGCTCCAGCATTTCTCTGTGGAGAGAGGAGAACCTTCCAGAAGAACAATCATCTCTGAAGCACTCCACCAATCAGTCCTGTATGGTAGAGCGACCAGATGGAAGCCACTCCTCAGTAAAAGGCACATGACAGCCGATCTGGAGTTTGCCAAAAGGCACCTGAAGGACTCTCAGACCATGAGAAACAAAATTTTCTGTACTTATGAAACAAAGATTGAACTCTTTGGCCTGAATGGCAAGTGTCATGTCTGGAGGAAACAAGGCACTGCTCATCACCTGGCCCAAACCATCCCTACCGTGAAGCATGGTGGTGGCAGCATCATGCTGTGAGGATGTTTTTCAGCAGCAGGAACTAAGAGACTAGTCAGGATCGAGGGAAAGTTCAATGCAGCAATATACAGAGACATCCTTGATGAAAACCTGCTCCAGAGTGCTCTGGACCTCAGACCGGGGCAAAGGTTCATCTTCCAACAGGACAACTACCCTAAACACACAGCCAAGATAACAAAGAAGTGGCTACGGGACAACTCTGTGAATGTCCTTGAGTGTCCCAGCCAGAGCCCAGACTTGAACCCGATTGAACATCTCTGGAGAGATCTGAAAATGGCTGTGCACTGACGCTCCCCATCCAACCTGATGGAGCTTGAGAGGTCCTGCAAAGGAGAAAGGGAAAAACTGCACAAAAATAGGCGTGCCAAGCTTGTAGCTTCATATTGGTGCCAAAGGTGCTTTACCAAAGTATTGAGCAAAGGCTGTGATACTTATGTACATGGGATTTTTTTTGTTTTAAATAAATTTGCAAAGATTTCAAACAAACTTCTTTCACGCTGTCATTATGGGGGATTGTTTGTAGAATTATGAGGAAAATAATGAATTTATTCCATTTTTGGAATAAGGCTGTAACATAACAAAATCTGGAAAAAGTGAATCGCTGTGCATAATTTCCGGATGCACTGTATATACAAAATAACTTTCCTCAATAAACATATCATGGCACAGTGTTCATGGCTATTTGTATGTTTGTATGATAGCACAACTGTATGAACACTGATCATTTAGAGAATCATTTATGTTTATGGAGGATTGGTATTTTTTTTTATGTGTTAACAGTTAGACGTGGTTCACACCTACAGGTGTAACCAAGCATGGGCCTGTTTTTCACATATCACGTGTAGGGCAGTCCTACACGCAAGCAACATGGAAAAGTCATGAAAAAGTCCAGTTTCATACGCTCATTTGCAGGTGCATGGGGGTTGCATTAACAATTAATAGAACGGCTGTACATCTGCTAAAGGGCAGCTAATTTCTCTGTGCATGTTGGGAAAGCATACACTTTTGCATGCATTATCCACATGCATAGAGCTGAACTTGGCCATAGAGTGTTTAGTTTATGTGTTGAGTTTACACTTTTGATTGTACAAAGTTTGGATAACACAGGGTTAAATAGAATGGTCATAAGAATACTGTCACATTATCTGGACATACACAGAGTGTTTGGGGGTTGCAAATTGCACCGTATTCATTCATAACTGAGCATAGTTAATTATGTTTACTATGCTTCAGCCTCTGTCTCCTGTTCATTCACTTTCAGTGCAACTGAGGCTGCAGAGAAAGGGACTGGTTAATCTCTGTCCTCAGTTCCTGTCTAAAAAGTGAGACTTTGGGGGGGTCTGTTAAGACCTCTGATATATCACCAAAGCCTCCCCCACCCATAACAGAGTTGTTAAAAAAAATGTAATAAAAAGTTAGAATAAAAAAAAATTGTAAAAAATTCAGACTTACGTTTCTAATCAGACTAAAAAGCCACACCCAATATCTGTCATTATTTTGCCACACCTACTGCGTACAGTGGCTATACATATCACAGGTCACCTTCTCCCTGTTAAGGGCCCCAGTGCATTACTTTACCCAGGGGCCCATGATGCTGTTAGGTGGCACTGCCCATGAGGCTCCTGGTACCTTTATTGGGTCGCCAGCTTTAAGTCTCCTGCCACTTTGCATGTCGCCAAGCAAGGTGCCCCTCCACGAGGCCCTGCCACATTAATGTTGCATCAGAAAGATCGCTGCTGCGTGGTGGCCATCTTTAAAGCTGAGGGCCCCATGATCCCCTAATTCCAGGGGGGCCCCATGAGTTGTCAGTCCGCCCCTGTACCCGATGTTTTCCTACAGTCACTACAGTTTTTCACCAAAATCTCTAAGATATATATATGTAGCAGGTTTTCCAGGCATTGGGCCTGATGTGGGTCTGCCATTGTTACCAGTTACCTCTCCAGCCCGTGTGAGCTGCAGCCCTGACACATTGACAACTCCGGCATCTTTTTTTGTTTGTTTTATTGTAGTTTTAGTGGATGGGAGAAGGGAATGAGTGGAATACTCCTTTGGTTCGACTATGTACAGTTCTGGGACTTTTATAGCAAAAATGCCGTTAGCGCTGTCTTGACGCCAGCTGACACTAGCCAATGCTTACTGGCGCTTTGAACACAATGTATCTCTGAAAGCTCTGCTGGAACTCCGACTTAAGTCCAGAAGATCCAGGACTGTGGAACATTGAACATCTGACACTGCTTGCACTGGAAAGTCACTGACTACTCTCTCCAGCCTTGCCCTGGCTTGAGGTAGATTGCTGTGTATTCCTGTATCGCTGCAACTCTCAACTGATGCACTCACACTGTGCATTAACTCTTCAGGGCTCAAACTGCAGGTGCCCCCTTTACCACTCCAGGGTCCTCAACCTAGGTACCCCCTCTATCACTTAAGGGTCCTCTGACTAGGTACCCCCTTTACAGCTAGCTGACTCTTGGATCCTAGAACCTTCTCCGGAGTGGTCCCCACTGACTCTAGGCAGACCCCCAAGGGCAATCCAAAGTACTCACGACCTGTGTAGGCTTTCCTTGGACTGGACCCCTCTCGCTCTGCGCTGGTTCTCAGCACACCGGATCCCCCTCAGCTCAACTCAGCACTCTCTGGATTCTCAGGCCCTCAAACTTATACCCACTCCCAGAATCCTTTGCGGCAGAATCTGCCTTCTGGAGTAGTTACAAGCCTGAATGTATCCTGATTGGGTCTCCTCCACTGCCCTATGAGAAGCCTCTAACAGAGCCAGTGGGGAGACTCCCCTCTCAGCAGACACACCTGGAAGCCATGACACCCTACCAAAAGTAAATCATGGGCCTGCTGTTAGGCACACAAGGCCCACTATACATTTATCTAGCACCTACCTGAAGGGTGCTACATATACAGACAGGTTAATTGGCTTCCACCCAAAGCGTGTGGTTGTCTATATAATAAGAGCATTGCATTTTAGGTTACTTCAGGACCAAGGACTTGGTACAAATGATTCTATATAATCTGTAGAGATCTGTAAAATCTGTCAGTGGTATAGATGAGAGAAACATACAAGTCATTTGGTCTCCACACAAGCTCTAAGCAATCCTGAGGCTCCGTTCACATGTAGGCATTATGGATCCTGAGTGGAATCAATGCAATTCTGCCCGCGATCACAAATCACCGCAAATCACAGGATGCACTTGCCATCCCCATCATTTTCAATGGCATCCCAATGGCGGTGCGATTTTGCCACGATTTTGCCCGTTGAATTGCGGTAAAATTGCGTAAACAGAGTCATGGGCCACCTGTTGCTCAGAAGTAGTTCCAGAACTTCTTTTGAGCGACAGGCATCCCTTGATTCTGTTTGCACCACGATTGGGGTGCCATTGGAAATGACGGGAATCACAAGTGTTTCCTGCGATTTGCGGTAATTTGGGATCATGGGCAGAATCGCCCCGATTCAACCCGCATTTTGGATTGCCTAGATGTGAACGGAGTCTTAATGTGCTTTGTTGCAATTGTTTAACTTGACTATTGTCGTTCAGTATCACTGGTCCTATTTATCATTGTGTCTGAAATAGGAACTGTCTATTTTGACCATATTATTCAATGAGATTCTCTTTGTGTTTTGTTGCAGAAAATACTATATAGGGTGCTATAAGTATAACCATCACAGTTTTTCTCACACACATTTGACACATGTTGCCCATATTTTACACATAATTTTCATCTGCGCTCTAGTCAGCTTCTCAAATACATTCCCATGGCACATCCATCTTAGTGCTCTCACACACATGTGTGCTGGGCTGGCACTCTGGCAATCACTACACAATCACTTTATGAGCTAACCACAATCTTTGCTTTATGAATTCCTTTCTTACTCTGTGTTCCCCATCATGATTGGGGTGACAAAGCAGTATAAAATTTAAAGTTGGCTTTTTACTTGGCATTTTAAAACCGTTTTTATATCATGAATAAGTAATCCAGATTGCTCGGTCTTATGCCTTAGAAAGCTATGAAAATGATAATTTTGGACAGAAATAAAATCAGCAAAGTGATATTATAAAAGAACAAAAGACATTGGATAGTCCAAACACATCTTGCTGGCAAGTCTTCTGTTCTCAGATGCATTCTTGTGTGGAGAATATGTGGATGAATCCAATGTGGTTATTACTGTGTCATAAAGTGTTTCGTCTGCTATAAAGAATGGTTGCTTGATGCTATGTTATAGTTTGAAATGCAGGGAGTTAGTGCTATGTAATTCAGGATATTCTTTGTTATTTTCTATACTTCTTTCTAATGCCAGGTGTTCAGCTGACCAAGCATACAATAAATCAGGGTTTTGGTTGAGATTCTGATGTCATGCGTCATAAGAAAAAGGGGTTATGAAAATCAGCAGTGAAGCATTACTGTTAACCTTTTTTTCTTTTTCTTTTTCTTTTTTATTAACAGAGTTTTCCAGTGGGAAAAAAAACATTTTGTAGTTGTAACTAACTAAAAGCCCTAAGGAAAAAGTGTAAATAGCCACAAAAATCTTGTATATGGAAAACCTCCATCAAATTCATGTCATTAAAAAGAAGAAATCCAAGAAAAATAATCATTTTCTTAAACAAAAATACATAGGGCGCTGTCCACAGTATATGAAAGAAGGGTTTATTTTCTATTCAGTTTAAATTTTCAGACTTTTTCCAGTTTTGATTGGGCACATAAAATGAAGAAAACTGGGGTGTGAATCAAACACTGAGGTGTTCACACAATTGGAGACATTGAATGACTGGGAGAAAAGGTTATGTATGTAGGCCAAAGAATATGTCCACCCAAAAATCTGTTTTAGTTTTGTGTTTACAAGTTCACATGATTCTATCACCCTTAGGCCAGTTTCACACTGGTGCTCTTGCGGTTTCACCCCAGGGTGGGTGTACCGGCAATTTTCACCCACTTTGATTTTACTTACATTCTATAGATTTTTTATTAAATTGTGTTTTTTGCCAGTTTCTCAAAGCACTCCAATGATGCAGCATGCAGGACTTTTGGTGTTCCTTCAGAAACCGAGGTGAAAAAGTGCAACCTAATAGAAATTCTATGGGACTGCAGCTAATACCGCAGGTAAAATGCATAAAAATCGCGGATAAACCCGCACTGCAGTCAAATCGCAGCTCACCAGTGTGAAACTGGCCTTGAATTAGGAAAGGATTCTAGGACTCTGGTAAGGAGTCTCTTAACATATGCGATAATAGCTCCATACTCCCACTGTTGGTTTCCACACACACACACCTTCTTTAATCCCCTTTTTCTCTTCAGTTCTGTTATATACAAGGATGGAGACGCTGAGCAGTGCTCGCCGGTGTCTCATTGAAAGTCCTAAAACTGCCCAAATTTTCCATACTCACACTGTAACTGAAGCAGATCTCTTTAAAAAATATAATGAAAGAAAGTTTGGAATTTTAGTGATACCCTTTATTGGCTAACCTAAGGCTCTATTTGCGCCAAAAACAAAATATATTAAGAGTGGCTGTATTAGATTTTTTTTTTAGCTTTTTTTTTTTTATTTGCACATGGTGATCTGATCTTTAGGGTGTTACTAAACCCAGGACCCTGCATTTACTATATCTGGTTTCCCACAGTACACAGAACATGGAAATGAAATCATTTTAGTAAATATAAACTGCTAAATACCTTTTCTCTTCAGCAGTATATAGCAGTCTTGTGACCTCAATCAGTACCTGGTTAAAGCTTGTAGGAGGAATTTTCATACTGCACTGGATGTCCTATCAGGATGCAGGACCCCTGGCCCTCTGTCTGGACAGTGCTGATTGGCCCTGTGCTGATCAAATGCACTCTCCCAAAAAAATAAATAAAAAAAAACTCTCTGGCAATACACACCAAACTGAGCACGTGCAGCCTGACTCCGGTAACTCTGTCTTATCTGGACATGTTATGGGGACAATGCAAGAAGAGGTGGATCTGTGCATACAGGATCAAACAGCCTTTTTACACAATGCAGAGGATTAACCTCTTAGGTTCCATAGTGAGTATAACAAGCATGCTTTACTATATGTACAGATTTTACTATTGTGGGTTTAGTAACACTATAAGCCTGTTATTTTTTAACTTCCTATAAAGCAGAACTAAACCCTGCTATCCTTTGCAGCCAGGGAAGTTGCCATCTTAGCCACTAGTTGATATGCAGCTGTTATGTTGCTGCACAAGTAATCACTTATAATACCAGCAATTTGATGGCTACACAGTTTGTTTGAGAGCATAAGCAACTGTAACGGTTATCATTCATGGCAAGCCTTGAATGTAACTGATTTGAGAAACAGCTAAATTGACAGCCAAAGCTGTCCAGCAAAAGCGGCAGTCAAAAAGTTGAGACAAACCAGTTGCTGCTGACATCTTACAATAGTCAGATTTTATTTATTTTGGTAAAATCTTTAAAAAACTGTCACTGTAACTGATTAAAAACGTGCTACCTGGAGTTTGGCTTTAAATTGTTAGTCCATCTAAATCTGCTAGTGCATCGAACACTAGCCTCTCCCCAGATTTACAATGCTGCGAGGACTTCATTCTAACGTAAGTATTAGATAATGAGCTCATTATGCCTTTGTCACATAGATACATAATTTCATAGTACTTTAGGTTGAATAAAGACAATAGTCCATCCAGTTCAACCTGTGTAGGTGTGAATCATTTCTCATACCCCTGAATGTTTTGAACCTTGAGATGTATGTCCAAGAGTCTTTTTAAAAGTAGCCATACTTCCCACAGTTACTACCATTTGTGGTAGAGAATTCCACAGTCTTGTAGCCCTTACTGTAAAGAACCCCCTACGTAGCCTGAGGTTAAAATGCTTCTCCTCTAAACGCACCTTGGCACTTGTGTGGAGCACTTCAAGCACTTTATTCAGCACTTCAAGTGGAATATAATTTTGGACTGCACATTATTCAGCACTTTGGCACTTCTTTGCACTATTAATGTATTTTGATTGCACTTTAGTATATCATCATTAGTGCACTTTATGAATCATTGCTATTGTATTAATATTATTGGATGAATTTTGATGTTTTGTACATTTTAGATTTGGTCACTAGTGCACTTTATTATTATTCAATTTATATTCCCTGATAGCGCTGTTTTATATCATCTTACTAGTATCTACTGTATACTGCACTGGCTGATTTATCTATACTGCACAGGCTGATATATACTGCACTGGCTGATATATACTACACTGCTGAGATATACTGCATTGTCTGATATATACTGCACTGCTGATATATACTACACTGTCTGATAAATACTGCACGGGCTGATATACTGTATACTGTACTGTCTGATATATACTGCACAGGCTGATATATACTGCACTTGCTGATATATCTATACTGCACGGACCGATATATACTACATTGGCTGATATATACTGCATGGGCTGATATATACTGCACTAGCTGATATACTGTATCCTACACTGCTAATATATACTGCACTGTCTGATGTATATATTGCACTGCTGATATATACTGCACTGTCTGGTATATACTGCACTGTCTGATATATACTACACTGTCTGATATATACTGCACTGTCTGATACAGTATATACTGCACGAGCTGATATATATTGCACAGGCTAATATATACTACATGAGCTAATACTGTATATACTGTACTGCTGATATATCTATACTGCACTGGTTGATATATCTATACTGCACTGGCTGATAAATTACTATAAAGCTCACACAATCAACTACCTGCCTAATCTCACTCCTATCTCTCCCTAACACACTATACATGACTGCCGTGTCAGCAGCAGCCTTATATAGTGTGGGGTTTGGACTTGTGCCCCTGTGCCATGATTGGCTAAAGGCACCCTGTCTTTGTCCAATCATGGCAATGACAGGACACTATGCTGTGATAGGCCAAAGCATACAGGTCAGGTGCATGCTTTGTTAAATGAAAAGCACTTAATGCACTGCAATTGCGCAGTGAATTATGGGGCCCTCATTGGCAGGGGAACTTCCCGGGAAGCGCCCCATATGTTCGCGTGTTCTGTGAACACACAAACACCCGATGTTTGAGTCTGTAACGGATCCTATAGTCTCTAGGAAAGAGATCCGTGCAGCTTCTCCCGAAATCCCAGTGACAATCCATCAAGAAGTGAAAATGGCTCCCCATTCCCCCAAACATGACTCCAGACTTCATGAAGGGGTAAAACGAACTGTTTATTGAACTCACACACAGTCAATTTATATACAGCATGGACACATCCCCCTCCTCATCAAATTACTACACACAGGTCAGGGGTTGAATGATTACATTATAATATGTAGATTAAATTTTATACAAGAACTGAACTAATTATCTAGGGAATAACAACCACAAACAGTATTCTTAACAGATGACAATGACTCAATCAACCTGAGGTAGTTAACTGGAAGACGGCCGTCCTCGAGTTCATGAAATACAATACACATTATCAAACAGAGGGATACATCAGCATATTCAATGATGTCTGGAAGACAGAGGGTTGAGCTGATGACATTAGTATCTGTCACAAGAAGTACACATCTAAGCATTGTAACTTGGGACAAAATCTTCATACCTCTGGAGAGACATTGTTGAAAACTATCACTCTCCCTTACAGGTAAAACTTAAATTTTGTAATATAGCTCCCCCTTAGTTCCATGGGACGGCATACCCGCCTAGACCCTAACGGGTCGGCTTGGGGATGTACGGGAAGTAGAGTCTATTTCTCCACCTCTGTCTGCCGGGATAACCCATCAGCATTGGCGTTCTGCTTCCCTGGCCGGTATTGTATGGTGAAGTTGTAGGGCTGCAGTGCCAAGCTCCATCTCAACAGTCTGGGGGTTATCTCCGGCTACTTGGTTGAGCCAAATAAGTGGGTTGCGGTCTGTCATTACAGTAAAGGAACGTCCATACAAATACGGCTGTAGTTTCTTGAGTGCCCAAACTAGGGCCAAACACTTTTCAACGGTGGCATAACTGACCTCCCTGGGTAGAATATTTCTGCTCAGATATGCCACCAGAGGCTCCATGCCATCCTCCCCAACCTGGCTTAAACAGCTCCCAGTCCAAACATTGAGGCATCTGGGTATCTGGAGAGGGTGAGGCATCCATAGCTCGTTCCTGCTGTCTGGTGGTGACTGGGAGTGCTCCTTCCGAAGTCAGGGGTATAACTTGTGAGGTTAAACACCCTAAGTCCTTCCCAAACAAGACCTCAGCTGGTAAATCTGGCATGATGCCCACTTCCACTGACTTAACCCCGGTGCCCCAATCAATATGCACCCTGGCGGAGGGTAACTTGTGGATGGCTCCCCCTGCCACTCTTACTGCCACAACACGCCCAGTGTGCTGTGAGGGTTTAACCCTGTTCGGTTGTACCAGGCAGGGGCTTAACTACAGGGGTTGCAGGGGTTGCGATTGCAACCGGGCCCCATGCCCCAAGGGGGCCTGTGCAGCTCCCCTGTACACCTGGAAAGGAGGGGCGGCTCCGGTGGGGGCAGCATGTAGAGAAATCACTGTCCACCTTTTTCCTCCTGTAGCTGCGGGAGGAAAATGGAGGAGATTGGTTCCTCTGTATGCTTTACCAGCTCCTTCCTTTTCTGAATGGGCAGAGTCCTAGTCAGTGACATTGTAAAAAATAAAATGATAAAAAAGAATACAATTAAAATACCAAAAAATAAAAACTACTGACACCAGTGGGTGAACTTCCAGGATCGCCAAGGTCACACTTGCGACCGGGCCCTGGCATTCCACCACCGTAGGGAGGCCCCAAGATGGCAGGAAGGGGGCCCACTGCAGAACTTGTGAAAGAGACCCGCTGTGGGACTGTAATAAAGGGCCCCACAACGAGAGTAAAGGGCCCCAGGATCAGTTGGAAGAGCCCCAGGCTTGAAGGAAAGGGCCCCGGCCAGGGGTCCAGGGGGCCCTTCATGGTTTCTTGCCCCGGGGCCCTGAAGGTTCTAGTTACACCTCTGGTACCAGGGTTATGGTGGCTCCAGTGTCTCTCAGTCCCCTGGCTTCTTGTCCATTTAGTCTCACTGTCTGTCTGTGGTGAGCCCTGTTGTCCTCAGCTGCTTGTGCTGGGTTACCCAATTGCTCCTCAGTGGGTTCAAACTTGGGTACGACTGGGGAAACCTCTGCAGGATAGTGGGGGACCATTGTCTGTGCTGAAGGGGGTGACCCTGGTCGGATCCATGCAGCTTGGTTCCTGCTCTGGGTACAGTCTCGTTGATAGTGCCCAAACTGCTTGCACCTGTGGCACTGTACCCCACTGTGGGACCGGTATCTGGGTGTCTGCCTGTGGGTGTGGTAGTAGTGAACTGCTGCTTGCGCTGGGGAAGGTGGCCCTGTTCGAATCCATGAAGCGTGGTTCCGTTTCTGAGTTCACGATTCCGGAAGTGTGAAGTGACAGAGTTCTCACAAAATCTAGTTAGCGGTGAAAAGAGAAGGTAGGGCTATAGCGATTTTGGGACGGGCTATAAAGATATAGCCACATGGAGCTAAAATAGGACGCATAAGAGGGCGCACTGTGTATTTTTAGGTTTTACTTCCTGGTGACGGCTCTTCAGCCCGAGGATTATTTCCACCATCTTGTATGCTGAAAGCAAGTCCAGGAGCTGTTAGAAAAGCAGACATTCACCAGACCTGGCCACATGGGTGGTGCATTTGGGGGACTGTGTGAGCGGAACTGAGCTGGCCCATGGGAAATTTTTGAATCATGATGCCTCCGTATGATGTCCGTATGAGCGCATTTGGTTATCTCCTATCGGTATTACAGGCAATATATTTACCAGCATCTGGTAAGCAGCTTATATGTCGGTGGAGGATTGATCACTCTGGGTGGATTGCACATCTTTTTTCAATTGTTCACTGTGTGTCACATCCCCTGATTGGGCTTATGGACTTTTATTAGAGACTTTATTTACATATTTTTTTTCACCCAATTATTCATTGTATTTCTGATCTCTATTCATTCACCTTTTTTAGTACTGAGTTAATATATGTTGATCATTTATTTGAGCACATGATTGCACAATCTAGTTGTGTTTTTGAGACTAGTTGTTTATGTCTTTTTTCCCTTAACGCAGCTTGTTTATTTACATTGTTATTTGGTGATATCACACTGGAAGCTGCAGCGTCTTTATTATTTTATATAATTTCTGTTTATATTCACTTTATACAGAGTGCAGAGTTCAGAAGTGTGTTATGTACAGAGTGCAATGTTCAGAAATGCACTACGTACAGAGTGCAGGGTTCATGAGTGTACTGCGTATAGAGCGTGGGGTTCAGGAGTGCGCTGCATACGGAGTGTGGGGTTCAGGAGTGCGGGGTTGTGTACAGAGTGCTGGGTTGCGTGTGGGGTTGCGTGCAGAGTTTTGGCGCGCGCTGGGTACAGAGTGCGGGATTCAGAGTGTGCTGTGCATGGAGTGCGGGGTTGCGCGCGGAGTTGCGTACGGAGTGCGAGGTTGCGTGCAGAGTTTTGGCGTGCGCTGGGCACGGAGTGGGGGGTTCAAGAGTGCACTGCATAGGGAGTGTGGGTTCAGGAGTGCGCTGCGCATGGAATGCGGGGTTGCGTGCAGAGTTTTGGCGTGCGCTGGGTACGGAGTGCGGGATTAAGGAGTGTGCTGCTCATGGAGTGCGGGGTTGCGTGCAGAGTTGCCTGCGAGGTTGCGTGCAGAGTTTTGGCGTGCGCTGGGCACGGAGTGGGGGGTTCAAGAGTGCACTGCATAGGGAGTGTGGGTTCAGGAGTGCGCTGCGCATGTAATGTGGGGTTGCGTGCAGAGTTTTGGCGTGCGCTGGGTACGGAGTGCGGGATTCAGGAGTGTGCTGCTCATGGAGTGTGGGGTTGCGTGCAGAGTTGCGTGCGAGGTTGCGTGCAGAGTTTTGGCGTGCTCTGGGTACGGAGTGCGGGGTTCAGGAGTGTCCTGCATATGGAGTGTGGGTTCAGGAGTGCGCTGCGCATGGAGTGCGGGGTTGCGTGCAGAGTTTTGGCGTGCGGGGTTAAGGAGTGTGCTCTGCTCCCATCCTCCCACCTGCCTCCACAGCTCTAACCACCCCACCCCGGTCCCCCCAAAAAAACCCCCAAAAAAACTCTCTCACATATGTCCATTATCCTACCTTCCTATCTGTCCCTGCTCTGGTACAAGTCCTGCCTGTGTAGTGTGTACTGGGCAAAAAGCCCGCTCTCAGGTTGCAACTAGCTGACAGGAAAAAAAAAAAGCACTGACAGTAATAGCCGGGGCCGCTAGAGGGACTGAGGAGACAGAGCAGGAGATGGGCCGGCCGGGCATGTGCCGGCCGGGCATGTGCACAGCTCAATCAGCTCAAAACAAACACAGGCGGCGCCGCTAGGAGAGGGAGTGTGAGATGTCTCTTTGGAGACCGGCCGGCCGGCTGCGCCTGCGCTAAGAGGGTGCCGGAGCATTTTTTTTTTCCCTTTACAGTTTACACTGAAACAGATGTGGCAGGCAGCCACGGGCCGCATGAAAAGGCCTGGCGGGCCGGATTCGGCCCGCGGTCTTGTGTTTGCCACCCGCGGTCTAGGGTTTTTGGTTGTTTTTGTTGTTTTATTATAAATAGGGATGGGAGAAGGGATAGAGTGGGATACTCTGGAACTTGAACTATTCACAATTCTGAGGACTTCTTTCTGAAGATGCAGCCAGGCTGCAAATGTCACCTTGCCACTAGATGAATTATAGATACTGAGTCTCTGAACAAAAGACTTGGTTGCACACTATCACCTAACACCCCCTTTCACTCCACCAGCTGACACCCATCCTCTGACAACTCTACTCCAGGGTGGCCCCCTTCCTGGTCAGGCCCTTAGACACGGTCCCCTATACTCACGATACTGTTTTTCCAGGTTCTCGAGTGTCTCAACCCCTCTAGTCAGCCCTCCTGGATCTCTGGGCTCAGCTCATTCCTTCTGGCTCACCAGGCCGACTGCCATACACCAACTGCTGCAGAAGAGGAGGCAGCCACCACCCTCCTCATGGGACTTTGTTTACCAGCCAAAGAGCTCGAGGCTTTTATACCACACCCCACAATGCACCGAGACAGCAGTCTGTGCCAATCACTGGGGCTATATCAAAGCCCAATACCCATTGGTCAGGTTTTCTCCACTGTCCAATATGCTCCCTATTGGACCAGTGTGAAACACTCCCCTAGACTAGATGAATCACACACTGAGCACCATAAGCAGACCTAACTCACAGATCCTGCTCTCTGTTAAGCAGAAAGCAATATAGAATTTGCCTGCTGCTCCTCTGACAGGCAGACCGAGCCAAAACTATACTCACTCTCTAGCACCTACCTAGGAGAGTCCAACAAAATGTAAAAAAATGTCAGTATGTTAGTTTCCTTTTTTAGGCTTTCTTTCATTCTTCGTATTTTCATCTGGTGATTCAGCCAGTAAGTCTGTTCTTTTTCAACAGAAAAGCTCTCTTTCAATAGAGAATGTAAATCTATTTTGGTTGTTCATAAACTCGGGTGTATCCGAATGTCCGAATGAAATAGTAACGAATTTCGTTGAAATTCGTTTTGTTTATTCGTTTTCTAAAGAATTCCAAATTTTGGGGACTATTCAAATTCGAAATGGTCAAAAAATGGTCGACCGATTCAAATTATGTGTGAATGGTTGTTAAGGTGTGGGCTGGGAAGTCAGCTGCCATGACCTTACAAACGATGACTTATCAGCTGTCAGCGCGCTTGCCCGCTAAGAGCTGAAAAGTAAAAATAAGAATGCTGGCAATAGAAAATTCAGAAAAAAACGGCATGGGGTCCCCCCAAGAATTCATATCAGACCCTTATCCAAGCATGCAGCTCAGCAGGCCAGGAAAGGGGGAGACGAGCGAGCGCCCCCTCCCCAACCTAAACCATACCAGGCCACATGCCTTCAACATGGGGAGTGCTTTGGGGTAGGGTGGCTTCCCCCCCCACACCCCAAAGCACCTTGTCCCCATGTTGATGGGGACAAAGGCCTCTTCCCAATAACCCTAGATGGTTTTGACAGTTCCTTTATTAAAAAATCAAAAATCAAAATCAATGTTCCTCAGTGTAGATCCATCATCAATTTTGCAGCTCGCCGCACTGCCAGACCTAAAAAAAGAAAACAAAAGAAAAAGGCTCCCTGCCTAGATAAGGAGCAGAGTAACCAGATTACAGGTCAGCTGCCGCCCCCTTGTAACATCATCCACCCAAGATGCCCTGGTCAGTGACGGTCATTTGGTCATTCACATGGAGGGGTGGGTTCTGGTGTCCCCATTGTTAAAGGGGGCTTCCAGATTCTGATAAGCCTTTTGCCTGAAGACCCCAACAACCACCGCCCAGAGTTGTGGGGCAGAGCCCCCCTGCCCCAAAGCACCCCCCCATGTGTAGGACATGTGGCCTAGTATGATTAAGGAGGAGGGCGCTTGCTTGTTCCCCCTTTCCTTGCCTACTGGTCTGCATGCTCAGAGAAGGGACTGGTATGGATGTTGGGGAGGTCCCCACGTCGTTTTTTTTTTTTTTTTTTTTGGCATAGGGTTCCCTTTACAATCCAAACCAGACCTGAAGTGCCTGGTATAAATTGAGAGGTGACCCCCATGCTGTTTTTTTCTGACTTTTCTATTTCTGGCATTCTTTTGTTTACATTTAAGCTGTCAGTGGGGAAACCCACTGACAGCTGATGAGTCACTGGTTGCTAAGGGTGGGGCGGTCGGCTTCCGGGCCCACTCCTTAAAAACTAGAATTCTTCACACAGAATTTGAATCAATCAATAATTTTTTGAGCGATCCAAATTTGAATTGTTTAGAAAATGTGGAATTTGTTAGAAAATAATAAACAAAATTAAATTTAACAAAATTAAACTAAACAAATACCGAAAAAATCAACGAAAGAAAATTAGTAACAGAACTAATATATCAAAAACTAAACACATTTTTCTGTTCTGCACATGTCTATTTAACACTGGCCAGATCACCAGGGGAAAACAAAAGGAAAAAAGCCTAAAAACAGAAATTTGAAGGATAAGTTTGCCTTTTATAACATGTTACATGTTACACTCGTATTCAGGGTATGCCTCTCTGCCCCCACCCCTACTGATCCCCACTGTGACATCTTCCCTCCCTGTATGCCTGCTGCCTTAATTCAAAAAAGATGCGTTTGTGCGAGGCTCTGCCCACCCGGCCACGTCAATCATTTACAGTCTTCTGTGAATGAAAAATGACAAGGTCTGGCAGCCTTTGCTGCTGTTGGCTTGTAGTTTTCATTCACTTTGGTAGTTCATTGAGTCTTCCTGTCAGAATGTATGGGCTTCTGCTGATCGCTGGTGCAATGCTTTACAGGCTCCCAAAACAAAAACAAAAAAAAGATGCACATCTTTTACCTGCAAAAAAATGTGCATTTATTATTTTTTGTCAAAAGATGAACTTTTCCTTTTATACAGCCAAATCATCTAATGATTGCTAAGCTCCAATATGTTATATATTTTGGTTTTAGTTTAAAACCACTTTCAATACTCAAGGTTCACTAGGAGAAAGAAACATTTTTGAAATCCTATATATTTTATTTATATCTGCACAGCTTCTCTATGGACTGAGCATACATGAAATGTGCAACCACATTTTTTGAATGTTCCAGACAATTAATTCTTTGATATCCTGTCAATTTCAAGAGGCCCTTCCCCATTTCCCTGAGGTGTCAAAGCAGGTGCAAACAGCTGCCCCACCACAATATACATCTCAGTATGTAAACTGTTACTCCTACCATCGGGAGGAAGCACAATTCATATGAGTATCCAGTCCACCCAGAAATTCCAGCTAAAGTACGCCTGCTTTGCTAAATACCTACTGCAAAACCGACAAAGAGCTATAAATACACACCTTCTAGTCAGCATTAGTTATAGTTCCTTTTATGATTAACAAGTAGCCATAGCTATATGGCACATAGAAAAAAAAAAGAAACAATTGTTCCTAGTAAAAGAATTTTCTCTAAATCTTTAATAATCAGCACCAGGCTTCATTTGACTCAATTTTGACAAATTGGTCTTGAGTATGATGAATGAATGTAGTTCATTTTCAGTAACTCTTTCACCCTTGTTTTTCTGATTTACATTAATATAGACAGAGAGGAATGAATAACACATAGTCCTAATAAAACAGCTGTCAAAGATTTCATAGTTTCTTAGGTGAAAAGACACACTTTGTCAGAAAATACCTTTAAGCAACCTTATAACAATGACGCAAGTTGAAAATCAGGTAGTAAGAAAAATTTACAGGAATGTTGCTCTGTTTGAAATGTGCCACCTGCTCAGGATTCAGTAGAGAGAACGCACACAGATTTTGTACAGTGTTTAAGAGAAGGCAGAGTAGTGTTGAAGCTCAGTGCAGAACCTTACAGATATGCATTATACATATACAGTAAATATATATATATATATATACTGTATATTTATATATATATATATATATATATATATATATATATATATATATATATATATATATATATATATATATATTATCTAGAGCTGTAAATATTGTTTTAGGTGTCTGCAAACAGTTGATAACTTAAATAAAATGGTAAGTATGGTATTCATTCAAAAAACCTCTATCCAAAAGTGAATTTATTTTGCACCTGTGCCCAGACTGAACATTAGGCTATTTAAAAATTCTTGAATAGCATTAACCAGTTCCGGACCGCTCACCGCATATATACTGCGGCAGGGCGGCCCGGCTGTGCAAAATCATGTACATGTGCGTGATTTTGTGCACGCGATGTAGGGGGCACGCATGCGCCACTGGAGTTTGGACACAGCGGGGGCCAATCAGTGGGTCCAGGACCCGCCGATCATTCGGAGGAAAAGCAGAACGGTGGTCTGCCTATGTAAACAAGGCAGACCACTGTTCTGTTAGGGAGTAAAAGAGAGATCTTGTGTTTAAACTAAGCTGAAACACAGATCTCTGTTTTCCTCTAGTGCAGGGGTATTGAATTAAAATTCATGAAGGTCTTCCAGCCGAGGCCCGAAACATTTGTTTGACTCTCAATGGCACCTCTGCACAATGGCAAATGTGGCGCGTTTTTGCGAATGCCACATCGCATGGTGCCACAGTACCATGCAGCTTGGTACGGCGCAATTAAAAAAAAAAAAAAAAAAGGGGGCAGAGACTTATTTTTTTGCGTTTCTGCATATGAGGCAAGCCACTGAAATAAATGGGCCACCTACGCGCGTTACGCTATTATGTGAACCTAGCCTCAGATCCTTCACATCACAATCCTTTAAATTACATCAGTGTTCTTGCACATCTCCCCTTCACATTACAGTCCTCAGCTCCCCTTCAAATTTTTGTCTGCGGCCCCCCTTTATAACACCCCCTACTTCAAATTGCAGTTTCCAGCCGCCTTCATATCACCCGCCCCTCTTTACATGTGGTTGTCCCCTTTATACTACCCCTCCTTCACATTGCAGTCCCCATTCCCCCTTCACATTCCTGTCCTCACCCCCTTTATAACATCCCCCTTCACATTCCTGTCCTCATCCCCTTTATACTACCCCCCTTCACATTCCTGTCCTCATCCACTTTAAAGCACCCCCATGCACATTCCTGTCCTCACCCCCTTTATAGCATCCTCTTCACATTATTGTCCTCACCCTCGTTATACCACCCCCTTCACATAACTGTCCTCACCCCCTTTATAGCACCCCCCTTAACATAACTATCCTCACCCGTTTTATAGCACCCCCCTTCACATAGCTGTCCTCATCCCCTTTATAGCACCCCTTCACATAACTGTACCCCACCTCTTTAAATCACTCCCTTCACATAACTGTCCCCATCCATTTTATAGCACCCTCTTCACACTGCAGTCTCCAGCCCCCCCTTATTATTCCTGTCCTCACTGCCTTTATATCACCCCCTGACATTCCTATGCTCACCCCTTTTTTAGAACCCCCCTTTCACACTGCAGTCCCCAGCCCCCCTTCAGATTTCTGTCCTCACCCCCTTTGTAGAACCCCTTCATATCACTCCCTTCACATTCCTGGCCTGCTTCTTTTATATCACTGCTCCCCCTTCATATTAAAGTTTCTGATCCTTTCCCCCTTTACATCAGCTTCCTCCGTCCTTTATAACAATAACAGTGCCCTCTTCCCTGTCCTACCTTACACAGGGCACAGCACAGTATGAGGCACAGTAGCTGACATCAGAAGTGCAGCAAAAAGATGGGCAGAGGGCGGGACCTGCCCCAGTTAATTGACTGGTTGCTAGAATGCAAGCCGATTCGAGCAACCAATCAGTTAACTGGGCCACTGCATCCCACCCACCCGCCCTCCGTGCATCGCTGTGCTGCTCTTCCAATGTCAGCTCTGTAAAGACAACAGAACTAGCGGACAGCGACGGCTGAGGTAAAAAAAGCAGACCCCAAATGGTGCGATGGCGGCGGAGCCAGGCGGAACATTGACTTGGTCCGGACTTGGCCTGCGGTCCGCCATTTAGTGATACCTGCTCTAGTGCATCCACTCCACCTACAGTTAGAAATCACTCCTTAGGAGCACACTTGACCCCTTGATCCCCTGGTATTAACCCCCTTCCCTGCAAGTGTCATTTATGCAGTAACAATGCATTTTTTTTTTAGCACTGATCACTGTATTGGTGTCACTGGTCCCCAAAAAGTGTAAAGTATCAGATTTGTCTGCCTTAATGTCGCAGTCCCGCTAAAAATCACTGATCGCCGACCCCATTTTGGAAAGCAAATACCCCAACGTATAATCTTTAAGCCATAATGAGTCTTTTGAACATGTTTTTTTTTCCACATGTTTTTGTAAAATGTGGAAAGAAAATGAAAGCACATTTTTTTTTTATACAAAGTTGTCCATTTATACAATATTTCTAACACATAGCATGTATATAGCAAAAATTGCTCCCCAAAATACAGTTTCTCACAAAAGTGAGTATAAACCTCACATTTTTGTAAATATTTTATTATATCTTTTCATCTGACAACAGTGAAGAAATTACACTTTGCTACAATGTAAAGTAGTGAGTGTACAGCTTGTATAACAGTGTAAATTTGCTGTCCCCTCAAAATACCGTAACTCAACCAACAGCCATAATTTCTAAACCGCTGGCAACAAAAGTGAGTACACCCCTAAGTAAACATGTCCAAATTGAGCCCAATAACCCATTTTCCCTCCCCGGTGTCATGTGACTCATTAGTGTTACAGGGTCTCAGGTGGGAATGGGGATCAGGTATGTTAAATTTGGTGTTATCGCTCTCACTCTCTCATACTGGTCACTAGAAGTTCAACATGGCACCTTATGGCAAAGAACTCTCTGAGGATCTGAAAAAAAAAGAATTGTTGCTCTACATATAGATGGCCTAGGCTATAAGACGATTGCCAAAACCCTGAAACTGAGCTGCAGCACGGTGGCCAAGGACAGGTTCCACTCAGAACAGGCCTTGCCATGGTCGACCAAAGAAGTTGAGTGTATGTGCTCAGCGTCATATCCAGAGGTTGTCTTTGGGAAATAGATGTATGAGTGCTGCCAGCATTGCTGCAGAGGTTGAAGGGGTGGGGGGTCAGCCTGTCAGTGGTCAGACCATACGCCGTACACTGCATCAAATTGGTCTGCCTGGCTGTTGTCCCAGAAGGAAGACTCTTCTTAAGATGATGTACAAGAAAGCCCGCAAACAGTTTGCTGAAGACAAGCAGACGTGGATTACTGGAACCATGTCCTGTGGTCTGATGAGAACGATAAACTTATTTGGTTCAGATGATGTGAAGCATGTGGGGTGGCAACCAGGTGAAGAGCACAATGAAAAGTGTGTCTTGCCTACAGTCAAGCATGGCTGTGGGAGTGTCATGGTCTGGGGCTGCATGAGTGCTTCCGGCACAGGGGAGCTACAGTTCATTGAGGGAACTTTGAATGCCAACATGTACTGTGACATACTGAAGCAGAGCATGATCCCCTCCCTTTGGAGACTGGGCCACAGGGCAGTATTCCAACATGATAATGACCCCAAACACACCTCCAAGATGACCACTGCCTTGCTAAAGAAGCTGAGGGTAAAGGTGATGGACTGGCCAAGCATGTCTCCAGACCTAAACCCTATTGAGCCTCTGTGGAGCATCCTCAAATGGAAGGTGGAGGAGCGCAAGGTCTCTAAAATCCACTAGCTCCATGATGTCGTCATGGTGGAGTGGAAGAGGACTCAAGTGTCAACCTGTGAAGCTCTGGTGAACTCCATGCCCAAAAGGGTTAAGGCAGTGCTGGAAAATAATGGTGGCCACACAAAATATTGACACTTTGGGCCCAATTTGGACATCTTAACTTAGGGGTGTACTCACTTTTATTGCCAGCGGTTTTGACATTAATGGCTGTGTGTTGAGTAATTTTGAGGGGACACCAAATTTACACTCTTATACAAGTTGTACACTCACTACTTTACATTGCAGCAAAATGTAATTTCTTCAGTGTTGTCAGATGAAAAGATATAATAAAATATTTACAAAAATGTGAGGGGTGTACTCACTTTTGTGAAATACTGTACATTCTACTACTCCTCCTGAGTATTGTGATAACACATGTGTGAGACTTTTACACAGCCTAGCCACATACAGAGGCCCAACATTCAAGTAGCACCGTCAGGCGTTCTAGGAACATAAAATACACATTTAGTTTCCTGAAAACCTATCATTTTTGAAGGCCCCAACATACCAATAATTACACTCCAAAATACATTCTATTGAGGAAAGGGTAAAAAAAAAAAAATGTCCACAGAGGAGAACATTGGTCCAGGCAGCAGGCAGGGACATGCTTAGCGACAACAATAGTAATTATCCAGGTAGCAGGCAGGAATATTGTCTATAGTCAGTACTGGGATATTGTCAGCACAGCCAAAGCATTTGTCCAAAGGAATTGTCCAGGTAAAAGACATGGTCAGCACATCCATAATATTGGTCCTGGTACACTGTTACCTGCAGAAACTCACTATTGTACCGCTCTCCAGCCCTTCATAAACATACTGCCTCTTGCTACCCGTTGTTGGGTAGTGGATAATCATATCAGATAGCGATTTAGAGAGTTTGTCGACTTAGAAGATCAAGAAGCATCTCAGCGGACACTCCCAGAGACGTTATTATAAGATTCTAGAGGTACTCAGAAAAGGCCCAAATCTGGGAGAGTCTGAAATGAAAGTCATCCATGAAATATGGAAGTGCAATAATATCGATTTTCACTAGCCACATTAAGAAGAAGGAGGCTATTGAGACCACTCGTGAAATTGTTGCAAAAACAAGGAATTTGGTACAATTGGGGCTTCCCAGCCTGTCTGATTGGCAGAAGGGATAGTCGCACAGCAAGACTAAGTTTCCCTAAGGAAACTGGGGACTTCTGCGGAAAACTTAATATCTCTATACCAAAGATACCAGGCTGGTATGAGGTCGAATCCGAGGAGATAACACAAGAAGAGGAACAGTGGCAGTTAGCCTCAAAAAAAGAAATTGAACTATGGAGCTGATTAAAATGGGCCGGAGGGGACTGCTGGATGGGGGGGATGGGGGATCAGGGGGGGGGGGATGGACGGGGTAGGAAAGGGCAGGAAGATAGGAAAATAATCTTTGATGGCAACCTAGCAGGATCCAGACACTTCCTACCCTTGAGGGGGAGAGGGAAGTCCACGACTGGGCAGGTAGAGTACCACCCTGAGGTAAAGAAGTAGAGGATAGGGAGTACCAATGGGAAAACCCTCCAACTACTTCATGACCATAAAACGGTAAGATCAACATCATGCAAAGGGCAGGGAAGGTAATAGGGGAAAAGGTAGGGGGGAGGAAGGGAGGGGGGAGGAGGGTAGTGGATATTAGGAGGGAAAAGTCAAGGAAAAGGAAATTGTGTGAAAAACTGTAAAAATACTGGTCAATGTTGTCCCTATTTCTAGCTCTCAGTCCAAGTTTACTCGCATAATTGCAAGGAAAAGACCCTAATACAGGAGGGAGGAGGAGATAGAGAGACAACATGAATACCCTAAACTTTGTAACATATAATGTAAGAGGCTTAAACACGCCAATTAAAAGACATAAGGTATTAGATGAACCCAGACGTCACTCTGCTAATATAATATTTTTACAGAAGAGACACATATTGCACAAGATACAAATGTGAAACTACATTCAAAATATTACCCAATATGGTTTTATGGAGATTCACCATCTAAAAGAGCAAAGGGAGTAGCAATTGGCATGGCAAGGGATATTAGGTTTTCCTTAGAAGATAGAATAATAGACCCAGAGGGTCGGTATATATTTTTGAAGGGGAGATCGCAGGCAAACGCATATTGCCCAAATACAGTACTTGAAAAGAATAATAGAAAAGCTCATGCAGTTTAAAAAGGTAAACTGATTCTAGCAGGAGACTTTAATCTTTGTATGGACCCACATCTGGACTGTTCATCTCGTGCACAGGAGATTGGAAGTTACCAACTTAAGGCAGTGAAAAATAAATTGTTTCGATGTCAGATGGTAGACTCATGGAGAACTCAACACCCTGAGGAAAGGGACTACTCTTTCCACTCTCCTGTGCATGGGATGTATTCAAGACTAGATTACATCATGATTGAACATGGAATGTTAGAATCTGTCATTAGTGCCTCAATGGGAATTATGACACTTTCAGATCATGCTCCAGTTATTATGAAAATAAAACTGACAACAATGCAGAAGACTAAAACGTTTGGAGGCTTAATTAAGAACTGATACAAGAGGTAGCATTTAGGGAAAAGAAAGGAAAAGAACTAGCTTAATACTTTAAAAGTAATGATACCCCAGATGTATCAGAAGCGACAGTGTGGGAAGCCCATAAAGCATACATCAGGGGTGTATTAATATCAATAGGCTCTAAGAAGAAAAGGGAAAGAACTAATAATATAAATAGATTAATAACAGAAATTCACAAGCTAGAAAAAAAGCCCAAAAAATGTGCAGAAGTGGAGACACAACAATCCCTAGTAATGAAAAGGGATAAACTAAAGGCATAAACTAAAAGAGCTATTGGAAGAAGAGACAAGATGGGCTTTTAACAGAGTAGCCAGAGATAGATACAAATGGGGGAATAAGCCAGGAAAATATCTAGCAAGAACATTAAAGAATAAAAAATTGATCAACTATATTCAAAAAATAAAAAATAAAACAACTGCAAACCCTCGAAGCAAAAATCACACGGGAGGAGATAAGGGCTGCATTAAAAAAACCCAGCTTTAGGGAACAGCACAGGACCCGATGGGTTTACAACACACTATTACAGGATGTTTGAGGAAATACTAGTTCCAAAATTATGTACATACATGAATGGGCTAGGAGAAGAAAAAGGAAATGAGAGTAGAATCATTACAAGCATTTATAATGGAAATACCAAAAGAAGGGAAAGACGCAACTTTATGTGCCAGTTACAGGCCAATAGCATTATTAAACTCTGACATAAAATTTCATGCAAAAATCTTGGCAACTAGATTAAAAGAGCTGATGCCTGAATGGATCCATGCAGATCAAACAGGCTTCATACTGGGTAGAGAAGGGAAAGATAATGGGATAAAAACGCTACACTACAAAAATCTAGAGGGTTTAAGGCCCCTGACCTGCTATTGTCAATAGACGCTGAAAAAGCATTTGACAGGGTAGACTGGGGGTTTATGTCAGAAACATTGGAAGATCCAGGCATTAGCCCTAAGATGAAGTACTGGATGAGAGCATTATATAGGAACTCCACAGCAGTGGTTAAAGTAAATGGAAACCTCTCACCTCCTTTTAGAATGTTTAATGGGACAAGACAGGGATGTCCACTCTGGTCCCTATTATTTGCCTTGTCCTTGGAACCATTACTGGCCTCCATTCAACATAACGTAGACATAGGGGGAGTAAAAGTGGGACCTGAAGAACATAAAGTAGCAGCATATGCCCATGATGTCCTGTTCTATATCAATAATCCTAGAGTAACTCTTCTAAATGTAATAAAAGAACTTAAAAGATATGGGGAGTTATCAAATGTCAAGATTAATCCAATAAAATCTGAAATTTTGAACATTGGGTTAAATAAGAGCGAAGAAATAGCCCTGCAGAAGTAATTCCCATTTACATGGGCAAAAGCAGAAATTAAATACTTAGGGATAAATCTAACTCGATCGTTTAAAAGCCTATAGCATGCCAATTACATCCCCTTGTTAAATGAGATAAAAGCAGATATTAAAAAACTTTCATTGCTACCGTTATCATGGCTGGGACGATTAAATATGGTCAAGATGGTAATCCTACCCGAAATCCTATATAAGTTCCAAATATTACCAATAGATATCCCACATACATATTTTAAAATAGTTAAAACAATGATCTTAAAATTTATCTGGCAGGGAAAGAAGTCAAGAATACAGTGCACGATACTTAGTAAAGGGAAAACACAGGGGAGGTTAGTGGCACCAGACATTAAAATATACTGTAATGCAGCTATAGTATCTTGAATGATAGAATGGACAAAATTGAATTCTGACAAAAGATAGGTTAAGATACACAGTTAAATAAAAATATTTGGATCCCGGGGGGCGTGGCGACAGCCAACTAAGATGGCCACTTAGTCCAAGTGCTCCGGCGTGTGCCCCACTACATCGATCTCCACAGCCATCCACAGCGACGGTATAGACTCCATACTTACCGATCCGAGCGTGGGAACTACTCCAGCGTGCAGTCGCCATGACGAGGAGGAAGACAGAGGTGCCGGCCGCCTGCAAGCTGTCCGAATTCTTCACGCCGGCTGCTGCCGGACTACAACAAAATGGCGCCGCGGCGGACTCCTCGCCGTCTACACCATCCACACAGAGCCCAGCAAAATCGCGGCCGAGGTGGGAGGAGGCCCTGCCAGCCCTGGAACATCCCCATATGGAGGTGAGCAACAATTCTCCCGACGATCTCAACCCTGGGGCCTACGTACCACCCCCTAACCCATTTGCCTCAATTACCACAACGGGTCAACTAATGTCTGACACCACATTAAAGGACATGATGTTCATGCTCCACAATTCCATGCAGGAAAATGTCGCTGCTTCTGTCACCTACTGTCAGAAGGAGTTACATGGACTTGGGCATGGGGTTCACACCCTTGAAGACAAAATGGGGGAAGTTACTGCTTCACATAATGCCCTGATAGATTCCCATACTGCACAACAGAGTGATATCCGCGGTATTCAAGCTAAGTTGGCGGACCTGGAGGATAGGTCCCGGCGTAACAATCTCAAAATACGCGGTATCCCAGAATCTGTAACACCAAATCAACTACCATCTTTTGCCAGGGAATTGTTCCAGGAAGCGGTCCCTGAACTCACCAACGTGGACTTAACGATCGATAGAATACACCGCATTCCAAAGCCGTCATTCCTCCCACAAGAAGTTCCTCGGGATGTCCTGCTCAGAGTGCACTTCTTCCAGGCCAAGAAAAAGATACTCAAGACCTTTAGACGCAAAGATCGCCTTCCAGAACAAGCAGCAACACTCCAAGTCCTCCCTGATTACTCCCAATACACCTTGCAGCAACGACGCAACCTTAATTCTATCACAAAAGCCCTCCGAAACCATAAAATCATATATAAATGGAAGTATCCAGCAAAACTTTGTGTGACTCATCAGGGCGCCACATCTTACATCACCACCATCGATCAAGGGATTCGCATGCTACGACAATGGGGAATCGTCCCTGACGCTCCAGATGCTCCTCCACCTTCCAGCGCTCCACCACCTCAGCACGTACAACCTGACTGGCACGTCATGTCAAGACCGTCCAAATCGGGGCGTGGTCTGACCGCGCGAGATGATGGACGCCTGCTAGGAGAGCTCCCGCCGCCACGAGCCGAACTAACCGCACTACGGGCTCTGCACTGTCTCTGCACCGCCGGTGAGGATGCCTAACACTCCGCGCTCTTCCTCCGCTACCCGCTCTTGCTCCCTGAGGGACCCCGCTGCCAAGCTCAGCCCCAGCATTCCGGAGCTGTTCCGGACCCAGGCCGCAACAATGGCGTCCTCGGGCTGCGGCTCCTCTCCCGCGATCACTCCTCCTCCCCCTGCCCGCTCCTATGCCGCTGTAGCCTCCGGGGACCCGGAATCCAGCTCCCCCACGCCTGCATTGCATAGGCAGCTGAACATGGACGATCTCCGCTCTGTGGCTGCGGACATTAAAGACACCCTGGGGGCGGCCATCTTGGAATTAAGGGAAGACATCCATTCCCTCACAGGCAGGGTTCATGAGGTGGAAAGGGTGACTGCTAGACAGGACTCAGCCATACATGAACTGCACTACAGGTCTGACACCCACACGGTCCAGTTAAGAGATATGCAGCGCCATTTGGAGGACCTGGACAACAGAGGGAGGCGCCATAACCTTCGCATCCGCGGGGTTCCCGAATCTGTGGAAGGTGACCTTCTGAGTCCCGCCATAGTCTCCCTATTCAACTCACTCCTGGATAGGCCCCCACAGTCCCCCATCGACATGGAACGAGCGCATCGCGCCCTGCGCCCCAAGGGCAGGGAGGGGGACCCGCCGAGGGATATTATCTGCTGTCTGGTGGACTTTCGCCTTAAGGAGGACATCTTACGCAAAGCGAGAAATAGACCCCACATTGACCTGGAAGGGGCCCCCATCCAACTCTTTCAGGACCTCTCGGGCATCACGCTCCAGCGTCGCAGGGAACTGAGACCGTTGCTTGACACGCTCAGGGCCAACGGAATTACTTATAGATGGAAATTCCCGTTCTGCCTCTCGGCCTCCACACAAGGCCGCACAGCCCTTCTCAGGGTCCCTGAGGATCTACCCCACTTTTGTTCCACACTGGGTATTCCTTATATGCACCTGCCCAACTGGTATGCAGAGTTTCGTCCAGGTCCATTGGTGACCGATGCGCCTGAAGCGGAACCCATGGACGCCCAGGAGGTCAGGTTCCGGCGCCAACGTTCTCCATCTGAGGTCCGTCAGGCCAGTGTTCCTGCTGCTCCCCCTCACGCTAATAGTCCTACTAAACCGCCACAGGTTCGTCGGGCCAGGCTGGACGCCTAAGGCCCATTGTGCTCTCTTCTGGATCCCAGCCTATTCCCCCGGAAGGATTCCGTGAGTCTCACAGCCTTGGAAACTACAGTACCCACGCCTGACTGTGTCCTCAACCGCTGCACGGACTTTCTGCTTTCCTGAACATTTTTCTCCCCGTTGCTCAGTTGCTTCACATCCTGCTCCCTGGAATGGTAATGTACTCGTGGCTCCCCTCCCCCCTACGACCCGTCTCCTTATTTTTCCCCTTCGGGTTTGCCCGCAACTTTGAACTAGAACTGCCAACACCCTCGGCTCCCTACCTATATCTCCGATTCCGGCTGTTCTTTTGTTGTTGTTAGTTTTTAAGCTGGTATGGGTGGGTCATATGCTCCCCGATAAGGGTTTTTTTTTTTTTTTTTTTGGGGATGTACGTCTCTCCTTTTCAGGTGTCGGCTTATAGTACCTTTCCATAATATTGTTTGTTATGTTTGCATTATGTGCTCAATTGCGTATTTATGCCAGGGGGGCCATTCGCCCTATGGGTACATTCTACTGTTTGCTATGTTTATGTTTTTGTGTTTGCAGATATCGGTGCCCCCATGCCTATGTGAAGCGCTGTGTCTCACCCCTTGCCTGGGACCGTGGGGCTTCGCATCCGCATCGGGCGCCGCCTGACGACCTATGCCATCGGCCCTTCACTCTTCCTCGAGGTTGTTCGTTGGTGGGACCCCCTACCCGCGTGCAACGGATTTGCCCTGAGGCTTGCACCCGTCCGTTGCACTGTGAAGGTACGCATGCCCTGACATGCTCCGTTCACCCCCTCTTGCCCCCGTTTGGGGGGTGGTTATCCCCCGTCTATGCCATATGTTGGCAGGGTTCCCAGGACTGCTTTTAACGCCTCGAGGAAGGGAGGGGTCGTGAACATGTTCATGCACTTTCTTGGATATTGCAGGTGACCCCACAACCTCACGTTGATGGTTATATTGCACACTATTGCTTAGAGTTTTCCTGTCTAGGTATGTGTTTGGTTTTCCCCCCCTTTTTTTTATTAATATACCACCATATGCTTGGCACCTATCCAGGTAGTCAGACGGTTCTCCCCTCCTTCTCCAATGTTGCACTGTTGGTATACTCCCCGATCCTTTGCCCTATGACTCCTATTTCCCTGACCCTACCTCTTGTGCACTCCCTGATTGTCCGCGGCCACCGCCTACATTGCCCACTTCTATCCTACGTCTGGAGCCCGTTCCATACATGTTTATGCCCTTCCCCCCCCCCCGTGCGTACCCCGACGCTTGACCCTTTGAGGCTCTAGATGCCTACAACTAACATCCGTCCTCACAGGAGGCTTGTTCTTGCCCCGTGTGCTGCCCTTACACTGCCTTTCCCATGCACTACCTCTCGGTTCGTGGCCGGGCCCCCTACCTAGGTGATTACTTCGGTCCCCTCGTCGCGTTCGGTCTACCCCAACCCCCAATTAGTGGTCTACTCCCCCCCCTGATAAAGAAGCCCCCGATTTATACTCAAAGTAGCCACTATACTCCCCTGTACTCTGCGTACCACTCCGTTTTGTCTCGGCAGGCCGGACTAGGTTGTCGTCTCTGTTTCCCACTCTCTCCCCCCTTCTCCCCGCCGTAGCCTCTTGCCTTTCCTTCCTTGTCTGTTCCCTTCCCCCCCACCCTCCTCCGCTTTCTTTCTCTCCCCCCCCTTCTTGTGTTGTGTCTTGTCAACTATGCAGTCCTCTTCTGATCATACGCATCCCACTTTCAAGTTATACTCCTTGAACGTCCGTGGCCTCAATGTCCCTGAAAAGCGTTCCCAGCTTGCCATTGCCTTACGCAAAACCAAGGCTGACATTGTATTCCTCCAGGAAACCCACTATAGGTCCGACAGCATCCAAAAGATCCCTTCTCCACACTTCCCTGAGGCGTATCATGCCACGTCTGCGGACTCCGCAGAAGTCCAAAGGAGTGTCCATACTCCTATCCAAACACTGTCCATTCAAAGTCACGGAGTCTATGACCGACGACCAGGGTCGGTTCCTCTTCCTTAAAGGGCAGCTCCATGGCTGCCTGTGTACCCTGGCTAACCTCTACGCCCCCAACAAACACTTGGTCCCCTTTTTCAGAACCACCATCCGACGCCTGTCGGATTTCTGCTCTGGACAGCTCATTTTGGGAGGGGACTTCAATGTTGCCCTGTCCCCTCTTGTGGATACTTCAGCGGGTTCCTCCTCCATGCCGTACGCTGCCCTCCGCACGATTAAAACTCTCCTGTCAACCCTTCTCCTGCACGATTCGTGGCGCACCCTGCATCCAGACACTAAGGACTTCACCTTCTACTCGTCCCCCCACGATCGATATTCCCGTATTGACTACCTATTTGTCTCCCAGGACCTTCTGCCAACCCTCCGCTCTGCCTCCATCGACCCGATGTTTCTTTCCGATCACAACCCCATCAGTGTCACCTTTTCTTTCCCCGCACAGTCTTATGCCCCGCGGGCGTGGAGAATGGATGGCTCCATTCTCTCTGATGCTGCCTGTGTTTCGGCGCTCTCGGAACGCCTGCAGCTTTACTTTGCAGAAAACCAATCTCCGGATATCGCCCCCATCACGCTTTGGGCGGCGCATAAATGCGTGATCAGAGGAGAATTTATGGCACTCGCCTCTAAACGCAGGAAGGCACATTCGGCTCAAGTTGACTCTCTGCTGCTGAAAATTGGTACTCTAGAACGTGCCCACAAAAGATCCCTAGCGTCCGCCACCCTCGCGGAACTTACCCTGGCTCGTCAGGAGCTACTGGAGACTCTTGGGAGATCTGTTCGCCGCAAGTTTGCTCTATCCCGAGGTCTGTTCTATGAACATGCTAACAAATCGGGCAAGCTCCTGGCTCGGGCCCTCCAGAAAAAACGGGCAGCCAACACTATTCACTCCATAGTTGATCAAGCGGGTAAAACGCTGAATTCCACTCCTGACATAGCAGCCCAATTCGTTAGCTACTACTCACGCTTGTATAATTTGCCGCGGACGGACTCTCAGGACTCACAGTGCTCCAGACTCCAGGACATCAGACGGTTCTTGGAATGATATTCTCCCTCCCCACTGCCTGACGCCGCTTTATCTGAACTAGACGCCCCTATCACTTCGACGGAAATCTTGGCGGCTCTGAAGCAATCTAAACCGGGCAAAGCCCCGGGCCCGGATGGCCTTCCTGTGTGCTACTACAAGGCCTTTTCGGATCTGCTGCTGCCACACATGGAAAACGCGTTCAACGCTTTTCCGGACGCCGACTCCCTCCATGCGGACTTCCTAGAGGCGCATATCGCGGTCATCCCGAAACCGAATAAAGATGCATCCCAGGTCCCTAATTACCGGCCCATCTCACTCCTCAATGTGGACGTCAAGATGTACGCTAAAATATTGGCTAATCGCCTCCTTCCCTCTATTCCTAACGTGATCTCCCTTAACCAAGTAGGCGTCGTCCCTGGCCGAGAGGCAAGGGACAACACCACCAAAGCCCTTCACCTCCACCATTGGTTATCCACGTCCAACACCCCCGGTTTTTTCTTGTCCCTCGACGCGGAGAAGGCGTTCGACAGGGTGGCCTGGGACTACATGACTGAGACGCTCCGGGCTCTGGGCATGACAGGCCGGTTCCTGCGGTTTGTCTCGGTTCTGTACTCCACCCCCTCTGCGCGGGTCCGGGTCAATGGTACTCTTTCGGACGCCTTCTCCGTGTCGAACGGCACGAGACAAGGCTGCCCCCTGTCCCCTCTGATCTACATTCTCACCTTAGAGCCCCTTCTCCGTCAAATCAACGACGACCCGAATATTAAGGGTGTTTCCATAAAGGACAAAACGTATAAACTGGCTGCTTACGCAGATGATGTCCTCCTCTTCCTCACTGATCCCTTGACTTCGGTCCCTAATCTCCTCTCGGCCCTAAAATCCTTCCAGGCAATTTCTAATCTCAAAATCAACTATTCCAAATCCCGTGCCCTTAACATTTCCCTCCCTACTTCGCTCTTGCGGCTCTGCCAGACCAACTTTCCATTCCAATGGGATCCCCATGCCATCACCTATCTCGGGGTCCAGCTCCCATGCAAACTTTCAGACTTATACGCCAAAAACCACTTGACTATCCTACAATCTATCAAATCGGACCTACAATCGTGGTCTAAGGGACCCTTCTCTTGGTTTGGCAGGGTCGCAATAGTGAAGATGAATATCCTTCCCCGTCTGCTTTACATCTTGCATGCCCTTCCCATCCATGTTCCCCCTGCCTTTTTCAAGTCCTACCAGCGTATCTGTTCGGACTTTGTATGGCAGTCGCATAAATCGAGGATCCGGTGGGACACGCTCACTCGCCCCAAAGCAGAAGGGGGGGTCGGCTTGCCACACCTGCTCAAATATCACTGGGCCTGCCACCTTACCCGGATAATTGATTGGCACACTCATGCTGACTCTAAGGACTGCGTGTCCTTGGAGTCTGCGGTGTCCACCATCCCCGCACATCATCTCCCATGGGTGACGCCGTCCAAGACTCCACGCTCTATTCTGACCCATCCCGTCACGGGTGCAACCCTGCGCCTCTTTCAAACGATCCGCCATAAATTAGATCTTTCCCCCGAAACTTAGTCCACTGCTACCCCTGTGCGCTTCTCCAGAATTCCCACCTGATCTCCCTTATGTATCTTCCACGGGGCCCACCGTGGACATGCCCTTTCAGGCACGTCACTTTTTTGCTGACGCTCGCCCTCTTACGCACCAGGCCCTTCGCCTCAAATACCCGTCCGTAGACGTTCCGTTCTACAGCTTTTTACAAGTTAGACACTTCCTGCACAGCGCACAGCCGGTGGCGGATTGGACCCGCTCCCTTACTTCATTTGAACGACTTTGTGAAGCACCAGGGCCACACCGTCATTTGATATCCATATTATATACTATGCTCTTTCCGGTTGACCACGCACACACGAAGGCACTTCGGTCTAGGTGGGAGAGGGACCTTGGTAGGAGCCTCTCTGAGGACGACTGGACGAGAATTCACTACCACATGCACAAGGGATCCCTAAATGTCCTTGCCCAGGAAACTGGCTACAAACTCTATGCTAAATGGTACCGAACTCCTGAATTATTACACAAGTTCTCCTCGGCTAACTCTCCTACTTGTTGGAGATGTGGCCTGCATCCGGGCTCCCTTTTGCATGTCTGGTGGGACTGCCCTTTAGTCCAGCCGTTCTGGGGGGAGGTGCAATCCCTGATTCCCCGGATCACCACATATACTCCTGATTTTACTCCGGCGCAATATTTGCTTCACCACACCTCCTTACCCTACTCCAGTTACAAGAAGTCCCTCACACTACACCTTATCAACGCTGCCAGGATGTGTGTGCCCTGTCACTGGCGTTCTACCTCCCCCCCTACGGTTGCGGAATGGTTGAAGAGGGTCCAAAGGGTGGCAGAAATGGAAGACACTATTGCGCAGGCTAAAGATACCCACCACAAATATTATACGACCTGGGCTTCCTGGATACACTTCACGACACTTCCGGACTTTAGGACATTGACCACCACATCCTAGCTGCTAGCTATTGTCGTGTCGGGTTCGGGTCGCCTCGGCATATTTTCCCGTCAACCACTGATTACGTTCTTGGTCGGGTCCCTCCCCCTAATGCCACGGGCGTCACATATCTCTTCTGAGTATATCCTTCCTTGCTCTCTCCCCTTTTTTCTTTCCTTCTCTTTCTATCTAGCGTCCTCTCCTCTTGTCTCTCCACCTACCCCCCCACCCCCTCGTCCCCCCCCCCTCCCAGGTGCTCCCCTGTTTCCCCCCAAACCGCAGTCCCGACCACGCTTATGGGCCAGAACGCTTAACTCCCCTGACCCCTCCAGTGGATTTCTTCAGAACTCCCTGCCCCAGGACGACCTACACACCATTAATGGTTGCCCCCTGTGCCCGGACACAGCGTGTTCCCCTCTGGGGGTGTCCGGACATGTGAAGGGGGCCACCACTGCCCTTGAAGATGCCTCGGTCGTGGCACACCCAACAGAGGTGGAGGTTGCAATTGATTCATGTTTGTGTTCTCACCATGGTCCTGCACCAAGGGAAGGGGGAACAAGATTGTCCTCACCTCCTTGAACGGTTTACAATGTCTATCGTACGTTGATCTTGTACTTTCCTATACTTCCCGGTATGATTGAGTCATGGTTTGTTCACCCACTCTATTTTCTGTACATGATACTGCGGTTCATCCTGTTTTTTTTTTTTTCTCTTTTCAATGATCTTTGTATTGCTTTGTATTGCTTGAAAGTGATGTTCACTTCTTATGTCATTTCATTTTGTCACAATAAAATGTTTTGAAAAAAAAAAAAAAGACCGTCCAAATCATCCAACTGACACAAGTGAACCATATCTCCACTGGGCACACCCGGCCCCACCGTCTTCAATGGGCACCTACCACCGTGGTCCTGACCCCCACTGCCTTTGCAATTTCGATTGCACACCTGGTCTTCGCGGACCAAGTCTTTTTTACCACCTGACTCCCTTTTTTGTCTTTTGTCTCCCTTTGTCCTTCCTGTTTTTGTATTTTTTTTACTGTTCTCGAACCTGAATCCTGTTTTGGAATCCTCTACTACTCATTACTGACAGCACGCGATTTGCCGTTCCAGAGATGGAGGAGACCCTGTTTTTGGTCTCCAGTCGTAGAATGTGCCTCCTGTTCCTACGCACTTATGACTGCTCGCTATTCAGGTACCTGTTTCTGCCTTGCTGTTGCCCCACTCATATTGCTTCCACCTTTGCCTCCCCTAGCCTGGACACTGCTCGCACAGAGCCTTACTGATGTTTAAGGGCCTCAATCACCCCGCCAAGTGCTATTCTATGTGGCAGGAGGCTCTGACGTCCAAAGCTGATGTCCTGGCAATACAAGAAACTCATTTTAAACAAGGTTCTACTCCTAAATGTTCCCACCCGGACTACCCACAAGTATTTCTAGCTTCGTCTGCAGAGAAGAAGAGAGGTGTTCTGGTGGCCTTTCGGGCCTCTGTGTCCTTCACCTACTCTAGGGTAGTGATGTCGTGAACCTAAAATTTGCCGTTCGCTAACGGCGAACGCGAACATCAGCAAATGTTCGCGAACCGGGCGAACCGCCATAGACTTCAATAGGCAGGCTAATTTTAAAACCCACAGGGACTCTTTCTGGCCACAATAGTGATGGAAAAGTTGTTTCAAGGGGACTAACACCTGGACTGTGGCATGCCGGAGGGGGATCCATGGCAAAACTCCCATGGAAAATTACGTAGTTGACACAGAGTCTGGTTTTAATCCATAAAGGGCATAAATCACCTAACATTCCTAAATTGTTTGGAATAACGTGCTTTAAAACATCCAGTGTGTGTATACGATCAGGTATGATATTGTATCAATCAGGTAGTGTAAGGGTTACTCAAAATCAGATTGGAATCCTGCGAGCTACCCCCCTAATCTAGATTTTACAACTGCCGCAAACACCTCACTCCTCAGAAAGTGCTCTGTGCTATAAATACAATAAATAGTGTTGCGCAAGAGTAAAAATCTGCCTAGTTGCTATTTCAACGATATTGGTGACCAATCCAGATTGTACTGTGTATGGTGTGCTATCCAAAAATGTAAAATAAAATAAAATAAACCCGTGTGATATAAATTGTTTCGTGAAAAGTCAATGTTTTGATGTGATTCCAATGCTGAGTATATAAATAAATGTGTAACCCGCTTCAATAATCATACAGTGTTACCAAATAGAAAATGCTGTTTTCAACAATTTATATCACACAGGTTTATTTTATTTTATTTTACATTTTTGGATAGCACACCATACACAGTAACATCTGGATTGGTCACCAATATCGTTGAAATAGCAACTAGGCAGATTTTTACTCTTGCGCAACACTATTTATTGTATTTATAGTGTAAGGGTTACGCCCGCTTCACAGTGACAGTCTGACCAAACTCTGACAGACAAAACTCCCCATTGTCCTGGACATGCAATAAATGTCTGGTAGTTTACCTGTTCCTCCTGATCCTCATGTCTGCATTATTAAGGGCCAGACTCTTCCTTCTGGCTGCTTTTATCATCTCTCCTCCCTGTTTGGCTCCACCCCAGGCCATTGCAGGAAGTCTATATTAACCAGTGCACTGCAGGTCAGCTAGCTTTGCTGTTCCCTGTTGCTAGTTTCCTGTTTCCGTGATCTACTGTTCTGTGTACCAACTTTGGCTTGTCTCTGACTGTTCCTGTTTGGCTGTTACCCCAACCTCGGCTTACCCATCACCATTCCGTGTGTCCTGAGTGGCTGCTTCCCTTCTCTCCCTACGGAGCATGACCTGGGCCCAGCTGCAGCCAAGTCCATCCTCACCACTAGAGGCTCTGGTGAACACCTGCTGGGTCTTAGACTCCGCGCCCTGAGGAATCTTGGGCTCATGTTCCAGTCCATCCGCAGCAGTCTGCTATCGGGTTCACTGCCCTGCAGTTGTCACCTGGCCACAGGTGACCTGACACCCATTTAACAGTCAGTCAGTCCATTTGCACAACCGCAAACTCCCCATTTGCACAAGGTTGGATACCAAGCTAGCCATGTCCCGTTCCTTGTCCTCACTGATGTCATTAAAGGTCTCTTCCTCCACCCAGCCATGTACAACACCAAGGGTCCCCGAAAGGTGACAACAAGCCCCCTGGGACGCCTGCTGTGGTTGGTCTTCCACCTCCTCAAAGCCACCTTCCTCCTCTGACTTCTCTTCTTCAGACTCCTCTCTCTGCGTTGCCACAGGTCCAGCAATCGACAACGACAAGGCTGCTTCTGGTGGTGATGGGGACCACAACTCTTCCTCTTCATGCTCATCTACGGCCTGATCCAGCACTCTTCGCAGGGCACGCTCCAGAAAAACGCATATGGGATGAGGTCGATGATGTTGCCTTGGGTTCGACTGACCAGGTTTGTTGTCACCTCCGCAAAAGTACGCATGAGCCTACAGCCATTGTGCATGAGCATTCAGTAACGCGGCCAAAAAATACCCAGCTCTGCAGAGGCTGTCCTCTTTTTTTTAAATGAAAGAAAATTAATGTTTTTTCTATGGAAAAATTATCCCGCGGATCGCTTTTGGTCTGTTCACAATGAAGCAACGACCTTATCATCTGGGGTGTGCCAACATTGCCAACACACTCCTAGAGGTGATCGCTTCATTGTGATATGCAAGCCCCTTCACCACAACAAGGTAATGATCACGAAGGGGAATTGACACATGTATGTGCCTTTTTTTGTTTTTTTGCAGCCACAGTGTAGCACCAGAGGCCAGAAAAATTAGGCATGTACACATGCATGAAAAAGTAGGAATTGTTGCAGCCGCTGCTGTAGCAGCGGCCGGAAAAATTGAGGTTTTCAAGACAGAAAGTGCTCTAAAACATTGCGGCTTGAACCGTAGTTGGTGGCGGAGACGTCACGTAAGTCATCCGGCATGCAGAGATTAAAAACAGCAGCGTGTGGACCATTTTTAGCCCAAGGCATCTCATCAGGCCTTTTTTAGTCAAATGCATCCCCCACTGTCAGTCCCTTCGGGATCCATACCTCATTCATCTTAATAAAGGTGAGGTAATGTAGACTTTTTTGACCTAGGCGACTTCTCTTCTCAGTGACAATACCTCCTGCTGCGCTGAAGGTCCTTTCTGACAGGACACTTGAAGCGGGGCAGGCCAGAAGTTCAATGGCAAATTGGGATAGCTCAGGCCACAGGTCAAGCCTGCACACCCAGTAGTCAAGGGGTTCATCGCTCCTCAGAGTGTCAATATCTGCAGTTAAGGCAAGGTAGTCTGCTACCTGTCGGTCGAGTCGCTCTCTGAGTGTGGACCCCGAAGGGCTGTGGCGATGCGTAGGAATAAAAAAGCTCCGCATGTCCTCCATCAACAAGACGTCTGTAAAGCGTTCTGTCCTTGCCGCGTGGTTGTGGTAGGAGGAGGATTACTTTCACCTCTTCCCCTGTTGGATTCCCGTTGTGCTCTGACATCACCCTTATATGCTGTGTAAAGCATACTTTTCAACTTATTTTGTAGCTGCTGCATCCTCTGCGACTGCCGGTAATTCGGTAACATATCAGACACTTTCTGCTTATACCGGGGGTCTAGTAGCGTGGCCACCCAGTACAGGTCATTCTCCTTCAGCCTTTTTATACGAGGGTCCCTCAACAGGCATGACAGCATGAAAGACCCCATTTGCACAAGGTTGGATGCCGAGCTACTCATGTCCAATTCCTCGTCCTCACTGATGTCATTGAAGGTGTGTTCTTCCCCCCAGCCACGTACAACACCACGGGTACCAGATAGGTGACAACGAGCACCCTGGGATGCCTGCTGTGGTTGGTGTTCCTCCTCCTCAAAGCCACATTCCTCCTCTGACTCCTCTTCCTCAGACTCCTCTTCCAGTGTTGCCGCAGGTCCAGCAAGCGATGGTAAGGCTCTTTCTGGTGGTGGTGATGGTGACCACAACTCTTCCTCTTCCTCTTCACGCTCATCTACGGCCTGATCCAGCACTCTTCGCAGGGCACGCTCCAGGAAGAAAACATATGGGATGATGTCGCTGATGGTGCCTTCGGTGCGACTAACTAGGTTTGTCACCTCCTCAAAAGGACGCATGAGCCTACAGGCATTGCGCATGAGCGTCCAGTAACATGGCATAAAAATACCCAGCTCCGCAGAGGCTGTCCTAGCACCCCGGTCATACAAATACTCGTTGACCGCTTTTTCTTGTTGGAGCAGGCGGTCGAACATTAGCAGTGTTGAATTCCAACGTGTCGGGCTGTCGCAAATCAAGCGCCTCACTGGCATGTTGTTTCACCGCTGAATATCTGAAAAGTGCGCCCCATGGCCGTGTAGGAACACCTGAAATGGCCACACACCTTCCTGGCCTGCTTGAGGACATCCTGTAAGCCTGGGTACTTCTGCACAAAGCGTTGTACAATCAGATTCAACACATGTGCCATGCACGGCACATGTGTCAACTTGCCCAAATTCAATGCCGCCAACAAATTGCTTCCGTTGTCACACACCACTTTGCCGATCTCCAGTTGGTGCGGGGTCAGCCACTGATCCACCTGTGCGCTCAGGGCGGACAGTAGTGCTGGTCCGGTGTGACTCTCTGCTTTCAGGCAAGTCAACCCCAAGACAGCGTGACACTGTCATATCCGGCATGTGGAATAGCCCCTGGGGAGCTGGGGGTGCAGTTGGTGTGGAGCAAGACGCAACAGCAGAAGAGGACTCAGCCGAGGAGGTTAGCAAAGAGGATGGAGTAGGAGGAGTAGAGGAGGTGGCAGCAGGCCTGCCTGCAAGTCGTGGCGGTGTCACTAACTCCTCTGCAGCAGAGCCACGCATTCCATGCTTGGCAGCCGCCAGCAGGTTTACCCAATGCGCAGTGTAAGTGATATACCTGCCCTGACCGTGCTTTGCAGACCAGCTATCAGTGGTCAGATGGACCCTTGCCCCAACACTGTGTGCCAGACATGACATGACTTCCTTTTCCACAATAGAGTACAGGTTGGGGATTGCCTTTTGTGAAAAATAATTTCGGCCAGGTACCTTCCACTGCGGTGTCCCAATAGCGACAAATTTTTTGAAGGCCTCAGACTCCACCAGCTTGTATGGTAAAAGCTGGCGGGCTAAGAGTTCCGACAAGCCAGCTGTCAGACGCTGGGCAAGGGGGTGACTCTGTGAGATTGGCTTCTTACACTCAAACATTTCCTTGACAGACACCTGACTGTGGGCAGGTGAGCAGGAACTGCTGAAGGTGAGAGGCGGAGGGGCGGGTTGTTGATAGGGGGCAAGGAGGACAGCAGTGGTTGACATGGCTGAAGATGCTGAACCAGGAGGAGGATGGTGGCTTTGAGTTTGTGTGCTGCTTTTACTCATGTGTTGATCCCATAGGCGTTTGTGATGTGAGATCATGTGCCTTCGCAAAGCAGTTGTACCTAGGTGGGTGTTGGACTTCCCACGAGTTTCTTTTGGCACAGGTTACAAATGGCATCGCTGATATCAGAGGCAGACACACAAAAAAAATGCCACACTGCTGAGCTTTGCAATGATGGCATTCTGGTGGTGGCAACAGCTTGCGTTGATTGGCGTGCTGTCTGGCTGACCCCGGGTGCCAAATCTACATGCTGTCTGACTGTGCCACTAGCTCCTTGCGATGACCTCCCCCTGCTTCCAACTCGTCTCCTCCTCCTCTCTGTCTCCCCATCTGAGCTGTCCCCCTCTTCTTCTTCTCTTCGAGCAGGCACCCAGGTGACATCCACGGACACATCATCATCATCAGCTGCTTCACTTGACAACTCAGCAAAGGCAGCAGGTACAACATCATCATCATCATCACAATGTACGTCCATGTGTATAATGCTGCCTGACTGAGACATATCCCTGTTATCTACATCCTCTGGCACTAATGGTTGCACATCATCACTTATTTCTTCCAACTGATGTGTAAATAACTCCTCTGACAGATCAAGTGAAGCGGCTGTGGTGCTAGTGTTGGTGGTGGTGCCGGCGGGTGGGCGAGTGGTAAATTGAGAGGTGCCCAAAGCTGAGCTGGAGGAGGATGGTGCATTAAGGTTCAGAGCGGAAGCTGTAGACGATTGGGTGTCCTGTGTAAGCCAGTCAACTATGTCCTCAGAATTTTTTGAGTTCAGGGTCTGTGGCCTCTGAACACTGAGCATTATTCTAGGGCCAAAGGAAATCACAGCACCACGACCACGACGGCCCTTGCGGGGTGGCCTGCCTCTGCCTGTCATTTTTTTTTAGATTTATGGTACTATGAGTGCAAGGTGCTGTGCCACCCAATAGGAGTGTTGGGCAGTGGGTACAGTACACTCTGTGGACCTGACAGTCACTGGCAGCCCAGGCAAGTCTGCAATTATAAAAAAAATATATATATTTAATTTGCAAGCTGCTGTGCCACTGTATATATCAGTGGTGGGTGGGCAGTGGCACTGCAGTGGGCACAATACACTCTGTGGACCTGACAGTCACTGGCAGCCCAGGCAAGTCTGCAATTATAAAAAAATATATATATATTTAATTTGAAAGCTGCTGTGCCACCGTATATATCAGTGGTGGGTGGGCAGTGGCACTGCAGTGGGCACAGTATACTCTGTGGACCTGACAGTCACTGGCAGCCCAGGCAAGTCTGCAATTATAAAAATATATATATATATATATATATTTAATTTGCAAGCTGCTGTGCCACCGTATATATCAGTGGTGGGTGGGCAGTGGCACTGCAGTGGGCACAGTACAGTATTACACAAATACCAGCCCTAAGAAGGGCTTTTTGGGGTGCTTTCAGGATGCTGTCCTTACAGCAGGAGTGGACCAAGAACACTGACTAACAAGACCGGGAACACTGACTAACAACTGTCCCTAGCTATTAACAGCAGCAGCAACAGCAGCACTTTCCCTGCTCTCACTAACACACTGCTTCAGAATGATCTAAGATGGATGCTGCCCTTGCTTATTTATAGGAGGTGGGAGGGTGTGGGAGGGAGGTATGCTGATTGGCCTGGAATGTGTCTGCTGACTGTGAGGTTCAGGGTCAAAGTTTGCCTCAATGATGTATTATAGGGGGCGGACGGAACATCGCATATGTTCGCCCACAGCGGCGGACGCGAACAAGCGATGTTCGCCGGGAACTGTCTGCCGGCGAACAGTTCGGTACATCTCTACTCTAGGGTGGTGCAGGACGCAGAGGGCCGATATATTATCATTAATTGTACTTTGGACAATTGTCCTTACACGATTGTAAATGTTTATGCCCCCAAAACACATCAACTGAATTTTTTATGCAAGCTGTGTTCTAAAATTGCTAAGTTAAGGGTGGGTAAATTGATCATATGTGGTGATTTTAATTTGGTGGCGGACCACGGCATGGACTCCTCCTCTAGGGGCAAATCGACCCTACCATCTCTGGCTACCCTTATTCACTCAGAGGGGCTCCATGACGTGTGGCGCTACCAACAGGCGGAAGAGAGAGACTACTCCTACTTTTCTCCCTGTCACAACACATATACTAGAATTGACATGTTCCTGGTAGACTCCTCCACCCTACCCCTAGTAGCAGACACTTCCATATCTCCGATCACATGGTCCGATCATGCCGCCATACACATGACTGTTTCCACCAGCCCATCTACCCCGTCCTCCTTCATCTGGCGTTGTAACAACTCCCTCCTTTCTGATCCAGATTCCCTCAAATATATACAAACACAATTGCAGGACTTCTTTGAACTTAATAACACCCCTGGGATCACCCCCACCACCTTGTGGAATACCCATAAGGCATTTGTCAGGGGAATCCTCATCCAAGTGGGTTCCCGCCTCAAGAAAAAATACCAGGCTAGGCTTCACGCTCTTATTACCAAGATCCATTCCCTGGATACTATTAACAAAGCTACACCCTCTCCCGCCAACGCTTCTAAGCTCACATCTCTTAGGTCGGATCTACACAGACTCTTGGTTGAACGCCACGACAAATGGTTAGCTCGCCTTCGCCTAAATTATTATTCCTCCCATAACAAAGCGGGTAAATTTCTGGCTTCTAAACTGAAGGCCAGGAGAACCAAAACTAAAATAGACTCCATCACTCACCCCCATACCTGTGCTAAATTGACACATCCCCACAAAATTGCCGACGCATTTGGGGACTATTATAGCTCCCTCTATAATCTAGCTTCAGACTCGGATACGCCGCAACCCACTGAAGAGGACATACAGGCATTCCTGAACCACCTCAACTTACCTTCTCTATCCGCAGAATCCCTTTCCCTTTTGAATAAACCCTTCACATCCTGCTAGAACGATAAAAGCTCTACCAATGCACAAATCCCCTGGTCCAGATGGCCTAGCAAACGAATACTACCACACCCTGCAAGACATATGCAGCCGCATATGTTGCTTCTGTTCTCTGAAGCCGTTACAACTGGTGCCCTCCCGTCTGAAATGCTCCAAGCCAATATTACTACTCTCCCTAAACCCAGGAAACCGCCCTCCACTCCTGCCAACTTTCGACCCATCTCGTTACTAAATAATGATGTTAAAATCTTCGCCAAACTTATAGCCAACAGGGTTGCATCAATTCTTCCAACGTTAATAGGTGCGGACCAGATGGGCTTTATAAAAGGTAGACAGGCTCCAGACGCTACCAGGAGAGTGGTGAATTTTATCCACCACGCGGAACGAACTAAAACGCCTTCTCTGCTCCTTTCCATTGACGCAGAGAAGGTGTTTGATCGCGTCCATTGGGGCTATATGCAATCGGTCTTGCAGAAATTTGGTTTCTCTGGTCCGATCCTGGCCGCCATACTTACCCTATATTCTTCCCCTACGGCCAAAGTCCTGTCAGCGGGGGTACTATCCAAATCCTTCTCCATAACCAATGGCACTAGACAGGGATGCCCCCTCTCCCCTCTCATTTTCAACCTCCTGATCGAACCCCTAGCGGCATCTTTTAGACAAAGTCCCCTAATCTCCGGGTTTAAATTTCAACGATCGCGCCACTTAATTACATTGTTTGCTGATGATGTGATCCTCAGCCTTACAAACCCCTGTTGTTTCACTCCCGGCAGCCCATGATATCTTACAATTGTTCAGCAGACTCTCCTACTATAAAGTAAATTTTAGTAAGTCGGTCATCCTTAATATGGGGATTCACCCCAATGCTCGCACCCACCTACAATCTACTCTACCATATACTTGGTCCACATCACCCCTGCGTTACCTGGGCATTAATCTCACTTTCCCTACTGCTAACCTGATACCGTCTAATTTGAAAATCCTCCATTTCAGCAGACGTAGCCAGACTTAGGAACACTGAATTATCCTGAACAGGGAGAATTGCAGCTTTCAAAATGTTGTGCCTGCAAAAAATCCTCTTCCTCTTCCGCACCTTACCGGTGTACATTCCCCTCAAATACCTTAGACCCCTTATTTCACTTCTCCGCATGTTTATCTGGCAAGAGAAGAGGGCTAGATGCTCCTACGTCCATATGATACGCTATAAATCGGTGGGGGGTATAGGCCTACCTGATCTTGTGGACTATCGTCACGCAGCCCATCTAGCACCCTTACGTCACTGGTTCTCCTCACACTCTGATCTTTCCTGGTGCCCTATAGAAGCTTCTGTCTCGAAAGTGACGGACCTTAGTGTATTGCTTGTCGCAGATAGATGGAAAACGCTCTCCCTCCATCCCCTCCCCCTCCCTACACAGGCTTCCATATTATCTTGGAGACTTCTGGCTCCCCATATTCCATGTTCCACGTCGTCAGTGGAAGTCCCATTATCATTTGATGCTCTCAATGTCCTTCTCCCATGTGTTAATCTCTCACAATTCACCTCAACTGGCATCACCACCATGGCTCAGCTCTACCGAGGCTCGAATCTCAAACCATTCACGTCACTAGCAAGCGAATATTCATTGCCAGCTTGGGCCATTTATACATACAACAGTATTGCCAGCTTCCTCCGCAAACATCCACCGCCAAAGCTCCTCCTTCCGCCTCAACTGGGGCAATATCTCTCCAACCCTCTCTGCACGACTAAAGGTATTTCTCTGTTCTACAACACCTTTAGTCACAAGGTTACCTTCCATAAAACACCGCATATGATCGCTTGGGAAGGTGACATTCGCCAACCCTTTTCAGAAGCGCAATGGCAGCTGGCCGTTCGCGCTACCTACAAGGCGTCTCGATGTGTCTCCCATTGGGAACAGGCTCAAAAAGTAATTACTCGTTGGTACCTTACACCGTATCGCTTATCGAAAATTTATGTTACTCAGAGCCCCTTATGTTGGCGCATTTGCGACCAGGTGGGCACCATTGTTCATATTTTTTGGCACTGTAAAAGCTTGACCAGTTTTTGGGGTAAAATTTTTGAAATTCTATCCGCTATCACCGGTATACTAATGCCACCCAACCCTGCCTTGGCTCTTCTTAATCTAGGTCTGGACACTATACCATCTCACATGAGAATGGTTGTGGTACATACTTTCATCGCAGCGCAAACGGTAATAGCCAGATATTGGAAACAGCCCATTGCTCCTTCTCATCTTGAGGTTATAAAACAAATTAACTACCATTACTCCCTTGAAAAAGCATACGCTTTCTCCACTCTAGGAGGCCCAAAATTCCACAAAGACTGGTCAATCTGGACTCAAAGCAGATATTTTGTTCCTTCTCACTGGTGAGTTATTGTTGATATGCATGCACTAGATTCCTCAGTAATATTTTAGATATAAGCAATTTCTTTGTACTCGATGTTATCCCTACCCCCCTTTCCCCCCTATTGTTTTATGTGTCCGTGTTATCCCCTGTTGTTTATTTTTTGTGACTTGAAAACTCAATAAACATTATTGAAAGTAAAAATATTTGGATCCCACCAAAATAAAGGGACATACATGATTGTACACAGGAAATAACTAAAGTAAAATAACTAAAGTAGCATATAAAGTTTGGGATACGATTCATGAGCAGGTTAAATGGAAATACAATTCCCCATTATTATCATTAAATGGCACATAATATTTTGCACCGGGGAACGAAACACAGTTTGGTAATTGGATTAAAAATACACAATTAAAAGATATAACACGGGGAGGGAGGACAAGATCATACCAAGAGCTTTAAAAGAGTGGGAGGATCATATCCCTAAATGAATGGCGGTACTCTCAGTTAAAGCATTTTATGGTATCCTTACCACGACCGATCAGATCTGAGAAGGAGCTAAACCCAGTGGAAAAACTATGTAACCCACTAGTGCAGGGATATTGTCAGTATAGCCAAAGCATTTGTCCAAAGGAATTGTCCAGGTAGAGTCCATGGTCGGCACAGCCATAATATTTGCCCTGGTACACTGTTACCTGCAGAAACTCATTATTGTACCGCTCTCCAGCCCTTCAAAAAAACATACTGCCTCTTGCTACAGCTAATTATTCCCATAGGACAGATAGCAGGCACAGGTGTGGTCAGTTCATGCGGCAGGCAGAGGCATGATGACAGTAAGGCAGCAGAAGGCTGAGGACCTCGGTCAGGTAAGACCTTGGCACAGGGGTAGAGGCTTCTCCCACCCAAATCTCTTTGAAGCCTCCGGACTCCAGACCCTAATCCGGTAATTAAGATCCATCCAGAAAAACTATTCTGGAGCCCCTCACATATGTGAGAGCCCTGTGTACTACAGTAGCAGGACAACAGATTAGTCCAAGCGGTAGGCAGAAGCATAGTCGATAAAATAGGCCACGGTCAGTTCACGTGCAAGCAGTCCAAGCGGTAGGCAGAAGTATAGTTGATAAAACAGGCCAGGGTCAGTTCACGGGGAAGCAGTTCAAACTATAGGCAGAAGCGTAATCGATAAAACAGACCAGCGTCAGTTTACTTGGAGGGCAGTGGCATGGTTATTTGAGGAAATATGGAAAATGGTCAGCACAGATGATGAAAATGGGGAAATGATTAAAAATATGGGCTAATATTTTAGGGATGCGTAATAAAGTCAGAAGCATTCTCCAATGCACAGACTGGGTTGGGAGGGACAATGGTAGCTGGTATCTATACGAAATCCTCTTTTGCTGCATTTGAGACATCTTTTTTGGCATCTTCGGCCTGCTTCAGATGGTGGAATGTTGTCCGGGAAGTGGTGCTCATGAAGTTGGCTAACAGCAACGGAGCGAAGGTTTTCTGGGGGGTCTTTGTTGATAGATGAGGGACGTGACAATTTCTTAGATTAATTTTAGGAAGGAGGTGGGGCTTTCCGTGTATTTAGTGTATATAATATATGCATTATAAAACGGAAAATAAAAAGAGGTTGGGACTTTGAATGAGAGACATGACATGACAAGGCTGGTATATTAGAAATATCACATTTATTTTTACATGCAAAAAAGGAGTATATGATATAAAATACAAACATATTGAGTAGCTGATATAAAATTGGAATGGTAAAAACAAACATATGACCCCCAGACCAGATTCAAAAGAACCAACACAGCAATAGAACAATAGTAACAAGGTAATTGATTGACATCATAACATCCTTAGACTGACGCATTTCGTGGACTAGAATTGCCACTTCTTCAGAGTAGGTGCATGATCCATGTCTATAAAGAATATAAATATAGGCGTATAGAAACATTGCAAAAAATTATGGTAAATGGAAACTGGGGGGGAGAAGGTAACAAGTCCCCACATTCCCAAAACTTACATGGTAGCTAAGGCAGTGACCGGTACTGGAGGTGGAGGCATGGACCCAGGCTCCTCCCACGGGAGCTGGGGGCGCATAAGGCCCAGCGGGCAAGGCGAAAAATGTCACACATGAGATAAGTGTGGGTAGAGGTGGTTTGAGTAATGCTGAGTAGCCACATAAAAATGTATCTATAAGGAATGAGTAAAAATTTGTAGTAAGGGTATACTAAATAGAGAGTGCATCATGCTACTTGCATAGTATAGATGAAGCATAGGAGACGTGAAGTGGGGAATGGGTTGGTTTAAAGGTGAATGAAACAGAATGTGAGTGAGGAAATGGACAGTAACCCCAGGACTGGAAGTGAGGGAATAGAAGAGATAACAGGGTAAACCGATAAGTAAATATCATAGAAAAAGGATGGATGAGGTCGGGTGAAAGCAATTAACCATTGTGCCTGGAAAGTAGCCACCACAGTGTTGGCTAAAAGGAACGAGGGATGTGCAAAAGGAAAACAGGTAATAAATGAGAATAACAATTTACCAGAGAGTAAATCCCAGAGTGGGATGAAGTGTGCCCCGGATTCGCCAAGGTCCGCCGACCCTAAAGCACCCAGTGTCACGTAAATGCTTAACAGAGGGCCCACAGGGACGGCAGGCATAGTGCCAAACCGTCCAACGGTCACCCTCTTAAGGACAAGGATGAAAGAAGCCGCCGTCAAAATGACATCACACATCGATGCGGGACGTCATGTGTGGCGGCGCCGCCCACCCGATCCCCCGTGCTCAGAGGAGCATAGGGAGAATGGGAGGGCACCCGACACACATCGCAGCTCCCGGAAAGAAGGACATCAGGGAATCACCACAAATAACCAGCCAGCAATGACAGAGCAAACTATACAGTAACACATAAGATATAAAACAGAATGTTGGCGAACAAATAATTGTCCAATGTATATCCAGTTATTGCCTGTATCTGTGATATAAAAACCACCTCTACCCAGACTTATCTCGTGTGTGACGTTTTTCGTCTTGCCCATGTAAAGATTATTTTCTTGGATGCATGTTGGCTTTTGAATGGGACCTCGTCTTCTTTGAACCTCAACTGTGGTGTCATTATGGATGGTGGACATCATATAACATTTCTTCAGTAGAGTACATTTTTAACGTGTTCCCGAAGCTGGCCCAGAGATATGGAGAAGACCAGGATATCATCCAAGTACTCGATTACAAAAATATCCAGGTAGTCTCTGAAAATGTCGTTAACAAAATGTTGGAAGGTGGCCGGAGCATTACAGAGACCGAAGGGCATCATTAAGTATTCATAGTGGCCAAACCTGGTGTGGAACGCCGTCTTCCATTCATCCCCTTCACGAATACGGACCAAGTTGTAGGCCCCACGTAGGTCCAATTTGGTAAATACGGAGGCAAATCTTAGTCTCTTAAAGGGTTCAGGAATCAACGGAAGCGGATAACGGTTCTTAACTGTAATTTTATTTAATTCTCGATAGTCCACACAGGGCCGGAGAGAATGGTCCTTCTTCTCTATGAAGAAAATTCTGGCTCCTGCCGGGGTTGTAACTAGTCGGATGAACCCCCTCTTTAAGTTTTCAGCCACATATTCTTTTAGGAATCCCAATTCACGTTCTGATAATGGAAAAATCAGTCTAAAAGGAATTTCAGCCCCTGGGAGCAGTTTGATTGGGCAATCACAGGATCAATGAAGGGGAAGGGTTTCAGCCCCGGAGTCAATTATTGTGGTGACTGGGACTGTACCTTCCAGAAGCTGGAACTAAATAGAAAGAGCCAGGTGACTGGTACTGGTAGCAGATGCTGGGTAGCTTGATGGAGAAATAGAAAAACACTTACACAGCTTCGCTGGGCATGAGTGTACATAGTGTCTGGCCCCCCGCAGTACAGACAAAGATTGTTTTGTCGTTGTCGCAGACGTTCTTCTGCTGTCAAAGAGGGGTGTATAAGCCCAAGTTGCATGGTTCTGAAGTATCTGGTGCTGGGTTAACTGGAGCAGTGCTGCTCGGAATAGGACTGGAGGAAAAAATATGAGCAGGGGCAGGAACCCGAGGCATCATTCAGACTGGACGGGGCTGCTGGGTAGATCTCTCTGCTCTGCGTTCACAGAGCCGATGGTCTATCTGGATGGCCAGGGTAATTATTGCTTCTAGAGTTTCTGGTACACCAACCCAGGCCAATTCGTCCTTTAGACCCTCCGAGACTAAGGCGGAACTGGTGACGCAGGGCCGCATCATTCCAGTGAGTGTCTGTGCTCCAACATCTAAAGTCTGTAACATAGTCTTCAACAGCTCTGAGGCCTTGTTGGAGTGTGTGGAGTGTGGCCTCTCCGGTGGCGGTGCGCTGCGGGTCGACTCCTCATATAGCTATTGCATTAAAGATGTAGTGGCACGGCTGGTGTTGTTCAAACTGTTATTGTTATTAAAGTTCTGCAAGGGCAGTGACTTTGGCATTATGAGAGATGTAGTACGGAAGGAGCAAGGTCATAGACTGTTGGGAAAGAGAGATCCTTCTCGGGGACAGCATGCTGGAAAGAAGGGGAAGAGCTACTGCGGATCGCAGGAAATTAGGCCGAGGCCTAGTGGCGGACACCAAAGTGAAGCCAGCGGTGTGAGTGAGCGGAGGAAGTCTCGGTAGCGTGACCGAGCGGAAGGTGGCCGGCAGGCAGACGGAGACCCTGAGAGGAGTGGGGCCTGGTAGCAGAGGATAGCAGAGCTCCCAGTTTGGGTGAGAGACATCCAGTATCCATATCTCTGTTAAACACAGACTTAGGAAAGTACACAGTCTAGTTGTCCTGTCCTTGTCCTGATTTAGCCTAAGGCCATACTGACATTCATCTAAACCACTGGACACTGCAGTGGTTCTAGGCTGTCAACCTGTTGTGACACATTTGGATTTATTATGTTTTCTTCTCTGTGGATTACAACTATGATTGCTTTGGGGAATACAGTTCATCATCTCTACCTTTGATGGATTACAAATACTTTCCTCGGATTGTTGGGGATTCCCTGCCGGTGAAGACAAGTAGGCTCCACTCTCCAGGAGACTCTTGCAATCCATCATAAAGGGGGCCCCCGTTAGTACACAGAGTGCACTCTGATAGTTGTTACAATATTGATATATTGCTTACGTTGCATTCAGGTTACCAAGTGTAGTTATTCTTATCTGTGGTCACTCTCTAATTACTTCAGCTTATTTAAAGTATTGTCTATTGTTGCTGAACGCAATCCTCTAGCATACATACACATTTGTTTGTGTATATGTATGTGTGGCCTGTGTTCTGGATCCTGAGTGCTGAACTAAAAAGGCCTAAATCCTTGGTTGGGAATTCGGGATCTATCCCTTTAGCAACACCTGTGTTATTTCTGATTCTGTTTGCATATTCCTGTTTGCATAAAAAGTCAAAAGCAGTAAACTGATTATTCACTGCAATACTTGTGGACTCAATTATTTACAATGACAGAACTAATAGTGTCAGATGGGTTGGAGCAGGCTCAGGGAGCAAGAAGTGAAGAGGACACCTATGCAACCAGCCACTCCCTCAGGGGCAGGGCTACATTTGGGGGCTTGTCCGGGATGTCCAGTGCCACTTCTGCCCTGAGTGCCCCTTCCAGAGGGCCAGTAGCCAGAGAAAAAATGAACTCTGCCCTTGCCCGGTCTTGGGCACTGCATCAAGGAGCCAGTTTAGATCAGAGTGTGGTCCTAGAAGTCACAGGATATGAGCACACAGAGACTGAGATCAGATGTTGGGTGTGAGCCCTAACACCAGGGCAATCGGCCTACATCCTGGATGCATGGGCTTACTATGACCTGGACATTGTGCAAGTACTGGTCGAGTGGAAGGGAGAGGTTCCAGACATCTTCCAAACTGACCGTGTGATGCTGGAAGAGACTGTCCTGACTAGAGTTTTCTCTTCTTTGAAGAAGAATGAGGACAGTGAAGGGAAATCCCCCTCCCCTCCAGGGAGCCCTCGTCCGGGGGCCCAGCTCCGCGAACCCAGGTGGAGACAAAGCTGCTATACCCCCTGCCTCTTTCTATGCTGACATGAGCTGGTTGGTGGATAGCCTAGTTCTAAATGGGGCCAGTGGAGCTGCACTATCGTAAACTGTGCTTCTTTTCTGGACAGTCACCCACCCCCACTGGTGAAGAGGGCTTTGAGAATTGGATGAGTCAGGCTACCCAGGCTGTGGATGAATGGAATGTTGCAGAGTCTGTGAAGAGACAGAGGCTGAGCGAAAGTCTAAGGGGCCCCGCAGCAGAGGTGATCCGAAATCTACGGATGGGGAATAGCAACTGTACCGCTAATGATTATCTGAAAGCCCTTTTGGATGTGTTCGGTCGGGTGGAGAAGACCACTGATCTACTCTACAAATTTAATCATACAAACCAGCAAAAGGGGGAAAAGCTATCGGAGTACATCGCCAGAATAGATAAGATGTTACATCAAATTCTCCTGCGGAAGGGAATCAACCCTAAAGATGCTGACCGAGTACGACAGGATCAAGTATTACAGGGCTATCACGTACCTGGAGATGAGCCTGACACTGTGAGGAAGGCCTCCCTTGCGCCTCCGACTCGGGACCCCTGATAGTGCAGACAGGGGGCATCGGAGTATAGAGTAGCACGAGCGCCTGGAGGTTTGCTTGAAGCGGACGATGGCTACTGGTGAAGGTCGCCAGAGAATTCAGTCGAGCAGGGTGTTGAGCAGGCAGCAGGTGCTGGAAGCAGGGGTTCCTGGGTAACAGGAGGAGCCTCCTGGGCAGGATGGACGGATCTGGGAATGGCAGAAGCATGGTAAGACAAGCCGGGTCAGGAGCCAATCGGTAACATAGAAGCCAGTAGGAGCAGACAGGAAGAGAGGTCATGGGACAAGCCAAGGTCGGTGCAGGTGGAGAGCAGAGAATCGTCAGGACAAGCCGGGTCTGGAATTAGGAACAAGATGCAGGTAAACAGATAACAGGTATCCAAGGCTGAAGACAAAGCAGCACTAGAGCAGTGTAATGGCTGGGTTTAAATAGTCCCTTTGGCGCCAATGTCTAACGCACATTCGCGTACTTGCGAACGTGCGTGCGCGGTCGCGTGAATTTGCGCATGCGCATTGGCCATTGTCAGGTTTCTGACAGGAACACGTCTTTGCACAGCAAACGTTCTCTTACAAGGGCGCTCGGCCCAATCACCCGATTGTCTTAAAATTATTACTTAGAGGGGTCAAGGATACTCCCACTTACTTGGCACTTACTTGGAACTTATGCGGGAAGTCTGGGAGGAAGAAGCCACACTTGAAGAGAAAAGTTATGGATGGAAAGAACCGTTAAATAATGAATCGAAGAAAGAGAAAGCTTCAGCTCGGCTGTTACGCGTGGAGAATAACCTTTCAGATGATGAGAGTGAAGCCGAAGTGGAGTCAAACTATCCTGAGGAAGTTCCTGAGAGGAGGAAAGTTGAGGAGGGTTCTCCGTCCACTGACATAATGCTGCAAGTAGCTCAGGCTCAAACTGTGCCAGACTTTGATGCAGGTCATGGAAGCACAAGGGAAAGTTCCTGAGGTGCGGAAGTCATTCAAGGGATCAAATCTTTTTCTCCCCTCGGGATAGAGGGTGCTTTGCCTATGGAGAAATGGGACATTTCAGGGCCCAATTCCTGAAGCTGGGATTTAGTTCTGAGACCATGGAAGAGTTGTGGAAGGCTATACAGAAGTTCTTCCTTAACAAGAAGGCAGAAAACTTCAGGGGACCTCAGTGAAGGAGCCAATTGAGAGTCCCGCTAAAAGCCTGAGCTCCAGCAGTCACCAGGGTAAATATGGTCTCAATGAGATGGGATGTGCTTTCCCATCTACCCCCGATACCTCTATACTTTTGCGGGGATCCCCCGAGTCGGGCAGAGAGACACAGGGGGTCGGTACCTCCACTTCTCTCCAGCAGAAGGGGTCTAGAACCCCAAAGACTAAATCTGTGAAAGTGCAAACCATCAAGCTCCCTGTGAGAACCAAACCTCAGAAGGTGGAAAGCTTCAGTAACAAGGTCTGTCGAAGATTATTTCCGCCCCCGAAGAGAGGTGGTAGCCCAGAATTTAGTGGGGCCATCCCCAGTGGTACCCCTGCAAGTGGAAGGCGTTTACACTAAGGCCTTATTGGACACGGGTGCCCAAGTGACACTGCTGTATAATGACTTCTACCGGAAGCACTTGAGACATATCCCTCTGTGCAAGCTAGAAGAGTTGCAGATCTGGGGTTTAGGGACTCAAAAGTTCCCTTATGACGGGTATATTTCCATGTAGATATCCTTCCAGCCAACGAAAGGGGCGAAGATGGAAGTGTTTGATACTTTGGCTGTGGCATGCCCTCGACCCCCAGGTGCTAAACAGAACTCTTTAATTAAAAACGGCACCAACACGGATTTGGTTCGACGGATGTTCATCCCTTTAGTAGCTCAAGGGTCTACTGAGGAGGAGGTACATCCTAATCTAAGGGCAGCTTTCCAGCGAGTCCTGCAGGAGCAGAAGACCCCAGTCAAAGAAGTGGGGAAGCTCTGGAGGTTGGACACCAAAGAGCAGGTGTTGCAGCCGGGAGAAAGAACCTGCCTGAAGGCCGTAGTGAAGTTGTCATGGGATCAGCCGGAACCTTTTGTGATGGTGGAAGGGGATCTGCTGGCAGAGGATAGTGGGATTGAACTGGTGCCGGAAGTGGTCCCGACTAAAGGGCTACAGAACAATGGTGGGAAGATTTCTGTCAGTGTCCGAAACGTTACCACTCAGCCAGTATGTCTGAAGCCCAGGATGGTGTTAGGACATGTGAGTGCTGCCTCCCCACTTACCCCTTCTGAGTTGAAGGAAGAGAAGAATCGAGAAAAGGAGTCAGAGGGTACTTCCCTTGCTTGCCCAGCAGTCCCCTTCATGTGGGGGGGAGCGAGTGAAGACTCAGTTGTCTCGATGGGAGAAGTTATTTTCCAGAAATAATTACAATGTGGGTTGTGCTAAAAGCGCCCAACGTCGGATCCGCCTCAGTGAGGACAAGCCTTTCCGAGAGAGAGCTTGCAGAATACCTCTGAGTGACCTAGAGAATCTCCGGGAGCAGCTGGCAGAACTGAAGAGATCGGGTGTTATACGGGAGTCCCGTAGTCCCTATGCTTCCCCCACTGTGGTGGTTCGCAAAAAGAATGGGACTATTCGGATGTGTACCGACTACCGTACCTTGAACCGCCGAACCATTCCGGATCAATACACCGCTCCCTGGATAGAAGATTCTTTGCAGTGTCTTTCAGGCACCAAATGGTTCAGTGTTTTGGATCTGAAGAGCAGGTATTACCAAATACCCATGCATCTTGAGGACAGAGAGAAGACTGCTTTTATTAGCCCTTTAGGCTTCTTTGAATTCAAACATATGCCCCAAGGATTGGCAGGGGCCCCGACGACCTTTCAGAGGCTCATGGAAAATACCATAGGAGACATGCACTTGATCAAAGTACTAGTCTACCTTGATGACATCATTGTCTTTGGGAAGACCTTTAGAGGAACATGAAGCTCATTTGGAGAAGGTGTTTCAGAGGCTCTATGAAGAGAGGTTGAAGTTGTCCCTGGAGAAATGCCAATTCTATCAGGCCTCTGTCACCTAATTAGGACACTTGGTGTCTGCTGCCGTAGTATCTACTGATCCAAAGAAGTTGGAGGCTGTTACTACCTGGCCTAGACCTACCAATGTGACAGAGTTGCGATCCTTCTTAGGCTTTTCTTCTTACTACTGGATGTTTGTGAAGAATTTCTCTCAGATAGCTGGTCCTTTGAATGAGCTGTTGAAGAGGGAATCTGAAGAAGAAGGACCGACTCCTCGGAAGACAGAGACACTCAGGAAAAGGCCTAGAGGGTCTAGAGAGTCTCTCCAGGCCCAGTGGGATGTCAAGTGTGAACAAGCCTTTTGGAAGTTAAAGGAGAGCCTCACTAAGACTCCAGTCTTGACCTAGGTAGATCCAGCAAAACCGTACGAGTTGCATGTGGATGCCAGTAGAGATGGCTTAGGAGGAGTGCTATATCAGGAAGTTGAAGGAAGACTGTGACCCATCGCTTATATTAGCCTCAGTTTGTCCCCCTCAGAAAAGAATTACCCCATCCAGAAGTTGGAGTTTCTGGCCCTCAAGTGGGCTGCAGTGGACAAGCTGAGGGACTACCTCTACGGGGCTTCTTTTATTGTCAAACCCGATTATAACCCCTTGATGCATCTACTGACGACTGCCAAGTTGGGTGCCACTGGCCACAGGTGGTTAGCTGCCCTTTCCGAGTTCCAGTTCAGCTTGAAGTATCAGCCTGGCAAAGGAAACTTAGATGCCGATGCCTTGTCCAGACGGCCTCATCCTGCTAAGAACAAAGAACAAGAATGGGTGCATCTCACTTCTGTGGGAGTACAAGCTGCTTGTCAAGGAGTTGGGTATCACCTGAAGGGAGTCATGGGAGCTGAAGTAGCTGAAGTTTCCCCTTCGGGGGTGTCCAAGTGCTATTGTGACCTGTGACAAGTGAGAAGCAAAGAACTTCCTCAGTTGTGTAAAGAGGATGTGAGGAAAGCACAGAGAGAAGATCCTTTGGGAGCAGTAATACAAAAAGCTTTGAAGGTCAATAATCCTAAACTCTTTGTGGAGAGTCCTGTAGTGGGGGCCAAGGTAGTCCATCGAGATTGGGACCGGATGAAGCTAAAAGATGGAGTGATTTACAGAGTAAATGATGTAGAAGAGTCCGATGGAGTGTGTGAGCTATTCCTGCCAGAGAAGTATAGGTTGACTGTCCTTTCTGCTTTACATGACTCCCATGGACATTTGGGGCCTGACAGGACCTTTCGGTTGGTCAGGGACAGATTCTACTGGCCCTTCATGAGGAAGGAAGTGGAAGCCTACTGCCACTCATGTATACGGTGCATCCAGAGGAAGACCTTACCACATCGAGCGGCTGCCATGGGTCATTTACGGAGTCATGGTCCCATGGAGTTGGTGTGTATCGACTTCCTGTGTCTCCAACCTGATTTGGGTGGGCATGGAAATATTTTGGTAGTCACCGATCATTTTACCCGATACGCTCAGGCTTTTCCAACTCAGGATCAGAAGGCTTGTACAGTGGCCAATGTGTTGGTTGAGAAGTTCTTTGTCCACTACGATTTGCCACAAAGACTACATTCTGATCAGGGAAGAGACTTCGAAAGCAAGCTGATAAAGAAACTGTGTGGGCTGCTGAATATACAAAAATCCAGAACAACTCCCTATCACCCTCAGGGGGATCCTCAGCCAGAGAGATTCAATAGAACCTTGGTGAATATGCTGGGGACACTACCTCTTGAGAAGCAGAAATGGAGCGAATATGTCCCAGTACTAATTCAAGCCTACAACAGCACTGTTAACGACTCCACAGGGTTTTCCCCATACTACCTTATGTTTGGAAGGGAAGCTTGACTGCCTGTCGGCTTTTGGTACCTCTGTGGATCATACCTCGCAGGCTTCTTACAAGAGTTATGTCGATAGACTTCGATGGAATTTGAAATTGGCTCATGAGAAGGCAATGGAAGCTTCTGCAGGTAGAGAACAACAGAATAAGAGGAACTTTGATTTAAAAAGGGAGGGTACAATATCTGCAGCCTGGTGATAAAGTGCTTCTGAGGAATCTGGGGGTGCCGGGGAAGCATAAGTTGACCGATCGCTGGCGCTCTCAGCCTTTTGTCATTCACAGGAAGCTTCCTGGATTACCCGTCTATCAAATCCATCCAGAGGGTAAGGTAGGACCGTTTAGATCTTGGCATAGGAACCACCTATTGCCTATTCCCCAAGCAGTCAGAACTAGAGATGGCCTTGCGGTTCGCCCGGCGGTCGGTTCGCGGCGAATTTTGCTTGTTCGTAAATTCGCAAAAAGTCAGACTTTTGCCGATGTTCGCGAATATGTCCGCGCCGCCATTTTCTTTTTCATTCAGAAGAACTTTGACCCATGACACAGCCGTCAGGTGGAACGGGACAGCCAATTGAAACATTCCAGCACATGGACAGTCCCCCTACCCTATAAATAGACCAGATCTGGCGGCCATTTCACATTCCGCTTTCTGCCAGTGTAGGGAGAGGTCTGCTGTGCTCATTAGGGAGAGTTTACTAGACACATGTAGCGCTGTGAAGATCCACAAAAGTCCTTTTGAGGGCTGGTATTTTGGTAAAGGTCTAGTATCTTTTGAGCTTAGGGAGAGGTATCCTGTGGTTGCTGTAGGGGCAGTTAGAGATCAGCTGCAGTCACACAGAAATCACTTTGTCAATGTCCACAAAAGTAATTTAAAATGCTCCAATTTTAGGGCTCGTTTTAGAGTCTATTACAGTCTCTTTACTATAGGGGCAGGTATCCTGTGGTTGCTGTAGGGGCAGTTAGAGATCGGCTGCAGTCACACACAAATCGCTTTGTCAATGTCCACAAAAGTCATGTAAAGGGCTGCAAATTTTTTGGTATTGCTGTGCAGTGCACTTAAATGGGAGGAGGGGGGTAATCCACAGTATAATATACTTGGTAGAAAGCATATTATAGTGGATTAGTACTATTATTGTGCACTGTGCAGCATTGTGACAGGTGTGGTGGTGAGACTGAGCGTTTCTGCAGCAACACTACACACAGTGACAAAAACACTTATAATGTATTATAACTGGTGTGATAGACCAATTCCCCCCCCCCCCCAACGCCACATATTGAAGTGGGGTGTTATCTGAGTAAACTTTTTCAAGTGTATTTGTGTCATGCAACAATATTGTCTAGTTTGCTGAGTGAAGTCTGGTACACACAGCGCCAAACTCACTGGCCAATTTTTTGAACTGGTGTGCTACACCAATGCTCCCCCCCTATGCCACATATTAAAGTGGGGTGTTTTCTGAGTAAACTTTTTCAAGTGTATTTGTGTCCTGCAACAATATTGCCTCTTCTTTTGCTGAGTGAAGTCTGGTACACACAGCGCCAAACTCACTGGCCAATTTTTTGAACTGGTGTGCTACACCAATGCTCCCCCCCAATGCCACATATTAAAGTGGGGTGTTATCTGAGTAAACTTTTTCAAGTGTATTTGTGTCCTGCAACAATATTGCCTCTTTTGCTGAGTCAAGTCTGGTACACACAGTGCCAAACTCACTGGCCAATTTTCTGAACAACTGGTGTGATAGACCAGTGGCCCCCCCAATAGCACATATTGAAGCGGGGTGTTATTTAACAGTATACTTTTCTAAGATTGTATTTTAGTCCTGCAAAAATGTGGCCTTTTGCTGTGTTAACTGTGCTACACACATTGACAACTGATACTGGCCAATTATTTGTAGAACTGGTGTGATAAACCTGTGCCCCCCCCCCCCAATACCACAGATTGAAGCGGGGTGTTATCTACACAGACACATGGTCTAGCAAACATGGGCAGGGAATATACAGGCCGACACTTACGGTTCTGTGTACTGTGAATGCCTACCGTACCTCTAGCCTTAAAAAACTAAGTTTTTTTACTGTCAGTTCAAACCATGTGAGCTAATTTTTGGAGCCTATACAGGCCAACACTTACTTCTGTATACTGTGTGAATGCCTAATGTACCTTCAGCCACAGAATACTACATTCTTAGCTGTCAGGTAAACCCATGTGGGCTATTTTTTGGTGCCTTTTATGGCCGACACTTACTTCAGTTACCTGTGAATGCCTAATGTACCTTCAGCCACAGAATACTACGTTCTTAGCTGTCAGGTAAATGCATGTGGGTTAATTTTTGGGGCCTGGAATGGCCGACACTTCTTTATCCTGTGAATGCCTAATTTTTCAGACTGGAAATGAAAAACAATGGGTCTGTAAAGGTTCCGCCAATTTGTGGAATGCATGCGGACCCATTTTATAGATGTGTGAATGGGCCCTATATGTATTAGACATGTATTTACCGGCTGCTGTCAGTTCTGGCTGATTTATGGAAAAAAAATATATATTTTTTGCTGTAAAAAAAAAAAAAAAATTTAGGGCAACTTTTTTGATTGCAATACTTCTGTTATGACATTGTCCATGTGCTGGGACTATTTGTGCACAGCTAGTACGTCTTTTGTTGCTGCAAGTATGACCCAAAGGTTTTTAAAGTTCGGCCCCCATTAAAGTCAATAGGGCCCGCCGCGAACTCGTGGTTCGCAGACTTTTGAGAAAATTTGCGTCTGGCGTTCGCGAACCGCCCCGGCCGATGTTGATCCATCACTAGTCAGAACCTCATCCGGAGGGGATGAAGAGGCGAATGCCCCTAGGACCCCTAGGCTAAGATCTCAGCCTTCCAGAAGTTCCAGTCCAAAGTCTGCAAATCTAACAGATGAAGGAGGGGATAGCAATGATGAAAGTGTCATTTTCGACTGGTGGTGGCCATTCTGTGAGGAGTTTTCTCCCAAATCATCTTAACCCATTGCTGAGTGGACCCCTGCCCCTCAACCTAAAAGAGAGCTCAGTCAGGGACACAGTTCCCCTGTGAGGAGTGTGGAGCCAAGGCAGACAGAGGAGGAGCCTGTATTGGTCCCTGAGGATCCATCAGCTACTGACAATGTTTCTGTGGATTCTCCCTCATCTTGATTAGACGAGTCTGTTATTGAACATTCAAGTTCCCCTCCCTTGGAGCCATTTGAAGATCTTTATGGGAGCCAAGAGCCTGAAATATTTTCTACTTCTGAGGAAGTGAACTCTTTTGAAGCTAGACAAGAAGTGTCAGTAGATCCTGAGTCTTCAACAGAGGAAAGTGCTATTGAGAATGATAGTGGAATATCCACTAGACTTCGAAGAGAGATTCATCCTCCCAAAAGACTGACCTACAGTACCTTGGGGGAAAGTCTTTACAGCACAACAGTCTATATCATCGACCTTTATTGATGACTCTCAAGGAGACAGTTCTGTTCCACCCACTGACACTATTAAATTGGTTGCTGACTTTTTGTTAGCCTTCTGTGAGAGTGACACAGACTTATTTGATAGTGTGTACAGTAAACTACTAGATAGGGATTTTATTAATTTGTTTCAGTTACAATGAATGCTATTTTAAATGGTTGATTAAGACTTTTCATATGGGTCAGCCTTTACTTTTTTTTTCCTGGAGAAGGATCTTCTTATCTTTGGAGGACCAAAGAAGTTCAAGTGGGGGGAGGATGTAGCCGGGTCGCACGGATGGTGTTGTTCAAACTGTTATTGTTATTAAAGTTCTGCAAGGACAGTGACTTTGGCATTTTGGGAGATATAGTACGGGAGGAGCAAGATCATAGACTGTTGGAAAGTTAGATCCTTCTCCCAGGGAGCAATAGGATGCGCAGAGCTTGCTTGGAGTGTCTATATAAAGTGGTGGGACTCCACTTCGCTCTTTTGCCTCAGGAACAGCATGCTGGAAAGAAGGGGAAGAGCTGCTGCGGATCGCATGAACTTAGGCCGAGGACACTGGAGTGAAGCCGGCGGTGTGAGTTAGCAGAGGAAGTCTCGGTAGCGTGACCGAGCGGAAGGTTGCTGACAGGCAGACGGAGACTCTGAGAGGAGCAGGGCCTGATAGCAGAGGAGAGCGGAGCTCCCGGTTTGGGTGAGAGACTGTCATGGTCTTACCTTCTTGCTGTTCTCCTTCGTTTGACATGTGCTGGCGGCCATCTTGGTTTCTGGGTTTCTTGTAGCCTCCCACCCTGCGGCTCCTCCTTCCCACTGGGAGGAGCTGGATGCCTAGCTCATATATATAGGAGGTCTGTGGCTTCAGTTCCCTGCTTGGTCCTCCTGTGTTCACATGCTACTAAGACTGCTGCTACTTCTGGTTCCTGTTCCTGGCTTCGTCTGACTACCCTGTTGGTTCCTGATCCTGGCTTCGTCTGACTACCCTGTTGGTTCCTGATCCTGGCTTCGTCTGACTACCCTGCTGGTTCCTGACCCCTGGCTTCGCAAAGACTCTGCATCGGTTTCGCCATCCGTTTGGACTTTTGCTTTATAACTTGTTTTTCAATAAAGCTGTCTTATTTTCACTTATCTGTTGTTGTACGTCTGGTTCATGGTTCCGTGACATTAGGACCAAGCCATGAATTCTGACGGTACAGGGCCATCCTCGCTACCCACGCTGGTTGCCAGACTTGATCAGCAGGATCACCTGTTGGGTCGGTTCGCCGTGGCGTTGCAAACCCTGCTTGAACGCACGGTTCATTTCGCTCCCGTTGCCGATGGGTCGGTTGTCGCTCCTGGGTCCGCTCCTACTGCCGCTCCGGTTGTTGCGCCAGAGTCTACCCCGACACCTGTTGTTGCGCCCGCGGTGTTTCGGGGTATGTCCGGTTCTGCCCCCCTTCCACAGCGCTTTGGGGGAGAGCCAACTCAGTGCCGAGGTTTCCTTAACCAGGTGGGCATTTATTTCGAGTTGCTGCCACATGCCTTTCCTACTGAGAGATCAAAGGTGGGCTTCTTAATCTCGCTGCTCTCGGACAAGGCCTTGGCCTGGGCCAGTCCTTTATGGGAGAACAACAATCCGGTGGTTGCCGAGTTTTCCGGTTTTGTTGCTTCTCTTCGGAAGGTATTCGATGTGCCGGCTCGTGCTGCCTCTGCTGCGAAGCTCCTTATGTCCATCAGACAGGGTTCACGATCCGTAGCTGAATACGCCATTGAGTTTCGTACCCTGGCAGCAGAGGTGGGCTGGAATAATGAGGCTCTGGTCGCTGCTTTCTCTCATGGTCTCTCGGATGCCTTGAAGGATGAGGTTGCAGCTAAGGACCTACCAGTGGAGCTCGAGTCTCTTATTTCTTTCCTGATTTTGATTGACACCAGACTCAGGGAGAGACCTTCCTTTAAGGAGAGTCTGCGGAGGCCTCCTAACAGATTGGCGCCTACCTTTGTTGTCCCACCCGTGCCTCCCTCTCCTCCCACGCCTCCTGGGGATGACTTGTCTGGGGGTGAACCCATGCAGCTGGGGTTTGCTCGCCTGTCCGAGGGGGAGAGGGTACTCCGGAGACGCGAGGGCCGATGCATGTACTGTGGTCTCAGTGGGCATTTTCGGTTGGCATGTCCGAACCGTCCAGGGAAACGCTCGCACCTGAGATCCTGTCGGGGGCAGATCTTGGGTGGAGTCTCCTCGTCCCCGGTTTCCCGTGTTGACAAACCACTGATCACTGTTGTCCTTTCCTGGGTCGGGGGTTCGGTGACGACCCAGGCGTTGGTGGACTCTGGTGCTGGTGGTTTGTTCATTGATAGTGTGTTCGCTGCCGCCAATTCCATTCCTCTGCAGGCTCGAGGTTCTCCTCTGGCTCTTGAGGCGATAGACGGCAGACCCCTTCTGCCGCCACACGTGACTCATGAGACCCTTCCAGTGGGGTTAGCCATTGGTGCCGTCCACAGAGAGTCGGTCTGCTTCCAGGTTATTTCGTCTCCACACTACTCGGTGGTCTTGGGGTACCCCTGGCTCCAGAAGCATAATCCGATTTTCGATTGGAGATCGGCCGAGATCCTCTCGTGGTCACCGCAGTGTGGGGCTAGTTGCATCCATGGGCCTGTCAAGTTGCTGTGTACTTCCTCGGACTCTCTGTTGCCCCCTGAATACGAGGAGTACCGGGATGTATTCGATAAGGTGCGCGCGGTTGCCCTACCTCCGCACCGCCCATACGATTGTGCCATCGAGTTACAATCTGGTGCCGTTCCTCCTCGTGGCAAAGTCTATCCACTGTCGGTAGCGGAGAATGAGGCCATGGAGGAGTACGTGAGGGAGGCGCTTTCACGTGGACACATTCGCAAATCCTCGTCTCCGGCAGGGGCTGGATTTTTCTTTGTGAAAAAGAAGGGCGGTGAGTTGAGGCCTTGCATCGATTACAGGGGTCTCAATCGCATCACGATCAAGAACGCTTACCCGATACCCTTGATTTCCGAGCTGTTCGATCGCCTTAAAGGGGCCACGGTCTTTACCAAACTCGACCTGAGGGCGGCATATAACCTCGTAAGGATCAAGGCGGGCGATGAGTGGAAGACCGCGTTTAACACCAGGACCGGTCATTATGAATCCTTGGTTATGCCCTTTGGGCTGTGCAATGCGCCCGCAGTCTTTCAGGAATTCATCAACGATGTTTTCCGTGACCTGTTGCAGCAGTGTGTGGTGGTCTACCTGGATGACATCTTGGTATATTCTGAGTCCATGGAGACCCACATTCTGGATGTCAAACGAGTGTTGCAACGGTTACGAGAGAACAAGCTGTTCGGTAAGCTTGAGAAATGCGAATTTCACCGATCCCAGGTAACCTTCTTAGGTTACATCATTTCCGCTGAGGGGTTCTCCATGGATCCTGAGAAGGTTTCGGCTGTCTTACAGTGGCCCCAGCCCAGTGGTCTTCGCTCCCTGCAGCGCTTTTTGGGCTTCGCCAATTATTATCGGAAGTTCATCAGGGACTTTTCCATGCTAGCCAAGCCTCTCACGGATCTGACCAGGAAGGGCAGTAATTCCCAGGTCTGGCCGCCCGAGGCCATCCGAGCTTTTGAGGCTCTAAAGTCCGCCTTTGTGTCGGCTCCTATTCTGTCGCATCCCAACCCTGGGTTGCCCTTTGTCCTCGAGGTGGACGCGTCTGAGACGGGAGTAGGCGCCCTTCTGTCTCAGCGTAGAACACCAGAGGGTCCTCTGCTTCCTTGTGGGTTTTACTCCCGGAAACTGTCTTCCGCGGAGTGCAACTACCAGATTGGTGACAGGGAGTTATTGGCCATCGTGCAGGCTCTTAAAGAATGGAGGCACTTGCTCGAGGGTTCGGTGGTTCCGGTCCTCATCCTGACGGACCACAAGAATCTGACCTACCTCTCTGAGGCCAAGAGATTGACACCACGTCAGGCCAGATGGGCTCTGTTCTTGTCACGTTTTAATTACGTGGTCTCCTACCTACCCGGTTCCAAGAACATCAGGGCTGATGCCTTATCACGGCAGTACTCCGACCTGTCCAGGGAGGAGTCGATTCCGACTTCGGTCATACCTCCGAATCAGATCCTGGCTGCCATTCGCACCAGCCTGACCTCTCCCCTGGGTGAGCAGATTTTGGCGGCTCAATCTGGTGCTCCCTCTGGGAGACCCAACAGCAGATGTTTTGTGCCTGAGGAGTTGCGCACTCGGTTGTTGCGAACCTACCATAACTCCAAGACCGCGGGGCATCCTGGAAAGAATCAGCTGTCCTGGGCTGTTTCACGTCTGTTTTGGTGGCCTTCCCTACGTTCCGACATCGCCGCATATGTAGCGGCATGCTCCGTTTGTGCCCAGAGTAAGTCCCCTCGGCACCTTCCGTTGGGCCTTCTGCAACCCTTAGCCACCGGGGAGCGCCCATGGTCACACCTGGGGATGGATTTCATTGTGGACCTCCCTGCATCCCGAGGCCATACGGTCATTCTCATGATTGTGGATCGGTTTTCCAAAATGTGTCACTGTGTTCCTCTCAAGAAGTTACCCTCTGCACAGGAGTTGGCCACGATTTTTGCCAGGGAGGTCTTCCGGTTGCACGGTTTGCCCAAGGAGATTGTGTCGGATCGGGGGAGTCAGTTTGTGTCCAGGTTCTGGCGCGCCTTTTGCTCCCAGTTGGGGATTCATCTCTCCTTCTCCTCGGCCTACCACCCTCAGTCCAATGGGGCCGCAGAACGATCCAATCAGGCCTTGGAGCAATTCCTTCGTTGCTATGTCTCCGATCACCAAGACAATTGGGTTGACCTCCTGCCTTGGGCTGAGTTTGCCAGGAACACGGCGGTGAACTCTTCCTCTGGGACGTCTCCCTTCATGGCCAACTATGGGTTCCAACCTGCCGTGTTACCGGAGGTATTCTCTCCCCAGGATATTCCGGCTGTGGAGGATCACCTTTCCGTCCTACGTGCTTCTTGGGTACAGATCCAGAAGTCCCTTGAGGTCTCTGCGCAGCGCCAGAGACTCCAGGCTGATCGCAGACGAGCGCCTGCTCCTTCCTACCAGGCCGGAGACCGTGTATGGTTGTCCACCCGCAACCTCAACCTTCGAGTGCCCACTCCCAAGCTGGCGCCTCGCTTTGTTGGTCCCTTCCGAGTGCTTCGCAGGGTAAACCCGGTAGCCTATGCCCTTGCGCTTCCTCCTGGCATGCGGATCTCCAATGTGTTTCATGTCTCCCTGTTGAAGCCTCTGGTGTGTAATCGTTTCACTTCCTCGGTTCCTCGGCCTCGTCCGGTCCGAGTGGGCAATCGTGAGGAGTATGAGGTGAGCAATATCCTGGACTCACGCCTGGTCCGCGGTCGGGTGCAGTTTTTGGTTCATTGGCGTGGTTATGGTCCAGAGGAGCGTTCCTGGGTTCCCTCCGCAGATGTCCATGCTCCTGCCTTGCTCCGAGCCTTCCACGCACGCTTCCCTCAGAAACCGTTCTTTACTCCGCGGAGGAGGGGCCCTTGAGGGGGAGGTACTGTCATGGTCTTACCTTCTTGCTGTTCTCCTTCGTTTGACATGTGCTGGCGGCCATCTTGGTTTCTGGGTTTCTTGTAGCCTCCCACCCTGCGGCTCCTCCTTCCCACTGGGAGGAGCTGGATGCCTAGCTCATATATATAGGAGGTCTGTGGCTTCAGTTCCCTGCTTGGTCCTCCTGTGTTCACATGCTACTAAGACTGCTGCTACTTCTGGTTCCTGTTCCTGGCTTCGTCTGACTACCCTGTTGGTTCCTGATCCTGGCTTCGTCTGACTACCCTGTTGGTTCCTGATCCTGGCTTCGTCTGACTACCCTGCTGGTTCCTGACCCCTGGCTTCGCAAAGACTCTGCATCGGTTTCGCCATCCGTTTGGACTTTTGCTTTATAGCTTGTTTTTCAATAAAGCTGTCTTATTTTCACTTATCTGTTGTTGTACGTCTGGTTCATGGTTCCGTGACAGAGACATCCAGTATCCATATCTCTGTTAAACACAGACTTAGGCTGAATCGGGGCAGGACAACTAGACTGTGTACTTTCCTAAGGCCTTACTGACATTCAGCTAAACCAATGGACACTGCAGAGATATATATATATATATATATATATATATATATATATATATTATATATAGTGCCAGGTGGGTGAGCTAGGCCCCAAGCCCTCTATCCAGTTCTAGGCTGTCAACCTGTTGTGACACATTAGGATTTATTATGTTTGCTTCTCTGTGGATTACAACTATTGATTTCTTTGGGGAATACAGTTTATCATCTCTACCTTTGTTGGATTACAAATACTTTCCTCGGATTGTTGGGAATTCCTTGCCGGTGAAGACAAGTGAGGTCTCAATCTCCAGGAGACTATTGCAATTCATCATAAAGGGGGCCCCCCTTAGTACACAGAGTGCACTCTGATAGTTGTTCCAATATTGATATATTGCTTACTTTGCATTCAAGTTACCAAGTGTAGTCATTGTTATCTGTGGTCACTCTATAATTACTTCAGCTTATTTAAAGTCGTGTTTATTGTTGCTGAACGCAATCCTCTAGTATAAATACACATTTGTTTGTGTATATGTATGTGTGGCCTGTGTTCTGGATCCTGAGTGCTGAACTAAAAGGCCTAAATCCTTGGTTGGGAATTCAGGATCTATCCCTTTAGCAACACCTGTGTTATTTCTGATTCTGTATGCATATTCCTGTTTTACATAAAAAGTCAAAAGCAGTAAATTGATTTTTTACTTGTGGACTCAATTATTTACAATGACAGAACTAATAGTGTCAGATTGGAGCAGGCTCAGGGAGCAAGAAGTGAAGAGGACACCCATGCAACCAGCCACTCCCTCAGGGGCAGGGCTACAAAGTCGACATGGAATTTAACTTCATCACGTTCCTCAAGAAGTCGGTGAACCCAAGACTGAGGTTCACCTTGGAGCAGGGCTATGATGAACCCCACTTTAGTAGCTTCCAGGGAAAATTAGAGGTTGTAAAGAAAAATATAATTTGCAATCATTACGGAAGGTCCTAAACTTGCTTTGATCCCCCGAAAACCTTTCCGGCGTAGGGACCCTTGGTTCAGGTGGCAGCATCACTACCGTGGGCCCGGAGCTGGTCCTGGTGGGATACATCTTTTTGTATCCAAATCCGGATTTAAACTTCTCCACAACAGTATCTTGGACCTGCCTGGTGTGTTCCTTGTTCTTCATGATGCTCTCTGCGCTTTAAACGGACCTCTGAGACTATCACAGTGCAGGTGCATTTATACGGAGACTTGATTACACACAGGTGGATTCTATTTATCATCATTAGTCATTTAGGTCAACAATGGATCATTCAGAGATCCTCACTGAACTTCTGGAAAGAGTTTGCTGCACTGAAAGTAAAGGGGCTGAATAATTTTGCAAGCCCAATTTTTCAGTTTTTTATTTATTAAAAAAGTTTGAAATATCCAATAAATTTCGTTCCACTTCATGATTGTGTCCCACTTGTAGTTGATTCTTCACAAAAAAATTACAGTTTTATATCTTTGTTTGAAGCCTGAAATGTGACAAAAGGTCGAAAAGTTCAAGGGGGCCGAAAACTTTCGCAAAGCACTGTAGATTGGTCTGGTCCACAATAAATTGCAGCAAAGGGTTGGGCAAAAATAAATAAAGAAAATCCATTTCTGAGAAATTCTCAGGATTGGCCTGCACACCTGGCTGTGCAGTGAAAGGGTGAATGCTTGTTGAAGCCGAGTTGGAAGGCAACCATATTGGGTTGGCAAGAGCATCTGGGAAGTATGTAGTGGCCCTGACTCTTGGGGGATGTGACACTCCAGTGCTGGTAGTTGGGGGATTTGAAATTCCTGCACTGGTACTTGGGGTTGATACTGCAGAGCTGATACTAGGCCTGGGCATTTGATCCTGGGGTGTATCGCTGGTGGCAGTGCTGGTACTGGGCCTGGGCATTTGATCCTTGGGTCTATCGCTGGTGGCAGTGCTGGTACTGGGCCTGAGCATTGGATCCTGGGGACTATTGCTGGCACCTGCCTGGTTCCCTTTTAGGAGGGACCCATTCTTCCTCCAAAAAATTACAAAAATTTTCTTCAGGCGTTGATTTGTTTTCGGCACCTGTACGCGGATAGGCTCCCAAAAAGTCTCACACATGTGATATCCCAGTACTCAGTAGAAGCAGCAAAATGTATTTTTGGGTGTAATTCCACATATATCCATGGAATGTGTGAGCAATATATAATTTCAGAAACTTGTCGCAAAACATAAAATATTCAATTGACTTAACATGCCTCTCAGCATATAGCTTGGGGTGTCTACTTTCCAAAAAAAGTACAGAATAAAATAGTGGGTGTTGCAAATTTTTTGTCACCGTATCTACGCAGCGATTTTCCAAACGCAATTATTTTAGAAACAAAACATTTTTTCAAATTTAATGCACATAAACACAATATACTGCCCAATTTTTGGGTAAAATATAAAAGATGATCTTATGCCAAGTACATGGATACCAAACATGACATGCTTTCAAATTGCACACGCCCATGTATCTGCGACCTTTACAGGTTAACACTTTAAATTTACAGAGGAGTTCTACTGCTAAAAATACTGCCCTCAATCGGACGTTCGCGGTGATACATCACATGCATGGTGCAATTGCTGTTTGCAGACGACACAAGGCCGATGCATGCTTTCACCTTTGCGTTCAAACAAGGGGGGGGACAGGGGTGCTTTCTTTTTTTTTATTATTATTATTTATTTTATTTTCATTTTACACCTTCCCTTTAATTTTTTTTATTTTTTATCACTTTCATCGTTATCACAGGGAATGTAAATATCCCCTATGACAGCACTAAGTAGTGACAGGTACTGTTTTTTGAAAAAAATAGGGCCTTTTAGATTCTAGGACTTCAACTCTAGAGATGGACGAACATCGGCCGGGGCGGGTCGCGAACGTCAGCCGCAAATTTTCTCAAAAGTCTGCGAACCGCAAGTTCGCGGCAGGCCCCATTGACTTTAATGGGAGGCGAACTTTAAAAACCTTTAGGTCATATTTGCAGCCACAAAAGACGTACTAGCTGTGCACAAATAGTCCCAGCACATGGACAATGTCATAACAGAAGTATTGCAATTGGAAACGTTGCCCTAATTTTTTTTTTTTTTAACAGCAAAAAATATATATTTTTTTTTTCATAAATCAGCCAGAACTGACAGCAGCCGGTAAAAAACATGTCTAATACATATAGGGCCCATTCACACATCTATAAAATGGGTCCGCATCCATTCCACAATTTGGCGGAACCTTTACAGACCCATTGATTTTCAATTCCAGTCTGAAAAAATATGCATTCACAGGATAAGGAAGATGGCCCACATGCGTTTACCTGACAGCTAAGAACGTAGTATTCTGTGGCTGAAGGTACATTAGGCATTCACAGGATACAGAAGTAAGTGTCGGCCATAAAAGGCCCCAAAAATTAGCCCATATGGGTTTACCTGACAGCTAAGAACGTAGTATTCTGTGGCTGAAGGTACATTAGGCATTCACAGGATACAGAAGTAAGTGTCGGCCAGTATAGGCCACAAAAATTAGCCCACATGGGTTTACCTGACAGCTAAGAATGTAGTATTTGATGGCTGGAGGTAGATTAGGCATTCACAGGATAAAGAAGTAAGTGTCGGCCAGTATAGGCCCCAAAAATTAGTCCACATGGGTTTACCTGACAGCTAAGAACGTAGTATTTATTTGGCTGGGGGTACATTAGGCATTCACAGGATAAAGAAGTAAGTGTCGGCCAGTATAGGCACCAAAAATTAGCCCACATAGGTTTACCTGACAGCTAATAATGTAGTATTTGGTGGCTGGAGGTACATTAGGCATTCACACAGTATACAGAAGTAAGTGTCGGTCTGTATAAGCCCAGAAAAATAAGCCCACATGGGTTTAACTGACAGCAAAGAACTTAGTGTATTTGATGGCTTGAGGTATATTAGGCATTCACACAGTATACAGAAGTAGGTGTCGGCCTGTATAGGCCCCAAAAATTAGCCCACATGAGTTTAACTGACAGCTAAGAACGTAGTATTATATGGCTGAAGGCACATTAGGCATTCACAGGATAAAGAAAAAAGTGTAGGCCAGTATAGGCACCAAAAATTAGCGCACATGGGTTTACCTGACAGCAAAGAACGTAGTGTATTTGATGGCTGGAGGTACATTAGGCATTCACACAGTATACAGAAATGTGTCGGCCTGTATAGGCCCCAAAAATTAGCCCACATGGGTTTAACTGACAGCAAAGAACGTAGTGTATTTGATGGCTGGAGGTACATTAGGCATTCACAGGGTACAGAAGTAAGTGTCGGGCTGTATAGGCCCCAAAAATTAGCCCACATGGGTTTAACTGACAGCTAAGAACGTAGCGTATTTGATGGCTAGAGGTACATTAGTCATTCACACAGTATACAGAAGTAAGTGTCGGCCTGTATAGGCTCCAAAAATTAGCTCACATGGGTTTAACTGACAGCAAAGAACGTAGTGTATTTGATGGCTGGAGGTACATTAGGCATTCACAGTATACAGAAGTTGGTGTTGGCCTGTATAGGCCCCAAAAAGTAGTCCACATGGGCTTAACTGACAGCAAAGAATGTAGCGTATTTGATGGCTGGAGGTACATTAGGCATTCACACAGTATACAGAAGTGTCGGCCTGTATAGGCCCCAAAAATTTGCCCACATGGGTTTAACTGACAGCAAAGAATGTAGTGTATTTTATGGCTGGAGGTACATTAGGCATTCACAGGATACAGAAGTAAGTGTCGGCCTGTATAGGCCCCAAAAATTAGCTCACATGGGTTTAACTGACAGCAAAGAATGTAGTGTATTTGATGGCTGGAGGTACATTAGGCATTCACACAGTATACAGAAGTACTGTAAGTGTAAGTGGCCAGTAACTGTTGTCACTGTGTGTAGCACAGTTTACACAGCGAGAGAGGCCAAATTCTTGCAGGAGTAAAATAAAATCTTAGAAAATTATACCCCAGTTATACAATTATTACAATTATATACCAGTTCAAAAAATTGGCAAGTGAGTTTGGCACTGTGTACCAGACTTAACACAGCAAAAGAGGCAATATTGTTGCAGGACACAAATACACTTGTAAAAGTTTACTCAGATAACACCCCACTTCAATATGTGGTATTGGGGGGCCACTGGTCTATCACACCAGTTGTTCGAAAAATTAGCCAGTGAGTTTGGCACTGTGTGTACCAGACTTAACTCAGCAAAAGAGGCAATATTGATGCAGGACACAAATACACTTGTAAAAGTTTACTCAGATAACACCCCGCTTCAATCTGTGGTATTGGGGGGCCACCGGTTTATTACAACAGTTCTACAAATAATTAGCCAGTAACTGTTGTCACTGTGTGTAGCACAGTTTACACAGCAAGAGAGGCCAAATTTTTGCAGGACAAAAATACACTCTTAGAAAATTATACTGTTAAATAACATCCCACTTCAATATGTGGTATTGGGGGCCACTGGTCTATCACACCAGTTCAAAACATTGGCCAGTGAGTTTGGCACTGTCATGGACTTGCAATAGAGTTTGGCAAGCTTACCTGTCCCTTCATGTCTGTATTAGAGGTCAGACTGCACTTCTGGTTCCTTTTTATCACCTCTCCTTCCTGTTCCTGCCCCACCCAGGTCATCACAGGAAGTCTATATTAACCTGTGCTTGATCTACTTTTCTGTGTACCGACTTTGGCTTGTCTCTGACTATTCCTGTTTGCCTGTTACCCTGACCTTTGGCCTGTCCCTTGGTTACCCTTGTCTGCCTGTTACCCCGACCTCGGCTTACCCTTCACCATTCTGTGTGTCCTGAGTGGCTGCTTCCCTTCTCTTCCTACGGAGCGTGACCTGGGGGACCCCAGGGGCCGAGATCTGGGCCCAGCTGCAGCCAAGTCAATCCTCACCACTAGAGGCTCTGGTAAACACCTGCTGGGTCTTAGACTCCGCGCCCTGGGGAATCTTGGGCTCACGTTCTGGTCCATCCGCAGCAGTCTGCTATCAGGTTCACTACCTTGCACTGCGCCCCTGCCTCCAACAGGGTGCAGTTGTCACCTGGCCACAGGTGACCTGACAGTCACTGTGTGTATCAGACTTAACATTGCAAAAGAGGCAAGATTGTTGCAGGACACAAATACACTTGTAAAAGTTTACTCAGATAACACCCCACTTCAATATGTGGTATTGGGGGGCCACTGGTCTATCACACCAGTTGTTCAAAAAATTGGGCAGTGAGTTTGGCACTGTGTGTACCAGACTTAACTCAGCAAAAGAGGCAATATTGTTGCAGGACACAAATACACTTGTAAAAGTTTACTCAGATAACACCCCACTTCAATATGTGGTATTGGGGGGCCACTGGTCTATCACACCAGTTGTTCAAAAAATTGGCCAGTAAGTTTGGCACTGTGTGTACCAGACTTAACTCAGCAAAAGAGGCAATATTGTTGCAGGACACAAATACACTTGTAAAAGTATACTCAGATAACACCACACTTCAATCCGTGGTATTGGGGGGCCACACGTTAATTACAACAGTTCTACAAATAATTGGCCAGTAAATGTTGTCACTGTGTGTAGCAAAGTTAACACAGCAAGAGAGGCCAAATTTTTGCGGGACTAAAATACACTCTTAGAAAATTATACTGTTAAATAACCCCCCCTTCAATATGTGGTATTGGGGGGGGGGGGGGCTACAGGTTTATTACAACAGTTCTACAAATAATTGGCCAGTAACTGTTGTCACTGTGTGTAGCACAGTTTACACAGCAAGAGGCCAAATTTTTGCAGGACTAAAATACACTCTTAGAAAATTATACTGTTAAATAACACCCCACTTCAATATGTGGTATTGGGGGGCCACTGGTCTATCACACCAGTAGTTCAAAAAATTGGCCAGTAAGTTTGGCACTGTGTGTACCAGACTTAACTCAGCAAAAGAGGCAATATTGTTGCAGGACACAAATACACTTGTAAAAGTTTACTCAGATAACACCCCACTTCAATATGTGGTATTGGGGGGCCACTGGTCTATCACACCAGTTGTTCAAAAAATTGGCCAGTAAGTTTGGCACTGTGTGTACCAGACTTAACTCAGCAAAAGAGGCAATATTGTTGCAGGACACAAATACACTTGTAAAAGTATACTCAGATAACACCACACTTCAATCCGTGGTATTGGGGGGCCACACGTTAATTACAACAGTTCTACAAATAATTGGCCAGTAAATGTTGTCACTGTGTGTAGCAAAGTTAACACAGCAAGAGAGGCCAAATTTTTGCGGGACTAAAATACACTCTTAGAAAATTATACTGTTAAATAACCCCCCCTTCAATATGTGGTATTGGGGGGGGGGCTACAGGTTTATTACAACAGTTCTACAAATAATTGGCCAGTAACTGTTGTCACTGTGTGTAGCACAGTTTACACAGCAAGAGGCCAAATTTTTGCAGGACTAAAATACACTCTTAGAAAATTATACTGTTAAATAACACCCCACTTCAATATGTGGTATTGGGGGGCCACTGGTCTATCACACCAGTTGTTCAAAAATTGGCCAGTGAGTTTGGCACTGTGTGTATCAGACTTAACTCAGCAAAAGAGGCAATATTGTTGCAGGACACAAATACACTTGTAAGAGTATACTCAGATAACACCCAACTTCAATATGTGGTATTGGGGGGAGGGGGCATTGGCCTATCACACCAGTTATAATACATTATAAGTGCTTTTGTCACTGTTTGTAGTATTGCTGCAGCGTCGCTCAGTCACCACACCTGTCACAATGCTGCACAGTGCACAATAATACTAATAATCCACTATAATATGCTTTCTACAAAGTATATTATACTGTGGGTTACCCCCCCCCCCTTTTTAGTGCACTGCACAGCAATACTAAAAAATTTGCAGCCCTTTAAATTACTTTTGTGGACATTAACAGAGCGATTTGTGTGACTGCTGCCGATCTCTAACTGCACCTAAAGCACAGACTGGATACCTGCCCCCAACCTGAAAAGAGACTGGGCCTATACCAAAAATTGCAGCCCTTTAAATGACTGCTGTGGACATTAATAGAGCGATTTGTGTGACTGCAGCCGATCTCTCTAACTGCCCCTAAAGCACAGACTGGATACCTGCCCATAACCTGAAAAGAGACTGGACCTATACCAAAAATTGCAGCCCTTTAAATGACTTTTGTGGACATTAAGAGAGCGATTTGTGTGACTGCAGCCGATCTCTCTAACTGCCCCTAAAGCACAGACTGGATACCTGTCCCTAACCTGAAATGAGACTGGACCTATACCAAAATACCAGCCCTGAAAAGGACTTTTGTGGACATTAACAGAGCGATTTGTGTGACTGCTGCCGATCTCTAACTGCCCCTAAAGCCCCGACTGGATACCTGCCCCTAACCTGAAAAGATACTAGTAGACCTATACCAAAATACCAGCCCTGAAAAGGACTTTTGTGGATCTTCACAGAGTTATTTGTGTCTGGCAATCTCTCCCTCAAGAACACAGCAGACCTCTCCCTATGCTGGCAAAAAGCAGAATGTGAAATGGCCGACAGCTCAGGTCTATTTATAGGGTAGGGGGCATGTCCATGTGCTGAAATGTTTTAATTGGCTGTACCGTTCCACCTGACGGCTGTGTCATGGGTCAAAGTTCTCCCCAATGTAAACTAATATGGCCGCTGCGAACAACGCCATGTGTTCGCAAATTTGGCAGGTAGTGAAAAAGCAAAATTTGCCGTGAACCGCAAGGCCATCTCTACTCTCCTTTGCTCTTGGTGTGATAAGATGCTTTCCCAGTTCAAAAATTGTGCTGTTTATATCTGGCGAAAGTGAAGTAATAAAATGCTCGTAGCTTCCGGTATCTTAGGCCATAGAGATGATTTGAGCCATTCTGGTCTCCGATCAGCTCTATGGTTAGCTGACGGAACCACCGGCTGCATTTTTGGGTTACCAGGTGGGACAGGAAAATCCAAGAAAACCATGGAAGGCGGAGGGAGGGGGGGGGAGTCCCCTCCCACTGCTTGCAAAAGCAGTCTAGTAGCTAATTAGCCACTAGGATTGCTTTTACATAAAAGCCGACCGCTGACTGAAAATAATGATACCAAGATGATGGGGATCAAACCTGCAGGCTTCATCTCAGTATGACCAATCAAAGTCCGGGAACATACCAGTACGTTGCTGGTCCTTGTTGGGCAGATATTGTAATGTTCTTTTTTTTTTTTCATTCAGCCTGTGAGCTGAATGAAAAAAGAGAACCTAACAGATTCCTCCATTCCTCCATCGATGTGAAGAAATATCTGCCAAGAAAAGTGTAAAAAAAATATATGGTGAAGCATAGGGGAGATCCGCCTCTGTGTCCACCTCATCCTCTATGCTTCGCCATATATGCAAATTTTTTTAACTGAAATCACCTCCTACGGTGCTGCAATCATTGATTTATGTATATGCTCCTCCCCCCAGGGCTCTCCACCGCCCCCCAGTTTTCTCCACTCCCCCCTGTGCTCTCCAACTCCCCCCGTGCTCTCTACCTCCCCCTCGTGCTCTCCACCTCCCCCCAGTGCTCTTGTCTCACCCCAGTGCTCTCTGCCTCCCCCCATGCTCTCCGCCTCTCCCCAGTGCTCTCCACCTCCTCCCAGTGCTCTCAACCTCACTCTATGCTTCCTGCCTCTCTCGTGCTCTCCACCTTCCCCCGTGCCCTCTGAATCTCCCCTGTGCTCCTCACCTCCTCCCTGTGCTCTCCGCCTGCTCCCCAGTGCTCTTCACCTCCCTCTATGCTCTCTGCCTCCCCCATGCTCTTCACCGCCCTCTATGCTCTCTGCCTCCCCCATGCTCTTCACCTCCCCCCATGCTCCCTGCCTCTCTCATGTGCTCTTTGCCTTTTCCCTGTGTTCTCCACCTCTTCTTTAGTGTTCTCTCTATGCTCTCCAGCCCCCCTGTGCTCTCTGCCCCTCCCCATGTTCCTGCTTTCCTTGTACTCTCCAAACCCCCCCCCCAGTGCTCCCTAGACTCCCCTGTGCTCTCCGCCCCCCCTAGTGCTCTTCAGCCCCCCCAATGCTTTCCACCCCACCATGCTCTTCACCTCCCCTTGTGCTCTTTGCCTCCTCCCTGTGCCTTCTGCCTCTCCTCCAGTGCTCTTCAGCCCCCAAGTGCTCTTCACTCCCCCAGTACTCTTCAGCCCCCCCAGTGCTCTCTGCCCCCCCCAGTGCTCTCCACCTCCCCTGTGCTCTCTGCCCCCCCCCATGCTCTCTGCCTCCCCCCTGTTCTCTCCACCTCCCCCCCAGTGCTCTCCAGCCCTCCCAGTGCTCTCCACCTCTTTGGCCCCCCATGATCTCTGCCTCCCCCCTCGTCCTCTCTGCCCCCCTGTGTTTACCAGCCCCCCCATGCTCCCCGGACCTCCTGTGCTCTCCTCTCCCCCTATGTTTTATGCCTCTCCCCTGTGCTCTCTGCTCTCCTATGCTCTCCGCCTCCCCCCACAGTGCTCTCAGGCCCCCCTGTGCTCTCTCCCCAAACCGTGTTCTCCTGGTTCCTCCCTGTGCTCTCGGCCCCCCCTCGCTCTTTCCCACCCCCCTCGCCCCCGGCACCTCTGATGGGTTTTCCCCCTCCCCTCCCTCAGGGGGATCTGTCAGAATAGAGAGTGGGGAAGGGGCCGGTTAACATGTCATGGGCTGCTCAGTCCAAACTGCCCTGGCCTATTTTTTATCCCATTCCGGGCCTTATGCAGAGTAAAAGTGGTATGAACTGCTACTTCTTTTTTAAAGTGGAACGTTAGTCAGAAAATGAAGTCCTGCTAGATCACTTCAGGCTAGCCAATTTTGCAGGTATAGCATTGTAAAACATATAAAATAAGTGTCTATACTGTTTAAAATCCAGTAGTACACTGTCTCACCCTCAGTGGCGTAGCGTGGGGGGTGCAGCCGGTACTTTCGCACCGGGCGCAAAATTTTGAGGATCCAATGCCCCTGCCAGCCTCGAGAGTTTACAGACACACCAATGCCTGCACTGAACAGTGAGGAGGATCGTTGCAGCGGGGAACAATCACAAGAACCATGTCAGGGAAAGATAACTCCACGGCCGTCTGACAGAGACTATAGTAAAATATTGCAAGAGTGAATAGGGAGCCCGCTGCAGCATGGAACAATTACAGGAACCATGTCCCTGTATCTATGTCCCTCCAGCAGTTGAAAGCGCCCCCCCACCTGGCTTTCAGCTGCTGGAGGGACATAGATACAGGGACATGGTTCCTGTAATTGTTCCATGCTGCAGCGGGCTCCCTATTCACTCCTGCAATATTTTACTATAGTCTCTGTCAGACGGCCGTGGAGTTATCTTTCCCTGACACATTCCACGAAGTGCTAAGAACAGGACCTGTGGGCGGGTGCAGCAGGACTCGGGAGTAGGCTAGCCCTGCAAGAAGTACGTGCTTGGTGAGTAGAGGACTGTGTGTGATAGAGGCAGATGCTGGACGGGAGTGTCGTGTGCCCCATTGTAGAGGGGAGTTTGTGAGACTACAATGTCCAGCATGTAGGTATATGTGTTACCCCACGTCCAGCATGTATATGGAGGAGGAGCACATCCCCCATTTCTTTTCTCTCTCCCCCCCTTTCTCTTCTCTCCCCCTTCTCTTCTCCCCCTCCTTTTCTCTTCTCCCCCTGTCCTAATTTCTTCTCTGTCCTCCCCCTCCCCCTCTCTGTCTGCTCCCCCTCTCTGTCATCTCTCCCCTCACCCCCCCTCTCTGTCCTATCTCCCTCCCCCCTCTGTCCTCTCTCCCTCCCCTCTCCCTCCCCTCTCCCTCCCTCTGTCCTCTCTCCCTCCCCCCTCCCTCTGTCCTCTCTCCCCCACCCCTCCCTCTGTCATCTCTCCCTCCCTCTGTCATCTCTTCCTCCCTCCCTCCCTCCCTCTCCCCCTCCCTGTCCCCCTCCTCACTCTGTCATCTCTCCCCCTTCTCCCTTTGTCATCTCTCCCCCCTCCTTTTGTCCTTTCTCCCCCTTTCTCTCTCCCTCTCCCTCTTTCCCCTCTCCCCCCCATCCCCTCCACCCTATTCTCCTCACCCCCCTCTGTCTCCTCTCTCACCCCCTCCTCTGTCTCCTCTCTCACCCCCCCTCCCCTCTGTCTCCTCTCCCCCCCGTCTCCTCTCTCACCCCCTTCTGTCTCCTCTCTCACCCCCCCTCCCCTCTGTCTCCTCTCCCCCCAACCCCCGTCTCCTCTCTCACCCTCTCCTTCTGTCTCCTCTCTCAACCCCCCCCCGTCTCCTCTCTCACCCCCCCCTGTCCACTCTCCCTCTCTCTGTCCTCTTCCCCTCCACCCTGTTCTCTCCTCCCTCCCCTCTTTCCCCTTCCCCCATCCTCTCTACTCCCCTTCCTCTGCCCCCCCCTCTCCTTCCTGTTTCATTGTCATATATAGTGTAAAGTGAAAAAACTGAACTTTTTAAGCCTTCCAAACTATCTCAGGGCATAAAAAGAGGCTCTGTAGGTGCTGCATTCCACTTACCTACCTGGTGGAAAATTCCCCCCAAGAGCTCTATCATATACAGACCTAGACCAGCCAGAGGATATGGTCAGGCTCCAATGGTTGTTATTGGTTCATAACTTTAATGGATGACTTCCCTTACAAGTAGGGTGGAGAGGGCGGGCATTCTACAACAATGGCTGGTCAAGATTTGCATAATGGAACACCCAAGGTTTAGGGGTTCCGAGGTATGTGACCATACAACCGCCAACAACAGATGGGACATACATGGGAACCTATGGATGATGTCCCCGCTCCAGGCTTTGCTGGCCTTTGTCAAGCACTCTCTCCTCTCCTGTGCAGCCACCGCTAACTGACACAGGGGATCACCTGACCAGAGCTAAAGGTGCACGGGTTAGAGGGCGCATATTATTTGCCTTGCCCTGGGCGCCGACAACCCACGCTACGCCACTGCACACCCTGCTCTGCACGTGCTCAGTTGCTTTCCCATTTTAGGCATTTTTAGGCACTGTTGAATTTGTAGAGGCCGATCTGATGACAGCCAAGGACGCTGCTTCTGTTTAAGCTGCAACTGCCATGGTGCTGTACATGTGATCATTTATGACACCAGCCATTTGATGGTTTGACATTTTGGTTGATGACACAAGCAAATGTGACAGTTAGCATTCCCAGCATTCCAGGAATGTAACTGTTTTGATTTACTGCTGTTTGGGGGCTCTGGGCTTCAGCAAAAGGGCAGCCTCCAACAAGAAGCAAGTAGTCATCAGTAAGTTCTGCTTTGACCTGCAACAAGCTGGGGGCAGGGTGGTAACCTAGCTTTATTTTTTAAACGCAGAAGAGAAAAATCAGATCACCAGACTGGTTGTACAATCTGTCAAAACTATTTACAACTTAAAGACAGTTCCTAAATGTGGATTTCAACTGTGTATTTAGTTGTTTACCTGGAATTTAGCTTTAACTTAAGCCTGTTATTTGTGTTGTTTTAATTCCTTGAACGTTTACTTCTCCCATGTTATTTTAAAACACAGCATCTCCATATGCATTTCAGCACAATAACTCATGTAAGGCAGTTTTAGTGCAAAAATTGCCAACAAAAAGTGAACCTGATGTTGTACAGCAATATGTTGTTTCTGACAAGGTTCATGTCATAAAAAAGGTACTAAATGAGGTGGAAATCACTTATTTTTCAGCAATCCCTTGCTTGCTTATTTACTTAGCAAAGCATAATAAATCATACAGACTATTTTATTTGGATTCTAAATAATAGTCATCTGAATGGCCTGTATAGCTAATGAATGGTCCACTTTTCTGTGCCCTGGTTTTAACAGGTGTCACGTAGGTTGTGGAAATACTGTTGTAAGGAGAGGAATATAGGAATTTCCCATGATTTGTATGAGCCAGAGGGGAATGAAGGCCGTGTGATGATTCTTGTTTCCAGATTCTTAAAGAATGGATAGACTTATTTTATGAGAGATTAAAAAAAAACTTGAAAGCTAATAAGGAGCATGAGAAAAGTAATGGAAATTAAGCTTCTACAAAGAGAACGATTCATTCTTTCAAAATCTTTTTGCTCTGAGCATTCTGTTCTGTTTTGTGATGTCTGATTAAACAATTTTAGAGAGTTGATGACTTTTCTTTGTTTGATTGCAAATGAATACGCTATGTTCTGATCATGATTTGATTACCCTATGTTATTTCAGGAATTACATACATTTTTCCCAAAAATAAATTTTAACCATGTAAAAGTACATTATGCCCAGCTATACCATACCTAATTGTCAAAGACGAGGATGAGAGACACCAGACCCAACAATACAGACAAGTTGAAGGCCGCTATGAAAGCAATCTGGGCTTCCATAACACCTCAGCAGTACCACAGGCTGATTGCCTTCATGCCACGCTGCATTGATGCAGTAATTCATGAAAAAGGAGCCCCAACCAAGTATTGAGTGCATACTATACTGTACATGGACATAATATAAGAGGACTGAGAATCAGGAGTGTCACCACCATTATATCTCAATCACCCAGCGCTTAGGAAAAAGCAAAGCAATAAAATAAACCAATAAATTAATTGCTTAGAATAGTGCATATAAACCATCAAATGATGCAGCAGCTGCTTTAAAAAATTAAATATAAAAAGATGTATGTAACTCCTATTAAATTCAATATCTCATAGAGAGTCAAACACATAAGCAGCACTAATAAAGTCTTATACTCCCAATTGGAATATACAGTAGGTGTGTGCACAGTCTCTAGATAATGTCCAAAGGTTAGGGTAGCTGCTTACCAGGAGGTGTAGCCAAATCATGCGCCTTCACTGCACCTCGTGTCGCCCTCCCTTGGCAGTGCTCACTCACCAGCTCACTTGTTGTACTGTACCTTTAAATGATCTAACTGCTTTCCGCCTGAGTCTCCTCAGGAATATACTGATTCACCACACTCCTCCACCCGTGTAGCTCATCACATATACCGTATATGGCTCAAACATGAAATAGCGTAAAAAAGAAAAAAAGGGCTCATAGGGCAGTATGTAAAACCCAAATGCTTTATTGAAAAAACTCTCTTCCCGCTCTCATTACACTCAAAATAACATAAAGTCAGATGCACAGTATAAATCTCCAATAGCAAGTGACGCTACAGGTGCAGACTAAACCGCCAGAGTCTCACCATCTGCCGCTTATCAGCGTCTCTGGAGGCTTACGAGACCGTTCCTGGCAGCCGCTTGGCATCCTGTTGTCACGGTGCCCACGTTTCGTCATCAACAGACTTCTACGGAGGGCGTGGGCACGCAGCACGGACACCAGTATTTATTTGCAGCCTCTCCAGACTGTTAACCCTTATAGCCGACTGTTCACCTTAGCAGTCGACCACGGGAGCCATCCGCATCATAGGAGATCACTGATTGACATATAAAGCCCATATAAAAGTACACACTGGGAGCCTCCTCTATGGGACCATTCCCTCTCTAGCCTTTGACAGCCATGTACCATAATCAAATGGGGGTCTGGTCCACACCATACGGAGTACTATAATTATCCTATCTCCAGCGTTAATATAAAATATCCGATTTCATTACAAAAAACATAACGGACAATAAATTGCACACTAAGATAATGCAGTGAGCCTGGATTGACATATAAAGCCCATATAAAAGTACACACTGGGAGCCATAGAGCAGGTACTTTTATGTGGGCTTTATATATCAATCAGCGATCTCCTATGATGCGAATGGCTCCCTTGGTCAGCTGCTAAGGCATGGCGAGCAGTCGTCTGTAAGGGCTAACAGTCTGGAGAGGAGGGAGATAAATACTGGTGTCTTCGCTGCGTGGCCACGACCTCCGTAAAAGTCTGTTGATGACGAAACGCGTCAGGCGTGAGCACGGGGTCACTGTGACAACAGGACGCCGAGCGACTGCCACGAACTGTCTCGTGAACATCCGGAGTTGCTGACGAGCGGCGGATGGTGAGACTCTGGTGCTTTAGTCGGCACCTGTAGAGTCACTTGTTATTGGAGATTTATACTGTGAATCTGACTTTATGTTATTGTGAGTGTAATGAGAGCAGGGAGGGAGTTTCTTCAACAAAATATTTGGGTTTTACATACTGCCCTATGAGCCCTTTTCTTCTTTTTTACACTATTTCATCCCCTGCTTGAGCCATATGTGATGAGCTACATTGGTGGAGGAGTGTGGTGAATCAGTATATTCCTGCGGACACTCAGGTGGAGAGCAGTTGGATCATTTACAGGCACAGTACAACAAGTCAGTTGGTGAGTGAGCACTGCCAAGGGTGGGGACACGAGGTGCGGTGAAGGCGCATGATTTGGCTACACTAGAGACTGCACACACCTACAGTATATCCCAATTGGGAGTATAAGATTTTATTAGTGCTGCTTATGTGTTTATGTGAGATATGTGTTATCTGTGAGATATTAAATGTAATAGGAGGAGTTACATACATATTTGTACATGGACATACTTTTCAGTAAGCCAACATTTCTGCATTAAAAATCCTTTTTTTTTATATTGGTCTTATGTAATATTCTAATAATAATAATCATCAAAATTAAAAGAAAGAAATGCTTAAAATACATCACTCTATTTGTAACGCATCTATATAAAACATATACGTTTTACTAAAATAAATAAACTTTTTGATTTAATTCTAATTTTGTGAGATGCACCTTTAGGTGTATACATGTTCCTTGGGCAGCCTAAAAGTCAATTTCTCCTCTAAGTTTTTTCTAATTTTTTTGTTTAGGTTTTTAAACTGAGAAATCCAGAAGACTCCTATAATAAACAGTCAAAAGATCAAAAGACAAGTAATTGACATTTAATTTACAGGACATATCTTATTTATATTAAAAGTATGCCTATTCACTCTAGTATGGGGGGTATTTAAACCTGAATTCTAGGTTGCTGTAAAATGTAACATATGTTTCTGGCACAGAAGCACAAAGTGTATGAGAGTGTGCTAAGCCTGGATGCCATAAGTGCACCATTTCAACAACCAAAAACCTTCTCAGGAAGACAAAAGAAAGCACAAACACTTAAACATCAATATCTTGTATAAACAAACCAAATGTTTATAACATATACAGTAAGCCCATGAACAAACATTTATTAGAATCAATTAAAAACAGTCCAAACAGAAAATAACCCTACTGGTAAATGATGTGTCCATGCAAACCAGTAATACAACACTGCAGCAAAAACAATTTTGGCTAAGGATTTAACCCCTCCCACTCAGGGTAAAATCTGGATCTCATTAGGAATGTATGTCACTACGCTGAATACATGAAGGGCATAATGTGCTCAGAAATAAATAGATAAAAAGTTCCTGTGTTCTATCTCATAAACTAAAATTACTAATACATCTGTTATTTATAAATTCATACCCAATTAAATTAATACATAAAAAGTGCCAACTACATCAAACATAAAGTAATAAAAATGCCATGAATAATTTATAAAGTGCAATCCTAAATGAAATAAATATATAAAAAGTGCCAAATTCATCGTTAATAAGTTGCATGTGCCAATATAATATATCAAAGAAATATATTCATACAGTAAAACCTTGGTTTGAGAGTAACTTGGTTTGAGAGCACTTTGCAAGAGAAGCACATTTTTAAAATAAATTTTGACTTGATATACAAGCGATGTCTTGATATACAAGTAGCGTCATGTATAAAAAAGAAGAGAGGAGCCTCTAAAGTGTAGCAATATGGTTACATTTAATGAAGGTTCAATATTTAGCAACTCACATGGTTAATGATTAAAACAGGCACATCTAAGTATGCAGGCATCTGGGGTAAAGCTGTCCACATAGACCATCCTCTGCACAGCCATCTTCATCATCCCTTCCCCGCTGCACTCCACGAGTGATTCAAAGCCTCACTTTCAGATCACTCTACTGCAGGCTATTCTTCCCGGTCACGATTGCAGACTGACAGTGGTGAGAGTCGGTGGTTCAGAAGATGGTCTATGTGGACAGCTTTACCCCGGATGCCTGCATACTTAGGTGTGCCTATTTTAATCATCAACCATGTGAGTTGCTAAATGTTGTACCTTCATTAAATGTAACCATATTGCTACACTTAGAGGCGCCTCTCATCTCTCTTATATTCTGTAGCTCTGCTAGATTTTGCTTCTAATCCCCTTGGGAAGGCTGCATATTGTGGATGGACATTTTATGGTTCCACAACCATCACATTGCTATAATCTTTGTATATAGACTATAAACTGAAGGACTTGTGGAATGAATGATCTGAGTTTCCATTATTTCTTATGGGTAATTTTGCTTTGATATAAGAGTGCTTTGGATTACAAGCATGTTTCCAGAACTAATTATGTTCGCAATCCAAGGTTTTACTGTATATGCAAAACCAAAGAAGGATTTAAAAGTCACTAAGAGCATAGGAGGAAAAGAAGTAATATAGCTGAAAAGAAAGAAGCTACTTATAGGAGCAGGGGAAGGGAGCTGCAGAACTGTGCAGGCTCTATTAATGGTGTGGCAGGGGTCCACGTCCTCAAGATAAGAAGGGAGGCAGGTAATTTGTAGAGTAAAACCCCAAGTATAAATAGCTATGTTCCACAGATACCACTATTTATTCTTGGGACTTTGCTTTACAAATAGTCCACCCTTTCCATTGCTGAGGAAGCAGCCCCATGTCAACCCATACATAGAGCTTGTATAGCTCTGCAGTGCTTCTTTCTGATCACTGCTCTGATAATGTTTTTTTTTAAAACTTAGCTTTAGTGATAACTAAACAGAGTGCTCACTCTGGAAGTAAACACATTTTACTCCTATTGTAAATTATACAAAAACACCTGCCGTAGCTTGATTTCCAGATTAGTTTGTATTCTCAGAACTACGTGTTGTACAACTTTTCAAAGATAACTTATATGCTTCCAATGCATGATACACTATATTGTCAAAAGTATTGGGACACCTGCCTTTACACGCACATGAACTTTAATGGCATCCCAGTCTTAAGGCCCGTACACACAATAAGAAAATCTGTAGGGAAAATTCGTCCGACGTCCGATCTGTCGATTTTCGGATTGTTAGTATGGTGCTTTCAACAGCCGACTCCGAATTTTCAGCTGACAAAATCCTGATGTGCAGGCTATATCATTTTTGTTGTCCGTCAAAACAACATCCGATTTTCGTCTCATCAGTACAGATTTCGACGGAAAAAAATCTTAAGAGCAAGACTAGGCATGCTCAGAGACGAAAGAACACATACAAAACAATCCAGCGTATGACATCACTTCTGAAGTAGAATTCTGTCGTAAGGGAAAATTCGTATGAAAATAACCTCTTCACTTTCCACATCAGACTAGCATGCCACAAAAAACGGACGACTGATAGTATGTACGGGGCTTTAGTCTGTAAGGTTCAATATTGAGCTGGTCCACCCTTTGCAGCTATAACAGCTTAAACTCTTCTGGGGAGGCTGTCCACAAGGTTTAGCAGTGTGTCTATGGAAATGTTTGACCATACTTCCAGAAGTGCATTTGTGAGGTCAGGCACTAATTTGGGATGAGAAGGCCTGGCTCGCAGTCTTTGCTCTAATTATTATTATTACTATTATTTAGGATTTATATAGTGCCAGCAGTTTTCCCAGCACTTTACAATATAAAAGGGAGACAATACAGTTAAAATACAATAAAAAATACAAGATGATTAAGAGGGCCTGCTCAGAAGAGCTAACAATCTAATTCATCCCAAAGGTGTTCTATTGGGTTGAGATAAGGACTCTGTGCATGCCAGTCAAGTTTCTCCACCCCAAACTCGCTCATCCATGTCTTTATGGACCTTGCTTTGTGCACTGGTGTGCAGTCATGTTCGAACAGGAAGGGGCCATCCCCAAACTGTTGCCACAAAGTTGGGAGCATGCAATTGTCCAAAATGTCTTGGTATGCAGACACTTTAAGAGGACCCTTCACTGGATCTAAGGGGCTAAACCCGACTCCTGAAAAACAACCCCACACCATAATCCCCCCTCCACCAAATGATTTGGACAAGTGCAAAAAACAAGGTCAATAAAGACATGGATAAGCAAAAACAAGGTCAATAAAGACTGGCATGCACAGAGTCCTGACCTCAACCTGATAGAAAACCTTTGGTATGAATTTAGATTTAGATTTAGACAAGAAGGCCCCGAGCCAGGCCTTCTTGTCCAACATCAGTGCCTGACCTCACAAATACACTTCAAAAAGAATGGTCAAACATTCCCAAAGACACACTGCTAAACCTTGTAGGCAACCTTCCCAGAAGAGCTGAAGCTGTTATAGCTGCATGGATGGGAAAAACTCAATATTGAACCCTACAGACTAAGTCAGGGATGCTATTAAAGTTCATGTGCTTGTAAAGGAAGGCATTCCAATACTTTTGACAATATAGTGTATATGCTTTATATCATAATATATAGTATCAGCAGCACTTTCAAAAATGTATTTAAAGCCAAACCCTAGACTCTGTGTTCCCCCTTGCCCCAGAAGACACCCTTCTTGATTTGAGGTTCCTAGTGGTATGTCTTCTGGTCAGTCACAGAACAAGCTGGATTTCATTTCACTTCAGTCTTCTCTGAAAGGTGGGCAGTCCTGGGTGGTACAGAGAGTGACACTGATACGATGACATCAGTGTCACTCCTGGTATCAGTTCATTGAGAGTACTGTAAGAATACCCTGCGCTCTTAGTTTGTTCTAAGTCTTCCATGGTGAGCTGTACTGAGCATCATTCAACCAAGATGATTGAGGATATTTTGTTGCAGAGAACAAGTACTGTGGGGAAGGGGGTACTCTGGGTTAATTTTGAAAAAAAGCAGTCCTAGATTTTTTTAAACCCTTAGGGGTATATTAAAGTGGATGTAAACCCTCACATATACCCAGTGAAGTGAACAGCCTTAGGTGATACATAGAGATTAAATAAATCTCCCTTCATAAGTTTTACATGCATATCTGCTGTCTTCAGCTTAATATATTCTTTAGAAAGTGCACATAATGTTAGAGATACTCTCTTTCTGTTCAGCACTGGGAGTGGATTCTTGGCATACAGCTGATTGGAAAAAATGCACACACCCCCCTCTCCACATAGGCAGAGAGTTGCAGAGCTGTGCTGTGACAAGACAATCTCTCTGCTAATCTATTTATATCAACCTCCCATGACACAAATTTCAGCCTGGTTTTGTCTCGCGTGTCGGTGTCATGTGCCTGGGTGTCCTTGAACTGGGAAATTTCTGGTTTCACAGCCTGCAGCCTTGCCTGTTGTGCCACAGGGAAGTTCTGGAGTCTTTGCAGTGATTTTCCAGCCTGATGCATTGCTTTGGACTCACTAGCCCCACTTGCTGCCATATTGTGTGTACAATATAACCAGCCCATAAATAGCAGCACTTCCTGTTACTCGGTGCCCGTTTGTTTGGATTATCTCCCTAGGTGTGCTGTATGTTCTGTGACTGATTATCATGTATGAACTTTTGCCTGAATTCTTGACTCCTCTCCAGCCTGCCAATTCCATACTTCACCACCAGCTTGTGTATGACCTCTGCCTGCCTGACCATTCTTTGGATTTCGTTTGTATACCACTTTGCCCGATCTGTTGCCGGCCCAACCTGCCTGACTACAGTTTCGCCTGAATCCTCAGCACTCAAGCTCCACTTCAGACTTTACTTCACAGGTACCTGACATAACAAACAGGCCACAATGACAGTAGACACTGCTGAGATTGTTAAGGTGCTTACGCGTCAGGGTCAATTGATTGGAGCTCATGAACAGCATCTTTCTTCTCTGGACGGTAAGCTAGATGAACCTTGTGCTATGCTAAGTCTTGTTTGCCTGGCTCCTCTGTATCTGTCCGGACTCCTGCTCCAATCCAACCCACCTCTTCTGTGCCACTCAAACTTCCCTTACCTGAAAAGTTTGGTGTTGATACAGAGGACTGAAGAGGTTTTTTTAAACGCTTGTCGTTTGCACTTCCGCAACAAGCCTGGGTCTTTCAGTACTTCTTCTGCCAAAGTGACTTTTGTAATTTCATTGTTAAAGGGGGAAGCCCTGGCATGGGTCTCTCCTTACCTGGAACAAGATGCTGATAGATTTCTGGCTTCTCTTCAGACTGTATTTGACAAGTTTGACTCTGCAGCTGAGTGCTCACTTTTAGACTTACAACAAGGTACCAGGACTGTGGCACAGTATGCTATTGAGTTCCGTACCCTGGCGGCTAAGACCAAATGGGACTCCCATGCAGCTTTCCGTAAAGATCTTGCAGATCGCATTAAGGACGAATTGGTCTATAAGGACTCCCCAGAAGATCTTGAAAAATTCAAAGAGTTATGTGTTCGTCTGGATCTCTGGTATGAAAGGTGCCAGGAGAGACTAAGAACTCATAAGCTTCCAAGGCCGGTATATCGCTTGGCCCCTAACTTCCAAGTACCACCTCAGCCTGAACCTGAAATTTCTGTTGAATCCAAGTCTCCTGTGGAACCCATAGAAGTGAGCTGTCTCCACCTCTCAGAGTCGGAGAGACAAAGGAGGCGTGCTTTGGGCTTATGCTTGTACTGTGGACTTAAAGGACAATAGCTATCTGGTTGCCCAACCCGTCCAGTAAAAGGCAGGGTCTAACCAGTGTCGGTGGAGCTGGGTTAGACCTTACAAGTACTTCCTCCAAAACCAAGATTACTGTACCCACAATCTTCCACTTGGCCTCTAAACTTTTCTTCTGTGAGGCTTTTGTAGATTCGGGAGCTGCTGGTAGAATACCGGATTACACTTTTGCTAAAGAAAACAACATCCCATTTGTTCCAAAGTCTAAACCCCTGAGCATTACCACCCTTAATGGACAGCCATTGGGAGATGGCCTTGTAAAGTTTGATACCACCACAATCACCCTTCAGGTAGGCGCACTCCATAAAGAGGAAATCATCCTGTCTCTTATTGATTCACTTCTGCCTGTTATCCTTGGCTACCTTTAGTTACAACAATACAACCCTTCCTTTGATTGAGTAAAGGGAGAATTAACCTCTTGGGGGTCTTCCTGTTATTTGAACGGTTTATCTCGACCCACAAGACTTTCTGGTTGTCTGCTGGCTTCCACGACCATCCCTCCTACCTTGCCTCATGAAGACCATGAATTTGCGGATGTGTTTTGTAATATAAAGGCAAATGTTTTAGCTCCACGTTGTTCTTTTGACTGTGTGATTAATCTGATCTCTGGAACACCTCTTCCCAAAGGAAGGACCCCTGTCACTGCCTGAACAAAAGTCCATGGAGGAATATGTCAAGGACAACTTGAAAAGAGGTTTTATCTGACCCTCTTCTTCTCTGGTAGGGTCAGGTTTCTTCTTTGTCAAAAAGAAGGATGGGGGTCTTTGACCATGCATAGACTGTTGAGAGTTAAATCAGATCACTGTAAAAGACTCCTACCCGTTGCCTCTTATTCTAGAATTATTTGATGTGCTTAAGGGAGCCGTTATATTCACTAAACTGGACCTCCGAGGGGCATATAATCTAGTTCAAATTAGTAAGGGAGATGACAGCTTTCAACACCTGCAATGGACACTATGAGTATCTGGGTATGCAATTTGGACTCTGTAAAGCCCCTGCTGTCTTCCCATGTTTCATGAATGACATTTTTCATGACTTCAGCAACAGTTTTGTTGCTGAAGTCATGAAAAATATTAAATATCATCTACCTGGATGATATTTAATTTTTTTCCAAGACTCACCTAGAGCACTGCTCACATGTAAGGCAAGTATTACAGCGTCTGAGAGAAAACCACCTTTATGCAAAGATTGAGAAGTTCAGTTTTCATCCAAACCACATCTCTTTTCTTGAATACATCATAAATAGTGTCGGTTTCCAAATGGACACACAAACTCTCTGCTGTCTTGCAATGGCCCCAACCGACCACTTAGAAGGGATTCCAAAGCTTTCTAGGGTTTGCAAATTACTACAGGCACTTCATCAATGGTTTTGCCTCCATAGCTGCCCCCCTTACTGCTATGACTAGGAAAGGCACCAATTGCAAACTGTGGCCCTCAGAAGCAGAATCAGCTTTCCAGCTTTTAAAGGGTATGTTCAGCAAGGCTCCAATTCTTCAGCATTCAAACCCTGATCTCCAATACATAGTTGAGGTTGATTCCTCTGAGGTAGGAGCAGGTGCCGTGCTGTTCTAGAGACAACCTAAGACCGGTAAAATTCATCCAGTGGCATTTTTTTCTAAAAAGTTTTCTCCAGCGGAGATGAATTACGATGTTGGGAATCGAGAACTACTGGCTATAAAACTAGCATTAACCGAATGGCGACATCTTCTGGAAGCCTTTTTCTATCCCTACTGACCATAAAAACCTGTTGTGTCTTCAGACTGCTAAGCGTTTGAATTCACGTCAAGCTTGATGGGCTCTGTTCTTCTCCCATTTTAATTTAGTCCTTTCTTATGTCCCTGGGCATAAGAACAGGAAGGCTGATGATCTTTCCAGACAGTTTGTTACTTCTGAAGAAGATCAACCTACCGAGCAGTATATTATTCCACCTCACAAGATTGTCGCACAGATCTCTACAGGTCTTTTCTAGCAGTTACAGGAAACCCAGAATCGTGTTCCTCAAGTGCTGAAGGTACCACCAGGTCGTCTGTTTGTAGCCCCCAGCCTTAGGAAACCTGTACTCCTCTGGGCACATGATGGAATGTTATCTGATTATCCTGGTGTCACAATCACTCTTAAAACCTTGCAGCATCATGTTTGGTGGCCCCACATGAAAAGAGATGTTACAGACCATGTGACTGAGTGTACAACCTGTGCTGCTAATAAAGTACCTCACACATTGCCTGCTGGGCTGTTACAACAGCTTCCTGCACCTCGCCAGCCTTGGACCCATTACAGAGTGTCACGGAACCATGAACCAGACGTACAACAACAGATAAGTGAAAATAAGAAAGCTTTATTGAAAAACAAGCCGTAAAGCAAAAGTCCAAACGGATGGCGAAACTGATGCAGAGTCTTTTGCGAAGCCAGGGGTCAGGAACCAGCAGGGTAGTCAGACGAAGCCAGGATCAGGAACCAGCAGGGTAGTCAGACGAAGCCAGGATCAGGAACCAGAAGCAGCAGCAGTCTTAGAAGCATGTGAACACAGGAGGACCAAGCAGGGAACTGAAGCCACAGACCTCCTATATATATGAGCTAGGCATCCAGCTCCTCCCAGTGGGAAGGAGGAGCCGCAGGGTGGGAGGCTACAAGAAACCCAGAAACCAAGATGGCCGCCAGCACATGTCAAACGAAGGAGAACAGCAAGAAGGTAAGACCATGACAGTACCTCCCCGTCAAGGGCCCCTCCTCCGCGGAGTAAAGAACGGTTTCTGAGGGAAGCGTGCGTGGAAGGCTCGGAGCAAGGCAGGAGCATGGACATCTGCGGAGGGAACCCAGGAACGCTCCTCTGGACCATAACCACGCCAATGAACCAAAAACTGCACCCGACCGTGGACCAGGCGTGAGTCCAGGATATTGCTTACCTCATACTCCTCACGATTGCCCACTCGGACCGGACGAGGGCGAGGAACCGAGGAAGTGAAACGATTACACACCAGTGGCTTCAACAGGGAGACATGAAACACGTTGGAGATCCGCATGCCAGGAGGAAGCGCAAGGGCATAGGCTACCGGGTTTACCCTGCGAAGCACTCGGAAGGGACCAACAAAGCGAGGCGCCAGCTTGGGAGTGGGCACTCGAAGGTTGAGGTTGCGGGTGGACAACCATACACGGTCTCCGGCCTGGTAGGAAGGAGCAGGCGCTCGTCTGCGATCAGCCTGGAGTCTCTGGCGCTGCGCAGAGACCTCAAGGGACCTCTGGATCTGTACCCAAGAAGCACGTAGGACGGAAAGGTGATCCTCCACAGCCGGAATATCCTGGGGAGAGAATACCTCCGGTAACACGGCAGGTTGGAACCCATAGTTGGCCATGAAGGGAGACGTCCCAGAGGAAGAGTTCACCGCCGTGTTCCTGGCAAACTCAGCCCAAGGCAGGAGGTCAACCCAATTGTCTTGGTGATCGGAGACATAGCAACGAAGGAATTGCTCCAAGGCCTGATTGGATCGTTCTGCGGCCCCATTGGACTGAGGGTGGTAGGCCGAGGAGAAGGAGAGATGAATCCCCAACTGGGAGCAAAAGGCGCGCCAGAACCTGGACACAAACTGACTCCCCCGATCCGACACAATCTCCTTGGGCAAACCGTGCAACCGGAAGACCTCCCTGGCAAAAATCGTGGCCAACTCCTGTGCAGAGGGTAACTTCTTGAGAGGAACACAGTGGCACATTTTGGAAAACCGATCCACAATCATGAGAATGACCGTATGGCCTCGGGATGCAGGGAGGTCCACAATGAAATCCATCTCCAGGTGTGACCATGGGCGCTCCCCGGTGGCTAAGAGTTGCAGAAGGCCCAACGGAAGGTGCCGAGGAGACTTACTCTGGGCACAAACGGAGCATGCCGCTACATATGCGGCGATGTCGGAACGTAGGGAAGGCATGTGGCAGCAACTCGAAATAAATGCCCACCTGGTTAAGGAAACCTCGGCACTGAGTTGGCTCTCCCCCAAAGCGCTGTGGAAGGGGGGCAGAACCGGACATACCCCGAAACACCGCAGGCGCAACAACAGGTGTCGGGGTAGACTCTGGCGCAACAACCGGAGCGGCAGTAGGAGCGGGCCCAGGAGCGACAACCGACCCATCGGCAACGGGAGCGAAATGAGCCGTGCGTTCAAGCAGGGTTTGCAACGCCACGGCGAACTGACCCAACAGGTGATCCTGCTGATCAAGTCTGGCAACCAGCGAGGGTAGTGAGGATGGCCCTGTACCGTCAGAATTCATGGCCTGTGGTACCGTGCGTTCAAGCAGGGTTTGCAACGCCACGGCGAACCGACCCAACAGGTGATCCTGCTGATCAAGTCTGGCAACCAGCGTGGGTAGCGAGGATGGCCCTGTACCGTCAGAATTCATGGCTTGGTCCTAATGTCACGGAACCATGAACCAGACGTACAACAACAGATAAGTGAAAATAAGAAAGCTTTATTGAAAAACAAGCCGTAAAGCAAAAGTCCAAACGGATGGCGAAACTGATGCAGAGTCTTTTGCGAAGCCAGGGGTCAGGAACCAGCAGGGTAGTCAGACGAAGCCAGGATCAGGAACCAGCAGGGTAGTCAGACGAAGCCAGGATCAGGAACCAGAAGCAGCAGCAGTCTTAGAAGCATGTGAACACAGGAGGACCAAGCAGGGAACTGAAGCCACAGACCTCCTATATATATGAGCTAGGCATCCAGCTCCTCCCAGTGGGAAGGAGGAGCCGCAGGGTGGGAGGCTACAAGAAACCCAGAAACCAAGATGGCCTCCAGCACATGTCAAACGAAGGAGAACAGCAAGAAGGTAAGACCATGACACAGAGTTACCCAAATCTGATGCCATGACTGCTATATGGTTCATAGTGGATCGTTTTTCAAAGATGTCTCATTTTGTACCACTCACTGGATTACGTACAGCAGAAGCTCTGTCTACCCTCTTCCTTTCTCACATTGTGAAACATCATGGTATACCTACCAATGTCATCTCAGACCGCGGATCTCAGTTCATTTCCTGATTCTGGAGAGTGTTTTGTAGGAACATGGGAGTAACGCTCTCACTCTCGACCTCACATCACCCGCAAACAGATGGTCAAACCGAACGCATGAACCAGACCCTTGAAACCTATTTTCGCCATTACATAAACTTTTTACACTCTAATTGGTCTGAGCATTTGCCTTTGGCTGAAATGAGTATTTGCCTTTGGCTGAATTCGCCATTAACTCCCGTTGGCACAGTGCCCTTCATACCACCTTTGTACCACAGCACTTGGAAAGTGCCCTTCATACCACACCAAAGGTCTGAGGCTATCACCCTCAGACCTTTCCACTACTTCAGCCTTCTTCCAGTGTACCAGCAGTAGATCAACAGGTGAAGAATATTTTGCTACACTGGAAAAAGGTTTACTTATTGCTACGGAAGTCAGCAGGCAGATATTAACTATAAACTTTTCTCCAACAAACGAAGATGCCATATGCCTCCATATGCAGTGGGGGACAAAGTTTGGCTGTCTACCAAATACGTGAGACTGAAGCAACCCTCTACCAACATGGGCCCCTTGTTTCATTGGTCCTTATAGAATATTTGCTCAAGTTGGACATGTCTCCTATCGGTTGAAATTGCCCTCCTCTCTCCGGATACACCCTGTGCTCCATGTTTCTCTCCTTAAAAGAGCAATCTTCAATCGTTACTCCAGAACTCAACAACTACCTTCTCCTGCTCTTGTTGATGGGCAACATGAGTTTGAATTCTCTAAGATTCGGATTCTAGAAGGTGAGGTCGTGGCCTACAATATCTGGTTCATTGGAAAGGATGTCCCATCATAGACCGTTCCTGGGTTTTAGCTAAAATTTGCATGCTCCTCCTCTCATTCGAGACTTTCATGCCTCCTTTCCTGCTAAGCCTTGCTAAGCCCCTAGGGAAGTCCAATGGAGAATGGGTCCTGTCATGTACCTGGGTGTCCTTGATCTGGAAGGTTTCCGGTTTCACAGCCTGCAGCCTTGCATGTTGTGCCACAGGGAAGCTCTGGAGTCTTTGCAGTGTTTTTTCAGCCTGATGCATTACTTTGGACTCACTAGCCCCACCTGCTGCCAGCTGCGAACAATGTACAACTTAAAGCGGAGTTCCGGCCACAAAATCGTTACTTTAGATTTTGTGGCATCCGCTTCTTTATTGTCACCTGTAAAAGAATTGGATATTCCATTCTTATTTATTTTTTTTACTTACCTTGTTTCAGAAGAAAATATACTCACATTTCCTTCAACTTCCTCCCTCCTCGGCCGCGGCCCGCACCGTCACTTCCTGTCCCGCAATGTGTCCTGGGAGCTATTAGTCATCACTCCCAGGATGCAATGGGCAGTGACGAAGGCGGCCGGCCGCTCCTCTCATCGCGTTATTTGCAAACAGGAAATAACGCGATGATAGGCGTCCCTATACTATGCCGATCGCATAGTACTGGGCATGCGCGAGATTTTGCGCTGCATTCCTCGGCCCCCTCCATCTAGAAAGAGCAAGCAGGGCATATATTTGCACACATCGGCTTCGGGGGACCAGCAAAAAGATGGTGGTGCTCTGCAAACATTTTATAAAGTAAGATTTAATGATTGTCAATCTATTATTTAAATGTATAAAACCGGATTAGCGGATGTATGAAGGGCGGTGGATAACTGTTTTGGAAAGTATTTAAAAAAAAAAACATTCTGTGGCTGGAACTCCACTTTAAAGAGGGAGTAAACCATCCTCTGCAACTTGTACCTATAGGTAACCCTATGATAAGGCTTACCTATAGGTACTGTAAATATCTCCTAAACATGCACCGTTTAGGAGATATTTACTTTGCATGCAGCCAGTGACATCACTGGCGCATGTGCTCTGAAGGAACGACCGCTCGGGCACATGTGCGGGAGTGACATCATCGTGGCTCCAGCCAATCAGATGGCTGGATGCCGCAAACCCGGAAGAAGGGCGACGAACATGTCACCCGTGAGAGAGGTGAGCGGTCGGCACTTACAGGGCTTCGTTCTAAGGTAAGTATTTCATAATGAGCTAGTATGCGATGCATACTAGCTCATTATGTTTTTATCTCTCAGGAGTTTTTTTTTTTTAATTCTGAGGTTTACAACCTCTTTAACCTCCCCATAAATAGCAGCACTTCCTGTTACTCAGTGCCCGTTTGTTTGGATTATCTCCCTGGGTGTGCTGTGACTCTGATTATTGTGTATAGCCAGGTGAAGAAGTGGTATGGGGTATAATCTGTGCTAAAGTATTGTTCCTTTAAGACTGGTGATCAGTGTGGGTTTCTTCTACGAGAGGAGTGAGTTGGATTATGGGAGATGTAGTTTGAAGAAGGATAGAGACTGTGCCGGATGGATTAGGCAGAACTACACTCCCAGGGAGCCGAGGAATCCGCGGAGGATTATAGGAGAGAAGATAAATAAGGGGCAGAGTCGGATGTGCGCTCTCTTGCTTCTGGGACCTCATGGTGAGCGGAGGGACAGAGAGAGGAGCAGGACCGCTGCTGTGAGCAGAGCGATCGGAGGCTGAGGCCTGAGTGGAGAGAGTGCATCTGAGAGACAGCGGAGGACGCGGTGAGGTGACTAGCCCTGTGCGGAGGCTTGTTGGAGAGAAGCGGCGGAGAGTTGGGTGAGAGAGGCCCAACTGTTGTGAGCAGAGAGAGAGCCTGTGACGCAGCGCAGAGGAGGAAAAAACCCAGAGTGGCCGAGACGGTTGCCATTGGACACTCCTGAGATTCTGTAGTGCATGGTGATCCGGAGAACCGCAAGTATATTTAGAGTGATACACATTGATCATTTTTCAAGCAGAACCTGGATTTACAGATACCCCTTTTTCTTGTGGATTACAAATGTAATTTATATAAATGACCAGAGCTCAAGCTGCCGGCTAAGAATTGCAAGGCCTTGCTAGGACTGAGACTCTAGTAATTCATTGCTAAAGGGGGTCCCCTACAGGTGTTAGAGTGTATTATTTCAAGTTGTTGGATTGAAGGTTGAAAGACATTTCAATAGATACGTGTGTATGTATATATATATATGACATCGACACAATTCTAATCTTTTAGGCTCTATACGCCACCACAATGAATTTGAAATGAAACAAACAAGATGTGCTTTAACTGCAGACTTTCAGCTTTAATTTGAGGGTATTTACATCCAAATCAGATGAACGGTGTAGGAATTACAACAGTTTGTATATGTGCCTCCCACTTTCTATGGGACCAAAAGTAATGGGACAGATTAACAATCATAAATCAAACTTTCACTTTTTAATACTTGGTTGCAAATCCTTTGCAATCAATTACAGCCTGAATTCTGGAACACATAGACATCACCAGACGCTGGGTTTCATCCCTGGTGATGCTCTGCCAGGCCTCTACTGGAACTGTCTTCAGTTCCTGCTTGTTCTTGGGGCATTTTCCATTCAGTTTTGTCTTCAGCAAGTGAAATGCATGCTCAATCGGATTTAGGTCAGGTGATTGACTTGGCCATTTCATAACATTCTACTTCTTTCCCTTAAAAAACTCGTTGGTTGCTTTCGCAGTATGCTTTGGGTCATTGTCCATCTGCACTGTGAAGCGCCGTCCAATGAGTTCTGAAGCATTTGGCTGAATATGAGCAGATAATATTGCCCGAAACACTTCAGAATTCATCCCGCTGCTTTTGTCAGCAGTCACATCATCAATAAATACAAGAGAACCAGTTCCATTGGCAGCCATATATGCCCATGCCATGACACGACCACCACCATGCTTCACTGATGAGGTGGTATGCTTTGGATCATGAGCAGTTCCTTTCCTTCTCCATACTCTTCTCTTCCCTTCACTCTGGTACAAGTTGATCTTGGTCTCATCTGTCCATAGGATGTTCTTCCAGAACTGTGAAGGTTTTTTTAGATGTTGTTTGGCAAACTCTAATCTGGCCTTCCTGTTTTTGCGGCTCACTAATGGTTTACATCTTGTGGTGAACCCTCTGTATTCACTCTGGTGAAGTATTCTCTTGATTGTTGACTTTGACACACATACACCTACCTCCTGGAGAGTGTTCTTGATCTGGCCAACTGTTGTGAAGGGTGTTTTCTTCACCAGGGAAAGAATTCTTCGGTCATCCACCACAGTTGTTTTCCATGGTCTTCCGGGTCTTTTGGTGTTGCTTAGCTCACCGGTGCATTCTTTCTTTTTAAGGATGTTCTAAACAGTTGATTTGGCCACACCTAATGTTTTTGCTATCTCTCTGATGGGTTTGTTTTGTTTTTTCAGCCTAATGATGGCTTGCTTCACTGATAGTGACAGCTCTTTGGATCTCATATTGAGAGTAGACAGCAACAGATTCCAAATGCAAATAGCACACTTGAAATGAACTCTGGACCTTTTATCTGCTCCTTGTAAATGGGATCATGAGGGAATAACACACACCTGGCCATGGAACACCTGAGCAGCCAATTGTCCCATTACTTTTGGTCCCTTAAAAAGTGTGAGGCACATATACAAACTGTTGTAATTCCTACACCTTTCACCTGATTTGGATGTAAATACCCTCAAATTAAAGCTGAAAGTCTGCAGTTAAAGCAAATCTTGTTTGTTTCATTTCAAATCCATTGTGGTAGTGTATAGAGCCAAAAATACTAGAATTGCGTTGATGTCCCAATATTTATGGACCTTGCTGTAAGCTTTAAAGCTGTATTAGGGAAAAAAACAAAAATGTAATATATTGCAGCTTACCAAACATTTTATGTGTCTGTGTAAGTTTTTTTTTTCATGCTTTTTTCTCTCTGTTTTTACCTGGTGCTCTGGCCAATAACACACCTCCTATATTAGTGTCTACAATCTGGATCAAGGAACACAGGAGCACCTTTGGACAGCAGCATTAGTAGTCTTGTGAGGGGTAGTGTTGGATCTACTGACACTGATTCCCCCTCTGTGCACTTTTCCCACCTCCACTTACAGTCAATAAACTTTCCCTTAGCAGCTATCTTGGTCCCTGCTCTGTCTGGTAGGAGTGATACTGACATATTTTTGTGAGTAAGCAGTTAGCGATAGTACTGGTAATTATTTTGTTGAGCCAGTAACTCTGGCCCAAAGCTGACAAGTTCCTAGGTATGGTCATGTAACCATTGCTGGAATGCATGTACACAGAAAGTGCAGGAAAAGAGGCTGTTGAAAGTCAGCAATACTGAGGTGCAACAAATGATAAAAAAAGATGAAAACAAGTTATAAAAAAAATACTTGTGATGACACAGAGTGCTTAAGCAAACTAAAGTCCATACATCTTTAAAGAGAATGCTAACCTGGCCACTAGATTTTATCTTTGCATTTCTTATCATCTTCACAATCACAGCAGATAATATTGCCCGAAACACTTCAGAATTCATCCCGCTGCTTTTGTCAGCAGTCACATCATCAATAAATACAAGAGAACCAGTTCCATTGGCAGCCATATATGCCCATGCCATGACACGACCACCACCATGCTTCACTGATGAGGTGGTATGCTTTGGATCATGAGCAGTTCCTTTCCTTCTCCATACTCTTCTCTTCCCTTCACTCTGGTACAAGTTGATCTTGGTCTCATCTGTCCATAGGATGTTCTTCCAGAACTGTGAAGGTTTTTTTAGATGTTGTTTGGCAAACTCTAATCTGGCCTTCCTGTTTTTGCGGCTCACTAATGGTTTACATCTTGTGGTGAACCCTCTGTATTCACTCTGGTGAAGTATTCTCTTGATTGTTGACTTTGACACACATACACCTACCTCCTGGAGAGTGTTCTTGATCTGGCCAACTGTTGTGAAGGGTGTTTTCTTCACCAGGGAAAGAATTCTTCGGTCATCCACCACAGTTGTTTTCCATGGTCTTCCGGGTCTTTTGGTGTTGCTTAGCTCACCGGTGCATTCTTTCTTTTTAAGGATGTTCTAAACAGTTGATTTGGCCACACCTAATGTTTTTGCTATCTCTCTGATGGGTTTGTTTTGTTTTTTCAGCCTAATGATGGCTTGCTTCACTGATAGTGACAGCTCTTTGGATCTCATATTGAGAGTAGACAGCAACAGATTCCAAATGCAAATAGCACACTTGAAATGAACTCTGGACCTTTTATCTGCTCCTTGTAAATGGGATCATGAGGGAATAACACACACCTGGCCATGGAACACCTGAGCAGCCAATTGTCCCATTACTTTTGGTCCCTTAAAAAGTGTGAGGCACATATACAAACTGTTGTAATTCCTACACCTTTCACCTGATTTGGATGTAAATACCCTCAAATTAAAGCTGAAAGTCTGCAGTTAAAGCAAATCTTGTTTGTTTCATTTCAAATCCATTGTGGTAGTGTATAGAGCCAAAAATACTAGAATTGCGTTGATGTCCCAATATTTATGGACCTTGCTGTAAGCTTTAAAGCTGTATTAGGGAAAAAAACAAAAATGTAATATATTGCAGCTTACCAAACATTTTATGTGTCTGTGTAAGTTTTTTTTTTCATGCTTTTTTCTCTCTGTTTTTACCTGGTGCTCTGGCCAATAACACACCTCCTATATTAGTGTCTACAATCTGGATCAAGGAACACAGGAGCACCTTTGGACAGCAGCATTAGTAGTCTTGTGAGGGGTAGTGTTGGATCTACTGACACTGATTCCCCCTCTGTGCACTTTTCCCACCTCCACTTACAGTCAATAAACTTTCCCTTAGCAGCTATCTTGGTCCCTGCTCTGTCTGGTAGGAGTGATACTGACATATTTTTGTGAGTAAGCAGTTAGCGATAGTACTGGTAATTATTTTGTTGAGCCAGTAACTCTGGCCCAAAGCTGACAAGTTCCTAGGTATGGTCATGTAACCATTGCTGGAATGCATGTACACAGAAAGTGCAGGAAAAGAGGCTGTTGAAAGTCAGCAATACTGAGGTGCAACAAATGATAAAAAAAGATGAAAACAAGTTATAAAAAAAATACTTGTGATGACACAGAGTGCTTAAGCAAACTAAAGTCCATACATCTTTAAAGAGAATGCTAACCTGGCCACTAGATTTTATCTTTGCATTTCTTATCATCTTCACAATCACAGCAGATAATATTGCCCGAAACACTTCAGAATTCATCCCGCTGCTTTTGTCAGCAGTCACATCATCAATAAATACAAGAGAACCAGTTCCATTGGCAGCCATATATGCCCATGCCATGACACGACCACCACCATGCTTCACTGATGAGGTGGTATGCTTTGGATCATGAGCAGTTCCTTTCCTTCTCCATACTCTTCTCTTCCCTTCACTCTGGTACAAGTTGATCTTGGTCTCATCTGTCCATAGGATGTTCTTCCAGAACTGTGAAGGTTTTTTTAGATGTTGTTTGGCAAACTCTAATCTGGCCTTCCTGTTTTTGCGGCTCACTAATGGTTTACATCTTGTGGTGAACCCTCTGTATTCACTCTGGTGAAGTATTCTCTTGATTGTTGACTTTGACACACATACACCTACCTCCTGGAGAGTGTTCTTGATCTGGCCAACTGTTGTGAAGGGTGTTTTCTTCACCAGGGAAAGAATTCTTCGGTCATCCACCACAGTTGTTTTCCATGGTCTTCCGGGTCTTTTGGTGTTGCTTAGCTCACCGGTGCATTCTTTCTTTTTAAGGATGTTCTAAACAGTTGATTTGGCCACACCTAATGTTTTTGCTATCTCTCTGATGGGTTTGTTTTGTTTTTTCAGCCTAATGATGGCTTGCTTCACTGATAGTGACAGCTCTTTGGATCTCATATTGAGAGTAGACAGCAACAGATTCCAAATGCAAATAGCACACTTGAAATGAACTCTGGACCTTTTATCTGCTCCTTGTAAATGGGATCATGAGGGAATAACACACACCTGGCCATGGAACACCTGAGCAGCCAATTGTCCCATTACTTTTGGTCCCTTAAAAAGTGTGAGGCACATATACAAACTGTTGTAATTCCTACACCTTTCACCTGATTTGGATGTAAATACCCTCAAATTAAAGCTGAAAGTCTGCAGTTAAAGCAAATCTTGTTTGTTTCATTTCAAATCCATTGTGGTAGTGTATAGAGCCAAAAATACTAGAATTGCGTTGATGTCCCAATATTTATGGACCTTGCTGTAAGCTTTAAAGCTGTATTAGGGAAAAAAACAAAAATGTAATATATTGCAGCTTACCAAACATTTTATGTGTCTGTGTAAGTTTTTTTTTTCATGCTTTTTTCTCTCTGTTTTTACCTGGTGCTCTGGCCAATAACACACCTCCTATATTAGTGTCTACAATCTGGATCAAGGAACACAGGAGCACCTTTGGACAGCAGCATTAGTAGTCTTGTGAGGGGTAGTGTTGGATCTACTGACACTGATTCCCCCTCTGTGCACTTTTCCCACCTCCACTTACAGTCAATAAACTTTCCCTTAGCAGCTATCTTGGTCCCTGCTCTGTCTGGTAGGAGTGATACTGACATATTTTTGTGAGTAAGCAGTTAGCGATAGTACTGGTAATTATTTTGTTGAGCCAGTAACTCTGGCCCAAAGCTGACAAGTTCCTAGGTATGGTCATGTAACCATTGCTGGAATGCATGTACACAGAAAGTGCAGGAAAAGAGGCTGTTGAAAGTCAGCAATACTGAGGTGCAACAAATGATAAAAAAAGATGAAAACAAGTTATAAAAAAAATACTTGTGATGACACAGAGTGCTTAAGCAAACTAAAGTCCATACATCTTTAAAGAGAATGCTAACCTGGCCACTAGATTTTATCTTTGCATTTCTTATCATCTTCACAATCACAGAAAATGTCCTTGTCACTCTAAACTCTGTCATGTATACCACATGACAAGTTGGGGAAATTGCATCATGCAGTATTACATTTCTCAAATAACAATATGAAAATCACAATCTATCACCTACTTATTATTTTAGCTGTTAGATTTTTATTCCACATTCTCCCTTAGCTTTGGAGTGATCTTGCTGTTAACATAGTTCCATTCACAGCCTGCTAGTCCTCTAGGGACCCATTCAGTCAACACGCTATCCTGTATAGCCCCTAGTCTGGCATGTCCTGGGGATTACATGTAAATATATGAAACGATTCAAAGCTAAATTCCGCAGCTTGTCATAGACACCTTTTATGAGTGTTACATTCAACAACTTAGGGGGAAAAAAAAGAAAGAAAAAATTTAGTAACATTTTAAAAGTCGTGCATAGAGCTAAAAATATATTCACTGTAAACACTAGCGGTTGAACAGCTACAGAAGGCCAGACCACCATGCAAGACTGCAAAAGTAGTATATTTGTGTAACATACAGACTAGGCTTAATGTTATTTTTTTAAAGTAAGATTATCACTTACCGTATATGAAATAAATACACAACGTATAGTTTAATATATTAAATATACATAACAAACTCAACGACAACACAGTCATTGAATGAATGGCGTTTCCACATTCTATATAAATGTCTCTACCTGTATTTTAAATATATATAATAAAGGCTTTGCTTTATACATATTTGAAGAATATCTATAGACATTACCCTTTTTTAGGATCTCTCTGTTGTGATATTTGAGAATTACCCCCTCACTTTTAAGAGATTTACCAGCAAATCCTGTTGTGTTTTTTGGGCAAAGAAAGTGAAGGAAAATTATCTTAACTATACCCAGACTGACAAAAAGAAAAACAGGACAGGGATTTTAACCAGGGATGTCAACCATTCCCTACTCTATTCAAAACGGAGAAAACATTTTGGTGATGGATGTATTTAATTTGAAAACATTAAATCACTCTTACTTGCTCACCCTCAAAAGGAAATTATTAAAGTGAAACTAAACTCTAGTTTAGTTACCTGATTTTAATCCCTATGCTGCTCGCAGTAAATAGATAGGAATATTATATATTATAAGCATGGAGAGATGGATGGATGGGTGAGTTTGCTGTGAATATTAAAACCTAATTAAATCGTGTTTTAAATACATGAGCATGGCTTAGAACTCAAATCCTAGGGAGGGAGGAGCCTGGTAATGGCGCTTGCTGAGAGCAGGTGCTGATAAGATGGGAGTTCCCACCTGGGTGAGAAGATACTAAGAATATCCTCAGCAATGATTATGGACGCCTAATCTGGTCTCCCTGTACCCCCCCCCCACCCTCACCTCCCTCTTACCAATACATGTCTGCACGGGTGACTGGAGCCGAATGCATTGGATTCACCGCACAGACTTGCATAGACTTGCCGCGTAGAGTGTCACGAGCGGCCACCTCCTCCTGGTCGGAGTGACGGAGAGGAGCAGGAAACGCCGGGAGGTCACGTGGGCCCGGTGGTGGCGGACGGCTGTGGAATCTGGCTGATCGGCTAGCAGGGAGCAGATCGCTCGAGTCGGCAGGAGACGGACACAGCCTGAAGGCTGCAAAGATAGCTGGAACCGTGAGCAGAGAGAGGAGAGCAGAATCCACTGAGGTCACCGCAGCCGAGGAGGTGAGAGGGATAATCCCCCCTTGTGATACTTATTAAATGTTACAAGACTGGAAAAACTGAATTACAGGTAGTTATAAAGAGACAAAAGCTGTAAACTCTGCAAAAGGAAAAGGACTATGTCATTACCTGTTTAATAGTGACAGATGTAAAAGGACTTGGATAACACTTTTAAATGATGGTCTGAAGTATATTTTTCTTAAAAGACTAAAGGCTTAAACTAGATGGAAAAACGGACTGGGATAGTTACTTAGACTTAAGTGAAAACTGGATTACGCTTACATCTAATATAAGTTGGGAGCCCTTCCCCAGGCTCTGTCCCTAAATAAAACCATAAGAAAGATTACATCTGAAGGAAGACAGGGAGAAAGTGGAGAGAAAGGTTTGAATAATAAAAAGAAAAAATGAAAAATAAACAGACAAAAGAAGAAGGGAAAACGGCAAAAGTGAGTGCAAGCCCAGGGAACATCAAAAAATATATGACAACAGATGGGACAGGAGAAACCTTCAGTATAGAAAAGCAACAAGTTGGGAAACCAAAACAGGACACAGACAGTAAAAAATCCCGTAATCAAAAAGAAACAAATGTTGTCTGAGAAATTAGCCCAAATCTCTCCAGAGACAGCGCTCAGTGGGATGAGAACCAGGAAGAGAAAGGGGATTTAAGACCAAAAGATCAACTCCCAACAGAATGCGAAATAGCAGAGATGTTTGCAAATTTAGAGCGCTCTATTAAAAGGGAGATGGCAACGTTACATGGGGACATGGGCCAGATCTTGATAAGAGTTGAGGAAACAGAAAAGAAAATAGATAAATATGATGAAGATATTAAATAATTGAAAGAATAAATGAGGAGGACCCAACTAGACTTCAGAAATATGTCATACAGAATGGAAGACCAAGAAAATAGGAGTAGAAGAAAAAATCTGAGAATTAGAGGACTACCTGAGTCTGAAAAAGAAGAAAATCTAGGAAAAATTATTGAAAAATTATTCAACCCTCTCCTGGGAAGGGCAGAAACAGAAAAGATAGAGCTGGAAAGAGTTCATAGAATAAGGAAACCACAGAATTTACCAAAAGAAAAAACAAGAGATTTCATTGTCAGATTTTTCAGGTTTGAAACAAAAGCACAGATTTGGGAGAAACTGAAAACCAGACCCCCTTTAGAGTATGAAGGAATGGACATACAGGTGTTCCCAGATCTTGCCCAGGACACTCTATTTAGAAAACGCGCTTTAAAACCGCTAATAGAGGTATTAAAACAACATGACTTGCAGTACTTCTGGGGATACCTGGCATGCCTAGGGGTAAGAAAGGAAGGGAAGACAGTCAGGTTGACATTCCCTGAGGAACTGCAGGTTTTTTTTGAAACCGTAAATATACCAGAAATGGAGATACCTGGATGGACAGCCCTTAAAGGAAACAGTCTGGAGACAGGAGAAGAAGAAGATCATTGGCAAACAATCCCAAAGAAGATTTATATGTTAAAGAAGAAGACAAAGAACTAATTAAAAAAGAGCATACTTTAAGGGGGGTTGGAAAGGGGATTTGGATTCTGAGGTGGGGGAGGGGGGGACTAGGGGACTGGGGGAATGGGGGTTAAAGAGAAGAGGGAAGATAAGAACAAGTGGTGAGACCTAATGGGAACCCCGGAGATCAGCCATGCTCTTGACTTCCCCCCATTGTTAGGGGAAAGGAAGAGATGGCAGGCGAGCAAAGCCAGAGCTCGACCCTGGGAAAAGTCGGTGTAAGGAGGGAGGGAGTAGCATCGAATGGTATGACCCCAGAGGGAAAGGGGTCAGGTTTCCAAAAGCTGTTTTTTTTTTCTTTTTTCTTTTGGGATGGGGGTGAGGGAGAGAGGGGGGAGGGAAAGAGGAAGGGAGGGAGGGGAAGGGGAGGGAAGTAAAGGGGAACTCTCCTGAAAGGATCTGTAAAAGGAGTTTCCTCTTCATCTCCTGGGGTATCCCTCCGCTCTCTCCGATGGGAGTCGATTCGAGGTGTCCGGAACCACATAAGATGGGACGGGACCCTCTGACGAGGAGAAGAGGGGGGGGAGGAGGGAAGACCCTAGGGGAAAGAGACGACAGAAATAAAATATTAAGATGACGGAAGTAAAATTGGTCACATATAATGTGAAAGGAATGAACTCCCCAGAAAAAAGACATAAAATACTTAGAGAACTAAAATTTTGGGGAACAGACTTAGTATTCCTGCAAAAGACTCATATTACACACGCATCTAATGTAAGATTATACTCTAGAGACCACCCCTCTTGGTTTTATGCAGATTCTACAACAAATAAAGCAAAAGGGGTAGCTATAGAGGTTGCCAAAGGGGTGAGATTCTCTCTCGAAGAGAGGTTGACGGACCCAGAAGGGAGATTCCTCTTTTTGAAAGGGAAACTAGTAGACAGAGAGGTAACATTGGCAAATGTGTATTGCCCCAATAAAGACCCCGTGAAATATTTAGGAAATCTACTTGGGAAGTTAATGGAGTTTAAGAAGGGAAGCGTGATATTGGCAGGGGACCTCAACTTTTGCCTTGAACCAGATATAGATAGTACTTCACATAGGCCTGGAAGCAGAGTGTCACATCTCAAGATGATAAAGAAAAAATTATACCAATGTCAACTATTGGATATATGGAGGGTGTTAAATCCTAAAGAACGAGACTACACGTTCTACTCCCAGGTACATGGGACATACTCCAGGATTGACTATTTAATGATAGAACATAGACTGGTTGAGACAGTGGTAGAGGCAAGGGTTGGGGTCAAGACCTGGTCGGATCACGCACTGGTTATTCTTCCAACTGAATGAAAAAGAGGAAATCTCAGAAAACATCTTGTGGGAATCACACAAAGAATACATACGGAGTATTTTAATATCCAAAGGGGCACAAAGAAAAAAGGATAGAGTGGTAAAAAAAGATGGATTAATAAAAGAGATCTATGAATTAGAACAAAAACATAAAAAAGTATAAGATGAAAAGATACATCACCAATTGGTAATTAAAAGAGATCAACTGAAAGAATTTTTAGGGCAGGAAACCAGACAAGTGTTTAACAGAATAGCCAAATAAAGATACTTATGGAGTAATAAAATCGGGAAGAAGCTGGCAGGGATGGTTAAAAAAAAGAAAGCAATTAATTTCATAGAAAAAATAAGAGGGGAGGAAGGAGAGTTAAAGTATTCAACACCGGAGATTGTAAAAGTGTTTAAAAAATACTATGGGAGACTATACGATGTTAATGGAGAAGAGGGACAGAGTCAACAGATAAATAGAAAATAGTTGATTAAAGAGTATCTGGAGAATGCAGGGTTGCCTAAAATACAAGAAGAGAAATTAAAGCAGATGGAAGCCCCCATAATGGGAGAGGAAATAGAGAAAGCTTTAAAAATGACAGCTTCGGGAAAAAGCCCTGGCCCTGACGGGTTCACAATTAGTTATTATAAAAGGTTTAAAAACCTGTTGATGCCTAGATTAAAAGGGTATATAAATGGGCTAGTTAGTCAATATAAGATGAGTCGAGAAGCTGTGGGGGCCTCGGTTAGAGTTATACTGAAAGAAAAAAAGGATCCAACAGTTTGTCCAAGTTGTAGACCGATTTCCCTATTGAATGCGGACACAAAGCTTTTTTCGAAAATCCTGGCCACAAGGATGAAAAACTTAATGACAGATTGGGTTCATAGGGACCAAGTGGGATTTGTCCCAGGAAGACAGGGTAAAGATAATAGCGTAAGAGCGATTATTATTACAACAAATGGCTAAAAGTGGAAACCCAGGGTTGATACTGTCAATAAATGCGGAAAAAGCATTTGACAGGGTCAACTGGGAATTCATGATTAAAACCCTTGAAGAATTAGGGCTAGGGCAAAGGATGATGGCCTGGATTAAAACATTATATGAAGGCCCCTCTGCAAAAGTAAGAATAAACGGAACCCTCTCAGAATCATTTGAAATGTTCAACAGGACAAGGCAGGGATGTCCACTTTCGCCATTGTTATTTGTGCTCTCTCTAGAACCCCTCTTGGCAACAATAAGGAAGAATCCAGATGTGACGGGAGTAGTGGTTGGAGGGATTGAGCATAAGGTCCCCGCATATGCAGACGGCGTTTTGCTATACGTTTCTAGACCTAGATTAACCCTCCCTAATCTGATGGCAGTACTCAAAAGGTATGGAGACCTGTCTAATTTAAAAATCAACCCATCAAAATCCGAAATACTAAAGATTAATCTCTTACTCCAGGAAGAAGAGGCCCTAAAACAAAAATTCCCCTTTGTATGGAGGAAGTCAGCTTTAAATTATTTAGGAATTAAGTTGACCCCATCCCCTGAAAATGTATATAATGTAAATTATATTCCTCTATTAAATGAAATAAGAGCAGAAATTAACAAATTAGCACCTAGGGTCCTATCATGGATTGGAAGGATAAATATCATCAAGATGACTATCCTCCCAAAAGTGATGTATAAATATAAAATGTTACCAATACCAATACCTCTAAAAACCCTAATGACAGGATTTATATGGAAAAAAAAAGCCTAGGATACAATATGAAGTACTAACTAGAAGTAAGACACAGGGTGGCCTAGCAGTCCCGGACTTCAAAAAATATTATTATGCGTCAATATTGAATGGGGGAAGATAAAAACCTAAAAAAATTGGGTACATATGGAGAACACTATGAGTCATACACAACTAGGAAAAATTATATGGATCCCACCACAATACAGTAAATTAAATAATAAAATACACATCATAACACGACAAGCACTAAGAATTTGGGATTTAATTTGTAGAAAAGAAAAAATGAAATTTAATTCACCACTGATACCTTTAAAAAACACCTTATTTTTTTCCACCAGGAATAGAGAACATTCAAGGAAATTGGTTGGGGAGGGAAGACACACGGTTAAAAGATATATTGGAGAATGGGAAAATATACACTTTTGCACATTTAAAAAAAAGATTCGGGAAAATAGATGAGTGGCGATATTGCCAGCTGAAACACTTCGTAATGACACTACCACAACCACTAAGATCAGAAAAAGAGTTGTTACCTTTTGAGCAAATATGTGCATCTGTCACAACCCACCTGGAGTCTTGCAGTGTATAGGGAACCCAGTTGCAGTGGAACAGCACTCCCTTACAATCACGACCCTCAGGAGTCCCTGGAAGTGGGAACAGGGCCCCGTAGGGTCTTTGGTGGCACGGAGGCCTTTAATGAAGAGGAGGAGGTAAGGTCGACAACTCTGGAGTCAGGTCTGGCAGGTCATCAAGGAGTATCAACCTGAGGGAGAAAGGATCAGGAACCAGGAACACAGACAATGCAATTAGCAGACACACAGGAGCAAGGAAAATAACCAAGCACTGACTGGAAGGTGTGATTGGTTTATATAGGGAGCCAGGATCACATGACCCGCCACCTCCCACCAGTAGGTGGGGCTGCCAGGGGCTATAAAGGGAGGTCAGAGACCCAGTGCCATCTTGGTTTGCTTCATAGAACCTGATCTTACCAGATCTTTAACTCTCCTCTCTCCCTCTGTGTAAAACACTGTAACCGCATGGCGGCCGCCATCTTGCCATGACAGTGTGCCGCTGCAGTCCTCAGAGGTGAGGGGAGGAGAAGGAGCCACCGCAGACCCGGAGGGGGTGTCTCTGAGACCGGCAAGCACCGAGACTCTGTTGCGAGAACGCCGCAGGCGCCCAGATGCAGGTGAGTACACGGCAGTGCCGTGACAGAGCCCCCTTCCTAAATGCGACCTCAGGGCGCAAAATAGGGTTGGTCGGCCAGGGTGTCTTCTGTGGAAAGCTCTAATCTTGGCAGGTGCATGAACATTCTTAGCTGGCTCCCAGGATCTTTCCTCTGGGCCATACCCTTTCCAGTGGATGAGATACTCCAGATTTCCCCTACGACGTCTGGAATCGAGAATCTCTTGGACTTCAAACTCTTCAGAGCCATCCACAACCACTGGAGAGGGCGGAGCAACAAAACGGGAAGGAAATCTGTTGGGTTTCCAAGGTTTTAGGAGGGATACATGAAAAACCGGAAGTAACCTGTAGGTGGAAGGGAGATCCAGGCGGACGGCCGCAGGAGATAGGATCTCGGTTATAGTGAAAGGCCCTATGTAACATGGTCCCAACTTCCGTGAGGGGCAAGACAAAAGCATAAATTTTGTGGACAGCCAGACTTTGTCTCCTGGCACATAGGTGGGTGCTGGGGAGCTTTTCTTGTCTGCATATCCTTTGTAGCATTGTTGTGCTATTTTCAGGGTATGGTACAACATAGGCTTAAGATGTCTAAGTTTGTTCAGTTGTGAGGCTACATTGGGCACTGTGTTTGGACAAGGTAGCTCTGGAAGTGTAACGTTCATGCGTTTTTGTTAATGGATGGATTTTCAGCTGCAGAATTATCACACTCAGTAGCCTTGTAGAGATACTGTTGAATAAACCTATCCAACTCTCAGGACTTCATCACGGTGTACAGCCTGTTATGCAATATACATATACTCAATCAGATGTTTTAGTGGAGGGATAGAACATATGAGAATGTATAGATGAGAGACAGGTTGTATGGTGATTACTAGGAGTAATATTAGGAGAGTTGCAGGTGATGGTAAAGCAGATAGGTTCTGATGTCTAGTATAGTGCAGATGGTAAGAGGACACAGATGGAGTATACTTAGACAGAGTAACCTAGTGCAAGGATAGTTGAAGGTAGTCCCAAGAGCTAACAGTCTATGCAGATGGTATGAAATAGATAGATAGATAGTCCTGGTAATTGCAGTAGATGACAGTAGGAGATTGGTAGTAAGGAATCCCCTGTGGGGTACTTATCACTTAGATAGGTTAGTGGTAACAATGTCCATAGATAGAGAGGTGATCCCGTAGCGAGATACGGATCAGCGGTGAGGTTCCGGCATCAGTTCAGCAAAGGAAATGTCAGCAGCTCCGACTTCACAGGAGAAGGTGCGGTGAACATGTGGTTTGAACGAGCGATGAGTGAGAGAAAGCCGGCGATTGAAATAGCCGCTCATATCGGCGCTCGGCAATGATGTCATCCGGTCTTAAAGGTATATGCGTCTCTTGTTACACAAGATGGGACGCAATTAGCAAAGGAGAAATATGGAACAAGGGTACCAGAGGTACCAGAACATTACAGTACCCCCCCCTTAAGGCCGGCTCCGGAAGGCCTCTAGAACTGTTTTTTCTGGATATTTTGAGTGGAAATTGCGAATCAGTCTAGGGGCAAGTATATCGGAGGTATCCAGCCAGGTGTCATCTTGGGGCCCATAGTTCTTCCATCGTACAAGATACTGGAGTCTTCTTCTATTGAAACGGGAATCCAAAATTTCTTTTATCTCAAATTCTTCTCCACCTTCCACTTGTACAGGAGGTGGAGGTGAGATAGTAGGCCTTATTCCTTGGTTAGGAACATGGGGCTTCAGTAGAGACACATGGAAGATAGGATGTATCTTGAGGTCTGCTGGTAATGTGAGTTGTACTGCAGCTTTTCCAATAAGCTTCTCTATTGGGAAAGGTCCCAGAAATAGAGGTCCAAGTTTTTTACTAGGGATTTTAAATCTCAGATTTTTTGTAGAAAGCCAAACAAGATCCCCAATGGCATATTGGGGAGAGGGTTTCCTACGGAGGTCGTAGTACCTCTTTTGTTGGCTATGAGCATGTGATATGGTATTGTTGAGTAATCCCAGAGAATCCTTTATCTGGGCAAGATAATCAGATGCCACTGGATTACTTGATGGCAAGATACGTGGTGGAAGGAGTGTGGGATGAAACCCGTAATTTAGGTAAAATGGACTTTGTTTAGTAGTGCTATGAGTCGCGTTGTTATAGGCGAATTCCGCCAGCGGGAGGAGATCTGCCCAATCGTCCTGTAGCTACGAAGTATAGCAACGCAGATACTGTTCAATGCACTGGTTAACTCTCTCTGTCTGTCCGTTGGTCTGAGGGTGGTATGGAGATGTAAGTTTACGCTCTATTCGTAGTATCTGACATAGAGCTAGCCAAAACTTTGAGATGAATTGTGAACCACGGTCAGACAGCAGTGTTTTTGGAATACCATGTAACTTAAAGACATGTTTCACAAGTAATTCCGCTGTTTGTTTGGACGAAGGTAGTCTTCGGATAGGAGTAAAATGTGCCATCTTGGTCAGATGGTCCACTGATACCAAGATGGTGTTGAATCCTTTGGAAGGTGGTAGTTCCACTATGAAGTCTAAGGATACCACTTCCCACGGAACCTGGGGTATCGGTAAACTACAAAGTAACCCCGATGGTTTCGTGTTGTCGATTTTAGACCTTGCACAGATATCACAAGATGAAACAAACTTTTTTACGGTTGTCTTCATGTCTGGCCACCAAAACTGCCTAGTAAGTAGATTTAAAGTTTTAGTCATACCCATATGTCCTGCCATAGGTACATCATGCGACAATTCCAAGATCTTGGTTCGCATAGTAGGGGGTATGTATAATTTATCGTTGTAATAGAGGAAGCCTTCTGCGTCAGTAGTTAGTTGTGGTGGAGGTGAGTCCAGTCCTATGCTGTGCAAAATCTCTTCCTTCAGGGAGCGAATGACACCGATAATACGTTCAAGTGGTATTATAGGAACTGAGGGAACCTCGGTAGAATCTTTCTCGGCTATTCGTGAAAGTGCATCCGCTTTTTTATTTTTGTCTGCGGGCGTATAAGTCACTAAAAAATTAAACCTCAGAAAAAATAACGACCACCGAACCTGCCGGTGGGAAAGAGTTCTATTAGTCTGAAGGTATTGAAGGTTTTTGTGATCAGTATATATCAGGATTGGCAATTGAGTGCCCTCAAGTAGATGTCGCCAATTCTCTAATGCCAGTTTTATGGCTAATAACTCCTTCTCTCCTACTGGGTAGTTCACCTCGGGGCTGCTTAATGACTTTGAGAAGAAAGCAACTGGGTGAAGAGGTGAGGTGTTTGTTGGTCGTTGTGAGAGAACTGCTCCTACTGCCAAATTTGACGCATCTACCTCCAAGATGTATTGAAGGGATGGGTCTGGATGGCATAGTATGGGGGCAGTAGTGAAGCTTGATTTCAGCAGACAGAATGCTCCATCTGCTTCTTTTGACCAATTAAATGGTTTCTTCGTGCTTGTGAGTTGTGTGAGAGGTTTCACAATCTCAGAGAAGTTCTTAATGAATTTCCTATAGTAGTTAGAGAATCCTAGGAACCTTTGCAATGCTTTGCGAGTGGTTGGCACAGGCCAATCTAGAATACAGGATATTTTGCTCATGTCCATCTTGATTCCATTTTTTGATATAATATATCCTAGGAATAGTACTTCCTCTTTATGAAACAAACATTTTTTTGATTTAACATATAAGTTATGTGCAAGTAGTCTTGACAACACAAGTCTCACATGTTTTATGTGCTCAGGTAAGGAATGAGAATAGATAAGTATATCGTCCAAATATACTACAACACAAACGTCAAGCAAGTCTCTGAATATCTCATTTATAAACCGTTGGAAGGCTGCGGGAGCATTACATAGCCCAAATGGCATTACAAGGTACTCAAACAGTCCGTATCTGGTTCTGAATGCCGTCTTCCATTCATCCCCTTTACGGATTCGAATTAAATTGTATGCCCCTTTTAGGTCCAATTTTGAAAAGAGAGAAGCTCCACGCACCTGTTCGATAAGTTCAGGAATAAGAGGTAAAGGATAACGATCCTTTATTGTAATGGCATTTAATTGTCTGAAATCAATGATAGGCCTAAGGCTAGAATCCTTATTGCGGACAAAGAAGAGTCCAGCAGCAGTGGAGGAAGTAGAAGGTCGGATGAATCCTTTTGCCAAGTTCTCATCCAGATACTCCTTAAGATGAGAGAGTTCATCCTGTGAGAGAGGATAAACATGTCCGAAGGGCAACTTGCTATTAGGGAGTAGATCAATACAACAATCATAGTCCCTATGAGGAGGTAGCATTTGAGCGTTTTTTTCAAGGAAAACCTCCGATAAGTCCTGATAACACTTGGGTATAATGTCATCCGGTACTACAGACAGGATCCTATCATGTGTGGGGAGATTACACGTCGTTTCACAATAGTGAGAACGCTAGCGTTCTTGTTTTCCAATCGATGATTGGTTGATGTATGTGTAACCAGGGAAGTCCCAAAATGATTGGGAAATGTGGTGATGTTAACACATCAAAGGTGGTGGTCTCCACATGAGACTTGTCAGCAGTTACAAGGAGTGCCTGTGTCTGACTGGTGATAGGACCAGAGGATAGGGGGGTACCGTTAATAAAACTAACGGAGACAGGTTTGGGTTTTGAAACAATAGGTATTTTATTAAGGGAGACAAAACAAATGTCAATGTAGTTTCCACAAGATCCTGTGTCGATCATAGCCTTGGTGGTGATCCTAGTTTGGTCCCACTGCAATGTTAAATGAACAAAAAGATAAGGATTAGAAAAGGAAGTTGTGAGTCCGCCTAGCAAGACATTTGAACACTCGCCCTCTTTTCTGCGGACAAGGGGACAGCCGCTTATCAAATGATTCGGGGATGCGCAGTACATGCAGAGATGTTCGGTCTTCCTTCTGGCACGTTCAGAAAGGGTCAGAGGTGGGCGTATCATTCCTACCTCCATAGGAGTAGGGTCAGCAGGCAACATCCAAGAAGGACTGGAAAATGGTGAGCCCATCTTCTCAGCCTTTCTTTCTCGTAGTCGTCTGTCAATATTGATAGTGGTCTGTATCAGTCCCTCCAGAGTGCCAGGTAAATCTGCTCGGGCGAGCTCGTCTTTAACGGCCTCAGATAGGCCGAGTCTAAACTGCGTTCTCAAAGATGTGTCGTTCCACCCTGAATCAGGGGACCATCTTTTAAAATTTGCCACGAAATCTTCAACGGAGCTCCTTCCTTGTTTCAAGGCCCGTAACTGGGTATCAGCGGTACTCTGCTTATTGGGGTCTTCATATAAACTAGCGAGTTGTGCTAGGAATAGAGGGTAAGAATTAAGGAGTGGATCATCCTTTTCAAAGAGAGCGTCTGCCCAGGCCCGGGGTTCACCCGTTAAATAGGAGATGATGGTACAAACTTTAATTTGGTCAGTGGTGTAGGTTAGAGGTTTTAACAAAAAAAGTAAACGACATGCATTTTTAACCACTTTACCACCGGAGGATTTTGCTGTCTTCCGTCCAGGCCCCATTTTTTGCGATTCGGCGCTGTGCGACTTCAACTGACAATTGCGCGGTCGTGCGACGCTGTACCCAAACGAAATTTACGTCCTTTTTTTCCCACAAACAGAGCTTTCTTTTGGTGGTATTTGATCACCTGTGCAATTTTTACTTTTTGCGCTATAAACAAAAAAAGAGCGTTTATTTTGAAAAAATAACAATATTTTTAACAATTTTTATATGAAATTCCCCCCAAAAAAGATGTAAAAACCAATTTTTTTAAAAATGTTTGGCCAATTTGTTTTATGCTACATATGTTTGGTAAAAAAAATCGCAATAAGCGTATTTTGATTGGTTTGCGCAAAAGTTATTGCGTTTACTAACAAAGGGAAAGATTTGTCATTTTTGGTGTTTTTTTTTAACGCGTAATGGCGGCGATCTGCGATTTTTTTTGCGGGACTGCGACATTGCGGCGGACAGATCGGACCCTTGACTGACATTTTTGACACTTTTGGGGGTACCAGTGACATTACTGCAGTAATCAGTGCTATATATATGCACTGTTACTGTAAAAATGACACTGGCAGGGAAGGGGTTAATTTTATTGGAGAGGGAGGGGTTAATGTATGCCTGGTGCTTACTGACGTGTAGGGGGGGAGGTGACTGAGTGAGTCATGGACAGATCGGATGTCCAGCTATGCTGAACAGTCCGATCTGTCACTCCCTGTCACTATGGAGATCCGCCCGCTGTGTTTACACACAGCGGGCGGATCTCCAGACTCGATCCCCGACGATCGGGTAAGAGCAGCGGCGATCGCCGCTGCTCCTCCCCTGGCCCGACTCCCGCTGTGAATGAAAACAGCGGGAGCGAGCCTCCGGCGGCGCGCAAGCGCCGCCCAGAAGGGGGAGTGTCTGCCACTCTGCCGCAGTAATATTACTGTGAGCAGACGTAAAGTGGTTAAATTCACGAAATTTGCTCCGATCACCAGAAAACACTAGAGGAGGGTTTATCTTAGGCTCACGGGGCTGAGTAGCAGAAAGCTGTGTGAGACGGCCAACCTGCTGTCTCAAGGTCTGATTTTCGTTTTGTACCTCTGTAAGCGCAAGGATCAATGCATCTACTTGCTGTTTTAATTGTAGTACATGAGTGGGTAATTCTGCTGAATCCATATTTTTTTTTAAGGCTCGTTCAATCTGTAACGTTCATGCGTTTTTGTTAATGGATGGATTTTCAGCTGCAGAATTATCACACTCAGTAGCCTTGTAGAGATACTGTTGAATAAACCTATCCAACTCTCAGGACTTCATCACGGTGTACAGCCTGTTATGCAATATACATATACTCAATCAGATGTTTTACTGGAGGGATAGAACATATGAGAATGTATAGATGAGAGACAGGTTGTATGGTGATTACTAGGAGTAATATTAGGAGAGTTGCAGGTGATGGTAAAGCAGATAGGTTCTGATGTCTAGTATAGTGCAGATGGTAAGAGGACACAGATGGAGTATACTTAGACAGAGTAACCTAGTGCAAGGATAGTTGAAGGTAGTCCCAAGAGCTAACAGTCTATGCAGATGGTATGGAATAGATAGATAGATAGATAGTCCTGGTAATTGCAGTAGATGACAGTAGGAGATTGGTAGTAAGGAATCCCCTGTGGGGTACTTATCACTTAGATAGGTTAGTGGTAACAATGTCCATAGATAGAGAGGTGATCCCGTAGCGAGATACGGATCAGCGGCGAGGTTCCGGCGTCAGTTCAGCAAAGGAAATGTCAGCAGCTCCGACTTCACAGGAGAAGGTGCGGTGAACATGTGGTTTGAACGAGCGATGAGTGAGAGAAAGCCGGCGATTGAAATAGCCGCTCATAGCGGCGCTCGGCAATGATGTCATCTGGTCTTAAAGGTATATGCGTCTCTTGTTACACAAGATGGGACGCAATTAGCAAAGGAGAAATATGGAGCAAGGGTACCAGAGGTACCAGAACATTACAGGAAGGGCACAGTACGTAGGTACTCTAGATTACGGTGGTCTGTATATACGGTTACAGGTAAGGGTGCTCCTTCAAGGAGATGGCGTCATTCCTCTAGAGTGTTTTTGACAGCAAGAAGTTCCCTTTTGCCCACGTCGTAGTTTATTTCAGCGGGCAGGAGTTTTTGTGAGTAGAATGCCACGGGGTGAAGTCGATCATCCCTCTCACCTCTTTGGGACAGGATACCCCCAATGGCAATATCGGAGGCGTCAACTTCAAGGAAGAAGGTCTTCGTAGAATTGGGCTGGATGAGAATAGGAGCCTGGGTAAACAGTTCTTTTAGTTTCTCAAAGGCCTCTTGAGCTTGGTTGGTCAATGTGAACAGGTTGTGGCTTTTTGTCAGGGCTGTAATGGGGGAGCATGCCTGGGAAAAACCTCTGATAAAACGTCTATAGAAATTGGCAAACCCAATGAAGCGCTGTACAGACTTCTTGTCCTTAGGGGTAGGCCATTCCAGGATAGCTGTGATCTTACGAGGGTCCATTTGTATTTGCCCCGGGGAGATCAAGTACCCCAGGAATTCCACGGATTCTGTATCACATTTCTCCAATTTGGCATAGAGTCTGTGCTCACGGAGACGGAGAAGTACCCTTCTCATATGCTCTTTATGTTCAGCAGAAGAAGAGGAGAAGATCAGGATGTCGTCTAGATATATTACGACGAAAGAATCTAGTATATCACAGAAGACATCATTCAGGAAGTGCTGGAATGGGGCCGGAGCATTGCAGCCCCCGAAGGTCATGACGAGATATTCAAAATGTCCGTAGCGTGTCCTGAAAGCTATCTTCCACTCATCCCCCTTGCGTATGCGGACCAGGTTATATGCCCCTCGTAGGTCTAGTTTCGGGAAAATCTTTGCTTTCCTTAATCGATCTAGGAGCTCGGGTATCAGAGGTAAGGGATATCGATTCTTAATAGTGATGTTATTAAAGGCACGGTAGTCAATACATGGGCGAAGACCTCCATCTTTCTTACCAACAAAAAATATACCTGCTCCTGCTGGTGACGTGGAACGTCTGATAAAACCTTTGGCGAGGCTGTCAGAAATGTACCCTTTGAGGTGCGCGAGTTCAGTTTCCGACAGAGGGAATACACGTCCATAGGGGATAGGGGCACCTGGGAGCAAATCGATTGGACAATCATATGGACATCTTGGGGGCAACTGATCTGCATTCTGTTTGTTGAAGACATCCTGGAATTCCTTGTATTTGTCTGGCAAGATAACTGGAGCGTCAAGGTTTATCGTGAGTAGATGCGTGGGTGTCTCTTTTAAGCAAGTGGTGGTGCAAAAGGTGGAAGAGAAGGTGAGAGTACCCTTGATCCAGTCTATCGCTGGATTGTGGTCGCAAAGCCAGGGAAGGCCGAGGATGAGTGGGAATATTGGTGAGGGTACAATATCCAAAATGATAGTCTCTTTATGGTGACCAAGGAGGAGACAGATGGGACCGGTTTCATGTAGTACGGGTCCAGTTTTGATAGGAGTCCCATCTACCACGAATAGGGATAACGGCCGTGACTTAAGTTGCATAGGCAGATGATGTGATCGGACTAAGGTCTGGTCTATTAAACACCCGCTGGCTCCGGAGTCGATGATGGCTGTAATCTGGAGATCTCTACTTCCCCACTGGAGAGAAAGAGAAACAGATAAGTAAGAAGCAGTGGATGGAACAGTAGAAGTCCAGAAAGAAGGGGCTAAGGAACCCTTACCAGGTGAGGTTGTGGGTCGGACTGGGCATGACCGGAGTTGGCGATCGGCTTTCCCACAATAGAGACAGAGTCCTTGAGAACGGCGTCTCTTGTGTTCTTCTTCCGTTAGTGGACGACGAACCATGCCTATTTGCATAGGTTCTTCGGATGAGGAAGAGGACGGAGAAGCAGAAGGCATAGGCCCTGGGGAATCCAAGGACCGGAGATTAGCTGGAGCCTGTCTCTCATTTCTTCGTTCACGGAAGCATCGGTCTAATTGGGTGACTAGGAGGATCAAACCCTCCAAGGAAGGGGGTACCCCAACTCTGGCTAATTCATCTTTTAAGACCTCGGATAGTCCTAGTCGGTACTGTTCTATCAGGCCAGTTTCATTATAACCAGTGTCAGACGCCAACTCCCGGAAATCCGTGGTGTAGTCCTCCACAGGTCTTCTTCCTTGCCGGAGCAAATGGAGAGCTGAGCGAGCAGCGGAGGGTCTCAAAGGGTCATCATATAATGTACGCATAGCTGCGGCAAAAGAGTCCCAGGTCTCCAATATTGGACTTTTTGAGTGCAGGAGTTGGTGTGCCCAGGTTTGTGGTTGACCTGACAGCAAGGCAATGGTTGTGCGGACCTTCACATAATCATTGGGGTAGGTGCGTGGTTTTAGGACGAAGAGTAGTTCACAAGCTGTGATGAATGATCGCAGTTCAGACTTCTTTCCAGTAAACTTGTCAGGCATAGGAATGGCTGGTTCTGGGAATGCATTTAGTACTGCACCAGTGGCTGGGGGTGAGTCTGGAAGGGGTACAGACTGAGCCCTTCTTTGTTCATGTTGAAGAAGCATAGCGTTACTGGCTTGTAGATCTTGGATGGCTTGAGCCAAGGCTGTCATCTGTTGGGTGAGAGCAGTAATAGCTTTGGCTGTTCCTGCGGGTTCCATTTTTGCGGCTTGGTTATTATGTCACAACCCACCTGGGGTCTTGCAGTGGAGAGGGAACCCAGTTGCAGTGGAACAGCACTCCCTTACAATCACGACCCTCAGGAGTCCCTGGAAGTGGAAACAGGGCCCCGTAGTGTCTGTGGTGGCAAGGAGGCCTTTAATGAAGAGGAGGATGTAAGGTCGACAACTCTGGAGTCAGGTCTGGCAGGTCATCAAGGAGTATCAACCTAAGGGAGAAAGGATCAGGAACCAGGAACATAGACAATGCAATTAGCAGACACACAGGAGCAAGGAAAATAACCAAGCACTGACTGGAAGGTGTGCTTGGTTTATATAGGGAGCCAGGATCACATGACCCGCCACCTCCCACCAGTAGGTGGGGCTGCCTGGGGCTATAAAGGGAGGTCAGAGACCCAGCACCATCTTGGTTTGCTTCATAGAACCTGATCTTACCAGATCTTCAACTCTCCTCTCTCCCTCTGTGAAACACTGTAAGCACATGGCGGCCGCCATCTTGCCATGACAGTGTGCCGCTGCAGTCCTCAGAGATGAGGGGAGAAGAAGGAGCCACCGCAGACCCGGAGGGGGTGTCTCTGAGACCGGCAAGCACCGAGACTCTGTTGCGGGAATGCAGCAGGCGCCCAGATGCAGGTGAGTACGCGGCAGTGCAGTGACAGCATCAGAGGGACATAGGAATAAGATATCAAATATATATAAAATATTAGCAAAGGCAACGGAACAGACAATGCCACCCTTTATCGGAAGATGGGAAAAAGAATTAGGGCCATGCAGAACAGATTTCCATTTAGAAAAAAGCATATAGATACTAACACAGTTGAAATTAACTATAAATGTATCTCTAGGTGGTATAACACCCCAGATAAAATAGGTAAATATCAGACGGGGAATTCAAAAAAGTGCTGGAGGGGTTGTGAAGTAGATGGTACCATGGCACATCTATGGTGGGACTGTCCGAAAATTAAGAAATATTGGAAGGAGGTAGCCACATTGATAAAAAAGATTACAAATTTAGAGATCCCTGATGATCCGTGGTTTTGTCTGTTTCATGGGATAAAAGGCTTGGTTAAAAAATATAAAAGCTCCCTGATTCCACATCTCATGAACGCGGCCAAAAGTTTGACACCCCTAAACTGGCAGAAAGAATATCCCCCAAAAATAGGGACATGGTTTAAAAAAATAGAGACTACTAAAAATATGGAATTTCTGTGTATTGAGGGAGACGAGGATAGGAATAAATAGAAGCCTTATGGGAATGCTGGAATGAGTTCTAAAAAACTAGACAATATACTAAAAGGAATGAAGGAGAAATTAAAATGAAGAGATAAAGAGGGTGGGGGAGGGGGATGGGAGGGGAGGAAATTAAGTTTTGTTAGATTAGTTGTACCTTTTTCTTTGTATTATACAGAATTATGGATTGTGTATCATTAGACTGAGGTTTTTATTGAAATTTGTAACAATTAAAATATTGATAAATAAATAATTTAAAAAAAAAATCGTGTTTTAAGTTTGTGGTTTGTGATACAGTCAAGTTCTGCTTTTATTAGATGTGCAAACCTTAAATGCAAATAAATCTGAATTCTTTCTGTCTTTGTTTCTTCAATTTGTACCGGAAAGACAATTGCCCTGTAAACTCAGAACCAGCCCATGGGATGCCTGTGCACCAGAAGGTTTACACTATATTACCAAAAGTATTGAGACGCCTGCCTATACATGCACAAGAACTTTAATGGCATCCCAGTCTTAGTCCGTAGGGTTCAACATTGAGTTGGCCTACCCTTTGCAGTAAAACGGTTCCAACTTTTCTTGGAAGGCTGTCTTCAAAGTTTAGGATTGTGTCTATGGGAATGTTTGACCATTCTTCCAGAAGTGCATTTGTGAGGTCAAGCACTGATGTGGATTAGAAGGCCTGGCTCAAAGTCTCTGCTCTAATTCATCCCAAAGGTGTTCTATCAGGTTGAGGTCAGGACTCTGTGCAGGCCAGTCAAGTTCCTCCACCCCAAACTCGCTCATCCTTGTCTTTATGGATCTTGCTTTGTGCAGTGGTGCTCAGTCATGTTGGAACAGGAAGGGGCCATACCCAAACTGTTTCCCAAAGTTGGGAGCATAAAATTGTCCAGAATGTCTTGGCATGCTGACGCATTAAGAGTTCCCTTCACTGGAACTAAGGGGCCAACCCCTGAAAAACAACCCTACACCATAATCTCCCCTCCACCAAATGGTTTGGACAATTTCACTAAGCAAAGTCCATAAAAACATGGATGAGCGAATTTGACTGGCCTGCACAGAGTCCTAACCTCAACCCAAATGAACACATGAAACTGCAGTCTCTTTGCTCCCTCCTCTGTGCTCCTGACACATAAAAATATTAACATGATCTGCCCCTTTGAATGGGTGTAGAGAGGAGAAGACTGCAGGCAAGTAATACCTATGTAGGAGGACTTGTTTAAACTATGTGTATCAACTGAGGCTGTTGACTTCACTGGGTATATGTGAGGGTTTACAACCACTCAAACGGCCTTTGAGCTCAGAAGATGGATGTTGACATATATCTACAGTATATATACTGTATATATAAAAATAAATGTATTCTTAACAAAGTGGTAAATATATGGCACTAGGTAAGCTAGGGGGAAGGGGAAGGGGAAGGGATATGCATTTTTAAATATCAAAGAAATCTCCAAAAAAAAGTCCCATTAAGTTAGTCCATTATAGTCATTGGTATTCACTGGGGATCACTATAGCATGGCTCAGGCCCCCCTTTAGAGGATTGGATTTCACTCTAGGATCAGTAAAAAAACAGAAAAACATAGGAAGCGCTGCTACCTAAGGGTTGATTGTTAGGTAAAAATGTGACAAGAATAAAATAAACTTACATTTTTTAGAAAGATCTACATCTACATGGAAGACTGCAGAGCTTGAAAGGGTCATGGCTGGGTCAGCAGAGCTGAGCCTGGAAGTGGCTGGGAAGGTGAGTGAAGTGGTGGTGTGAAGGCGAGTCAGTCTGAAAGCAGCCAGGATATGCAGCAGTTTCTTGGAGCGATATGGAGCGCACTGCCGGTAACAAGCCAGAGCCAAGATAGAGATGCAGAGGACATCCAATGGATGACATGAGAGGCATGGTTACCTGTTTTGGGGAAACAAAGAACTTTGAACAAAGAACTCTTTGTCAAACTGTGAAGAGGACTGGATGGAGCGCTAATAAGGAGGAGATGCGAGGGGGCTGGGCAGATCATATTTAAAAATACTTCACAGTTCGTAAGAGATGGCTGTGAAAAGGATCAGGAATCCTCTCTATTAATAATAATAATAATAAACATTATTTTATATAGCGCCTTTAAATGTAGCTTCTGAAAGCACTTTACATAGAAAACACAAGAAATATGATGTAAAAGAATATAATGTAAGTACTAATTCTAACGCACACCATGAACTGGGTGCGGTTCCCTAATCTAACAAAGGATCACAACCCACCAATCTAAGTGATTTCCCTTTAGGTCAAGCACAGATGTTGCCAGCTTCACCAGCACAGACACTTATAGGGGAAAAGAAAATAGGAACACTGGACCCCTACATAATCAAACACTTCCTCAACATGAAACTAAGGTCCTCCAACTGGGTCTACGTTTTTGCCCCCTTCAAAAATTAAACAAGTTTGAACTAGTAAAGGACCTGTATTTATTTGCGAGGAATTTTGACTTTGAATATATTTATGATAAGGAGCGGGGAACAGTTGGAACCCGAGATGAGGACATGTATAAAGAGTTTAAGGCCCAAGACTTCCGTATGTTAAAAACACTGATTCAACTTCTAGATGAGAATGAACAGACTAAAATAGATCAGGTGATAGAATTCTCCTCCTCGAGCGATGAGGAACTAAACTCTCAGCCAAGCCCAGTTAAATTTAGGGCAAAATCCAAAAAGTTCCCTAAACTTCAGACCTGCCCAGCAGTATGGGCACTTCTGAAACAAACAGTGAAAGAAATTGATAATTTATCCCTAAGAGCATACCCCACCCCTAATCTTACACAGATCAGTACAAGGATATGTGTACCAAAGTATAATGTGGTGTCGCAGGACTTGATTGATGACCTAGGAATATGTTTCAGGTCCTTGATTAGCGATGCGTATTACCAACATCTAATTGATCAAGATCTTTAAGAATTTTTGGATGTAAAGTGGCCTATAACACCTACATTTTATGCCCTTCCTAAGGTGCATAAATGTTTGTAGAAACCCCCTGGATGCCCAATTGTCTCGGGCATGGGCTGTCAAACTGAAATGGCCAGTAGATATGTGGAGAGCCAGCTCAGACCTCATGTAATAAGATTACCCTAATATCCTAAAGGTCCATTCTAACTCTAAAAGTCATAGAGGGTTTTACTGTTCCAGAAGGAGCATTATTGGTAGCTATTGACATCAAAGCATTATATTTGAGTATACCCCATAATAAAGGAGTGGAGGTCATTTACACCTTCCTCTGGGAACAGTATCGATCGAGTTGGCCACTGGCAGACTTTGTGGTTAGACTGTTGGACCATGTTCTCAAATCTAACATTTTCATATTTAATGGAACCACATACCTCCAGGTGCAAGGGGTTGTGATGGGGAAATGCTGTACCCCATTGTATGCCACCCTGTACCGGGGGGTGGGAAAGATCCCTATTTTAAGACGACGCTGCGTCACTCTACCTTTGCCACATCCTGCTGTGGTGTCGCTACATCAATGACATGCTGGTCAAACTGGACAGGGACCTCAACCGAACTTACACAATTCATGACTTTCTTGGCCAACAAGCAGTTCAATTTAAAATTTACAATGCAATTTAAAACATGGAGTATCTCTTTTTTGGATGTTAGACTTGTCTTGAACCCAGATGGATCCCTATATACCACCCTGTATCAAAAAGAAACTGCAGGAAACACAATACTACACTCTACCCAAGCCCATCCTCGCCCCCTGGTACGCAGTACCCCCTACAGTCAATATCATAGGCTACGGAGGAACTGTGCCAGCGGAGAGGATTTTGAATTAGAGGCAAAGGCCCTAGTGAACTGTCTTTTAGCTTGAGGGCTTAGTAAAAAGGCCCTGAAAAAAGCTTATCAAAATGCGAAACTAAACCAAAGTGAACAATTAATCTTTGTACCAAAAATCCGTAAGTAAATGGACACAACCAAAGTGATCACAAGATTCAGTGCCCATTAGGAATAAGTCAGAGACATACTTGTTCGTAATTGGAACTTCCTCACATAGAATAGTATCATCTCAAAATATGTACACAGTCGCCCAGGGGTGGTATTTTGGAGATCAAAATTTGTGAGAGATAGTTTGGTCCATAGCCATTATTTAACCTTTGGGGGATCCCGAGGGGGCTGTGGGAGGGAGTAGGCACCTACCAATGTGGCGGGTGTGATGAGTGCCCATGGGTGAAAGAAGGAGACATCCTCCCACTTCCAAGAGGAGGGACCTCTAAATCTAAATTCTTTGCAGATTGCCAAACGGATGGAGTTGTCTACATAGCCAATTGTATTTGTGGATCATTTTATATTGGGAAAACAAAAAAGGACATTTGGGCGACAAATACAGGACCACTTATCTTATGTTGAAGAGGGGCTCCTGTATACGCCCATTGGAAAACATGTGGGTCTGAGACATAGTTATGACCTGAAAGTAATCTCCTTCTTCATCCTTGAAAAAAATCCCCCAAAATCCCAGAGGTGTGACTTTGACAATCAAATACAAGAGGCAAAATGTATATACAATTTAAAGGCAACTTCTCCGCCAGGGTTGAATACAGTGATGTCCTTTAAGCCATTTTTATCAACACTGAAGGACTGGGAGTGACTTTGAGTATAGGAGACGCTCCTATTGAGACTATGATGTTACAACTTATGCCCAGTACACACGATCCGAAAATCGGATGACGTTTCGTCCGTTTTTGTTTGGTTGCTAAAAACTCTCAATTATATTCGCAAATGGGAGAGGTTTCTTACGATACAAATTTTCCGGTATGCGTAACCACGCAGTAGCGTGTGAGGGGAAATGATGTCTACTGCTCATGTCTACTGCTAACCATTTTTTTTCAGACGAACAACATACTGATAATACGATTATCGTACGATGTGTTGTAATACGATCAAAATGTTTATGCTTGCACGACCGGATAATATTGGGCGAACTGTCATGATCGCCTCTCGTAAGCTGTGTACTAACAATCAGATTATCGTCCGATCTTTTCACAAGCGTTATTTTTCGTCCGATTTTCGGATCGTGTGTACGGGCCATTACTCTCCTCCTATTTACAAGCTCCATTTGCATTCTCTAACGTTGTTACCAAGGAGTGTTTTTGATATTTATTTTGATTTATGATGTGTATAGGTTATGGCTGTTGTCCATTGTATCTCTGGATGCATTGGTTTATCCATGGGTACATGATGGCTGTAAGGTTTTTTTTGTGATGGGCTCTTGGGCGCCTAACCAGGATGGGAAAGGGATTAGTTCCTCTCAGCCATCCATACCTGGTGGGAGTTCTTCCTCCAGCCCCAAGTGAAGCTGTGGCGCAGCTCTGGAGTATTTTATGTGCTTGGGGGCTGTGCCGGGCCACGCACATGCGTACTAAGCTGGTCTTACCTATACAACCACCCAAGTGACAAATCTGATCCTTCATATATCCTCCCTGTCGGGTATTTGTTATACCTTTTATTTGTACCATCACTGCCTACTGAACTCTACAGAATTTTGATCCATTAGCTCTTAGAGGAAGCATAAGGCGAAACATGTCGAGCAATATGGTTCAACGATACTGTATGATTTACTGCTAACACACATCGTTCGATCACCCCGGGACGACAGTACCGTTCCCTGTCACCTGTGGCCATGATCGTCCAGATGTGAAGTACCAATACTACTGGCATATTATTGTGACTGTATTAATGTGTATTATTACCACCAATGTAAATTATTTCCCTACCAATCCTGTATCTCATATTCCCCTCATATGGGATATGACTGTTGTATGCTTTTTTTTTTTCATGCCTGCAAAGTCCATGTTTCCTTTTTTCGCACTTTTTGACCCAATTTAGGATGTGGCACTTATAACCTTACCCATACGCCCAGCACACCGCTATCTGGGAGGGTATTTTTCAACTTCTGCAAATTAACCTTGTTTCAAAGTGCTTGTACTTTTTCAGAAAATGTAAATATTTTAGTGTGCATTGCCTTGACACATGTTCAGTCTAAAATATAGAACCCAATGCAGTGGACTTTTTTTTAATTTAATGATTGTTCTGTATAAGTGCTTTATTTCAATAAAATTCAGGGGGATAATTCAAAGAGTATCCAATACATTTCAGGGATCCACAAATGTCTACTTCCTTAAAAAACAATGTGAGTGGACTAGAAGCGATCATGTTTGGCTGTCAAACCAGCTGCTCACAAGGCCTGTGCTTGTAATCAAACTGCATAATATAATAGCATTAAAGGTCCAGCTCACTTCTAGTTTATTGACATTGTTTTTCTTTTTTGTATATTCTTTATTAATAGAATATACAAATAAAGATTTTACATTAAAAACATACCATACAAAATATCAATATCGAACATACTATACAAAATATCAATTTTCACTGTAGCAGAAAAACAAAAACATATCCAGTAAAACAGCATTAATGAATAAATGGTCAAGAAAAATAAGAGAACAATGTGGTACATAGTGGTAAAATTCCCCGAACTAAAAGGAATGCATAGGAGCGATGTGTAAACAAAAAAGGTATGGTGGCATCGCCTAAAGAAAAAGTGGCATCTATATACAAAAGCAAAAAGGAAATTCCCCTGGGTGGCGGGACTTTATGGGCAACAGAGCATCCAAAAAATGATACAAATGTATAAAATTATATAAATGTATTCAATTAACATCATAAAAAAACCTCATGAAAATGCCAACAGTAAATACATGAACAAATAAATCATGTTAAAAGCAAACACAAATACGGCTAACATTGTACATTATGTGACAAATGGGACCAAGTGAGTGCCTGAATTTAAGGAAGACCTGACGTGTTTCGGGCGTGGCCTTTTTCAGATGTCAGCTGAAACTCATTTCTAGGTACGGATAGAAAAGGTATATACATATAATATCCAACAGTACATATATTCATAATATATTCTTTTACATTGCATCTGTTGTATCAAAAACATAAGCTGTGAGCAATACGCACCACTATACAGTAACCCCCCGCTCCATCGCGGTTCAGTTTTTGCGGCCCTGGTATATTGCGTTTTTTTTCTGTAATGTTATTTTACTATCTAAATCATTGAAAATTAAATATTTTTATGTTTTCCATAGCTCTTGCTCTGTCTCTCAGTATCTTGTATGTGTTTAAATGAGTTTCTATTGTTTTAAAAGTGTGTTTAAAGACCTTAAAATGCTTTTAAAAGTACAGTGACAGTAAAAAAAAAACATGCCTACAGTGTATTTCAATAGGGTTTTTCTATTTCGCGGATTTCCACTTTTTGCAGGTGGGTCCAAAACGTAACCCCCGCGATGGAGGGGGGTTTACTGTAGTCACTTTGCACAGGTGTACATAGCCATATGTAAATGTTCCCACATTGACTGCAATGCAGCACACAAGCGCCAGTAATGGCAGGCGCAAGGGACAATCCAAATGGAGTATATGTGTAAAAGTAATTCCCCAATGATGGGAGAGCACCGTCATCAGAAGGATCCCACAAGGATCCCTGGAAGGCCCACGCGGGACGTCTATAAATGAGATGAAATGAGTAAAGAAAAAGGGGGGGGGTTCCCAATATAAGTTTAAATCCCTATAAATGATGTGTATGTCACAGGTGAATACCTACTTAATATACAGTACATTGCGAAAGTATTCGCCCCCCTTGAACTTTGCGACCTTTTGCCACATTTCAGGCTTCAAACATAAAGATATAAAACTGTCATTTTTTGTGAAAAATCAACAACAAGTGGGACACAATCATGAAGTGGAACGAAATTTATTGGATATTTCAAACTTTTTTAACAATTAAAAAACTGAAAAATTGGGCGTTTAAAATTATTCAGCCCCCTTAACCGCTTCCATACAGAGCAGTTAGACACCCTTCCTGCCCAGACCAATTTTCAGCTTTCAGCACTCTCACACTTTGAATGAAAATTGCTCAGTCATGCCACACTGTAACCAAACAAAATTTTTATTATTTTTTTTACACAAATAGAGCTTTCTTTTGGTGGTATTTGATCACAACTGGGTTTTTTTTTTTTTCGTGATATATGCAAAAAAAGAGCAAAAATTTTGAAAAAAAAACACTTTTTTTTAGTTTCAATTATAAAATTTTGCAAAAAATTAATTTTTCTTCATACATTTGGGCCAAAATGTATACTGCTACATGTCTCTGGTAAAATTAACCCAAATTAGTGTATATTATTTAGTCTGTGTGAAAGTTATTGAGTCTAGAAGCTATGGTACCAATTACTGAAAATTGATCACACCAGATGTACTGACTGCCTATCTCCTTTCTTGAGGCCCTGAAATGTCAGGACAGTACAAATACCACCCAAATGACCCCTTTTTGTAAAGTAGACAGTCCAAGGTATTTAGTAAGAGGCATGGTGGGTTTTTTGAAGTTGTAATTTTTTCCCACAATTCTTGGGAAAATGAAGAAAAAAATGTTTTTTCTTTTTTTTCCCACAAAGTTGTCAATTTATAAGCTATTTCTAACACATAGCATGTACACAGCAAAAATTACACCCAAAAATACATTCTGCTACTCCTTCCAAGTATGGTGATACCACATGTGTGAGACTTTTACAGAGCCTGGCCACAAAAAGAGACTCCACGTCCAAGAAGCACCTTCAGGCGTTCTAGGAGCATAAATACACATAAAACTTTCTTACTACCTATCACACTTTTCAAGGCCCTAGAGCACCAATACAATGGAAAAGTCCACAAAATGACCCCATTTTGGAAAGCAAACACACCAACGTATATTCTATGAGGCATTATGGGTCGTTTGAACGTGTCATTTTTTTCCACAAGTTTTTGGAAAATGTGGGAAACAAATGAAAACCTTTTTTTTTTTTACACAAAGTTGTCAATTTATAGGATATTTCTAACACATAGCATGTAAATAGCAAAAATTACACCCCAAAATACATTCTGCCACTCCTCCTGAGTATGGCAATACCACATGTGTGAGACTTTTTCACAGCCTAGCCATATAGAGGGGCCTAACATCCAAGGAGCATCATCATGCATCCTAGCCACTTGCCTAGGCCTATTTTTGACATTTGGTGTTTACAAGCTAAAATCAGTTGTTTTGCTAGAAAACTGCTTAGAACCCCCAAACATTATATATTTTTTTTTAGCAGAGACCCTAGAGAATAAAATGGAGATTATTGCAATATTTTTTATCACACTGTATTTGCGCAGCGGTCTTCCAAACGCAATTTTTTTGGAAAAAATTCACTTTTTTTAATTAAAAAATAAGAAACCAGTAAAGTTAGCCCAATTTTTTTCCATAATGTGAAAGATAATGTTACGCCGAGTAAATAGATACCCAACATGTCATGTTTCAAAATTGCGTACGCTCACGGAATGGCGACAAACTTTGGTACTTAAAAATACCCATAGGTGACAATTTAAAAATTTCTACAGGTTGCCATCTTTGAGTTACAGAGGAGGTCTAGGGCTCAAATTATTCCCCTTGCTCTAACAATCGCGGCGATACCTCACATGTGTGGTTTGAACACCGTTTACATATGTGGGCAGGGTTTCTGTATGCGTTCGCTTCTGCGCGCGAGCTCACGGGGACAGGGCGCTTTAATTTTTTTTTTTACTATTCATTTTATTTATTATTTTTTATTTTTACACCGTTTAAAAAAAAAAAAAAATTGATCATTTTTATTTCTATTAAAAGGAATGTAAACATTCCTCGTAATAGAAATAGGCACGACAGGACCTCTTTTTTGTGAGATCTGGGGTCAAAAAGTCCTCAGATCTCACAAGTACACTAAAAGATAGAAAAAAAAATAAAAAAATTATTATATAAAATGAAAAAAAAAAAAAGGACCTTTAAACCGGTTGCTAGGCAACAACATTTTCCGTAGCTCCGGTCCTCCACGACCATAGAGTCAAGTGAGGGCAAGCTTGCCCTCACTCGACATCCTGTCTGTGAGGATCTGGGACCGGATCGTTTTCCCCGCTGCCGGCGGGTCCGGTAAGCGGGGAAAAGGACCGGAACGCGGCGGGAGGAGGGGGGGCGCCTCTTCCGCCATCCCGGAAGGGTGATTCCATGGTGAATCCGCCGCTGGGACCACCCTTATCGGAAAGCCAACCGTCCACCGTTTAAAAAAATACCAGGGTTATGGCAGCTATCTGCTGCCATAACACCGGTATTTAGGTTTAAACGGAGGACGTATATAAACCTTTTTGGACTTGGACATGGTGGCTGTATGAAGGGTGACAGGTACTCGGGTACTTTGTTGGGCAGGTGACAGGTACTCTGGTACTGATGAGCAGGTGGCAGGTACTCGGGTACTCCGATAGGCAGGTGACAGGTACTCGGGTACTCTGATGGGCAGGTGACAGGCAGGTGATAGGTACTGATGAGTAGTACTGATACTGATAGGTGATACTGTACTGATGGGTACTGATGATCAGTACTGATACGTGATAGGTACTGATGAGTACTGATGAGTAGTGATGGGTACTGATGAGCAGGCGGCAAGTACTCGGGTACTTCAGGCGTCAGGTACTCTGATGAGCAGGTGGAAGATACTCGGGTACTCTGATGGGTAGGTGACAGGTACTCAGGTACTCTGATGACGGGTACTCCGTTGACAGGTACTCAAAGTACCCGAGTACCTGTCATCAGAGTACCCGAGTACCTGTCATCAGAGTACCCGAGTACCCGTCATCAGAGTACCCGAGTACCTGTCATCAGAGTACCCGAGTACCCGTCATCAGAGTACCCGAGTACCTGTCATCAGAGTACCCGAGTACCCGTCGTCAGAGTACCCGAGTACCCGTCATCAGAGTACTCGAGTACCCGTCATCAGAGTACCCGAGTACCCGTCATCAGAGTACCCGAGTACCTGTCATCAGAGTACCCGAGTACCTGTCATCAGAGTACCCGAGTACCTGTCATCAGAGTACCCGAGTACCTGTCATCAGAGTACCTGAGTACCCACCATCAGAGTACCCGAGTACCTGTCATCAGAGTACCCGAGTACCTGTCACCAGCCCATCAGAGTACCTGTCATCAGAGTACCTGATGGGCTGGTGACAGGTACTCGGGTACTTTGATGGGCTAGTGACAGGTGCTCTTTATTGGGGGGGGGGGGCAATCAGTGTGTTTGGGGTGCACTGTAATTGGTAACTAGCTGTTACCACACTCTCTTCCTCACACAGGATCAGTGTGTGAGAAGGAGAACACAGTGACAGCTAGTTACCGTGTTCTCTGTTGACATTTGTGACTGGCTGTGATTGGACACAGCCGGTCACGTGGTAAAGAGCCAATTTCATTGGCTCTTTACCTAGATCGGGGATCGACTCTGTCCGAGGGACGAGCCTCGTCCCCGATCGCTGCTCTGCGCGCCCCCGGGGGCGCGCATTGCAGAGAGAACGAGCGGCTCGTGCTGGAGCCGCTCATGTGATCGGCTGTGATTGACACAGCCGATCACATGGTAAACATCCAATTTCTATTGGCTGTTTACCTTGATCAGGGATGGGCTATGTCCGAGGGACAAGCCTCACCCCCGATCGCCGTGCTGCGCGCCCCCAGGGGCGCGCAGTAGAGGGGAGATCCGGGCGACGTCATATGACGGCGGCCCGGATCCTTACAACCACTTTGCCGACGTCATATTACATGACTCGGTATGGAAGTGGTTAAGTTAATACTTTGTAGCGCCATCTTTTGCTGCGATTACAGCTGTAAGTCGCTTGGGGTATGTCTCTATCAGTTTTGCACATCGAGAGACTGAAATTTTTGCCTATTTCTCCTTGCAAAACAGCTCGAGCTCAGTGAGGTTGGATGGAGAGCGTTTGTGAACAGCAGTTTTCAGTTCTTTCCACAGATTCTCGATTGGATTCAGGTCTGGACTTTGACTTGGCCATTCTAACACCTGGATATGTTTATTTGTGAACCATTCCATTGTAGATTTTGCTTTATGTTTTGGATCATTGTCTTGTTGAAGACAAATCTCCATCCCAGTCTCAGGTCTTTTGCAGACTCCATCAGGTTTTCTTCCAGAATGGTTCTGTATTTTGCTCCATTCATCTTCCCATCAATTTTAACCATCTTCCCTGTCTCTGCTGAAGAAAAGCAGGCCCAAACCATGATGCTGCCACCACCATGTTTGACAGTGGGGATGGTGTGTTAAGGGTGATGAGCTGTGTTGCTTTTACGCCAAACATAACGTTTTGCATTGTTGCCAAAAAGTTTGATTTTGGTTTCATCTGACCAGAGCACCTTCTTCCACATGTTTGGTGTGTCTCCCAGGTGGCTTGTGGCAAACTTTAAACGACACTTTTTATGGATATCTTTAAGAAATATCTTTCTTCTTGCCACTCTTCCATAAAGGCCAGATTTGTGCAGTATACGACTGATTGTTGTCCTATAGACAGAGTCTCCCACCTCAGCTGTAGATCTCTGCAGTTCATCCAGAGTGATCATGGGCCTCTTGGCTGCATCTCTGATCAGTCTTCTCCTTGTATGAGCTGAAAGTTTAGAGGGACGGCCAGGTCTTAGTAGATTTGCAGTTGTCTGATACTCCTTCCATTTCAATATTATCGCTTGCACAGTGCTCCTTGGGATATTTAAAGCTTGGGAAACCTTTTTGTATCCAAATCCGGCTTTAAACTTCTCCACAACAGTATCTCTGACCTGCCTGGTGGGTTCCTTGTTCTTCGTAATGCTCTCTGCGCTTTAAACGGACCTCTGAGACTATCACATTGCAGGTGCATTTATACGGAGACTTGATTACACACCGGTGGATTCTATTTATCATCATTAGTCATTTAGGTCAACATTGGATCATTCAGAGATCCTCACTGAACTTCTGGAGAGAGTTTACTGCACTGAAAGTAAAGGGGCTAAATAATTTTGCACGCCCAATTTTTCAGTTTTTTATTTGTTAACAAAGTTTGAAATATCCAATAAATTTCGTTCCACTTCATGATTGTGTCCCACTTGTTGTTGATTATTCACAAAAAATTACAGTTTTATATCTTTATGTTTGAAGCCTGAAATGTGGCAAAAGGTCGCAAAGTTCAAGGGGGCTGAATACTTTCGCAAGGCACTGTATATGGAGTCGGGGTCACAACTGGCCCATATCACCTTAGGAGCAGTGCCATCTTAAGAGCATTAAAGGGCCCCGGGCAATGCAGTGCACTGGGGCCCCGCCTACACAATCACCCACGAGAATAAAAATGCAAATTATCGATAAGGCGATATTTATTGGTACAGCAGTGCCAGGCTAATGAAAGCTTCCAAGTTCGGCAGCTGGGTCTGGTGAACACACACACGGACGGGAGACAGACTAGACTGTCCTGGGTGTGCCTGTTCCCATGGAGGCGGACAAGTATTCCTGCAGTTGTGGGCTCCCCCTCCATGGCCCAAGTGGCCTGACAGCAGCGCAGGGTCAACAGGCGCTTGCCACCTGCAAAGTTTGGCGGCAGGATGCACACGGGAATCGGGAGTAATGCTTGGCTGGGGCTGGGTCACTGGGCAGGTGGGGTCCCCCCTGGGCAAGTGGGGCCCCCGGGCACCTGCCCAGCATGCCCATTCGGTAAGATGGCCCTGCTTAGAAGGGAAGGTGTATCTGTGTGAAACGGCAGACTGTAGTCACAAAAGTACTCCCTCTAAGTATGGATACAAAGAGGATATCTGTTAGAATCCATGTTGTAAAGACCTCAGTTAGTAGGTGTGTAAAACAAAGGAGGAGCCACCAGGGAGTGCCAAAGAGTGTAGCTGTATATTTTGGGATGAGAATATCCCAGAGTGTGATTATAGTTTAGTAGAAAGATACATGTGCAGTGCTAGTGGAGAGGGGGTGATACATAAGAGGCTCATAAATGCCAACAGAAGAAAAGGGGACAAATTAAAAAGGTATACGTGGAAACAGCTGAAAGGGGTAAGTGGTAAGCAGTATAATCTATGTGAGTCAAAAGGTGATAAATATTGTCAGTGTATGTAGACAAGGTCTCTAACTTTGCATGAAAGTTAAGCAAAAACAAAAAGGTACATTAACAACATGAAAATTCACATATAAATGTATTTAACTTGCATAAAAATATAAATGCGTGCTTTAATGTGTGTGCAAAAAACATGTTACTCTATGCTTATAGGTTTTGAAACCCATAACAAACCATAACAAAGTCATAAAAGAACAGAGCCATAACAAAGTAATCTTTATATTCCTGTTTTATGAAATCTCTGTATTTGCAAAACCTAACTACCGTAAATCATAAAAAAACTGTTTAAAACGTAAGAACACTTAGAGCCCAAATAACACTTTGTTTTTCAAAGCCTCTACAAAAATACTCAACGCTTAACAATGATAACCACCTAAGTTTTTAAAACCTTTTTAGTATAAAAACGTTCATCCAGGTAGGCAACTGAAAATGCTCTTAGCCCTTTCTTAAAGTCATTGAGGACCCTATGGAAAGTGGCACATTTTTCATCCCAAAAGGCATTTCCATGAACTTGAATTATCTAAATATGGGGTCTAGGAGAATTTGTCAGTATCCTCTACTCTAGCTAGGTTAATGATTGTGGCCACCAGCTTATGGGCTTGGAGTAGGCATCAGAAGTAGTTTTCACAATCCTAGACATAATGAGCAGTGGGATCCCACTTCAGGGGTAGGGTTTGTCTAAATCTGGCCACACACTAAGCAATTACAGTTCCTTAAAAAAACAGTTAAAATGTGCTTCATGGATGGCCCTTTTGGCACTCTCCTACCCAGGCAAGATATAGATGCTGTTTTGGTATTTTGACAGCTGGTGGTACTGCCTGTTATAATACAGCAGTGGGTACTGTAGATGTTTCAATATTTGCTGTATAGTTTAGATGGAGGACTCAGTTAGGTGTTATACATTCAGTCTGCAGGCTACACACATTTTTTTTTTGTGTTTGGCCATCTTAATTTCTGAGTTGAGCTTAAAATTGTATGTAAACCCTACAGTTAACTTCTGTTTGGTATCTTTTAGTCTGTTAAATATACTTGTAGTGGCAATCACCTTAGGAGCCGTAGAATAGAATGCCAAAACTAAAAGAATAGTGCAGGTTCAATCAGCACAGTAAGTGACTCCCAAAGCCAGAGGCATGATGGTACTTGTAGTTTCGCAACAGCTGGAGGGCCAGAGGTTGAGCACCCATGGTGTAGAGCAAACTATAAAGAATTCAAACACATAATGTCAATAACACATTGAGCCCCCGTTCACATAGGGACGACGCTACTTCGCACCGCGACCTCGGAGCGGCCGCCACGGACTTCATAACATTGAAGTCTATGGCGGTCACCTCCTGGTCGCCCCAAAGAAGCTCCGGACCCTTTTTCTAAGTCGGAGCGACTTGTGTCGCTCCTATTAGAACGGGTCCGCAGCTTCCCTATGGGAGGCGACCTACGGCGACCTGTGAGGCGACCAGGTCGCCCTTACAGGTCGCCTTAGTGTGAACGGGGGCTTAAAGTATCTTCAGTCACCATTGTGTATAAAGTGCATGAGGTCCTCCAAATTCACAGTACATAAGCATCTTATGTGCCTCCACCCCATGTAACATATAGCAGTTCACCTCTAAATTTGACCTCTATATGAAATATAAGGTCAACTCAAACATTCCCCTCTGGGTGATCTCTGTACATTGCAAGGATTATAACAAACTTTGTTTCAGATTCCTACCTTTTGTTATTCGGAAGAAATCATTGTTTGTTCCTCTGTGCTGAGTGGGTCAAATGGTGGTTTCATAATTATCTATCAGCTGTGGCAGATGCAGGGCTCTAATGAGGAAAGCTGCTATCCCTTTAGACGTGTTCCTATTGGGAGTATCTCACCAAAAACAATATTTTTGTTGCAGGGGACGCCAGAATCTGACTTGTACTGTATCTTAGTGCAGACTTCTGGGAAAATTGGTGAGCCAATCACACAAGCAGGAAATTATGTTTTTGGGGTGTAGTCAGTACACATTCTGTGTACAGAACACCTCCAGGTAGCCATATTGCATTGCATTTTCAGAAAATTACAACAGCTGCAGATTGAAAAGGAAAGGGGAATTTTAATAACATTCAATCACAATATGATTTACATCGCAATTGTATACGCTATATTGTTTTTTCTTTATTGGATGATTTTTTTCCCCACGAAAGTGGAGTTACCCTTTAACCACTTTACCACCGGAGGATTTTGCTGTCTTCCGTCCAGGCCACTTTTTGCGATTCGGCGCTGTGCGACTTCAACTGACAATTGCGCGGTCGTGCGACGCCGTACCCAAACGAAATTTACGTCCTTTTTTTCCCACAAACAGAGCTTTCTTTTGGTGGTATTTGATCACCTGTGCGATTTTTACTTTTTGCGCTATAAACAAAAAAAGAGCGTTTATTTTGAAAAAATAACAATATTTTTAACATTTTTTTATATGAAATTCCCCCCAAAAAAGATGTAAAAACCAATTTTTTAAAAATTTTTTGGCCAATTTGTTTTCTGCTACCTATGTTTGGTAAAAAAAAATCGCAATAAGCGTATTTTGATTGGTTTGCGCAAAAGTTATTGCGTTTACTAACAAAGGGAAAGATTTCTGTCATTTTTGGTGTTTTTTTTTTAACGCGTAATGGCGGCGATCTGCGATTTTTTTGTGGGACTGCGACATTGCGGCGGACAGATCGGACCCTTGACTGACATTTTTGACACTTTTGGGGGTACCAGTGACATTACTGCAGTAATCAGTGCTATATATATGCACTGTTACTGTAAAAATGACACTGGCAGGGAAGGGGTTAATTTTATTGGAGAGGGAGGGGTTAATGTATGCCTGGTGCTTACTGACGTGTAGGGGGGGAGGTGACTGAGTGAGACAAGGACAGATCGGATGTCCAGCTATGCTGAACAGTCCGATCTGTCACTCCCTGTCACTATGGAGATCCGCCCGCTTGTGTTTACACAGGCGTGCGGATCTCCACACTAGATCCCCGGCGATCGGGGCAGAGCAGCGGCGATCGCCGCTGCTCCTCCCCTGGCCCGACTCCCGCTGTGAATGAAAACAGCGGGAGTAAGCCTCCGGCGGCGCGCAAGCGCCGCCCAGAAGGGGGAGTGTCTGACGACGTTAATACTACGTCGTCAGACGATAACGAACCACTTTGCCGCAGTAGTACTACCGTACTCAGACGGCAAGTGGTTAACCACTTAACGCAAACCGACGTAGGCCTACGTCAGCTAAATTTAAGTGGTTGTACTGGGGTGATGCCTTAAATCGTGAGGTGTCGCCACGATTGCCAGAGCGAGAGCAATAATTAAAAAAAAAGAGCTACTCTCTATCTCTAAAACTACATTTTTATTGACCGTAGTTTGTCGCCATTCTGCAGGTGTGCGCAATTTTAAACCGTAACATGTTGGGTATCTATTTACTCAATGTGACATCATGTTTTGCAATATACTTGGGGCTAACTTTACTGTTTCATTTTTTTTAAATGCAGTGAAATATAATTTTTCCCCAAAAATGGCGTTTGAAATACTGCTGTGCAAATACCGCGTGACAAAAAATATTGCAATGACCGCCATTTTATTCTCCAGAGTCTTTGCTAAAAATATATATATATATATATAATGTTTGGGGGTTCTAAGAAGTTTTCTAGCAAAAAATACTGATTTTAACTTGTGAACAACATGTGTCAAAAATGGGCTCGGTCCTTAAGTGGTTAATGATGCTAAGAAAGGGTTAAAAACACTTACAAGACAAGAGCACATAAAGTGCTATCAATAGCCCCCAACCCCCCAATATATGCACGTACAAACAGAAACGCATGCGTCAGGGCGCCTACATGTGAAAACGTAAATTGCGATACACATATTGCATATCACCACGCATGCTGGAGCGAAAGCAATAATTGTAGCACAAGACCTACATTGTAGCACTAAATGACTTACAGGGGGCCATTTCACAGGCGCATGCAAATTCAAGGTTTGAAATGTTGGGTATCTGTTTACTCGATGAAACCTTTACATATTTTACCAAAAATGTGGGTCTTTTTTTTGCGTTTGTTTGGAATTGAAGCTACCGCTATTTTATTCTCTAGTCTGCTTTCAGAAAGTATATAATGTTTGGTTGCTTTATGTAATCTTTAGGCCTAAAAGGATTTTTTAACCGCATAAGTACCGCTCCACATACATATAGTACATACATACAGTATACCTTTACATGATTTCTTCTTCCTGGTCTGGGGCACGTGTGGCACTGCAGACCCACTCCTGCTGTGATTGGACACAGTGGGAGCCAATCAGCAGGTCCGGGAACCTGGTGATCGTTCGGAGAGAGGCAGAATGGTGGTCTGTCTAAATAAACAAGGTCGCCATTCTGCTAGTAAGGAAGACAGAGATCTTGTGTTTCTGCTAAGCAAGAACATGGATCTCTGTCTTCCTACAGTGCAACCATCCCCCAAACAGTAAGAAAGCACTCCCAGTGAACACATTTAACCCTTTAATCGCCCCTGATGTTAGCCCCTTCCCTGCCAGTGTCATTAGTACAGTGACAGTGCATTTTTATAGCACTGATCACTGTACTGGTGTCACTGATCCCCAAAAAGTGTTACTTAGTGTCAAATTTGTCCGCCGCAATGTCGCAGTCCCATAAAAATCACTGATCACCACCATTACTAGTAAAAAAAATAAAATTATAAAAAAATAAATAAATAGTCCGTAAATCTATCCCATAGTTTGTAGATGCTAGAACTTTTGCGCAAACCAATCAATATACGCTTATTGGGATTTTGTTTAACAAAAACATGTAGCAGAATACATATTGGCCTAAATTGATGAAGAAATTTGATTTTTTACATTTCTTTATTGGATGTGTTTTAGCCCCGGTTCACACTTATGCAAGTGCGGGAAGGCTGCGAATCCGCAGCCTGTTCCCGCATCGCACACGCACCCCCGGCAGTTCACACTGCCATATGCGATACGCTGGGGGTGTCAATGTAATCTTAACGACGCCCCCAGTTTGATTGCATATCGCAGTGCGATCGTGCAGTTCGCACAGGATCGGATGGCACAAGTGTGAACCGCTGTGCGATCCGATCCTGATGCGGCTGCCAAAAAGGGTCCCTGTGCGTGTTTGGTGCGGCTGCGGTGCGAATTTAGCCATACAAACTGTATGGCTAAACTCGCACCGCACAGCCGATCGCATGTAATGTCGGAGCAGTGCGCTCCGACATTACATGCGAACCCCGCACACGCACAAGTGTGAACCGGGGCTTAAGCAAAAAGTAAAAAACTTAGTTTTTTTCAAAATTGTCGCTCTTTTTTTGTTTTGTAGCGCAAAACATAAAAACTGCAGAGGAGATCAAATACCACCAAAAGAAAGCTCTATTTGTGGGGAAGAAAGGACATCAATTTAATTTGGATACAGCGTTGCCTGACCATGGTAACCCAGTGCTGTATTGAAAAAAATTGGTTAGGAAGTGGGTAAAACCTCCTGGAGCTGAAGTGGTTAAGCATGTGTTAAAAAAAAAATGCAAAAACAACTCTGGCAGCGAAAGGATTAAAGAATATAAACAATATTATAACATTTAGTAAACATAAATATCCTACTCTCAGTATATAAAAAGCGAAAACAAAATCAAAGCAAAAAAGGGAATTGCTGCGCTCAGTTCACATTGGTGCTATGCGAGAAACCCTGCGAATCCACCGTGCGAATCCACAGTGTATATTTTTTGCATATTTTTAGCATTGATGTCACTGGTCCCCCCAAAATGTCAAAAATGTCAGTTAGGTGTCCAATCTGTCCACTGCATTGTCGCAGCCCTGCTAAAAATCCCTGATTGTCGCCATTACTAGTAAAAAAAAAAAGAAATATCGTATTTTCCGGCGTATAAGACGACCACCCTATTACATGATCTACCACTAATACTTATACTTAGGTTACCTTGGAGAGATAAGGCGTATAAGACGACCTCCCATTTTTGGGGGATTTTTTTGAGGTTCAAAAGTAGTCTTATACGCCAGAAAATACAGAAAATACAGTAAATAAAAATTACATAAATCTTTCCCCTAGTTTGTAGACGCAATAACTTTTACGCAAAAGAATTAAAATACACTTATTGTGATTTTTTTTATCAAAAATGTGTAGCAGAATACAAATTAGCCTAAAACGATGAAAAAATTTGATTTTTATATTTTTTTGAAATGTTTTTTATAGCAGTGTTTTTCTTTCTTATTGGTATTTTTGCTCTTTTTTCGTTTATAGCGCAAAAAATAAAAATTGCAGAGTTGATAAAATACCACCAAAAGAAAGCTCTATTTGTGGGAAAAAAGGACATCAATTTTATTTGAGTACAGCGTTGTACGACCACGCAATTGTCAGTGCAATTAACGCAATGCCAAATCACAAAAAATAAGGGGGAAAATCTTCCAGTGCAGAAGTGGTTAAAGAGGAAGTAAACCCTGCACAAAACAATGAGAAAAAAAACCTGTAGGACAAAGGCATAATGAGCTAGTATGCATCGCATACTAGCTCATTATGAAATACTTACCTTAGAACGAAGCCCCGGAAGTACCGCCCGCACAGCGACAGGACGGCCGACATGTTCGGCCGTCCTGCTTCGCGCCCTCCGGCCATCAGATTGGCATGCGCGCGGGAGCCGCCGTTCACGGCACTGGGCTCTGAAGGAATGGTACGGGTGGCCGCTCCTTCAGAGCGCATGCACTGATGACGTAATCAGCTACATTAAAAGTAAATATCTCCTAAACGGTGCAAGTTTAGGAGATATTTACAGTAACTATAGGTAAGCCTTATTAAAAGGCTTACCTATAGGTACAACTTCCAAGAGAGGGTTTACAACCTCTTTAAGGCCTCTCTCACACAAACGGTTGGATCATATCCGACTGTCAGTTTTTCAGGCGGAACTGATTTGATGCCCCATGCCCCATGCATCCCTATGGGGCAGCGGATGTCAGCGGAGACATCTCTGCTGACACCCGCTGCTATCCGACAACCGCTGCTATCCGATCCGATCCTGTCCGTCAAATCTGGACGGATGGAAACCCTATTTTCTATCCGTCTGGTGGATCGGATCGGATCAGATGAAAACGGACAGACCGGCCGTTCTCATCTGATCTCTCATAGAGGACAGCGGGGATCTGACAGCTCCATCTCCGCACACAGAGCAGAGAGGGAGCTGTCATCCGCCTCCTCAGTGGGGATCGGCGGATCGATTCCCCGCTGAGCAGAACGGACTCCGTCAGTGGAACAGACAGGTGTGAAAGGACCCTAAAGCCCCGTACACAGGCACCGATTGTTGGCCGACCGATTGGCCGTCTTTTGTCCAGTGTTGTTTTGTTGGTTGAAATGTGTTCTAGACTGCACACGAATTTTGTCGGCCAACAACAACCAACTGCAGAAGTGATGTCATGTTCTGGTCTACTTTCCGTGTGTTTTTTCTTCTCTGAGCATGCCCAGTCTTGCTCATCTGACTTTTGTCGGCCGAAATCTGTACTGACTGACGAACAATCGGCCGTTCTGGTGACGGCCAACAAAAATTTTAAAGCCTGCACACCAGATTTTGTTCGGCCGAAAATTCGCAGTTGGTTGTCGGAAGCATCATACTAACAAGCCGATAATCGGCCGATCGGGCAGCGGCCGAAAATTCACGGCCAACAATCGGTACGTGTGTACGGGCCTTTATAGAGAAAAAGATACAAGGAAGATACATTGTACAAAAGTACATTGTATCTTTTTTCTCCTAGTCAAATAAGAGCCCATTCACAATAGCGCGACTTGTCAGGTGACTTGTCAGCCTGACAAGTCGTGCTCGGTCGCGGTCCATTGAGTAGTACAGGACCGGTTCAAATAGGAGCGACACAAGTCGCTCCGACTTTAAAAAAAGGGTCCTGTACTACTTCGGGGCGACCTTGGAGCGACTTGCATAGACTTTCATTATGTGAAGTCTCTGCAAGTCGCGCCGAAGTCGCGGTGTACAGCGGTGCATGCCACTTCACAGGTCGCCCCCCCAAAGTCGTGTCGCGCTAGTCTGAATGGGCTCTAAAGGGCCTATGCACTCTGGGCTAAAACAAACCTCCAGTTCTCATTGCAGAAAAAAAACAAAAGAACGCTCATATAGCGCACGTTTATATATGTATTTAGGAGCATTTGGTGTTTCTGCCAGAAAACTCCTCTCATAAACGCAAAAGCATGGAACCAAAAAGAGGGAAAAAAAGTATTTGGAAAAAAAACAAAAAAAGATGTGTACAAGAAATGAAAATGAAGGAGAATATGGGAAGTGTGATAGAGTGCCTGAGGGACACTTTCAAGAGAGAATGTGGAGGGTTTTTTTTTTTTTTTTTTTTTTTTTAGAAAAACAGAAAATACATGTAATTTATTATTATATGTTTATCTAATAAAGTTCAATGACACATTGTCAGAGGAGAGACTGCCAGCCGCTACAGGGAGAGTGAGCTGAGGGGGCCATTGTCACTTTACCATGGGACCCCATGATTTATGGAGCTCTCTGCATACAGTTAGATAAAACAATGTAAGCAAAGGGAAGAATATTGGATAAGAAGTGTCGTGTATGCTAGAGGACGATGAGAACCCACCTCCTCCTTCTCCTCACACACGGTAGTAAGTTACATGAGCCCAGAGAGCTGTGTGTAGGAGCCGCTGTGCTGTACACGGCTCGCTGTGTGTGAGCGCTCCCCGCTCAGGAGAGGACACGAGAGCAGAGCAGGAAGATACATCCTCACTCACTAGTGGGAGCTGCAGAGGAAAGAGACAGACACGGAGACACAGCACGGGCTGGAGGACGGACAGAGGCTGGCTGGAGGTGCACGGCACCAAGCACAACTTGCTGCTTCTACAGGTAAGTCACACATGGATGGAATCTGTACAGCAGTGACGGGCACCTCAGTCCTAAAGGATAAGTCTGTGACCGGTGTAGCACCGGCACGTTAGTCTGTAGTGTGAGTAGGTAACCAGTACGTCAGCCCTATAATTCTGCGACCAGTACCTCTGTCCTAAAGTATAATTCTGTGACCAGTACCTCGGTCCTATAGTATAATTCTGTGACCAGTACCTCAGTCCTATAGTATAATTCTGTGACCAGTACCTCAGTCCTATAGCATAATTCTGTGACCAGTACCTCAGTCCTATAGTATAATTCTGTTACCAGTACCTCAGTCCTATAGTATTATTCTGTGACCAATACCTCAGTCCTATAGTATTATTCTGTGACCAATACCTCAGTCCTATAGTATTATTCTGTGACCAGTACCTCGGTCCTATAATATAATTCTGTGACCAGTACCTCAGTCCTATAGTATTATTCTGTGACCAGTACTTCAGTCCTATAGTATAATTCTGTGACCAGTACCTCAGTCCTATAGTATAATTCTGTGACCAGTACCTCAGTCCTATAGTATTATTCTGTGACCAGTACCTCAGTCCTATAGTATAATTCTGTGACCAGTACCTCAGTCCTATAGTATAATTCTGTGACCAGTACCTCAGTCCTATAGTATAATTCTGTGACCAGTACCTCAGTCCTATAGTATTATTCTGTGACCAGTACCTCAGTCCTATGGTATTATTCTGTGACCAGTACCTCAGTCCTATAGTATAATTCTGTGACCAGTACCTCAGTCCTATAGTATTATTCTGTGACCAGTACCTCAGTCCTATGGTATTATTCTGTGACCAGTACCTCAGTCCTATAGTATAATTCTGTGACCAGTACCTCAGTCCTATAGTATAATTCTGTGACCAGTACCTCAGTCCTATAGTATAATTCTGTGACCAGTACCTCAGTCCTATAGTATAATTCTGTGACCAGTACCTCAGTCCTATGGTATTATTCTGTGACCAGTACCTCAGTCCTATAGTATAATTCTGTGACCAGTACCTCAGTCCTATAGTATTATTCTGTGACCCATTACCTCAGTCCTATAGTATTATTCTGTGACCAGTACCTCAGTCCTATAGTATAATTCTGTTACCAGTACCTCAGTCCTATAGTATAATTCTGTGACCAGTACCTCAGTCCTATAGTATTATTCTGTGACCAATATCTCAGTCCTATAGTATTATTCTGTGACCAATACCTCAGTCCTATAGTATTATTCTGTGACCAGTACCTCAGTCCTATAGTATAATTCTGTGACCAGTACCTCAGTCCTATAGTATTATTCTGTGACCAATACCTCAGTCCTATAGTATTATTCTGTGACCAATACCTCAGTCCTATAGTATAATTCTGTGACCAGTACCTCAGTCCTATAGTATAATTCTGTGACCAGTACCTCAGTCCTATAGTATTATTCTGTGACCAGTACCTCAGTCCTATAGTATAATTCTGTGACCAGTGCCTCAGTCCTATAGTATAATTCTGTGACCAGTACCTCAGTTCTATAGTATAATTCTGTGACCAGTACCTCAGTCCTATAGTATAATTCTGTGACCAGTGCCTCAGTCCTATAGTATTATTCTGTGACCAGTACCTCAGTCCTATAGTATAATTCTGTGACCAGTACCTCAGTCCTATAGTATAATTCTGTGACCAGTACCTCAGTCCTATAGTATAATTCTGTGACCAGTACCTCAGTCCTATAGTATTATTCTGTGACCAGTACCTCAGTCCTATGGTATTATTCTGTGACCAGTACCTCAGTCCTATAGTATAATTCTGTGACCAGTACCTCAGTCCTATAGCATAATTCTGTGACCAGTACCTCAGTCCTATAGTATAATTCTGTGACCAGTACCTCAGTCCTATAGTATTATTCTGTGACCAATACCTCAGTCCTATAGTATTATTCTGTGACCAATACCTCAGTCCTATAGTATTATTCTGTGACCAGTACCTCGGTCCTATAGTATAATTCTGTGACCAGTACCTCAGTCCTATAGTATTATTCTGTGACCAGTACTTCAGTCCTATAGTATAATTCTGTGACCAGTACCTCAGTCCTATAGTATAATTCTGTGACCAGTACCTCTTTCCTAAAGTATTATTCTGTGACCAGTACCTCAGTCCTATAGTATAATTCTGTGACCAGTACCTCAGTCCTATAGTATTATTCTGTGACCAGTACCTCAGTCCTATAGTATAATTCTGTGACCAGTACCTCAGTCCTATATTATTTTTGTGTGACCAGTACCTCAGTCCTATAGTATAATTCTGTGACCAGTACCTCAGTCCTTGTTGCATACTGTTTAGTGTGTAATTTGTATATAGGTATATATATATATATATATATATATTATGTAACCCATTCAATAAATGTGTATTGCTGATTGAACTACCTCTTTTGTGTAAAGAGCTCTCTTTATCTAGATGTGTATAGGTGCATGCTACGAAAATAATTGGGGTGTATGCACAGGTACACAGAACAAAAGGCAACAGTCCTATAGTATTATTCTGTGACCAATACCTCAGTCCTATAGTATAATTCTGTGACCAGTACCTCAGTACTATAGTATTATTCTGTGACCAGCACCTCAGTCCTATAGTAGAATTCTGTGACCAGTACCTCAGTCCTATAGTATTATTCTGTGACCAATACCTCAGTCCTATAGTATAATTCTGTTACCAATACCTCAGTCCTATAGTATTATTCTGTGACCAGTACCTCTTTCCTAAAGTATTATTCTGTGACCAGTACCTCAGTCCTATAGTATAATTCTGTGACCAGTACCTCTTTCCTAAAGTATTATTCTGTGACCAGTACCTCAGTCCTATAGTATAATTCTGTGACCAGTACCTCTTTCCTAAAGTATTATTCTGTGACCAGTACCTCAGTCCTATAGTATAATTCTGTGACCAGTACCTCTTTCCTAAAGTATTATTCTGTGACCAGTACCTCAGTCCTATAGTATAATTCTGTGACCAGTACCTCAGTCCTATAGTATTATTCTGTGACCAGTACCTCAGTCCTATAGTATATTTCTGTGACCAGTACCTCTTTCCTAAAGTATTATTCTGTGACCAGTACCTCTTTCCTAAAGTATTATTCTGTGACCAGTACCTCTGTCCTAAAGTATTATTCTGCGACCAGTACCTCAGTCCTAAAGTATTATTCTGTGACCAGTACCTCAGTCCTAAAGTATTATTCTGTGACCAGTACCTCAGTCCTATAGTATAATTCTGTGACCAGTACCTCAGTCCTATAGTAGAATTCTGTGACCAATACCTCAGTCCTATAGTATAATTCTGTGACCAGTACCTCAGTCCTATAGTATTATTCTGTGACCAGTACCTCAGTCCTATAGTATATTTCTGTGACCAGTACCTCAGTCCTATAGTATAATTCTGTGACCAGTACCTCAGTCCTATAGTATTATTCTGTGACCAGTACCTCAGTCCTATAGTATAATTCTGTGACCAGTACCTCAGTCCTTGTTGCATACTGTTTAGTGTGTAATTTGTATATAGGTATATATATATATATATATTATGTAACCCATTCAATAAATGTTTATTGCTGATTGAACTACCTCTTTTGTGTAAAGAGCTCTCTTTATCTAGATGTGTATAGGTGCATGCTACGAAAATAATTGGGGTGTATGCACAGGTACACAGAACAAAAGGCAACAGTCCTATAGTATTATTCTGTGACCAATACCTCAGTCCTATAGTATAATTCTGTGACCAGTACCTCAGTCCTATAGTATTATTCTGTGACCAATACCTCAGTCCTATAGTAGAATTCTGCGACCAGTACCTCAGTCCTATAGTATTATTCTGTGACCAATACCTCAGTCCTATAGTATAATTCTGTGACCAGTGCCTCCGTCCTATAGTATTATTCTGTGACCAGCACCTCAGTCCTATAGTAGAATTCTGTGACCAGTACCTCAGTCCTATAGTATTATTCTGTGACCAGTACCTCAGTCCTATAGTATTATTCTGTGGCCAGTACCTCAGTCCTATAGTATTATTCTGTGACCAGTATCTCAGTCCTATAGTATTATTCTGTGACCAGTACCTCATTCCTATAGTATTATTCTGTGACCAGTACCTCATTCCTATAGTATTATTCTGTGACCAGTATCTCAGTCCTATAGTGTAATTTTGTGACCAGTATCTCAGTCCTATAGTATAATTCTGTGACCAGCACCTCAGTCCTATAGTATAATTCTGTGGCCAGTACCTCAGTCCTATAGTATTATTCTGTTACCAGTACCTCAGTATTATAATATTAGTCTTTAACCAGTATCTCAGTTTTGTACTATTAGTCTGTGACTAGTACCTGAGTCTTGCAGTATTATTCTGTTCCAGTACCTTAGCTCTATAATATTAGTCTTTGACAAGTACCTCAGACTTGTTGTACTATTCTGTGACCAGTACCTCTGTCCTATAGTATGCATCTGAAACCAGGACCTCTGTCCTATAGTATGCATCTGAGACCAGTACTTCAGTCCTATTGTATGAATCTGAGACCAGTACCTCAGTCCTACAGTGTGAATCTGAGACCAGCACCTCAGTCCTACAGTATTAATCTGAAACCAGTACCGCAGTCCTACAGTATGCATCTGAGACCAGTACCTCATTCCTATTGTATGAATCTGAGACCAGTCCTATTGTATGAATCTGAGACCAGTATCTCAGTCCTATTGTATGAATCTAAGACCAGTATCTCAGTCCTATTGTATGAATCTAAGACCAGTATCTCAGTCATATTGTATGAATCTAAGACCAGTATCTCAGTCATATTGTATGAATCCTAGACCAGTACCTCAGTCCTATTGTATGAATCTGAAACCAGTATCTCAGTCCTACAGTATGAATCTGAAACCAGTACCGCAGTCCTATAGTATAAATCTGAGACCAGTACCTCAGTCCTCTAGGACAAATGTGTGACCAGCACAGCTGCCCCATTGCATCGGTCTGACCAGCACAATAGCCTGTGGCTCTATAGGATGAGTCTGGACCAGCGCAATAACCTGTGGCCCTATAGGATGAGTCTGTTACCAGCGCAATAGCCTGTGGCCCTATAGCATGTTTCTGTTACTAGAAGTGTTAATTTTGGCATCAAATTTCGATTTAATTTTAGTTATAGTCTTTTGACTAATATGCCATTTTAGTTTTAGTCGTATTTTAGTCATCTGAATTGTTTTAGTTTTAGTCATATTTTAGTCGACTAAAATCTCCAGTACATTTTAGTCGACTAAAATCTCATACATTTTAGTCAACTACTAGGTTAATTGAAATGCATTATTTAAACATTTCTCCAGCATTTCCAAATGAATTGTATACTCCTGGAGTAAAAATCAAATAATATGTTATTATAAGGTTTGAACACGCACTACAGACAAAGATTAAGGGTCCATTCACACTAGCGCGACTTGTCAGGCGACTTGGTCGCCTGAAAAGTCGCGGTGGGTCGCTCGCCATTGAATAGTGCAGGACCCGTTCTAATAGTCGCTCCGACTTAGAAAAAGGGTCCTGTACTACTTTGGGGCGACCTGGAGGCGACTTGCTTTGACTTCAATTATATGAAGTCTGTGCAAGTCGCGCCGAGGTCGCGGTGCACAGGTCGCCCCACCATGTCGTGTCGCCCCAGTCTGAATGGGGTCGTAGCCATTCTGATATATAACCTCTTTGTTTATGAAACTTGGTTTTATTTATAAACATAAATATTGCTTTTTGACAAACCGAAGTGCAACTTTAAGCGCCCATTCAGACTGGCGCGACACGACTTGCTGGGGCGACCTGTGAAACCTCGGCACGACTTGCAGGGACTTCATATAATTGAAGTCAATGCAAGTCGCCTCCAGGTCGCCCCAAAGTAGTACAGGACACTTTTTCTAAGTCGGAGAGACTTGTGTCACTCCTATTAGAACGGGTCCTGTACTATTCAATGGCGAGTGACCGACCGCGACTTGTCAGGCGACCAAGTCGCCTGACAAGTCGCGCTAGTGTGAATGGACCCTTAAATACAAAAAAAAAACAAAAAAAACTGTAAACTGTAATGTCATTGCACATATTACCTGAATATATGACCAACATTAAAAATTTGGGAAAAATATAAGAAAAGCCTTTTTCTTAACCACTTAAGACCCGGAAGATTTTACCCCCATTCCGACCAGGGGGTATTTTGCGATTCGGCACTGCGTGACTTTAACGAACAATTGCGCGGGGTGCGACGCTGTACCTAAACAAATTTGGCGTCCTTTTTTTCCCACAAACAGAGCTTTCTTTTGGTGGTATTTGATCACCCGTGCGATTTTTTGATCACGCGCTATAAACAAAAAAAGAGCGTCAATTTTGCAAAAATAGCAATATTTTTCACATTTTTTTATATGAAATTTCCCCCAAAAAAATGTAAAAATCTAAATTTTTTAACATTTTTGGCCAATTTGTTTTATGCTACCTATGTTTGGTAAAAAAAATCGCAAAAAGCATATTTTGATTGGTTTCCGCAAAAGTTATCGCGTTTACTAACAAAGGGAAAGATTTTTGTCATTTTTGTTGTTTTTTTTTAACGCGTAATGGCGGCGATCTGCGATTTATTTTGCGGTACTGCGACATTGCAGCGGACAGATCGGACCCTTGACTGACATTTGTGACACTTTTGGGGTTACCAGTGACATTTCTACAGTAATCAGTGCTATATATATGCACTGTTACTGTAAAAATACACTGGTAGTGAAGGGGTTAACTTTATTTGGGAGGGAGGGGCTGTGTGTATCCCTAGGGGCGTGCTTTCTACTGTGATTGGCTGTGGCTTGAGCTGTAAGGACACTGATCAACGGATCTACATACTAGATCCGTGTGATCAGTGTCTTTACAGCGAGGAGAATGACAGGTGGCTTGTTTACACAAGCTGCCTGACATTCTCCCTCTCCCCCGCCGATCGCCGAGTGACCGGCGGACATCGGGTCCGCTGGTCACACGCGCGGGGGGGTCCGTGACCACGCGGGAGCGGGAGCGCGCCTCCGGCGGCGCGCGCTCGCTCCCTAGACCCTCACAAGCTAGTGACGTAGCCCTACGTCACTTTGCCTGTGAGGGGCTGACTGCCGACGTAGATCGGCGTTAGGCAGTCGGCAAGTGGTTAATTTTTTAGTTTTCAGCAGTTTAGTAGATGCCCCTTACTTATGCGGTGGTGCAATCCATGTTTAAACTTTAATGTGCTATTATTACAGGCGTTGGATGGAATTGTGTTGCCGATTTAGAAATGGCCAGCAGAGGAGTGTTAATTTTGATGATGTAAATTTTCAATTTAGTTTTAGTTATAGGCTTATGACTAAAATGCCATTTTAGTTTTAGTCGTATTTTAGTCTTATGACTAAAATGCCATTTTAGTTTTAGTTGTATTTTAGTCATCTGAATTGTTTTAGTTTTAGTCGTATTTTAGTCGACTAAAATTGTGTTAATTTAGTCGACGAAAACATTTTAGTAGATGAAATTAACACTGGTTACCAGTCCAGCAGCCCCATTTGAGAGCCATACATCCTGCGGGCAGAAATGGCACATAGTAGCAGAGAATAGCTCTGCGCTTTAGGTTAGAAGACTTACTGTATGCAGATAATATTTCTCATAGAACGAGTGTGAGCTAGTGTGTCATATTGAGAGGTGTTATGCACATGCTGGAGCAGATTGCCTTTCATGAAGTTTGACTGAGGATTTTTGCTGGGGTTGTAATGTGGTTAATGCTGATGTGTGGTACCATTTCATGTTGAGTACAATATGGTGTGCACATGCTTCCATTAGCAGATGGTTATTGGTTCCCAGGCTCTGTGTCATTGAAAAAGCAATTGTGTTTGTGTTATGCCAGAACACTTTGACCAAAACACACGTCATGTGGACAGGTCCTTTGGCACATGGGTATGCTTCCATACTCCAGTGCTCTAACAGGATATGCCATCCTGTTGTACTGCTATGATTTACTGTCATTACTCTTGTATCAGGCACCTTCTTTATACAGCACGTCAGACTTAGAAAAAAAGTTCATTGATTAGAACTCTGCAGGGAGATTGTAGTACACGCATTTATAAGCTAGATCAGGGGACTCCTGTGCGCAACCATGTTGATGGAAAGAATAACATATTATATATCAGTTTATTTATGAGATTTAAATTTATTGCACTAGATTTAACCCTTTTGCTGCCAGAGCCATTTTTCATTTTTATTTGGGGTTTTTTCTTTTAGGCTCTAAAGTGTTACTAATCCCAATACAGTAAAATCAGTCTATATATGCAGTAAAGCATGCTTGATATACTTACTGTAAAATTTACAGGGTTAATCCTCTGCATTGTGTAAAATGGCTGATCTTGTCTTCTCTGATCCTTCCCTTCTTACACAGTCCCCAATCCATCTCCTGATAGAACAGAGCCCTAGGAGGCACTCTGCACATGTTTTTTTTTTTTTCGGGGGGGGGGGGGGGGGTGTGCATGTGATCAGCACAGGGCCAGGCAGCACTGCCCAGACAGAGGGTCAGGAGTCACGCAGCGTCATAGGACAGTCAGAGTAGAATGAAATCTCCTCCTACGATTTTTAACTAGTGCTCAGCCAGACACTAATAGAAGTCACAAGACTGCTATATACTGCTGATGACAAAAAGTATTTTGCAAATTAATATTTAGTAAAATGATTGCATGTCCATGTTCTGTGTACTGTGTGAGACCAGATTAAGAAAAAGCAGGGTCCTGGGTTTAGTAACACTTTAAGATGAGTTAAAATTCCCAAATATTTTACATTTTCTGAAAGCAGAGATCCTGCTGAATACAATTTTAGTAGCTTTTTATGTTACATGTAACGCAATAGTTTATCAAGCACAAAATTTCAGTAAAAATTACCTTTAATTTTTGGGTAAACAAATGTAATGCATTACTCAGTTTATGTTAAACTATCAAAGATGAGGTAAATAGATACCAAACATGTCAAGCCTTATAATTGAGCATGCCCATTATGTCGGTACCCTAAATTTTCTATAAGCAACGCTTTTAAATCCGCTACAGGTCATCAGTTTACAATTTACCACATATATAGGCTCTACAATTATTGCTCTCACTCCAAAGTGTGGGGCATAATGTAAGGCACCTGATATGCGTACTTAAGTTTGTATGTGTACGTACATGAGGACAGGATGTGTTCAAAGTGTTTTTTTTTTTTGGGGGGGGGTTTAGGTGTTTGGATGTAGATAAAAGTATAACTATAGCATACCTGTCAACTGTCCCGTTTTTGCCGGGACAGTCCCGGCGAATATAAGCCTGTCCCGGGTAATTTACATTGTCCCGGCCCGTTAATCGGGCTGCCCATAAATTGCCCGTTACAGGCAGCTGGTTCTCGTAAAAAAAAAATGATTGCAGGCTGACATCATAACTGCGCATGCCGACTCGTTCTCGGCAGCGCCTCGCTGGGGCCACCACAGCAGAGCAGAGAAGGACTCGGAGGCTGCCAAGGCACAGCATGGGACTTCAGGAGAAGAGCAGGAAATCCCCCAGCTGTAAGGTATTTCCCATTGTTTACACCTTCCCTGAAATAAAGTACCATGTTCCCAATGTTTCTGATTGGGATAAAAAACATCTGCAATTTAATGTGTTCTATACTTCTCTCCACACAGGAATCCTCAATATTCCGAAAACAATTCTGTTTTTTAAAGAAACAAATGCCAAAGTCCTTTCATAAATGTTTTAAGTATTGTATAACGTTATAGGCTTCTTTACCATATTCTTTATATTGTCACATTTGGAGTTTTTCTTCTTATTTCTACAGACTCTGTCAGCAAGAGAGCCAAACAAACAAAAGTTTACACAAGTAACATAATTATATAGTATATAGTATAATTAGGTTTTATCGTACTTATTTACACCTTGCACTTTATTTATATTTACATATTACATTTTTTGTATGGTCACACCTGAGAACTTTTGACACTTTAGAATTGCAAGAAATTGTGATGAGAATTTTAAACTTGAGCCCCGGTTCACATTTGTGCGAGTGCCGGGTTCGCATGTAATGTCGGAGCGCACTGCTCCTTCATTACATGCGATCGGCTGTGCGGTGCGAGTTTAGCCATACAGTTTGTATGGCTAAATTCGCACCGCAGCCGCAGCAAACACGCACAGGGACCCTTTTTTTGAGCCGCATCAGGATCGGATCGCACAGTGGTTCACACTTGTGCGATCCGATCCTGTGCGAACTGCACGATCGCACTGCGATATGCGATCAAACTGGGGGTGTCGTTAAGATTACATTGACACCGCCAGCGTATCGCATATGGCAGTGTGAACTGCCTGGGGTGCGTGTGCGATGCGGGAACAGGCTGCGGATTCGCAGCCTTCCCGCACTCGCATAAGTGTGAACCGTCTCTTAGGCAGAAGAAGTGCAGCTGAATGGGAGAATTATTTCAACTCTGCTACTTTGCTCTTAAGTTTGAAATTCCCTTTTCAATTTCCTGTAATTCTCTTTTTATTGAGTAGACTCTATAATCTGATGATAAGTAGGCGGAGATTAATTATGCAGAGTGGGTGGAGCTTCATGGAAGTGGGTGTGGTAAGTAAATGAAAGCTGTGCTGCAAAGTGTCTCTGGAATTGTTTTTAAAAGGTTGGTAACTATGCTATAGACAAAACTTTTTTTTACATTTTAGATAGAGTAAGGGGGGGGGGGGTTATAGCCCCTGTCAGATTTGTTTTCACCATCTGTGTCCTATTGGGGAGATTTCCCAGTTAAAAGCCAAACAGGAAGTGAGAGGAAATCCATGCAAATTAAGAGAATTCCCTGGGGACCCCCAGGTCGCTAGAACCAGTGTCCTCATTGGAAAATGTCCTCCCTATTACTTTTCTAGGGACAACCCAAAATTTGGGATTTTCCTTTACTTTCACTTTCAATGATAATAGTAAACAAGACAAATAAGGGGGTGAATCTCCCTAACGGGGGGACAGACAGCAGTTACAGCTGTCATGTGTTCTAATCCCTCTCCCCTCCATCTGAAACAAAACAAAAAGTCTAGCCTTGAGTTATACTTTAAGTTTTTTGCACATTTTTTTTACTTCATTTTATCACATAGAGGACCAAAAGTCTCCTATGTGATAGCATTTTGTTTAGGCAAGTTCTCTCTAACCACTTGACCTCCTGTAGATTTACCCCCTTTCATGACTAGGCCACTTTTTTATGATACAGCACTGCGTTACTTTAACTGATAATCACAGCAGAAGCGGCGCGCCAGAGCCTCCTGCAGGTGGAAGTGCTGGATTACATATATATATATACATGATCTGGCGCACAGCTGCCACCCTGTAGCAGTAAAACTGCTATATGGGGGTCAGCAAGTGGTTAGTTAAATACAAATGACATACATAGGTGGCAGCAAAAGGGTAAAAGTAGAAAAGGAAACTTTTTTATTATTAGTTTAAATAGAATAAAGAAAGGGTATATATCCTGGCACCTTTTTGCCATCTGAATTATATTGAGGAGATTTGACTTCACTTCCTGTCAAAACAGAAAGTGAGAGGAAATCCCTCCCAAAATAAGGCAAAGTCCTAACTGTCACCAGAACTAGTGTCTCCATTGGAAGATTTCCCCTCTATTCCTGTTCTGCTGTCAACCCAAAATTTGGAATTTTATTTCATTTTTGGTAACAAAAGTGTGAATCTCAGTTATAGGGACACAGGCAGCAATAAAATCCTGACAGGCGTTCTAATCCTTCTTGACTTTTTCCACAAAAAAGCTGTGAAAGAGCTCAGCTTCTAACTGGCGGTGCACTGAAATGAAAATTTCTCCTCTCACCTTCCAGGGCGGCAACACATTAGAGATGAGAGGCTCCACCATACAGGAAACACAATCAGTTCACAGTTGTTAAAAGGCCACCCTTCCCCTTGTCCCCCAGTATTGATTGTGTTTCTCCTACAGTGCTCTAACATTTGTTTTTTTTCTCTTACCTGAAGACTCTGTGTTGGATGGTCCCACTGTGAGGCAGGTTCAGCAAACGCTGGTGAGGGCAGCACTCTTCCTGCACGCCTTCTATAGACTTCTCACAGATCGCCCCAGGATACAAGCAGTCGGTCACAAATTGGTGGTCCCTTCAAAGCCTATTGGCCTGCTCTTCAGCAGAGTCTCCTCCGGTCCTCCCCTGCATTCAGCCAGACGCTGAAAGGTTCGGCTGCAGGACAAAGCGGCGGCTTAGGAGGACACAACGTGCTCCAAGCCTCGCTTTGAAACCGGAATTTCCGGTTTGTGCAGGAAAGGCGGAGCATGTGCAGTACGACCTGGAAGAGGGAATCAAGTGCAAAGGAGACACCGGACCCGCATGGCGGCGGCAAGGAAGACTCTCCAGCTGAAGAGAGCCAGAAAGCTGCCAAAGGTATAAAGCCCACCGCAACCCACCTCATGGAGAAGGAGGAGGGAAAGATGGCGTAGGTGGCTGCAGGCAAGAGCAGATCGGGGCCTGTTAAGTGCTGTTTCCTTATTGTGGGGTAATGCGGGTGTCAGGCTTAGTCCCTGGTAGTTCCCATGCTCTCCCCATCGGGAGACCTGTGGCCAAGTATTGTGGGGCAAGAAGAGTTATCTTGTATTTGTCCCCTCTTTTTTTGCAGAATCCCCAGGTGGAACCCAGGAGGCCTCTGATAAACCACCCCCTGTATCCGCTAGCACTAGCTCCTCTAAGAAGTGTGATAATTGCGGGGAGAGACTGCCCAGATCTCACACCAAGCCCTTTTGTTATAGGTATATTAACAAACTGGTTGGTAAGGAGGCCTCGGGGTTGATGAAAGATTTCCTTAAGTCTGTGCAGGAGGAAATGCTAGCCACTATCCAGTTCTTTCGCACCTCTGTAGCTTCCCCCCAGGTAACAGAGCCGGGTGAGCTAACCCCTAAAGAGGGCCCTTCTTCTCAGGAGAGTTTACTTTCCAAGGCAGGCCCATCTGCTTTCCTGCCTGGTTCGCAGGGTCTCCCCCTGCTCAAGCAAGGGAAGACCTAGGGAAAGCAGAAAGTCAAGCTAAGTCTCAGCTTAGCTCTGGGGAGGAGGTTGATGTGGACTCAGATAACGAGGCAGAGGAGACCAAATTGAACAGAAATCAGTTTGGTCTGGAAAATCTGGAGGGACACCTTCAAGCTGTTTATGCTACAGGAGAAATCCCAGAACTCCCCCAAGGAGACCTCAGCACAGGATAAGATGTATAAAGGACTGGTTAAAAACCAATCCAAAGTATTTCCTGTTCACCAATCCTTGAAAGATTTAATTCTTCAAGAATGGGAGTTTCCTGAAAGAGGTTTGGTTAGACAAAAGACATGGAAAAAGAGATTCCCCTTTGAGGATGAAGAGGTGCAAAAATTCCTAAAGAGTCCAAAATTGGACACCTCCCTGTCTCAAGTGACTAAGAGGTCTGACCTCTATTTTGAGGACACAGGGAATATCAGAGATGCCATGGACCGTAAGTAAGAATCTCTGTTAACCACTTAAGCCCCGGAGGATTTGGCTGCTCAAAGACCAGGGCCTATTTTGTGATTCGGCACTGCGTGATTTTAACAGACAATTGTGCGGTCGTGCGACGCTGTACCCAAATGAAATTGACATCCTTTTTTTCCCCACAAACAGAGCTTTCTTTTGAATAGATAAAAGATGTGGTAGAGAAAAAATACTCCCGAAATAATTCACACTACTAGAAGTCATTCTATGGTACCTAGCAACTAATATATAGCCGGGAACCCTAAGCAACTAAAAATCTATAAACAAAGAGAAGATGGAGGCGGTATAGATCACCTCAAAAAGGCTGCATAAATATGGCTCACATTGGTACCGTGCAAAAATTAATTTTATTAATGGTGATGAAATCAACAAATAGGATAAAATTCCATGGAGAAACCACCATGATTGCAGTACAGAATCGACCTTGAAAACCCAAATTGGGTGGACAAAGATGACAAGATGGTATACACATACTGTGGTCCCCTCCTGGCCCCCAACCTAGCCCCCTGAGTCAGCACTGGTCCCTAATGTGGGGAGTGATCTGTCACTACGTGACTGAGTTCAATACTACCCACTTAAAGAATATGTGCTGGGCATGCCGACCTGTGGTCACAGTTGGTCAACAAAATACCCCAGAATGTGCAGCAATCCGCTGCGTGACGTATCTGCAGGATAATCACAACCTACAAGTTCCTGATGGTTAACTTGATTGGAGTACAGATACTCAACTGAGGAATAGTTGACCATATGATCATAACTTTATCTCCTGACAAAAATCACAATCCATAGCCATAACCCTGAAATTGGGAGTATAGGAGTATGGGGTCAGTTCACCGTGAGATTGGGTTTTTCAGCTTACAAATGAGCCTAATGAAGGGATACGGCTGTCAAGGGGTATGTCTGTAATGGTCCAGACTGTGTTGCTCTCCGGTATATTGGGCAGGTGGCTATGTAAAGAAAATCACAAGTAGGTAATAGTGGTGAAAAGTGCTACCAAAGTATGTGGTTTGGATTTATTGAATGCCTATTGCAACAGGACAGTCCAGCTCAGAGACATTCAGATTGGCCAAAAGTCCATTTGCACTTGGCTGCAACTAAGGAACAACTTCCAGGTATGATGGCTGAGTGCCGGCTATAGATCGCTAATGGGTATTTCACATAGACATCAAACGGAACTGTCTTACCGGATATCTTCAGTGCCCTTGCTGATCAGCCAACCTGCTCAACATCGTTGTACTTATATCTCTTGATGGTTCAGACAGGTTGCAGGCAGTGTCCACAAAGAAAGAGATCTCTTTCACCACTGTACTTCAAGTCACTTGTTTCAGGAACGGCTCCTTTCTCGTTAGATATCGCACAGTTCCTGTCTGAAGCCACGCCACATTGCCCTCCGTGACCCGGAAGTCAGCCTTCATAAGGATCCCATTGGCCTCGACGCCGCTAGCTGCGGTATTGGCTGTGTCCTCAGTGCCGTGTATGGGCGAAGGGTAGGGGGCGGGACGTCAAGTGTGTGACGTCAACGCGTTTCGCGTGCGTAACGCACGCTTCCTCAGGACGTCATGACGCTATCCGGACATTGCTTATATACCCGTGCCATTATGCAAATAAGGCTACAGATTGCAAACACCGGTAAGCTTCATATTCAGAGCCATCTAGTGGTACATTTAAAGTATCGCGGTTCATGTTTAAATAGCAGATAAATGTCATGAGGTGACGAACACTTTTTCTTTCAGGGAAAAAAAGGGGCTACACAATAGCCAATAAAAAATATATAAACAGACATTAACATACAATTTAAAATACATATACATATGGACATCTATTTATTTGACTTATTTTGGGAAATTAATAATTCATGGATAACACATTTGACAGAGATCATCGGGCAAGAAAACTCCTCCCAGAAAAGATATTTTCCATTTAATCGGGAGAGAATTTTTCCTCAGAGGATCAATCAGTGGAAACTTTATGGAATAGATAATATAAACAGGACCAATCAAATCCAGAGATGCCAATTATTTTATTTATCATACAGATACCATCATATTAGTTACCAAGGTTAATAGTGTGAAAGGCCAAATTGTTCCATTGAAATGGTTCCAACAAATCAGATACTGTATAAATGATTATTCCAGAAAGGTCTACTCATACCAATTTAATGTTCTATTACCCCCATTTTAATTGTTATGTATTTTAAGCTGCCAGGCACCTAGTAATTATTTATTATTTATTATTATTTCGTATTGTTGTACTTATTCTTGATGTCAGCCTTGAAACCAGGTACCAAATTATAGGTATTAAAGCAGAAATTAGGTATAAATGGAAGTCCTAGAGCTGTGGGGGGGGAGGGGGGGGAGAGAGAGAGAGAGGTGAAAAAAAGTCAGTTTTCATATTATTTATATTTTACTTTTACGGGTCCAGGAAGACATTTAAACTCATTTCTGTGTTGAGACCATTGGGAGTCAAAGTGCTGAGCCTAAAAATCCACGCTTTTTCCTCACGTAGAAGCACCCTATCGAAGTCCCCCCTCCAAGATGATATATTTAAGGCCCAAAAGCCTTTTACTTTCAAGCCCCTTGGGCTGCTGTTATGTTTTTCCGCGAAATGTTTCGCTAGGGGGGGTTTCCTCTTTAAGGTGTATACTCGTGAGGTGTTCTCCTATCCTTACCCTCAATTGTCTTTTTGTTTTGCCCACGTATATTTTCTCACAGGGGCAAATAATCTGATACAGTAAACGTGAGGTGCTACTGTTGATAAAGTTGAGTTTTACAGAAGCTCAGTCGTTCCCCGGGCCTCAGCCTCCTCCTGATTGTGCCATGGTGGCCAAGGAGGGCGTGGTTTGAAAACCTGAAGGTTTTATCGGTGGTGCCTCCTTGGAAGCTTCCGAACCTCCCAGACCTGCTGTTGCAGGGACTAGTTTGGCACCCTAGGCCAGAGTTCTTCCAGTTGATGGCCTGGTTAGTGAGCGCCAGATCCTTAGATTAAAGGGCTGTTCAGACTGAGTGATAGACAAACACCTTCTGAGAAGGAAACCAATAACGAGGAAAATATACTTAAACGTTTGGAAAACACTTTGTACCTGGCATAGGCAGAAGCAAATTTCTTCCGCCTCTGTCCCCATAATCTTGGATTTCCTACAAGATGGGGTAGAAAAGATTGTGGTGGTTAACACCCTTCAGGTAAAAATAGCAGCTCTCTCAGTTTTTCTGGATGTGAGACTTGCAAAAGAACCTTTAGTTAAAAGATTTTGACTGCCAGGGATAGAGCTACCCCTTTCACTAGAGACAGGTTCCCTCCTTGGGAACCCGGCTAGGGTTCTAGAGATGTTATCTAGAAACCCTTTTGAACCTATAGAAGAGGTTCTCTTTAAGTTTTTGTCCCTAAAACTAGCTCTTAGCTGTCACAATAGTCAGAAGGGTAGGGAACTTACAAGGTCTTTCAATTAAAGAATCATTTATGTTGATCTTCCCAGATAGGGTTATCCTCAGGCCAGATCCTCTATATCTGCCCAAAGTAGCATCTTCCTTTCACAGGAAGCAGGAGATAATCTTACCATCCTTTTGTGATAATCCTAGAAATGAAAAGGAAATTAAATTTTATTGTTTACATGTGAGGAGATGCCTCCTCACTTATTTACAGAGGACCCGGGAGTTTAGGAGATCTGATCACCTTTTGATCCCCTACTCTGGACCAAGAAAGGGACTGCAAGCATCAAAACCTTCAGTCCCCAGTTGGATTAGGCAAACCATTACCATGTCTTATGAGGTTTCAGGTATTCTGACGCCAGCAAATCTGAAAGCACACTCAACCAGAGCACTGGCAACCTCCTGGGCCAAAAAAGCTGAAGCTTCCTGGGAACAGATTTGCAGTGCAGCCACCTGGTCCAGCCATGACACATTTCTGAAGCACTACCGAGTGGAGGTACTGTCTCAGCAAGACCTAGCCTTTGGCCGAATGGTACTACAGATGGTGGTCCCACCCTAAGATAGGCCTGTGGTTACTTTATTATCCTCTCATATGTTGCCGTCCAGGAAGGTGAGAGGAGAAAACCATCCGTTAGACTTACCGGTAACAGTGTTTCTACAAACCTTGCAGGACGGCAGGCCTACTTCCAGCCCTGTTAAAAGGGTGAGGAAAGAATGTAAACAATAGGTGGTAAGTACCTGATTATACATCCCTTATGAATCGGTTGGAGAACTACTTTTTTACAAGGGGAAGGGTGGGGCCTTTTAACAACTGTGAACTGATTGTGTTTCCTGTAAGGTGGAGCCTCTCATCTCTGTGTTGCCATCCCAAAGGTTCGTTGAAACACCATTACCGGTAAGTCTAACGGACGGTTTTCGACGTGAAACGAAAATTCAGTAGGCACTTGGACGAGACGGTTTATATAAAATATATATATATATTTTAAAAATAATTGTAATATATGTAACATTTTAATTGATATCATGAATTTAAATGAATACAAATTAATTGTCGGCCATTAACCTCACCTTTTGAAGCGGTGCAAAAAATCCTGCTTGCTGCATTTTTGGTACATATTTGGTCAGTTAAAAAAAACGCCCCTCTCATTGAAATGCATTGAAAACACAGCAAAAATGCATCAAAAATGCACCCGTGTTGAGTTTTTGATCCATTTTTTACACGATCTATGAAAAACACACCATCAACAAGGTAAAATCACGGCAAACTTTTTTCTTTTCTTTCAGCACAGCACTGAAAACTCTATTTTCGGCCAATAATTTTCGGCAAACGAAATTTCAGTGCATCACTATTTCTAACCCCTCAGCATTAGTGAATAGAATTAAAAAGGTAATGACAGGGGCCCATGGCAGTTCTCCTTTTTTTCTCATATTTCATGTACTAGTGAAATTAAGCAACTGTATTCCTACCGCTGCCTTGATAAAGCATCTGCCTGGGTTCTGCCTCTCCCAGGTGTAGCCCCAGTTCTAGGGTTTGCTCTCGCTTGCAAACACTTTAACTGGCTTTCGGGACATGGCTGTTTTTTTGTATGCCTTTTTCTTTCAGGTTCTAGATTCCTTTTGCTTTCTGTCACCTCTGTCTTCCCTTCCACTGTTATTGCTTGCATTCTGGCTTATTTTTGGTCATGGAACTGCCATTCTTTTCTGGCCAGTGGTGCAGTGGTGATAATAGGCTGTTTGCACATCATGCATGTGCGGTCAGGCCAGTGGGCTCAGAAGCAGGTGCCATCTTGCTTGTTGTCATTTTTGCCCCGCGATGGCAATAGCGGGTGGGCGGAGTCGCAGGGATGGTGTGTTTCCATCACAGGAGTTTTAAAAGTCTCCAGGTCTGTCCTGACAAGTCACTGCATGGTGTTCTGTTGGGAGGGGGAGTTGGTTGTTTCCCCATCAGTTCACTGGGAGCAAACACTGCTCATACCAAGTAATGAGCCACTTGCCACTTTTGCAAGTCCCCCACATGACCACTAGGTATGGGACTAAAGTGGTTGTAAACCCCATTCATGAAAGTTGAACTAAGCACATATACAGTGGGGAAAATAATTACTTCATCCCCTGCAGATTTTGTAAGTTTGCCCACTTACAAAAAAAATGAAGAGTCTATACTTTTTATCTTAGGTGTATTTTAAATAATAGAGCCAGAATATCAAACAAAAATCCAGAAAAAAACAAACAAAAAAAAAACAAATTTAGTTGCAGTTCAGTGAGTAAAATAGGTACTTGATCCCCAAACATGACATAGTACTTGGTGGAGAAACCCTTGTTGGCAAGCACAGAGGTAAGACGTTTCTTGTACTTGGTGACCAGGTTTGCACACATCTCAGGAGGGATTTTGGTCCACTCTTACAGATCAATTCTTAAGTTTTCTTGGCAAATCAAAGATTCAGCTACCTTCATATATTTTCTATAGGATTAAGGTCTGGAGACTGACTGACATGACCTTATTGTGCTTCTTCTTGAGTCACTCCTTTGTTGTGTTGGCAGTATGTTTTGGGTCGTTGTCATGCTGGAAGACCAATCCACGACCCATCTTCAGTGTTCTGGCTGAGGGAAGAAGAGTCTCATCAAAAATCTTACAATACAAGGCCCCGCCCATTGTCCACCCAATGCAGCCTGTACCTTTAGCAGACAAACAGCCGCAAAGCATAATGTTTCCACCTCCATGCTTGAGTGTAGGGATGATGTTCTTGGGGTCGTAGTCAGCATTTTTCTTACTCCAAACATGGGCAAGTCAAGTTAATGCTAAAGAGCTCAGTTTTGGTCTCATCTGACCTCAGCACTTTCTCCAAATCCTTCTCTGAATCATTTAAATGTTTATCAGCTTGACGGTACATGTGCCTTCTTAAGGAGGGGGACTCGCTGTGTTTGGAGGAAGAAAAATACTGACTATGACCCTAAGAACACCCTCTCTACAGTCAAGCACAGAGGTGGAAATATGATGCTTTGGGGCTGTTTCTCTGCTAAAGGTACAGACTGACTTTGCCGTATTGAGAGAACAATGGAGGGAGCCTTGTATTGTATAATCTCGGATGAGAATCTTCTCCCCTCAGACAGAGCACTGAAGATGGTCATGGATGGGTCTTTCAGCATGGCAATGACCCGAAACATACCGCCAAGCTATAAAGGAGTGGCTCAAGAAGAAGCACATTAAGGTCATTGAGTGGCTCCTGACCTTAACCCTGTAACTGATAAACCGGTACCCCGACTGGGTACCTCCGTTGACAGATGCTCCTAGTGCTTCCTGAGGGCTCCAAGCACTCCACCAAACACCATAACCACTTCAGACCCCACAAACCGCCGCAGCTTGGTTAGGGTCTCGCTGTCTCCTACCCGCCCTGGACCTACGACAAGGCTCCAGGTTCCCATGGGTGAACCTCTCTTTCCCCAAAATGTGCAGCAGAACAAGCTCTTACACAAGCTCTTACAAGAGCTTAGTGATTATCCAAGGGAGTATGGAAGACCATAGCAATCCCTTGTAGCATATTTCCCCAATAAGGACAGGACTCTAGATTAAGATTGAACTAACTCAACTTTATTGAACAAGAAACAGACTTATATACAGTTTTCTCCCACAAGGTTACCGCCCAGGTGGACCTTGTTGAGGACTGGACGGGACATTCACAATCCAATAGAAACAGGGTTTTACACTCAGTCATTCCCATACAGTGTACACAATCCCTCCCCCCAACCTAAATAATCTAGCCATCTGGACAGAACAATGTAAGGACATTAGACAATGGGATGGCCCAATCCACATTCCCTCCCAATACACAAACAATAGGACAAGGCTGCCTGTGACAGTCTGTGTGTCTCTCACACATTGAAGCTGGAATACACATTATCCCAATATACAAACAATAGGGAAAACCTGTCTGACATTGAGGGATATGTAATACATTTATTATTTAGGAATTACAGATTTCATGCCAATGGGAATAAATCTTCATATTTCTATATGGAGATATTGCTGACAAATATGACTGTCCCATCTCAAGCAATTCAAACCATTAATTATTAGTTTTTAACTTCCAGTGACAGTGAATAGTAGCAGTTTCTGCAATTACAAAGAAGAAATTGGCAATGAACTGCTGGTGATGCATTTTTTTTAAAGCAGTGTTAAATTCCCCCCAACCAAAGGAAGTGACTTTTTCTCCAATGTGATCTATCCCTACTTCTAGATTTCCAATCAAAGTAGCCCTTTGCACCAACCAAAAAGTGCTCTTTTTGGGACATGGCCTGGGCTTTAACTACTTTTCTAGGTTCAAAATCTGGAACTTTGCACAAGCTGGACATCTGGAAAGCATTGTGGACCTAAGCACCTTACAATCACAGACCCCTTTAGAGCCTCTGAAAGATTGTTCATCATTCTAGGGGGAAGAACAGGGGGAAGGAAGCTGGATTGTTAAAATCATTTAGCGGGCATACAGGGCAGTGGGCTGGGAGCCACCGTCTGTGGTGAAGGCACATTCCATGAAAGTAGTTGCTGTGTCCTGGGTAACAAATTCCAGGGTATCCATAAAGAAAATCTGCAGGACAGTCACCTGTTCTTCACATCATACCTTATTGAGACATTACAAAATTGATCAAGGCTTCCAAACAACAGTGGGATTTGGAGGTTGAGCTATCCAATTTTGCCTCATCCATTCAATAAAAATCATTATGCAACAACCCACCTTGTCAGCTAGTTATTTATTACAGGCATGCTGCCATGCAGGCACCAGGAAAATGGAAAATTGTATCAAATACCTACTGTAATTTTCCTTTCCTGATGCCTATCCACGGAAGTATACAGACACACTCTGATTGGACACTGTAATCCCTGGAGACCTTTGACGACCATCTTATGTAGGGCAGTGCTAATAAATACGAGAGCAGTGCTGGGTTTTGGTGCAAATTGGACACTGTAATCTCTGGTGACCTTCAACGACCCTCTTAGGTGGGGTAATGATAATATTTAACAGTGCTGTGCCGGGTTTTTTGCACAATTGGACACTGTAATCCCTGGTGACCTTCGACGACCATCTTAGGAGAGGCAGTAATAATATTTAACTGTTCTGTGCCGGGTTTTGGCACAAATTTTGCAAGTGAACAAAGTAGGGACAGGACTTTTTTAGGGATAAAGATTTAGCATCAGAGAGAGGTTCCAATACAAGGAAAACAAGGAAAGGGATATCTCTGGATACCCTTAAAGCACCAGTTGCCAGACCTGCTGCTGTTACCTTCACCATAGCCTCCCTGAACTGCCAGCTGAGCCTGCCACCCTGCCAGTTAGCCACACAAAGGGGTGATGCTGTCCCAGTAAGGTAGGCACCACCAGTAATGTGCCTACTGTGCCTGAAGAGATACCGCTGCATACCTGTGTTGGTGCTTTGTGATCTGCCGGTATAATCGCTGAGACCGTTAGTGCCTACGCTACCTTTTGCTCCTTTAGTGTCTGCATCTACACACTGTGGGAAGTTGTTCTGTGGCTGAATGAAGCATTAAAGATGTGTAGCACCCTCCAATGTAGGTGCTAGGTAAAATATGGTGGGCTTTGTCTGCTTATCAGCAAGGCCATGTTTCCTGCTAGGCTGGCATGTGTTCCCAGGTGTGCCTGTTATGTTGGGGAGTCTCCCCACTGAAACCCAATGAGGGCTCTCATTGGACAGTGGAGGAAACCTGACCAATAGCACACCAGGGCTTGTATCCACCCTGGAAGGGCAGATTCTGCCGAACAGCATTCTGGGAGAGGGTATAAGTCTGTGGGGAGAGAATGACAGATTGTCTCAGGAGGGAGGTGACGGCTGTCTCTCCTCCTGTCAGGAAGAATCAGGTGTCCCAGGCAGCTTGCCTGAGTGGACACAGGGCAGAGCTGGGCTGCAGAGAAGGATGCAGGTGGGCTGAGCAACCAGCGGAGCGTTGGGGTTGAGTTTCAGGAAAGCATTTTGAGTACTGCAAACTGCCCCTGGGGGTCTGCCTAGCAGAGGGGACCACCCTGGAGATGGTCAGAGGGATCCAGGAGCTAGCTACCTAGCTGGTACAGGAATATAGTAAAGGGGGTGCCAGAGATTACCCTGCAGAGTAAAAGGGGTGCCAGCGGTTGCGCCCTGAACTATAAAGTGTTAAGTGTTGCAGCATCATTGCTATTGGCTACCTCAGTCAGAGAAGACTACAGGGAACAGTGCACAGGACTTTTGAGCTGTGAAGAAGCATCAGAAGTCAAGTTTCAGTTCACAGACAGCAAGTCAGATTTACAAGCGCCAGTAAGCATTGGTCGGCATTCAGCCGGTGCCAGGACAGCGTTTTTTTTTCTCAAGTGTCCCAATTCTGTAATTAGCTGAGACAGAGGATTATCCCACTCATTCCCTTCTCCCATCCAAGTTCCCACAATAAAACTAAAAACTAAAGATGCCGGACTGTTCATTGTTTTAGATCTCACACTTGGGCAACAAGCTTAACCACTTAAGCCCCGGAAGATTTTACCCCCTTCCTGACCAGGGCCTATTTTGCGATTCGGCACTGCGTGTTTTTAACGGACAATTGTGTGGTCATGCGACGCTGTACCTTTTTTTCCCACAAACAGAGCTTTCTTTTGGTGGTATTTGATCACCTGTACGATTTTTTGATAATGCGCTATAAACAAAAAAAGAGTGTCAATTTTGCAAAAATAACAATATTTTTCACATTTTTTTATATGAAATTCCCCAAAAAAATGTAAAAATCAAAATTTTTTAACATTTTAGGCCAATTTTTTTTATGCTACCTATGTTTGGTAAAAAAAATCGCAAAAAGCGTATTTTGATTAGTTTGCCCAAAAGTTATTGCGTTTACTAAGGTAAAGATTTTTGTCATTTTTTTTTTAACAAGTAATGGTGGCGATCTGCGATTTTTTTTGCGGGACTGCGACATTGCGGCGGACAGATCGGACCCTTGACTGACACTTTTGACACTTTTGGGGTTACCAATGACATTACTGCAGTAATCAGTGCTATACATATGCACTGTTACTGTAAAAATTACACTGGCAGTGAAGGAGTTAACTTTATTGGAGAGGGAGGGGTTAAGTGTGTCCCTAAGGGCGTGTTTCTAACTGTGATTGGCTGTGGCTACATGTGTAAGAACAGAGATCAATGGTCCTACATTGTAGAACCGTGTGATCTCCATTCTTACACAGGGAAGAATGACAGGCGGCTTTGTTTACATTAGCCGCCTGCCTTTCTTCCGGTGTAACGGAAGATCGCGAGTGCCCGGCGGACATCGGGTCCGCCGGGCACACGCACGGGGGGGGGCCGTGACCACGCGGGAGCGGGAGCCCGTCTCCGGCGGCTCGGGCTCGCTCCCTAGAGCCTCACAGGCTAGCGATGTAGACCTACGTCGATTTGCCTGTGAGGGGCTGACCGTCGCAGTAAATAGTCGTGCGGCGGTCGGCAAGCGGTTGAATGTGTTGTTGGTGTTAACGGTAACCATGGCAGACCCATATCCAGCACTGATGCTGGAAATGCTGCTACAGATGTATTAAACCCCAAACCAAAAATGTAATATATTTCAGCTTACCAATCATTAAATGTAGTGGCTGCATTAGTTTTGTTTTGTTTTTTTAGGCTTTTTTCCCTTTGTGATCTAGCCAGTAACACACAGTGCTGTTTTAAAAAACAGTTTTCATAGTTTGTTATAAAAGTTTGCAAACAGGCAATTTTTCTCCTTCGTTGATGTGCGCTGATGAGGCTGCACTGATGGGCACTGATAGGCTGCACTGATAGGTGGCACTGATGGGCACTGATAGGTGGCATTGATGGGCACTAATGAGGTGGCACTGGTGGGCACTGATAGGTGGCACTGATGCCCACTGATTGGCACTGATAGGTGACATTAATAGGCTCTACTGATAGATGGCACTGATGATGAGGCACTGATAGGTGGCACTGGTGGTCACTGATAGGTGGCACTGGTGGACACTGGAAGGCAGCACTAATGGGCACTGATAGGTGACACTGATGGGCACTGATAGGCACTGGTAGGTGGCACTGAGGATGAAGCACTGATGAGCACTGATTGACAGTACTGATGGGCACTGGTAGGTGGCACTGGGCTTTGCTTTCCACGGGGAGTGACTACTGAGAGGAGTTCCTGGATGAGCACAGTTCAGACTCTCCTCTGTGTAAAACTCTGCAGGGTGGGACAGTCAGCGACATATCTGGAGACTGATGAGGCTACATTGATAGGTGGCACTGAAGAGCACTGGTAGGTGGCACTAATGGCCACCGATAGGCACTGGTAGGTGGCATTGATAGGCTGCACTGATAGGTGGCACTAAAGCTGAGGCACTGATTGGCTGCACTGGTGGGCACTGATAGGTGGCCCTGGTGGGCACTGATAGGCAGCACTGATGGACACGGATTGGTGACACTGATGGGCACTGATAGGCACTGGTAGGTGGCACTGAGGATAAGGCACTGATGGGCACTGATTGGTGGCATTGGTGGGCACTGATAGGTGGCACTGGTGGGCACTGGTTAACAGTACTAATGGGCACTGGTAGGTGGCACTGGTGGGCACTGGTTAGGAGCACTGGTGGGCACTGGTTATCAGCACTGTGTGGGACTGATGTCCCTTTTACAGAAGCCGGTAAGGGGCCAGTTTCAGCCCTTTACTCTGATCTGTGATCAGCCGAGTCCGAGTCGGGTTGCGTGGGCAGCGCAAGAAAGGTAGGACGTCTATGTACAGCCTGCGCTGTAGCCATCTTTTGGCTATAGCGCAGACGTCAAGTGTAACAAACTGAAGCCTAACTCCAGCTAATACCTAATAATTAGTTACAGCAAACACTTGTTTTTCCTTTTGGGATAAAGCTTTTACATAAGTAAATAAAAGCTTGATATTTTAGGCACCCTTGCCAGTATTTAATGGTTTGTCTCATCCCTGTAACAGCAAGAAAGCTTTTTCTGTTGAAAAACATCTAGGAATTGGTAAGCTGCAATATAATACTTATTTACTTATGGGTTTAACCACTTCTGGACCGGAAGGATTTGCCCCTTAATGACCAGGACATTTTTTGCAATTCGGCACTGCATTACTTTAACCACTTGCCGACCAGTCACGTTGACTGTACTCGTTATCGTCTGGCGACGTAGACCTACGTCACCAGACATTTCCCTCTCTCGGCGGCGCGCGCTCGCTCCCGCTGTATTCAGTTACAGCGGGAGTCGGGCCAGGGTAGGAGCGGTGGTGATCACCGCTGCTCTTCCCCGATCGTCTGGGATCTAGTGTGGAAATTCGCCCGCTTGTGTAAACAAAGCGGGCGGATCTCCTAAGTGACAGGCAGGGTCAGATTGCAGGGTTCAGCATAGCTGAACCTGCGATCTGTCCCTGTGTCACTCAGTCCCCTCCCCCCACACACGTTAGTAAGCACCAGGCATACATTAACCCCTTGATCACCAATAAAAATTACCCCTTTCCTGCCAGTGTCATTTTTACATTAACAGTGCATATGTATAGCACTGATTACTGTAGTAATGTCACTGGTACCCCCAAAAGTGTAAAAAATGTCAGTCAAGGGTCCGATCTGTCCGCCGCAATGTCGCAGTCCCGCAAAAAAAAAACGCAGATCGCCGCCATTACTCGTTAAAAAAAAAACACCAAAAATGACAGAAATATTTCCCTTAGTTAGTAAACGCAATAACTTTTTGCGCAAACCAATCAAAATATGCTTATTGCGATTTTTTTTTACCAAAAATATGTAGCAGAAAACAAATTGGCCTAAAATGATAAAACATTTAGATTTTTACATTTTTTTGGGGGGGAATTTCATATAAAAAAAATTGAAAAATATTGTTATTTTTTCAAAATTGTCGCTCTTTTTTTGTTTATAGCGCAAAAAGTAAAAATCTCACAGGTGATCAAATACCACCAAAAGAAAGCTCTATTTGTGGGGAAAAAAAAACATAAATCTAATTTGGGTACAGCATTGCATGACCGCGCAATTGTCTATTAAAGTAATGCAGTGCCGAATCGCAAAATATGGCCTGGTCAGGAATGGGGTAAAACCTTCATAAAGCGGTTAAAAATACGCTCATTGAGAATTTTTTGTCAAAGACATGTAGCTAAATACATTTTGGCCTAAATATATGACAAAAATTGAATATATTGGATATTTTTTAACTGTCAAAGTAGAAAAATATTGCTATTTTTTAAAAAAAATGAAAATCGCACAGGTGATCAAATACCACCAAAAGAAAGCTCTATTTGTGGGGAAAAAAAGGACGTAAATTTCGTTTGGGTACGGCGTTGCATGACCGCGCAATTGTCAGTTAAATTCGCACAGTGCTGAATCGCAAAAAGTGGCCTGGACATAAGACAGCAAAATGCGCAGTCGTGCCACGCTGTACCCAAATAAAATTGATGTCCTTTATCCCCACAAACAGGGCTTTCTTTTGGTGGTATTTGATCACCTCTGCGGTATTTTGATCATGCGCTATAAACAAAAAAAGAGCGAAAATTTTGAAAAAAAAAAAAGCAGTATTTTTCACTTTCTGCTTAATAACAATTAATAAAAAAAAAAAATTAACATTTTTTTCATCATTTTTGGCCAATTTGTATTCTACTACATATTTTTGGTAAAAAAATCCCAATAAGTGTATTTTGATTGGTTTGCGCAAAAGTTATTGCGTCTACAAACTAGGGGAAAGATTAATGTCATTTTTATTTTTTTTATTACTATAAATGGCGGCGATCTGAGATTTTTAGCGGGACTGCGACATTGCGGTGGACAGATCGGACACCTGACATTTTTGACACTTTTGGGGGGTCCAGTGACATTACTACAGTAATCAGTGCTAAAAGTATGCACTGTTACTGTAATAATGACACTTGCAGGGAAGAGGTTAACACCAGGGGTGATCTAAGGGTTAAATGTGTACCTAGGGGGTGATTCTAACTGTGTGGGGGCCAGACTTAGCGGATGGAAACAGGGCTCCTGTGGTCTGAAATAACAGGAACACAGGAGCCCTGTTCCAATCGGCTACAGATCAGCCTTCTGTCAGTCCCTGCAGCAATCGCCGGGTTCCGTTGCTTAGTTGCAGGGCTAGAGAGCGGGCGCGTGATCGTGCCACTGGCGCACACACGCGCCCGAGTTCCGCGAGCATTCAGCAGCATTCTTCTGGCTCTGAAGAAGGGGGTTCGCCCCTGAAACGCATCAGCCTAGCCACAGCAGCCCCATGCGACCATCTGCATGCATATTCGCTACATTTGGGACCTTGGCTACCTTGGAGATTGTACATGATATTTTGATGTGTGGTTAATCACACCAGTTTTGTGAGTATCCTGTATACTTTTTTAACATTTTAATAAATGGTTTTAATGGTAATGCACTAGGTCGGTGCGCCCTCTTTTCTTTTTTTCGTTTTACACAACTGTAAACTTACCAAGACATGGCCATTTACCTAAACTGACAAATGAAAAGAGATAACGCCGCTCAGGCTAGTCAAAGTCTACAATTTAAGGTGGGTGCTGAATCTCGGCTCGCCACTAGGAGAAGCATAAAAGAAGAAAATGATCACACACCACCACGGAATCCAATGAAGAAAAGTTCCTTTATTCACATAAGTGGTACAAGGTACAACAGGGTAGGACAGTAGACGCGTTTCACACGACTTCTATGTGCTTGTTTACTACCTAGTAGTAGTGAACAAGCACGCAGCAGTCATGTGAAATGCATCTACTGTCCTACCCTGCTGTACCTTGTATCACTTATGTGAATAAAGGAACTTTTCTTCATTGGATTCCATGGTGGTGTGCGACCATTTTCTTCTTTCATACCTAAACTGACAGGCGGGGCAAGGAGAGCATTATTCAGAGAAGCAGCCAAGAGGCCCATGGTAACTCTGGAGGAGCTGCAGAGATCCACAGCTCAGGTGGGATACTCTGTCCCCACAAATCTGGCCTTTTTGGAAGAGTGGCAAGAAAAAAGCCATTGTTGAAATAAAGCCATAAGAAGTCCTGTTTGAAGTTGTGAGAAGCCATGTGGAGGACACAGCAAACATGTGGATAAAGGTGCTCTGGTCAGATGAGACCAAAATTTAACTTTTTGGCCTAAAAGCAAAAGGTTATGTGTGGCGGAAAACTAACAATGCACATTACCCTGAACACACCATCACCACTGTAAAAAATGGTGGTGAAAGCATCATATGGGCATGTTTTGTCAGCAGGGACAGGAAAGCTGGTCAGAGTTGATGGGAAGATGAATATCAGGGGCAATCTTAGAAGAAAACCTGTTAGAGTATGCAAAAGACTTGAGACTAGGGTGGAGGTTTACCTTCCAGCAGGACAATGACCCTAAACATACTGCAAGAGCTACAATGGAATGGTTTAGATCAAAGCATATCCATGTGTTAGAAGATCCCGAAAATTGCTGTTCACAGACACTCTCTATCCAATCTCACAGAGCTTGAGCTATTTTGCAAAGAAGAATGGGCAAAAATTTCACTCTCTAAATCAGTGTTTCTCAACTCCGGTCCTAAGGGCACACTAACAGGCCAGATTTGAAGTATTACCTTGGGGAGGTGCAGACTAGAATACTGCAATCACTGAACAGCAAATTATATCACCTGTGATGTATTTCAGTTTTCTTGCAAACCTGGCCTGTTAGTGTGCCCTGAGGACCGGAGTTGAGAAACGCTGCTCTAGATGTGCAAAGCTGGTAGAGACATCCCAAAAAGACTTGCAGTTGTAATTGCAGTGAGCGGTGGTTTTACAAAGTATTGACTCAGGGGGGTTGAATACAAATGCACGCCACAGTTTTCAGATATTTATTGGTAAAAAATGTTGAAAAATATCAGAAATGGCTGCTCCTGATGATGTCGTACTGACGAAATGCATAGGTCGGAGCTTCCAGCGTCATTGTGTCACTTCCTGTTGGGTCCGTGGAGCAAAAAGCATCCCGGACTTTCTGATTTTCATGCTTACTGAACACTAAATAAATGTAAGTGTATTTCTGATTGTTTTAAACGGATTAAAAAGTCAAAACAGTATTGTGCTATGGGATGTCATTTCTCTCCACATATGGATGAGACGATGGGGCTAACTCTTTAAAGGAGAAAGGAGAGGAAATGATACATACAAGCACAGATCTGTGTCCTGCCATACAGCAGTTTTGCTGTGAATGAGAGATACCCTCTTGAGGGGATAACTCTCTGGTGAGTGCGATAGCATTAGGGGAGCACAAAGTAGAGCACCTACACAGGTATAAACCTGTAATATTTATGAATAAAGAGCACCTGTCACTTTGATTTTCCTTTTTCAAAATATATGGACTAATTATTTATACCAGGACTTTTTTTTTGCACATAATAAAGATTGGTTATCTGCATTTACTGTTATAGAGTCTAATGTTTACCATTTTTGGTCCATAAAGCACTTGTCACTTTACAAACTTACTAATTGAATGTATAATAAAACGTGGAATAGTTTGCACATATCATTAGGTGGCTTTAATACAGAGTCCAATGTTTATTCACTCCTGGCCTATTAGAGCAGCTGTTATTTAATAATTGGATTCAATGTGTAGTTTGTGTATGTGCATCAAAGTCTACAGCACAAAGAACTGAGCACCTTTTTGCAATTATTTGACTTTATTTTGAGGGAAACACACACCCATAACATATTTTAGAAGAGCAGCGCCATACTCACTACCCTTTAAATTTTCAACACAGACCCTACCTAGGTAGTTGTCTTAGTGGAGGCAGCAGCTCCCAGAGAAGTACACCACAGCTATTTGCTCGGAAAACCCCCAAATCTTCTCACATTTACGTTTTTGATTGTAACATGACAAAATGTGGAACATTTTAAGGGGTATGAATACTTTTTTAAAGCACTGTAACTGCTATCTGGGGTTCCTTTCAGTTCAGCTTCTCTCAGACAGGAAGCAGTAAAAACAAGCAATTGATCTGCATTTTTACTGACCCCTGACCAAGTACTTACAAGGGGGTGCAGCTCGAATGGGTACACATCTCCACATGCAGGGTTTGACAGGTGGCATCACCTATGAATCTCTCCCATGTGAGTTAAGGGGAGTGCACTGAAACCACAAGCCAAGCTCTTGCCTTGCATTTACAAAATTGCCACGTGGTAATAAAAAATTTAAAAAAGCCTAAAGAAAAGAAAAAAACAGTGTATCCCTAATGCAGATTTTCCTCACTTTATGTCAAGTCTTATGCCCTGTACACACTATCAGATTATCTGAAGACTTTTGTCTGCAGACTTACCAAAACCATATAATATGAGGTCAAACCTAAACACTTTCAATTTGTATGCAATCCGGCAGGCCCTTGCACTACATAGAAAAGGTAAATCTGAAGACAAAAGTCTTCAGATAATCTGATAGTGTGTACAGGGCATTAAATTGGTAAATTTTTCTAACAGTACCCATACATGCTTTAATAAATAGTCAACTTATTTTCTGGTTGATCTCTCCTTATAAAAATAGTTGATCGATAGTCGACAACACAGACGATTGATATGCTACCCACGGGGAAGTGGAACTCAATTAATAGTTGTAAGATATAATAATAAATTATCCAGCGTATGTCTGTTTCCACTAAGGAATCTCATAATATGATGGATGGAAGTACAATTGAATTTATGACCAAATCATCTCAGTGTTGCCGATTGATGCATAACTATTGATAATCTTCTGCTTTGGCTGATTAATTCAGTTTCGATCAAATCTAATATAATCTAAACAGAGTCTAAATTGATTGTAAGAGAAGTTTTGGTTATTTAAGAGATACCTGATTCGATCACTTTGACTGAATCGCAAATCGATCAGACAAAAAAAAAAATGTGTATGGACTCCATAACAGACAACACTTTAGGGATTGTTCTCACTGAACTGCACAAAAAAAAACACAAAGCTCCTGTCAGAAGCTGGTGGCACTGAGGCTACGTTCACATCTTGGCGTTGCTATTACAGGCGTTTTCATGGGCGTTTTTTCAGGCGTTTTTATGGGTGTTTTTGCAGGCGTTTTTTGTGGATGGAAAACGCCTGTAATCTGCCCAAAAAGAAGCTCATGTACTTTTTTGAGCGTTGGGCGTTTTGCTCACGGCGTCAAAATGCTCAGATGTGAACAGGGGCCATTGAAATGAATAGGATTTGTCTTGTTGGGTGTTTTGAGAGCTGATCCTAGAGCAGAAAAACGCCCCCAAAACGCCTACATGTGAACGTAGCCTGATTGTTTTGAAAAAACCCAAGAGGGTGCTCTACATGAATCGAAACTCGGCCAGTCCCTGCTGAACTGGCGGAACTTTGATCCATATACATTATGTTCAGCTTAAGTCAATAGGGGAAAGACCAGGAGTGATAAGGCTTTAATTCTACCACTTTACAAATCCCTGGTTCAGCCATGTCATATGCCATCTAGTTCTGGTCACCAATCCTCAGGAAGAATGTGCTGGAGCTGGAGAGTCTCCAAAGAAGGGCAATATTCTGTATCTAATATGGGAGCTGGAGCTGAAAGTTTTTCCTTTTCCTTTTTCTTTTTTTCTTTTTCTTTTTTCCTTTTTTCTTTTTTTCTTTTTTGTTTGTCTTTGTCTGCTTTCACTTTTTGGTTTGTGGGGGTTTTTTACTGCAAGAGACATGTTGATCATTGATCGCCTAAGCTGTTCGCAATTATTTTGATAGCTTATAGGTGTTTGGACACTATTTTAGCAGCCACTTCACTTGCATCTTTGTGGTTATGACTAAGCGGATCCTATTCCGTTAACCTTGTCTAATGTCTCTGAATTTATTTGTCTACTACGTCTATGCATACACCATCCAGTTCTGGTCACCAGTCCTCAGGAAGAATGTGCTGGAGCTGGAGAGATTCCAAAGAAGGGCAATATTCTGTATCTAATAAGGGAGCTAGAGTACCTCAGTTATAAGGAATGACTACAAACATTAAACTTATTTTCTCTGGAGAATAGACGCTTAAGGCCCCTTTCATTCTTGTGCGACCTAAAAGTTGTGTGATTTTTCTGCGATTTTGACTAGGCTTAAAGCAATGCCTGTGTAATCTTGAGGTATATGGACCTCAAAACGCACCAAAGACAGACCAAAGTAGTGCAGGGACTTCTTTGAAGTCGCTGTGGCTTACTCATTGGAAATCATGGAATACGACTTGTCATGCAACTTTGCAGTCTCAAGTCACAGGACAAGTCGCCCAAGTGTGAAAGGGCTCTAAGATGAGATTTGATCACAATATATAAATATCTATTTGATGATGCCAGTATAGGGAGGAAACTATTCAATTTTGGGTCTTAAGAGGACACACAGCCACTCATTGAAGTTAAATGAGAATCAGTTTAACCTTAAAATGTGTAAGGGGTTCTTTACTCATAAAGTGGCATGAATTTGAAACTGCCTTCCACAGTTGGAAGCATGTCAGCAGTCAGCATAGAGGGTTGATAAATTAAAAAATCTCTTTGGTGTGCTTCTTAGTGAGCGCAATATACAAGAATATGGGAAATTGTAGTGACATAAACACATGAATGTGCACACACACACACATTGGAAATGGATAGACTGGTGCCTTTATTCAACCTTACCAACTATGTAATATAGAATTAGTACTTGTGTGTAAGGGGAAATAAGCATGACTGTTTGTTTAGGCAAGTAGCATGAAAAAGGGTGGTAAGACTCAAAACTACATGACAGGCAGATATCTCCCAGCTGTTCACTCTTTGAAAGCATTTACCTGTCAATGGCATGCTTTACTCATCTCTGTGTGTTTGGGTGGGTTGTGATTCTGATATTTGCTGCAGTAAGTACCCACTGGCCCACCACTTTGAATAAAAAGATTGATTGGACTGATTTGAAACCCCTGTTTAGTCCTGCATTTCCCCCTGAGATAAGGGACTGTCATGGTGACCTACTCTAATGATGCCTTAAAATCTGACTGTTTGAGATTTATGGTCATCATACAATAGACACCCCTACTACTATGTCTACCTCACCCCTGAAGCTAACATAAATATTGAAATACATACAGTTTGCTGTAGAAACCAGTGTACTGGATCCCATGGTAGCCAGTCTAAAGTCCAAATTTTCTCTTCAGCAAACATCAATTGACCCATTTCATGCCCTTTGTTAACATTTAGGGAGTTGGGTTGGCAGGGTTGTAGCTGCTTTATCTGGGTAGATTCACCTTAAGACTGAAATCTTCAAGGGTATGGATATTCTCTGCCTGTCCATGATCCCTAATTGTATATGCTTTTTGGAATTGTTAAGTTTCAGAAATGTAAGACTAGGCATTAAATAAAAGATAATAAAGGAGTTGTAAAGACAGAAGGTTTTTTTTATCTTAATGCATTCTATGCATTAAGATAAAAAGCTTTCTGTGTGCAGCAGCCCCTCTAACGCTTACTTTAGGTCCCTATTTGTCCAGTGATGTCCATGAGTGTCTCAGCCGACCTAGATTCTCCTTCTTAACCGCTTGCCGACTGCGCACAGTATATTTACTGCGGCAGTCAGCCCCAGCCAGGCAGAGTGACGTAGATCTACGTCGCTAGCCTGTGACCGGCTTTTGAGCCAATAGCGGGCGAGCGTGAGCCCGCCCCGGCTCGTTCACGGAGGAGTCTGCGCGTGTGACCGGCGGACCCGATGTCCGCCGGTCACACTACGATCGTCAGTAGAGCGGGAGAAAGGCGGGCGGCTTATGTAAACAAGCCGCCTGTCATTCTCCCCTGTGTAAAAATGGAGATCAAACGGTTCTACTATGTAGAACCGTTGATCTCTGTTTTTACAATAGGAGACATGTCCCATCACAGTTAGAAACACGCCCCTAGGACACACTTAACCCCTCCCTCTCCAATACAGTTAACCCCTTCACTGCCAGTGTCATTTTTACAGTAACAGTGCATATGTATAGCACTGATTACTGCAGTAATGTCACTGGTAACCCCACAAGTGTAAAAAATGTCAGTCAAGGGTCCAATCTGTCCGCCGCAATGTCGCAGTCCCGCCATTCGCAGTCCCGCAAATCGCAGATCGCCGCCATTACTCGTTAAAAAAAAAACACCAAAAATGACAAAAAACGCGATAACTTTTGCGCAAACCAATCAAAATACGCTTTTTGCAATTTTTTTTTAGCAAACATATGTAGCATAAAACAAATTGGCCGTAAATGTTAAAAAATTTAGATTTTTACATTTTTTTTGGGAATTTCATATAAAAAAGTGAAAAATATTGTTATTTTTGCAAAATTTACGCTCTTTTTTTGTTTATAGCGCATGATCAAAAAATCGCACAGGTGATCAAATACCACCAAAAGAAAGCTCTGTTTGTGGGAAAAAAATGACGTGAAATTCGTTTAGGTACAGCGTCGCACGACCGCGCAATTGTCCGTTAAAGTTACGCAGTAAAAAGTCGCAAAAAAAACCCTGGTCAGGAAGGGGGTAAAATCTTCCGGGGCTTAAGTGGTTAATTGGCCGAGACAGTCAAAATCAGCTATCTAATCAGGGGAGAAAGGGGGGCGGGCCGGGTCAGGGCTCCTTTTCTGAATGGACACAAAGAGCTGTGACTCAGCTCTGGTGCCCCCATAGCATGCTGCTTGCTGTGGGGGCACTGAACAGGAGGGAGGGGCCATTATCACAGAAAAAATACCAGAAAAGAGGAGGATCCAGGCTGCTCTGTGCAAATCCACCGCAACAGAGCAGGTAAGTGTAGCAGGATTTCCAGGCAAGCCGCCCGGGACACCCGATTCCTCTTGACCAGAGGAGAGACAGCCATACTCTCTCTCCTGGGACTCTGTTTCCCGCACATCATGTGCTCCCCTTAAACTTATACCCCCTCCCAGAATGCTGTGTGACATAATCTGCCCTCCTGGGATAGATACAAGCCTGGGTGAGCCATTGGCTGGGTTTCCTCCACCGCCCAATAAGAGCCCTCATTGAGCACAGTGGGGAGACTCCCCAGTCTCAACAGCCACATCTGGGAACCATGACAACCTAGCTGAAAACCATGGCCCCGCCTACTACACTTTACTAAGCACCTACCTTGTAGGGTGCTACATAAGTATAAAATGTTTTTCTATTTTTATAGGGAAAAAAACGAGACATTACAATCACTTTAACAGTGTTTATCTAGGCTACTACTAAAGCAACTGATTGAGTTTGGAAAACTTTTTTCTCTTACGTCCTCCGACAGTCGCCGCCTCTCCATATTCGTCACAATGGGGTTATTGACCTTTTCTCCGTAGGAGTAGCTAGGCAACAGAATATGTCAATATTAAAAGCTTTTAGCATATCCCACCCCCAGGGGGTGGTCCCCTCAGTCAATACCCTCCTGCTTCCTGTATCCATACCTCAGTTTCATTGTCTAGCTATCAGGAGTAGCAGGCTGTTTCTGTGCTGGGGCTTTTTGTCTCAGCCTTTATCTTCTTTTTTGATTTTATTAGAGTTTTTTTCTCTCTCTTTACTTAGCTGTTACTTTTTTCAGCATTAGTTAGTTCTGATGAAGAGGATCATGCGGGCTGGGTCTCGTTTGTGGGCCAGTGGCTTCCCAGCCTGCCATCGAGCGTTCAGTCAGGTTTTTTCCTGGCATATGTGAACGACCCATCCCTGTTCGCTGCAGGGATGCTGCGGTGAGGTGGCTACCTCACTGGACGCCATGCGGTTTCGCACCGCAGTTCTACTGCGTCCTGGCTGCGACTCTCCCTGTCTTTTGTGCAGCGGCTTGATCGCTTGGGCGGGCTCCCCACGCCGTTCGCAAGGTAAGTGTACTCTGTGTGGGGACCTGTCTGTTTAGTGGGTGTCAGTCTGGGACTGTGTAACCCTGCATTCTGTACACACTATTGGGCTCCCTCTCTGGGTTGCTGCTTCTGTGGGCTGCAAGGAGGGGGCCATCCTGCACTGTGCTGTGTTGCAAGTGGTGTATTGTCTCTGTGTGACAGGCTGTATGCTGTGGGGCATGGTGTGAGTCATGTCATGCATACATGCGGCGGCCGCTGCTGCGGTCCGCCATTTTTTTATTATTAGCATATGCTGGCCATTACTGTGTGAGGAGAGCGGCGTTTTTGGCGCCAAGCGCCGCCATTTTGGCGGCGATCGCTCAGACCACATGTCAGCGCTGCATGCTCTGCCTTTGCAGTCCCCCACCGGCGGCCATGTTTGTGGAGCCTTCCATAGGCTTTATAGGAGCGGTCTGTATTACATCACTTCCTTTGCCCTGAGACCAGCGATCGATGCAGCAGCCTGAGGGATCTCTCCAGGTTTATCTTCCTTATTCCTGTATTCATTGCCTAAGTTTGTTGTACTTCTCCCTGTGGGGGTCGGTGTGTGCTGTGTGTGTGCGGTGGGCTGCACTGCCGCGCTCTTAAAGGGACAGTACCCCTTTTTTTCCTGCAAACTTTTGGGGCATGGATTCTCAGGAAAGAAAATTTGCTCCCACTTTAGTGGGGGGCCAAGGGTCTGCTGCTTCCCCCGAGGGGGGTGATTTGGCTACCATTGTGGCTAACCTAAGCTGCTCAGGTGCAGATGCTTGTGGCTGCTCAATCCACAAAACGGCCCAGAGTTTCAATTTCCTCTGATTCAGAGGGCGATGGTGATGGGGCTGCTATGGCTGGGGTCCCCTTATCGGGGTCCCGTTCGTCCCTGGACTTTGTAGGGTCGGAAGGGGAGGCAGAGGTTGAAGGGGTTGATGATTCCCCCCCTGGCTCGTCTGAAGAGCTTGCAATCATGGATGAATTGGTTGCTTCTATCAAACAAACGCTGCATTTGCAGGATGAACCATGTCCTCCTGCCGTCCTGGCCTCTTATGGGACGCAGCGGAGACGCAAATCATCGCAGGTTTTCCCTTGCACTGAGGATTTTCAGCGCGCTGTTAGTGAACAATGGCGCAATATAAAGAAGCCTTTTGCGGTGCCAAGTAGGTTCAAGCTGCGTTATCCCTTCACACCCACCACTGATGAACGTTGGTGTGTGCCGCCTCCGGTGGATCACGCGGTGGCGGTTTTGAATAAATCTACTGCGATTCCGGCGGAGGATACCCCGGTGTTCCGGGATCCCACGGACAGGAGACTGGAGTCTCTTGCCCGCCATACTTACTCGGTTACCGGTTCCATGCTAAAAGCTATTTTTGCTTCCCTTATGGCAGCTCAGGCTGTCGCAGATTGGACGCAGGTGCTCAGGCACGTCCTGGTGGCTGATTCTGCCCCGCCGACGACGTTAGCTATGGTGGATCAAATTCATCAGGGTGTCATGTATTTGTGTGATGCGGACTTAGATGTAATCCCTTTGGCTGCACGTGTGCACAGCGTGGCGGTGTTGACATGCCGCTTGATCTGGCTGAAATGTTGGTCTGTGGACCAATCTTCTCGCAAAACTTTGGCTAATCTGCCCTATTCGGGATCTCGCCTTTTTGGCTACTCCCTGGATACGCTGATAAAGGGGATCTCTGGGGGTAAGAGCACGCTCTTGCCCCAGTCTCACAAGGCTAAGGGTGCTCAAGGTAAGAAGCATGCTTCGTTTAGACCCTCTCAGGGGTCCTTTCGTGCCTTTCGGTCGCACTATAAGGGCAAACCATTCAAAGGTCAAGGCTCCCAAAAGAAGCCGTGGTCAGGTACGCAGAAGTCCGGCCAGTCCGGGCCCGCTGCCCATAACAATGCGGCCTGAAGGGGCGCCCTCACCCAGTTCTGGGGTGGGGGGACGTTTGCTCGGTTTTCTTCAACCCTGGCTGGCCCGCGTTCGGGACAGGTGGGTTCAGGAGATCGTTCGGTTCGGTTACAAGATCGAGTTTCTCTCTCGGCCGGCGAGCAGATTTTTTCCCTCAAATCTTCAACTGTCTCCGGAGCGTTTGCGAGATCTGCACCTGGCGGTGCGGGACTTGCGGGCTCAGGGAGTGGTGGTTTCGGTGCCTCATCGGGACAGATTTCGGGGGTTTTATTCAAATCTGTTCACTGTACCCAGGAAGGAGGGCAAGGTACGTCCAATTCTGGACTTAAAGGCTCTGAACCGCTTTGTGCGGGTTCGCAAGTTCCGCATGGAATCCCTCGGTGGTGGCTGCTCTAGTTCCGGGAGAATTCATGGCATCCATCGATTTGAAGGATGCGTACCTTCACATCCCCATTTTCGAGGGTCACCAGAGGTACCTTCGATTCGCCATTGCGGAGGATCATTACCAATTCGTGGCGCTACCTTTTGGTCTCGCCTCGGCTCCGCGGGTGTTCACCAAGGTGCTTGCACCAGTTCTGGCTTTGTTGAGAGCCCAGGGCATCTCGGTCCTGGGGTACCTGGATGACATTCTGGTTCGGTCTGCGACCAGTCAGGGTCTGGTGCAAGACTTGTCCGTCACGATGCAAACTCTACAGGAGTTTGGTTGGACGATAAACTTTCCAAAATCGACGCTGTGCCCGTCGGTTCGTCTTCCCTACCTGGGAATGATCCTGGACTCTGTTCAGGCGAAGGTCTTCCTGCCGGAAGACAAGCTTCGGACACTTCAGTGCGAAGTCAGGTCCCTCAGGGACAATCAGTGCTCGTCCCTCCGGACGTGTATGAGGTGTCTGGGATTGATGGTTTCGGCCTTCGAGGCGATCCCCTTTGCCCAGTTTCACACGAGGGGTCTCCAAGCGGAGATCCTGTCCAGGTGGGACGGGCGACCGCAATCTCTGGATCTTCAGATCTCGTTGAGTCCTCGCACCAGAAGGGATCTTCTGTGGTGGCTACAGTCCCCGGCGGTGTCGGGGGGCAATTTTTTTCGCCCTCTTTCGTGGATGGTGATCACCACGGATGCCAGCCTGTCGGGCTGGGGTGGTGTTCTGGGCGTCCTGTCCGCCCAGGGTACTTGGTCGGAGGGGGAATCCTCCCTTCCGATAAACATTCTGGAATTGCGGGCGATAAATCTCTGCCTTCGACGTTGGACGGACAGGCTTCAGGGCCGTCCGGTTCGGGTGCAGACGGACAATGCCACAGCAGTGGCCTACATCAACCACCAAGGGGGCACCAGGAGTGCCCGAGCGGCTCGGGAGGTGGCCGACATTCTGTCTTGGGCCGAGACGCACGTCCCGGCGATCACGGCGGTTCACATTCCGGGGGTGGAGAACTGGCAGGCGGATTATCTGAGTCGCCAGACCCTGGACCAGGGGGAATGGTCGCTCCACCCGGATGTCTTCCAGATGTTGTGCGCGAAGTGGGGTCTCCCAGATGTGGACCTGTTCGCGTCTCGTCTGAACAACAAGGTGGGCAGGTTCGTGGCAAGGTCACGCGATCCTCGGGCAGACGCGTCGGACGCGTTAGTGGCTCCGTGGCATCAGTATCGACTGATGTATGCATTCCCACCGATTCAGTTACTATCCAGGTTCCTTCGCAGGTTGTCCTTGGAACCGCTCACGGTGATTCTGGTGGCGCCAGACTGGCCTCGCCGGTCTTGGTACGCAGACCTCGTGAATCTGGCGACCGACGCTCCGTGGCGTCTGCCTCTTCGAGAAGATCTTCTGTCTCAAGGACCGATATTCCATCCTGCTTTACAGTCGCTGGCTTTGACGGCCTGGCTGTTGAAATCGAGGTCCTGAGGGATAGGGGTCTCTCCCTGGAGGTCATTCATACTTTGATCAACGCTAGAAAGACTTCTTCGGGGAAGGTTTACTACCGTACTTGGAAGGCCTATTTTGCCTGGTGTGAGTCCAGGGGGTTTTCCCCTCGCTCATACTCGGTGTCTAGGGTGTTGTCTTTCCTTCAAACGGGTGTGGACCAGCGTTTGGCGTTGGCCACGATTAAGGGTCAGATTTCTGCACTGGCCGTTCTTTTTCAACGCCCTGTGGCGTCTAATTCTTTGGTTTGCACTTTTGTTCAAGGGGTGCGACACCTGGTCCCTCCTAGGAGGGAGCCTTTGCCTCCATGGGACTTGAACCTCGTTCTGTCCGTGTTGCAACATGCTCCCTTTGAAAAGATCAGGGAGATCTCGTTGCCTCTGTTGTCCAAGAAGGTCGCTTTTTTGGTGGCGATCACTTCGGCTTGCAGGGTGTCTGAGCTGGCAGCCTTGTCCTGCAGGTCTCCGTATATGGTGATTCACTTAGAAAAGGTGGTCTTGCGACCTAACCCTTCTTTTCTTCCGAAAAGGATCTCGGAATTTCATCTCAATGAGGACATTGTCTTGCCTTCACTTTGCGCGAAGCCTAAGCATCCGAAGGAGGTGGATTTACATTCCTTGGATGTTGTTCGGGCGATCAGGGTTTACCTGTCAGCGACTAAATCTTTTCGCAAGACGGATTCTCTTTTTGTCCTTCCTGAGGGGCCTCGGAAGGGCATGGCGGCGTCGGCTTCTACCATCGCCAAATGGATCAGACAGACTATTGAGCAGGCATATGCTTTGAAGGGAAAAGTTCCCCCTATGCCTGTGAAGGCGCACTCTACCAGATCGCTGAGTACGTCTTGGGCCTGTCATCATCGGGCCTCTGTGGCCCAGGTGTGTAAGGCGGCGACTTGGTCGTCCGTTCACACCTTCTCAAAGTTCTACAAAGTGGATGTTCAGGCATCGGCAGATGCTTCCTTTGGCCGCAAGGTTCTTAGTGCGGCAGTAACTTAGGGTCCCTTGTTTTTGGGCCCTTGGCTATTTGGGATGTTTTTTATCCCTGGGTTATTTGTTCTTCCTGGGTTGTTGCTCCTGTTGAGCAAAGTTTTTTTCATGCTGCCCAGCTGGTTTCCTTCCTTTGGTAAGGTTCTTTTCTCTGATGTGGGTCCGGCGTTGCCTTAGGCGCGGCTGCGTTTCCCACCCCTCATGTATGCACTGCTTTGGGACGTCCCCATTGTGACGAATATGGAGAGGCGGCGACTGTCGGAGGACGTAAGAGAAAACGGAATATTTGTAAAATCTTACCTGTAAAATTCCTTTCTCTGAGGCGCCGCCCCCGCCCCTCTTTTGGGGTTTGTTTATGTACTCTACTGCTATTCTACTGAAACTGAGGTATGGATACAGGAAGCAGGAGGGTATTGACTGAGGGGACCACCCCCTGGGGGTGGGATATGCTAAAAGCTTTTAATATTGATATATTCTGTTGCCTAGCTACTCCTACAGAGCAAAGGTCAATAACCCCATTGTGACGAATATGGAGAGGCGGCGACTGTCGGAGGACTCAGAGAAAGGAATTTTACAGGTAAGATTTTACAAAAATTCCGTTTTTCAATTCATCTTGGATAGAGTAGGGGAGGGTAAACCATTGTCAGTCTATTTATACCATCTGTGTCTTCATAGGGAGATTTTGCTTCAGTTCCTGTCCTGTAGACTTAATGGCAGAGAATTTCTTTTCTGGGGAAATCCTTCACAGGAACAAGTGTCTTTATTAGATTTCCCCTCTATTCTTGTTCTGGTGGCAACACAAAAATTTGCTTTTACCCTCACTTTTATTCCTTGTGACATTGATGATCAGGACAAATGGAGAGAATTTTGCTTTATTTATACTTTAACTGAATAGCATGGAGGTGCCTCTGAGGTAAATTGAGATCTCTCACTCTCATGCAAAACTAAAAATAAAAGAGACAGTAGTGATTTTTTCATTTTCATGGAGTTGGGATTTAAATTTCTCTTAATATTTTTCTTTACTAATGCTGATAAAATTTGCAGTCTTCCAGCTCCTTAGTAACAATAACAGAAATAAACACAACTACGCAATCCCCTTTAGCTATAGGGTTCATTTTTATAATACAGTTTTTCATACTAATTAGTCTGAATGCATTATTAACATGAATGAGTATAAAGCGTTAAGTTTAAAGTGAAAATGTTCTTTGCTTATGCAGAGCTGTTGACTTCTCATTTCTAAGGCTACCCATGCATGGTTCAGTTTGGCTGCTGAATGAAAAAAAAAACTGAACCGATTCCCCCATCCACACATTCAGTATAGATGTGGGAATCCTCCTTGCTGTGACTCCCTCGCCTCCCCATTCTCCCCATGCGGTCTTACATTAAAATTAATCTGTTGGACGAAGTACAGGTTTATTTACATTTTTAGGATTAGGTTAGCATGTAAGTGGTAGAGGTAGGTGAAATATTTAAGTAATCCTTTGTCAGTATTCCCAGAAACTGCTGCCAGCTATAAAGCATATAAACAACTTAACAGAACATAATAAGATAACAAAAATGCTGGTTCAGTCTGTCCTCCAAGACACAGTTATTCTCTCATTGGCACTGAATCTTGGCTCTCGCACAGCATCAAGTATGAGAAGCCAGGTTGTCAATTATAGAACACACCTCAAAACTTCCTCTTCCCGTTCTGGGACAGTCATATGTCACTAATTTCTGTATATATCAGCAGCTAAGAGTAGTGGTTTAAGATGGAGATGAGGACTTAGGCAGGCCATATATGATTACATTTTTTCATTCAACCAGTGGGAAAAAAAAATGAATCGATTCCCCCATCCACACATTTAATGTGGATGAGGGAATCACCCCTAATGACCTAATTTATTTTGCCGAGGGGGAGCTAGTAGCACTGATCATTTGGGAAAAAACCCACAGGCTGGTTGTACACAAATCGATAAGCTGTTTAGGTTTAATGTTGGAAGACAAAAATTTGAATCTTTGAAAAAACTGATGCAGCAGCTTATCAAGGTACCACTATATTTACAAAGTTAAAATACTGCCAAATTTGCTTTGAGGGTTGGTTTTCACCATACCCTCGCAATCCTATGCAATTCAGACTGCATGCAAAACACACTCCATTTGTGATCTGCAAGTTAAAGACACCCCAAACGCAGATACTTTTGTACCATGAAACCCAGTTACAGTACATTTTAAAAAATTGTGCATGCACTACTTTGGTGCAATGCAGTGCGGTTTTAGCCCATCAAAATCAAATGGGCTGAAATTGCAACTGCACAGGTCCGCATGGGAATCGCACAGGAACAAAAAGCTCGTTTATCTGCGATATATGTGTGGGCATGGTGTGAATCGGCCCTAAAGTGGTTGCAAATGTATAAGGTTTTTTACCTATTGCATTCTATAAATTTTAGGTTAAAAAAAAAATCTGTTCAATGCAGCTGCCCCCCCCCCCCCCCACTCCTCCATTTTACTTACCTAAGCCCCATCTTGATCCAGCGATATGCCCAAGAAAAGTGTCTCTCTCTCTTTGTGTAGGTAAAGTGAGCAATAATTTTCTAGAATTATTGATACCTAACAGTTAAATTTAAAGTTTTGTAAAGGTTCAGCTTTTCTTTTTTAAAATAAACATGTTATACTTACCTGCTCTGTGTAATGGTTTTGCACAGAACAGCCCTGATGCTTCTCTTCTCAGGTCCCCTGCTGGTGCTTCTGAGTCCTCCCCTTTGCTGAGTGCCCCCAGAGCAAGCTGTTTGCTCTGGGGTCACTCGTGTGTGCTCTATGAGACTCTATGTGAGTATAAGTGGGAGGCTGCACACAAATAAACCTTCATTCTTTAGAACCACCTTAATAGGATATTTGCTGTAGTGATTTTATAATGCTTTATACACACTTTGGCCAGTTGTCTCATGGTATATGCTACGTTTGACAAGTACTACCCTAGTTTGATTTGTAAGAGAAATCATTTTATTGTAAACTTAGTTGCCAATAAATATATACTATAAAACCATACAAACATTGGTAAAAAATGTAAGTCAATGTAAATATATACCTGCAAGGAATATATTTAGGAATATTTCAAATTGTAAATTGGTCTCTCATGTGTTTTCATTTAAATTATTAATAATGTACTTTTTTGGATGCAGAGAAGACGAATACAAAAACTAGGGATTAATAATTAATAGAAAGCAGGAGCCTCACAAATGTTTGGAGGACATATATTTTTATTTTCTTGTTCTATTCTGTAATGCATGATACATATAATATTTATTTTAAAAAAAAGGTACTTAAAATACATTTGACTACAGACATTAGGACTACAACTTATTCTCAGAGATCAGTTTCTTGAATCAGACAAATTCATGTGAAGCTCAAATCACTAGAACAAAGATCAAATTCAGCAGCAAAACCCCTGGTACTTGCATTTTAGTTTTTTTTTTTTCACTTTCGATAGGTAACAGCCGTTCAACAATCAGAGCCGTGAAATGGCTCAATATGAGCAAGATACCAACAGTTAATCAATGCAATCATACTAGAACCCTAGTTGGATGGATCTATGCTAGGTACCTGTGCTGTTAATCAAAACAAAGATTGCACAATAGAGAAGTTGACAAAGAAACTATGGTGAGGAGGGGGAAGGGGGGGAGGTAGGTCCATGCCCACAGCATAAGAGCCCTAACCAGGGAGCGTGTAAGAGAAAGAACCATCAACCAGAGTTGGTTTCGCACCCTGGGGTAATGAATTTAGGAAGTCCTACCATTTATCGGAGAACTGGTCAGAAGAGGATGTGAGATGAAAGTCCGTGTTCATGTGATCTTTGATTAAAAGGCTTTGAAGTTCACAATGTACCTGGGAGATAGTGGGACCCAACGGAGAAATCCAGTTGGCCAGTATGACTCTGCGTGCTATCAGCAAACAGGTGAGAATCCATGTGCAGGGATGCGGTCCCAGGCGGCTAGTCTAGATTTGGAGCTGTTTGTCCCAATATCCGAAGATGAGCAGAAGGGGATCTTTCGGTAAATGAAGAAGGGTGATTTGTTTAATTAGTGAGAGCACTTGGTCCCAGTATTTGGATATAAAGGTACATGACCAGAACCTGTGGTGTAGGTTGGGTCTGTGTGCTTTGCAAAGGGGACATTTGTTGACGTCGGAGTTGTCTTTGTTGGAAGTAAAAGGAATATAGGCCCTGTGGAGAATGTTCAATTGCGTTTCTCTCCAAGTCTCATTGGGAGTCAGACAGAGAACGCTATTGTATCCCCGGAAAATCTTGGTCACAATGTCCTCTGTCGGGAAGTCTCTAGCCCAGTTAGCTGTAGACGTGATAACTTTTGCGCAAATAAATCAATATACACCCTTTGGCATTTATTTTTACCAAAAATACGTGGCAGAATACATATTGGCATAAATTCATGAAAAGATTTGATTTTTTAATTTTTTTTTGGGAATGTTTTATAGCAGAAAGTAAAAAATATTGTTTTTTTTTTCCGGAACTGTCGCTCTTTTTTTGTTTAAAGCACAAAAAATAAAAACTGCAGATCAAATAACACCATAAGAAAGCTCTATTTGTGGGGGAAAAAAAAGGACATTGATTTTATTTTCAGTACACCGCTGCACGACCATGCAATTGTCAGTTAAAACAACACAGTGAAGTCTAGCAAAAAAAATTGCCTGGTCATTAAGGGGGTAAAACCTTTTGGTCCTTAAGTGCAATTTTGAACTATTTTTGAATGACATTTGGTTGCTTGACAAATGTCATTCAAAAATAGTTCAAAATTTAGTTCAAAATTTTGAGAACTTTTATACAAATTTTTATTCGAAACTCTACTAATGTAGCCTAAATCAACTGCCTGAAATAAGTGTTTATAATAGGTATAATAGGTTGCTGAATGCTAGCATAGGGTTGCAGTGGAAATGGCTACTCTATAGGGGCTCATTCTGATGATGTGAATGATCTGAAAAATGTTAATCCTCTTTATGTTATGCAGCTGCATAGCATGCCAAAGGTGGGCGGGTCACATGCATTACTTTACCTATCATTTTTATAACTAGACACATTTCTATAAATGCATTTAATTATGTAGTTGTGTTTGACAGGAGTTCTCCTTATTATTATGGAAGACATGATTATATTTTTTGATATAATACTGTTTCAAGAGAAAGAATAAAAAGTATTTATTTGAGTCACTGGAAAAAAAAAATTCTGCTGTTTCAGGAAAATTCACTTAGGCAATAATATTTTTGAAATGTGTTTTGGCTTTATAATTTGGCTTGTCGAGCCTCCAGAGCATGTTAGTTTTTTCCCCATTGACTATTTTATATCCATGGATGACCTAGCCATTATGATGGACTTTTATAACCCCTGTGTCACCATAGAGGTGTGAGATGTCACAAGTGATCTTTAACGAATGAAAGATTACTCTTTAGCAAAACACTCAAGACAAATCCTTGTGTGCTTAAGGATACTATCTCAATTAAAATTAGATAAACATGGATCAAATTAAATAATATGATATGTAAAATGCATTTGTAAACTATAAAGCCTATGTCAGACAAAGCTGGATGAATCATTATATGTATCTAAGCCACTTGTTCAAAAGTAAATCCCTTGGACTGATGATTCCAGCTTGGTATTGACACAATGAAAATAGGTGTAGCTTGTTGACAACATAGAAATCTGAATTGGCGCTGCTCAATGTGTGGAATAAAGTTGGCTCTGTTTGAAGTATGGTAATTTAGCCAATTCAACTGTGAGTTGTTCATCATGTGGACAATATATTATTATCCCATCTGTTTCACATTAGGTTTTTCAGCCTAGAAAATTAGTTGTGAAAGAATAATAACAGCAATACATATGAAGCATGCATGTTACACACCAATTAAACCTCTATCCAATATCCAATTAAAATGGCTACTCATTTCTGTGAGCTGAAAAGGTTAAGCCATGTCAGAATGTAAAACATCCAGACACTACTTAAGCACCTGATATTGTTGCATGGTTTAAAGAAAAACAAGCATGGAGGGCTCACAGCAAGAAATGACAGGTATTGGGAGTATGCATAACAAAAATCATGTTGACAGACATGAATGAGGAAATTAAATGTGAGACCTGCTAATTATTGGTCATCAAGAAAAGTAAACAGTAAGGAATGGCTCTGCAGCCTCTTTTCTAGGGATTTTTTCTTTCTACGGAAACTTGCCAGTTCAAAGAAGCAAATGTTCTGCCTGAGTGGCTGGCTCTGTTTGAATAACTATGGCTGTGGTGTAGATTTCATTGCATTCCAGGTTTGGTAATCTGCTTTGCACAAACTAAAATGACTTTAACAAAATCCTTCATTTCATTCCATGCCAGGGTTTCCTCCCATTTATACATATTAGCCAAACTAAATGGGAAACAATATAATGTAGATAACAGTGTATTTGGGTTGTATGACAGTTGCCCCTACAAACAGGTCTGTTCAGGTGCATGTTCATGTGTGCTTGTTGACACTGATTTAATTCAGTTATCATCAGTGTTGTAGCTATGAAGTAGCCATCATAAGAAACAAGCATTTTTTTTTTCTTTTATAACCTTCTCTTTTGTAATTTCTAGCTCTATTCCTAAGGCCTGTGTCATTATAAAACAACAACTTTAAGAGCCCATTCACACTAGCACGACTTGTGAGGCGACTTGTGTAGCCCTAGGTCGCTTGACATAACAAAAGCAATGTTAATCAATCAGTGCCGTCTTAATTGGCATAACTGAAGTTGCTCCGACTTCAGAAAAGGGTCCTGTACTACTTTGAGGCGACCTGTGATCCAACTGTCCCATATACTTCAATGGGAGTCGCCTCCTTATCTTAATTGACACGACTTGTTATCAGACTTTCCAGGAAGAAGAAAGAGATTAGCCAGGCATTCCCCACAGACAAAGCCGCCTGTCTCTTCAAAGTAGTGCACAAGTCTCTTCCAAGTCTCTTCCAAGTCTCTAAACAAGTCTCTTCAAGTCTCGGGCGACTTTCTGGTAGTGGTAGTGTGAACCGGCTCTAAGAGTAACTATACGCGCCTGTTTATCAGTGCTGTGATCCCCTGGAGCCTCCCACTGGCCACTGACATCTTCAGCCCTGCAGCTTCTGGGTATCGATCCTTGGCGGTTTCTCTTAGCAAGGATGAAACACTCCCACACATATGCGGGAGTTCAGTCAACTCAGCATTACCAAAATTCTTACACCAAGCTGCACGTGCACAGCTCAGTGTACAGAGCGGACAGGCAGGTAAGTAACTTTAATGCAGATACTGCATTACAAATCCTGCCTTTTCGCAATTTTGTTTTCTTTAGGAAAACTTCACTTTAAAAAGACTGTTGAGTCAATTCACAAAACTAATAAAAGATAAGGATTGAATGTAACTGTTTTTTTTAAATTACAGTCACATGGCGAAAAATAGAGTGTCTTAGGCTTGTTTAAAGCTTTGTGACTTAAGTCTCTGTCTCTAGAAAAAAAACTCATAAATGCCAGCATATGCCTGCAGGACCTACAAAAATCCAGCATATACCACCAAATCTTGGACCATTCTGACAGTCAAAGCTCATAAACCCATCCCTTTTAAATCCTGTTTGGCCCATCATTATGATAGGATGCATTACATAGTTACATAGTTACATAGTTAGTGAGGTTGAAAAAAGACACCAGTCCATCCAGTTTAACCTATGATGTGTGTGTGTGTTTGCTTTTAACCGTACATTGTATACCCCTGTATGTTGTGGTCTCTAAGGTGCCCATCTAACAGTTTTTTGAAACTATCAATGCTCCCTGCTGATACGACTGCTTGTGGAAGAGAATTCCACATCCTTACTGCTCTTACAGTGAAGAACCCCTTACGCATTTTAAGGTTAAACCGCCTTTCCTCTAGTTTTAGTGAGTGGCCACGTGTCTTATTGTATCTCCTTTCTCTGAATAGTTTGTTCCTTATGCTAGGGTCGCCAGTACAGTATTTGTACATTGATATCATATCCCCCCTCAGTCGTCTCTTCTCCAGAGAGAATAGGTTCAGTGCTTGTAGTCTTTCCTCATAGCTGATGTCCTCCATTCCCCTAATTATATTTGTTGCCCTTCTCTGGACTCTCTCCAGTTCCAGCACATCCTTCCTGAGGACCGGTGCCCAGAACTGGACAGCATACTCCAGATGTGGCCGGACCAGAGTCTTGTAGAGTGGGAGAATAATCTCTTTATTTCTGGAGTGAATCCCCTTTTTTATGCATCCCAGTATTATGTTGGCTTTACTTGCAGCGGCTTGGCATTGCATGCCACTGCCAAGCCTGTTGTCTACCAGTACCCCCAAGTCTTTTTCCATCCTAGACTCACCCAGAGGCTCCCCCCCCCTAGTGAGTAGCTTGCTTTCTGGTTTTTGGCCCCCAAGTGCATTACTTTACATTTTTCAACATTAAACCTCATCTGCCATGTAGTTGCCCACCCCATTATTTTGTTCAGGTCCGCTTGTAAGGTTTCCACATCCTGCTTAGAAGATAATGGCATGCTTAGTTTAGTATCATCTGCAAATACTGAGATTGTACTAGATATCCCCTCCTCTAGATCATTTATGAATAAATTAAACAGGATTGGTCCCAGGACAGAACCCTGGGGGACCCCACTTTCCACACCCGCCCAATCCGAGTACTCTCCATTAATCACCACCCTCTGAACTCTCCCCTGGAGCCAGTTCTCTATCCAGGTACTCACCTTATGGTCCATACCTACCTTCCTTAGTTTGTACAGTAAGCGTTTGTGGGGAAAGGTGTCAAAGGCCTTTGCAAATTCCAGATACACCACATCCACAGGCCTTCCTTTATCTAGGTGGCAGCTCACTTCATCGTAGAAGGTTAATAGATTGGTTTGGCAAGAACGATTTTTCATAAATCCATGCTGATTGCTACTAATAATACAGTTTTCATTACTAAAGTCTTGTATGTGGTCCCTTAACATCCCCTCCAAAATCTTGCAGACTACAGATGTTAGGCTGACCGGCCTATAGTTACCCGGGATATATCTCGGCCCCTTTTTAAATATTGGTACCACGTTGGCTTTTTTCCAATCAGCTGGCACCATACCCGTCTGTAAACTATCCTTTATACCCAATAGGAAGGTACAAGAGTCACACAGGGGCAGGCAAGCTTCAGCTCTATAAGGAAGGAATGGAGATTTGTGTGTGAGAACTGCCCTGCATTCTGCTGTATGTGCAGACTTGCTGTAGGTTTGTCCAGAGACCTCTAGGTGCCTATACATTATACCAGCAGCAGTTTCATGTTTTAGTCTTTTAGGGACAGAATATCTTAAGGTGGACTCGCAAGGCATTTTACAACTTTGGTAACTAGTGGCAATTTCCCTATCTAATAGCAGTCAACACAAGTTTGCCTTTATTAATCAGAAATCTTGTGATGATTTTATTTTCACTAACATGACTTTACAGCTAAAACTTGCCCACTGTGATTTCCCCTGTCTAATGAGTGTACCCTTGTTGACCTATATTATGATTTTCTTGAACGGGGGATTATAAAACTATAATGACGTTTAGCTTTAAAAATAAAAAACTGCCAGAAGAGAAACACTGAGACAGCCATCTCTAACCTACTTTAGTAACAGCTACTTGTCTACATATACAAGAGCAAGTGGTTTTGCTCATACAGAGCAGATAAGTGCCATCATCCATGCAGAGCCACTGGGAGATGCGTGTTCATCCACATCGGGAGCTGCATGCAGGCAGCCCATAGAAGTGCAGGCACATGCAGGGCCGGCATGGACACAGATCTGAATGCAGAGCCTCTGAAAATAGTGTGTTACTAATCTTTTATACCCTCCTTATGTGCAGGATATTCTTCGTCTACAAAATCAGTTGTGCTATTATGGTTAGAAAAAATATGGTAGGCCTATTCGTACCAGCAGTTCCTGAAAACAGTATTAATAAGTATTCAAGAGTGTTTAACCCTCCTCTTGTGTTAGGGTCAAAACTGACCCATTTTCAGGTTTTGAATGTCTATAAGTATCACATAAATTTGTTTATTGCATCAAGATTTTTTTACTTTGTCAGGAACCTCTATTTAAACAATGTAATAGAAAAATAATCCTTTTCACTAAATTATAAAATACTGTGGTGAAAATTAAGACGTTCATGGTGTTAGGGTCAATTCTGACCCAGTTATAATATAGGATTTTAGGACACTAATAAGTGCCAAAACTGAAATCATAAACACTCTCTCTGCTTAGTAACAGTGACAGCCAATCCCCTCTCAACCCTGTGAGCTGTAGTTAGGGAGGGGTCTATCTCTTTTCCTGCTTGTCTGCTTCTCTAAATAAAGTGAAGAAACATAGGACAAATTCATTTCAGAGTTGCTGACTTTATTTTACCATTTTTTCAATTTGACAATGAGAGGTATGCTATCAAAAGAAAGGTCTAGGGGTCACACCAAAAATATTAAAACCAATCTTTTCAAGGATAAAGAAGCCTAACAAGTTAACCAAGAGGTAAGAAACAAATTTGATGATAAATAATTATTCAGAGGGTATTTTATGGCTGATTTAAAACACGGGTCAAAACTGACCCTAACATCATGGATAGTAACGGAATTCTAACATAAGAGAAGGGTTAAAAGTACTTGTTTTAGAAAAAGTATTACATTGTTCAGTCCTTTAGCATTTAACTACTTTTTAAAGAGTTTTTTTTTTAGAGAAAAGCATTCTTATTAAATCACAAGACACTTTATTGTAATCCAGTTGTTGGCAATGTATGACAGCTTTTTTAAAGAGTGTTTTCAAGTGTTTTAAAGACCCAATCATACAGTTGAATAGGAGGAGAAAGTGATATAAAATGCTGCATGTAGAAATGTTATTCCAACACCCTTCTGCACAAAAACGTTGTGGGAATCATCCAATGTAAAATAATGCAATCTCTTTTGTACAGACGTTTTTACCAGTGCTGGAAAAAAGCTTTACTGTGGTGAGGCTGGTGAGCATCAAAAAATGCACAATACAAAATGTCCATGGCAGCAAAGTATGTTTGATATGCATCTCTATGCATAGCGTTATCCAGACTGTTATAAACCTTTTCCCAGAATGAATATTTTATGCCATATTTTAGTTATGGTGATAAATGGCCACAAAAACAGGGAGGATATGCTGGTTAAGGAGTCAAGGAAACAATGAAAAGGGATGTTTACACCTATTGCAGCTCTGCTTTAATGTAGAACCCAAGGGAATAAGGTCTGGGAGACTGAATGTCTGAATCTTGGATAAACAGGTAATTTGTTCACGATCTGGATGCTTTTGACAGACCATTAAAAAGGTCATATATCTAAGTAAGAGTGTACATCTGGTAATCATATTTTAAACAGCTGTTTTGTAAAAAGGACACATAACCTCTCCTCTAATAAAAAAAAGGTACCTGATCATGTAGGGTAAGCATAATGACCTAGAGCAAGAGCCCAAAGAACAAGATGACAATGGAAAATTGCAAGTAGAGACAAGCGTAGAATGAAAAATTTGCTTAGCTGGCAGTGTGCCTGATCCACCTCTATAAGTTCTTCTGAGGCATCTTTTATAGCGGCATTCCATCGGTCCATTTTTGGCCTGTGATTACATGAATCAAAAATGTACTGCAGTGTATTCCTATGAGTAGACACATGTGAGCAGACATGCATGCGCCTATATCTGTCCACTTCTGGGTCTTTTTAAGATTGTTGAACCAAACTGAAAAAGATGTTCTCAGGTTCACTTTTGCTGACTTGACAGGATGTGGGCAGATATAGGCTGACGCTTACATCCGGTCTTACATAAGCATTGCATAGGTCCTTTTCCCTCCATTATAAGATTGAGGAAAAATCAGAACAGATCCGGATGTCACATATGGAACATCTGTTTTTTTTTTTCTAATTCTGATCGGGAGAATAATGTCTCTGTAACAGAATGGATGGCTCATGTGTGAAAGGTGCCATATAGAGTCAGATCCACTGATCATCAATTTTCTTTAGTTTACTTGTAGTCAGGTGCCTATGGTGTGTCTTTATATTTTTATGTTATACCATTGTTATCTATGTTGATACAGTGTTGCTTTAAATATTCTGTCTGATTGCTGCAGGGGTCGAGTCATATGTGACTTAGTCCTCTGGAGATGTGTCACATCCTGTCTGCTCTGATGTATATATACATCTGCAGAAGACCGGCCCTGGGCTGTTGTCCAATGGCAGTTTGTCTGTCAGGACATACTGCTGTTATGTGATACCCTCTCTGCTGTTGCCACCCCTCAAAAGTGCCCATCTTCTGGGACTTGTTGCTGTGGACTTTATTAATCTCAAGTATGGGTTGTACTATGCTCTCTATTAGTGCTGGCCTGAACACCTCCCTGTTCGGTTCGCACTAAAACATCTCGAGCAGAGAAAAAGTTCTAGCGAACCTGTGAACTCTATTAAAGTCTGTGGGACACGAGCATGAAAAATCAAAAGTGCTAATTTTAATGGATTATATGCAAGTTATTGCCATAAAAAGTGTATGGAGACCCAGGTACTGCCCTGGGGGACATGTATCAAATTTTTTTTTTAAAAAACTATCGGTTTTACAGGAGCAGTGATTTTAATATTGCCCAAAGTGAAACAATAAAAATGAAAAATTCCTTTAAATATTATGCCTGGGGGGTCCCCGTAATGTGCCTGTAAAATGGCGCATCTGAATTATGTACAGTATCTCACAAAAGTGAGTCCCTTCAGAGACTGGGTGAGTGAGCAACCCCCCTCCTGAACCCTACCAGGCCGCTTGCCCCGCTTGGGAGGTTGCTTTGGGGTGCCTCTTCCCGACAACCCTAGGCTGTGGTTGTGAGGGTCTGCGGGTGGGGGGCTTATCCGAATCTGGAAGCCCCTTTAACAAGGGGGCCCTAAGATCCTGACCAATCGTGACCCTTGCTGCACCCAAAAATATCATTTATTTTTGAATAAGGGACTTGTCAAAACCGTCTTGTGTGTTTATTTTTTGTACACTTTTTTGGTGAATGGGTAGGGGTATGATGTATCCAATACCCATTCACATGGGAGGGCGGGATCTTGAGCCCCCTTGATTCCAGATTCTGACAAGCCCCCTAAGTGCAGACCACCACAACCACAGTCCAGGGTTGTCGGGAAGAGGCCTTTGTCCCCATCAACATAGGGAAAAGGTGCCTTGGCTGCATGCTCAGATTAGGGTCTGGTATGAATTTTGGGGGGGACCCCACACCATTTTTTTTTACATTTTGGCATGGAGGTCCCCTTAAAATATGAATTTTGGGAGGGGACCACAGTTCTTTTTTTTTTTTTTAATGTTGGCGTGAAGTTCTTCTTAAAATCAATACCAGACCCAAAGGGCCAGTTTTTTTTTTATTCTGTCATAGGGTTCCCCTTAACCACTTAAATACAGGGCACTTTCTCCCCCTTCCTGCATAGACCAATTTTCAACTTTCAGTGCTCATTGGCATCTATGGGAATTATTGGTCAGCTTGGCATGGCACTGCTCCCTGTCTTAAACATAGGCGTCTATGGGGAATCTTGGTCGGCTTGGCATGGCACTGCTCACCAATTATAAGTGACAGGGACACAAAACTTGGGGAGCACTGAGAGGGGACCCAGGACTACAACACCTCTATACATTTTAAAAGTGGGTTATAACCTGAACACTACACTGACTGCACTAAACTAACTCAACACACTATCCACTAACTACAGTATCTCACAAACACCCCTCACATTTTTTGTAAATATTTTATTATACCTTTTCATGTGACAACACTGAAGAAATGACACTTTCCTACAATGTAAAGTAGTAAGTGTACAGCTTGTATAACAGTGTCAAATTGCTGTCCCCTCAAAATAACTCAATGCACAGCCATTAATGTCTAAACCGTTAGCCAGAAAAGGGAGTACATCCCTAAGTGACAATGTGCAAAATGGGCCCAAAGTGTCAATATTTTGTGTTGCCACCATTTTTTTTCCAGCACTGCCTTAACCCTCTTGGGCATGGAGTTCAACAGAGCTTTACAGGTTGCCACTGGAGTCCTCTTCCACTCCTCTATGACGATATCACGGAGCTGGTGGATGTTAGAGACCTTGCGCTCCTCCACCTTCTGTTTGAGGATGCCCCACAGATGCTCAATAGTGTTTAGGTCTGGAGACATGCTTGGTCAGTCCATCACCTTTACCCTCAGCTTCTTAAGCAAGGCAGTGGGTGTCTTGGAGGTGTGTTTGGGGTCGTTATCATGTTAGAATACTGCCCTGCAGCCCAGTCTCCGAAGGTACTGCCCTGGGGGACATGTATCAAATTTTTTTTTTAAAAAACTATCGGTTTTACAGGAGCAGTGATTTTAATATTGCCCAAAGTGAAACAATAAAAATGAAAAATTCCTTTAAATATTATGCCTGGGGGGTCCCCGTAATGTGCCTGTAAAATGGCGCATCTGAATTATGTACAGTATCTCACAAAAGTGAGTCCCTTCAGAGACTGGGTGAGTGAGCAACCCCCCTCCTGAACCCTTCCAGGCCGCTTGCCCCGCTTGGGAGGTTGCTTTGGGGTGCCTCTTCCCAACAACCCTAGGCTGTGGTTGTGAGGGTCTGCGGGTGGGGGGCTTATCCGAATCTGGAAGCCCCTTTAACAAGGGGGCCCTAAGATCCTGACCAATCGTGACCCTTGCTGCACCCAAAAATATCATTTATTTTTGAATAAGGGACTTGTCAAAACCGTCTTGTGTGTTTATTTTTTGTACACTTTTTTGGTGAATGGGTAGGGGTATGATGTATCCAATACCCATTCACATGGGGGGGGGCGGGATCTTGAGCCCCCTTGATTCCAGATTCTGACAAGCCCCCTAAGTGCAGACCACCACAACCACAGTCCAGGGTTGTTGGGAAGAGGCCTTTGTCCCCATCAACATAGGGAAAAGGTGCCTTGGCTGCTGCTCGCTTGCCCCCCCCCCTTCCCCATCCTGGCCTGCCAGGCTGCATGCTCAGATTAGGTTCTGGTATGAATTTTGGGGGGGACCCCACACCATTTTTTTTACATTTTGGCATGGAGGTCCCCTTAAAATATGAATTTTGGGAGGGGACCACAGTTCTTTTTTTTTTTTTTTTTTAATGTTGGCGTGAAGTTCTTCTTAAAATCAATACCAGACCCAAAGGGCCAGTTTTTTTTTTATTCTGTCATAGGGTTCCCCTTAACCACTTAAATACAGGGCACTTTCTCCCCCTTCCTGCCTAGACCAATTTTCAACTTTCAGTGCTCATTGGCATCTATGGGAATTATTGGTCAGCTTGGCATGGCACTGCTCCCTGTCTTAAACATAGGCGTCTATGGGGAATCTTGGTCGGCTTGGCATGGCACTGCTCACCAATTATAAGTGACAGGGACACAAAACTTGGGGAGCACTGAGAGGGGACCCAGGACTACAACACCTCTATACATTTTAAAAGTGGGTTATAACCTGAACACTACACTGACTGCACTAAACTAACTCAACACACTATCCACTAACTACAGTATCTCACAAACACCCCTCACATTTTTGTAAATATTTTATTATACCTTTTCATGTGACAACACTGAAGAAATGACACTTTCCTACAATGTAAAGTAGTGAGTGTACAGCTTGTATAACAGTGTCAATTTGCTGTCCCCTCAAAATAACTCAATGCACAGCCATTAATGTCTAAACCGTTAGCCAGAAAAGGGAGTACATCCCTAAGTGACAATGTTCAAAATGGGCCCAAAGTGTCAATATTTTGTGTTGCCACCATTTTTTTTCCAGCACTGCCTTAACCCTCTTGGGCATTGAGTTCAACAGAGCTTTACAGGTTGCCACTGGAGTCCTCTTCCACTCCTCTATGACGATATCACGGAGCTGGTGGATGTTAGAGACCTTGCGCTCCTCCACCTTCTGTTTGAGGATGCCCCACAGATGCTCAATAGTGTTTAGGTCTGGAGACATGCTTGGTCAGTCCATCACCTTTACCCTCAGCTTCTTAAGCAAGGCAGTGGTTGTCTTGGAGGTGTGTTTGGGGTCGTTATCATGTTAGAATACTGCCCTGCAGCCCAGTCTCCGAAGGGAGGGGATCATGCTCTGCTTCAGTATGTCACAGTACATATTGGCATTCATGGTTCCCTCAATAAACTGTAGCACCCCAGTGCTTGTAGCACTCATGCAGCCCCAGACCATGACACTCCCACCACCATGCTTGACTGTAGGCAAGACACACTTGTCTTTGTACTCCTCACCTGGTTGCCGCCACATACGCTTGATACCATTTGAACCAAATATGTTTTTCTTGGTCTCTTTAGACCACAGGACATGGCCCCAGTAATCCATATCTTTAGTCTGCTTGTCTTCAGCAAACTGCAGGCTTTCTTGTGCATCATCTGTAGAAGAGGCTTCCTTCTGGGACGACAGCCATGCAGACCAATTTGATGCAGTGTGCAGCGTATTGTCTGAGCATTGACAGGCTGGCCCCCCCACCCTTTCAACCTCTGCAGCAATGCTGGCAGCACTCATACGTCTATTTCCCAAAGCCAACCTCTGGATATGACACTGAGTACTTGCTCTCAACTGCTTTGGTCGACCATGACAGGGCCTGTTCTGAGAGGAGTTGTAACAGAGGACCAACAACGGTGTAAAATGCAAAAATGTATTAGAAGTGATGGCATAAAGTGTAAATTACAAAAATGGGTGGTAAAAAACAACTCAGACATCCAGTGGAAAATACAAAATAAACCTTGTCACGACAAGCACATAAAACGGGCCCTAGCCACACACACATACATTCCATTCAGAATCTCTCAAAAAGCATGTGGAGATATACTTGGGTCAACATAATAAGGATGGTCCAAAATTACTTCCCAGTGTATCCAACAAATGGACTAACACTGGCGCTGATACAAAGCAATTGCTAAAGGAGATTAAGCCCAGTCTTCAGCTCTGGACGGGGGCAGACATCCAGATTATGGCTGTTCAAGAGGGCTGGTTAATAGAAACTGGATTCCACTTAAGGGTCATGGTCATATCGGCAGTAAAGTTAGGCCCTAAAAAGAGGATGTATGACCTCTAGAGTTCACAGTCCGGTCAATCCTATCATCAGGTTCAGGAAGAGCATAGTCTTTAGTAATGTATAGAAAGAATCTCACAGTGTATGGTAAATAAACAATGAGAACCCTATGCGCTTTAGGAGAAAACAATAAAAAACAATATGCAGCAACCTAAAAAAATATATATATAAAACAGGAAATTTTATTCAGAAGGATGGAACCATCAAAATGCAAATTACAGTAGCGCAATGGTAGTAATTAACCACTTGCCGACCGCTCACTGAGCTGATACTGTGGCAAAGTGGCTCCTTCCCGTCCAGCGACGTAGACCTACGTCGCTGGACTCCTCCCCTTGTGGGCGGCGCACGCGCGCCGCCGAATGGCTCGCTCCCGCTGTATTCATTCACAGCGGGAGTCGGGCCAGGGGAGGAGCGGCGGTGATCACCGCCGCTCTTCCCCGATCGTCGGGGAATCGAGTTTGGAGATCCGCCCGCTTGTGTAAACAAAGCGGGCGGATCTCCTAAGTTACAGACAGTGACAGATTGCAGGGTTCAGCATAGCTGAACCTGCGATCTGTCCCTGTGTCACCCAGTCACCTCCCCCCACACACGTTAGTAAGCACCAGGCATACATTAACCCCTCCCTCTCCAATAAAATTAACATATGTATAGCACTGATTACTGTAGTAATGTCACTGGTACCCCCAAAAGTGTAAAAAATGTCAGTTAAGGGTCCGATCTGTCCGCCGCAATGTCGCAGTCCCGCAAAAAAAATCGCAGATCGCCGCTATTACTCATTTAAAAAAAAACACCAAAAATTACAGAAATCTTTCCCTTAGTTAGTGAACGCAATAACTTTTGCGCAAACCAATCAAAATACGCTTATTGTGATTTTTTTTACCAAACATAGGTAGCAGAAAACAAATTGGCCATAAATTAAAATAAATTTAAATTTTTACATTTTGGGGGGGGGGGGGATTTTATATAAAAAAAATGTGAAAAATATTGTTATTTTTTCAAAATTTTTTCAAAATTTACGCTCTTTTTTTTGTTTATAGCGCAAAAAGTAAAAATCGCACAGCTCTGTTTGTGGGAAAAAAAGGACATACATTTTGTTTGGGTATGGCATTGCACGACCGCGCAATTGTCAGTTAAACTCGCACAGTGCCGAATCGCAAAAAGTGGCCTGGACGTAAGACAGCAAAATCCTTCGGTGGTAAAGTGGTTAATCATTACCACAACCACAGCATGAATGAGAATATGGGCCTAAGAATGATTAAAATCAAACTAAAAAGTCCCACAGTCCATCAGCTGAAAGAAAAATAAATCACGATGTGCATTTCAATTCCGGAGTCTTGATACGCGTGATATAGGAAGGGGTCACCCCCACAATCCACCATCAAAGTGCCAGGGGTACAGCAGAAATGGACACTCACCAAAGCTCTATGCTTATTCACTCTCATGAACAAGCTAGACTCGCATTGTGTTAAAGGAATCCAGAACCGCATCAACTTTCTCTGTCCAACACACAGCAAACAGGGCTCCAGTACATGTGGGAGATAAATAACAGCCTCCACTAGTGCAATAATGTATGTACTTCTTTATTTTTAAACAATAAAAGATCAGTTGTACTCACTTGTAACACTTAAAATACAGTGCACATCAGATAAAATGGTAAGGTGAACAGCCGTTGGACTCGGGGAGTGACTCCAAGCCAAGTACCGCTGGATGCCTCCTCCACCATAATTGTAATTGCAGAGAACGCCGTCTGACCATGCCCGACGCGTTTTGTCACTTCCAACTTCGTCACTGGGGGCATGACAGAGACAGCGCGGCGAACCCATTTATGCAACACAATTCCGCCCCGTACTCCACACACTGGCATGTTTACTACTCACTGCCAGCACAGCTGATCCAGAGAGGCAACATCACCGGGACGGGCGGACATCAATCAGGCCAACTATTTAGTTAACCCCATATCGGCCGTTGACGGGACATAACACATCACTGCCAGAGGGCAAACGAATGCAAAGAAGTGAATGCAAAGAAAAGGAAACATGACCTGCCAATATCGAATTGCACGGGGCAATCTCCTATAATATAATAACCACTGATCAGTCATGATGTTGCTGAAACCGGATCATTTGCACAAGGAATCACACAACATAAATAACAATACATGATTGCATCAAAAAGAGGTTAAAATATAAATGAAAACATAAGATGTAATTAATACATCTAATAAGCACATATGTAAATAAACACATGTATAATGAAGCACATATAAATAAAGGGAAATAGGGGACAGCAAAATATATAATATAATAATAAACATCTGAGGCCCCATAAGAAATTCATACTTACCCATATCCATACTATATTGTGCACCAAAAATAAAAATTAAAAAATTATGTATATATCTGTATAATAAATAAATTAAGATTATATTAAAATATCTTAAAATATTAATTATGAAGCAAGCACCAGAAATGTATATAAAAAAATATGTTAAAACTACATAGATTCTATATAAAAATATACTGTATATAAAAAAATATTATATAAAAAAGACCAGAACCTCGGACCAAAACACAACAACCTTCACTATTAGGAGTCACTGATAAAGCAGTTTAGGTCAAGCTCTATATTGAGGCTCATTGGATCAAGGGCCTGGGTCAGGAAAATCCACTTTGTTTCGCACTTGGAGAGTTCCCTGACCCAATTGGCACCTCTCCAAGACAGGGTCACGCGCTCCACTCCCCAAAAATGCAGACCTCTTGGGTCCCGCTGATGAAATTGCCGGAAGTGTGCAGAAACACTATGTTCGCGTTTCCCTTTGAGAATGTTACTAATATGCTCACCTACTCTTTTCTGCAAAGTAGGTTTAGTTCGACCTATATATATTAAATTGCGGGGGCAAATAAGTGCGTATACTACATGTGTAGTATCACACGTAATAAGATATTTAATTTTAAAGGACCTCTTAATGACTGGAATGGAAAATTTATCACATTTCTTTAGATTTGTTGGTGTAAAAAAGAACAAGCCCTACACCTTCCACATGTATAAAATCCACTCCGATTTGGAAAAAAGGAGGTGCTTGGGGAGTCCAGGACTTTTTTAACAATCCTATCCCCAAAATTAGGGGCTTTCCTGTATATAAAAGAAGGTGTCTCAGGTAAGACAGGCCCCAATGTCCTATCCATGAGTAGGATAGGCCAGTGTTGTCTGAAAATAGACTCAACCTTCCTATAGTCATCAGAAAAATCTGAAAGAAAGCTCCATTCCTTTACACCAACTGACCGAGTAGTGCTCCCAACCGTTGTGTTTGGCAAACCAAGGGGCCTGGGAGCTTCCAATATTTTTTCAATCTCTCTATCGAGAGCCTCCTCCCTATAACCTTTCACCAAGAACCTGTCCTTTAGAATGCCATATTGTACCACAACGTCATCCACAGATGTACAATTTTGTTTCACTCTCATGAATTGGCCCCTAGCGATGTTTTTAAGCCAATTCGGGTGATGGCCACTTCGTATTGAGAGGTAGCTATTGCGGTCGGTTGGCTTGAAGTACACTTTTGTCTTAAATCTATTAGCTTCTCTCCTGATGACAACTTCAAGGAAATGGATCTCCTCTTGGCTCCACTGAAAATCCAGTTTAATATTATTCTGGTTCAAATTCAAGTGGTCCATAAACGTTTTCAACTGATGTTCAGATCCATCCCAAATAAAAATAATGTCATCAATAAAGCGCCGGTAGTATTTCAATTCTGGTCTACTCTCATTAAATACAAATTTGTCCTCCCACTCACTCGGCCATAAATATATTAGCCAGACTGGGGGCAAATTTGGCACCCATTGCGACACCAGTCCTCTGGCTATAGAAGTTACTTTGGTACCAAAAATAATTATGACATAGACAAAAGTCCAAGGCCCTCTGAATGAAGACCTTTTGTTCAAGCGGCAATTCCTCACATTTACTAAGCGCCCAATTTGGGGCCAATAGGGCATCTTCGTGTTGGATGATGGTGTAGAGGGACGACACGTCCGCCGTCACTAAGAAGGCGGACAAGTCGTCCCGCAAGACCACACCATCCAATGTCAACAAAAGGTCCTTCGTGTCTTTCAGGAAGGCCTTTGTACAAGTTACACTTGGCTGCAGGAATGTGTCCAAATACTGGCCAAGCCTAGCATTAACCGACCAAATGCGATTCACTATAGGCCGTGAAGGGGGACACCCTGGATTATTGTGAATTTTTGGTAATGTATAAATAATAGGGATAAGGCAGGAACTTGGAACAAGATAATTTTTCTCTTTTTTAGTCAAAACCTTATTCTTAAAACCCAGATCCACTAGTTTTTCCAGATCTTTAACAAATTCAGGGGTCGGATCACAAGGCAATTTTATATAGGTAAGGTCATCACTCAACATCTCTTGTAGTTGTTTGTGATAAAATGATTTATTCATGATGACCACCCCTCCGCCTTTGTCCGCAGGCCGGATAATTATTTCTTTACGTTGCTCTAAGGACTCCAGACCTTCCTGTATGTGTCTATATTTCTTCACTACTTTGTGGTCAGGTTGAAGTGCTTGTAGGGTCACGCATGACCAAATTTTTGAACACTTCAACACATTGATTGTTCCTTACCGGTGGGTTGAATATTGATTTGTTAAGCAAACCGCTATTAACCATATTGCCTGCACCCCTATTACTAATGGATACAATAGGGTTGTTAATAAAATATTTCTTAAGATTCAACTTATGTATGTATTTATGCGTTTCTATGTAAACGTTGAACTTATTCATTGCCCATTTGGGCGCACATTTCAACCCCTGATCCAAAATGTGTAACTCACTTTTGGTCAGGCTGACATCACTAATATTAAATATGCCCTCATTTAATACTCCCTCCTTCGCTTTTTTGCACCGAATCCTTCTTCCGGGCCGAACTCCCCTTCAGGTATGTGTTTTCCCTGTGGTTTTGGCGGTCCAGATGTTGACCTCTGTTGTGCGGACGATGTCGCCCTCTCCCTCTGCCTCTCACTAAAAAAGGCTGATTAGAATTCAAGTTTTGGGGGGTTCTTGGGACGGAGTCATCATTATCCATATTGGCTCTATTTGCTAGGGGTTGGTAGTAATTCTGAATGGGTACCACAGAGGTATGTGAGCCTCCTCGTGTCGACCCTCTCTTGCCTCCTCTAGCCCTAGTGCATCCTCTGTTCTGTCACCTCCTTGGTGGCTCTTTCCATTCAATGAATGGCTGAACTGTGGGGCGAACAGTTGCTGAATTTGAACACAAAGGGGTCCGACTCTGAACTGCTTGTTGTTCTACACTATCATTCATAGTATTACCAACAATCTCTCCTATGGGGACCTGCACACCAGAAGGATCACTCGAAGATAATAAAGGAGTATTAGCTTGCCAACAAAAGACCTGTTTATTTTGAAAGTCTTTCATGTCTCTATTAAAATTTTTTACTTTTTTAAGTCTTTAGTAATGGGTGAAAGGTCAAACTATTAGCAGTGGTCCTCAGCCAGTCTGATACTCATGGACTAATCTTCTTGTAAACACATTCAGTCCATTTGGGACAACATAGGGAAACAGAGTAACGGCACGTTTGGTTAGTGGTCTCAAAGGGTGGATTGCTATCATTGAAGGAAAAATGAATTCACAAGTTTATTAAGACATTTTGCAGGAGAACTTAAGGCCATCTGTCTACCAGCTGAAGCTCAACAGAAGATGGGTGTTGCAACAGGACAATGACCCAAAGCATAGAAGTAAATCAACAACAGAATGGCTTAAACAGAAGAAAATATGCCTTCTGAAGTGGCCCAGTCAGAGTCCTGACCTCAACCCGATTGAGATGCTGTGGCCTGACCTCAAGAAAGCAATTCGCACTAGACATCCCAAGAATATTGGTGGACTTTAAAGGCACAAGTAAAGGTGAAGTAAAAAACTTTTTTATTGATTGACATATAAAAACAAGGGGAAACCCCTAACAAAAGGGGAATACTTTTTGTACATACACAATATACATAGAAAGTGCCAGAGTATACTCAAACAATAAGACTTAAATGTGTATCAATAATAGAAAGAAAGAATAATTGTATGATACATGAGACATGGTGGTATCAAAATACTATACATTACATCCTACAAAACTTGAAAGTAGTGCCGGGAAATGACACTATATAGGTCCTCGAGTGTAGTTGGTACAGCTCTGGAATGGGGGATGGTTCATGTAGCCAGATGCCCTACATGTTTCGCTTGAAGGGTCAAGCTTCTTCTGGAGCTACTGGTGTACAGACTCCTTGGTGGTCTATCCCCATCTGGGGGATTCGGTTCGCTGTCCTTTCGAGTCTGATGTGTTGGTATCTCTTCCCTGAGGGACTCTCCATATCCCGGATAACTTTGTACCATATTTACTCTGGTCTTTTGTTTTCAATTGGTTACAACCATCGGTATCTGTCTAAAGCAGACATATACCCTGTTTAGTTTGTCTGAATTGATACCAGCTGACATACTCATCACAGCCAATACCACCCCCCTCATTACTCATGATCTATATACCTGTTGTGCCAAAATACATCGGCCTTTGTGAATTACTATTTGTCTCTACAAGGAGTCTGTACACCAGTAGCTCCAAAAGAAGCTTGACACTTCAAGTGAAACATGTAGGGCATCTGGCTACATGAACCATCCCTCATTCCAGGGCTGTACCAACTACACCCGAGGACCTATATAGTGTCATTTCCCAGCACTACCTTCGAGTTTTGTAGGATTTAATGTATAGTATTTTGATACCACCATGTCTCATGTATCATGCAATTATTCTTTCTTTCTATTATTGATACACATTTAAGTTTTCTTGTTTGAGTACACTCTGGTACTTTCTATGTATATTGTGTATGTACAAAAAGTATTCCCCTTTTGTTAGTGGTTTCCCCTTGTTTTTATATGTCAATCAATAAAAAAGTTTTTTACTTCACCTTTACTTGTGCCTTTAAAGTCCACCAAACTTCTGATATATCTATTAAGGATATGGCACACTGTTCCTTAACTTTGTTGCACCCATACTGTGCTGCTGTACTGGTTGCGCAAAATATCCATTTATTTATCCCAAGAATATTGCTGAACTGAAACAGTTTTGTAAAGAGAAATGGTCAAGAATTACTCCTGACCATTGTGCATGTCTGATCTGCAACTACAGGAAACGTTTGGTTGAAGTTATTGCTGCCAAAGGGGGTTCAACCAGTTATTAAATGCAAGGGTTCACATACGTTTTCCACCTGCACTGTGAATGTTTACATGGTGTGTTCAATAAAAACATGGCAACATTTCATTCTTTGTGTGTTATTCATTTAAGCAGACTGTGATTGTCTATTGTTGTGACTCAGATGATGGTGATCAGATCACTTTTTATGACCAATTTGTGCAGAAATCCATATCATTCCAAAGGGTTCACATACTTTTTCTTGCAGCTGTATGTGAACCAATTGTACATGTATGTTAAGATTGATGTGAGATGTACCTGTAGTTCTCAATGTAATCAGTAATAGGAACATTAATCACTTAAAACACTGGGCACTTTTGCCCCCTTTCTGCCCAGCCAATTTTAATTTTTAGTGCTCTCTCATTTTAATGACAATTAGTCATGCAGCACTGTACCCAAACACAATTGTTATAATTTTTTTGAGATAGATAAAGCTTTCTTTTGGTGGTATTTTATCACCACTGTTTTTTTTTTTTTTGCAATATAAGCAGAAAAAGACTAAATTAATAAAACATGTTTCTATTATAACATTTTTTAAATAAGTAATATTTCTTCAAAAATTTAGACCAAAATGTATACAGGGTACACTAATAGGCTGCACTGTTGACGGCTGTGATGGGTACACTGATATGCTGTACTGATGGTGGCTGTGACAAGTAGATCTATAGGCAGCACTGATGGCGGTTGTAACAGGTACACTGATAGGTTGCATTGATGATGGCTGTGACAGGTACACTAATAAGCTGCATTGATGGCTGCTAGGACAGGTTTCAAGAAATAGTGGTTAGACTGAGTGGAAGCGAGTGACTGTGGCAGGTGACGGTGGTCCTGTTTATTAGGAGAATAGGTGCACTTTGTGTTCCCCACCTCATGGCTTGGTATACATATAAGAACCTGCTCTGGTGCTGGGTCAGCTTATGGACCTGATCTGGAGAGTCAGGACAGCAAGGCCTTGCAGTAAAAAAAAAAAAAAAAAGTGGTGGCTTTATGTGAATAAATTATGGCAATTAACACTTCTCTATTTAGAATCAATTCAATCACAAATATCTTGTCTACGTGCATGGACAAATTAGTCCCTTCCTAAAATAAATAGTTTCTGAAGTTAGGGATCCAATCCTCTTCGATAGCCATTTTCTCTGGCTTTGATCTTAGATAAAGTCATATCACTGTTGAACTAACAACTTCAACAAGTTTGTTTGTTCTTGGTAGGGATGTTTACCGTGTGTTTCTTTATCTCCAGTGTGATGGATTACAAAATTATGAATTTAATCTGCAGTCTTCTGAAATAATCTTGGTATGTGATTTACTAAAAGTGGCAAACAAGTTGTATAATAAAAAAAAAAAAGTGCTTTAAAATCTGAATTAACCGTAACACCTAGGTTTTGTTACTAGCTCCAGTGACAATAACATTGTAAATGTGCTTGGTCCTCTGTGACCTTTTAGACAATTTACTACAGTGGTAAATTACAACAGTTTAACAGTATTGCCTTTAAAGGACGTTACACAAAACTGGTCTGAAAATATCCTTATTTTCCAAAAATATTCCATATGCATCTATTACTCAATGGACCTTTTTCATTAAATAGTTTATTTTCGTATTTTGCCTCCTTGTGAAGTCCTCAGTGAGCTCCCAAATCTTTCCTTTTCCCATTACTTCTGTTTGTTTGGAACAGGCATGTTAGTTGTGGTTATGTGCACTGCTCTATGCATGCAACAAATTGCATGCATAGTCCATCTCAGGAGCAATCAAGAGAGGGTGTCTATGTTCCTTTATATTTTATTTTTATTATTTATTTATTTCAGGTACTTATATAGCGCTGTCAATTTATGCAGCGCTTTACATATACATTGTACATTTACATTTATACAGTGGAATCATGGAGAACAAGGCTGGGTTCACACTATCTGCGGCATGGCTCGCAGCAGGGGATGCATGCTTTCCAATTCACTGTTTCCTAATTAGGTATGAATTTTTTCCCTCATTTCAGACCTGAAGCTGAGCCAAAGACACACAGGACCCTTCTGCAGTGCGCTCCGTGGACACCCCGGAGAGCCAGTCACACTCTTCTGTCATGCAAATTGGATGCAGGGAAACCTGCATCCAGTTCGCATAAGTGTGAACCCAGCCTAAAAGTAGCTACCTTTGAACAGGAAGTTGGATCACAAAAGTAAATGGAAGGTTTGAGAACTGCAAGCCATAGAAGGTAATACAAATGGGAAAAGCAGGAGGTAAAGGGCTATCGAGATAACCCTGAATGGGCAATTTATAGGTTTTCTTTAACCCAGAAAAAAGACAAAGGAAAAACAGAAAACAAAACACCATGGTTGGTCAAAGCTTAACCATGAAAGCAGTTAGCAGTACTAGGAGAATGTAAGCCAAAGCCACAGGGTCACTTCAAGTGTATGTAAACCCTTTTGTTCTTTTATATATCCATTGAAAGCATTTTGTTAAATCTGTCCAAAAAAATACCTATCGAACCTGCTAGAAATCTAGTGAGCTGTGTTCTATGACTCTGCTATACTGTTGCCAGCATTTTTCCTAGATCTCACTGTGAACTGCGAAACACTTCCCCGCCATGTTATGGAGATTTGATGAGGGGGAGGTGTTCTGCATTCCTAACACCTCCTGTGACAAAACTGCTCCTCCTACTTAAATATTAGAACGTACCTAAATAGTAAAACTTACTCAAATTGAGGCACCTTTTTATAAACGTAAATAAAGGAGTTTCTGGAATAAAGCAGCCAAGAGATGGATCCATAGTCAGATTATGGCAATACTTCCCTATAATCCTCTTTACGTGTGCATGTTGATTTGAGTATTTGGTAATTATTCTCAGTGATTTGTCATAATTTTTAGATTTTGTTGAATATATAAGATCATGTCTAGTCATATCGGGTAAGGTCAGGACCCTGTGCTGGCAAACCAAGTTCCTCCACCCCAAACTTGCTCATTCATTTCTTATATAGTGTATATACTTGTACATTTAGGCTTAGTATGGTTTGCTTTTTTATTTATTTTGGAGTTTGACTCTTTTCCTTTGATATTTAGGGCCCTAGAGCTTCCTCACAGGCTGGGGGGACATATTATGTACCCCGTCTGGGCTACACTTTCTTATATAGGGACTGTTGGTAAGCCTGGTATGTTGGGGTGAGCATTTTTTCTTCTTTTTCTGCAGTGAAGGTGCGCCAGTGCTCTAGACAGTCATCTTTTTTTCATTGTGAAAATATGTGTGGTGAGCTAAATCCAAATAAACATATGGTGATATTCAAATAAAATGAATCTGGTGCAAAAATCATAAAGTTTCACTCGCACCCTTTTCAATTCACATCTTTTTTCATTATTTTATTTTTTGAATAGTGTTTGTATTTTTGTTATACTTGGGCTTGGTAACTTATTTGTTTATGTTTATAGAGGATATTTTTTAGATTTCAGGGCTCTGTACAGAGTGTCTGAGGCCCTAAGTAAGAACGTATGTCCACAAAATGCATAGACTAATTAATCATTCCAGTGTCAGTATGCACTGTTACAAAATTGCAACTTTTGTAGCTTGCTGTTTTTCTACAAAAAAGTATATTGCATCTATAATTCTAAAATATTTGTAATAAAATGGATTGATTTTTTATAGTATTTTGTGTATTTTTTTTTTAATCTTCTGCAAGGCATAATTAGAGTCCCATTTTTTATTTCTTTTTTTGTGAAAATGATATATAGCATTGCCTTCTTATAACAGAAGATATTTACACATCCTCACTTATGGCACCTTCTGAAGGTAAATCTTTTCAATGGGGCACAGAGGGCAAGGAAATAAAAAAAAAAATATTCTCTACTCTATATAAAAAGAAAAAAGAGGTGTACATATATTGTACTTTTGTGAACCTGTATTCAAACTTTGACAAGTAAAATAACTGCCTAACAGCATTTACCAAAGATGCCTGTTGTTACATTTTTTTTAGGAAAAAAGCTTTACTAATAAAAGTACTAACTTTTATTTAACCTTCATTTATATGATTTAGTGGAACTCATAGCTAGTTAAAGAGATACATTATATGTATACATTATGCCCCCTTCAATGCAGTGACCAGCATGTGTGCCCCTGTAACGTTCATGCGTTTTTGTTTGCGGATGGATTTACAGCTGCAGAATTATTACACTCAGTAGCCTTGTAGAGAATGTGTTGAACAACATATCCAACTCTCAGGACTTCATCACCGTGTACAGCCTGTTATATACTATATATATATTAATAGATGTTTAATGGAGGGATAGAGTATATGAGGATATATAGATGAGAGACAGGCTATTGTATGGTGAGCACTAGAAGTAGTATAGGAGAGTTGCAGGTGATGGTAAGCAGATAGGTTCTGATGTCAAGTATAGTGCAGATGGTAAGAGGACACAGATGGAGTATACTTTAGACAGAGTAACCTAGTGCAAGGATAGTTCAAGGTAGTCCCAAGAGCTAACAGTCTTATGCAGATGATAGTGAATAGATAGATACAGATAGTCTTGGTAATTGCAGTAGATGACAATAGGAGATTGGTTAGTAAGAATCCCCTGCGGGGTACTTATCACTTAGATAGGTTAGGAAATACAATGTCCAGAGGAGAGGGGTGATCCCGTAGCGGGATACGGATCACCAGCGAGGTTTCCGGCTTAGTTCAGCGAGGAAGGTATGTCAGCAGCTCCGACTTCTCAGGCGTAGGTGCGATGAACATGTGGGTTTGAACGAGCGATGAGTGAGAGCAAACCGGCGATTGAAATAGCCGCTCATAGCGGCGCTCGGCAGTGATGTCATCCGGTCTTAAAGGTGTATGCGTCCTTTGTATATACAAGATGGGACGCAAAGAGAGGAGAAATATAGGAACAAGGGTACCATAGGTACCGGAACATTACAGCCCCCTTCAATGCAGTGACCAGCGTGCCCCCTTCAATGCAGTGACCAGGGTGCCCCCTTTCAATGCACAGTGACAAGCGTGCCCCCTTTCAATGCACAGTGACCAGCGTGCCCCCTTTCAATACACAGTGACCAGCGTGCCCCCTTCAATGCAGTGACCAGCGTGCCCCCTTCAATGCAGTGACCAGCGTGCCCCCTTTAATGCAGTGACCAGCATGCCCCCTTCAATGCAGAGACCTGCGTGCCCCCTTTAATGCAGTGACCAGCATGCCCCCTTCAATGCAGAGACCAGCGTGCCCCCTTTCAATGCAGTGGCCAGCGTGCCCCCTTTCAATGCAGTGACCAGCGTGCCCCCTTTAATGCAGAGACCAGCGTGCCCCCTTTCAATGCACAGTGACCAGCGTGCCCCCTTTCAATGCACATTGACCAGCGTTGCCCCTTTCAATGCACAGTGACCAGCGTGCACCCTTTCAATGCAGAGACCAGCATGCTGCGTGCCCCCTTTCAATGCAGAGACCAGCATGCCCCCTTTCAATGCAGAGACCAGCTTGCCCCCTTTCAAAGCAGAGATCATCGTGCCCCCTTTCAATGCAGAGACCAGCGTGCGGCATGCCCCCTTCAATGCAGAGATCAGCGTGTGGCATGCCCCCTTCAATGCAGAGATCATCATTCGTGCCCCCTTTCAATGCAGAGACCAGCGTGCCCCCTTCAATGCAGAGATTATCATTCGTGCCCCCTTCAATGCAGAGATAATCATTCGTGCCCCCTTCAATGCAGAGATAATCATTTGTGCCCCCTTCAATGTAGAGATCATCATTCGTGCCCCCTTTCAGTGCTGAGACCAGCGTGCCCCCTTTAATGCAGAGATCATCATTCGTGCCCCCTTCAATGCAGAGATCATCATTCGTGCCCCCTTCAATGCAGAGACCAGCATGCCCCCTTCAATGCAGAGACCAGCGTGCCCCCTTCAATGCAGAGTGAACAGCGTGCCAACTTGCCAAGCCCCCCCCCCCCGAGACCAGTGCACTTGACTTACCTGTTGTAGCGGCGGCTTCTTCTCTTCAGTCCCCGCGTCTCCTCTTGTCCTCCCGTCTCCACCTCGGCCAATGGCATGGGGTTTTTGCCTTTCAGCCAATCAGGAAGCGGGTCTCAGACCCGCTTCCTGATTGGCCAGGAGGAGGATCCGTGTGACAATAGCGCCCTGGGCCTACCCTTTCCTGAAGCTCTGCGCCCTGGGCCTACCCTTTCCTGAAGCCTACTAGAGCCAAATTGTAATAGGCGGGGACTGTCTGGGAGGCGGCGGTGCGGCGGCCTGGAGGAGAAAGGGGTGATATCACTGGTTGCTAGATGCTAAGCGTCAAGCCTAGCAACCAGTGCAGTGTGTGGGCTCCGGTCGCCTCCCTGCAGAGAGAGAGCGCCGCTGCCACGGCCACAAGCACGGCCAATATTGCCAGAGAAAAGGCAGCAATCATTTGTTAAAATTACATCTTGTAACGAAACAGCTGACCCTGCTCACACATGAGCAGTTGGATATAGGAGAGAGGTGCAGGTAACACAAATAAATTCCCCAACAAAAACAGTACATTACTCATTTAACTGGAAGAGAATAAAGTGCACTAGAAAACTAAATTGTACATTGGACAATAGGAGTGCCACTAGTGTTAGACTAACATGATACAACAAGTGCAGAAATATATTTCTTCATAGTCTCATCTGCAAGTAATCCTTTAGTACTAGGCAACGGTTGTTTCCACAAGTTTACTTGTTATAGATGACACCCAATACACATGGTTGATCTCCTGCAGTTCACAATATAATCTTTATCCTGAAAAATCAACAATTACTTCAGAGAGGTAAATATTACCTGAAATTAAAATTCCATGGTCAGTAAATAAAAATCTCATAATACAAAGTCAACAAAGGTCCCAGTCGGCTGTCGCAATGTGAAGTTTTCATAGCACAGCACGTACTTATCTAAGCAATAGCGCCATATGAAAGTAAATCTGTTTGTTGAATAGAAAGGTGTGTATAAGCTTCAGAAAACTCTGTTTCATGGTGTGATGCATTTACAAAGCCATTTTATCTAACACTGTATAGGCTCAGCTGTGCCAACACAATAAGCTGTAGTTGATTTTGGCTATGGTTGCATAACTATCAAACATGTCAGTATTTTATTCAATACTCTGTCATTCCGATGCAGTTTATTTAAGAAAAAATGTATATAATTATATAAGAATGGAGGTGATGGCGCTGCTTATATTATAAGGTGTAATTAGGTGGATATTCCTATGTAAACATATATCATCGGATGAATTGTATATAAAAAAGGCTATGGAGAATAGCCACCAGGTGGCGAAGTGTAATGTGCAAAGAAGTGCGGAGATAAATAAATATGTGTATATATACAATATGCAATAGTGATAAAAATAAATAGTCAACAGAGTGAATCTATAAACAACATTAAATAAATCAATCAATAAATAATATAAAATGACTCAAAAATCACGATGATAAAAATTAGTAAAATAGTGCGGGAAAAGCTTGACCAAACAGAATAAATGTGCAAATATACAGGAGAGTATTATTCAAAGTGTACAAATAGGTGATAGTACTAAAAATATAAAAATTATTATAAAAATTAAAGTTCGTGATCAAAAAATTGTGCAAAAGCAATAAAGTGCGGGAAACTTCTTTCCAAAGTGTGCCAATACGTAATAATCAGTCAATTCATATACTAGAATACATCCATAAGTAGGTGAGTGTACCCAGTGAGATAGGTGGGCAGTGACTTACGGTGACCCCCAAGGTGGGTGACTGGTGAGCTGCAAAGTGGCTACTGATGAAAAACCTACTCACCAGATATACCCACCCCACACAGGGGTATAGAGTGGGTATTGTAGATATGCCTCGCTGGTCCTTACTCTGTGTAGTGGTTCCCTTCCTGGGGGAGAATGGTGTGGGGTCCGCGGGGTATCGCAGATATCCTAGCGTGGGGTCCAGTACTAGGGTCTTGTTCCAATATGTCCGATGCTCCGTGGAGGGATCTAGTATGGCCACTCACAAGTATATGGATGGGAGGGTCATAGGAAGTGGAAAGACTCGATAGTGTGATATCGTAGGGGATATTTTATTCAGCAGTATACAATAAATGAATACTCACATTCAATCATATGGAAAACAGCGTGGTATTGGCGTCCCGGAACGCAATGCGTTCCAACTGGAAACCGGAACCGGAAATGACGTGACGGCGCTGTACGCGTTTCGTCATGTGACGTCTTCTGCAGCGTCGCATCATTTCCAAGCCGGCCCTTTTATATACGGTGGTTACCAAGGCTACGGGACTCGTTATGAAGCATAACGAGTGCTGCATGTAAGCCCTGCTGCGGCTCATGCTTTCCTATGTAAGACAAAACCTATGCCTTACAGTCAGAAAACCGAATTGATTCATATTGATGGAAATATTAATAGAATAAATAAAATGATTAAAGACTGTATATATATATATCCCGTGCCAAAATTAAATCATGAACCACCATATATACATACAGGGAGTGAGTGCAGTATATTAAAAACATAGTATACATTATTTATTAAACATACGTTAAAAATAAAAAAA